>NW_026988625.1:1397307-2794615 GCF_030222135.1 Aotus nancymaae | reverse complement strand
AATGGCGCGATCTCGGCTCATCGCAACCTCCGCCTCCTGGGTTCAGGCAATTCTCCTGCCTCAGCCTCCTGAGTAGCTGGGATTACAGGCACGCGCACCATGCCCAGCTAATTTTTTGTATGTTTAGTAGAGACGGGGTTTCACCATGTTGACCAGGATGATCTCCATCTCTTGACCTCGTGATCCACCCGCCTCGGCCTCCCAAAGTGCTGGGATTACAGGTGTGAGCCACCACGCCCGGCCCAGTATCATTCTTTTTGATGTTATTGCAATGGAATTACTTAATTTCTTTTAGATTGTTCATTACTAGCATATAGAAAATAACTTATTTTGAATATTAATCATGTATCCAACAACTTGATGATTTATTATCTCTAATAATTTTTGTGGGTTCTTTAGGATTTTCCATATATAAGATCACATCATCTAAGAATAACAGTTTTACTTTTGCTTTCCAAATTTAGATCTTTTCTTTCTTTTTGTTGCATCATTGCTCTGACTAGAACTTTTGATACCAAGTTGACTTGATGCAATGAAAGTGAGCACCCATGTCTTAGCCCTGATTTAGGGGAGAAAGCTTTCAGTCTTTTACCATTGCTGATGCTTTTCAAAGGATCAACTTTTGGTTTTGTTGTTTTCTTTTTTCTTTCTTTTTCTTTTTTTTTTGAGACGGAGTTTCTCTCTTGTTACCCAGGCTGGAGTGCAATGGTGCGATCTCAGCTCACCGCAACCTCCACCTCCTGGGTTCAGGCAATTCCCCTGCCTCAGCCTCCTGAGTAGCTGGGATTACAGGCACGCGCCACCATGCCCAGCTAATTTTTTGTATTTTTATTAGAGACGGGGTTTCACCGTGTTGACCAGGATGGTCTCAATCTCTTGACCTCGTGATCCACCTGCCTTGGTCTCCCAAAGTGCGGGAATACAGGAGTTGTTGTTTTCTTTATTGTTTTTCTATTTTTAATTTTTTTTTGTCTTCACTCTAATTTTTATTAAATTCCTTCCTTCTGCTAGGATTAGGCTTAGTTTGCTCTACCTTTTCTAGTTCCTTAAGGGCTAATGTAAAATTATTGATTTTAGATTTAAAAAAAAGATTTTCCTTCTTTTTCAAGGTGGAAATTTATAGCTATAACTTTCATTCTAAGCGCAACTTTCATGAATCCTTTAAATTTGAGGAAGTTATGTTTTTGCTGTTATTTATCACAAAGTATTTTCTGATTTTCTCTATGGTTTATTCTTTGATCTATTGGTGGTTTAAGGTATGGTGTTTAATTTCCACATATTTTTGAAATTTTCAGTTTTTCTTCTGTTATTAATTACTAGTTTCATTCCATTGTGGCCATAGATGAGAGTTTGTATAATTTCAGTCTTTTAAAATGTACTGAGACTTGTTATGTTGCCTAACATATGGTCTATCCTGGAGAATATTTCATGTGCAATTGAGGAGAATGTATGTTTTGTTGCTCTTGTATGGTGTGTTCTTTGTATGTCCCTTGGGTCTAGTTGGCTCACAGTATTGTTCACGTTCTCTATTTAAATTGATTTTTTTCCTGGTTATTATCTGTATTAGGGAAAATGTGGCATTGAATTCTTCAACTCTAATTGTTTTATGGTGTGTTTCTCTCTGCAATTCTGTCATTTTCTTCACATATTTGAAGCTCTGTTGTTGGGTATGTATTTGTTTATAATTGTTATATAGTCTCAATAAATTGACCCTTGTAACAATATGTTATGTCCCTTTTTTGTCTTGTAACAATTTTTGACTTGAAAAATTGTCCAATTGTTCAAAGGGAGAGTGGATGACATGATCCAACTACATGCTGTCTCCAAGGTATTCAGTTTAGATAAAAAGACACAAATAGACTGAAAGTGAGAAGATGAAAAAGGTACTCCACACCTAATATCTTTTGTGTGAAGTATCTTTTTGGATTTTTCATTATTAGTGTATAGAAATGACTTATGGGCCAGGAGTGATGACTCATGCCTGTAATCCTAGCACTTCGGGAGGCTGAAGTGGCTGGATCATGAGGTCGGAATATTGAGACCATCCTGGCTAACATGGTAAAACTCTGTCTCTCCTAAAAATACCAAAAAAAAAAAAAAAAAAAAAAAAAAAAAGCCAAGCCTGGTGGTGGGTGACTGTAGTCCCAGCTACTCAGGAGACTGAGGCAGAAGACTCGCTTGAATCCAGGAGGCGGAGCTTGCAGTGAGCCGAGATCGAGCCATTGCTCTCCAGCCTGGTGACAGTGCAAGACTCTGTCTCAAAAAAAAAAAAGATCATGTCATCCATCATCCAAGGATAAAGATAGTTTGGCTGGGTGCCATGGCTCACACCTGTAATCCCAGCACTCGGGAGGCCGAGGCAGGTGGATCACCTGAGCTCAGGAGTTTGAGACCATCCTAGGCAACATGGCAAAACCTCATCTCTACTAAAAATACAAAAATTAACCAGCATGGTGGCAGGCACCTGTAGTCCCAGCTACTCAGGAGGCTGAGGCACAAGAATTGCTTGAACACAGGAGGCAGAGGTTGCAGTGAGCTGAGATTGTACCATTGCACTCCAGCCTGAATGACCAAAAAAAGAATAAACCTAGTTTTATTTATTCTTTTTTAATTTAGTTTTTTGTTTTTTTTTTGAAATGAAGTTTCACTCTTGTTGCCCAGGCTGGAGTGCAGTGGTGCGATCTCGGTTCACTGCAATCTCTGCCTCCCAGTTTCAAGCAATTCTCCTGCCTCAGCCTCTCAAGTAGCTGGGAATATAGGCATCTGCCACCGAGCCTGGCTAATTTTTTGTATTTTTAGTAGAGACAGTGTTTCATCATGTTGGCCAGGCTGGTCTCAAACTCCTGACCTCAGGTGATCCACCTGCCTTGGCCTCCCAAAGTGCTGGGATTACAGGCGTGAGCCACTGTGCCTGGCCCAGATGGTTTTTATTTCTTTTTGTTGAATAATTGCTCTGACTAGAACTTTTGATGCAATGTTGATAATCTCTTTTGTGTGGAGTATCTTTTCCATCTTTTCAGTTTCAGTTTATTTGTGTCTTTGTATCTAAACTGAATCCCTTGGAGATAGCATGTAGTTAGATAATGTTTTGTTATCCACTCTCTGAATCTCTGCCTTTTAATTAGAAAATTTATTCTATTTACATTTAGAGTAATTAGTAACCAAGAATATGACTTACTTCTGCCTTTTCCTATTTGTTTCTGATATGTCTTAGGTCTTTTTAGTTTTCATTTTCTCCATTATTGCCTCTGTTTGCATTTAATTGATTTCTCGTTGTGTGCAATTTTAGCTCCCTTCTCATTTCTTTTTTTGTGTAGTTTTATTTTTTAGTGGTTATCCTGGGGATTACAATTAAAATTTTAAAGGTACAACAATTTAGTTTAAATTTATGCCAAGTAGAGTCTCCTTGGTTTGAAGAACTGGGCCCTGAGTGTTTTCTTTTTGCTGCCAACCTGGAAAAATTAAACACACATGCTATTTGGGATGTTTCCGTGAGGCATCTTTGGAACATGTGAGCAAGAACTGGGTGTGCAAGTACAGAATTCATGAGGAATAGATACAGGCATGTAATGGAAGCACGAATAACTGTGACGTGAACAAAGGACATGCAAATACATGGCGTGAGCAAAAGCTGCAGCTCAGTTCTATGCATTATTTGGTAACTCTGAATCTTCTGCTGAGAGTTGAAGGTGTTTGCCATGAGGGTTTAGAGGTTCCTGGCAGGCACAGCAGCCCTCTTCTGCACTGAACATACCCCAGAGGTGTCAGGGTACCATGCAAGATGGGGATTCCCCTAAGTCAGCAGAGAGGCAGTTGCTCAGGAGCTGGGCTTCAGGCTCTGCAGCTGCTGAAAAATATGGCAACTTTGAAATGAGCCATCTGTGTATCCATCTGGTCTTTCCCCCAAGAATACCAGAAGGAAGAGCCTCTAAGAACAGAAGTGCCGGTGCTAACCCAGTCCTGTGGGGGAAGGTTGGGAGAGATATATTTGCTATATGACCCAGCAATTTCACTTCGAGGTACTTAAGCAAGAGAAATTTAACTTACTTTCACAGAAAAACCTGTATGTGAATATTTTAGCTGCTTTATTCATATCTCCTGGATATAGAACTATTGAGGTTCAGTAATTTTGGGGGGTGAGTTTGTAATTGTATTTAGTTGTTATGGGAATAACAGTATATATACCAAACCTTTCACCTTCTAATTAGAGTTAATAATTTATCAATTCAAGTAACATGTAGTCACCTAATGGCCACATAGACACTTGCTTACACCCCTCACTCTTCATTACAGTTGTCCTATGTGCTACATCTGCATAACTGAACCTTGACCTCTGAGATGCTACTATGATTTTTGTTTTCACAAGTCTTACTTATAGTCAAGAATTTAAGAGGAGAAAAATAGTGTATCGCATTTACACATATATGTACTATTTCTCTTGCTCTTACTTTATTCCTGAAGTTCCAAGTTTCCTGACTATTGAATTGCATTTCAGTCTGTGTGTATTCCTTTCACATCATTTTAGAGCAAGTTGTCCAGTGATGAAGTCTCTTAGCTTTTTTTTCCAATCTCCGTGTCATTCATTTTTTTCCTTTTCCTCCTTCAATCTTTAAAGATATTTTTGCTGCATATAGTATCTTGGGTTCATAGTTCTCTTTTTCTTTCTCCTTTTTTTTTTCTTCTGAGACAGAATCTCGCTCTGTCACCCAGGTTAGAGTGCAGTGGCGTGATCTCGGCTCACAGCAACCTCCACCTCATCTCCCAGGTTCAAGCAATTCTCCTGCCTCAGCCTCCTGAGTAGCTGGGATTACAGATGCCCACCACCACACCCAGCTAATTTTTGTATTTTTAGTAGAGACAGGATTTCACCATGTTGGTCAGGCAGATCTTGAACTCCTGACCTCGTGATCTACCCGCCTCAGCCTCCCAAAGTTCTGGGATTACAGGTGTGAGCCACCACGCGTGGCCAGTTATCTTTTTCAACATTTAAAAATGTTGTTCTGCTTTCTTCTGGCATCTTTCTGAGAAATCGCAAGGATTCATGTTGTAATTTCCTCATGTATAAGGTGTCATTTCCCCCGTTTTCTAGATAGTTTTCTTTTGTTTGGTTTTGAGCAGGTTGTTATGATCTATGAGGGTGAGGCTTTTCTGAGCTTCTCGGACCTGTGTTTCACAAATTTGGGAGGTTTTCAGCCAATTTCCCCTCATTTTTTTTCTGCATTATCTTCTTTCTTTCAGGCACTCCAATGGGCAGAGTTAAAAATGCTGATAGTGTCCCACACATCTCTGAGGTTCAGAGAATTACTGCTCAATCTTGATTTCTTTGTTCTTCATATTGTATCATTTCTTTTTAACTATCTTCAATTTCACTGATTATTTTTTCTCCAGTCTATAATTGAGTCTAATCAGTACATTTTTTATTTTAGACGTTGCATATGCATTTAAGATTTCCATTTGCTTCTTATTTATAATTTCTTCTTTTCTGCTGAGGACTTGTATCTTCCTATTAATTTTAATAGTACTTACATTTATTTTTATTTTTTGAGAATAGTTATAATAGATGCTTTCTCTTTACATTTTAAATCTAATTATAACTTTAACTAGAATTAAATTTTAACCAAACTTCCAATTAAAGTATAAATTGTTCCTCACGTGGGTCATTTCAAGGCTGGATTGCTGATTGTCTTTTCCTTGAGAGTTGGTCAGAGTTGTCTTATGTTCTACTGCATAATTTTGGAGAGTATCTGGACAGTTTGCTCATTATGTTGTGAGATTCTGGTTCTTACTAAAATCTGTCAGAGAATGTTCATTTTGTTGTTGTTGTTGTATTGAACATTCAACATAGTTTAGATTAAACCACATGTTCTGTCTTGTTTTATTTTATTTTATTTTTATTTTTTTTAATTTTTGAGATAGAGTCCTGCACTGTTTGTTGCCCAGGCTGGAGTGCTGTGGTGTGATCTTGGCTCACTGCAACCTCTGCCTCCTGGGTTCAAGCTATTCTGCTGCCTCAGCCTCCCAAGTAGCTGGGATTACAGGTGCCACCACTACGCCCAGCTACTTTTTGTATTTTTAGTAGAGACGGGGTTTCACTATGTTGGCCAGGCTGGTCTCAAACTCCTGACCTCATAATCCGCCCACCTTGGCCTCCCAAAGTGCTGGGATTACAGGCATGAGCCACCACACCCGGCCCTGTCTTGTTTTCTCTGGCAGTTGTTCCAGTCTCAGTGCAGTTTTCAAACCATTGCTATGCTGGTGTGTCCACATGGCTCATGCAACACTTGGGTAAATCTGGCAGTTGAGTGGTGGTTTGTATTATAGTTCAGTTCTCAAAGCCCTTGCTCTGCTTCTGTGCCTGCATAGCTCAAAAAAATTGTAGGTCCATCCTGTGCATGCATAGCTCAAGGTAATCCTAAGACTTGTATTAGTTCATACATCCATTTAACTAACCCCCTTTAGCTGTCTCCTCTTGCACACATCAGGCTTGCAGTGTTCTTTTCTCATGCTCCCATCAATGCTGCAGCCCCCTGTGCTGCTGTGCAGTTACATGCATCTAGGTCAGCCTTCCAAGTGAAGTACAGGAAGAAACAAAAAGAAATTTCCCCCATACTTTTCAGACACACAAATCTGTTTCCTCGTCCTCTGCCCAGTGAGTCAAGTGATTGCTCAGGGTTTTAGGTCCCTTTGCCACTCCTGAGGCTGCAGGACAGCTTTGCAACCGGGGAGAGAAAAACAAAATAAATCAAGGATGATCCCCTTACTCCTTGGTGTCCAGGAGACCCCTTTCCCACTAGCCCAGCTAGAAATTTAAGTGGCTTATCACAGACTTTTTACTTTCTGTGCCTGCTGGACAGTTCCATGACTCCACCCGCCCTTGGGTAAACCTGAAGAGGAGGAACATTAACCTACTATAATCACCCCACTGAAATCGCCATTGCAAAAGTCATAACTGAGAAAATTATGACAGTGAAAGAGATCAGACCTAACAGACTACACCTTGCTTCTAACCTCTAACCTGTCTTAGTTCATTCCTGGGCATAAGATGAACTAGCCTTGGGAAGGAATTGTTTATAGTTTAAATTCTGAAACAAAAGTGATAATAGTCCTTCCCTGAAAAAGACCCTTCTTGCCTGGGGACTGGTCTGCCTTTGTAGGACTAACATATTAGCTACAAGATTAGAAATTACAGTTTAGGGGCCATGCAGCCTCTGGCTGCAGGAGTCTGAACCTCCCCAAATTGCTTCTGAGAATAACATCACTGTTGCAAAACTTAAGATCAGTGCTTGAGATATTTTGCAGACCCTGAATTCTATTGCAGCAGATGATACCACCAGACCAGTAAGCTGGCTCAACCAGTCTTGCAATCCCATCGAGCAACAGAAATCAGCAAGAACTCACTTCCATATCCTATGATTCTATCTCCAACCCGACCAATCAGCACTCTCTACTTCCTGAGCCCATACCCACTAAATTATTCTTAAAAACTCTGGTCCCCAAACTGTAATCCCAGCACTTTGGGAGGCCGAGGTGGGTGGATCACTTGAGGTCAGGAGGTTGAGACTAGCCTGGCCAACACAGTGAAATGCTGTCTCTACTAAAAATACAAAAATTAGCTGGGTGTGGTGGTGCGCATCTGTGATTCCAGCTACTCAGGAGGCTGAGTCGGGAGAATCCCCTAAACCCAGGAGGCAAAGGCTGCAGTGAGCCGAGATCACACCACTGCACTCCAGCCTGCATGACAGAGCAAGACTCCATCTCAAAAATAAAATAAAATAAAACAAAACAAAAAAACAAAAAATGTTCTTTTAAAAAATAGGAAACCTCCTGAAAACCTCTTCAGAAAAACAGCCACAGATGCATGTTTTACTCATGTTTTTCTCAGAAACAACCTAAATCTGGCTTGACAAACCTCGACTGATACATTTGTCCCAGTCACTCATGTTGTAACTAGCAAAAGGGCCCAGCTGCTCGCTTATTATAGAAAGAAATCAAAATAATAATGAGATGTGATTCAAAAAGCAAGAATTTTGACCTGGGGAGGTGGCTCACGCCTGTAATCCCAGCACTTTGGGAGGCCAAGGCGGGTGGATCACAAGGATGGAGACCATCCTGGCCAACATGGTGAAACCCCTTCTCTACTAAAAATACAAAATCAGCTACTTCGGAGGCTGAGGCAAGAGAATCGCTTGAAACCAGGAAGTGGAGATTGCAGTGAGCCGAGATCATAGCCACTGTACTCCAGCCTGGTGACAGAGTGAGACTCTATCAAAAAAAAAAAAAAAAAGCAAGAATTTTATTAACTATGTTAGCAAGGGGAAGAGCAGAGAGCAATTCTACTCTTCTGTGAGGAAAGAACACAGGGCTTTTTGTTTTTGTTTTTCTCACTCTGTTGCCCAGGCTGGAGGGCGGTGGGGCCCTTGGCTCACTGCAACCTACATGTCCCAGGTTCAAGCGATTCTCCTGCCTCAACCTCCCGAGTAGCTGGGACTACAGGCACTACCACCACGCCTGGCTAATTTTTTGTATTTTTAGTAGAGACAGGGTTTCACCGTGTTAGTCAGGATGGTGTCCATCTCCTGACCTCATGACCTGCCCGCTTCAGCTTCCCAAATTGCTGGGATTACAGGTGTGAGCCACATGCCTGGCTAAACACGGGTTTTTTTGTTTGTTTGGTTTGTTTTTGTTTTTTGGGATGGAGTCTTGCTCTGTCGCCAGGCTGAAGTGCAGTGGCGCAATCTCGGCTCACTGCAACCTCCGCCTCCCAGGTTCAAGCCATTCTCCTGCCTCAGCCTCCCGACTAGCTGGTACTATAGGTACGTGCCATCAAGCCCAGCTAATTTTTGTATTTTTAGTAGAGACGGGGTTTCAATCTCTTGTCCAGGATGATCTCGAACTCCTGACCTTGTGATCTGCCCCTCGGCCTCCCAAAGTGCTGGGATTATAGGCATGAGCCACTGTGCCCAGCTGAACGCAGGGGTTTTTAAAGAGAGGATTTGGAAGGAAAAGAGGCAGCGGGGCTGGGAGGTGTCAGGTGGTGTGACCTGCTCCAGTGGCTTGTCTCGAATTATTTTTCCATCTGTGGAAGGGGCCGACGCCATTGCGGCTGGAGGAGGTGCACGATTCATATCAGGATCCGACCACTGAAGCGTCTAAGGAAATATATGACCAGGTAAGTGAGTATGGTGTGTGCTTAGCAAGCAACTAGCTAAGTAAATGTGCATCAGGCATGGGGGCATAGAATAGGAAAAGAAAGGGAGTGGAGGTTCACAGCACAGTCCAAGGCTGGATTGCAAGAGGCGAAGAAACACATCTGCAGTTTGTCTCAAAGTTACATCTTCAGGTTAGCAGGGGAGAGGAAAGGGGAAAGAAAAAAAAATTTTTTAATGTGGTTTGAGGTTAAGTTGCTAAGTGGCTGGGTTACAGGTTCAGCGTATATTTGAGCATGTGGGGTATGTATTTTATTTATTTGTTTGTTTGTTTTTTTGTTTGTTTATGTTTGAGACAGAGTCTTGCGCTGTCGCCAGGCTGGAGTGCGGTGGTGCAATCTCGGCTCACTGCAACCTCCGCCTCCCAGGTTCAAGCGATTCTCCTGCCTCAGCCTCCTGGGTAGCTGGTGCTACAGGGGTCCACCACCATGCCCGGCTAATTTTTGTATTTTTAGTAGAGATGGGTTTCTATCATGTTGGTCAGGAAAGTCTCAATCTCTTGACCTCTTGATCCGCCCACCTTGGCCTCCCAAAGTGCTAGGATTACAGATGTGAGCCACCATGCCCAGCCATATATTCATTTAAAAAATCTAGAGTATCTTGGCCTGGCACGGTGGCTCATGCCTGTAATCTCAGCACTGTGGGAAGCTGAGGCATGTGTATCATGAGGTCAGGAGTTCAAGACCAGCCTGGCCAAGATGATTAAACCTGTCTCTACTAAAAATACAAAAATTAGCCAGGCACAGTGGCAGGCGCCTGTAGTCCCAGCTACTTGGGAGGCTGAAGCAGGAGAATTCTTTGAACTCAGGGGGCGGAGGTTGGAGTGATACTTCGACTCAAAAAAAAAAAAAAAGCTAGAGTATCTTATACATATCCTTTAATAACCTACTTTTAAAAACTTAATATATTTTAGATACATATGAATATGTATATCTACTTACATCCTTAAAATTGACTGGTGATGATAAATATAATCAAGGAATTTCTATCAATATGTAAATGCTCTTCTCAGAAAAGGCAGGCTCTTTGCTCCTCTGGTTGATGGGGATGATGCAGATGGTGACTTCCAGTTTTTGAGCATTTGCTGTGGGACTGGCCTGTGTGCTTCAAGCTCAATACAACTCCTCTCATTTAACCCTCACAGCTTATGAGGGGGTCCTGCCGGGACCTCCACTGGAGATGGGAAAAGAGGAGAAAGTTGGTATCTTCTGAATTCTTTTAGCAGAAGGAGGAGGGAAGAGGGTTCCCATGTAGGGTGTGCAGGAAAACAGAAGGAATACAGAGAAGGGGAAGGGACAGTGTGTAATGCCCCTCCCTGCTGAGGCACGTGGTTGGAATGGAGCCTCACAGCAGAGACAGCAGAGCCAGAAACCCTAGGATCTGGTGTCAGAGTGACACAGGGCCCAGCTGCCAATGTGTGGACCAGAGGTGTGGAGAACGCCTTGGCTGTGTCCTGGCACAGAGCTTTCTACTATCCTGGCCTCTGAGCACTGGGGACTGGGGCAGTGCCCTCAGCCGGACACAAACACATGGAGCAGAACTTGAAAAAGATGGGCCCCTGAGCCCTTAGGACCCAGAGACCTAGCACCCAGGGGGTGCTGCAAGAGGGAGAAGGATGCCCTCAGCTAGCGCATGGGGGCTTGAGGTCCTGAGGACTGTTAAGGGACCTCATCTGATCTCCCCGCTGGGGACACCCAGCACATGCCCGCCTCCTTCCCGACTTCTCTGGCAACCTTTTCTTAGCCTTAAAACTTTCTCTTCCCAATGTCATTGTGACACTTCGTCAGTTCTCCTTCTAGTCCACTAGATGCTGCTGTGCACCCACCCAAGCACCAGCACTTCTCATTGCCTGGATCCTAGTTTGGGAGAGACAGGTGAGATGCTCAGCCCTTTGGATTTTTCAGTGGGTAGAATGGAGCGTGCAGTGTTTGCCAGGGCTCTTTGCCATTGTGGTAGTGATTTTAACTTCAGTGGCTGTAGCTTGCTGAGCTCTTTGCACAGATCGGCTCTTGTAACCCCCACAGGCCCTTGTGACGTAAGTTTCACCACCCAACATACTAGGAAACAGGGTCTCGGAGAGATGATGTGACCTGCTCAGGGTCACACAGCACATACCTGGGCAGGCTGTGATTCAACAAAGGTGTTTTGTTTTGTTTGTTTTGTTTTGTTTCAAGATGGAGTGTCGCCAGGCTGGAGTGCAGTGGCGTGATCTTGGCTCACTGCAACCTCTGTTTCCCGGGTTCAAGCAATTCCCCTGCCTCAGCCTCCAAAGTAGCTGGGATTACAGGCATGAGCCACTACACCAGGCTTTCTGTATTTTAGTAGAGACGGGGTTTCATCATGTCGGCCAGGATGGTCTTGATCTCCTGACCTCGTGATTCACCCACCTCAGCCTCTCAAAGTTCTGGGGTTACAGGCGTGGTGAGCCACCGTGCCAGGCCTTAACAAAGGTTTTTGTCTGAGTCCAAATGCCAGGGACATACTATTGTACTGTTGCCCATAGAAGTTGCTATTTATGGCCGGGTGCGGTGGCTCACACCTGCAATCCCAGTACTTTGGGAGGCCAAGGCAGGTGGATCACAAGGTCAGGAGTTCGAGACCAGCCTGACCAATGTGGTGAAACCCTGTCTGTACTAAAAATACAAAAACTAACCAGATGTCGTGGTGCGCACCTGTAGTCCCAGCTACTCAGGAGGCTGAGGCAGGAGATCACTTGAACTCGGAAGGCGGAGGTTGCAGTGAGCCGAGATTGTGCCACTGCACTCCAGCCTGGGAGACAGAGTGAGACTCAGTCTCAAAAAAGAAAAAAAGAAGTTGCTATTTACTGAGTCCTTATTATGCAGACTTTATTCCTTCAATATAAGATTTACTTATGTTGTGAAATATACAACTATTTAGTACTTAATACTTATATTGAAAAGATTTACTTCTCTTTATTAATATGATTATCAAACAATCTGAGGGCTTAATCTTTCATTCTATTTAAAATTTAGCTCTTCTTTTTCTGTTATTACTGCTGTTGGTATACTTTTTTTATTATAATTCTTATTGTTTGGCACATTTATAATAATATATGCTGTGGTATAGAATGTATTCCAGTAAGAGTAGGCTACAAACACAGTTCTGTTGGCCAAGTATGAACCTCAATTTCCTCCCAACTGGGCATGATACCTTGTTCATTAAGAGGAATGGTCTTGGATCTTGACTCTTTTGGGCCTGAAAACTGGAAATCAAAATATTATAGAATAGCAAATTTTAAAATGTTGGTTATGAAGGACAGAAAACCTCACACAATCCACTGTCTCCATTATTTTCTAAAAGAAAGGTCATCTTAATGAAACTGAACACAAGTCTGGCTGCTCACTGATCGGGAGCCAAAATATAAGAAGTGAAGTGTGGTGAAAGGAAAGTAACTTCGTTTAAACGTTAGCAGTTGGGAAATGACCAGGTCATGCATCCAAGAGACCATTATAAGTTTTTGGGCTGGGTGAAGGGGTTTAAAAGGGGAAGCTTGGCATGGGGAGCACGCAGGAGTGGTGAAGGGTACAGGGTCTATGTGTCTTGTCCTGGTGGCTATTTTGAGTTATTGTCTTCCTGGAGCACAGGCGGGTGCCATCATGACTGGCTGAGGTGTAGCTTATCCACCTTGAGACCATGGCCCTAGGTGGAGGAGAATTAATCTCGGCTCACTGCAACCTCCGCCTCCTGGGTTCAAGCGATTTTCCACCTCAGCCTCCAGAGTAGCTGGGAACACAGGCGCGTGCCACCACGCCCAGCTAATTTTTGTATTTTTAGTAGAGACGGGGTTTCACCATGTTGGCCAGGATGGTCTCGATCTTTTGACCTCGTTATCTGCCCGCCTCGGCCTCCCAAATTACTGGGATTACAGGTGTGACTCACCGCGTCCCTCTGGAGACAACCTGAGGTCTCGGAGCTGGTGCCCCAGCTGCGCGACTGAATCCTCAATGCTCCCCAGATTTGGAGCTGCACACCAAATGGCACAGGTAAGTCACTTGTTTTGCGCGTTTTTCTTCTTCCTAGAAAGACTAGTCTCAAACAAATTGGCTTTCGCAGGCGCCCAAAATGTGACCGGAGGTGCGCGGGTCAACTTTCGCTTTCGAGAGCAGCCGCGCTGTAGTGACACTGTGGCAAAGTGCAGCAGGTAATCAGAATGGGATTGGGTGAGAACTCTGTAGACTGACGGCCCGGGAGCGAAGTCACGCCCGTGGGGGGCCTAAGCAGCTCAGAGCCAGGAGCGCAGGTCCCAGCGCTACCATCTTGAAGCCGTGGGGCCTCTGTGCCAGTGCCACGCGCTGCCGCGCGCCAGTGCTTGGCCGCGAAAGCCCGCCTCCCGGCGCTCGCGGGGCCAGAAAACTCCTCAAAGGGCATACGCACCTGCCCTCACGCGCCTGAACAGACCTCTCCCGCGGCGATTGGGGGAAAGGCAGGGGAGGTAAGGGGACCCCTAGGGGTGCCCCTACGGGCTACCAGGGTTGGACGCACAGGCATGGTCACGTCGGGGTATTGCCAAGCTTTTGGCACAGCTGGTCAGGTGGCCAGGCTGCACGCAGCTTAGATGGAGATGTCTTGGGTTGTTTGCGCAGGACCTCTAGAGGCCCTCCAGGTGGTGGCAAGCGGGAGGGTAAAGCAGGACTAGGGACAGGCTGGAGAAGAGCGTCGCGTCTAACATCAGTATAACTTACAATTCCTCCCCAAAGAGCGCGGCACCCGCTGAGCTGGGGAAAGGTGTTGAATCAGGCGCCAGTCCTTGGACGATCAGTCGACAAGGGGACAGGGGCTGGCGGCTTGGGCAGCATTGGGGAGGGGAGGTGGCGTCCTCCGGCCATTTTCAGCTCGGGTGGATTTAAGTTTAGACTCTGTAACCTGGAGTGGAATCTGCCCTGGTGACCCGGCACAAAAACGACCGCCATGTGGTAACGCACCTTTGGAGGATGCTCTCCTCGCCAGTCCTGGGGGGTAAGACTGATAAGTGAAATGTCTTTACAAAATCTCATCCGACTTAGAAATTGACCTTTTTTTTTTTTTCCTCTGGTGTGCATGTCTCATTTTGCGCCAGCTTGAATTATTCTGATGACAATGATTTGGAGGAAAAATAAAGCGTTTTGATGGCTTGAGATGGATGACAGTCAGGTTCTTAACTCCTAAGAAAAGGATGATGATAGAAAGAAAATACCTTAAATGGTCTTCCTTCCAGGACGCAGCGCCCAAGACTTAGTTCTGCTGAGCTGCAGCGTGACCTGATGCATTTGTGGTCTTCCCTAGTAAATACGGAGAAGCCAGTTTGTTTGTGAGTGGTTTTCTGCGGCAGCAATGTTAGTCTCAGAAGGGCTAGGCGTGCCCTGCTTTTGGCTTGCCCCTAAATTGAAATTCCTACTTAATGTAAACAATGATGGTGTGTTGCTTTCTGTGACATTAAGTATTCAGTTTTTCCTCTGGTAATGTCTCAGTAGCCTGAGTTCACCAAGCAAAAGGTCTCTAGGGACAAGCAAGAGAAGCCAGGGGTTGCATTGCATTTTCTGGTGTGCTTTTCAAGTGTGTGAACTATCTTCAGACTGGGTAGTCTGGGAGACCCGTTTTCCTACAGAGCCAGGTTTATTCATTGGAGAAATTAGCATGTTGCTTTGTTGCAGGATGAATAAACAAGTTTTCTAAAAGCCCTCTGTGTTGAGCCCACACTTCACACCTGTCTCACTCTGTCTCCCAGGTTGGAATGCAGTGGTGTGGTCTCAGCTTACCACAACCCCTGCCTCCCGAGTTCAAGAGATTCTCCTATTCTCCTGCCTCAGCCTCCCGAGTAGCTGGGACACAGGCGCTTACCACCATGACAAGCTAAATTTTTTTGTATTTTTAGTACAGTCAGGTTTTCACTATGTTGGCCAGGCCGGTCTCGAAATTCTGACCTCGTGATCCGCCCGCCTCAGCCTCCCAAAGTGCTGGGATTACAGGTGTGAGCCACCGTGCCTAGGCCTCAGAGCAGCATGTCCTGCACCTGCTCCATCCTCTTCCCTAATTGAAACTGTCAGTCCTTGGCTCCTCCTGATGACACTTGTGAAAAAATAACTATCTGGGTTTTAAAACCAACATCTTATTCACTCCTTCCTCAGAAACAGGGCACTTGGAAATTGATCAGGATCATGCCAGGGTAATGTTTCATTGATGCTATTTTTTAAAAATCTTCTATTTCTTTGCTGAAATATGTACCTTACCATTCACTGCAAATTTATTTTACAAGAATACCTTGTAGTGAGCCATTTTTTTTTTTCTTTTTTGAGATGGAGTGTGGGTAACCCCCCATATAGGCACGGAGGAAAGAGAGCTAAGCAGAATCCTGGCACAATTAGTGCCTGAAGAATATCTCAGTTTATAGTGTTACCACTCAGTTATTTCCTTTTATATATCCTTTATATATAATCATATATTAGTTTGTAGAATGAGTGCCTAAAGAATATCTTACCACTCAAGTTATTTCCCTGTATATATGTAACTATATCTTAGTTCATAATCAGAGGAATACCTAGAGCAGACACGGTACAGAGCTTGAATTAAGGAATAAGCAGCTTATAGTCAGAGGAATGTCTGGAGCAGACACAGTGCAGAGCATGATTTAAGGGAAAAACAGTTATACCAGGACAAGAATCCATGGCCCAAGCGGCAGTATTCAGTATCACAAAGACACCCACTGTATGGCAGGCTTGGGGCAAGAGCCACTCCTCCTGATAAAGGAGTTGTAGGACCTTGCTCCAGTTTTTGTGAAAGGCTACCCTCAGACTAGCAATCCCTCGAGCATCTGAGGGCTCAAAACCCCTCCAGATAATCACATCTTGGTGACTGTGAACTTTATCAGGTCGTGTTACTGTGTTAGCTCAAAAGCATCCTCCTATAGAACTCATTGTAAACTGCCAGCAGGTGGCAGTAGACCCTAACAGCTCTGTCATTGCTGTGTAACTTAAGTATCCTCCTACAGATCTTCTTAGGAGTAGCATGCCCATAGATATTGCACACCGCACCCTCTTCACTGCGCACAGCCCACCTCCATGCCTTGGTGACCTAATGGGGGTGGACTCCTTGCTGCACACAGCTCACCTCCTTGCCTCGATGACCTAATGGGGGTGGACCCCTTGCTGTGTACTGTTCACTTCCTAGCCTAGGTGACCTAATGGGGGTGGACCCCTTGTTTTATTGCTCACAACCCTATCACTATCCTTAAAGTTGACTTCACTCAATACCCTGCCCCCTAACCTATACCTGATAAATACAGATGCTTCTGGACATTCGGGGCCTTGTCTGTCTCCACTTATAGGTGGCATGCCCCCCCTGAGCCCAGCTGCATTTTCCTTGTACTTCTGTGTCCTGTCTCTTTATTTCTCAGATCCTGCGCCTCAGCACAGCATAAGGGACACACTATGACCCTGTGGGGCCCTTAGCCCTGCAATGGAGTATTGCTTTTTTTGCCCAGGCTGGTGCGTGATGGTGCAATCTCCGCTCACTGCAACCTCTGCCTCCTGGGTTCAAAGTGATTCTCCTGCCTCAGCCTCCCCAGTAGCTGGGATTACAGGCACCTGCCACCATGTCTGGCTAATTTTTTTGTATTTTTAGTAGAGATGGGTTTTCACCATGTTGGACAGGCTGGTCTCAAACCCCTGACCTCAGGTGATCCACCTGCCTCAGCCTCCCAAAGTGCCGGGATCACAGGTGTGAGCCACCACACCCAGCCCATTGCAAGTATATTTGTGTTGTATCAAGAAACCCATATTGAAGCTCTCAGACCAGAGCATTTGTGAGCCACTCCTGGATTTTGGATGGGGGTTGGATGGGCTCAACCTCTTTTAAGTCCTTCAGTGAATCTCATGAGATTTAAAACAAACTTTTACTTTGGGTTCAAGGGCTACATGTACAGGTTTGTTACATGGGCATATTGTGCAATGCTAAGGTCTGCAGCACGAATGATTCCCAGCACCCAGATAGTACCCAATAGGGAGGTTTTCAGCACTTGCCCCCTCCCCGCTCCCTTCTGCAGTATCCCCAGTGTCTATTGTTCCCATCCTGATGTCCATCTGTACCTGATGCTTAGCTCCCACTTATAAGTAAAAATATGTGGTATTTGGTTTTCTGTTCCTGCTTAATGTGCTTAAGATATGGCTTCCAGATGTATCCGTGGTGCTGCAATGGACACAATTTGATTAGTTTTTATGGCTGAGTAGTATTTCATGGTGTATATGTACCACATTTTCTTTATTCTAATCCACTGTTAATGAGCATCTAGGCTGATTCCATATCTTTCTCTTATGAATAAAACATACAGGTGCAAGTGTCTTTTTTCTTTTTTTTAGAATGATTATCTCCCTTTGGAGATATACACAGTTATGGGATTGCTGAGTTGAATGGTGGTTCTTTTCTAAGGTCTTTGAAAAAATCTTCAAACTGAAAAACTTCAGCCACTTTCCACAGTGGCTGAATGAATTTACAAACACACCAACAGTGTATAAGTGTTCCCCTGTCTCTATAGCCTTACCAGCATCTGTTATTTTTTTGACTTTTTGATGATAACCATTCTGACTGGTGTGAGATGGTATCTCATGATGGTTTCAATGTTCACTACTCTGATGATTAGTGATGTTGAGCATCTTTTTCAAGTGTTTGTGGAGGCTGATTGTATGTGTTCTTTTGAGAAGTGCCCATTCACATCCTTTGCCCACTTTTTCATGAGGTTGTTTTTTGCTTATGGATTTGTTAAAGTTTCTTATAGATTCTGGATATTAGACCGTTATCAGATGCATAGTTTGTGAATACTTTTTCCCATTCTGTAGGTTGTCTGCTTACTCTGGTGAGTTTCTTTTGCCGTGTAGAAGCTCTTTAGTTTAATTAGGTCACACTTGCCAATTTTTGGTTTGGTTGCAACTGCTTTTGAGGACCTAGTCATAAGTTTTTCCCCAAAGCTGATGTCCTGAATGGTATTTCCTAGGTTTTCTTCTAGAGTTCTTATGGTTTGAGGTCTTGCATTTAGGCTCTGATTCAGAGATAAGCTGGATATAAAGACAAGACTCAACCATATTCAAGAGACTGGTCTCACATGTCACGACATCCACAGGCTCCAAGTAAAGGGATGGAGAAATATCTACCATGTAAACCAAAAAAGGAAAAAAAAATAAAGCAGGAATCACTATTCCCTCTCTCTCTCTCTCTCTTTTTTTTTTTTTTTTTTTTTTGACAGTATCTCACTCTGTTGCCCAGGTTGGAGTGCAGTGTTGTAATTATGGGTCACTGCAGACTTAACCTCCTAGGTTCAAGTGATCGTCCCACCTCAGCCTCCCAGTATCTGGGACTACAGGTGCACACCACCACACCTGGCTGATTTTTGTACTCTTTGGTAGAGATGCATTTTTACCATGTTGCTCATACTGGTCTCAAACTACTGAGCTCAAATGATCCACCTACCTTGGCCACCCAAAGTGTTGGGATTGCAGGCACAAGCCTTTGCACCTAGCCCAGGAGTTGCTATTGTTTCTTTCTTTCTTTTATGAAATGGAGTCTCACTCTGTTCCCCAGGCTGGAGCAAAGTGGCTTGATCTTGGCGTACTGCAACATCTACCTCCTGGGTTCAAGCGATTCCCCAGGCTCAGCCTCCCGAGTAGCTGGGATTATAGGCATGCACCACCATGCCCAAATACAAAATAGAATGTTTGTATTTTTATTAGAGATGAGGTTTCACCATGTTGGCCAGACTGGTCTTGAACTTCTGACCTCAGGTGATCCTCCTGCCTCGGCCTCCCAAAGTGCTGAGATTACAGGCTTGAGCCGCCACACCTGGCCAGGAGTTGCTATTCTTAAATTTGATAAAACAGACTTTAAAACAATCAAAATTAATTAGGACAATGAAGGTCATTACATAATGATAAAAGGTACAATCCAACAAGAAGACTTAGTTTTCTTGAATACATTTGCACACAGCAGTGGAGCAACCGGATTCGCAGCTACTTGGAAGGCTGAGATGGGAAGATCCCTTGGGTCTGGCAGGTTGAGGCTGAGGCTGCAGTGAACCGTGACTGTACCACTGCCCTTCATCCTGGGCGACAGTGAGACCCTGTCAAAAAAAAAAACAAAAAAAAAACAACTAAGAGCTTCACGGGGGAGGTCCACTTGCATAGGTTGGGGAGTTCCTGATCCCTTATGTCCCACAACCCGCCCTTCTACCTAGACTGGCCTGGGCTGATGCTGACCATGAGGCAGATCATCCTGCACTGTGCACTGCGACTGGCAGGGGGCGTCAAAACCGGCTTTTCTGCCCCACGTGGTGCAGGTGCGTGTTCTCCCCGCAGACGCTGCTTGGCGTGCGTGTCATGGCGTCCATAATAAGGAGAGCTGCTTCAGTTCGTTCAGGACCCGCCTGAGGGGTATTGCGGCGGCTTGGGGACGACTTGGAGCCCCGTCCTGGGGAGAAAACAGCTCATGTTTATGGCCCTGACTGCTTAGGCGGGAGCTGCGTGCAGCTCAACTTCTCCGGGGCATTTTTTCCTACACGGTGCGTGCAGAAGCTTGTTGTCTGGAACGTTCTCTGTATTCTCATCTTCTCACTAGTTTTTCTCTTTCTCTTATTAACATTTTAGTATTTGTTTGGCCATTAATTTTGTTTCCTGAGGGCTTTTGAAGGTGGCAAGTGTAGCACATTGTGGTATTTTTAGGGCTTGAGGACTTTTTCTGAGGGAACCTCTCCTATATACGTGGGGGGACAGGAAAGCCTCAGGCGGAAGGGGAGGCCGGCCCAGGTGGGGGCGTCTGGGCCAGGCCTGGGTTTTTGGCTGCCTCCTGTCCAAGCCTCGAGGAAAAAAGATTTCAGCTGCCTCCAGAATTGGTGAATTTTGAATAATCACCATTCTGACTAGCGTGAGATGGTATCTCATTGTGGTTTTGATTTGCATTTCTCTAATGATCAGTGATGTTGAGCTTTGTTTCATGTTTTATGGCCACATGTCTTCTTTTGAGAAGTGTCTGTTCATGTTCTTTGCCCGTTTTTTAATAGAATTGTTTGTTTTTTTTCTTGTAAATTTGTTTAAGGTTTTTTGTAGATTCTTGATACTAGACCTTTGCCAGGTGGCTAAATTGCAAAAATTTTCTCCCACGCTGTAGACTGCCTGTTTGCCCTGATAATAGTTTCTTTTGCTGTTCAGAAGCTTTTTAGTTTAATTAGATCACATTTGTCAGTTTTTGTTTTTGATGCAATTTCTTTTGGCGATTTTTGTCATGAAATCTTTGCCGGTGCCTCTTTCCTGAATGGTATTGCCCAGATTTTCTTCTAGGGTTTTTAAAGTTTTGGGTTTTACATTTAAGTCTTTAATCTAGCTTGAGTTAATTTTTGTATGAGGTGTAAGGAAGGGGTCCAGTTTCAATTTTTCTCCATATGGCTAACCACTTCTTCCAGCACTACTTATTAATAGGGAATCCTTTCCCCATTGCTTATTTTTGTCAGGTTTGTTGAGAATCAGATGACATTAACCCACTCTTCTACTAAAAAACAACAACAAAAACACTCTAGTAAATGTGCATATTTCCTAATGAGTACTGATTTGGCCATATCCCCTAGTTGTAATATCCAGTTTTTTGTTCGTTTCTATAAATGTATCACTTATATTTTTAATGCTTTCTAAACCTCAGTTATTTAATGTTTAAGAATTTCCCAGGCATATCATATTTTGTTTTTTGTTTTTCCAACTATCTTTGTAGCAGTCTGGGTCCAGTCAGGAGATGGGAACCCCAGGAGGGAGCATTATATTAAACAGAATTATTAGGTACGATGAGAGAGTAACTTGAGGAGATGGAAATTCTGTGTGGTATTGTGGGGCATAGGGACGGGACCGGAGCAAGGGCATACTTAGGAGAGTTCCAGGGAAGAGCCAGCTTGTTAGGGAAGGTGTGGTTCAGTGGGAGAGTAGGGACAGCTGCTGGTTCAGGCAGGCCAGTGCTGGTCTGGAGGTGCTGTTGGTCACAATTGACCACCCTCTGTAGTGCAGGCCGGGGAGCAGCAGCTGGAGGCAGACTGCGGTGCGAGTTCGGGCACCAGCACGTCCAGAGGTGCTGGATGTGGACAAGGGAAGGATTGTTCAGCGCAGGTCTTTCCAGACCACGGAGGCTACGCGGGGTTTGTTGAGGGAGTCCAGAGGTGGCCGGCCATGTGGAGCTCTGGGTTCTAGGCCGAACAGGTGGCCCAAACAAGGCTGCAGGTTGCAGAACTAGTTGCTTCTGTTGCCTGAGCCGGGAACCGCGGGAACCCTTTTCCTTCTCCAGTGTTCCACCATCACCCTCTGCCCAGAAAGCTTAACATCGTGCTCACTCCAAAGGAGAAACGCTTAAGGGAATTCCGTTGTTTATTCAGAGAAGATATTGAAGGATGCATTCAGAATTGGGAGGCAATAAATTGATAACTGACACAACCTTTTTGTCATTCCTTTATAATCGTCCATTGTATTTAGTGGGTGTAGCCAGTACAGATTCTTTGTAGAATGTCACATTTCTTTTGTGGCCTAATACTATATAGGCAGTTTTGGTTAAAACTGTGCATGGGTGCATGGGGGCGTGTGTTTATAACCTCTCCCTTCTCTACTTTTTGTTAGGTACTGGGTTCTAAATAAATCTTATTAGTTGTTATTTCAATTTTTGTATTGTCTTATTTTTGTCTGGTTAATTTGATTTTAATCTCTATGAATGTGGCTGTTAATTTCACCTTTTATTATCATTATTTGCTTGGTTTATTTTGAAGCTATGTTGTGAAGTTGATAAAGGTACATGATGCTCTTGGTGGATTATTTTTGTTAATGGAAATTTTTCTTTTTGTGCCTTTGCATACTTTGTTGTTTACATTCATTTTGTCTGATTAATATCGCCATATGAGCCTTTTTATTAGCACTTGTCTAGTGTATCTTTTCCTATACTTTCATTTTTAGCAGTCTTTGTGCCATTTTTTTCAGTGTCATCACAAGAGACTAAGCAACTCATGGTTTAATTTTCTAAAACAATCTGAAAACCTGTGTTTTTCAATAGATGGACTAAAAGAGAGTATAAAGAGCACTGTATCCATTTGCTCAGGCTGTTGTAACAACACACCACAGACTTGGTGTCGGAATCTACAGTAATGTGCTGCCTCACAGTTCTGGAGGCAGGGAGTCCAAAATCAAGGTGCCGGCAGGGCTGGCCTCCCCGGGGCCGCTCTCCTTGGCATGCAGGTGGCCTGGCTGCCTCTGCATGTGCTCTTGCCTCTGTGTGTGTGTGCCCCTGGGATCTCTCTGTGTACCCAATTTATCTTCTCTCAAGACACCAGTCGGATTGGATTAGGGCCCACCTGACAACCCAGTTTTAACTTAGTCACCTCTGTATGGCAGTACCTCCAAATATATCACATTCTCAGGTACTGGGGGGTTAGTGAGGGCTTCAGCATATGAATTTGGGGGAATACGTCCCTAACAAGCACCTAACTGAATTTTGTTTGGTTTCTGCAGTCTGATCTTAAAATCTCTTGTATTATATTAATTTAATCCAGTGATACTGATATGTTCAGACTCCTTTTGACATTTGGGTTTAATTTATCCAGTTGCTTCTGTTTTGCCTCTTTCTGTCTTCTGTTGAGTGGGTTGAGTTTTCTGTGTGTTTTTGTTTACCTCTAATGGTTTAGAAATTATACCTTTGATTCCTCTTATAAGTCAAAGATAAACTTGTATTTTTGTATTGACATCTATAGTTAATAAATATATCTTCTTCCATTACAGAATAAAAATATTAGTACACTCTCACCTCTGCTTCCTCCCCAGCCCTCTCTTTCTCCCATGTTAATATAATTTCTGATTTTAGTTCTAGAATACCAGATTAATGAAATGTTTTACAGTCATCCATTTTTTAAGAATAGTAAGGTTTCCGTTTTTTCCTTTCTCATCAGTGCTGTTCTTCTGGTATTTGTCTTTTAGTAGTGATATATTTTTCTTGAATTATTTTTCTATTTGCATGACAGAGAGTATCTGTATCTTGCCCTCTCCTGTGAATGATGGTTTCAGTGGATACAAATTCTGACCAAGTTTTTTTGTGTTTTTTTTTTTTCCTACTCAGAACTTTGGACAAATTTTCCCATTGTCTTTCTGCATCAGTGTTGCTGATGAAAAGTCTGATTTCAATCTCATCCTCTGGTTCTTACATCTTTGTATTTAATGCCCACCCCTGCCTTTTGAAGATCCTAGGGTTTTCTCTTATATTTGCTGTGCAGAAAGTACCACATGATGTGTGCAGCAGAACTGCCAGGTGGTCTGTTAACATCCATCCTCCCACTATCTTTCTTCCTTACTGACAAAATCCCAATTCCAAGTGGCGCCTGGCTCTGGAGGTGGCAGCCTGGGCAGCAGACCTCCCAGCTGACCTTCTAGTGCCCTACGTAATCACCCCACTGCTCAGGCCCCTTCTGCCCTGGAGTGTTCTGCCTTGAAGCCCCCTTGGAGTCTCTCCCACTTTCCCAGCAGTCCTCTTCTATGCCTACTCTGGGCTGCAATTTCATCCTTCTTGGAATTCCATCTGCCTTCCTGTTGAGTGATTTATAAAGATTCTCATGGAAGTCACTTTTTTTTCCCTTAATCTAACACGGTTTTATGGTTACTTAAAAGTAGGCTAACCGTTCATAGAAGGGATCCCTTAGGCCAGATATTTTCAAACTCTAAGATACATAATAATTATCCAAGATATTTCATACAAAGATAGATTCCCAGGCCCATCTCCCACCACATTCTGAAACAGTGCTTTAGTCATTGCTTTGGATGTCTATCTGCTTCTGAGTCATTTTAAGAAGCAGCAGCTGTAGCTGCTCAGGGAAGGTAGAAAACTCCCAGGTGGAAAGACCTACAAATTTATGCCTAAGGGTTAATCAATGGTATCTACTTCAATTTTATTTTTATAAGTTATGAGAACCATCCCCTAAATTATACAGAATTTATTATACAATGTTGGCCCGTGTATGCTGTGGTGAACTAGTTTTTGTGTATGGATGGTAAGAATTTTGCATATACTAGAAGACAGGATGAGTAAATTGATCTCTGATAAGGACCCCCTACTCTGGTGTAAGGAAGATCTGGTGCTTTCAGGAAGTATCTGAGGGAGGGACCCTCTTCCCTTGGCGGGTATGAGTGATAGCTGAGCTTAAGATAGCCCAGCACTCATCTCTACAGCTGCGTAGGGTCTACCAGGCTATGTTATACGTTAAGTTCTGAATCCCAGGACAGCCACAACTACCCCAGGGACGTTGAGGGTGAAGGGCAGGCCTTGCACAGGATGCTGTCTTGATACTGAGAAAAGGAAGGTGGTGTTAACTGCAGAATTTCATGGCCAGGGGTGAGAGTTATGTAGCAGAGGGGTCTTCCTTGAAAGGGCTGTCTAGAGGAAGCGTGTGTAACTCTGGGTAGGGTAGGAAGAGGTGGCACCTCCATGAGAAAAGGGTCTTTGTCTTATTTGCCCCTGTCTTCTCAGTGCCATTGGTTGTGTGTGTCAAAGGTGCAGAGTCATTCCTGTGCAGTTGTGAATGGTTAATTTTGTGTGTTAATTTTGCTCAACTCTGATGCCTGGTTGCTTGATCAAACACCAGTTGTCTGGCTGTTGCTAGGAAGGTAATTTTTGGATAAGATGAACATAGTAGCCCTTGAGTAAAGCAGACTGTCCTTCATATTTGGAATGGGCCTTATTCGATCAGTTGAAGGCCTTAAGAGCAAAGGCTGAGGTTCCCGGAAGGGGAAGATCTGCCTCCAGCCCTCCTTCTGACTCAAGATGGCAATGTCAACTCCTCATGGAGTTCTCAGCCTGCCGGCCCGCCCTGCAGATTTCAGACTTGCCAGGCTCTGCAGTCATGTGAGCCAATTCCTTGAAATAAATCTGTTTTTATGCTTGCTATTGGTTCTCTTTCTCTGAAAATTCCTGCCTAATAATGTAGTTTTTCATCTGGTGATCCATCTGGCTACTTCATTAGCTTCTGACTTGGGACAGCCTCAAAGTCAGAAGTCGTGTGTCTCCTAGAACCTCCATACCCAAAGCAGAGCCCCGTGCCAAAATACGCCTTCGTGTTAGTATCACTGCCCAGTCCTGTTCATGTAATTCTCTGAGCTCCAGTTCCTGCAAGACTGCGGTGCTCAGCACTTTCATCTCATCAGGTTCTATGCCTCTGAGGCTGTTGCCTCTGAGACCAGATCCTGGACCCTTCCTTTGTGGGCTGCTCCACCCCTGCCATGGAAATCACACAGAAGGTGGACGGTACATGTGGACAGGTTAGACACACCGATTAGCCAGCTGCAGCGTGGAGAGCGTGGACTCTGCCCACAGCTATGGCGAGATGGCTCTGTGGTGAGATCTGGCTTTCTTGTGTGCCAAGGAATGTGAGAAGTTGCCATCCTTATCCAAGCTGGGTCACTCAGGGCTGGCCCCTCTAAGCCTGCACTATGGGGCTCACCCCAGCCTCCGAATGAGAATTAACATACCAACCAGATGCCCAGGTGATCTGTGCACGTGCTACAGGTTGTGAAGGTCTGCACTAGATACCTCCAGAAGGACAGTATGGGACCAGGGTTAGACAAGGCACACATCTGCTGCCCAGCCCTCTCCTCTTTGATGTCCTTTCTGCAGCTGACACCTCTTCTTGACATTTCCTTTCCTTGGTTTATGTGATAAGACCTCTCTGCCAACAACAGGAATGGTCTTATCCATCTTGTTCACCTACCATGTGTTAATATTTCCCTGCCCCTTAAATCCGTGATTCAAAACCTGCTTCACCAGCTCTCCAAAGTCAGCCAAGCGAGAGGTTAAGGGCATAGTCTTCCACAAGACTGCCCTCACTTCTGACACCAGCCTCAAATTCAGAAGTCCCCAGGGCCATCCTTACTTCTTACCAGATGACTATAATTTCAGGGATTCCTACAACCAATCTTAAATTAGATAATTTGCTAGAATGACTCACAGAGCTCAGAACAGCACTGTACTTAACAATGACAGTTTTATTATAGCAAAAATTTACAACCTGGAGCCAGACAAAAGAAGGGACACCTAGGGCAAAGTCTGGGAGGCTTCCAGATGCAAAGCTTTGGCATCCTCAGAGATGCTTTATCCTCCCAGCATGCAAGTGTGGCAGTAATCAAAGGGCATTGCCAACAAAGGAGGCTCACCTGAGCTTCATTGTCGAGTTTCTATTTGGGATTCTTTAGGTAGGTGTGATACATGACTAATTGAATCTGTGAACTGATTAAATCATTGGACATGTGGTTGAGCCCAATATCTAGCCTTCCCAGAGGTCAGGCCAGTAGCCTGTGTCTCCTATCTCAAAGCCTCAGCCCTCTAGTAGCTAGTTGGCCTCTCTGGCATGACTGGCCTCCATCCTGAGTCATGTCTTTTGCATAAACTTTGGAACCCACCATGAATAACAAGGACACTCCTATCACTTGGAGATTCCAAGAATGTAGAGGCTCCCTCCAAGGTACCAGAAAGTCAGCCAAGTTCTTTATTATACACCAACTGATTGCTGTGACTTATTGGTTAATGAAGAGTGAGGCTTGGGGTTTCTTTAGATTTCAGGCCTGACACAACCCCTTGGATACAGACTACATGAAATGAAAGTGTAAGAAGGATGTGTGCATGCTATTTGTTTACTCTGAAGAGTGACCCTTGGAGCCAATATCAGTTTACAGGCTGCCCTGGCTTGCTGGGGCACAGATTGTGAAGTGCCTTTTCAGAATAAAGGAGGTGTTACTCTAGAGCAGTGACTCTCCGAATTTGCATCAGAATCGCCTGGAGATCTTGTTAACATGAAGACTTCAGGGTCCTGCCCCTGAGTTTTAATTGGTCTAGAGGAGAGCCCAAGAGTTTCCCTGTCTGTGGAGTTCCTGGGTGATGCTGATGCTGCTGGCCTAGGGACCGCACTTCAAGAAGTGGTAGAATAGACTCTGTGGTGGGTGTTTGCACTTTGGATTCTTGGCTGTAGATTTTACACTACAATGACAGAATGAGAAGTTTGGCAGGGATAAAGATTACTCCCACCCACAGGCTCCCAGGGAGGTCCCTTCTTCCCTGGGTCCTGGCCTGGTACCTCTGCCCAGCAGCTAGCTGCCATTCAGGTCCGGGGTATCACATTTTGGTTGGTGGACATGTCCAGGCCATTCTTGTGGTGGGGGGTGGCTGCTGCCTCTGCTTGGGCTGCCAGGCCTAGGCCTGGTCACCTGGGGCCACTGCCCTGCCTTCAGTTTTGTGGGGGGCCCCACAAGTCAGGCAGCCTCTCTAGTAGCTGGGATTATAGGCACCTGCCACCATGCCTGGCTAATTTTTTGTATTTTTAGTAGAGGCGGGATTACAAGCAGGAGCCACTGTGCCTAGCTTACATTTTTTTTTTCTTCGACTGAGTCTTGCTCTGTCGGCAGGCTGCAGTGCAGTAGTGTGATCTCAGCTTATGGCCACCTCTGCCTCATGGTTTCAAGCAATTCTCCTGCCTCAGCCTCTAGAGTTGCTGGTACTGTAGGTGCACGCCATCATGCCCAGCTAATTTTTGTATTTCTCTTTTTCTTTTTTTTTTTTGAGATGGAGTTTCGCTCTTGTTACCCAGGCTGGAGTGCAATGGCACGATCTCGGCTCACCGCAACCTCCGCCTCCTGGGTTCAGGCAATTCTCCTGCCTCAGCCTCCTGAGTAGCTGGGATTACAGGCACACGCCACCGTGCCCAGCTAAGTTTTTGTATTTTTAGTAGAAACGGGGTTTCACCATGTTGACCAGGATGGTCTTGATCTCTTGACCTCGTGATCCACCCGCCTCGGCCTCCCAAAGTGCTGGGATTACAGGCGTGAGCAATTTTTGTATTTTTAATAGAGGTGGAGTTTCACCATGTTGGCCAGACTGGTCTCAAACTCGTGACCTCATGATCCCCCCACCTCAGGCTCTCAAAGTACTTGGATTACAGGCGTGAGCCACCATGCCCCATCTAGGATGCCTTCTCTTTGGGTTCATTTGTTCTCTCCTGTGCAAAGTCTCTAATGTCATACTTAGTCTCTCATCTTTATATTTGCATTTGTTGGCAGTGATTTCAGTGTCCCATCCAAAAAAAAAAAAAAAAGAGATTGTTAAGCCATTTTGTTGTATATGAGTATTTTCCCTCTAATTTTTCCTTTTTTATTTTTCTTTTTGCAACCTGTGTGCACAGGGTCAAGTTTCCCCGAAATATACACTTACCATGTGTTTTTTTCTTGGAGGGTTTTGCTTTCACGATTGAATTTAACTGTTCATTTTTTTTTTTTAAGATTTTGTGTATTGTGCAACAAAGGGGTGCTGTTTCAATCTTTTGCACGTGACTACCTAGTTTTCTCCACTGTTGTGCTTTTGGTGTGTTTTTGAAAAATGTGTCCCCTAAATATAACTTTGGGTTATTTGGCGCCCTCATTTTGTCCATTTGGTTGTCTATGTTTATGCCAGTCAGTGATTGCTTGGATGACTGTAGGTTTTATCTATCATCCATGTATCTATCTATCTATCTGTCTATCTATAATAAATCCTAATCCTGTTTATTTTATTTTTTTTTTTGAGACAGGTTATTGCTCTGTCACCTAGGCTGGAGTATGGCAGCGCAATCATGGCTCATTGCAGCCTTGACCTCCTAGGCTCAAATGATTCTTCCTCCTCGGCCTCCCAAGTAGCTGGACTACAGGTATGCACCACCGTGCCTTACTAATTTTTTGTACTTTTTGTAGAGGTAGGGTTTTGCCATGTTGCCCAGGCTTCTCTTGAACTCCCGGGCTCAAGTGATCTGTCTGCCTCAGCCTCCAAAAGTGCCAGGATTATAGATGGGAACCACAGCACTCAGGGTAACCCTGTTTTTTTTTTTTTTTAATCGACTTCTGTTTTAATTAAATTGCAGGTTACATGTGAACACTTGATGACACTGGGGCTTGTGGCCACTGACCCTGTCACCCAGGCAGTGAGCAGACTGCCAATCAGGTGGTTCTTCCCCTCACACCCCCTTTCTGCTTCCTTTTTTCATCTGATAGTCCCCAGTGTCTATTGTTTCCATCTTGATGTTTGAGTGTATTCACTGTGTAGCTCCCACTCATAAGTGAGAACATGCAGTGTTTGATTTTCTGTTCTTGCCTTGGTTTGCTAAACACAATAATCTCCAGGTCTATCCATGCTGCTTAGGACATGATTTTGTTTTTCTTATGGCTGTGTAGTATTTTGTGGTGTGTACGTACCACATTAAAAAAAAAAATCAAATCCACTGTTGCTGGTTACCTAGGTTGCTTCCACATCTTTTTCTTATGAATGGCACAGCCATGAATGCACGAGTGCATGTGTCTTTTTAATGAAAGGATTTCTTGTCTTTTGGGTAGATACCAAGTAGTGGAATTGCTGGGTCTGATGGTAGTTCTGTTTTAAGTTCTTTGAGAATCTCCAAACTGCTTTCCACAATGCAAACTAGTTTTCACGTTCACCAGGAGTGTAGCAGCGTTCCCTTTCGTTTGCTGCCTTGCTAGCATGTTGTTTTGACTTTGGAAAAGTGGCCATTCTGACCAGCGTGAGATGGTATCTTGTTGTGTTTGTGAGTTGCATTTTACCGACGATTAGTGAGGTTGTGCATTTTTTCATGTCAGTTGGTCGCTTGAATGTCTTACATTTTTTTTGTTGTTTTGTTTTTGAGACAGGGTCTCACTCTGTTGCCCAGACTGGAGTGCAGTTGGGCGATCTCGGCTCACTGCAACCTCCACCTTCTGAGTTCAATCAATTCTCCTAAACTCAGCCTGCTGAGTAGCTGGGATTATAGATGTGTGCCACTATGCCCAGCTAATTTTTGCATTTTTAGTAGAGACAGGGTTTCACCATGTTGGCCAGACTGGTCTCGAACTCCTGGCCTTATGTGCCTGCCTCAGCCTCCCACAGTGCTGGGATTACAGGCATGAGCCACCATGCCCAGCCTGTTTCCTTAAATTTCTTTTTTTGTTGTTGTTCTTTTGGGATAGAGTCTTGCTCTGTCACCAGGCTGGAGTGCAGTTGCGTGATCTCGGCTGACTGCAACCTCTTCCTCCCAGGTTCAGGCGATTCTCCTGCCTCAGCCTCCTGAGTAACTGGGACTACAGGCGCACAACACCACATCTGGATAATTTTTGTATTTTTAGTAGAGATGGGGTTTTACCATGTTGGCCAGGATGGTGTCGATCTTCTGATCTTGTGATCCACCTGTCTCAGCATCCCAAAGTGCTAGGATTACCGGCATGAGCCACCATGCTCAGCATGTTTTCTTAAATTTCTTTACAAAAACATCCTCTATTGTAAAGGTGTACTGCCAGAGGATTGAATGAGACACTTTGGTCCATGGGTATATTGTATAATGATGAAATCAGGGTATTTAGCATCTCTTTTGCCTCACAGAGTTATTATTCCTTTGAGGTGAAGACATTCAGAATCCTCTTTTCTAGCTTTCTTGAAAACTACATGTAGGCATCTAAGGTCTCTACTTAAATGTAGATATCCAGTGCAATATCCAACAGAATGAAGCTGGTGACCCCAGTGCCTCTTTCTTCAATAGCCCACTGTTTTCTCACAAATTTGTAATGCCACTGCAAATCTCCTATCAATGCTGAAGTGGGTTTTTGGGCCCTGTTTTCTGTTCTACTAATCTTTGTATTGATTTCTGCAGAGATACCACACTGCTCTGATTAATACATTTTTGTGACATTTGGTATTTAATAGTTCAAGCCTCTTCATTCTTCCTGTTAAGAAATTTTTTCTGTGTTTGAAACTTCATTCGTGTGTATTTCAGTTGCCCATATCTGTATAATGTTTAAGGTGCTGGAAAAAAAAATCAAGCTATTTTAAGAAGTGTTAGATGGAAAAAGTTTGCAGAATTGCAGGAAGTCTGTGCTTCTTCCCTTCTCCCCATCCAGTGCTCCTAGTCATGCTCTTACATATGAGAAAAGCTGGAAGATAGTAGACAGCATTTTTATACAATGCACGTCCAAGAGTACACCTGTAACTGCTGCAAACTCTGAGGTAAACAAGGGAGTTACCTGTCAATGATTAAATGACTGTTGGCCAGGTGTGGTGGCTCACACCTGTAATCCCAGCACTTTGGGAGGCCAAGGCGGGTGGCTCACAAGGTCAGGAGTTCAAGACCAGCCTGATCAACATGGTGAAACCCCATCTCTACTAAATAAAAAAGAGAATAACAAAAATTAGCTGGGCATGGTGGTGTGCGTCCGTAATCCCAGCTACCCAGGAGGTTGAGGCAGGAGGACTGCTTGAACTCAGGAGGCAGAAGTTGCAGTGAGCTGAGATTGCGCCATTGCACTCCAGCCTGGGCAACAAGAGTGAAACTCTGTCTCAAAAAAAAAAAAAAAGTAAATACATAATGCTAATATTAACATGGAACCACAAACAGCCCTGAACATCTAAGGAATCCTGAGAAATACAAAGTAAGTTGGAAGACTTACAATTCCTGATACTAAATTGCATTGCAAAGCTGTAGGTAGTCAATATTCCAGTATACACGGTCCTGTGATGTGCCACTGTGCTCTAGCTTGGGTGACAGGGTGACCTGTGTCAACAAAGAAAAAGATTGTGAGAAATTTGAGGGAATCATAGAAGTAATAACTGGTTGTTATCAAACGTGCACACAGAAAAAAAAATACCAAATAGCGTAAAAAATACATATCAAAACTAAAATTGGGCCCAAAACCAGAATAGACGTTGCTGCAAAAACGACACAAAATGCACAAACACCTAAGAGAAAAGCCCTCAACGTTACTATTCATCGGAAAAGAATGTACTCCAAAGCCCCATTCAGACACCATCCCACAGCTACTGGAATAAATGTTACTGAAAATATCTTAAAAATTAAGAATGCTGCTGTGGATTTGGATAAAGGGGAAATATACGCACTGTTGTTGTAAAGATAAATTAGGATATACACTATGGAAAAAAGTCATAGGCCAGGCATGGTGGCTTATACCTGTAATCTCAGCACTTTGGGAGGCCAAGGTTTAACATGGTGAAACCCCGCCTGTAGTAAAAATACAAAAAATTAGCCAGGCATGGTGGCAATGTGCCTGTAGTCCCAGCTACTCGGCAGGCTGAGGCAGGAAAATTGCTTAAAACTGGGAGGCAGAGGTTGCAGTGAGCTGAGATCGCACCACTGCACTCCAGCCTGGGGGATAGCATGAGACTCTGTCTCAAAAAAAAAAAAGTTGTAGATTTCTCAAAACATTGAAAATGCAACTACCATGTGATCTAGCAATCTCACTGCTGGGTATACCTCCAAAGCAAATGAAAACAGTATCAGAGATTACAGAGCTTCAATGGGGATAGGAGATTTTCTTCATTAAATGGTTTTGAGAAAACTGATGCTTATCTGAAAAAGAATGAAATACCCTTCTGGTATACAATATACAAAAATCAACTCAATGGACTGAAGACCTAAACACAAGACCTGAAATCATAAATCATCATCAAACACCTATAAGAAAAAAAGGAGGGGGTGGAGCACTTAGTTTTGGAGCAACTTGCATCTAGGCTTGCAGGTTGGAAACCGGAAAAGAAAAAAGGGGGAAAAAAAGAAAGAAGAGGGGTTAAATCTCGTCAAGAATAGAATGGCTTGTGAATGAATATATATATATATATATATTTATATATTTAATTGGGAATGTAAATCACAAGCGACAAAAGCAAAAACAACCATATAGGGCTACATCCAACTAGAAAGCTTCTGTACAAAAACGAAACAATGAACCAAATGAAAAGGAATCCTACAAATGGGGAGAAAGTTTTGGGGAAGCATCTATCTCCTAAGGGATTGTTATTTAAAAATAAAGGGATATGTTAACAGTGATAAGCAGCAATAACAACAAAAAATAACCCCAAATTAGGCAGGGACCCTAAATAGACATTTCTGCACAGGGGACATAACACTGAGCAGCATGGAACCAGGTCCTCAGCATCGCCATCATCAGGAACAAGTCCCCATCCGGCTTGTACCCAGGTGTCCCTCCCCCTGGTCAGGTGGTCATGACCGGAGGGACAGGAGGGGACATGTGCTTCCCTGAGGGCAGAGGGGTAAAAGAGTCCCGATATATCCTGATGGCAGGAAGGCAAATTTAAAAATTCATTAATTCCTGGAGGCAGCTGAGATCTTTTTTCCTCTGTCTTAGGCTTAGACAGGAGGCAGCCTAAAACCCAGGCCTGGCCCTGACTCCCACCTGGGCCAGGTTTCCCCCTTCCTCCTGGGGCTTTCCTCTCTCCCCATCTATATACGAGAGGTTCCCTCAGAAAAAGTCCTCAAACCCTAAAAATACTAAAGTGTACTATGCTTGCCACCTTCAAAAGCCCTCAGGGAACAAAATTGATGGTCAAATATTACAATAGTTTAAGAGAAAGAGAAAAACTAGTAAGAAGTTAAGAATACAGGGAACGTTCCAGACAACAAGCTTCTGTACTCACCGTGTAGAAAAAGATGCCCCCAAGAAGCCGAGCTGCATGCAGCTCCCACCTACAGTCAGGGCCATAGACAGGAGCTGTTTTCTCCCCAGGATGGGGCTCCAAGTCATCTCCCAGCCACCATGGTATGCCTCAAGTGGGTCCTGAACAAACCAAAGCCACTCTCCTCATTATGGAAGCTATGACACGCACGCCACGTAGCATCTGTGGTGAGAACACACGTGTGTACCATGTGGACAGCGTTTAAAGTCTGTTTGAGAGTAGCAACTTTTGTCTGGGCGTGGTGGCTCGCACCTGTAATCTTAGCACTTTGAGAGGCTGAGGTGGGTGGATCATCTAAGGTCAGGAGTTCAAGACCAGTCTGGCCAACATGGTGAAACCCCGTCTCTACTAAAAATACAAAAAATAGCTTGGAGTTGATGGTGCACACCTGTAATCCCAACTACTCGGGAGGCTGAGCCAGGAGAATCTCTTGAACCCAGGAGTCAGACGTTTCAATGAGCCGAGATCATGCCACTGTGTGCCAGCCTTGGCGACAGAGCAAGACTTTGTTTCAAGAAAGAAAGAAAGAGAGGGAGGGAGGGAAAGGAAGGGGAAAAAAAACATAGCAACCTCCTGGGCCAGGTGCAGTGGCTTATGCATATAATCTGCACTTTGGGTGGCCAAGGTATGTGGATTATCTGAGCTCAGAAGTTTGAGACCAGTATGAGCAACATGGTGAAAATGCTTCTCTACCAAAGAGTGCAAAAATCAGCCAGGTGTGGTGGTGTGCACCGTAGTCCCAGATACTGGAGAGGCTGAAGTGGGAGGATCACTTGAACCTAAGAGGTTGAGGCTGCAGTGAGCCATAATTACTAAACACAGCACTCCAACCTGGGCAACAGAGTGAGCAGTAACAACTGTAGTAAGCTATATGGCAACATCTCAGCCCTGGTGTTAATGCTGGACAGCTAATCACAGAATTTTGTTGGTTTGGACATGAGACTAATGCACATACTCTGGATTCTAGGGTATCTGAAGTCAACGAAAAGCAAGATGAAAGTAGAAAGGGCAGACGAGCACACTGTCTCAGAATTAAGTAGAGGGCTTCTGTCAAACCTTGGCACTGAAACATAGCTTCAAACCAAGTGGCATAATTCCGAAAATGCCCAGGAACCTCATCAGCGGTGCCCTGGTGTGCTATGAGCAAGTCTCATTTGGCCTCCCAACCTGGTTTCAAATAGTGTCCCTTAACTCGAGGCTGATATTAAAACTTAAGCCACAAACTTCATGTGAGCACAGTGTAAAAAAGATTTTTGGCTCTTCAGCCATTTCTATATGTTCACCGTCAGCAGCAATACCTAACAATAACAGACAATGATATATAGCACTTTTTAGAAAGAATCAAGACACACAGGCTGATCAGAGGAGTTTCTCTCATTATTACAGTTTTCTGACTTGTGTTTTGAAAGGGAAAGAATAGAGAATAGAGACATACATACGTGTATGTGTGTGTGTGTGTATTTTTGAGATCGAGTCTCACTCTGTTACCCAGGCCGGAGTGCAGTGGTGCAATCGCGATTCATGGCAACCTCCTCCTGCCAGGTTCAAACAGTTCTGCCTCAATCTCCCGAATAACTGGGACTACAGGTGCACACCACCGCACCTGGCTGATTTTGGTATTTTCAGTAGAGAGAGGGTTTCACTATGTTGGCCAGACTGGTCTCGAACTCTTGGTCCAAACTGGTCTTGAACTCCTGACCTCATGACTCCCCTCACCCCCATCTTGGTCAAGACTTTCCCCTGCTTCCCCCCCACCATCTTGGCTGAAGCCTCCCCCTACTCCCCACCTTGGTCTCCCAAAGTCCTGGGATTATAGGCATGAGCCACCACACCCAGCCAGAGAAATATTTTTAAGATGTTGATTCACTTATCCACATGTACAGGAAACATAGAAGAGAAATAATGAAAAATATAAGGGCTTGTTGAAAAGCAAAAGTATATTTATCAGTGAAGATAGGCTGGGCGTGGTGGCCTACACCTATAATCCCAGAACTTTGGGAGGCCAAGGCAGGAGGATCCTGAGGTCAGGAGTTTGAGACCAGCCTAGTCAACATGATGAAACTCCATTTCTACTAAAAATACGAAATTTAGCAAGGCATGGTGGTGGGCTCCTGTTATCCCAGCTACTTGGGAGGCTGAGACAGGAGAATCGCTTGAACCTGGGAGGCGGAGGTTGCAGCAAGCTGAGATCACCACCCAAGTAACTGGGATTACAAGTGTATGCCACCATGCCCAGCTAATTTTTGTATTTTTTAGTAGAGATGGGGTTTTGCCACATTGCCCAGGCTGGTCAAACTACTGGCCTCAAGCGATCCACCCACCTCAGCCTCCCAAGGTGCTGGAATGACAGACATGAGCCACCTCTCACAGCTTCATCTGGGACATTTTGATGTATGTATATTTTGAGTGATGATCAAATCAGGGTACTTAGCATAACTCTTTCCTCATACAGGTATTATTTCTCTCTGTTGAGAACACTCAAAATTGTTCCCTTCTAGCTTTTTTGAAAAATAACAATATCGTAACCAGAGTCACCCAGCTGTGGAATAGGACACTAGAATGAATTCCTCCCAACTAACTGTAACTTTGTTTCCATAACCAATCCCTCCTATCTCCCCTCCTTCCCCCAGCCTCAGGAAACCACTCCTGTACTTTCTGCTTCTTGAAGGTTGTTACTGAGGTCATGCAATGTTTATCTTTTTGTGCTTGGCTTATTTAATAGAATGTTTCCTAGGTTCATTGGTGTTGCCCTAAATGAGGGTCCCCAAATGAAAAGCTAGTTTGGCTTCCAAAACCTCACACTGAGTGCTATCAGTTAACAGAAGTCCTGTTTCCAAATAAAGCCAGGGACCACTACACACTGGAGGGAAGCCTCCAACAAAAGAGATCAAAACAACAGAAAACAGGAATTAAAAAGACCAGTCTAAATCAGGAGCAAAACTTTAAAAAAAATCTAAAAACACTCTAAAAATATATAAAATTCAATAGAAATAGTAGAGAACAAAGTCATAGAATATCCCAGTAGAATAAAAAAACTGAAAAAAAAAACCAGAAGGGGAAAAATTAAAAACCAATGTAGGAATACTGGTCTAAGCAGCCTAGGTCTGAACAAGATGACTATCAGAAAAAAAGTAACAGAGAAAATAAAATTGTCAAGAAGAGATAGTCTGCAGACTTACTAGCCTTAAAAAAATGAAAAGATCCCCACCAAGCGGTTATGAAGTTTCTGAATCAGAGAGAGAGAAGCTCATAAAAAACTTCCACAGATACACAACACTTGGCTATAAATAATGTATCCCACAATGGCAGTAGATTCAAGAACAAACCTGTAATGAGAACATAGTTGTAAAATATCTTCAGAACCATACAGTTTAGATTCAATCTAGAGGTTTACTCTCTAGCAAGGAGGAGGGGTTTTAAGACTGTCCAGATCTCTAAACATCTCCACCTAGGAGAATGTGTTCAAGTACAAGAGAGGATAACAGGACAGAAGGAAACACAGAATCAGGACTTAGGTGATCCTACACAAAATGGTAGTTATGTGCCATCACAAAAGACTGTAAGGAGATAGCACAGAAACGCACTCCATTGAACTAGGATGACAAAAGGCCAAGAAAGTTGCCCCACTCCCAAAAAAAGGAAATGTGTTTTGGCAGATGAAAAATATCTTTGAAAAGCATGTGATAAATTCTGCAACACTTGGAGGTGGAAACAGCTGTTAGAAAACAGGGAAATAGAGTCAGAAAATTAGCTTCATGCTAAAAAATAATGGCTATGAAAGCAGATCACCCAGAGGCTACTTACTACATTTGGCTGGATAAACTAACATAGGCTAGGAAGAAAGAGAAGATCCAAGAGAAGGGCAGAAGTGCTCAGATTTCAGAGAAAGAATGAAGGATATGTAATGCAGAGGCACAATGAAAACACCATATGACTTAGTGAATAATATTTGCATAGTCATAACCATGTATATATCACTGATTTAATTAAAACATGCTACGATTGGAAGAGACGGAGAAAAATAAGGTCATGGTGTAGCAAGGAAGGTATGCTCTCATCTGCTATGAAGGGAAGTCAATAGACGGGACCGACAATTAACTTAGTGATTCTGTTTTTGTTGTTTCACTAAAAATAAGATTTTAAATACTTAAAGCACATCCTTACGCCACAACCAGACTATTGAAGTTAACTTAAATGTCAGAAATCCTTAACAGGTGTACACACTAAGCTAAAGACTTTTCTGTATAAATTTGATATTTAGGGAAATAGAGATTTAGAAAATCCACAATAAGAGGTCCATGCACTGGGTCCCCATTATAATTTAAAGCAATCAAGAGAGACATACTTTTATGTCAAACTATCAATTTCTTAACTTTTTGACTGTTTACTTACATGGTTTATACAGTTGCTTTCTCTTTTTTCTTGTGCCATGAAAAAAAAAAACCCAAAAACTTGTCACTTTTGATACAAATACCAGAACATAAAAGTAGTTGTTACGGTCTTACTGATTATTCCTATGTAAAATGAGACAAAGCTCCATTTTAAAAAATTATTTTCAACAATTTATAATTTAAATTATCTGGCATAAATCTCAAAGTAAAATCTAAAAACTTAGTTTTTTTACCTAGTTTACTTTTTGTTTCTATTATGTACAAATGAAAGAATACTCATGTACAAAAGAAAAGGGCAATAAAATGAAACCAGATGAAAAATGTAGCTAATAAAAGAGTTTAACTTGCATGTATGAGCCATGATCCATTAGTATTCTCCCGTCCTGCATTTACACATAGGTTGCCTTAATTACCAGACCCTAAGAGCTAACAGCACTAATAAGTACTTCCGGCCAGGCACCTATCTCTAGATGCACCAGAATCCCTATAAGCATCTCGAACTGCACTTAGCGGTCATTGACTAATATGTCACTAAAAAACAAACAAAAAAAGGGTCTTTACACAACTGGAAAGTGACCTATCTTAAATTTAAATTTTAAAATGAATATACAAATCTAATTGAACATGGTGTCTGCAGCACAAAAAATCTTTTCTTTCTAAAAAAAGGCTAGAATGGTAAAAAGCTCCCAGAGGGACTCGGGCCATGCTTTGTTTCCTACACTGTCTCCACCTTTGATGCTGGAAGGGTCTTGTGGGCAGACATTCCTGCTACTGAAGAGTGAGGGACATGGAATAGCTTTGCTTTTCCCATTTCCATGCTCTCTCAGTGTGAGAAGCCAATGCTCTGGAAGGAACTGGGAAATACAATTCTGATATGGATTGGATATGTTCTCCCTCCAAATCTCATGTTAAAATGTGACCCTTAATGTTGGAGACAGGGCCTAGTGAGAGGTGTTTGGGTAATGCCGGTAGATTCCTTATGAATGGCTTGGTCCCATCCCCATGGTAATTAATAAGCAAATTCTCATTCTGGGGGTTTAAAAGAGTGTCGTACCTTCCCCCACCCCTCTCTACTGCTTCTCTCCATATGTGGAACCACCTGCTTCCCCTGTGCCTTTCATCATGATTGTAAGCTTGCTGAGGCCCTCACCAGAAGCAGATGTTGAAGCCATGTTTGTACAGCCTAAAGATCTATGAGCCAATTAAACCTCATTTTGTTGTAAATTACCCAGCCTTAGGTATCTCTTTATATTAATGCAAAAATGAACACAAATTCTAACCAGAAATAATTGACTCAAGACAGGCAAAGTCTACTCAAACTAGAAAAAGGTTAACAAACTATATTTTGCTATGCTACATTACTTCACATATTACAGGACCCTCACTAGTATGCCTGCTGTTTAAATCAACTGAAAAACTTGGCTATGTATGGCTTTGTAGCAAGTAAGTTAGAATTTAACATAACATTGAGGAAAATAAGCAGGAGTAGGGCATGTTTGAATTTACATCAAATGAGAAGGTTAATAACTTAAAAGTTTTGAGTAGCATAAACTTGGATGTGATAAATGCATGTGGTCCAAGGACTGTGTAAGAGGAAGCCAAAACCACAGATTCAATCCCCAATGATGAATAAGTATGTTTTTTCATTTGTTTAAATGAAAACCAAGCTGAAGCCCAAGTTCTATCATTCATCTTTAAAATGTACTCTTTGAAGCAAGGGAAAAGGGACAAAGAATGATAAATAAAGATAAACCTATGACCCCTCCATCACATGACAAATTGTGTTGATAAAATATGGCAAAATGTATAAACAAAAAGTTTACATGTTTTCGCTAACATGGTAACAAAGGAAAGTATATCACATGTTAAAATCAGACAAGTGAGTATGTGAAAAGTTGAAAAATTTAAACCAATATGAGTTTTTCTAAATACTTTGTATAGTACATCTGATCAAACAAGAGTTTTCACTCTTTCTTGACAGAAAAAAGTGTTGTCTGTTGTCTCATCATCTGTTGGAGACTTCCTAAGGGGTATTGTGCTTGCCTCTGGTTGGTCAGAAGTGTTGTACTCAAAGCTGTATCTATAGAGGGAGACAATAAAAAAGATGTGATCATTTATAAAAGTGTATCAACTCGTTTATTCAACTGCTGCATTTAGGCTATTTAACTACCTCTACTTTTATCTACTGAAATGAATGTATAGACATAAGATAGAGCCAGGCAAGATGGCACATGCTTGTAGTCCCAGCTACTCAGGAGGCTAAGATGGGAAAATCCCTTGAACCCAGGTCAGGAATTTGAGGCCACCATGAGTAACATAACGAGACCCTCCTTTATTTAAAAACAAACAAAAAAAGATAAATGTTGGCTTTGAGTCGTACAAAATCAGCTTTGCATAAAATAAATCAAGATAGCAGTACATTTTAAAAGACAGGTCTGTTTTATAGGCAAAATATGTATTCTGGAGTTTAAATTTTTTTTTTTAAATTCAGCATATCTGTCACTTCCATGTCATTCTGAGGACATAGAACCTTAGTTCTGTTAAGTAGCTGTCTTCCATAGTCATGTGAGATCTCTAAGTCTTTATTTCTTCATTAGCAATATATGGGGAGAACAAACATACACAGTCTGCATTTGTATTGGAAAGGGCCAAATGAGACATATGTAAGCTGTGTTGTAATCCTAAAGAATGACAATAGGCTGGGCAAGGTGGCTCATGACTATAATCCTAGCACTTTGGGAGGCCAAGGCGGGTGGATCACGAGGTCAGGAGTTCAAGACTAGCCTGGCCAAGATGGTGAAACCCCGTCTCTACTAAAAATATAAAAATTAGCTGGGTGTACTGGCAAGCACCTGTAATCCCAGCTACTAAGGAGGTTGAGGCAGAGAATTGCTTAAACCCAGGAGGCGGAGGTTGCAGTGAGCTGAGATCACACCACTACACTCCAGCCAGGACAAAAGAGCGAGACTTTGTCTCAAAAATAAAATAAAGAGCCCCTTTTGGACTCTTATTCGTCACTACTCATTTACTAACTGGCATGTAAAATGACTCAGAGGCTTTCCTTACACCACCAAGTAGAGTATTTTACACAAGTACTTACATGCTTTGTGTATAAAGGTATAATCTATTAATTCACATATTTGTTTATTCTGAAGCAATCCTTAAATATCTTAAAAGTGAGTATAGTACTTCCAAGTTACAAAGTGACACTTATCATGAGTCTTAATTATCCTACCTCTTAAAAAATTAAGAGCCCAAACAAAGTTTAAATAGAAAAGCTAGAGCTGTAAGACATTTCCTCTGCAGTGATGAAATCTCTGGCATTTAAATGAAACCAGTGAGCCAACTGGATTTAGTATCTTTATGATACAACGTTTTCTATTTTGAAAATTTTAGTTTTTATTCAAGAACCATATTGTTAACCGGAATTATTTTACTTAGATTCATCTCTGCAGAATTTTAGAGGCAAACCAATTGTTTTCTCTTTTCTACTCCCTCCCATCCCTCTGCCTCTGTAGAGACCAAAAAACTCCAACTTTCTTATCTTTGAACAAGATGCTACTGTCAGGAGGGCGAAGGACAAAGGGGGAGCCATTGCAACAAACGCTCTTACACAGGCGAGGTCTGGCATCTTAACCTTCAGTCTTTACATTGCACACGTAATAGTCTACATTTACGTTACATGTCTTTCGAAAGTTTTGACCACAAACCATCCCCACCTGTCTTTCAGAACAAGGAGGTAAATAAAGTCTGTTAAGTCCACCAGATTAAGTCTGGAGACACATTTTGTGTTAAAGTAAGAATTTTAAAGTAATCGGAGCGTCATGGGTAAACTCCTCCTTTGGGGGAAAACCCCCAAACACCCACCCATTTTTCTGCAGCCCTGGCCATGACATTTCACACCTTTCACAATTATTTTAAGTACTGTCCATTTTCTTTCCTTCTGTGTTCAAATTACAGTTAGAAGAAACTAAGCAGTTTCTATCAAGGTGACTTAAAGCACCCCATTAAGAATACCATATAGTCTCTCCCATGGCAACCTCCATTCTGATTTTAAATAAGAAATCCCCAAATATTTGAGTATGAATTGTCCTGAGATTTAGCTACTTTAACAAAGGAAGCAATTAGGCACTTACCTGGCTTCTCAACTTAGGTAGCATCTAGGTAGGTACAAAGAAAGAACAAGATGGGTAGTGGAAGTTGGGATATTTCAGTTTTTATTGAGAAAAGGGAGCATATTCCAAAGAAGCCTCAACAAAGTCCCGCAGGATAATAAATAAAGCTACAGAGAAGAGCCATAAATAAATGGTCCCATGCCAGTCTGGGAGAATGAGATGAGGGAGCAAGAACTGGGTGTTTGGGAGGGGAGGAGAAAGGAAACTGACTGGACTCTGGAGAAACACTAAGGGGTAGGAAGGCAAGCAAGAACCAGCCTTCGCTCCTGGCCAGCTATGGGAAAGCTATGGGCAGAAAGGAGCTCAAAGTGGGGGATGCCTCCCAGGGGACCTTGGGGACATCAGCGGTCAGAGGTGTGCCAAGGGTACCCATTACCTGATCTTTAGACACCTTCCAGTCACAGATGTGGTGCACGTGGAGGTCCTCACCAACTTCAAGTCACCTCAGCAGGCTCTACAGTGGGAGCCACCGGTGGTCCTGCCATCGTGTCCCCAGCTGCTGCCTCATAGATCTCAGATTCACAGGGACACACCGACCCCTGGTGCTGTTCCAACTCAGGGCTGGCCCTGCGGCGCACACAACAGGTCAGTATATTCCCCATGGGGCACCTCTACTCCTGTCTGCCACCGCCTGTGCCTCTGCTGACAGCTTTGGCCACACACTCCTGCTGCCCTAAGCTGAGGCTATGCTGCAATTGCAGAGACCGTCTTGCTGCTGCTTGCCTGCCCACCCCACAGCCCAGCCCCAGCAGGGGCTCGGGCCAAGGCCCGCACCCTGCTGCCTCCCCTGAGTTGACTTGATTGGGAGGGTGAAGACCAGCTAACTTAATAGGTTATGAATGAAACAAGCACTGAAAGACGTGACAACTGCCTGAATAGAGTACAGACAGAGCTCCTCCTTTGGCAGTCACCTATAGACTGAAGCCCACTGGCCCAGGTGGGAGCCCAGGCATGTGGCTCACAATGCCCCACCATGGCTGCCTCACCTCCCCCACATCTCAGAATACCCCTGCCTAGGTTGCTTTCCTGGCAGAAGGGGAAGCAGGCACATCTTAAGAGGTGACTGCACAGAGTGTGTAAGCATGTGAAAGAGCAACTGTCAAACACATATAAAACCATCAGATCTCAGCTGGGCACAGTGGCTCACGCTTGTAATCCTAGCACTTTTGGAGGCCAAGGTGGGTGGATCACCTGAGGTCAGGAGTTTGAGACCAGCCTGGCCAACATGGTGAAATCCTGTCTCTACTAAAAATACAAAAATTAGCTGGGTGTGGTTGCACCTGCCTGTAATCCCAGCTACTCAGGAGACTGAGGCAGGAGAACTGCTGGAACCCAGGAAGCGGAGGCTGCAGTGACCCAAGATTGTGCCACTCCACTCCAGCCTGGGCAACAGAGTGAGAATCTGTCCCAAAAACAAAACACACAACTCCATGAAATCTCATGAGAACTCACTGAGTATCATAAGAACATCATGAGGAAAACTGCCCCCATAATCCAGTCATCTCCCACCAGGCCCCTCCCTCAACACAGGGGGATTATGGGGATTACAATTCAAGATGAGATTTGGGTGGAGACATGACCAAACTATATCAGAAAGTAAAGGTAGAAGTCAAGCTTGGAGGGGAAGTGACATTGTAGATTAGTATATTTTTAAAAGAACTGTTTTTGTTTTGAGACAGATTCTTGCTCTGTTGCCCAGGCAGTGGTCAATAGATACTCAGTATGTATTATCTCAACGCACAGAGTCAAATGTTGCCAGGAGTGCAGGAAAAGCTACAAATCAGCTATGGTAACTTAGTGATTGGGCTTGTGTGCGTGTGAGTTAGTGAGCTGGATGTCAGGATAAATTAGTGAACTGGAGGTGAGAAAACAATGACAGAAACTGAGGGCTTCTCTTCCCAGGATTTGGCTGAGAAGAGAGAGGTGGTAGTCGTAGTTAAAGGAAGATGTGTGGTAAAGAAAGCCTTTCATTCCAAGATTCAACAAAAAGGGTGAGTGTACTTCTATGTTAAAGGAAAAGAGCCAACAGAGAAAACACATTTTTGAGGTTAGAAGGAAGAACGAATGCACAAGGGCCCCCAAGGCCACAGGTGCATGCAATCTGGATTTGGGACAGATTAGCTTTGGACTCCTACAAAATCAAGAAGGGAGAAAGGACCATGTGATATTTCTGGTCTCTAGAGATATTTCTGGTAGAGGAAAGGTTACGGAAGAGATCTTTTGATGATCTTTATTTTAACAGACTTTTCAAAAACCTGTTGTGGGGAAAAAGGATATTATGTATAGAGAAGTCTACACTTCTAGATGCACCTAACCAAAAAAAAAAAAGCTTGAAACACCAAACAAAACCCAAATAATGTCTTCCCTAAAAGTGGGTACCACCACCATGCCTGGCTAAATTTTCTTGCACTTTTAGTAGAGAGGAGGTTTCACCATATTGGCCAGGCAGGTCTCGAACTCCTGACCTCAGGTGATCATCTACCTGCCTTGGCCTCCTAAAGTGCTGGGATTACAGGTATGAGCCACCACGCCTGGCCAAAGCTCTTCATTTCTATGTGCACACCCAGTAGAAATGCCTAATGTTGATGACGGGTTGATGGGTGCAGCAAACCACCATGGCACATGTATACCTGTCTAACAAACCTGCATGTTCTGCACATGTATCCCAGAACTTAAAGTATAATAAAAATTCCAATCATGTTTAACTCATATTAAAATCATTGATTTTAACATGAATACCTTTATTGAATCACATCATCTTAAATTTAGTGTTAGGAATAAGTGATATATTGTATTTATAGAGAATATTCAGAAAGTTTCAATACCTACTTTCAGTTTATTCTTTCCAAGTGACTTTTAGAACTCTAGAAATGGATCATTATAAATCAGATTCTAACTTCAGAAAAGAACATGTTATACAAGCATTTCTCAAATTACAGACCCATCTCAATGTTTATTGCTGTTGGCAATAACTGTTCAGGAGGACATTACCCAGATTACAACATGTTTTCTAAAGTCTTTCCATTTTATTTCTTATAAGACCAGTTCAAATTGTAAACCTAATATATAATCAAACAATTATGTTGTTTCCAAATAGACCTTTTCTTGTATATTTGAATTTAATCCCCACCTCTACAACAACACTTTATTTATGAGTATAAGAAACAAAACAAGGCCAAGCGAGGTGGCTCACGCCTAAAATCCCAGTACTTTGGGAGGTCGAGGAAGGTGGATCATTTGACGTTAGGAGTTCGAGACAAGCCTGGACAACATGACGAAACCCTGTCTCTACTAAAAATGCAAAAATTAGCTGGGCATGGTGGCACATGCCTGTAGTCCCAGATACTTGGGAGGCTGAGGCAGGAGAATCGCTTGAACCCAGAAGGCAGAGGCTGCAGTGAGCCAAGATCACGCCATTGCACTCCAGCCTGGGCAACAGAGCAAGACATCATCTCAAAAGAAAAAAACCAAAACATTGTTTCCTGAGTCTAATTAAGGATAGTTTTAGGAGAGAAAAAAGTCTGCTTTCAAGAAAAACATAATAGCTTCACTTAAATAACTTATTGAAGATGTCTAATTATGATACAGCTAACATAATATACATAATATACTGGGACTGTGCAATAGAATGAAATAGACAAATTCATTAACAGAGTTTAGTTTTCCTTCTTTGTGGGAAAAAGGTAACCAAATGTTTGTGTTCCTAAGCTGCCAACTTTTTATTTTTTTTAGACAGAGTCTCGCTTTGTTGCCCAGGCTGGAGTACAGTGGTGCTATCTCAGCTCACTGCAACCTCTGCCTCCTGGGTTCAAGCGATTCTTCTGCCTCAGCCTCCCGAGTAGCTGAGACTACAGGCACCCGCCACCATGCCTAGCTAATTTTTGTAATTTTAGTAGAGACGGGATTTCACCATACTGGTCAGGCTGGTCTCGAACTCCTGACCTCAGGTGATCCACCCACCTCGGCCTCCCTAAGTGCTGAAATTACAGGCATAATCAAGCTTTCCTTATGACCACTCCACCCAAAATACATCCAAATTCCCACCCTAGTACAAGGAATAACACAATGCTTCCTATGTAACTCATCAGTAGTAGGTTAATTCTAAATACAAAATATTAAACAGAAATCCAGTGTTATTATTTTGATGTCTTCCTTTCCTGTCTAACAAAAAAAGTTTCAAAACTAAAGTAGACGTAGTTTTCCAAGTAGAGTTTACTTGTTGACAGATGCCCAGTCTTTTCAGTTATCCGAGTGGCCTTGCTTGGGGTGGAAAATGTTCAGTCACATTTAGTTATAAGATCTGTGACACCTATTTGAAAGGGAAAATGCAAGCCAAACCCTGTCAGTTCTACTCTGGAAAAATCAGTCTGAGTATTGAGAGTAGAACGTATCACTCCCAATCTCTCTTGTGTCCAATCAAGAATGAGGAGAATTTAAAGCTATAAACCAGGAAAATATTTCAGACACCCTGCTCCAAAAGGAAGACAGATTTACAAGTTGTGGTTTCAGTACCCCATCAGGTCTTCTACAAGTCAAAGGTAAAAGAGAAGGGTTGACAGGGAACGATTCGGTTTCTCCTGAATGGACTGCCCCACGAGGTATGCCAGCTTGTGGGCATAGTGGCAAGGCGCTGGAACTCGAATGGTGCCCTTTAATAGAAAAAAAGAAAAACACAACTAAATTTTTTTCACTTTACATCTTTCCCTGAATTTACGTTCGTAGAAGCCAATTCAGAGGTCCAACATTATTTAATCTTGAATATTACATTTAAAATATCTAAACAGAAAAAGTAAAAAGTACTTACTGGCAAATTATAATACATGTGGCATAGACAGTAAGTTAAACGCTGCACTGTATCTGGGCTCAAGCCAATCGTGTCATAGATGACGTTATAATGAGTCGGAGTAACAGTCCCCTCTCTCACAGACTGACTCACGATAAAAAAGTCATACCTGGAATTATAGGACATGTGGGTATCAGCTAATTTGAAAAAGAAGGTATAGTAAAGCTAATGTCTGAAATGAAAATATTTAGTATAACAACTTACAAAGATCTATTCTATAGACTTAAGTTTCCTTTACATTTAGAAACCTGTCTAACTGATAACGATTTGAGAAAGCAAATCTGTAGAAGGCAATTAAATAACTGACACAGATAGTAACTCTCCTAGGATTTTGACTTCAAGTATATGCACTGAAACCTAGAGGAAGAAACAAGACTGGCACATTTGATCTGATGTGGGTGTAGATAATTATGTTCAGAGATCCTGGGATGAAGACCTGCTGCCTCACTGAGAATCACTGGACTATAAACTTCTTAGACAATACAAGCGGTAAGATTGATTCATGTGTATTATGTTGAATTTATTTTTATGTGTACAATCTTATGTTGTACTTTATAATACTTTTTATTTGCTCTTCTCTTTAATCCTTTCCTGCCTTCTACTAGATTGATCAAATGTTTCTGCTTTTCCTTCACTTCCCCACAACTCTTGTTATAAATGACATGATTTCCTACTGTGGTTTCACATCAGTCTTTCATATGTATAACTGACTTAACAAGTATAAAGCATCGGAAGCTTTTATCATTTTCCTTAATAACTGAAAAATCTTAATATGCTTTAACCTCATAACTCCTTTTCTATTTAAGTGTTACATTCAGTATTTTAGGTCCTGTTATAATATACCCTATAGATTAGCCATTTATGAAGTCAAGGGTTTTTTGTACTCCATCGTTACTGATCAGCATTGCTTCTTGTATTTCATTCTCCCTTAACTGTTCGATTTCCTTCTTCCTAAAATACAGTCTTTTGGGTAGTTCTCTCAGTTAGGGTCTGGTGAATCTGTTAATGTATATACTTTATATAACTGAGCATGTTTGTATTTCACTGTCACCCTTGATAAGTTAGCTAGGTATCAAATTCTAGCTTGATGGCTATTTTTAAGCATTTTAAAGATACTTCATAGTACTCTGGTTTCCACTCTTGCTGAATGCGATTTTTATTGTTTGTAAATATTTATTCCTCTAATTGCTTTTAAAGTTTCTTATGCCTGCTGTCTGAAGCTTCACTGTAACATTTCTAAGTGTGAACTATTATTGATCTTTGCTCAAATCCTTTTATTCTTCAGTCTGAGGATTCAGAATCTCAGACTTTCTCTTTGAATATTGCTTCACCCCACAACACCTATCTTATCTACTACTGAAACTTCTATTTGATATTGAACAAATCTTATTTTGCCTTACATTTTTCTAAACTTTTTTTTCATATCTTCCATATCTTTATGACTCTCCACTGCATTTGGAAATTTTGTGAACATATGTTCCAGTTAACAATTCGTTTTTTTATGTCTAACTTTCTCTTTAATCCTTCCATTGATTTTTCTTCATTTCAATTATATTCATGTTTGTTAGATATTCAAATACAAATTGACCTTTATATTCGACATTCTTATGGCCTTTATTCCTTTTTGTATTTTTTATTATTTTAATATGTTTTTACATAAAATGTCTGCAACCATCTCATCTTTTGGAAGTTGTGTGTCTAATCCTAATGTCTTAAAGTCTGGCCTCTCACTCATAATGACTTGCTTCCTCATAACAAGACTTTTTTTTTTTTTTTTTGAGACAGAGTCTCACTCTGTCGCCAGGCGCCAGGCTGGAGTGCAGTGGCACAATCTCGGCTCACTGCAACCTCCGCCTCCTGGGTTCAAGCAATTCTCAGAGTTTCACTATGTTGGCCAGGATGGTCTCGATCTCTTGACCTCGTAATCCACCCACCTCGGCCTCCCAAAGTGCTGGGATTACAGGCTTGAGCCACCGCGCCCGGCCAAGAAAAAGACTTCTAATTCACTGTTCGGAATTACTTCCTTATGCCATTAACAACAGGGCTAACTATATGAAACGAAACCATTTTGTAGCCTATTCAGTATTACTTTCTGAACACATTTCCTTGTTCAGATTCTTAGGATTAAGTGTCATACAAAATGTTTCGCATAAGAAAAACTGGTCCCTTTTTGTACACTGCTGTTTTTAAGCAGAAAGAAATTTTACAAATAGAAACCTCTGACCGGCCATGGTGGCTCATGCCTGTAATCCCAGCACTTTTGAGAGGCCAAGGCGGGTGGATCACTTGAGGTCAAGAGTTCAAGACCAGTCTGGCCAACATGGTGAAACCATGTCACTATTAAAAATATGAAAAATAATCCAGGTGTGTGGTGGGCACCTGTAATCCCAGCTATGCAGGAGGCTGAGTCAAGAGAATTGATTGAACCTGGGAGGTGGAGGTGGCGGTTGCAGTGAGCCAAGATCATGCCACTGCACTCCAGCCTGGGAAACAGAGCAAGACTCCATCTCAAAAAAAATTAATTAAAAATAAATAGAAACCTCTCAGGGTACTGCATAAACATTTTGATGGTCATGATATATTCAATATAATTTGATTTGTGATGACTCTAAGTTGTCAATATAAATATCACTTGCTATCTTTTGTATTCATAAGTAAAAGGGTTTTAGGGCCACACTGAAGTTAACTCTTAGGGGGTCACAGACATTTATAAAAGTTTGATGAAGAAACTTCAACAACCACAAGACTAATCACAATTTCTAGATCCAAATGAGGAATCCCTGCCTAATAGTAAGAAAACAGAGACCAAATTAGCTGTAAAGAATCAGAAATGCTTTAAGGTAAAGTTATTGGAATTAAGTGATTGTGCTGAACTGAAGCAGATTAAGAAAATTATAGATCCAGATGCAAAAAACACAGGTGGCTTACCATTCATTCCTAGTCAACTCTACGTCAATAACTGTTCCTGGACGTGGATTTTCAAAATAGCTTCCACGTTTAAGAAAAAATCTAGTGTTGATTCGTTTCTTCACCACAATGAAAGCTAGAGCAAAACTTTAAACAATTAGGGTAAGTGTCACTATGTTTACTCAAGTCTTATCACAGAAGCATAAGTGTATTAAAATATCTGTTTTACATTCAAGACCCATTAAGAAGAATGGGCAGCAACCCTCCTTACACCCTAATTTGACTGTCTAAGCTCCATGTGCCCAATTAAAGCAGTAAATGAAGAGGTATTTATTCATAGCCACCCATATCCCAGGGGAAGTGTCCCTTCCTCCCAAATTTAGGATCATTCTTACATTGCTGCTGGGCAGCGGGCCCTCATAAAACAGGAGTTTTACAAAAGTGGAATTTTGTAGGTTTAATAAGTCTTAGGGCTGGATATCCCCTTCAGCTGACGACACAGGATAAAATAAGGGTAAGTGCCAACTACTGGCAGACTACATTCATGGATTTCTTCTTTTTTTGAGACACAGCCTCACTCTGTCCCCCAGGCTGGAGTGCAGTGGTACAATCTCGGTTCACTGCAACCTCCGTCTCCTGGGTTCAAGCGATTCTCATGGCTCAGCCTCCCAAGTAGCTGGAATTACAGGCACAAGCCACCACACCAGCTAATTTTTGTATTTTTATTAGGAGAGATGGGGTTTTGCTATGTTGGCCAGGTTGGTCTCAAACTCCTGACCTCAAGTGATCCGCCCGCCTCAGCCTCCCAAAGTGTTGGGATTACAGGTATGAGCCACTGCGCCCAGCAGTTCATGGATTTCTACGGCTATCTGAAGCTAACAAGCCCTCCCACAGCAAGACTTGAAAGAAAATGGGAAGAAGAAAAAGATTCACTGGGGCTTTGCAGTGGAAGCAGCCTGCTACTGCCAGGATCCAATTCTGCTTTGCATTCTGACTTGGGTGTAAAATGCAAAAATCAAAGCAGAAAGGTCTTTTTTCCCTCCTCACCCACCCACAGAAGCCACTATTTATATCAAGCACCTACCCTCATCACATACTGTATTGGTGTTTTCCCCAAAAAACATCTGTTTTCAAAGACTGAAATGTAGGGCTAAAATCCACACCATACAATTTTTTTTTGAGACAAGGTCTCACTGTGTCACCCAGGTTAGAGTGCAGGGCTCCTAGGCTCAAGTGACCTGCCCACCTCAGCTTTCTGAGTAGCTAGGACTGCAGGCACACACCACCATGCTTGGCTAATTTTTTCTTTTTTTTTTTTTCTTTTTGAGACAGTCTTGCTGTGTCGCCAGGCTGGAGTGCAGTGGCGCGATCTCGGCTCACTACAATCTCCGCCTCCTGAGTTCAAGCAATTCTCCTGCCTCAGCCTCCTGAGCAGCTGGGACTACAGGTGCGCACCACCATGCCCAGCTAATTTTTGTATTTTTTAGTAGAGATGGGGTTTCACCATGTTGGCCAGGATGGTCTCGATCTCTTGAACTTGTGATCCAACCGCCTTGGCCTCCCAAAGTGTTGGGATTACAGGCATGAGCCACCGCGCCCAGCCTTCTTTTTGTTTTTTTGTAGAGATAGGGTCTCACTATGTTGCCCAAGCTGGTCTTGAACTCCTGGGCTCAAGTGATCTGCCCACCTTGACACCCAGAGTGCTGGCATGAGTCACTACACATTACAATTAATACAACCTACTTGTTAGGAGAGATGGTTTTTAAGTAGGTTGACATCTGTTTTGCTTCCTGGTCAAGCAATGCTTGAAGCTGACCATCTCCCACTCCATCTCGATACACAATAATAGAACGTGGCATCGATGATTCATTTTCACACCAGACATCCAGGGCAGCTGAGAGGGAAATCAGAAACTTGTGTAAATAAACTGTAACTCGAAACACAGTAGCCTTTGCTGCTTTTGGCAGATTCTAGGTCCATCTTTCAACACTGCAGCTTTCAGGGCATACTACTTTAAGTCCTATCTATTCCGGGGTTCCTCAACAACAGCACTACGGAAGTTTTGATCCAGAGAATTATTTGTGGTGGAGGTGGTGTTCAACCTAGGCATGGTAGGATGTTTGGCAGCATCTTTGTCCTCTACCCACTAGACTAAATGCCAGTAGCACCTCCACCCCAGTTGTGATACCAAAAATTAAAGGTTCAGTCATTACCAAGTGTCCTCTGGAAGCAACAGATCACTGGTGGAGAGCTACAAGACACTGACCTTTCAAGCAGGTTTGCAGCTCATTCACAAGCTCTTCTCCTGTGGCCTGGATGACACATTGAGAGTACCACCTGTTCACAGAAAAAAATAAACCACCAGTTTGGAAGACAAGATTCTTAAAGTCTCATTTTGAGTCTGCATTAATCTATGAGCAAAAATATATATATATAATTACTATCAGTAGTTGGGGACATTTTAGCATCAATTCATATCTCAACAGAGATAAAAAATATTGGTGTCTTTCGATACCTTAGGCATTTCAGAAAATTTTGAGTGCATATAGTGAAATAGAATGGAAGCATTTGTTCACATTACTACAAATTAATCACACCTTATTGTACAAGACAACTGTAGTTTCGCCTATGAGGGGAATGCAATGAAATGAAAGTCCTGTGCTTCCCATGGTTCCTGCTTTGGGATCAATGCCCTGAACAGTGGCTCGTACGTGTTCCTTGTCACTGAGGAAGGAGTTTGCTTTGGAATGGTGCTGGCTGTTGTGACAACTTCAACATATCCAGTAAGATTGTATGTTGCCTCAAGTTTCTATCCCCTTACTGCATTCTTATTTCAGAGTAATCCCATCTGACCTCCTGACATATTGTGATGTATTTGTCTTCTCACTAGGATTTAATCCATAGGGTATGGCCAGGCACCTTAGCTCCACATGTTCACTGCCACAGTGTCAGCATCTGAACCTGGTGACCACTCAAAATCTGTTGACAGCTCCAGTGATGATCTGGCTTGTAATGATGGTCTCTGCTTTCGTGGGTTTGCAGTAAACAATTGTAATATTTACTTAGCTATTTGTGTTTCTCTTTGTTCAAGGTATCAGCTATTTTCATAATTGTTTGGAAGTTTTTCCTCTCCTTGATTGGAAAGATTATATTTTACACTATTAAAATAAGTTTGTTACTTGAAAAAAAGCATCTAACTCAAAGTATAATTTTTCCCTACGATTGCAACATTATTTTCAAACAAAAAGTAGAGCAAAAACAGTGTTATCATATTGAAACAGCGTATGACTGGAGAAAAAGTCATCATCTATAGAAATAAAGTTGGTCTTACTTTAAAGAGATATCTGAATTGTACCCAGTGGGCCACAATCATTATTAAACACAGAGGTGATTTACAATGGTCACACATCGAGTAACGTGCAAAGGACTGCAAACTTATTTCAAGGTGCAGTGTGGTTTCTACTCAGAACAGAAAATAGAGGGGCCCTGGGAGCAAAGGGGAGCACAGGATATAGACATGCATCTCCTTCCGCAAGTACATCACATGCAAGTACATGAAGACGAGATTCTGTACTTACAGATCTCTGGCCACTAATTATGTTTCAATGTCTCTTTACCCATGCACATCTGAAATACTTCACGTGTTAATGATCTCCATTAAAGACATTTACCCATCAGAGCAATGGTAGGCAGAATGCTACCTGTTCTAATCCCTGGACCTGTGATTATAGCAGGATAGCACCCCTGTGATTATGTTATGCTATACGGCTCATTGGCTTTATGATGAAAGTTTTCCAAAAGGGTCATTTGTAATCACATGAGCTTCTGTAAAAGCAGGAATGTTTTTTCTGGCTGATGGCAGAAGAAGAGATCAGTTTCAAAACAGAGTAAGGGCTCAATGTGCCCTGGCTGGCTGGAAGACAGAGAAGAGTTTGCTATGTGAGAGAAGCCAGGACTGGCCTGCAGCTGAAAGCCGATGACAACAAAACAGGGACCTCTGTCATCCAACCACAAAGAAACGGATTCAGCCACAACGACATGAGCTTGGAAGAGGAGGGCTGCCAAGCCTCCAGATGATAATGTGGATGGGCTGACACCTTAATTTATGTCTTGTAAGGTCCTGAGAGTTATAAACTACAAGATGTCTGATCAGAAGAACTGTTCAGACAGAGATGGGCGTTGTCAGAAACTGCCACGTTTGTGGTATGTTAGGCAACAATAGAAAATAATATAGAGCCAGCCAACCATGCAAAATGTTCTGGGAACATAACTTTGCCAGAAAAATCAGGAGAGCACGTGACTAATAACTCATCTGTCAAACTCCCAACCTCTTAACAAATAGTAATTAGGCTCATCTCTTCTGTTTGGTCCACAGACAGCTACCAACCAAACAACGTCTGCCAGAGCTTACTTACTTTGTTAACTCAGCATTCGTACTTGCCACAAATCCTGCTATGGATTTCTGTCGATTAACAATATCGTGGAAACAATCAATGCCAATGAACATTGTTCTTTGTACCTTGAGTTAGAATGTGAGCAAAATTTCAGCGTTAACAATTAAGAGAGAATCTCAAGTTTTATCGATCTAAGTTAAACGGAGTCAATGAAATACAACATACGTTTGTCTCCACCCTCCAGAGGGCTCCTCCCATCTTGCAATTCATCTGCTGGGCAATCTTGGTGATGATGGTCCTTGCCTGGACTTTCTCGATGGTCCTTTTCACCACACATTGGCTTGGAATTGGGAATGTGGTACATAGGTATTTTTTTATGTGGTCATATCTGTCTTTGTCATCATTGGGCAGGATACAAATCACCTCGAAAACCAGCAAACATGATATTCCTTAAGATACAACAGTGATACAGGAAAGAAAAACCATCTGGAGCAGGCAACTTAGGTGGAAGACTGACAAGCTAGAGTCAATTTATTAGGAAAATATTTGAGTCCAAGAGGGTGAAGGGTCTAGAGCCATGTTATAATTATAACAGTTATATCAATTTATAATATATTTATATTAGAAAATTATAATTAGTTATAATTATTAGTTACATTAAACAATTAGAAGGGTGAATGTGTGGAAGAAACACAAAATAACATTATAAACTATAATTAACATTAATTTGCTCTAAGCGTTTAAATCAGTGTTATAAATTATACTTAATGTTATAAATTATAATTATAAATGACAGCAATTGCTGCAAGAGGCGATTTGGCAATATACACCGATTGCTTAAGACTGCAATATCATTGCCATCCTACATGTTCAGTTTCCAGGAAATTATCATCGTATTGACAAGGATGGATTAAAATCAGGCTGAAGGATACAATGGTCAGGACAGTCACCATTTACAAGACTATCAGAAAGAGGAGAAACGGGGGAAAAAAAACACTTAAGCCAGGGCCTTAGTAAAATTCTTTTAAACAACCTGAAAAATCAAACTGCAGCTGCACAGATAAGGGAGCAAGGCCCAACGCAGAAATGCCTTTGTTCTTTGTGTAATCAGCAGGCTCCCAGGAAAAAGTTTCCTCCCCTTCTATGGACAGGTACACACTGTGGGCTCCATGGGCACTTGCACAAGGGGGAGACATGCCTTGTGCAAGTCTTGGTTTGGCTTGGCTGAGACATGCCCGCAGCTGCACAGATGAGGACAGTTGCACAGACAGCTATACAGGGAAATTTTTTATAAAAGCTTTTGTGTTCAATTGTAAAGTGGCAACCCTCTCAGGCCCCCTCTCTGCTGCAGAGAGCTTTCCTCTTTTGTTCCAACCTTATTCTTGGTGTCCACACTACTAAATTTTCTTGGCCATGAAACAAAGAGCTCAGATAACACCTCACACAATGAGACAGCTTCATCATGATGTGTAAGGCACTTGCTGAGCGGTTTACTTGGCAAAGTTAATACTTTCAGCAACCCACTGACATTAGTAGTAGTCTCATTTTACTGCTGAGTAAGCAAACTTAGGAGTTAATGGAAATTGCCTGATTTCCAAGGTTTCAAATACTGGGGTGGATCTCCAGTAGGAAACTAAGCAGTTAGGAAGACTGGCTACTAATTGGGCTATTCCTGACTTTCTTGGGAAAATAATTATTAAGCATCATCATGTTAAAAATAATTTAAATTTTTGGCAGACATCTTTTATCAGATTAAGGAAATTCTTTTCTTCTTCTATACTGTTTTTCTTCCTTTCACATGAAAGGGTGTAGATTTTCAAATGCATTGTCTGCATTGAGAAATATTTGTCCCATAGTTCAGACTAAACAGTTAATCATTTACATTTTTTCTAAAGGTGACCTATTTCAAATTTTCAAATGACTGCCATCTAGCTTTTGGTGGTTTAGTATTTCATTAATCGTCAGCAAATCTATGCTAATGAATTATACTTGTTTCTATTTTTTTAGCCTTAGTCATCTTCAGTCTTGACAATATCAAATTTTCATATTTTCAAAGGACTAGCTTTTAATTTTTTGGTTTTGGTTTACAGATGAGTGGTGAGATTAGAATTATGTGTACAGATTAGAAAATAGCATTATCTCAATATTAATTTTCTTAACTGGGTAACATGTTGAGTATGTTCTCTGTTTTCAAAATACCCATTGACATATTTAGAGATTAATGGAGCAGCATATCGCACCTACATACACATACATAGTAACTACCATGAGTTACAATCATATACATATGCTAAAGGAGAAAAACAATGATTATACAAATGTGGTAAAAAATGGGTATTTGTATTATTTTTCTAATTCTTCCTGTAAGTCTGAAATTACACTAAAATATAAGATTAAAGGGAATAAAAGTTTCTAAATATCTAGAAAAAAATAAATGGAAGATTTAGATTGGATTAATGCATAATTTTTTTGAGATGGAGCCTTGCTCTGTCGCCCAAGCTGGAGTGCAGTGGCACGATCTCGGCTCACTGCAACCTCCGCCTCCCAGGTTCAAGGGATTCTCCTGCCTCAGCCTCCCGAGCAGTTGGGAGTATAGGCGCGTGCCACCACATCCAGCTAATTTTTTGTATTTTTAGTAGAGATGGGGTTTTACCGTTTAATCGAGATGGTCTCGATCTCCTGACCTCATGATCCACCAGGCTTGGCCTCCCAAAGTGCTGGGATTACAGGTGTAAACCACCATGCCCGGTCGCATAATAATTTTAAATAGAACATTTGTAAGATTTTCTGTTTAAAATAATGAGTATTATGTTCCCAACTGGCATTTTTATTGCAAATGTCTGATTTTCAGAAATGAGTGATTAATATTAAAAGCAAAGTGACTTTTTAATTCTTGTAGCCTTAATAGTAGATCTGTTTCACTTCCTGTAAAGAAAGCTGTAACCTGAATATACTTTTGTGGCAGGCCAGTTTTCACTAACGCAGGCCTCCATCACAACTCTTCAGTACTGAGTGGTTAAGTTAAATATTAAAAGCTAAAAAAGTCAATGCCCTTATACAAAGGCTGAAATGTAACAAAAGCTCACCACGAGTTTTGCCTAGGCCTTCCCTGGTCCTCAAAGCATGACAAAATAATGAAGGAATTCTTAACAGGACCCATTTAGGATTAAACAAGTTTTACTGGGGCTCTGAAGAAATTCCCCAGGTCTCTCCACAAACAAGTTTATTGGAGGTTTGCAGGAACTTCCCAAATCTCCGTAATTTATCAGGAGACAACATAAGGGTAATCACCCCAGCACCTGGGCCCATTTAGATTACGTAAATTTACTAAGACTCCAGAGGAAGGTCTTCAGAACTCAGATCTTAGTTATAGATGAAAAGTTAATCACTTATGTCTTTAGACAAATGCACACTTAAGCATAGACATGTAGCTTAGAAGGTTTTCTAAGCCCTGAAAAATTTTGTAATTTTGAGTTGGTCTGGCAATAATTTCCAGGCCTTCTCCTTACAACTAGTTACAGAAACAAAAACTCTTCTGCTCCAGTTCATCTGCATCTCATTATTGTACAGCAAGAAATAGCAGCCCGACCCTCAGTTTGGTCCGGGAACACTTTCATTTCCTCTATTTCTGCCTTACAGATTCCAACTCACATTTATAGGATTTTAATTCTTTGGTTTTTTTGAGATGGAGTTTTGCTCTTGTCGCCCAGGCTGGAGTTCAGTGGCACAATCTTGGCTCACTGCAACCTCTGCCTCCCAGGTTCAAGCGATTCTCCTGCCTCAGCCTCCCAAGTAGCTGAGATTACGGGCATGCACTACCATACCTGGCTAATTTTCTGTTTTTGAGTAGAGACAGGGTTTCGCCATGTTGGCCAGGCTTGTTTCGAACTCCTGACCTCAGATGGTCCACCTGCTTCAGCCTCCCAAAGTGCTGGGATTACAGGTGTGAGCCACCGCACCTGGCAGGATTTTAATTCTTTATTATTCATATACACGTGTTTCCTCATCATGACTCATTTAAAATACTGATCTGCAAGCTCTCTTACCTGCCATAAAGAAAAAAAACACATCCCCAAACATGAAGTACTTGTGAATGCCTGGTAGTGTTATTACACCAGTCATATTTGTGAAGTTCACATTTTAAGTACAACATAAATAGGTGGCCTGCTATCTTTTTATTACATCAGCATATTATTATCTTACACAGCCTTGTTCTGCTCCTGCCTGATGCCAGTCTTTGAAATCTGAGTTGCATGAATCTTGATTCCGACTTACATACATGAATCCCCTTCTATTGCTGGTCTATGGAGATTTCCATCTGCACTTGAATAGTTTTATAAGTGGTTGTTAGTCCCTAATTTATGGATCATTCCCAACTATTTGGGGCACACAAGATTGTGGATAAGCTTCCTCCATGCCATATGACATAACACCTTAAAATATTTAAGGGAATATCTTAAGAAATTGTTCCAAAAAGCAAATCTAGGATGAAATGAGTAAAAGTGGGACAAGTTCCTCTTCAAGCGGTAAAAGACCTTTGAAGAAAGTCCCACATTGAAAAAGGTAACTTTGAGCTTTCCAGGCAGATGCCAAGCGAGCAAAGAAATTCCTGTTATGAGAATAAGCTGGAATTCAAACAGCTGCCAAAGTCCCTTTTACTCTGATTCTAATCCTAGAATAGGATGATGCTTTTCTGGTTCCCAATGGGGGCTTCTCTTACCCTAGAGGGGGCTAGGAAAAAGAATAAAACTGTGCTCAAGTAACAAGAAGCGAGAAATAAAAAGTCCAATAGGACTTCAAAACAAAGATATTAGATTTCAGAATGTGTATGACTCAGACAAGGTATTCTTTAGGGTGTCCTACAAGGGTGTTCCCTAGGGGCAATTAAAAGAAGAAAGTCTAAGCTTTATGTAAAACACAATAGGAAAACATATTTTGGCTTCATGGTCAAGAAACAAAGACACCTCTAGCCCTCAAGATGATCCTGGGGGAAGAAAGAAAATGAACTAGGGTAAAGAACCCAAGAAAGAAAAAATTTGCTTTAGTAATTCAGATACAACATAATGACAACTTGGTCTAAGATGCTGGATAGAAGAAAGGAAAGAACAGGCTCCTAGAAAAATAACAGGCAAGTACCCGGCACGGTGGCTCACGCCTGTAATCCTAGCACTTTGGGAGGCTGAGGCGGGCAAATCACTTGAAATCAGGAGTTTGAGACCAGCCTGGCCAACATGGTGAAACCCCATCTCTACTAAAAATACAAAAATTAGCTGAGCATGGTGGCAGGCGCCTGTAATCCCAGCTACTAGGAAGGCTGAGGCAGGAGAATTGCTTGAACCGGGAGGTAGGTTACAATGAGCTGAGATCACACCACCGCACTCTAGCCAGAGCTGTGGAGCAAGACTCCATCCCCCACCCCCCACCAAAAAAAAGAAAGAAAAATACCACGCAAGGAGAGTAACACAGGCTAGAAGAATGTGATCACAGACTTAGCAGGTTATACCTGGGGATAAAAGTAATGAATGCAGTACTTTACGTTTATATGGTGGTTTTTTGTTTTTTTTTTTGAGATGGAATTTTGCTCTGTCACCCAGTCTACAGTGCAGTGGAGCAATTTTGGTTCACTGCAACCTCTGCCTCCCGGGTTCAAGCAATTCTCCTGCCTCCGCCTCCTGAGGAGCTGGATTACCAGTGCCTGCCACCACACCTGGCTAATTTTTGTATTTTTAGTAGAGATGGGGTTTTCCCATCTTGGCCAGGCTGGTCTCGAACTCCTGACCTCATGATCCACGCGCCTCGGCTTCCCAAAGTGCTGAGATTACAGGCATGAGCCACTGCACGCAGGCTATATGGTGTGTTTTTTCAAGTTAGGAGATTTTAAAAGTAATTATACATCTTCAAGCCTGAGAAAATTAGCATAAGATTGTGATATTCAGGAATAGCTAAACCATGCAAGTTTGTATTCAGCTGTATTATGCAGGTTAATCTGCTTTCGTTGGCAAGTTCGGGAAACCATCGACAACATTTTGAATTCTAAAATACTTATAAAAATGGTTTAGAACAATAACTAAAGACTGTACATGTATCAACTAGAAACTTACCATCTGCAGTGCTGATCTAGTATATTTCTGTAGTATGTGTGTATAGGAGTCAGCATGACCATCTACTTCAATCCTAGAAAATATAGCATCCATATTGAAAAGGTACTGACCAGTGAAACATGATAAACGTTTCACACAGAAAACTAAATACAACATAAGACATGATAAAATGCCAAGATAGGCATTTCAGTAGCAAGTATGTTTAAAAGAAAAAAACGACAGTAGACTTTCAGTTTCCAATTCTACTTGTAAGGAGCTTTGAAGTCACTATACTGTCCTAACAGCAAGTCAAAAGCTAAACAGACTGAAAAAAATGAACAGCTCTCCTAGGATTTTCAAGAGGTGAGGACACACAGGGCAAATCACTGCCTCCAATACTGGTGAGACAAACAGGCAAAAACAAGAAGTCCTGGCTAGCCAGAGCAAAGACTCAGGAAACTTCCCAGGGAAACAGTTCCCAGGTCAGATGACTTGAACTGTAACTTATGAATTACTGCAGCCTCGGCATGGACAACTGTGAGAGTTCAAATCTCCAGGTATTCCCAGTCATAGGAGGGTCCCCACAATTTTGAGAGTTTTACCTCTAGGAGCTTGACGAGGTTCTCACAGTAAATACCAGAGGAAAATTGTTTAGTGCTTCCAGCAGGAGGAGGGAAAAAAATGATTTTAAGATATGTCAGAGCCCTGTGTTCCTAACAGGGCCTGCCCTCAGGAGAAGTTAGTTAACCAGAACCTAACCTTTAAAAAAAAAACAAAACTTTTAAATTCAGGGGTACACATGCAGATTTGTTATACAGGTAAATTTGTGCCCTGAGGGTTTGTTGTACAGATTATTTTATCATCCAAGTACTAAGTGAGAGACGCCAAGGCTGAGAAGACTACATACTGTATGATTCTAACTAGATGATATTCTATTTTTTATTTTATTTTATTTTATTATTTTTTGAGACAGAGTCTCAATCTGTCACCCAGGCTGGAGTGCAGTGGCGTGATCTCAGCTCACTGCAACCTCTGCCTCCTGGGTTCAAACGATTCTCCTGCCTCAGCCTCCTGAGTAGCTAAGATTACAGGCATGTGCCACCACGCCTGGCTAATTTTTTGTATTTTTAGTAGAGACAGGGTTTCACGGTGTTAACCAGGCTGGTCTTGATCTCCTGACCTCGTGATCCACCCACCTTGGCCTCCAAAAGTGTTGGGATTACAGGCATCAGCCAATGCACCCAACCCATTTTTTTTTTTTTTTTTTCTGGTGAGACAAGTCCCGCTCTGTTGCCAGGCTGGAGTGCAGTGGTGCCATCTCAGCTGACTGCAACCTCCAGCTCCCAGGTTCAAGCGATTCTCTTGCCTCAGCCTCCCGAGTAGCTGGGATTACAGGCAACTGCCACCATGCCTGGCTAATTTTTTGGTATTTTTTAGGAGAGATGGGGTTTCGCCATGTTGGCCAGGCTGGTCTCAAACTTCTGACCTCAGGTGATCCACCCACCTCGGCCTCCCAAAGTGCTGGGATTACAGATGTGAGCCACTGCACCTAGCCTAGATGACATTCTAAAAAGGTAAAACCATGGAGACAGTTTATTAAAAAAATAGTGGTCCTCAGAGGCTGTGGTGCAGCGGGAGGTAGTGGTAGGAAGGGATAATTAAGTGAAGCACGGAAGACTTTTAGGGCAGCGAAAAATACTCTGCATGAAACCAATGGTGGGGCCGGGCACGGTGGCTCACGCCTGTAATCCCAGCACTTTGGGAGGCCGAGGCGGGCGGATCACGAGGTCAAGAGATCGGGACCATCCTGGTCAACAAGGTGAAACCCCGTCTCTACTAAAAATACAAAAAATTAGCTGGGCATGGTGGCGCGTGCCTGTAATCCCAGCTACTCGGGAGGCTGAGGCAGGAGAATTGCCTGAACCCAGGAGGCGGAGGTTGCGGTGAGCCGAGATCGCGCCATTGCACTCCAGCCTGGGTAACAAGAGCGAAACTCCGTCTCAAAAAAAAAAAAGAAAGAAAAAAGAAACCAATGGTGGATACCTGTCATATGCATTTAACCAAACCAGTAGAACAAACAACTCCAAGAGTGAACCCTCCTGTAAACTATGGATTTTGGATGATTATGATATATATATATATATATATATGTTTTTTTGAGATGGAGTTTCGCTCTTGTTACCCAGGCTGGAGTGCAATGGCGCGATCTCGGCTCACCGCAACCTCCGCCTCCTGGGTTCAGGCAATTCTCCTGCCTCAGCCTCCCGAGTAACTGGGATTACAGGCACGCGCCACCATGCCCAGCTAATTTTTTGTATTTTTAGTAGAGACGGGGTTTCACCATGTTGACCGGGATGGTCTCGATCTCTTGACCTCGTGATCCACCCGCCTCGGCCTCCCAAAGTGCTGGAATTACAGGCGTGAGCCACCGCGCCCGGCCCCCAATTATGATATTTCAATGTAGGCTCATCAGTCGCAACAAATGTATCACATTGGTAGGGGATGTTGATGGGCGAGGCTATGCATTATTGGTGTCAGGATATATATGAGAAGTCTCTCTAACTTCTTAATTTTGCTGTAAACCTAAAACTGCTCTAGAAAGCTTTTTAAGTTCCATTTTTGGAAACTTGACTGAGAATTCTTAATATTCTCCCACCCATTCACATCAAGTTCTTAATTCTCATACCTTCTCCAACATGTATCTTAATAGCCACAAACCATATATCACAAAGTCTGTTTTAATATTTGTTGACTAAAGATTAGACTTAACCGACTTTTAAGGTTTTGATACAGTGACCAATTCCTACAATTTAATATTTTAGTTATTATACTTCAAGACTGTTAACCAGTTTTCAAATTGGAAGTAATTTCTGCTCCACTTACATATGTGCTGGTCTCATAGTTATGCCCATGGGGGCTGTGACTTCCTGTAGATGGTCCTTTAAGATCATGGCTTGTCTAGAACAGTTCCTGCTATAGAGCAGGAGCCAACTATGTAGTGGCACTGGACTAAGTAAGGGGACTTCTCTTACTTCTCTTGCCCACTCTCCACATGCATTGGCTTGAACCTGGAAAAGAATGATAAGACATGGCATAAAACTTTAAAGATCAACCTATCTGAGATCCTCTACACCGTAAATCTCTGCTATCTCCTTTTGAAATGTTACAATTATCAACTTGAATGGCCAATTTAGGTGTTTTTTTTTTCTCATTAAGACATAGGTTAATAGGACTGAAATTCCTAGGTGTTAAAATTTTTAATTGAGAGGCCATTGGGGTCGGGGTGGGATGGCTCCAGAGCTTTAGGTTCCTATGTAGCTATGTAGGCAAAGTAAATCCCAATGTCAACAGTAAAACAAAGCTAGAGACTTTACCAATTAGAAACTACCAACTACCAGCTAGGGTCCTTCCATTCTAATAGATCAAATGCATTTTGTCCTATTTCACATCAGCCTGAAAAGTTCACCACTCACATTGCTGTAGCAGAGCTCTCTGAACCTCTTCCGATTCTGAGTGCTGCACAATTCATGAATTAGTCTTTGTGCAAATAAACTTATTTGGTTTGAAGTTTCTTTTGGAGCTGTTCAATGCTGTTGGACTCAGACTGGCTCTTCATACTGTTCTACAACAGCACGTGCTTCCTAAAAATTTAGTCTTTTGGTGGGAACTTTATTCCAGGAAGGAATGACCCTTAAAATTTATTTAACCAGGCTGGGCATGGGCTCATGCCTGTAATCTCAGCACTTTGGGAGGCCGAGGCGGGTGGATCACAAGGTCAGGAGATCGAGACCATCCTGGCCAAGATGGTGAAACCCTGTCTCTACTAAAAATACAAAACTTAGCTGGGTGTGGTGGTGTGGGCCTGTAATCTCAGCTACCTGAGAGGCTGAGGCAGGAGAATGGCTTGAACCTGGGAGGAAGAGGTTGCAGTGAGCCAAGATTGCACCACTGCACTCCAGCCAGGTGACAAAGCAAGACTCCATCTCAAAAAAAAAAAATAATAACCAAGGATAGAACAAGATGGCCAAATAGAGGGTTCCATGGATCATCCCTACAATAGGAACACTAAGTTTGACAACTATCTGTATACATAGGGAGCACCTTCATAGGAACCAAACATCAGGTAAGCACTCAGTATCTGGTTTTTACTTCATATTGCTGAAAGAGGCACTAAAGGTAGGAAAAACAGTCTTCAGTTGCTGATGTCACCCTTCTTCCACCCCTGCATGGTGGGGAGAACCTGTGTAGTTGGGAGAGGGAAAGCACAGTTGCTACCGTGAGGCTTTGAATTAAAATCAACACTGTCCTGTCACAGCAGAAAGCACAACAGGGTTGTACTCAGCTGATGCCCACTGATAGGGGGAATATTTGATTCTGGCCCTAGCCAGAAGGGAATTGCCCATCCCAGTGGTCAGAGCCTGAGTTCTGGGAAGCCTCACCATCATGAGCTGGAGTGCTCTGTGGTCCTAAGTGAACCTGAGAAACAGTCTAGGCCACAAAGACTGCAATTCCTAGGCAAGTCCTAATGCTGATCTGAGTTCAGAGCTGGTGGACTGAGGGTGGAGGGGTGGGGGACATGATCTACTGAGACACCAGCCAGGGTAGCAAAGAGAGTGCTTGCATCACCCCTCCCCCAACCCAAGGCAGCACAGCTCAAAGCTCCAAAAGAGACCCCTTCTTTCTGCTGAAGGAGAAAGGAGGGAAGAGTAAAGATTTTGTCTTGTAATCTTGGATACCAGCTCAGCTACCGCAGGACAGGACAACAGTCAAGATTGTGAGGCCCCCATTCTGGGCCCTAGCTCTTGGATGATGTTTGTAGACATACCCTGGGCCAGAAGGGAAACCTGCTGCTTTGAAGGGAAGGACCCAGTCCAGGCAGGATTCATCACCTAATGACTAAAGAGCCCTTGGACCCTGAAGAACCAGCAATTTAATACCAGGTAGTATGTCAAGGGCCTTGGGTAGACTCGGGCGTGCTGGCTTCAGGCGAGAACCAGCATATTCCCAGCTGTTGTGGCTCTGGGGAGAGACTTCTGCTTGAGAAAAGTAGAGGGAAAAGTAAAGGAGACTTCATCTTGCACCTTAGGTAGCAGCTCAGCCACAGTGGGGTAGAGTGCCAAGCAGGCTTTTGGGGTCCCCAATCCCAGGTCTTGGCTCGTGATGGCATTTCTGGATCTTCCTTGGGCCAAAGTGGAGCACACTGCCCTGAAGGGTGATTCCTAGGCCTGGCAGCATTCACTGCAAGCTGACTGAAGAGCCCATGGACCTTAACGGAACACTGGCAGTAGCCTAGCAATAATCCCTATGGGCCTGTGGTGGTGGTGGTGGCTACGGGGTGAGGCTCCTCTATGTGAAGAAAGAGAAGGGGGCCAGGTGCGGTGGCCTATGCCTGGAATCCCAGGACTTTGGGAGGCCAAAGCAGGTGGATCACTTGAGGTCAGGAGGTCTGGCCAACCTGGTGAAACCCTGTCTTGGGAGAAGATCCAAGATGGCCGGTTAGGAGCAGCTCAGGATTGCAGCTCCCAGTGAAAGCGCAGAGGGTGAGTGGATGCCGCATTTCCAGACGGATTTTTATTGCCCACAGACCAGGAGATTGCCAGGTGGAGGAGCCCCACGGGTCGCCAGCGAGGCCGTTTTGGCTGGCGCAGCTGTTTTGCTGGCGCCCCAGCGCAGCAGTTCCTGGTGCAGAGTAAATGGGACTGGGTCCCCTGTTAGCCAGCAAGGGGAACTCTGGGAAGCTCTGGGATTCCCAGAGTCACTCATTCATCTGATTAAAAAAAAAAAGGGAGGACTGAAACAGGGAGCCAGGCCAGGAGATTCCCAAGCAAAAAAGTGCCACGAATCTCAGCGCTGCTGTTTCAACTGGCACAGTGGGTTGCTGCACGGGAAATCAGACAGATCCTGGAGCCTTTTCAACAGGTGACCAGAACACCTGGGAGAGAGCCGACCATTCATCAACTTAAAAAAAAAAGACTCTGAGGCAGAGAGCCAGGTGATCAAGCCCGGCTGGTCCCACTCCCATAACAAAACAAAAAAACAGCAATTGGAAACGCTTTGGGTTGAGAGTTTCACAGCAAGCACAGCTGAACCTGGGACAGTCCAGCTCTGTGGGGGAGAGGCGTCCGCCATTACTGAGGCACTCCACCACTACGGAGGCAGTCCGCCGTTGCCGAGGCAGTCCGCCGTTACAGAGAGAGTCCGTCGTTACAGAGAGAGTCTGTCATTACAGAGGCGGGCCACCATTGCTGAGGCAGTTCTAACTACACCCATATAAACAGGACTGCAGGGAAGTTCACACGGCAGCTGGGCAGAGCCCACAGCAGCTCAGTGAAGCCTCTGCAGGCAGACAGTGACTAGCATGCCTCCCTGCTGGGCAGGGCAGCCCTGGAAAAACAAAAGGCAGCAGCACAGCAGAAACTCATAAATAAAGCCCTAACTCCCTGGGACAGAATACCTGGGAAAAAAAGGGGGTTTATGAGTTCTGCTGCAGCAGACTCTCCTCAAGCAGCTCCCTGACCCCCGTATATCCAAAGAGTCACCTCATAAAGGAGAGCTCAGACTGACATTTGGCAGGTATCCTTCTGGGACAAAGCAGAAGAAGAAACTGGTAGCAACCCTTACTGTTCGGCAGCTGCTGCAGGTGATCCCCAGGCAAGCAGGGCCTGGAGTGGACCTCAGCAGTCCTACAGCAGAGGGGCCAGACTGTTAGAAGGAAAACTAAGAAACAGAAATAACTTCATCATCAACAAACAGGACATCCACTCAGAGACCCAATCAGAAAGTCAGCAACTACAAAGACGACAGGTGGATAAATCCACAAAGATGGGAAGAAACCAGTGCAAAAAGGATGAAAACACCCAAAACCAGAACACCTCTCCTCCTATAAGGGATCACAACTCCTCACCAGCAAGGGAACAAGACTGGATGGAGAATGAGTGTGATGAAATGACAGAATCAGGCCTCAGAAGGTGGGTAATAAGAAACTTCCGAGAGCTAAAAGAACATGTTCTAACCCAATGCAAAGAAACTAAGAACCTTGAAAAAAGATTTGACGAAATACTAACAAGAATGGACAACTTAGAGAGGAATATAAGTGAAATGATGGAGCTGAAAAACACGACATGAGAACTTCGCGAAGCATGCATAAGTTTCAACAGCCGAATCGACCAAGCAGAAGAAAGGATATCAGAAGTCGAAAATCAACTCAATGAAATAAAACGAGAAGGCAAGATTAGAGAAAACAGGGTAAAAGGAATGAACAAAGTCAACAAGAAATATGGGACTATGTGAAAAGACCTAATCTATGTTTGATAGGTGTACCTGAATGTGACGAAGAGAATGCATCCAAGCTGGAAAATATTCTTCAGGATATTATCCAGGAAAACTTCCCCAACCTAGCAAGGCAGGACAATATTCAAGTCCAGGAAATACAGAGACCACCACAAAGATATTCCTCAAGAAGAGCAACTCTGAGGCACATAATCGTCAGATTCACCAGGGTTGAAACGAAGGAGAAAATGCTAACGGCAGCCAGAGAGAAAGGTCGGGTTACCCACAAAGGGAAGCCCCATCAGACTTACAGCAGATCTCTCAGCAGAAACCCTACAAGTCAGCAGAGAGTGGGGGCCAATATTCAACATCCTTAAAGAAAAGAACTTTCAACCCAGAATTTCATATCCAGACAAACTAAGCTTCAAAAGTGAAGGAAAAATAAAATCCTTTGTGAACAAGCAAGTACTCAGAGATTTCATCACCACCAGGCCCACTTTACAAGAGCTCCTGAAAGAGGCACTACACATAGAAAAGAACAACAACCAGTACCAACCACTCCAAAAACATACCAAATGGTAAAGAGCATCAACACAATGAAGAATCTGCATCAATTAACAGGCAAAACAGCCAGCTAGCATCAAAATGGCAGTATCAAATTCACACATAACAATATTAACCCTAAACGTAAATGGACTAAATGCCCCAATCAAAAGACACACACTGGCAAATTGGATAAAAAGCCAAAACCCATCGGTGTGCTGTATTCAGGAAACCCATCTCATATGCAAGGATACACAAAGGCTCAAAATAAAGGGATGGATTTTACCAAGCAAATGGAGAGCAAAAAAAAGCAGGAGTTGCAATTCTCATCTCTGATAAAATAGACTTTAAAGCAACAAAGATTAAAAGAGACAAAGAAGGACATTACATAATGGTAAAAGGATCAATGCAACAAGAAGAGCTAACGATCCTAAATATATATGCACCCAATACAGGAGCACCCAGATACATAAGGCAAGTTCTTAATGACTTACAAAGAGACTTAGACTCCCACATAATAATAGTGGAAGACTTTAACACCCCATCGTCAATATTAGACAGATCAATGAGACAGAAAATTAACAAGGATATCCAGGACTTGAACTCAGACCTGGAACAAGCTAACCTAATAGACATTTACAGAACTCTCCACCCCAAATCCACAAAATACACACTCTTCTCAGCACCACATCACACCTACTCTAAAATTGACCACATAATTGGAAGTAAATCACTCCTCAGCAAATGCAAAGGAACAGAAATCATAACAGTCTCTCAGACCACAGTGCAATCAAGTTAGAACTCAGAATTCAGAAACCAACCCAGAACCGCACAGCTTCATGGAAACTGAACAACTGGCTCTTGAATGTTGACTGGATAAACAATGAAATGAAGGCAGAAATAAAGATGTTCTTCGAAACCAACGAGAATGAAGACACAACATACCAGAATCTCTGGGACACATTTAAAGCAGTCTCTAGAGGAAAATATATAGACAAAAATATATATGTCTCTATTTGGAGACAACAGATGCTGGAGAGGATGTGGAGAAATAGGAACACTTTTACACTGTTGGTGGGAGTGTAAATTAGTTCAACCACTGTGGAAGACAGTGTGGTGATTCCTCAAGGACCTAGAAATAGAAATTCCATTTGACCCAGCAATCCCATTACTGGGTATATATCCAAAGGATTATAAATCATGCTACTATAAGGACACATGGACATGAATGTTCATTGCAGCACAGTTTACAATAGCAAAGACCTAGAACCAACCCAAATGCCCATCGATGATAGACTGGACAGGGAAAATGTGGCACATATACACCATAGAATATTATGCAGCCATCAAAAACTATGAGTTCGCGTCCTTTGTGGGGACATGGATGAACCTGGAAACCATCATTCTCAGCAAACTGACACAAGAACACAAAATCAAACACCACATGTTCTCACTCATAGGCAGGTGTTGAACAATGAGAACACATGGACACAGGGAGGGGAGCATCACACACTGGGGTCTGTTGGGGGTAAATAGGGGAGGGACAGTGGGGGGTGGGGAGTTGGGGAGAGATAGCATGGGGAGAAATGCCAGATATAGGTGAAGGGGAGGAAGGCAGCAAATCACACTGCCACGTATGCACCTATGCAACAATCTTGCATGTTCTTCACATGAACCCCAAAACCTAAAATGTGATAATAATAATAAAAAAGAAACCCTGTCTCTACTAAAAATACAAAAATTAGGTGGTGTGTGGTGGTAGACACCTGCAATCCCAGCTACTTGGGAGGCTGAGGCAGGAGAATCACTTGAACCCAGGAGGTGGAGGCTGCTGTGAGCTGAGATTGTGCCACCGCACTCCAGCCTAGACAACAGAGCAAGACTGCCTCGAAAAAGAAAAAAGAAGAATAAAAGGGTCTGCATCATGTGGTTTGAGTGTCAGCTCAGCCACAGTACAACAGAACACCAGGTAGGTTTCTATGATTTTTGACTGCAGTCCTTGGCTCCTGAATGGCATCTCCGCACCTGCTCAGGGCCTGGGGCATCTTATTGGCCCTGAAGGGAAGGACACAAGTCTGGCTGCCTTGCCACTTGATTGTAGAGCCATAGTACCTTGAGCCAACATAGGTGGTAGCCTGGTGGTGGTCATGGTGGGCCTTGAGCAAGACCCAGTGCTGTGCTGGCTTCAGGTTTGATCCAGTGCAGTCCCATTGGTGGTTACCACAGGGGTGCTTGTTGTCACCCCAAACCCAGCTCCAGGCGGCTCAGCACAGAGAGAGACAGAAAGTAAATGAACACGAGTCTCTGCCTGGTAACCCAGAAGTCTTCTGGATCATATCAAGACCACCAAGGTGTTATCACTATGAATCTGTGAGAACCATGGCATTACTGTGCTTGGAATGTCCCCTGATGCAGATATGACTTAGATCACAATACCCAAGTCGTTTTGAATACCTGGACAGCCTTCCCAAGGAATATGAATACAAACAAGCCCGGATGGTTAAGACAACAATGAAAACCTCACTTTCAACGCCCAAACACTGATGAACTTCCCCAAGCATCGAGACTATCCAGGAAAACATGAACCTCAGCAAATGAACTAAATAAGGCACCAGGAACCAATCCTGGAGAAACAAATATGTGACCTTTCAGACCCTTCAAAATAGCTTTTTTGAGGAAACTCAAATTCAAGATAACAGAAAGAATTCAGAATTCTAGCAGATAAATTCTACAAAGAGATTGAAATAATTAGAAAGATTCAGGTAGAAGTTCTGGAGTTGAAACATAAAATTGACATATTTAAAAATACATCAGAGTCTCTTAAGAGCAAAATTAAATCAAGCAGACGAAAAAATTACTGAGCTCAAGGACAGGCTATTTGAAAATACATAGTCAGAGGAGACAAAAGAAAACAAAGAAGCATGTCTACAAAATCTAGAAAATAGCCTCAAAAAGGCAAACAAATCTGAGTGTCACTGTCCTTATAGATGAGGTACACAAAGAAATAATGGTAGAAAGTTCACGTGGTAAAAAGAGATAAGAGAACTTCCCAAACCTAGAGAAAGATATCAATATCTAAGTATAAGGTGGTTACAGCAGATTTAACCCAAAGACAACTACTTCAAAGCATTTGATAATCAAATTCCCAAAGGTCAAAGATAAAGAAAGGATCCTAACAGCAGCAAGAGAAAAACTACATAGAATGGAGCTCCCATACAGCTGGCAGCAGACTTTTCTGTGGAAACCATACAGCCCAGGAGAGAATAGCACGACATATTTAAAGTGCTGAAGGGAAAAAAACCTAACATACCCAATATATGTTTATATAGACCTAGAATAATATACCAAGTAAAAATATCCTTCAAACATGAAGGAAAAAGACTTTTCCAGACAAACAAAAGCTGAGGGATTTCATCAACACTAGATCTGCCCTACACGAAAGGCTAAAAGGGGTACTTGAATCAGAAAAAAAGAAAAAGACATTAAGGAGCAGTAAGAATTCGTGCGAAGGTACAAAACTCACTGGTAACAGTGCACAGAAAAACAATATTATAACACTAACTGTGGTATATAAACTACTCTTAAGTAGAAACACTAAACGGTCAACCAATCAAAAATAGCAACAAAAATGTTAAGACACAGACTATACAATAAGATATAAATAGAAACATAAGTTAAAAAGCAAACAACACAAACAAGTCTCAAATTTAAGAAAATCAAGATTATATCAAGTACTTTCTTAGACCATAGTGGAGTACGACTGGAAATCAACTCCAAAAGGAACACCCAAAACCATGCAAATACATGGAAATCAGATAACCTGCTCCTGAATGATCACTGGGTCAACAATGAAATCAAGATGGAAATTAAATTATTTGAACTGAAGAATAACAGTGACACAACCCATCAAAACCTCTGGAATACAGCAAAAGCAATACTAAGAGGAAAGCTCATAGCATTAAATGCCTACATCAAAAAGTCTGAAAGAACACAAATAGACAATCTAAGGTCACACCCTCAAGGAACTAGAGAAACAAGAAGAAACCAAACCCAGCAGAGGAAAAGAAACAAGAAGTATCAGAAGAGTAGCACTAAATGAAATTGAAACAAACAAAAAACCCACAATAGATAAATGAAACAAAAAGCTGATTCTTTTGAAAGATAAATAAAATTGATAGACCATTACCAAGATTGAGAAAAGAGAGAAGATCTAAAAAAGCTCAATTGGAAATGAAACTGGAGATATTAAAACTGATACCACAGAAATCATTTAAGGCTACTATAAACACCTTTACACACACAAACTAGAAAACCTAGAGGAAATGGAGAAATTCCTGGAACTGGAAATATACAACCCCTCTAGATTAAACGAAGAATAAATAGAAATTCTGAACAGGCCAATAACAAGCAGTGAGATTGACACAGCAATATAATAATGCCACCAAAAACAGTCCAGGACCAGCTGGATTCACAGCTGAATTTTATCAGACACTCAAAGAAGAATTGGTACCAATCCTATTGAAACTATTCCAAAAGACAGAGAAAGAAGGAATCCTCCCTAAGTCATTCTGCAAAGGCAGTATCACCCTAATACCAAAACCAGGAAAGAACAGAAGAAAGAAAACTACAGATCAATATCCCTGATGAACATAGATGTAAAAATTCTCAACAAAATGCTAGCTAACGGAATCAAAAATCATATAAAAAAGATAATCGACCATGATTAAGTGGGCTTCATACCAGGGATACAGGGATGGTTTAAAATATGCAGATCAATAAATGTAGTGCACCACATGAACAGGATAAAAAACAAAAATCACATTATCTCAATAGATGCAGAAAAATCATTTGATAAAATTCAGCAACGCTTTATGATTAAAAACCTCAGCAAAATTGGCATAGAAGGGATATACCTTAAGGTAATAAAAGCCACATATGACAAACCCGCAGCTGAAATTATACTACTGAACAGGAAAAAGTTGAAAGCATTCCCCCTGAGAACTGGAACAAGACACTGATGCCCCCTTTCACCACTTCTACTAAACATAGTACTGGAAGTCCTAGCCAGAGCAATCAGACAAGAGAAAGAAATAAAGGACATCCAAATCAGTAAAGAGGAAGTCAAACTGTCACTGTTTGCAGATATGATCATATACCTAGAAAACCCTAAAGACTCATCCAACAAAGCTCCTAGATCTGAGAAGTTAATTTAGTGAAATTTCGGGATACAAAATTAATGTACACAAATCAGTGGCACTGCTGTACAACAACAGCAACCAACCTGAGAATCAAATCAAGAACTCAACACCTTTTACAACAGCTGCACACACACACACACACAAAATGGAACGTACCTAATTAAGGAGGTGAAAGACTTCTATAAGGAAAACTACAACAAACTGCTGAAAGAAATTACAGATGACACAAACAAATGAAAACACATCCCATGCTCATGGACGGGTAGAATCAATATTGTGAAGATGACCATACTGCCAAAAGCAGTCTACAAATTCAATGCAATTCTCATCAAAATATCATCATCATTCTTCATAGAACTAGAAAAAAGTCCTGAAATTCATATGGAACCAAAAAAGAGCCCACATAGCCAAAGCAAGACTAAGCAAAAACAAATCTGGAGGCATCACATTACCTGACTTCAAACTGTACAAGGCTATAGTCACCCAAACATGGTACTGGTATAAAAACAGGCACATAGACCAACAGAACAGAATAGAGAATCCAGAAGTAAAGCCAAATACTTGGAGCTAACTGATCTTTGACAAAGCAAACAAAAAGTGGGAAAAGGACACCCTAAGTCAACAAATGATGCTGGAATAATTGGCAAGCCACACGTAACAGAAAGAAACCGGATCTCATCTCTCACCTTATACAAACATCAACTCAAGACAGATCAAAGACTTAAATCTAAGACCTGAAACCGTAAGAATTCTAGAAGATGACATCAGAAAAACCCTCCAGACATTGGCTTAGGCAAAGACTTCATAACCAAGAACCGGAAAGCAAATGCAACACCCAGATAAATCCATGAGACTTGAACTAAAAAACTTCTAAACCGCAAAAGAAATAATCAGCAGAGTAAAACAGACAACCCACAGAAGAAAATATTCGCCAACTATGCATATGACAAAGGACTGATATCCAGAATCTACAAAAAACTCAAACAGCAAGAAAGAAAAATAATCCCATCAAAAGGTAGGGAGAGGACAATGTTCAACATTAATCATGACCAGGGAAATGCAAATTAAAACCATAGTACAATGCCACCTTACTCCTGCAACAATGGCCATGATCAAAAAATAGATGTTAACATAGATGTAGCAAAAGAAGAACACTTTTATACTGCTGGTGGGAATGTAAACTAGTCCAACCACTCTGGAAAACAGTGTAGAGATTTCTTAAAGAACTGAAAGATCTGCCATTTGATCTAGCCATCCCACTACTAATTATCTACCCAGAGGAAAAAAAAGTATATGAAAAAGATACTTGCACATACAAGTTTATAGCAGCACAATTTGCAATCACAAAAATATAGAACTATCCCGAATGTCCAGTCAATGAGTAGATAAAGAAAATGTGGTGTAGATTCATACCGTGGAATACTACTCAGCCATGAAAAGGGTTTGCGGTGACCTGGATGGAGTTGGAGACCATTATTCTAAGTGAAGTAACTTAGGAATGGAAAACCAAACATCGTATCTTCTCACTCATAAGTGGAAGCTAAGCTATGAGGACGTAAAGGTGTAAGAATGATGCAATGGACTTTGGAGATTGGGGGGCAGGGTGGGAGGGGGTGAGTGATAAAACACTAAATGTTGGATATAGTGTACACGGCTCAGGTGATGGGTGTACGATAATTACAAATATCACCACTAAAGAAGTTATCCAAGTAACAAAAGACTACCTGTTCCACAAAAACCTACTGAAATAAAATTTTTAGAAAAGAAAAATGTTTTAAAATGCAAAGGACAAATTTAAAATAGAGTTTATTCATTTTCTTTTTGCTTGTTTGCTTATGCGAGCAGTGTTGCTGCCACCTTAAAATAATGGGTTATAAAACAGGTATTTGCAAGCCTATGGTAACTTCAAAAATATACAATGGACACACAAAACATAAACAGAAGTTATATCATACTAGAGAAAATCACCTTCACTAAAAGGAAGGCAGGAAATATAAGAGGAAGAAAAGACTAGAAAACACATAACAAAATGGCAGGAATAAGTCCTTATTTCTTAATAATACTGAAGGCAAGTGGACTAAACTCTCTAATTGAAAGACAGAGTGACTGAATGAATTAAAAAAAAAAAAAAGACCGAATCATCTGCTGCTTATAAAAAACACTTCACCTGGCCAGGCTCGGTGGCTCACTTCTGCAATCCCAGCACTTTGGGAGGCTGAGGCAGGCAGATCACGAAGTCAGGAGATCGAGACCATCCTGGCCAACATGGTGAAACCCCATCTTTACTAAAAATACAAAAATTAGCTGAGCATGGTGGCGCATACCTGTAATCCCAGCTACTCGGAAGGCTGAGGCAGGAGAATCACTTGAACCAGAGAGTCAGAGGTTGCAGTGAGCTGAGAATGCGCCACTGCACTCCAGCCTGGATGACAGAGCAAGACTCCGTCCAAAAAAAAAAAAAAAAGTTTCACCTATAAAGACACATGTAGACTGAAAGTAAAGGCTTGAAAAAAAAAAACACAAACAGAACAGGAATAGCTATACTTAGACAAAATAGATTTCAAGACAAAAACTATGAGACAAAGGTCACTATGTAACAATAAAGGGATCAATTCAGCTAGAGGATGTGACAATTGTAAATATACACGCACCCAACACTGGAGTATCCAGGTATATAAAACAAGTATTATTAGAGCTAAAGAGAGATAGGCCCCAAAACGATAATAGCTGGAGACTTTAACACCCCACTTTCAGCACTGGACAGATCTTTCAAACAAAAAAGGAAACGCTGGCCTTAACCTGCACTATACACCAAGGGAACATTACATTTGCAGAACGTTTCAGCCAACAGCTGCACAATGAACATTCTTTTCATCAGGACATGGGTCATTCAAGGATAGATGAAAAAAATGTCTTAAAACATTCAAAAAACGAACAACATAAAGCACCTTCTCTGATCACAATGAAATAAAACTAGAAATCAAAAACGAGGAATTTTGGAAACTATACAAACACATGGAAACTAAGCAATATGCTCCTGAATGACCAGTGGGTCAAATTAAGGAAATGGAGTCTTTTCTTGAAACAAATGATAATGAAAACATGACATATCAAAACCTCTGGGATACAGTGAGAGCGGTACTAAGAGGGAAGTTTATAGCTATAAGTGCCTGCATCAAAAGAGCAAAACTTCAAACAACCTAATGATGCATCTTAAAGAATGAGAAATGTGGCCGGGCGCGGTGGCTCACGCCTGCGAGCCTAGCATTTTGCGGGGCCAAGGCAGGTGGATTGCCTGAGCTCAGGAGTTCAAGACCAGCCTGGGCAACAGGGCGAAACCCTGTCTCTACTAAAATACAAAAAATTAGCCAGGCATGGCGACATGCGCCTGTAATCCCAGCTACTTGGGAGGCTGAGGCAGGAGAACTGCTAGAACCTGGGAGGCAGAGGTTGCCATGAGCCCAGATTGTGCCACTGCACTCCAGCTTGGGTGACAGAGTGAGACTCTGTCTCAAAAAAAAAAAAAAACAAATAAAAATAAAAAATAGAATTAGAAATGCAACGCCAGATGTGGTGTCTCACACCTGTAATCCCAGCAATTTGGGAGGCTGGGACAGGCAGATCACTTGAGGTCAGGAGTTCAAGACCAAACTGGCCAACATGGCAAAATCCCAGGTGTGGTGGCATGGACCTGTAGTCCCAGCTACTGGGGAGACTGAGGCACAAGGATTGCTTAAACCAGGGAGGCAGAGGTTGCAGTGAGCCAGAATCACCCCACTACATTCCAGCCTGGGCAACAGAGTAAGATTGTCTCAAAAAAAAAAAAAAAAAAAGAAAGAAAAGAAAAAGAAAAAGAAAAAAAATTAAAAGCAAAGGTAAAGCAAGCCTAAAATAAGATCAGAGCTGAGATTTAAAAAATTTAAATGAAGAAAATATAAAAGATTAATGAAACAAAAAGTTGGTTTTTTGAAAAGATAAAACGGACAAATCTTCAGCCAGACTAAAAAAAAAAAAGATCCAAATAAGTGAAATCAGACATGAAAATGGAGACATTCCAACCAATAGTATAGAAATGTAAAGGATTACTCCTGGCTACTATGAGCAACTATATGCCAGTAAATTGGAAAATCTAGAAGAAATGGAAAAATTCCTAGACATATACAACCTACCAAGATCGAACCATGAGGAAATCCAAAACCTGAACAGACCAATACCAAGTAATAAGATGGAAGACATAATAAAAAGTCTCCCAAAGAAAAGCCCACGACCTGATGGCTTCACTGCTGGATTCTGCCAAACATTTAAAGAAGAACTAATACGAATCCTACTTCTATTCCAAAAAATAGAGGAGGAGGGAACACTTCCAAGTCATTTCAGGAAGTGTTGCCCTGATACTAAAACCAAAGACACATCAAAAAAAGCAAACTACAGGCCAGTATCTCCAATGAACACGGATACAAAAAGTCTTCAACAAAATACGAGCAAACCAAATTTCCTAGCACACTAAAACAGTTCATGACCAAGTGGGGTTTATCCCAGGGATTCCAGGATGGTTGTATGTAGGCAAATCAATGTGATACATCAACAGAATGAAGGACAAACTCATATGATCATTTCAACTGATGCTGAGCAGCATTTATTAAAATTCAATATCCCTTCGTGATTAAAAACCCTCAAAAACTGGGCATAGGATGAACATATTTCAACATAATAAAAGCCATATACAATAGACCCACAGCTAGTATCATACTGAAGGGGAAAAAAACTGAAAGCCTTTTCTCCGAGATCTGGAACACAACAAGGATGCCCCCGTCACCATTGTTATTCAGCATAGTACTGGAAGTCTAGCTAGAGCCATCAGACAAAAGATCAAGGTAATCCAAGTTGCAAAGATATCTTATATTTAGAAAAATCTTAAGACTCCAAAAAAAAAAAAAAAAGGAAAAAAAAAACCATAGAACTGATACATTTAGTAAAGTTGCAGGATACAAAACTCAACATACAAAAATCAGTAGCATCTTTTTTTTTTTGGAGACAGAGTCTTGCTCTATCACCAGGCTGGAGTGCAGTGGCGTGATCCCAGCTCACTGCAACTTCTGTTTTCCAGTTTCAAGCAATTCTCCTGCGTCAGCCTCCCGAGTAGCTGTGACAACAGGCATGCACCACCATGTCCAGCTAATTTTTTGTACTTTTAGTAGAGACAGGGTTTCACCATGTTCGCCAGGATGGTCTCGATCTCCTCTTGACCTCATGATCCACCTACCTTGGCCTCCCAAAGTGCTGGGATTACAGGTGTGAGCCACCCTGCCTGGCCAGTAGCATTTCTATTCTAACAGTGAATAATCTGAAAAAGAATCCCACTTACAATAGATACAGATAAAACACCTGCGAATTAACCTAACCAAATTAGTGGAAGATCTCTACAATGAAAACTATAAAACACTGATGCAAGAAATTAAAGGGGCCACACAAAAATGAAGATATTCCATGTTTACGAATTAGAAGAATCAATATCATTAAAACGTCCATACTATCCAAAGCAATCCCTATCAAAATACCAATGGCATTCTTTACAGAAACAGAAAAAAAAAAAAAAACTATCCTAAAACTTACTTTAAAACCAAAAGACCCGGGATTGCCAAAGCTATCCTAAGCAAAAAGAACAAAACTGGAAAAATCCCATTACCTGACTTCAAATTATACTACATAGCTATAGTAACTAAAATGACATAGTACTGGCATAAAAACAGACATACAGATCAGTGGATCAGAAATAGAGAACTTAAAACTAAATCTATACATCTACTGTGAATCCATTTTTGACAAAGGAGCTGAGAACATACACTGGGGGAAGAACAGTCTCTTCGATAAATGGTGCTGGGAAAACTGGATATCCATATGCACAAGAATGAAATTAGATCTCTATCTCTCACCATATATTTTAAAAAATTAAAATGGCTTGAAGACATAAATCCAAGACCTCAAACTATGAAACTACTACAAGAAAACATTGGGGGAACTCTCCAGGACATTAGAATGAGCAAAGATTTCTTGAGCAGTGTCACGAAAGCACAGGCAACTGAAGCAAAAATGGATACGTGGGATCACATCAAGTTAAAAAAAGCAAAGGAAACAAAGTAAAGCGACAACTCACAGAATGGGAGAAAATATTTGCAAACTAACGGTCTGACAGGGGATTAATAACCAAAATCTAAGGAAAGCAAACAACTTTATGGGGAAAAATAATCCAGTTAAGAATAGACAGGTCAGGCGCGGTGGCTCACACGTGTAATCCCAGCACTTTGGGAGCTGTCTCAAAGCCGGCAGATCACGAGGTCAAGAGATCGAGACCATCCTGGCCAACATGGTGAAATCCCGTCTCTACTAAAAAATACAAAAATTAGCTGGGCGTGATGGCGTGTGCCTGTAGTCCCAGCTACTCAGAAGGCTGAGGCAGAAGAATTGCTTGAACCCAGGAGGCGGAGGTTGTGGTGAGCTGAGATCGCGCCACTGCACTCCAGCCTGGCGCCTGGCAACAAAGCGAGACTCTGTCTCAAAAAAAAAATAGACAAAAGGTTTGAATAGACATATCTGAAGACATACAAATAGCAAACAAGCATATGAAAAAGTGTTCATTATCAACAATCAGAGAAATGCAAATCAAAACTACAATGAGCTATTATCTCACCCCAGTTAAAATGGCTTTTATCCAAGGCGGGCAATAACAAATGTTGGTAAGGATGTGGAGAAACGGGAGCCCTCATACACCGTTGGTGGGAATGTCAATTACTATAACCACTATGGAGAACAGTTTGGAGGTTCCTCGAAACACTAAAAATAGAGCTAACGTGGACTGGGCGCGGTGGCTCACACCTGTAATCCCAGCACTTTGGGAGGCCAAGGCAGGCGGATCACCTGAGGTCAGGAGTTTGAGACCAGCCTGACCAATATGATGAAACCTGATCTCTACTAAAAAATACAAAAATTAGCCAGGCATGGTGGCACGCATCTGTAATCCCAGCTACTCGGGAGGCTGAGACAGGAGAATCGCTTGAACCCGGGAGGCGGAGGTTTCAGTGAGCCAAGATCATGCCATTGCACTCCAGCCTGGGCAATATGAGCAAAACTCTGTCTCAAAAAAAAAAAAAAAAAAAAAAGCTAACATAGGATCCAGCAATCCCACTCCCAGGCACAGATCCAAAATAAAGGAAATTAGGATACTGGAGATACCTGTACTTCCATGTTTATTGCATCACTGTTTACAATAACCAAGATTTGGAAGCAACCTTAACATCCAACAGATAAAGAAAATGTGATATATACACCCAGTGAAGTACTATTCACCCATAAAAACCAGTGCGACTCTGTCATTTGCAACAAGGCTTGAACTGGAGGTCATTGTTTTAAATGAAATTAGCCAGGCACAGAAAAATGAACTTTGCATGTTCTCACTTATTTGTGGGATCTAAAAACTTAAAAAAAAAATTCAAACTCATGGAGATACAGTAGGATGCTTAAAGAGTCTCAAAAGGGTAGTGGGAGGTTGGAGGGGGATGTGGGGATAGTTAATGGGTAAAAAAAATAGAAGAAATGAGTAAGAATAGTCTCTGCTAGCACAAGAGGGTGAGTAAAGTCAAACATAATTTAATTGTGCATTTTAAAAAAGCTAAAAGAATGTCATTGAATTGTTTGTAACAGGAAGGGCAAATGCTTGAGAGGATAGATACCCCACTTACCCTGATGTGATTATGCATTGCATGCCTGTATCAAAATGCCACATGTAACCCATAAATATATATACCCACTACGTACCCACAAAAGCTAAAGATAACAAAATTTAAATAAAGAGTTTTAACATAGGTTAGTGAATTACTTTGATTCTAGATACTTGACTCTTAAGGATATATTGAAAAATGGATCTTACAAATGCCACGAGCAAATATCCAGAATATTAACTAGATAGACATAATGCAGAGCTTAGTATGTACCAAGCACCTTACATGCATTCTTAGTGTTTATTCTCTCAATACAGAAAGAATGAGCAGCCTGAAAAGAGAACAGCAGTCACAATCAATGAGACTCAGTTCCTTTCTGCATTACTCTTCATTTGACCCGACCACAACATGACGATTTTGAAATTGTCTTACCATTCTTCTGCCTTGAAAGATGTTTGCATTGCTCAAGACTCTTCCCTGGAGGGACAAAAGGTTGCTATCAAATCTGAAATCCCAGAGTTGAAGTAATGCTTGCGCTTTTTCCCTGAAAATTAAAATATTGCCAACATGATTAAACCAAGTAAGACATGCAAAAGCAGTTAGCCACTGGTGCAAGGCAATTTCTTTCCATTCCAAGGTTCATGATCGCTTGTCTGCAGCGTTGAGACGCAGCAGTACCTTCCCTGAAACTCTGAAATCTTGTTGCTCTCATAGGCATAAAGGTCCTTAGAGCCTTTCGAATTCATTCTTCCCCATCTGGCCTCCTAAACTTGCAATGACAGAAAAACTAGAATTGTCCCCTGACAACGACAAAATTCTTCCCAATTGTCACTCGCTAATAGAAGAATCTGAGATGCCAGGGTGTACACAGGCATCTGCTTCGTCGCGACACTATGCACGTGCACCCACAAGCACTCAGCCAGAAAAGCAGCACTTACTCTTTCATGCTTTTCATGAGTCCTTTTAATGAATTATGCCTTTCTTTTGGGCTCAGTTTTGTTTTTGCAGCTAAGTCTTTCATACTGGTATAATCCTTACGTATTTCATCTGTTAGACCTTTAAAAAAAAAATCCAAAAGACACAGCTGAACAAGCATGAATTTGAGTGAGGACTGAATTATGATAGATGGAGGAACTATCACCAAAGAGACACACTTTGAATTCCCCAAAAAGCCTGCACGAAGTCATAATTATACCTGACTTTAAAGAGGGGCTGTGAGTTGCCAATACCTGTCATGTAGCACAGCTGAGGAATCAGCAGGATAGGTTGACGTTGTGTACCCGTTTGGCCCTTTTTCCATCTGCCCTGGCTGACCAGAAGTGGCTGCTTCATCGCAGTGATGATTTCTTTATGTTGCTGCTCAACAAGAGACCAGCATGACCATCAGCGAAACATTAGAAACACCACATACAGAGGTTCGAAAGTGCATAGGTGGGACTACGAATGAAGGTCCAGAGGCGTGCTGGCGATGTTTCCCCAAGTTGAATAGTGTACTATGAACACTCTCAAAATTCTCTCACCTTTGATAGGCCAGGGATCTTTTTCTCTTGTGAACATACTTGGCAAAGACAGGACTCCCACGAAACAGGACACTGGAGTGGTCAAGCTACTCTAACATTGCGTATGAGCATGGGTGAGACAGTATCTATGTTCTCACTGCAGTCTTGCCTTTAAAACTCCCAAAGCATCGAGACCATCCTGGTCAACATGGTGAAACCCCGTTTCTACTAAAAATACAAAAATTAGCTGGGCATGGTGGCACATGCCTGTAGTCCCAGCTACTCAGGAGGCTAAGGTAGGAGAATTGCTTGGACCCAGGAGGTGGAGGTTGCGGTGAGCCAAGGTCGCGCCATTGCACTCCAGCCTGGGTAACAAGAGCGAAACTCTGTCTCAAAAAAAAAGAAAAAAAAAAACTCCCAAAGCATACTGAAAACTGTCAAGAGGACCACCCCCACGCCCCGCCACCCAACCTAATGAGATGGATAATTACAGATCTGTTCATAATGCTCTTCCTGCATGGTCTCTCCCTAAACTCTTCATCCCTGTTTCTAGTAGGAAAAGACATTTGCAAAGACAAAGAACTTTCTGTACCGATAGTGCAATTCTTTTCCTTATTTATTTTTTTTTTTTTGAGACGGAGTTTTGCTCTTGTTGCCCAGGCTGGAGTGCAATGCTGTGATCTTGGCTCACCACAACCTCTGCCTCCCGGGTTCAAGCGATTCTCCTGCCTCAGCCTCCCAAGCAGCTGGGACTACAGGCGCATGCCACCATGCCCAGCTAATTTTTTTTTTTTTTTTTTTTTTTTTTTAGTACAGATGGTATTTCACCACGTTGACCAAGATGATCTCGATCTCTTGACCTTGTGATCCACCTGCCTCAGCCTCCCAAAGTGCTGGGATTACAGGCCGTGAGCCACCGTGCCCAGGCACTGATACTGCAATTCTTAAAGTCCCTTTCCTCTCCAAGGAAAAGTGATTCTTCACAGGTCCTTCTATGTTACTTATGAATGAGGCCCTTGCTAATGATAACTTCATCACATGAGTTCTGGCATCATCGGTCTTTTAAAGTATCTGGGAACTTCAAAGGAGTTGTCACCTCAAAAAACACAACTTAAAATCCAGTGTTTATAGCTCTGTTCTTCTTGATCTGGGCTACTACTTTCAATTCTTACAACATTGCTACAGGTTATGTATTTTATCCTTAAACTGGTGTGTGGTTATTTAAAAGGCAGCTTGGATTCACCCAAACACCTGTTCTTACAGTAGGAACTAATGTGGGTACATATGTGGGTGGAAGAATCATGTCACCATTTCAGGACCTGTTACCACTCCTACACCCAGTTTATCAAAGCTCTTCGATACACTGCTCTTCCTATAGGGAGATCTGGAAGCCATACTTCTCATTTCTTATAGCTTTCATGTGGTACCCTAACAAGATCCCTTATCACATCAGCTTCTATACCTAAAATGTTATTTCTGGCTGAACACAGTGGCTTGCAAGAAGGATCACTTGAGTCCAGGAGGTAGAGGGTGCAGTGAGCCGTGTTCACACCACTACACTCCAGCCTAGCAACAGCCTGTCTCAAAAAGTTATGTCTGGGCCAGGCGTGGTGGCTCACTTTTGTAATCCCAGCACTTTGGGAGGCTGAGGCAGGCAGATCATGAGGTCAAGAGATCAAGACCATCCTGGCCAACATGGTGAAACCCCATCTCTACTAAAAAAATTAGCTGGGCGTGGTGGCGTGCCCCTGTAGTCCCAGCTACCTGGGAGGCTGAGGCAGGAGAATTACTTGAACCCAGGAGGTGGAGGTTGCAGTGAGCTGAGATTGCGCCACTGCACTCCAGCCTGGCACCTGATGACAGAGCAAGATTCTATCTTAAAAAAAAAAAAGTTAATGTCTGTTGTTTCTATAGTTAAACCTCTTGAAAGCCAAGATTCAACTTCTCTTCTAATGACTCATCTTGAATTGTCTTTTTTTTTTAAACCTGGCCTCATGATGACACTAAATGTAAGCTGTCACTTATTAAATTCCCACTAGAGCAGGCCAAGACTACCCCTAATTTTGTCAGATATTTCAGCCCATCTATTTTATTCAACTGAATTTGCTGAAGTCATTTTCTTATCTTCATTTACATCCAAGACTCCTACTCACCAATACATGCCAGGAAAGCAGTTTTCCTTCCGATGCCAAATTCTCTCAAATCATTACTAACCTCACTGTTCCATGATCCCAACATACAGTGAATTGACTCCTGCAGCCTGCATTTCAGTCCATACTTCGTGCCTCTGCCTGTTACCCTCTTCTCCCTGATCTACAGATGCTCACGGTAAGGCCGGTTGCCTCGCCGGGGGCTCGGACACACCCGCTTCCCTCTCCGGGAGCTCGGAGACACCCCCTTCCCTCTCCGGGGGCTCGGACACACCTCCCCCCCACCCCGGGAGCCTGGGGAAAAAGCCCCGCCAGGACCTACCTGAAACTATTTTGTCCCATCTGGGCCCCACTCCCTGCCTACTATTTTGTCCTATCTGGGCCCCACTCCCTGCCATTTTGTTCCATCCGGGCCACACTCCCCTCCGTTTTGTCCCACTTACCTTGGGCACAACCAATCAGATGCCTCTACTCCCTATAAAACCCCACGTCTACGAGGAGTCCGTGCGACTTCTCCGGCCCCTCCTGTCCGGACCGCAGAACCTCACCTGTAAGCCTGAATAAATGCCTTCGCATTGGATTATTTTCGTGCTGGCCTCAGTTTCTTCATTTTAAACGCGTCAAGAACCCAAGAACAAACCTTACACTCACTTCGGACATTTACAAATCAGCTTCTCAAAGAGGCTTTCCACAACCAGCCCAAGTAAGTAGCCACCAGATACCCTCCATGATACTCCCAATTTTAATCATCTGCCTGTCCCTTGGGCTATCAGAATCGTCTTCTGTTTGCCACCTCTGCCTACCATGAGGATGTATGGTCTTTGAGATCAGATGGCTGTATACCTAGGATACAGTATAGGCGTTTCCTAAATGCTTTTGGGTTTGAATAAACAAGCTCTAAGTGTGGTACATGAATAAGGACAACTTCATAATTGAAGCATCTCCTGGCGGGGCACGGTGGCTCATGCCTGTAATCCCAGCACTTTGGGAGGCCGAGGTGGGTGGATCATGAGGTCAGAAGATCGAGATCATCCTGGCCATGGTGAAACCCCATCTCTACTAAAATACAAACAATTAGCCAGGCACAAAGGTGCGTGCCTGTAGTCCCAGCTACTCAGGAGCCTGAGACGGGGAATCGCTTGAACCTGGGAGACGGAGGTTGCAGTGAGCTGAGATTGAGCCACTGCGATCCAGCCTGGTGACAAAGCAAGAATGTGAGTGTGTGTGAGTGTATGTGTATGTGTATATATACATATATGGCATCTCCTTAGGGAGATCAGAGTGCTGTGTTCCCTCAATGGTTCTGCGAAAAGAAAATAAATCTTGGGACCCCAAAGGGAAAAGTCAAGCTGGGAACTGCATTAGGCAAATCTGCCTCCCATTTTATTCCTACATAAGACAGCTACAAAGATTAAAAAAGAAAAAGCCACATATCTCCTTCGCAAGAATTGTTGAATTTTACCCTGGCAATGTAAATTGACAGCTGATCTTCACAGGCAGGGGACATAAAGACAGAACTCCCAGTCACCCTTCTGAGACAGATGCGTATCTGATTGCTGCTTCTGCCCTACTGTTTATGTAAAAATGCAGATTCACTGAGCTAGACTAAGGCATAAATGACTATTCCTCTACCCCTCTCTCTCACAGTAAATTGTGTATGCAGTGAAAGACTGACCAGAAACTCAAAAGAATGCAGCCTTTGTCTCTTACTTACTTACCTATGACCTGGAAGCCTTCCTTCCTGCCCTGACACACACACTGCCCCACTTAGAGCTGTCCTGCCTTTCTGGACCAAACCAATGTACATCTTACATATGTTGATAGATGTCTCATGTCTCCTGTGTAAAGCCAAGCCATACCCCGACCACCTTGAGCACGTCATCAGGACCTCCTGAAGCTATTCCTGAGTGAATCTTAAACCTTGGCAAAATAAGCTTTCTGAATTGATTGAGACCTGTCTTAGCTACTTAGAACTGTGAACCAAGACTATCTATGTTTGAGGTTTTAATATAAAAATACAAGCTGTTTTCTAGCATTCATCTGAAAGTTGTTTCCAGTTGCTACAAATGTCTGAAATGGGTTTAGTAATGTTTCTTTCACCTGCCAAAGCTAGAAAGATCGACTGCATCAACAGGCACATCTTATTTAGTCTATTTCTTTGTGAAGGGTCAGGTTGAGGAATCCATGCCTTAGGAGATTAGCACATAATTGACATTATTTTCCATGTTGATCATTTTTATCTTTTGGACTGAGTTCTACAGGGCTGAGATTTCTAGATAAGTAATGTTTTCTTATCTGAATTCTTACCATATTTTCTACCAAACAATCCAACAACATTTTAAAAACTACAATAGCAGGCCAGGGACAGTGGCTCATGCCTGTAAACCCAGCACTTTGGGAGGACAAGGCAGGTGGATCACCTGAGGTCAGGAGTTCGAGACCACCCAGACCAATATGGTAAAACCCCGTCTCCACTAAAAATGTGAAAATTAGCTGGGCATGGTGGTGGGTGCCTATAGTTCCAGCTACTTAGGAGGCTGAGACAAGAGAATTGCTTGAACTCGGGAGGTGGAGGTTGCAGTGAGCCGAGATCATGCCACTGCACTCCAGCCTGGGCGACGGAGCAAGACTCCAACTAAGAAAGGAAAAAAAAAAAAAAAAGACTATGATAGGCCTAGCATAGTGGCTCATGCCTGTAATCCCAGCACTTTGGGAAGCTGAAGTGGGTGGATCATGAGGTCAGGAGTTCAAGACCAGCCTGGCCAACATGGTGAAACCCCAGCTCTACTAAAAATATAAAAGTTAGCTGGGTATGGTGGTACATGCCTGTAATCCCAGCTACTCGGGAGGCTGAGGCAGGAGAATTGCTTGAACCAGGACCCAGAAAGCGGAGGTTGCAGTGAGCCAAGATCACACCAGTGCACTCCAGCCTGGGCTACAGAGCAAGACTCCACCTCAAAAAAAAAAAAAAAAAAAAAAAAAGACTATGATAGTAGCCACTGTTAAGACTGAAAGAAGGGGTCACACTGAAGCCATTCTAGTTATGTGACATTATCCTATATACAAGGCACTTAGATGCATGGACAATACAGAAGTCAAGCTTAATTAATCCCCTAAAAGAAAAATATGTTTACATGGCAAATGTGTTCGAGTATCTAAATAAGACAAACTTAAACACATGAAGGTTTACAATTTAAATATATTTAAAGAAATACAGTTTCATACCTGCTTGTAGTAGTCTATATAGGTGATTTTGGTGCCATCTGATTTGTTAAATGTGTATTGAGGATTCTGATTCCAATCAACACCATCTACTCTGTAGGTCCTGTTGTTGTATCTGTGAAATTACAATGTGGTATTATATCTGACTTTTTCATTGCATGGAACCATCCACACAGAAAATAAGACATTTTTAATCTTGCAAGGAATTGCAGGATATATTAGATTTACTAAGATGTAATTCATGGCCGGGTGCAGTGGCTCACGCCTGTAATCCCAGCACTTTGGGAGGCTGAGGTGGGCGGATCACAAGGTCAAGAGATCAAGACCATCCTGGCCAACATGGTGAAACCCTATCTCTACTAAAATACAAAAAAATTAGCTGGGCGTGGTGGTGTGCCCCTGTAGTCCCAGCTACTCGGGAGGCTGAGGCAGGAGAATTGCTTGAACCCAGGAGGCGGAGGTTGCAGTGAGCCGAGGTCACGCCACCGCACTCCAGCCTGGCACCTGGTGACGGAGTGAGACTGTCTCAAAAAAAAAAAAAAAAGATGTAATTCACATACTACACAACTCACCCATCTGAGCATACGAGCACCTGGTTTTTACTATAGCCACAGAGACGTATAATCATCAAGACAATCAAAGAAACATAACCATAAGCGGTCACTTCCCATTTTAGCCTAATCCACCAGCCTTCAGGCAACCACTAGTCTACTTCCTGTCTCAACACATTTGCTCATTCATGTAAACTGAGTCATAGAACGTCTGTTCTTTCCCGACTGGCTTCTTTCACTTAGCATTGTGTTTTAAGATTCGTCCACGCTGTAGTATGTCTTGGCACTTAATCGCTTTTCATTTCCAATAATATTCTATTGTAGGATATCCCACCTTTTGTTTATCCATTCACCAGCTAGACATTATGGTTGTATATACTTTTGGTTACCAAGAATAAGGTTACAAATATTTATGTGACGATTTTAGTGACTATGTTCTTATTTCTCTTGCATGTTTAAGTAGGAGTAAAATTACTGGGTCATATATATAGGAGTTAAAAAGGAATTATTTAGGTGGCTAATAAAATTTCTCAGTGGAATTTTCTCTTAATAAAACTCAGCCTCCAAATAATTTCTTTTCTAACAAAAAGCAGCCTGAAAAATCGAGCTGCAAGCATAGATAAGCAAGCTGGAAGCTTGCATAGTTGAATGCCAGCAGCTATGCCAGAAGCCAGGTATATCCAACATGGAGGTTTCCTCTTCCCTTCTCTTTGTGGCCATGTGTGCAGGTTGTTAAGGTGCCAGCCAGGTGGAAACCACATCTGCATAATAGATTAGGGTGGGATGACCAGCCTCTTCACAGGCTATGCAAATGGCACACCTGGTCCAACCAACCCTTTGGGCCTGTGCAAATCAGACACCACCTCCTCAAGCCCCTCCATAAAACCAACCTCATCTCTCTGCAAAGAGGAAGATCCATTCAGAACGCCCCAGGGGGAGCTTTTCTCTTCTTTCACCTATTCAACTTTCTGCTCCTAAACCTACACCTCATGGGTCTGCATCTTTGTTTTCCTTACTGTGGAAGAATGACCCTTGTGTATTCCCCAAATGACACCACTTCAGCAATACATATCTTTAGCATTTTAAGAAAGTGTCAGACTGTTTTACAAAGAAGCCATACCATTTAATATTCCTACAAGCAGCATAGGAGGGTTGCTTCTGATCTTTCCACATCCTTGCCAACCCTTGTCAATATCTGTCTAATTTTAACCATCCTAGTGGGTGTGAAATGATATCTCATTGTGGTTTTCACTTGCATTTCCATGATGGTTACTGATGTTGAACATTTTCATCCATCTATTGGCCATTTATATATTTTGTTTAAAGTATCTAATTGATCTTTTGTCCATTTTAAAAATTATGTCATCTCTCAATTAAGTGTTGTTTGTATATTCTAGATACAGTTTACTTATGAAATTTGCAAACATTTTCCCTTTTTCCAGTTGTGTTTTCACAATTTTCATAGTATACTTTGAATATAAGTTTTTAAGTTGGTGAAGCCCAATGTTTATGTTTCTTTTGTCATTACTTCGGCTTTGAGTAGCTTATCTAAGGTTTTGCCCAGCTCAAAGTCAAAAAGATTGAGTCCTGTATTTTTTTGCCTTTTTTTTTTTTTTTTTTTTTTGAGATGCAGTTTCGCTCTTGTTGCCCAGGCTGGAGTGCAATGGCGCGATCTAGGCTCACCACAAGCTCTGCCTCCCTGCTTCAAGAGATTCTCCCACCTCAGCCTCCCGAGTAGCTAGGATTACAGGCATGCACCACCATGCCCAGCTAATTTTTGTATTTTTAGTAGAGATGGGGTTTCTCCATGTTGGTCAGGCTGGTCTCGAACTCTCAACCTCAGGTGATCCATCCGCCTTGGCCTCCCAAAGTGCTGAGATTACAGGCGTGAGCCACCGCACCTGGCCAAGTCCTATATTTTCTAAGAATGTTATGCTTTTAGTTCTTACATCTAGGTCTATTGAGTTGGTTGAGTTAAACTGGAATTCATTGTGTGAGTTATATGAGGAAGAGGGAGGTGGATAGTTGTCCCAGCAACATTATTGAAAAAACTATCCTTTCCTCTATTGAATTACCTTGATGCACTTATCAGAACGCAATTGACTAAGTGGAGGTTAACCTTCTGGACTTATTTCATTGGCCTCCGTCTGTCTTTAGGCCAACATCAAACTACCTTGATTACTAGAGCTCTCTAGTAAGTTTTAAAATTGAGAAGTGTGAGTCCTTCAATTGTGTCCGTGTAAGATTGTGTTGGCTAAAGGAACTAATTCTTTAAATCCATTATCTTATCAATTTAAGATTTCTGCTGTAGAAAGATTCAAAAAATTCCTTCAAATGAAAAATTACTGATGGATTATAACTAAGCACTCATTTTTAAACTAGCTAAATGCCCACAACAAAGAGGAAAAGAAATCTAGAAACAGCTTAGTGTTATGTGCAAGGTAGGGTTCAGAACAAATGAACTGGCATTAGGGATTACAAGAATCGTGAAGTCAGCCAGGTGCGGTGGCTTATGCCTATAAGCCCAGCACTTTAGGAGGCCGAGGCAGGCAGGTCATGAGGCCAACATAGTAAAACCCCATCTCTATTAAAAATACAAAAAAAATTAGCTGGGTGTGGTAGCACATGCCTGTAGTCCCAGCTGCTTGGGAGGCTGAGGCAGGAGAATTGCTTGAACCCAGGAGGCAGAGATTGCAGTGAGCCAAGATTGCTCCACTGCACTCCAGCCTGGGCGACAGTGCGAGACTCCATCTCAAAAAAAAAAAAAATAATAAAAAAAAAAAAATAGTGAAGTCTACAATTGACGTATTTTCTCCCAAGCTGTATAACCAGAGGAGAAACATGTCCAGTGGTTCTTGCCATTTCTACTCAAACTTCAACAATTAGTGACTAGAAAACTATAGGACCATCTCTTGGGGGGTGGGAAGGGAGTTAAAATGATTGGATAGGTTTTTAAAAGATAGACTTACTTTGTCAGAACAATTGATCCAATTAATTTATTAGCTACTTCCTCTTTAGGGTTTCCTCGGTGGGCCTGTGCCTGTATTTTGCTTATGAAATCGTAAACAGTTTCTATTCGGAGCAGTTTGTGGTTCACATCAGCACAGAGAGTAATGCTGTTTTCATATTGAAGAATAGAAGTAACATAACCACGCCAGATTTCCAAGCTGGTACTAGAATAAATTACATGAGAGTATTAAGTCCAAGCTCTTCACACAAAGCCAAGGGTTTCCAGGCCTAAGCTCTGGGTCTAAAAATTGGTACTTAGAAGTCAGTTTCAATTCCTTGGTCTTAGTCTTTTGAAGGACCTTCAGGTAAACATTTGTCAAATTTGCTATTTGTATTTTTGTTGAACTGTTTTTATCACCCACAGGCTGAAAGCATCATATCCACATTTATCCATAACATAACTTATGTTTGATATATACCTATACAAGTAATAGAGAGATATAGTTGCTATGATTGAAGATACTTTCAGAGATAAATTTCCCATTTTGCATGATTGTTCAATAGGCTTCTTACAATGTGTATGCAACAACTGAATTACATTAAGGTTTATATTTGTCATGCTAAGTTTTTTTAAAATGAATCTTCTTACTTTGAGTTGACATTACACTTTTAAATGGTCAGTGGATGCCATTTAAAAGGCCATAACTTTTAAGGCATACCACTTCAAATGTGAAATGAATAACTTTCTCATGAAATGAATAACTTTCTCAAAAAAATCCTATGTTTAAGTTTGCAGAATGTGAAATTTTCTACTTTATACAAACCCACGACGCTCTAGTGTCAATGGTATCTTTTCGGTATAATAGTGGCGACCAATTTGTTTCAAGTTTAGCTCCTTGAAAGTTCTAGAAATGGAAAAAAATAGATTTTATTGAAAGTACAGGTTACATTATTAATCATTTGGTAAGACACATAAGGGAGAAAAAAAATCTCTCAATGACTATCTATATTATCAATGAAGATAAAGTACCCAACGACTACAAAGTTACATTATGAGGTGGATAGTAAGGCTCATTTAACCTTAATTGTTCTGTCTTCTTATAAACATAATATTGTAGAAAGGTTACCAAAATGTTCTTCATTCTCAAAACTGAACTAAGGTCTCTTTTTCAAACTGTGCCTTTTGTTTGAGACAGAGCCTTGCTCTGTCGCCCAGGCTGCAGTGCAGTGGCGCGATCTCTGCTCACTGCAACCTCTACCCACTGGGTCCAAGTGATTCTCCTGCCTCAGCCTCCTGAGTAGCTGGACTGCAGGTGCATGCCACCACACCCAACTAATTTTTGTATTTTTAGTAAAGGCAGGGTTTCACCATGTTGGCCAGGCTGATCTTGAACTCCTGACCTCAAATGATCCACCCGCCTCAGCCTTCCAAAGAGCCAGGATTATAGGTGTGAGCCACCACATCTGGCCTCAAACTGTGCCTTTCAAATTTTAACTATTTAGTCACCATAGTGACCACAGAGTAAAAAGTGTATTTGCTACAGGGACATGCATGGATGTGCATAGCTGATGTCTATTACTCTTTCTAGGCAGGTATGAGGCAGAGCGGGGGTAGGCCAGGAGAACACTGAGGATAATCCACTGAACTTGCTCATTCTAGGTGAGCCTCAAGTATCATTTCATCTCCAAGACTCTTGGAGACTTGTGAAGAACACAAAGTGCTCGAAGCAAATGGCTACGTTCAACACCACTAACACAATAAAACAACCGAATGAACAGCAAAGAAATTCAACCCCGATAACATACTTTCTAAACAGAATGTTGTAAAAGCGTAGGCAATCTGGTGATGTGGGCGCGAGTTCTTTGGAAAACTCAACCACAATCCTCACAATTTTTTTGTCTTCGGTTGTGCTCACCCATTCCACTTTCTGAGATTAAGAACAAAAAAAAGTCCAGATATTCTTCCAAAAACTTAAGCTTCATTGCACGGCAAATCAACATGTCACTTGGCTATCCAGCAAACTATCGTGATGGGGCAGTCTTTCCCCACAAAGGTACATGCATGTACAAAATGTGATTCACAAGAGTGAAGAGTTGGAATTAAATAATCAAGTTGAAATATTTTACTCAAGCTCCTGAAAACAATTTAATTGTTCAGTTGATATAGAAATTTCTAGAAGAAAATAAGTTTTCTAATATTTTCTGCTAGGAGTGAGGGGGCTGAAGTTTTGAATGAAACAAATAGAATAAAAAAATAAAGTATCCAAAATTTGGAAGCACTTTTAAGCCACATTGTACTATTAAATTTCATGTAAGCATTAAAATTAGAGGCATTATTGAATACCAGTAACCAAACATGGCATGCAGTTTCTGCTACAAGCCATATGAGCAAGAGGTCCTTGGGACATCTCTGCAAACAACTGCACAAAAATAATGGGTGTTTTATATATAAAAAAAGTAAAAACGAGAAAGAACACAGGAAGATGTGAAATAACATTACTTAACCCTCTCTCTTAGTGGCTGAGGTAATAATAAACAGTTTCCATCAAATATATGGCACTCTCCAAATTTCCTTATATGTTGATTAAGTAAAATTTGACGGAGATTTCCAGCTTCTACATCTGGTTTGTAGTCAACGTTGTATTTAAATACAGGAAGCTGAGGATGGGATATCACTCGGAAGTGATTGGCGATTAGCTGTACCACTTCACCCTCTGAACCTGAAAAATTGGAGCGACATGACAATAAAGAAACAGATTGATTGGGCCTAAAACAGTTTGGACACTACAATATTAAAGGCCAAAGTTAGGGCTGGGTGCGGAGGCTCACGCCTGTAAATCCCAATGCTTTGGGAGGCCAAGGAGGGCAGATCATGAGGTCAGGAGTTCAAGACCAGCCTGGGCAACATGATGAAACCCCATCTCTACTAAAAATTCAAAAAATTAGCTGGGTATGGTGGCATGGGCCTGTAATCCCAGCTACTCAGGAGGCTGAGGCAGGAGAATTGCCTGAACTTGGGAGATCAGAGGTTGCAGTGAGCCAAGATTGCTTCACTGTACTCCAGCCCAGGCAACAGTGCAGGACACTATCTCAAAACCAAAACTCAAACCCCAATGCCAACCCAAACCCAAACAGCTCCATCAACACTGGGCTATCGACCAACATACCTGTTTTTGAGTTTTTAACATGCATCATATCTCTCCTGGTGTTTACCACCAGGTCCTGAAAAACTCCACCAATCCTCCTCTCCTGTAAGGATAGGGTTTGTAATCCAGCTTCAAGTCCAGGTTCTTTCACCCCTGCATAAATGTAAAAGCCAGAAGTTTAATCAATAAAAAGGGAAGAATAGAAAAGACAGTATTAACACCCAGCCTAAATTTGTTAGAGGTAGGTAAGATGCCACCCAAGGTTCCGAAACACATTTCAGTGATATGTTGCCACATGTGTGTAACCTTTCCCAGAAACCTTTCCCAAGGAGTCCTCAGTTCACATCTGTGGTTGCCTTAGCACTATCGTTCATTCCTGCTACACATTTGCCCCATTTCTTTGGGTATTTTTTCATGGTACAAGATTCTAGAAACCTTGGTCTTGACTCTGTCTTTGAGCCTATCCCCTGCCCCTACACTGTCCCCTAGTGGGAATCATAAATTGCCAAACAAGCCAATCATTGAAAAAATCTGTGAAACTGGCTTTTGATACAAAACTGATCTCTTTCTGTTAAGAGCAAGTACGAAAGGATCACACTATTTTAAACTTACATTGTAGGTTCATATCGAGGTAGCTACTCTACAAAGTTAAATCTGAATGACAGCACAATGTAGTCTTTCAGTGACAAGTGAGGCATCCTGGAAGAATACACACACGTCATTATAAATGCCGTAACCCTGAATGACCAAGACGTCTTTGCCTTGGGTTACAATGGTTTTTCTCAAAATTTTACTTCCAGAGGCTACTGTTTTCAGTTTATGAGAATCTGACAAATTAAGAGTGTCTCCATTTCTGATAGACTAACTACATTTTACACATAAAATTTGAAACGATTTTATCAGACTCTCAACTAGCTCCCAACACATCCAACAATAAAATTCACCATGTTAAAATGTCAGCAAAAGGAAACAGGTGTCCCAGCTTGGCACTTCGGCACTCGCTGCAAACCATGATTTTTTTTGAAATGGAGTCTCACTCTGTCACCCAGGGTGGAGTGCAGTGGCCCCATCTCAGCTCACTCAAACTTCCACCTCCCAGGTTCAAGCAATTCTCCTGCCTCAGCCTCCCAAGTAGCTGGGATTACAGGGATGTGCCACCATGCCTGGCTAATTGTTGTATTTTGGGTAGAGATGGGATTTTGCCATGTTGGCCAGGCTGGTCTCAAACTTCTAGCCTCAAGTGATCCACCCACCTGGGTCTCCCAAAGCGCTAGTGTGAGCCACTGTGCCCAGTCCATGTACTTTAAACATACTATTTAATAACCCTTCAGATGGGATCTGATTAAAAATATGTGTTTTATGTATTTAAATGAATAAGCTCATTTTATACGTTCTGGATTTTGGATCCGTTTAATATTTATCTATAATGCAATTTTTTTAGTGTTTAAGGTTTTGACTCATCACAAGCTACTTTGCTATAATAACCAAAGTGGAGAATCCAGACTGAAGTTGAATCACATTGGCCAAATCCTTAGCAAATGACAGTATCTGAGCCTGTGTGCATGAGTGCTTGTATAAATGAGGATGGCCCATCACCCTGCAATGTAGGTAACAGTTTAAACTCTTAATGTCACAATTTAAAGAGGCAAGAAGATGGTATTCTTAGAATTCCATTAAGTTAACTTAGAGTTATCATCTGCAAATGTGTCATTTAAATTTGAAAAGCAATTATGTTGAACTGGCTAATAAACAGTGACCTCCATTTCTTTTCCACAGTTTTAAGACATAAGGTGAAGGAAACACTATCAGATAATTCACTGCACGAAGAGAGACAGTTGCCAGCTGCACACACTTCCCATCCCACCAAACCTCATGGGAGTCCTCAGGCTCTGTCTAGAACCTTTTACCACTATGGCAGCCATTCACGCAGGAAGCATCCCCTGCCCCTCACCTCCTTCCTGCCTCCTTTCACCTCGAGACTGTGCTGTTCCTTCTGCTCCTCTTGGCTGCCTCGGTCTAACCACTGGGCCTTCCTCTCGCAGGGGCCGGGGTGTCCGCTGCCACTGAGCAGGCTCCTGGAAATAGAAATAATGAGCTGTGCCCCCCTGTGTTTACTCACCCTCCAAATGGTACTCTCAGGGCACAAGGCAAAGGAATTTCTTCTGCAAAGCTCATATTCCAGTGACAGAAACTGAGTTGTAATAAGCAACAGTGTAATAACACTTCGTGTGGTAATTGCTAAGGAAACAAAGAACACCACAAACTGAGGAGACTCGGGAACTACTGGGAAGGTGGGGTGTGAAGGGGCAGGTTTGATTAGTTGATGGCAAAGGAGGGCCTCAGTGAGAAAGCAACATTGAACCCAAGGCTTAGAGGTGCTGAGTGAATTAGCAAAGTCGCCCAAGCCAAAGGTGGAGGGAAAAAGAGCAGAGCTCTGCAGCTGGGGAGGTTCAAGGAAGAATGAGGCGGCCAGTGTGGCTGGGAGAAGGGAAGGGTGAGAGAGGTCAGTGAGATGAAGGGAAGGAGGTCATTTTAAGGAACTTGCTCTGACTGATGAAGTGAGAGCTGTGACAGGATGCCAGGCAGAGGAACAACATGAACTGATTTGTCAGGTTCTGTGTTGGGAACACACCGAGTGAGAGATAAGGAAATAGCAAGGATGTCAGCTGTTTGGGCTGGAAGGCAGGGATAGGAGTGGTGAGAAATTGTCCAATACTGGATAGTTTGAGAAAAAAAAATTAGAGAAAACAATCCCTGGTTGTTTTTGAGAAGGTCTTGAGATCATGGCGATAGGATGAATCCATAGACTTTTGGCCTGAGCAAGCAGAAGAATAAACATCCTTCTGATCAGGTGGGTGTGGCATGTTGGGAAGGGCAGATCAGGAGAGTGAGGTGTCCGTGGACACCTGTGGGGCTGTTGGGTGGTATGGGAGGGGTTCTGGCTGAAGAGAAAAATATGGGGACCTGTCCACACACCAGATAGCATTTTTGACCCTGGATAACTTCACCAAGGGAGTGAGAATATGGAGAAAAAGATGAGGCCCAACAGCTAGGTCTGGGCAAGATCAAGGGAGCACAGAGGAGAACTCCACAAAGGAGAGCAAGGTGGGGGTGGCCAGTGAGGAAGCAGGTGGCCTCAACACTAAGTGAAGGGAGCTGATCAGGAGAAAAGAGCTCTCAACTGTGCCGAGTACACACCACTGGGCAAGTCTGAGGAGAGCCACCCTATGGATTTGGAGAGTGCGAGCATCCAGGGAAGGTTTCTTGATGAATGGGAGTGAACTCAGTGAGTTTGAAGACAGATGGGCATGATTTAGGAGAGCACACACCTGCTGACTTGGGAGACAGAAAGTTGCACAAGATGGGCTCTGGACAGAGGACTGGCTACGGGGCTAAGAGATACCTGCTTTAGGTAGGAACAAGGATGGTGCCCTAGGCCAGGCATGGCAGCTCACGCCTGAAATCCCAGCACTTTGGGAGGCTGAAGCGGGCAGATCACCTCAGGTCAACAGTTGAAGACCACCCTGGCCAATGTGGTGAAACCTCATCTCTACTAATACAAAAAAAAAAAAAAAAAGCTGGTGTCCTAGGATCTCAGGTGAGGGGCTAGATACGGGTTCAGATGCTTGTGAGTGAGGAGACCAGAGGGGGAGCCACTGACGTTCTAATTAGATGCTTTGTCTCAGTGACACAGGGGTAGATGTTGAAAACTGAGAATTAGGACCAGGAGGAACTGAGGTTGGAGGCCTTAGGAGACAGAGAGGAGCAACAATCACAGCAGAGTAAGGGGACCTGGAAGGCATTATGCTACATCCATGCAGAATAGGGTCCCCCTGGAGGTTGTTAGGTGAGACCCCTCAGCACCACTACAGATCCTGTCATGTGAATGCAAAGTAGATATGCAGTAAGAGAAGACAACAGCAGCAGAACCAGTTTTCAACAAGACTGGAAAATCTATCTAACTCAGGCGATGCCAGTGCATTCATGAAGTTGCTTATTTTGGGTCTCTTTCAAAAAGGAGTCATTGCCTGAAGCCAATAAATCTAGAAACCTTTGCATCCACTTTGGGCTGAAAGTCAGTCTGCTTGCACATGTGAGAATGTGAGGAGGAAGCAGTAGAGCACAGATGACACCTCCCCATGCTGCCGTCTATAGAGCCTGACTTTTCTTATGAACTTTGATCAGTCCTCACTTAGCACTATTCCTCAACTAGCTTGGCTCAACAACCAACTCTGTGTTCTTTTCAGTACAGGCACGAATCTCTTGCATAAAGAAAACAATGAAAGTTACAGGCCTCGCTCACTGCAGCTGATTCAGGTGCTCTGGGTACCCCAGGTGCCTCTTGTTCCTCCCTCTCCCTGCGGCGGGCTCTGCCTCGAGCAGTCGTCCTGGCCCTACCAGTCATCGCGGTCCTGAAGGTGATGACCCTGAAGAACACAGTTACGTTAGACATCTGTGGAGCTGCCTGGTGTCTTACTCTCTTCAGTGTTGCTACACCAGAATATCTGAGGCTGAGTAATTTACGAAGAAAGAGGTGTATTTGGTTCGTCTTTCTGGTGGCTGGAAAGTCCAAGACTGGGCAGCCCATCTGGTGAGGGTCTCACGCTGCTTCAACTCACGGTAGAAAGCAGGAGTCGGGGAGAGGTGTGTATGAAGATCACATGGCAAAAAGGGAAACAAGAGAAACTGAGGAAGCCAGACTCAAGCAGCTCAGGCACTAATCCAACGCACTCACGTGAACCTAGTCATAAGGGCTCCACCCCCAGGACCCAAACGCCTCCCAGTAGGCTCCTCTTCCCAGCGCTGCCACATTGGGGATCAAATTTCAGCATGAGTTTTGGTGGGGAGGAGCCGTATTCAAACAATAGCACCTGGCAACATTTTTCCTCCTTTTACTATTACTTCCAATAAAGCATCTGGTTACTAACTACACACGTTTTCCTATTACACCGTAAAGACTGCCCCCGGCGTCAGCAAGAAGCGTCTGTAATAGAAGACTAGAGACGTGGTTAAAAAAAAAATTTTTTTTTTTTTTGAGGCAGAATCTCGTTCTGTCTCCCAGGCTGGAGTGCAATGACACCATCTCCGCTCACTGCAACCTCCACCTCCCGGGATCAAGCAACTCTCCTGCCTTGGCCTCCCGAGTAGCTGGAATAACAGGCACGCGCCACCGTGCCTGGCTAATTTTTGTATTTTTCGTAGACAGGGGTTTCACCGTGTTGGCAAGGCTGGTCTCGAATTCCTGACCTCAGGTGATCCACCCGCCTCGGCCTCCCAAAGGGCTGGGATTACAAGCGTGAGCCACCGCACCAGACCCAACTTTCCTAGAAATTTAAAGAAATTATGGTTATCTTTCACACATAGACTTACAAGATACTAGGGTTACTACACTTGTCTGAGTCAGGCGAGTACCGGGTTCTTCTCACCTCCCAGGCATCCCCACAAGCACAGCAAGGAGCCCAGATGCACCCAGACCCTCCCACTCCATACTTACACCTGAGTTTCCGCATCCTGAGTGGGTCCCCCCATTTCCTGCCCTGGCCTTTTGGGGGTCCACTCCCACAGCTTACCTGCACTCCTTCCACAAGAATTAGGCTGATCTGTGCGCAAAGCACCACTGGCTTCTGTGGCCTCGGGTCCCTGGTCCCTGGTCCCAACCCGCCCCCCCCAGCGTCCTGGCGCTGATATCCGCGGGGTCAGCGGCGCAAAGCCCCTTTCGAAGAGGGAGACCCTCCTAACTTTCTGGGCACAAAACCCCGTGCCCCACAGCGGTCACCAAAAGGGCCTGGGAAAACAGACGGACTAGCCCAGCCTCCCGCAAGACGGAGCGCCCCCTCAGAGGAGCAGCCGTCGCCCCCGCCCCAATTCAATTTCAACCCTGCGGCCTCGACCTCTTTTGGCGCCGCCTCCATCCGGCCCAAAGAGGCCACGATGAGCTGCACCTGGTGGGCTCAGAGACGCTGCGAAGTTTCCTGGAGATGGGAGTGGGACCGGCTCTCCCTGCCTTCCTGCCTCACCACGTCTTGCTTATTAACCATTCCCGGATTCACCTGCCAGGTGCCCTTACAAAATGAGGTGCACTTGGAGCCCCAGTATGCAGCCCTCACCACTTAGTAGCTTTAACCAAGTCCCTGCTCTGGCAGGTATAACTAAGTCCAGCTGCCATGACCGTCCTTGAGTTCAAACCTAGATGCACCCTCACTCACCTCATTCGCAGAGATCTCCACAAGTGGATCTGCTGTCATGTGTCATCTTTTCAGTATTTCTTAAATAATAAACAAATTTAAAAAATAAGCTGGGCGCGGTGGCTCACCCCTGTAATCCCAGCACTTTGGGAGGCCGAGGCGGGCAGATCACCTGAGGTTGTGAGTTCAAGACCAGTCTGACCAAAATGGAGAAGCCCAGTCTCTACTAAAAATACAAAAATTAGCCAGGTGTAGTGGCCCATGCCTGTAATCCCAGCTACTCGGGAGGCTGAGGCAGGAGAATCACTTGAACCCAGGGGGCAAAGGTTGGGGTGAGCCGAGATCGCACCATTGCAGTCCAGCCTGGGCAATGAGAGCAAAATTCTATCTGGAAAAAACAAACAAACAAAAAAACAACCTTATCTGTTGTATCTATTTTTTTCATCTATTCCAGGTTTCTGTAATTCTTTTTGGCCTTGCATGTGTGAGTGTGTGTGTGTGTGCGTGCGTGTATGTGTGTATTTTGAGACAGGGTCTCTCTCTTTTGCCCAGGCTGGAGTGCAGCAGTGCAGTATCCACTCACTGCAACCTCAACCTCCTGGGCTCAAGAAATCCTCCCCTTTGGCCTCCAGAGTACCTGGAACTGCAGGCCCTGCCACTACCCCTGGCTGATTTTTTAGCATTTTTTGTAGAGACAGGGTTTCGCCATGTTGCCTGGGGCTGGACTTGAGCTCCTGGGCTCAAGTGATCCTCCCACCTCAGCCTCCCCAATTGCTGGGATTACAGGTGTGAGCCACCATGCCCAGCCTAGGTATTTTTTGAAAATCATCAACTCTTTAATATTTTATAACCGTTACATTCAGATCCTTGATGTGCACACTGAATACCTGTTAATTATGAAAGAAATAGCTATCTGATGCTATTTCTTAACTAATCTTTGTCTTACTGCTTTGAAATTGCACCATTCTCCTGTAGAAATCTGCACGTGCCCTCAGCTTGAATTCCAGATGCAGCCGTGCCCTGTTGGCCAGGCACAGTGGTTCATGCCTGTAATCTCAGCACTTTGGGAGGCCGAGGCAGGAGGATTGTTTGAGCCCAGGAGAAGACCAGTCTGGGCTACATAGCAAGACACTGTCTCTAAAATAATAATAATAAATAAGCTAGGATGGCGGTGCACAACTGTAGTTCCAGCTGCTTGGGAGGCTGAGGCAGGAGGACAGGAGGATCACTTGACCCTGGGAGTTCAAGCCTGCAGTGAACTACTACCACACCACTGCACTCCAGCCTGGGTGACAGAGTGAGACTGTCTAAAAAATTCTGCACTGTCTATGGTGCAGCAGTAATGTATTTGTTTACTCTATCTTGAAAATTAGATTTTCTAAAGATTAGAAGAGCCTAAACCTGCTAAGTACTTGAAAATTCCTGGTAGGCTGGGAGCTCAGGCCTGCAAACCGAGCACTTTGCGAGGTCAAGGAGGGCAGACAACCTGAGGTCAGGAGTTCAAGGTCAGCCTGGCCAACATGGTGAAACCTTGTCTTTACTAAAAATACAAAAATCAGCTGGGCATGGTGGCAGGTGCCTATAGTCCCCGCTACTTGAGAGGCTGAGAACTGCTTGAACGTGGGAGACAAGCTGCAGTGAGCCAAGACCGTGCCACTGCATTCCAGCCCAGGCAACAAGAGCCAGACTCCATCTCAAAAAAAAAAAAGGGAGAGCGAGACAGAAAATTCCTGGCCATAGAAGGATATGTCACTTGCCAGTGACAGCCCGTACCGACCATCTCCCACCCTGTGACATGAAGCACCCCTCCTGCCCTCCGTCCCTGCCGCCACCAACCGTGAACTCTTAAGAGCTGAAAGAATTATTCTTGACAGTGATAGACACCAGTCCCCTGCTTTGTCCCCCAAACCTCAAGGACAAAAAGTACTTTGGCCCCCCGGGAAGGGGGCTGGAAAACGCAGGTGCAGTGATGGGCTGGGTGCCCAGGAGGCCTCAGTGCTCAATCAGGCCAAGGTGGCCAAGCACAGGCCACAGGGAAGGCAGGCCTGGGGGGTGTGGGTGAGCACAGGCAGGGGCCGGCTGGACAGCATCAGGACGCTGGAGCAGCAGCAGTAACTCCACTGAGTCGGGCAGTCTGATTAGGGCAGGGACCACTGTTGCTTTGCTGGAGAGAGACAATCCCCCCTTGGGAGAGGTTTTTCTGCCCCTTCAGGTGGGTCTGGGACAGACCGCTGCCAGGATGACCCGGCTGGTGTTCCTTTGCTGTGCTGGGCCCTGGGACAGGGAGGACTCCCGCCACGCACAGCCTGGGCCCGGGTTCTTACCTGCGGCCACTGCTCTGCTACGAGCCCCTGGTCTCGGGTGGTTTCTGCTTGCTCTGGGGTTTGGTGTTGCTGCCGAGTCCAGCCTTTCCACCTCCTGTGCGTGGGTCCTGGGTATTCTCAGCCACCTATCGTCTTGCCCTCAGAAGCCTGTCCAGCTTACAGGAGAGCTGCCATGGGCTGGAGATGGGCGTGCAGCCTGGGTCCTACTTGGGTGAGTGCAGCTCGAGGGGACCTGGGCACATCTACTGCGCCACAGGTTTACCCTCAGCACTGTCCACATCAGCTGTCAGCCTGAGCCTCCCCAGGAGAGCAAGGCTCACACGGCAAAGCCTACTGTGGCCAATGAGGTTGCTGAGCCCAGCCAGGACCTTTCTCAGGCTCCCAGGAGGTGCCTCTGTTCCTGAGCTGCCTGGTCAGCTCTCTCGGGGTGAGAGGGGCTTGTCACACGGGCCCCTGCCTGCAGTGTGACCCTTCTCAGCTTCTCTCAACAGCCCTGTTTATAGAGCGTCACCACCACCAGGGAGCAGGACGATTCATTTCGCCCCAAATCTGAGTTCATTCCACCTTGAAGAGACTTCCTCATCCAATCTCTCTACTTGATAGCTGGGGAAACCAAGGCACACAGAGCACCCCCAGCTCACTTGGGGTCTCAGAGCCGATCCATGAGCAGAGGCTGAGATCCTGGAATCTTGTTCTCCAGCCTCCCCACAAGCTCACTCCCTTTCTGCTGGACAAGATGGGACATGCCGTCGACCGGCAGCCCTGGCCTGTACGTGGCTGTGCTCATGCAGGCACTCAGACTGAGATAACCAGGCAGCATGTATTTTACCCCCCATTTTTTTTTTTTTTTTTCTGAGACGGCGTCTCACTCTGTCACCCAGGCTCTAGTGCAGTGGCACAACCTTGGCTCACTGCAACCTCTGCCTACCGGGTTAAACTGATTCTCCTGCCTCGGCCTTCAAGTAGCTGGGACTACATGCTCACGCCACCACACCTGGCTAATTTCTGTGTTTTTAGTAGAGATGGGGTTTCCTTATGTTGGCCAGGGTGGTGTCGAACTCCTGACCTCAGGTGATCTGCCTGCCCTGGCCTCCCAATGTGATGGGATTACAGGCGTGAGTCACTGCATCATTTAAACCTAGTAAGAGACAGGGCGCAGTGGCTCACACCTGTAATCTTCATAATTTGAGAGGACAAGGCAGACAGATCACCTGAAGTCGGGAGTTTGAGACCAGCCTGACCAATATCGTGAAACCCCGTCTTACAAAAAGAATAGAAAAAATTGTCCCTGCATGGTGTCACACCTGTAGTCCCAGTTACTCAGGAGGCTGAAGCATGAGAATCACTTGAACCCCGGAGGCAGAGACTGCAGTGAGCTGAAATGGTGCCACTGCACTCCAGCCTAAGTGACAGAGGGAGACCCTGTCTTAAATAAATAAACAAATGTGGCCAGGTGTGGTGGCTCACCCATGTAATCCCAACACTTTGGGAGGCCAAGGAGGGTGGATCACAAGGGCAGGAGTTCAAGACCAGCCCGGCCAAGATGGTGAAACCCCATCACCACTAAACATACAAAAATTGGCTACATACAGTGGCAGGCGCCCGTAACCCCAGCTGCTCAGGACGCTGAGGCAGGAAAGTCGCTTGAACCGAGGAGGCGGAGGTTGCAGTGAGTCTAGAATGCACCACTGCACTGTAGCCTGGCCCACTGAGCAAGACTCCCTATCAAATTAATTAATTAATTAATTAATTAATGTACACCTGTAATCCCAGCACTTCGGAAGGCTGAGGCAAATACATCACTTGAGGTCAGGAGTTCGAGACCAACCTGACCAATATAGCAAAACCAGGTCTCTAGTAAAAATACAAAAATTAGCTGGGGAGTTGTGGCGTGCACCTACTGTCCCGGAAACTCGGGAGGCTGAGACAGGAGAATTACTTGAACCCAGGAGCCGAGGTTGCATTGAGCCGAGATCCCGCCACTATGCTTCAGCCTGGGTGACAGAGTGAGACTCTGTCTCAAAAGAAATACATAAATGTCAAACAACCATCTATGTCTGAGGCCCTGGTAAAAATAAATAAATAAATAATAAATAAATAAAGGCAGATTGCGCAGTCGTGTAGCAGAAGCGTGCTGGTCCTTTCCATGTGGTGAAGGCAGAGTTTATACAGAAGCCTCACAAGATCTTTTATAGCCACCCCTGAAAGAAAGCCGTGATTGCCTCCATAGAAGCAGTACACGGACTAATGCACAGGCTCTCCCACACAGCTCTGGAAAGATCAACAGAAAACAGGGAATGACACGCTCAGCCCTTGAGGCCAAAATGCCCTTCCCCAGAGCAGATGCCACAAGACAAGACAGGGAGCAGGATCGGGTTGGAGGTCACTTCTGGGAGGGGGAGCACGGTCACACCTGGGGCAAGGGTGGAAGAGCTTGGGCGTTCTCACTGGGAAAGAAGAGAGCTGGTCTGCGATGCCCAGCTGACAGGCAGAGCCTTGCATAACCCAAGTCACGGAAACAAGGACATCGAATTATCTTCGTCTGATGAAGATGTGATCCTGGATTTAGAAAAATGTAGAGGCTCCACCAGAAATCTCCTAGACTTGATAAATAAGTAAATACAGTTATTAGCAGGATAAAGAATCAACATAGAAAAGTCAGCATTTCTATACACCGATAATGGTCTAACTGGGAAAGAAATTAAGAAGGCAATCCCGTTTACAATAGCAACAAAATGAGAGACGTTATGCCACAGAATGAATTTTACCGAGGAGGTACGAGATTTCTACGAGGAAAACTACAAAACATTGATGAAAAAGTTTAAGAGGACACAGAGAAATGGACAATCATCCCGTGCTCATGGATGGAAGGAATTCGGAGCGTTAAAACGACCATACTGCCCAAAGCAGTCTAGAGACTCAATACAACCCCTACCAAGATACCAATGTCATCACTCACAGAACTGGGAAATCCTGCAATTCATATGGAACCAAAAAAGAGCTCAAAGACCCAAAGTCATCCTCGGCAAATAGAAAAACAAACAAACAAACTAGAGGCATCCCATTTTACTACAAATCAGAACAACAAAATTTTTGACAAGTGAGTGGTAACTAAAACAGCGTGATCACAGCATGAAAATAGACACATAGCTCAATGGGACAGACACATGAGAGAGTCCAGAAAGACAGTCACAGATTCAGACAGCCAATTGATCTTTAAAAGAGCCACCAGAAACACACTTAGAGGAAAGGAGGCCCTCTTCAATGAATGGCACTGGGAGGGCTGGATAGCTGCATGCAGAAGAATGAAACTGGACCCCTATCTCTCACCATATACAAACATCACCTCCGGCTGCATCCAAGACTTGAATGTAAGATATGAAACTACAAAAATGTTAGAAGAAAACCTAGAGAAAACTCTTCTGGACTTCGCTCTAGGCAAGGAATCGGTGAGGAAGATCTCAAAAGCTCGACCTTAAGAAGGATGAGCTGGAGGATGGCCCAGCGGACCTGTGTCCAGCAGAACCCTGGACAGCAAACGAAGAAGCCTTAAAGGCCAGGTTCCTCCTTGCTGTGCCCACGTGGGAAGTGGGGTTGCCAGGGTCAGAAGCTGGCCCAGACATGCACCTCAAGCCTGCCTTGTTTTGCAGTGGCACTGAGTTCCCGCCTTGCAATTGGGGGTGACTGCTTAAATGGTCCCCCAGAAATATGATGGAAAGGAAAGACAGAAGTGCCAGCCAATAGAATCGCTCCTCGTGTTGCTTCCCCCGGTCACCATGTGGGTGCTCTGCCTGGTTGGGGGTCCCCTGGTGTTCAGGCCCCCTCATACCCAATTGCTGGGTGTGGTGCTCAGGGCCTTTCTCTTTGCCACTTTGCTGCTGAGGGATCCATTTCTGGAACTCAGAGCTGGGGCTGCCTCTCTGCTCCCCAGGCCCATTTGTGTTGCAGAAACCACCAACCTCGAGGGGGCTGGGCCCCTGCTTTCAACCGTTAGCGGGGCCGCCTAGTTTTGGCAGAGGCACCGTGTGAGGAGGCAGCATGCACCTCACAGACAGAGGCAGCGGATGCCTCAGGAAGGGACCCAGCTGAGCCAGCAGCCCAGACCGACTTGCTTCTGGCGGGGGGACTCGAGCTGCAAGTGGTGGGTAATGAATGAGACCCCATGCAGCTGAGTGTGCTGTGGTGCCCTGGGCTGGCTGTCTTGGAGCAGATGAGGCTGGGGCTGCAGCTGGAGCTGCCAGATCGGAAGACAAAAGAGAGCGCTTCAAGGTGCGGGTTCCCGGCTGCTGCCCATGAAGGACCGCAGGTTTGGGCTGGGCGGTGGCTGCAGCGGTAACAGGGAGTTTCAGTACTGGGCTGGGACCACAGACCCTTCATCCTGCCGGGCTGCTGGTGTCCTTTCCTGAGGCTGTGCTGTGCCTGAGGGGCATCAGATGGGCCTGAGGAGATTGGAGGAAGCTTACACTGGAGCCAGCAGGAGGCCCCAGAAAGAGAGGCTGGGAAAAGGGACAGGTATCTAAGGGGGTAACCTCAGAGTCACTTGCCGCCTTGGGTGCCAGGTTAGCAGATGTGCTGGCTGCAGAACTGGAACCAGATCCAGATACAGCGATCTGCAGACCAGGAGAGAGAGGGTCAGTGGAAACAAGGGGTCCCTGTGTGAAGGGGACAGGGAAATGCACACACGTTGCGGTTGGGGATTTCATCCTTTTGCTGCCGGGAGAGGCAGGAAAGGCGGACTGGGCACCTGCTGCAGCTGTGGCTGAGGCCCAGGGATGTGAGGGGCCTCTTTGCCCTCCATTCGGTGGGGCCCCCCACATGGGGTCCCAAGTAGAAGGGGTAAGGGCCCCTGCGGCTGCTGCAGCAGCAGCACAAGTGCCAGGCCTTGGGCTTCTCAGGCTGCAGTCCACACTTGGAGCTGGGAAGGGGGCAGGAATCAGCGAGGTGACCTGGGCTGTGTCCCGGGAGTGTGAAGAGGTGTCAGGAAGGGGATCTTAGGAGGCGCGGCGCTTCCTCCCAGACACGGCAGGTGTAGAGGGGGCCCCTGCAGCAGATGCTAGGAGGGACACGCGGCCCAGGTACTGTTGGGACATGTGAGTCCCCGGATGTGCATCCATGCTGGGTGCTTTAGGGACAGCAGGCGGAGAAGAAGTCCCTGTTGCAGGTGAGGGCAAACCTTGGGAAGGCCGTGGGGCTCTACAATCTGAGACGGCCTTGGCCTCACCCTGCAGTGCACTATTAATGCGCCAGAGTGCCGCCTCCTTCTCCAGGTCCAGGTCTTCAGCAGTGACCCGGAACCCCAGCCGTAAGGGAGATGGCAGCTTCAGAGGCTCCCCTCGCCTGCGTGGCAGCAGAGGAAACTTTCTTCTACGAGGCCTAGACTCCTGAGATGTGGGGGAGCCATTCCTGGGGGCCAATTTCTCCCCTGGTGGTGCCTCTGCTGCCTTTGCACCCTGGGTGTGAATGACAGCCTGAGAGACAGTCTGAGAGTTGTCCTCACTCACTGTCTCTGAGGAACTGAGGGTCACATGGCAGTGGGATGAGTCTGGCCCCCTCCTCCTCTTTAGCCACGGGAAGCCTCCCGTGGAGCTGTAGGAGCTGGAAAGGGCATTTCTTTTTGGGCCAGGGCTCATCCCAGAAGGCTGGGATGTCTTGTGACATGTGACTCCTGACACGGTCACATGGCAGTGGGATGAGTCTGGCCCCCTCCTCCTCTTTAGGCACGGGAAGCCTCCCGTGGAGCTGTAGGAGCTGGAAATGGCATTCCTTTTGGGACAGGGGCTCATCCTGCAAGGCTGGGATCTCTGGTCCTGTCTGCCTTCTGACCTCTGGGCATGGAGGTCTCTCTGCCGAGGCCCGGGCCTGGGCACTAAGGGCAAGGGGTCTCCATTATCCGGTACGGGCCTAAATGCAGACCGTGAATCCCTGGTGCCCTCGGGGCCCCTTTGGACATGGTCAGTATTCTGTTGGACTCTGGGGTCCTCGTCCTGCTCAGGCATCGCTGCCTCACTCTCCCTTTGTGCTCTCAACATGATCTCCTCCGGACAGGAGTCTGGGCCACAGCTGGGTGTTGTGGGCCCCAAAGGGGTGACTCCCTGCTCCTGGGCCCCACAGAGAGTTTTGGGTGGAATTGGACTCTCGCTATGGTACCTGTGCATCCAAATTGAAGGCAGAGGCAGGATCGCTGGAAAACCTTCTTGAAGTTGTTTGGACACACTGCTGATTCCAAGTGTCCGGGCCCTTGTAGGATGACCTGCTACTCCACCCAGGGGCAGGAGCAAGGAGGAGATCCCACAAGCAAAGTCAACGGAGGGATGGGGAGAGCGGGCTCAAGGCAACTGAGCCCTACTGGCAGGTCCCCGACACTCGGGCCGGGACAGGGATAAGGGGCACAGAGTGCCCAGGTAGCCCCTTCTGGGAGCAGCGGGGAAATTTCCGATTCTTAAACTCTCGAGAGCCAGGCTCTGAGCGTCGTCCTCTAGCTGCCAACGCGGCTAAAGACTAAGCGAGCGGTTGCTCCTGTTGCCGGGCAACGCATCCTTCTAACGTGAGCGAGTGGGGGCGCGTGCAAAAACGGGCGCAAGTGAGAGATCCGCGCCAGAAGGGCGACCTTCACGGATTCGCGCGACAAGGTATGCGCGCCAGGCACCTGCTGACAATGCGGTGGGGGGAGAGGTGCAAACTATGCGCGCGAGGCACGGGCTGGCAACTGTGGGAAAATGGACAGGCCGGCGCACAAGGCGCCTGCTGGCAACCGTGGGAAAATGGAGGGACTGGCGCACCAGGCGCCTGCTGGCAACCGTGGGAAAATCGAGGGGCAGACACACAAGGCGCCTGCTGGCAAGCGTGGGAAAATGGAGGGGCCGGTGCAAAAGGCGCCGGCTGGCAAGCGTGGGAAAATGGAGGGGCCGGCGCAAAAGGCGCCTGCTGGCAACCGTGGGAAAATCGAGGGACTGGCGCACAAGGCGCCTGCTGGCAACCGTGGGAAAATGGAGGGGCCGACACACAAGGCGAATGCTGGCAACCGTGCGATAATGGAGGGGACGGCGCACAAGGCACCTGCTGGCAACCGCGGGAAAACGGAGGGCCCGGAGCGGGGCGCGCGAAATAGGTACTGGAGGGAGAGGCACGCGCACAAAGCACGCGAGACATTAACCGTTAGGTGCGGCAAGGTATGCGCACAAGGCACCTGCTGGCAACGGCGGGGAGGGGTCAAGGTGTGCGCGGGAGGCACCTGCTGGCAATGGCGGGGGAGGGGGCAACGTATGCGCACAAGACGCCTGCTGGCAATGGCGGGGAGGGGTGAAAGTGTGCGCGTGAGGCACCTGCTGGCAATGGCGGCGGAGGAGGCAATGTATGGGCACAAAGCACCTGCTGGCCATGGCGGGGAGGGGACAAGGTGTGCGCGCGATGCGCCCGCTGGCAATGGCGGCGGAGGGGGCGATGTACGGGCACGAGGCACCTGCTGGCAACTGCGGGACAGGGGGCGCGGTGGTAGGGTGGGGGGCAGCGCAGGTATAGGTACTGGATGAGAGGCCAGCAAAAAAGACCCGGAACCCTAAGGAACTGGCATGGCAAGACACGGGCACAAGGCACCTGCTGGCAACCGTGGGAAAATGGAGGGACTGGCAAACAAGGCGCCTGCTGGCAACCGTGGGAAAATGGAGGCGCCGGCGCACAAGGCGCCTGCTGGCAACCGTGGGAAAATGGAGGGACTGGCGCACAAGGCGCCTGCTGGCAACCATGGGAAAATGGTGGGGCCGGCACACAAGGCGCCTGCTGGCAAGCCTGGAATAATGGAGGGGCCGGCGCACAAGGCACCTGCTGGCAACCGCGGGAAAATGGAGGGGCCGGGGCGGGGCGCGAGAAATAGGTACTGGAGGGGGAGGCACGTGCACAAAGCACGCGAGACATTAACGGTTCGGTGGGGCAAGGTATGCGCACAAGGCACCTGGTGGCAATGGCGGGGAGGGGTCAAGGTGTGCGCGAGAGGCGCCCGCTGGCAATGGCGGCGGAGGGGGCGATGTACGGGCACGAGGCACCTGCTGGCAACTGCGGGACAGGGGGCGCGGTGGTAGGGTGGGGGGCAGCGCAGGTATAGGTACTGGATGAGAGTCCAGCAAAAAAGACCCGGTACCCTAACGAACTGGCATGGCAAGACACGGGCACAAGGCACCTGCTGGCAACCGTGGGAAAATGGAGGGACTGGCAAACAAGGCGCCTGCTGGCAACCGTGGGAAAATGGAGGCGCCGGCGCACAAGGCGCCTGCTGGCAACCGTGGGAAAATGGAGGGGCCGGCGCACAAGGCACCTGCTGGCAAACGCGGGAAACTGGAGGGGCCGGGGAGGGGCGCGCGAAATAGATACTGGAGGGAGAGGCACGCGCACAAAGAACGGGAGACATTAACGGTTCGGTGCGGCAAGGCATGCGCACAAGGCATCTGCTGGCAATGGCGGGGAGGGGTCAAGGTGTGCGCACGAGGCGCCCGCTCGCAATGGCGGGGGAGGGGGCAACGTATGCCCACAAGGCACCTGCTGGCAATGGCGGGTAGGGGTGAAGGTGTGTGCGCGAGGCGCCTGCTGGCAATGGCGGCGGACGGGGCGATGTACGGGCACGAGGCACCTGCTGGCAACTGCGGGACAGGGGGCGCGGTGGTAGGGTGTGGGGCAGCGCAGGTATAGGTACTGGATGAAAGGCCAGCACAAAACACCTGAAACCGTAACGAACTGGCATGGCAAGACACGGGCACAAGGCACCTGCTGGCAACCGTGGGAAAATGGAGGGACTGGCGCACCAGGCACCTGCTGGCAACCGTGGGAAAATGGAGGGACGGGCGCCCAAGGCGCCTGCTGGCAACCGTGGGAAAATGGAGGGGCCGGCGCACAAGGCACCTGCTGGCAAACGCGGGAAACTGGAGGGGCCGGGGCGGGGCGCGCGAAATAGATACTGGAGGGAGAGGCACGCGCACAAAGCACGCGAGACATTAACGGTTCGGTGCGGCAAGGCATGCGCACAAGGCATCTGCTGGCAATGGCGGGGAGGGGTCAAGGTGTGCGCACGAGGCGCCCGCTGGCAATGGCGGCGGAGGGGGCGATGTACGGGCACGAGGCACCTGCTGGCAACTGCGGGACAGGGGACGCGGTGGTAGGGTGGGGGGCAGCGCAGGTATAGGTACTGGATGAGAGGCCAGCACAAAAGACCCAGAACCCTAACGAACTGGCATGGCAAGAAACGGGCACAAGGCACCTGCTGGCAACCGTGGGAAAATGGAGGGACTGGCGCACAAGGCGCCTGCTGGCAACCGTGGGAAAATGGAGGGGCCGGCGCAAAAGGCGCCTGCTGGCAACCGTGGGAAAATCGAGGGACTGGCGCACCAGGCGCCTGCTGGCAACCGTGGGAAAATGGAGGGGCCGACACACAAGGCGCCTGCTGGCAACCGTGGGAAAATGGAGGGCCCGGCGCAAAAGGTGCCTGCTGGCAACCGTGGGAAAATCGAGAGACTGGCGCACAAGGCGCCTGCTGGCAACCGTGGGAAAATGGAGGGGCCGACACACAAGGCGCCTGCTGGCAAGCGTGGGATAATGGAGGGGACGGCGCACAAGACACCTGCTGGCAACCGCGGGAAAACGGAGGGCCCGGAGCGGGGCGCGCGAAATAGGTACTGGAGGGAGAGGCACGCGCACAAAGCACGCGAGACATTAACCGTTAGGTGCGGCAAGGTATGCGCACAAGGCACCTGCTGGCAACGGCGGGGAGGGGTCAAGGTGTGCGCGGGAGGCACCTGCTGGCAATGGCGGGGGAGGGGGCAACGTATGCGCACAAGACGCCTGCTGGCAATGGCGGGGAGGGCTGAAAGTGTGCGCGCGAGGCACCTGCTGGCAATGGCGGCGGAGGGGGCAATGTACGGGCACAAAGCACCTGCTGGCCATGGCGGGGAGGGGACAAGGTGTGCGCGCGATGCGCCCGCTGGCAATGGCGGCGGAGGGCGCGATGTACGGGCACGAGGCACCTGCTGGCAACTGCGGGACAGGGGGCGCGGTGGTAGGGTGGGGGGCAGCGCAGGTATAGGTACTGGATGAGAGGCCAGCAAAAAAGGCCCGGAACCCTAACGAACTGGCATGGCAAGACACGGGCACAAGGCACCTGCTGGCAACCGTGGGAAAATGGAGGGACTGGCAAACAAGGCGCCTGCTGGCAACCGTGGGAAAATGGAGGCGCCGGCGCACAAGGCGCCTGCTGGCAACCGTGGGAAAATGGAGGGGCCGGCGCACAAGGCACCTGCTAGCAACCGCGGGAAACTGGAGGGGCCGGGGCGGGGCGCGCGAAATAGATACTGGAGGGAGACGCACGCGCACAAAGCACGGGAGACATTAACGGTTCGGTGCGGCAAGGCATGCGCACAAGGCATCTGCTGGCAATGGCGGGGAGGGGTCAAGGTGTGCGCACGAGGCGCCCGCTGGCAATGGCGGGGGAGGGGGCAACGTATGCGCACAAGGCGCCTGCGGGCAATGGCGGGGAGGGGTGAAAGTGTGCGCCCGAGGCACCTGCTGGCAATGGCGGGGGAGGGGGCAACGTATGCGCACAAGGCACCTGCTGGCAATGGCGGGTAGGGGTGAAGGTGTGTGCCCGAGGCGCCTGCTGGCAATGGCGGCGGACGGGGCGATGTACGGGCACGAGGCACCTGCTGGCAACTGCGGGACAGGGATCGCGGTGGTAGGGTGGGGGGCAGCGCAGGTATAGGCACTAGATGAAAGGCCAGCACAAAACACCTGGAACCCTAACGAACTGGCATGGCAAGACACGGGCACAAGGCACCTGCTGGCAACCGTGGGAAAATGGAGGGACTGGCGCCCAAGGCGCAGGCTGGCAACCGTGGGAAAATCGAGTGACCGGCGCACCAGGCGCCTGCTGGCAACCGTGGGAAAATGGAGGGGCCGACACACAAGGCGCCGGCTGACAACCGTGGGAAAATGTTGGGGCCGGCGCAAAAGGCGCCTGCTGGCAACCGTGGGAAAATGGAGGGGCCGGCGCACAAGGCACTTGCTGGCAAACGCGGGAAACTGGAGGGGCCAGGGTGGGGCGCGCGAAATAGATACTGGAGGGAGAGGCACGCGCACAAAGCACGCGAGACATTAACGGTTCGGTGCGGCAAGGCATGCGCACAAGGCATCTGCTGGCAATGGCGGGGAGGGGTCAAGGTGTGCGCACGAGGCGCCCGCTCGCAATGGCGGGGGAGGGGGCAACGTATGCGCACAAGGCACCTGCTGGCAATGGCGGAGAGGGGTGAAGTTGTGTGTGCGAGGCGCCTGCTGGCAATGGCGGCGGACGGGGCGATGTACGGGCACGAGGCACCTGCTGGCAACTGCGGGACAGGGGGCGCGATGGTAGGGTGTGGGGCAGCGCAGGTATAGGTACTGGATGAAAGGCCAGCACAAAACACCTGAAACCGTAACGAACTGGCATGGCAAGACACGGGCACAAGGCACCTGCTGGCAACCGTGGGAAAATGGAGGGACTGGCGCACCAGGCACCTGCTGGCAACCGTGGGAAAATGGAGGGACGGGCGCCCAAGGCGCCTGCTGGCAACCGTGGGAAAATGGAGGGGCCGGCGCACAAGGCACCTGCTGGCAAACGCGGGAAACTGGAGGGGCCGGGGCGGGGCGCGCGAAATAGATACTGGAGGGAGAGGCACGCGCACAAAGCACGCGAGACATTAACGGTTCGGTGCGGCAAGGCATGCGCACAAGGCATCTGCTGGCAATGGCGGGGAGGGGTCAAGGTGTGCGCACGAGGCGCCCGCTGGCAATGGCGGCGGAGGGGGCGATGTACGGGCACGAGGCACCTGCTGGCAACTGCGGGACAGGGGACGCGGTGGTAGGGTGGGGGGCAGCGCAGGTATAGGTACTGGATGAGAGGCCAGCACAAAAGACCCAGAACCCTAACGAACTGGCATGGCAAGAAACGGGCACAAGGCACCTGCTGGCAACCGTGGGAAAATGGAGGGACTGGCGCACAAGGCGCCTGCTGGCAACCGTGGGAAAATGGAGGGGCCGGCGCAAAAGGCGCCTGCTGGCAACCGTGGGAAAATCGAGGGACTGGCGCACCAGGCGCCTGCTGGCAACCGTGGGAAAATGGAGGGGCCGACACACAAGGCGCCTGCTGGCAAGCGTGGGATAATGGAGGGGACGGCGCACAAGACACCTGCTGGCAACCGCGGGAAAACGGAGGGCCCGGAGCGGGGCGCGCGAAATAGGTACTGGAGGGAGAGGCACGCGCACAAAGCACGCGAGACATTAACCGTTAGGTGCGGCAAGGTATGCGCACAAGGCACCTGCTGGCAACGGCGGGGAGGGGTCAAGGTGTGCGCGGGAGGCACCTGCTGGCAATGGCGGGGGAGGGGGCAACGTATGCGCACAAGACGCCTGCTGGCAATGGCGGGGAGGGCTGAAAGTGTGCGCGCGAGGCACCTGCTGGCAATGGCGGCGGAGGGGGCAATGTACGGGCACAAAGCACCTGCTGGCCATGGCGGGGAGGGGACAAGGTGTGCGCGCGATGCGCCCGCTGGCAATGGCGGCGGAGGGCGCGATGTACGGGCACGAGGCACCTGCTGGCAACTGCGGGACAGGGGGCGCGGTGGTAGGGTGGGGGGCAGCGCAGGTATAGGTACTGGATGAGAGGCCAGCAAAAAAGGCCCGGAACCCTAACGAACTGGCATGGCAAGACACGGGCACAAGGCACCTGCTGGCAACCGTGGGAAAATGGAGGGACTGGCAAACAAGGCGCCTGCTGGCAACCGTGGGAAAATGGAGGCGCCGGCGCACAAGGCGCCTGCTGGCAACCGTGGGAAAATGGAGGGGCCGGCGCACAAGGCACCTGCTAGCAACCGCGGGAAACTGGAGGGGCCGGGGCGGGGCGCGCGAAATAGATACTGGAGGGAGACGCACGCGCACAAAGCACGGGAGACATTAACGGTTCGGTGCGGCAAGGCATGCGCACAAGGCATCTGCTGGCAATGGCGGGGAGGGGTCAAGGTGTGCGCACGAGGCGCCCGCTGGCAATGGCGGGGGAGGGGGCAACGTATGCGCACAAGGCGCCTGCGGGCAATGGCGGGGAGGGGTGAAAGTGTGCGCCCGAGGCACCTGCTGGCAATGGCGGGGGAGGGGGCAACGTATGCGCACAAGGCACCTGCTGGCAATGGCGGGTAGGGGTGAAGGTGTGTGCCCGAGGCGCCTGCTGGCAATGGCGGCGGACGGGGCGATGTACGGGCACGAGGCACCTGCTGGCAACTGCGGGACAGGGATCGCGGTGGTAGGGTGGGGGGCAGCGCAGGTATAGGCACTAGATGAAAGGCCAGCACAAAACACCTGGAACCCTAACGAACTGGCATGGCAAGACACGGGCACAAGGCACCTGCTGGCAACCGTGGGAAAATGGAGGGACTGGCGCCCAAGGCGCAGGCTGGCAACCGTGGGAAAATCGAGTGACCGGCGCACCAGGCGCCTGCTGGCAACCGTGGGAAAATGGAGGGGCCGACACACAAGGCGCCGGCTGACAACCGTGGGAAAATGTTGGGGCCGGCGCAAAAGGCGCCTGCTGGCAACCGTGGGAAAATGGAGGGGCCGGCGCACAAGGCACTTGCTGGCAAACGCGGGAAACTGGAGGGGCCGGGGTGGGGCGCGCGAAATAGATACTGGAGGGAGAGGCACGCGCACAAAGCACGCGAGACATTAACGGTTCGGTGCGGCAAGGCATGCGCACAAGGCATCTGCTGGCAATGGCGGGGAGGGGTCAAGGTGTGCGCACGAGGCGCCCGCTCGCAATGGCGGGGGAGGGGGCAACGTATGCGCACAAGGCACCTGCTGGCAATGGCGGAGAGGGGTGAAGTTGTGTGTGCGAGGCGCCTGCTGGCAATGGCGGCGGACGGGGCGATGTACGGGCACGAGGCACCTGCTGGCAACTGCGGGACAGGGGGCGCGATGGTAGGGTGGGGGGCAGCGCAGGTATAGGTACTGGATGAAAGGCCAGCACAAAACACCTGAAACCGTAACGAACTGGCATGGCAAGACACGGGCACAAGGCACCTGCTGGCAACCGTGGGAAAATGGAGGGACTGGCGCACCAGGCGCCTGCTGGCAACCGTGGGAAAATGGAGGGACTGGCGCACAAGGCGCCTGCTGGCAACCGTGGGAAAATGGAGGGGCCGGCGCACAAGGCACCTGCTGGCAAACGCGGGAAACTGGAGGGGCCGGGGCGGGGCGCGCGAAATAGATACTGGAGGGAGAGGCACGCGCACAAAGCACGCGAGACATTAACGGTTCGGTGCGGCAAGGCATGCGCACAAGGCATCTGCTGGCAATGGCGGGGAGGGGTCAAGGTGTGCGCACGAGGCGCCCGCTGGCAATGGCGGGGGAGGGGGCAACGTATGCGCACAAGGCCCCTGCGGGCAATGGCGGGGAGGGGTGAAAGTGTGCGCGCGAGGCACCTGCTGGCAATGGCGGGGGAGGGGGCAACGTATGCGCACAAGGCACCTGCGGGCAATGGCGGGGAGGGGTGAAGGTGTGTGCGCGAGGCGCCTGCTGGCAATGGCGGCGGACGGGGCGATGTACGGGCACGAGGCACCTACTGGCAACTGCGGGACAGGGGGCGCGGTGGTAGGGTGGGGGGCAGCGCAGGTATAGGTACTGGATGAGAGGCCAGCACAAAAGACCCAGAACCCTAACGAACTGGCATGGCAAGACACGGGCACAAGGCACCTGCTGGCAACCGTGGGAAAATGGAGGACTGGCGCACAAGGCGCCTGCTGGCAACCGTGGGAAAATCGAGTGACCGGCGCACCAGGCGCCTGCTGGCAACCGTGGGAAAATGGAGGGGCCGACACACAAGGCGCCGGCTGGCAACCGTGGGAAAATGTTGGGGCCGGCGCAAAAGGCGCCTGCTGGCAACCGTGGGAAAATCGAGGGACTGGCACACAAGGCGCCTGCTGGCAACCGTGGGAAAATGGAGGGGCCGACACACAAGGCGCCTGCTGGCAAGCGTGGGATAACGGAGGGGACGGCGCACAAGGCACCCGCTGGCAACCGCGGGAAAATGGAGGGCCCGGAGCGGGGCGCGGGAAATAGGTACTGGAGGGAGAGGCACGCGCACAAAGCACGGGAGACATTAACGGTTCGGTGGGGCAAGGTATGCGCACAAGGCACCGGCTGGCAATGGCGGGGAGGGGTCAAGGTGTGCGCGAGAGGCACCTGCTGGCAATGTCGGTGGAGGGGGCAAGGTATGCGCACAAGACGCCTGCTGGCAATGGCGGGGAAAGGATGGTTACAAACGCAGCCCACAAAGCCCATGGACACACATCCTCTCATCTCTGTCTTCTTAAAATACAACAGGAACAAGTCAGATTCTACAACCATTTCTTTGATTCTGACTTCATAGCCCCCTTCCCAGGTTCCAAAGCAACCAGTGTAACCCCACTGCTCCCAGAAATACTCCCAGGGTATCATTTCTACCTGCAGAAACTGTGCTCTTGCAGCTTCCCTCATGGATGGTGTCCACTGGCCAATCCTTAGAGACACAAATCTCTGCAAGAAGTTATTTCAGTGAGTGACTCACCCACCCTCCTACTCCAGGTGAGGTCACACTGGATTACACGAGATCACCCTGCCCTTTCCTCGGTGTTCTCAGACTCTCCCTGGGCTCTGTGGAGTCAAAGGTCTTCAACAAGGCATTGCTCACACATTCCAGCCTTCACGTGAGAAAGACGAGCTGAAGGAATCACCTTACAACTTTTTCCTTCCACTGGCCCATTAAAAGTCTCACCTCCAATCTCACAATCCTGTTGCCAGACCAGCCTGACAACATGGAGAAACCCCGTCTCTACTAAAAATACAAAATTAGTTGGGTGTGGTGGCGCATGCCTGTAATCCCAGCTATTCGGAAGGCTGAAGCAGGAGAATTGCTTGAACTTAGGAGATGGAGGTTGCAGTGAGCCAAGATGGCACCGCTGCACTCCAGCTTGGGCAACAGAGCAAGACTCTGTCTCAATAAAAAAGGAAAAAAAAAGGAAGAAGAAGAAAGGAGACTTGGGTAATAGGGTGATTTAAGTGGCATTAAGTAAACCCTGAAAATCTGAGGAGTGAGAGTCGAGGTACCTGAATGTTCATCAGAAACAGCTGATTTGGTGAGTCTCCTCAGAATGAAGATGGCGTCTGCTTCTCATCTCTGTAGCGGCCGCACCTAACACTAACACAGTACCTGGTCAGTAGGTACTCAATACCTAATATGGCAATGAACAGAGTAAAATTTTGCCAGTTCAATATTTTCATACCCACCAACTTCCGTCGTGTAATGTTACTTCTTTTGTTTACCGTAATGTTTTTGAAGTTCATCCCTACCTAGTTTTTTTTCCTTTGTATAACTGAGCAGCACTCCACGGTACTGTTATGCCACATGGGTCTATCCATTCTCTAGCTGATGGACACTTGGGTTGTTTCCACTTGTTGGCTGTAGTGAATGAGACTGCTGGGAACATTTATGTATATGTCTTTTTTTTTTTTATGAGACCAAATCTTGTTCTGTCGCCCAGGCTAGAGTGCAGTGGCGCGATATCGGCTCACCGCAACCTCTGCCTCCAGGGTTCAAGCGATTCACCTGCCTCAGCCTCCTGAGTAGCTGGGATGCAGGGGCCCGCCACCACATCCAGCTTTTTTATATAAATATATTTGGTAGAGACAGAGTTTCCCGATGTTGGCCAGGCTGATCTGGAACTCCTGACCTCAAGCGATCCGCCTGCCTTGGCCTCCCAAAGTGCTGGGATTACAGGCGTGAGCCACCATGCCCAGCCGGGGACACGTTTTTTGTTGTTGTTTGTTTTGTTTTTTTGAGACGGAGTCTCGCTCTGTCGCCCAGGCTGGAGTGCAGTGGCGCGATCTTGGCTCACTGCAACCTCTGCCTCCCATGTTGTTCAAGAGATTCTCTTCCCTCAGCCTCCCAAGTAGCTGGGACTACAGGCGTGTGCCATCACGACCGACTAATTTTTTGTATTTTAGTAGAGACGGAATTACACCGTGTTAGCCAGGATGGTCTCGATCTCCTGACCTCATGATCCACCCTCCTCCACCCCCCAACGTGCTGGGATTACATGCATGAGCCACTGTGACCAGCCTACACATCTTTTTTGAACACGTGCTTTTATTTCTTCTGGATAAATTTCTAGGGCTGGGATTCCTAGGTCAAATGGCTAATTTATGCTTAAGTTCTTTTTTTGACCTTTCTTATTAATAGAAAATATTATACTGATACATAATATTGGACCTATCGAGGAGGTACGTGTGATGTTTGGTTCAGCGCATCCAACATGTCATCATCAAGTCATGGTATCTGCGGTATGGCCTTGAGTATTCACCATTTCTATGTGTTGAGTATATTTCAAGTCCTCTCTTGTAGCTAGTTTGAAATATACTTTGGGAGGCCAAGGCCAAGAGGAAGCCAGGAAGGAAATATACATGAGAGGCCTGGAAGAGGCTCAGGACACTTGCAAAAGACAGGCTTCGAGCTCCCCAGGAACCAGTGCAAATACATTGTTGCTAACTACAGTCACTCTGCTCTGCTATCCAGCATTAGAACACATTCGTTGAATCTGTGAGGATTCATTGACCAACCTCTGTGCATTCCCTTCTCATACCTGGAGAAGGAGAGAGGAAGGAGGGACAGAAGCTGTGGTTGACTGAGTTAGGACCTCCCAGGGATGCCTGTGTCCCAGTCCCGGGACCTGTCCATGTGCTGTGTTGTGTGGCCACAGGGACTTTGCGGATGTGACAGTGTTAAGGAGCCTGAGGTGGAAGATGATCCTGGGTTATCCGCATGGGTCCAAGGTGGGGTTTTTATAAGGGAAAGAGGGAGGTAGGGGGGTCAGAGTGAGAGAAGGTGTGGGGGTGGAGGGAAAGAAAGGGAGAGAAGGAGGGAGGATGAGAGAAGACAGTGAGGCGAGGGGGAGAGAGAGTGGGAGAGAGATTTGAAGATGCTACTCTGGCATTGAAGTTGGAGGAAGGGGCCAGAAGCCCAGGTCATCCTCTGGAAGCTGAAAACATCCTGGAAGTGGATTTTCGCCAGAGCCCTCAGAAGGAGGCCGCCCCTGCTGCGTCCTGCTTTTAGCACTCTAGGATTCATTTTGGACTTCAGACCTTCAGACCTGGGAGAGAATCAGTGTGTGACGTTTTCAGCCACTAACTTAGGGGTCATTTGTGACAGCAGCCACCGGAAAGTCAAACAGCAGCCGTGAGAGAGACTCCCCAGGATGCCTGGAGGACCCCTCCCTGGCTCCACCCACGGAGACACAGGCCTGACCACTGCTGGTGCCCCCGTCCCTCTAACCCCTGCTGAGCAGGAACCATGCAGGAGGGGCTGGGCTGTGTTCCCTCCCCCACACCTTTCTCTCAGAGAGCAGCTGGAGCCCCAGACCCAGGGAGTCTCACAGAGAAAGTCTCAATGCAGGACCTGGTTTTCCACCTGAGGCCCAGGATCCAATGGAGAAGTGTTTCCCAAAAAGGATGCTTCCCCCAGGGAACAGCACTCACCGCAGGGCTAGGTTGGGGCTGGAGGGGAAGGAAGGGGAGGGGAAGGGAGGGACAGTGGGGGGGTGGGGGGTGGGGAGGATGGGGAGGGTTAACACCGGGAGAAATGCCTGATGTAGGGGCCGGTGGAGGGGATGGAGACAGCAAACCACCATGGCATGTATGTACCTATGCAGTAATCCTGCAGGATGCAGGATGTGCACATGTACCCCAGAGCCCAAAGTACAATTAAAAAAAAAAAAGGATGCTTCCTCCAAAGATGGCCAGTGACAGTGACATTCTGTGCCAAGCATCTGAGAAAATCTCCATGTCCTAGGGCTGCCAGGCAGATACCTGTGCACGTGTTGGAGCACAAATCCCATCGATAGCGAGGCCTTGGGTAAAACACATCCCCACTTTTAATTATGATGAGATAACTGGCCTCAGCCCTCAGCATGCAGAACACCAACTTCCCTTGAGCAAAGACTTGTTTAACCTCTTAGAAATAATGGAGCACCTATTACCCTTCTTGCACTGGTTCCTGGGTCGCTCAGAGCCTATCTTTTTACAAGTGTCCTGAGCCTCTTGTAGGCCTTTCATGTGTGTTTCCTTCCTGGCTTTCTCCTATTTTTCTCACACCTCTGAACCTGCTGTCAGGTGAAAAATCAAGGTGGGCCCAGAATTTAAGAGCTCATGAATCTGATGGTGTTTGGAGTGTCCGGGACAGTCTAGCTCTCAGTGGTGGGGAGTTGGGCAGAAAGGAAGGAGAACATTCTAGGGCCCAGGGCCAGAAGCAGAGGGGCTCCAGGCCCAGAGTAGGATTTCTAGGCTGAGGAAAGAGAGGCCGTGGGCAGGTAGAGGGTCCAGAGGGCGTATCTGGAGGCTCACCCAGAAATAACTCCCTCCAGAAAGCAGGCAGCGAGTCGGGAGTTGAGCTGCAAAGATGAAAGGGAGGAGGGAGAGAATGGAGGGACTGGTGTTGAGTGAGCAGACTCCTATCCTGGCCTATTTCCCCAGGAGACACCCCTTGGAGGCTGTGATCCTCTTCCCCAGGCTACTTTCCCACTGGTGCCAGGATGCCCCCAACTCCACACTGAGAATCCGGGAGAAGCATCAAATTATATGAGAGAAGAAATGCAGAGAGAGCAGGCTTTCTGGTTGACAAAGAGAATATTTATTGAGGGTTTACTGGGTACAGGAGGAAGCGTGGATGATTTGGGATGCAGGAAGAGACCCCTCCCCTGGGAACCTGCAGCTCCACGCCCCTGTGGGTGGGGTGAGGGTTGGGGGCCTAAGGACATCCTGCAGTGACCACTGTCTTGTCCACGGTGCTCCCCTCGTGCGTGACATGGCAGCTGTAGCTGCTGCGGGACCTCCACTGCTCGGGCGTCAGGCTCAGGTAGCTGCTGGCTGCATATCTGTTGTTGCTCTGTTTGGAGGGCGTGGTGGTCTCCACACCCTGGGTGATGGGGGTGCCATCTGCCTTCCAGGTCACCGTCAAGATTCCTGGATAGAAGTCATTCATAAGACACACCAGTGTGGCCTTGTTGGCTTGGAGCTCCTCAGAGGAGGGCGGGAACAGAGTGACCAAGGGGGTGGCCTTGGGCTGACCTGTGTGGACAGAGCGGGGTGAGAGAGGACAGAGGTAGTGTGGGGCGTCGTGGAGCGCGTCTCTCCATCTAAAGTCTCTGGGAGGGTTCATGGTGGGGCTGTCGGGTCCACCCTGGGCCTCTCCTTCCTTCCTCATCCCCCTCCTTTCCACTGGAGCCCTCTGGAGAGCAGACAGCCCTGTACCTTCCTAGGAGCCCTTCCCAAGTCACCTTTCCCTGGTGCCCTGGCCCAGCCCTTCCTCTGCAGCCTCAGTTTCCCCATGTGTACTCAGGGCAGGCTGCTCCCTCCTTCCTGGTTTCTGGAGTCTGAGTTTGGAATCTAGGGGTCCCCCAGACAGCACACAAAACCATTTGTCAGGGTGTGGGGAGGCCCAAGCCTGGCATGGCCTAGAGCTTCCTGTCCCCTGGGACACCAGGCTGTGCCCCAGCCTGGCCCACGCAGCTCTGTTGGTGAAGCGTGGGCTCCACACACACACGCTCTGGGGCTCTGCCATCTCCCTGTCCCCACCAGCCCGACCACAGGACCCTTCACATTGGCTATGTTCTTGGGGCTGCTCCCCCAGACTTTGGGGCACTGCAGCCCCCATGCCCACCCCAGCAACTTCTGATGCCCCTGGACTTCACCTGGTGGCCGTGGAGTTCTCTGCACCCCATTTAGTCCCCCTAGTTTCCTCCTGGTTCTAAGGTGCCCTTCCTCAAATGAAGATGGGAAGCCGACCCGTGAACAGAGAGACTCCGGGCCCCCGGGGTGACGGGGCTCCAGAGACAGACACATCTCTGCCCTAAGAGACCCTCTCCTTTCTGGTGACCATCCTGGGAGGGCTGGGCTCTGGCACCTCACCCCGTCTCATCCATCCCTCTTTGTCCTCCTGTCCTCATGACCCAGCACAGGCCAAAGAGCTGCAGCCTAGACCCAGAGCCATCTCTGTGCCCTCCATTGGTCTCCCCTTGGGGTGAGCTCTGTGTCCACAGACCCCTGTGTGGCCTTCACAGGCTGGATGGGCATCCAGCCCTTAGCCTAGACCCTGGGGTCCTGGGAACTGTCTCTAAGGCCGCTGCAGGGCCCTCGTTAGAACCAGCCTCTGTCCCTCACTCAGACCTCTGGCCTGGAAGAGGGGAGGAGCCTGACCCTGCCTAATCCCAGCCCAGGCCCCGCGACCAGGCTGCATCCCGCTGTTGGAAACCTGAAGGTGTCTGCTCCCACTGTGGGGCCCTTCCTGCCAGTTACCCCAAGACTAGCCTACTTCCCCCAGACCCCATGGAGAAAGGAAAGGTTCAGTGCTTAAGGCTGGGAGGCAGAGGGGAAGAAGCCCCAGAGAGAGAACACAGATTTCCAGAGACAGGAGAGGGTGGGACAGTCTGGGGAAGGTTATGGGAGCCACTTACCTAAAACGCTGAGCTGGGTCCCACTGCCAAACACGTGCCTCAGTGAATTCTGCTTGGATTGAACATCCCGAGGCCAACACCTGGGGCCAGCCCAGGAGCCGTGCTGGAGCAGAAACCTGCTGGGTGTGAGGGGCACAGGGCTGCCGCATGCAGGCTGGGACCTGGGCACAGGGCAGGGGGTAGCCAGTCTCCCAGTGGTATCTCTGTGCCTGTCCCCTGTCTGAGGCAGGTGCTGCCCACAGCCTTGGGGTCACCCTAGTGTGTATTCCCTTCTCTGAAGCCGTTGGTGCTGATGGCAACACTGGGCCCCGTAGGTTCCAGCAACTCCCTAAGTGACACATCCCCTCAGACAGCTGTGCAGTGTGGCTGAGGAGTCCTGAGCTGGCTCGGAACTGTCCAACCTCACTTGGCCTCATTTTAAGGGAGTCTGAAATTCACCACAAGTGTCGCCAGTCAAGCCAGGCTAACTTCCTCCCTGGACCAGGACACTGAGTCATTCCTGACTCAGGAGGAGAGTCCTGTGGAGATGCAGCCCAGTCTCACTTTGTTCATAAAGCCTTTCCGATCTCTCAGATCATTCATTCTGTCCGTCCATCCATAAATCCATCCTGTCTGCCAGGCACTGTTTCGTGTGCTGGGGACATGGTGTGATCCCCTAGGCTCTCACACTCATCTCTCTCACGTCTTGGCTAACAAGGCCCTCCTCATGGTCATGTCCAAGGTCCTTCTGCTGTACTTGTGTCTCTGCTGGATGTGACATGGGGCTGGTCCCTCTTTCCAGTGACCCTTTGGGGGAAAAGACTCCCCTTTCCTCTTCCTCTGGCATCCGTTTCTTCGTGGCCCATGCCTGGCTGCTGACTCCCCAGACCCCCACCCAAACCTCTTTCTTGGCCATCTTCACACTCTGTGGACCCCTACTACTGCCCACGTGGTACGGCTGGAGCCTATCCCAGCTCCAAACCCTCCCAGCTCCACCTCAATTGCCTGCTGACCATGCCCAGTGGGCTACCCAACAGGAGTCTCAAACTATTCACCTCCAGAGGAAATGATCACCTTCCCCAGCTCAGCTCATTTTCCGTCTTCATCTTATCACCGTGACCCTGGGCTCTCTCAATCCCTCAGCCAGAAACCTGGAGTCACTGGACTCAGTCACCTCGCCTCCAACACTGAAATGGCTTCTACATACTGCATTCTTAGATACTACATCTAGACATTCCTTTTCTTGGAGACAGTCTTGGCCTGTCACCCAGGCTGGTATGAACTCGGTTCACTGCAACCTCTGCCTTCCGGGTTCTAGGCGATTCTTCTGTCTCAGCCTCTGGAGTAGCTGTATAGCTGGGATTACCGCCATGAGCCACACCCAGCTAAATTTTTTTTTTTTTTCGAGATGGAGTCTCGCTCTGTCACCTAGGCTGGAGTGCAGTGGCGCGATCTCGGCTCACTGCAACCTCCGCCCCATTGGTTCCAGCGATTCTCCTGCCTCAGCCTCCCAAGTAGCTGGGACTACAGGCGTGTGCCACCACATGCGGCTAATTTTTGTATTTTTTAGTAGAGACAGGTTTCACCATATTGCCTGACCTCGTGATCTGCCCACCTTGGCCTCCCAAAGGTTTGATTACAGGCCTGAGCCACCACGCCCAGCCCTAACTTTTTTTTTTTTGAGACAAAGTCTTGCTCTGTTGCCCAGGCTGGAGTGCAGTGGCGCAATCTCGGCTCACTACAACCTCTGCCTATGGGTTCACGTGATTCTCCTGTCTCAGCCTCCTGAGTAGCTGGGACTACAGGCAAGTGCCACCATGCCTAGCTAATTTTTGTATTTTTAGTAGAGACAGAGTTTCACCACATTAGCCAGAATGGTCTCGACCTCCTGGCCTCGTGATTCGCCTGCCTCGGACCCTCAAAGTGCTGGGATTATAGGCATGGCCACCGTGCCCAGCCCTTAATTTTGTATTTTGGGTAGAGATGGGGTTTTACCATGTTGGCCAGCCTGGTCTCGAACTCCTGACCTTAGGTGATCCACCCACCTCCACCTCCCAGAGTGCTGAGATTAGAGGTGTGAGTCACAGTGCCCAGTGACATTCCTTTTTAAAGCTAAAAGGAGGTTCAACATTGGCCTTGGTGCCTCATACCTGAAATTCCAGCACTTTGGTTTGAACCTGGGAGGCGGAGATTGCAGTGAGCCAAGATCAAGCTATTGCACTCCAGCCTGGAGGACAAGAGCGAGACTTCGTCTCAAAAGCAAAAACAAACAAACAAAAAGTCTCAACATAATTAAGAAACAATAGTTGGAGGCAGTGGCTCATGCCTGTAATCCCAGCACTTTCGGAGGCCGAGGTGAGTAGATCACGAGGTCAAGAGTTCAAAATCAGCCTGGCCGAAATGGCAAAACACCGTCTCTAAAAATACAAAACTTAGCCATGTGTGGTGGCGGGTGCCTGTAATCCCAGCTACTTGGGAGGCTGAGGCAGGAGAATCGCTTGAACCCGGGAGGCGGAGGTTGCAATGAGCCGAGATTGCGCCACTGCACTCCAGCCTGGGTGATAGAGCAAGACTCCATCTCAAAAAACAAAAAAGAGAAGTATAATATTGATCTCTCCGTCTCTCTCCTGCTACTGCTCCATAGAGTCCCATTTCCTTTTTTATAATTGTGGTAAAACTTACATAGCACAAATATTTCCACTTTAACCATTTTTAAACGTACAGCTCTATGGCACTAAGTACATTCACACTGTTGTGCCACCATCGCCACCATCGTCTCCAGAACACTTTCCTCTTCCCAAACAGAAACTCCATACCCATTAAGCTACAGCCCCCGTTCTTCCCTCTCCTTCGCCCTGCTAACTTCAGATCTACTTTTTGTCTGTGTGAATTTGCCTGTTCTAGGTACCTCATAAAAGTGGAATCAAATGGCATTTGTCCTTTTGTGTCTGGCTTATTTCACCTAGCATAATGTCTTCAGGTTTCATCCATGTTGTAGAAGATTTTTGAAATTAATTTAAAGATAATTAACAATTAAAACCTATTGGCCGGGCGAGGTGGCTCACACCTGTAATCCTAGCACTTTGGGAGGCCAAGGTGATCGGATCACCTGAGGTCAGGAGGTCGAGACCATCCTGGCTAACATGGTGAAACCCCCGTCTCTACTAAAAATACAAAAATTAGGTGGGGGTACTGGGGGATACATGTAATCCCAGCTGAGGCAGGAGAATCACTTGAACCCAGGAGGCAGAGGTTGCAGTGAGCCGCACTCCAGCCTGGGCAACAAGAGCAAGACTCCATCTCAAAAAAAAAAACAAAACTATTAAGACCTATTAAAAGTAGTACAGGCCAGGCACACACCTGGAATCCCAGCACTTTGGGAGACCATGGTGGATGGATGACTTGAGCCCAGGGGTTCTCAAGACCAGCCTGGGCAACATGGCGAAACCCCATCTCTACAAAAATTATCCAGGTGTGGTAGAGCATGCTTGTAGTCCCTGAGGCAGGGATATTGCCTGAGCCCAGGAGTTGGAGGCCAGCCTGGGCAACATAGAGAGACCCCCCCATCTCTAAAAAAATAAAATAAAATAAATTTAAAACTAAATATAAAAAGTGGTACACAATCTATTTCTTAAAAACAATGAAAATATCTTTTAATAAGCTATGAATAGAAGAGATATTTACTTGATAGGAGATATTTACCAGAATTTGACAATAATCAGTCTTTTTTTTTTTTTTTTTTTTGAGACAGGGTCTCCCTCTGTCACCCAGGCTGGAGTGCAGTGGTGGGATCTCAGCTCACTGCAACCTCAACCTCCCAGGCTTAAGCAAGCATCTCACCTCAGCCTCCTAAGTAGCTGGGACTATAGGCAAGTGCCACCACGATTAACTAATTTGTATATATTTTTTAGAAATGGGGTCTTGCTATGTTGCTCAGGCTGATCTCAAACTCGTGGGCTCAAACAATCCTGCCTCAGTCTCCCAAAGTTGTATAAAATTATTAGAAGCATGAGTCACTGCACCCCACCCATAGTATTTCTATAAGATATCTAAAAATTGGCAGGTGTGGTGGCTCACGCCTGTAATCCCAGCACTTTGGGATGCCGAGGAGGGTAGATCACCTGAGGTAAGGAGTTCGAGACCAGCCTGACCAATATGAAGAGACCCCGTCTCCACTAAACATACAAAATTAGCTGGGCATGGTTGCACATGCCTGTAATCCCAGCTACTTGAGAGAGTGAGGCAGGAGAATCGCTTGAACCCGGGAAGGCGGAGATTGCAGTGAGCCAAGATCACGCCACTGCACTCCAGCCTGGGCAACAAGAGTGAAACTCAGTCTCAAAAATATATATATTTCTAAATATTATAATATAAAAACTTATATTAATATCCCCCAACATAACACCATTTTTATTATCTGTGTCTCCCTCCACCTGTCACCGTCCCTTGTGGGGACCCCTCTGGCCTTCCCCAACCCAGTCCCTGTTCTGCAGGCATCACCCTGCAGGTGGCTGTTGCCTCACCCAGTCCCCAATCCTTGTACACTTGAATTGGGTTGAGTCTAGATCCTCTATCCTCTGGGACCTCAGACCCAGCAAGAGCCTGACCCTGATGGGAACTCCTTGCCCAGAAGTCCCTGCAGGACACAGAGACCTGGTCCCGGCCTGCCACCCACAGGTGCTGACCCTGCCTCCATGGCTGGGCTCCTGGCGTGGGTCAGGTCAGCTCCCGCTGCTGGCACTCTCACCAAGGCCACCCCAGCATCGTCTGGGCGAGTGAGAGGCTGAAGGCCCTCACCAGTCAGGACCCCTCAGTTTGCAGAAGGGGAAACTCAGGTCAGGTACAGTGGCTCATGCCTGTAATCCCAGCACTTTGGGAGGCCAAGGAGGTGGATCGCCTGAGGTCATGAGTTCAAGACCAGCCTGGCCAACATGGTAAAATCCCATCTCTAATAAAAAAGTACAAAAAATTAGCCTGGTGTGGTGGCGGGCGCCTATAATCCCAGCCACTCGGGAGGCTCAGGCAGGAGCATCACTTGAACCCAGGAGTCGGCAGTTGCAGTGAGCCAAAATCACGCAAATGCACTCCAGCCTGGGTAACAAGAGTGAAACTCTGAATCAAGGGAGGGAGAAAAGGGAAACTCAGGCTCCAGAGTTGCACATGTCAGCTCCATCAGCTTAGAGGATGGGACAGGGGAGAGCTGGAGGCTGTCCAACTTGGGCCTTAGAATCTGTGCCCGTGGGCAGAGTGACTTGAGTGGGTCGCCTTGCCTCTCTGGCCTCTATCCCCATCTGCACAATGGGGATCACAGCGGGACCTGCCTATTGGGCCACAGAGAGGGTGGTTCTGCCTCTAAAATAATTATGGGGTGTAACATGCACCAGTGATGAACAGGCTGTTGTGTCCCAGATGGTCATAAATGAACCCAGATGCTCGGTGCTTTGTCCGGGGACCTCCCACCACACGAAGAGGCAGCAAGGGCTGAGGTCACACGGGGAGATGTGGCATCCCCAGACCCTCCCCTGTGCTTTTCCTTTGGAGGCACCTGCACCCTGGAGAAGCTTGGATCTTCTAGGGGCTGGTCCCAGAAGGCGATGCTGGCTGAGTTCTAGTGACCCAGGGACTCCAGGAAAGGCCCCCCACACATCAGCTGGAGCTCCAGAGAGTGGCCCTGCCCAGTGAGAGTGGGAGTGCACAGGCAACGTAGGCCAGGGGGAAAGGAGGAGGTGGGGAATATGTCTGGGCACCCTTCAGGGACAGCGACCACCATTCCCTGTGGACATCCTGCCCCTGCCTCCATTCTTGCCCTACCCCAAGGACTAGGGGGAGGTGAGGGAGACATTGGCCTTGGTGCCAAATGTAAGGGGGGGAGGGGGGTGCAGAGAAATCTCAGGAATCAAGACAAATAATATTTTAATATGACATTAAGCAATAAAAATTAATTCAAAGAAATCCATCATGGACAAAATATCAACCCTTTAGTTAAAGCCAGTGTCAGGCTGGGCATGGTGGCTCATGACCGTAATCCCAGCACTTTGGGAGGCCGAGGCAGGTGGATCACCTAAGGTCGGGAGTTCAAGACCAGCCTGAACAACATGGAGAAACTCCGTGTCTACTAAAAATACAAAATTAGCAGGGCGTAGAGGTGCATGCCTGTAATTCCAGCTACTCAGGAGGCTGAGGGAGGAGAATCACTTCAACCGGGGAGGCGGAGGTTGCAGTGAGCCATTGCAGATCGCGTCATTGCACTCCAGCCTGGGCAACAAGATCAAAACTCCATCTCAAAAAAAAATAAAACGCAAGTGTCTCTCTGGCTCCCCTCCAGGGGTTAACCTTCCTCCTCACCTCTCTGGCTTGTCTCTCCTTGGTCACACTTTCCTGTCTCTGCCGCCCCCACAACATCCCCTGGAATTGCTCGCCCCTTACCTGCCCCACCGGGTCCTCAGGCTGGACCGGCTGCTTCCTCCAGGGGCTCCAGGGCCCAGGGTCCGGCTCTGCAGTGCAGCCATTGGGTGCAGCAGGCCATGGGTTACCACAGCCAGACCCAGCAGCAGCAGGGGCCAGCGCTGCCTGGGGTCGGCGCCTGGCTCACCAGGGGCCTCACGGCCCCCCTGGCCTGTCCCAGGCCTCATCGGCCCTCAGGGTCAGAGGCCCTGTGGCCTGACTTGCAGCGTGGCCTCCCTGGAGAGTGGTGCCCTGGTCCCTCTCGCTGGCAGCAGCTGTCCCAGTGCACCCAACCCATGTGGCCCCATCCTCATCCTCCGATCCCTGCCCCCAGACCAGCCCCTTCCAGGGTCCATGGCCGTTACCCCTGAGTACAGAGGCACATCTGCCAACCGCCCTGCTGTGGTCAGATCCAGGGCTTAACTGCCTCTCACCACAGCTGTTAGCTTGGCCTTGCCCCTGGGGCCCTGGGTGCTTTGTTCAGGGACCTCCCACCAGAGGCAGAGTGGTGGCAAGGGCTGAGGTCACACAGGGAAGTGGGCTGCACCACGGCCCCCCAAGACCCTCCCCTAGGCCTTTCCTTTGGAGGCACCTGCACCCTGGATGGACTTGGGTCCTGGTCCCAGGAGGTGATGCACCTGACTTTCCTCCTTCCCCACTTCCTCTAGGGCATACTGAGTCTGTGGAGCATCTCCCTAGGGTCCAAAGAGCTGCCCAGTAGGAGTCCCCCAGGGCTTGAGCTCAGGGGGCTGGGGTGGGCTCTTCCAGCAGCCCTGGAGGGAGGGGTGGTGAGGGAGGAGGAAACAGGTTTGAGTTTATCCAGAAGCCACTCACGATTCAAGTCCAGGAATCAGGAGATAAGAATGAAAATGATGGTTAATGCACCATGTTTAGCACCTCACAGACCTCACATCACACAGACACACACACACACACACACAGACACACAAACACAGATACACATACACAGAGACACACAAACACAGAGACACACACACACAGAGACACACACACACAGACACACACAGAGACACACACACAGAGACACACACAGACACACACAAAGACACACGTACAGAGACATAGATACACAGAGACACACAGAGACACACATACACAGAGACACGCAAACACAGAGACACACACACAGACACACAGAGACACACACAGAGACACACATACAGAGACACAGATACACAGAGACACACACATCGACACACACACAGACACACAGAGACACATAGAAACACATCATAAACATAGAAACACCACCCCGCTTTCTAAAGGTATAATTGACAAATTGTATATATTTACCATATACAATGTGACGTTTTGTCACACTGTAAGATTATTAAATCAGGCTGATTCCCACGGCTGTCACCTCACAGACTTGTGCTTTTGTAGTGAGAACATGGAAGATCTAATCTTAGCAATTTTCCAGCTTATAATACATTATTATTATTATTTATTCTTTTTTTTGAGATGGAGTCTTGCTGTGTCACCAGACTGGAGTGCAGTGGCATGATCTCAGCTCACTGCAGCCTCTGCCTCCCTGGTTCAAGTGATTCTCCTGCCTCAGCCTCTCGGATAGCTGGAACTACAGGTGCGGGCTACCATGCTCAGCTAATTTTTGTATTTTTTTTTTTTTTTGAGACAGAGTTTCACTCTCGTTGCCCAGGCTGGAGTACAGTGGTGCCATCTTAGCTCACTGCCACTCCGCCTCCCAGGTTCAAGTGATTATCCTGCCTCAGCCTCCCAAGTAGCTGGGATTACAGGCACACACACCACCACACCTGGCTAATTTCGTATTTTTTTTTTTTTTTTTTTTTTTTTTTTTTTTTTTTTGAGACGGAGTTTCGCTCTTGATACCCAGGCTGGAGTGCAATGGCGCGATCTCGGCTCACCGCAACCTCCGCCTCCTGGGTTCAGGCAATTCTCCTGCCTCAGCCTCCTGAGTAGCTGGGATTACAGGCACGCGCCACCGTGCCCAGCTAATTTTTTGTATTAGTAGAGACGGGGTTTCACCATGTTGACCAGGATGGTCTCGATCTCTTGACCTCGTGATCCACCCGCCTCGGCCTCCCAAAGTGCTGGGATTACAGGCATGAGCCACCATGCCCGGCCCATCTTGACCATTTTTAAGTGCACAGTTCAGCTGTATTAACTACATTCACAGTGTCGTGCAACTATCACCACCATCCATCTTCAGATCACTTACTTTTTTTTTTTTTGAGATGGGGTTTCACTCTTGTTGCCCAGGCTGGAGTGCAATGGCACAATCTCGGCTCACTGCAGCCTCTGCCTCCCGGGTTCAAGTGAGTCTCCTGCCTCCGCCTTCTGGCTAGCTGGATCTACAGGTGCCTGCCATCATGCCTGGCTAATTTTTGGGGTTTTTAATAGAGATGGGGTTTCACCATGTTGACCAGGCTGGTCTCAGACTTTTGACCTCAGGCGATCTGCCCACCTCAGCCTCCTAAAGTGCTGGAATTACAGGCGTGAGCCACCGCACACAGCCGATTATCATTATCATTATCATTATCATTTTCATTACCAGCTGGCCCAGCTGGTGTGGCCTGGAAAATGGTGTTAATCATCATGAAATAAATAAATCCTTGATGATACTGAGCTTCAACAGCCACGCTTCACATTTTGCACTGCAACTCATAAAGGGTGTGAAATTCATTCCAATAGCTGCAACCAGCTATTGAAGTGAGGCAGCCTAGAGCCGACTCCAGCTGGAGAGCGAGCCGTTCAAGGGGAGGGATGGTGAGGGTTCCTGGAATGTTGCTTCAGTTATCTAAACGCATAGATATACTCTGGGTAATGATGGAAGATCTGCTTCTTGCTGGAAGTTTGGATGGAAAATCTTTTGAAAAGTGCTGTCCTGGGACACCTGGCCCAGTTGTCAAATCCGCTCTTGCATTTCCCCAGTGGCTGATCTGCTGTCATGTTTGAAGCCACCCTTTCCCTTAGGTCCTCTGTATCCCTGTCTGCACCGCCGGGTGTGTCCCTGGGGGCAGTGCCATCTGATGGCTTGTCCAGCTCTGTCAGGCTCTCTCCAGCTTCCCCCGAGTTTTTTTTTTTTTTTTTTTTTTTTTTTTTTTTTTTTACGGAGACTTGCTCTTGTCACCCAGGCTGGAGTGCAATGGCATGATTTTGGCTCACTGCACCCTCTGCCTCCAGGGTTCAAGTGATATCTTGCCTCAGCTTCCATGTAGCTGGTATTACAGGTGCCCGCTACCACACCCGGCTAATTTTTGTATTTTTAGTAGAGACAGGGTTTTGCCATGTTGGTCAGGCTGGTCTCGAACTCCTGACCTTGTGATCCACCCACCTTGGCCTCCCAAAGTGCTGGGATTATAGGCATGAGCCACAGTGCCTGGCCAATAGTTTTGCTTTTTTATTTTTTATTTTTATTTTTTGAGACGGAGTCTCGCTCTGTCATCCAGGCTACAGTGCAGTGGCACGATCTCAGCTCACTGCAACCTCCGCCTCCCAAGTTCAAGCGATTATCCTGTCTTAGCCTCCTGAGTAGCTGGGATTACAGGTGTCCACCACAATGACCAGCTAATTTTTTTTGTATTTTTAGTAGAGACAGGGTTTCACCATGTTGGTCAGGCTGGTCTCGAACTCCTGACCCCAGGTGATCCACCCACCTTGGCCTCCCAAAGTGCTGGGATTACAGGTGTGAGCCACTGTGCCTGGCCACTTCCCCCAAGTTGAGTTTCCTGGGTGCCACATGCCCGTCCTGGAGTTGGGCTATCTTGCACATCCCCTTGGCATCTAGCCAGCCATGGTTGTGGAATGCCATAACAGACAGACAGACAGACAGACAGGAAGACTTCACCTTATCTCATGGAGATCATGAGAGCCACAGTGAGGTCAGGCTGTATGGACTGATGTTCAGATCCCAGCGTCCCACAAACACTGACTGAGAGTCCCCTGAGGGCCAAAGGCTGCATCCCAGAGAGCTCACGGTCCTCGGGGAGATGGGCAAGGCGCTGAGCAGTAATGGCATGTGGACGCCAAGAAACACTGATGCAGGTACAGGGGAGGCCCCTGAGAGGCCCCTGGTCCAGTCCAGCTTCTCCCCAGTTGGGAGGGTTAGCCCACCGCTGCCCCTGACTCTGGCTTCTGTCACCTTGAGGGCTGGAGCAACATCTATCCTGGGGCTGGCCTGAAGCTGCTCCCTCCCCAGCACACCTCTTGAGTGTGACGCTCATCATTGCCTGGGACTCAGAAACTGTGGTTCCCCCAAGGACAGCCCCAGGTCTTGGGAGAAGGGACTGTTTTTAAATGTAGTGTCCCCGCCGCTCCCTTTCGCCCCCGCCTGACCCTGCACTTGCCACGGCCTCTAGACAGAGGCAGCCTCAGACTGCATGTTTCTGTGGTGGGAAATCTGGGTCCAGCTGATACTGGGAACCCTCGAGGGCTGGGCGGGGCCTCTTCAGCAGGTGTAGCTGCAGCTCTAACCACCCAGGCCCACTTCGCCCCTTCCTGGACTGAGACGTGTGAGGGCTGGATGCAGGCCTGGGCAGGGGAGGCTTCGTCCTGCTGTCCTGCTCAGTGGCCTCCCTTTTTAGGATTCCTGGTGCCTCTGCAGAGCCCTCTGGGTCCTGCCTGGCCCGCCTCTCTCAGAGCACAGGTGAGTGCCCCATTCAATTACCTCTATGTGGTGGGCTCATCATTGTTCAGTTTTAAATGTTACCTAATTTTGGCTGGGCGCGGTGGCTCACGCCTGTAATCCCAACACCTTGGGAGGCCAAGGTGGGCAGTTCACGAGACCAGCCTGACCAATATTGAGAAACCCTGTCTCTACTAAAAATACAAATTAGCCAGGTGTGCTGGCAGGCACCTGTAATCCTAGCTACTCTGGAGGCTGAGGCAGGAGAATTGCTTGAACTTGGGAGGTGGAGGTTGCAGCCAGCCGAGATAACACCACTGCACTCCAGCCTGGGTGACAGAGCAAGACTCCGTCTCAAAAAAAAAAAAAAAAGTTACCTAATTTTGTATTTTTGAATTCTCCAACTGTTGGCTAATTTAGCAGTTTCTTTCCTCCCTCCCCACTTCCCTCTCTTTCTCTCTCTCTCTCCCCTCCTTCCCTTCCCTTCTCTCTCCTTTCCCTCTACCTTTCCCCCTCCCTTTCCTTCTCTTCCCTCTCCCTCCTCCTCCACCTTGGGGCTCTTTCTTCTTCCCCCTACTCCCCTTCCCCTTCCCCTGTTCTCCCCCTCCTCTCCCCTCTCCTCCCCTCCCCTTCCCTTCCCTTCTTTCTGTTTTAGAGACATGGTCTTGCGCTCTCAGCCAAGCTGGAGTGCAGTGGTGCGATCGGATCTGACTGCAGCCTCCAACTCCTAGGCTCAAGCAATCTTCCCACTTCAGCCTCCCAAGTAGCTGGGACTAGAGGCACATGCCCCCACACCTAGCTAAATTTTGTTAAATGTTTTGCTAAGAGATAGGGTCTTGCTATGTTGCCCAGGCTAGTCTCAAGCTCCTGAACTCAAGTGACCCACCTGCCTTGGCCTTCTGAAGTACTGGGATTACAGCCACCATGTCCAGCCTAGCTGCAGATTTCTTAATTCCCAAATATATGAGGATGTTCTAGCTATATATTTGGTTTAGGGGGATATTTTGTGGGTTTTTTTTTTTTTTTGAGACAGTCTCACTATCACCCAGGCTAGAGTGCAATAGTGTGATCATGGCTCACCGCAGCCTCCAACTCCTAGGATCAAGCCATCCTCTCACCTCAGCCTCCCGAGTAGCTAGGACTACATGCACATGCCACCACATCCAGCTACTTTATTTTTTTACTTTTTATAAAGACAGGTTCTCACTATGTTGCCCAGGCTGGTCTCAAACTTCTGGCTTCAAATGATCCTCCCTCCTTGGCCTCCTAAAGTTCTGGGACTGCAGGGATGAACCACCGTGTGCCCGGCCATATCTATGTTATCGATTTTTAGTTTACTGTATGTGTTTAGGGCACATGCTCTGAATAAGTTCAGGACTTTGAAATTTGCCTTATGGAGACTTGTTTTGTGACTGGATATATAGTTAATTTGTGTCAATGATTCTCGTCTGTGTTTGTCTTTGAAGAGACTGTATACTCTGTAACTCTTGAATGCGGTGTTTCTATACTAGGTACTTACTATTGTCTTTCAACCTTCTATTACTTTTTGTTTTTAGGGATAGTTTATTTGTTTTCTATGCTGGGAAGGCGATCATCTCCGTCAGGGACTGTGAATTTCTTTATTTGTCCCCATAGCTCAATAGTTTTTGGTTTCATGTTTTTTGAGACTACATTATTAGGTGTATACAGATTTAAAACTGTTGGTCTGGTTGGTGGCTTATGCCTATAATCCTATCACTGTGGGAGGCCAAGGCAGCAGGATCACTTGAGTCCAGAAGTTTGAAACCAGCCTGGGAAGCATGGTGAAACCCCATCTCTACAAAAAAATTAAAAACTAGTTAGGTATGGTGGCTTGCACCTGTAGCCCCAGCTGCTTGGGAGGATCACCTGAGTGGTGGGAGGTGATCACTTGATCACCTGATCAGTGGTGATCAAGTGGGAGGATCACCTGAGCCCAGGAGGTCTAGCCTGCAATGAGCCGTGATCACACCACTGCACTCCAGCCTGGGCAACAGAGTGGGACCTTGTCTCAAAACAAAAACAAAAAATACTTATGACCTCCTGATGAGGTAAATCTTTTTTTCTTTTTTTTTTTTTATGAGACTGAGTTTCGCTCATGTCGCCCAGGCTGGAGTGCAATGGCACATTCTTGGCTCATTGTAACCTCCACCTCTCAGGCTCAAGCAATTCTCCTGCCTCAGCCTCCAGAGTAGCTGGGATTACAGATGCTCATCCCACCACTATACCCAGCTAATTATTGTATTTTTAGTAGAAACGGGCTTTCACCATATTGGCCAGGTTCGTCTTGAACTCCTGACCTCAGGTGATCCACTCATCTCGGCCTTCCAAAGTGCTGGGATTACAGGCATGACCTACCGCGCCCAGCCAAAATAAACCCTTTTTTTTTTTTTTTTTTTTGAGACAGAGTCTTACCCTGTGGCCCAGGCTGGAGTGAATGGCATGATCTTGGCTCACTGCAACCTCTGCCTCCCAGGTTCAAATGATTCTCCTGCCTCAGCCTCCCAAGTAGGTGGGATTACAGGCACCCACCACCACATCCAGCTAATTTTTGTATTTTTAGTAGAGATGGCCTTTCACCATGTTGGCCAGGCTGGTCTCGAACTCCTAACCACGTGATCCACCCGCCTTGGCTTCCCAAAGTGCTGGGATTACAGGCGTGAGCTACCGTGCCCGGTCGAAATAAAACTTTTATTAGCATAAAATAGCCCTATTTATTCCAAATGATACATTTACCTTAAATTTTCTTCTGTCTGATATCTATATAACTACACCAGTTTTCTTTTGAGTAGGAATTTCATGGTATCTTTCTCCATCAGTTTACTTTCAGCCATTCTCTATCCTAGCCCCCCATACTTGCACATGGGAGCTCTTCTCTAAAAGACTTAAATGTGCCCTTATATTGTGCAAGTGTCATGTCTGTTCTTTTTGCATTTCCAAGTTCAGTTGCATCTCTATGACAGGATCGCTAGGCCTTTTCTGTGCACTATTGGGTCTGGGATAGCATTGCCAGGTGCCTCTCCCACCATGATTCCAGAACACATGTGCAGTGTCTCTTGCAGACCATGTCAGAGAGCCATCCTTCAGGTCCCAGAAACTCAACTGAAATGGCCTCAGACAAGGAGGGAGTTATTGCCTGGCATAACCGGGAATCCAGACGTGGGGCACCTAGGGTCACCCGATCCCAGAGCCCCGGTCCCATTTCTCTGGATTTCTCCCTGCCCTTTTTCCCCAGCTGGCTGGATTTACTCACGGGAAGCCTTATCAGACCAAAAGCCCAGGGGATACAGAGAGGCCTTCTCCATCGACCATGCATAGGGGCCCATCCCTGATGACCAGGACCAGGGCCCAAGCCTGACTGCCTTCCTTGGGGCACAGTGTGGGATGGAGTGGTGGAGGCCTCAGGCCTAGGACAGACAGCTGACCACCACCCACCCCTCCCCACCATCCAGGCAAGGGACAGCCTGAGAACCAACTAACAATCCAGCAAGCGGGACACACTCGGTGGAACTCCGGAAGGCACAGCAGGAACCAGACCCAAGGTCTCTGATGTCAGGGCTCACAGAAACCCCACCCGGGCATGCAGTGTGACAGAGACTCTCTCCTTGAAAAAACTTGAGCCAGGCTCCTCTAAGTCTTATCAACTAGGCTTTGACCTTGAGCTTCAGTGTCCACCTTAATTGGGTCTACACTGCACAGTTTTAGCAAGATTCCTGCTAAGTGGGTTTAGCCACAGTCACCTAACCTTAACATCTGATCACCTTCCCTATCTGATCAAATTCCCAATCCCCCAGGTGATGTCTGATCAACCTGGCCTGCGTTCTGAGGAATCCTGGGAGGTCAGTTTAGCCAGAACCCCGCTTAGCCCTGAGATGCTTCCTCTCAGCCATTTTCGACCCACTCCCCCAACCCTACTCCAGGGCTATAAATCCCCACTTGCCCATGCTGTATTCGCAAGGAGTCCAGCCTCATACCAGGATCTCTTCCCCACTGCAGTAGTTCCTGATAACATCTGTTTTGACCCTTTTGCTACTGTCCAGCTCTGGTCTTTCTTTTCCTTTTTTATTTTATTTTTATTTTTTTGAGACAGAGTCTCGCTCGGTTGCCCAGGCTGGAGTGCAGTGGTGCAAACTTGGCTCACCACAACCTCCCCGTCCCGGGTTCAAGCAATTCTCCTCCCTCAGTTTCCCAAATAGCCGAGATTATAGGCAGCCACCACCACGCCTGGCTGGTTTTTTCATATTTTTTAGTCGAGATGGAGTTTTGCCATGTTCGCCAGGCTGATCTCGAACTCCTGACCTCAGGGATCCACACACCTCGGCTTCCCAAAGTGCTGGGATTACCAGCGTGAGCCACGGCACTTGGCCTCAGCTCTGGTTTTCTATAACAAGCTGGGAAGGCACTCGGTGGGAGGGTTCAACCCACAATGGAGAAGTCTGTTGAGAATCTCTTCCTTCTTACAGGTCATACCTGAGCTGCCCTCCTCCTGAGAACCAAGAGAGCTTCCAGGCAGGGGGCCCTACTGTGTGCCCAGCAGGTGCCTAGGGCCACCATCTAAGAGGGTGCTCACTCTCAGGTGCTGACCCTGCACTCACACAGGTGCCTGCTCTCCTTACCCTGGTCCTGGGCAGCCCCAGCACCTCTGCATCTGGCCTCTGATGGAGCAGGCCTTTTGTGAGTGATGGCTGTCGCTTCCTTTCTGCTACTGGATATCTCACAAATCTCTTTTTTAGTCAATTCTAAAAATTGAGATTTTGAATTCTCAAATCATATGGAGGAGGGGATTGTGGGAAACTTAGTTCTAGTTTAGCCAGGGGGACACAGGGCAAAACCACTCCAGCCCACCTTTGTCATTGTGGCATTTCTGCACACCTCCTCTAACCATATTAACCTCCAAATAAAGCCAACAGCAGCACCATGCTTCTGCCTAACGTGATGCAACTATGCTCATATAACCAAAACAGGCTAACCCTCCCCCAAAGACTCGGGTCTATAGATCACTTCATCCACCTTCAGGTGACATTTATTAATCTTCCAGCTGATTCACACACACACACACACACACACACACACACACACACACACACACACCCCTTTGATATTCTATAACTTAGACATCAAAATGGGTGGCCAGGTGTGATGGCTCATGCCTGTAATCCCAGCACTTTGGGAGGCTGAGGTGGGTGGATCACCTGAGGTCAGGAGTTCAATACCAGCCTGGCCAACATAGTGAAACCCCGTCTCTACTAAAAATACAAAAAATTAGCCTGACATGGTGGTGGGTGCCTATAATCCCAGCTACTTGGGAGGCTGAGGCAGGAGAATCACTTGAACCTAGGAGGCGGAGTTTGCAGTGAGCTGAGATGGTGCCACTGCATTCCAGCTGGGGCAACAAGAGTGAAACTACATCTCAAAAAAAAAAAAAAAGGTATCAAAATAGGTTACCAGCCAGGCAAGGTGGCTCACGCCTATAATCCCAGCACTTTGGGAGGCCAAGGTGGGCAGATCTCTTGAGCTCAGAAGTTCAAAACCAACCTGGGCAACATGGTGAAACTTTGTTTCTACAAAAAATGCAAAAATTAGCTGGGCATGGTGGCCTGCACCTGTAGTCCCAGGTACTTGGGAGGCTGAGGTGGGAGAATCACCTGAGCCCAGGAGCTCAAAGCTACAGTGTGTTATGATGGCACCACTGCACTCCAGCCTGGGTGACAGAGCAAGACAGTGTCTCACAAAAAAAAAAAAAAAAAAAAGATCCCAAAAACATATATATATATAGTAAAAAATATGTAATTGTTTATATATAATAAAAAAATTTTGGCCAGTCACAGTGGCTCACACCTGTAATCTCAACACTTTGGGAGGCCGAGTCAGGTGGCTCATGAGGTCAGGAGATCAAGACCATCCTGGCCAACATGGTGAAACCCCATCTCTACTAAAAATACAAAAATTAGCTGGGTGTGGTGGTATACACCTGTAGTCTCAGCTACTCAGGAGGCTGAGGCAGAAGAATCGCTTGAACCTGGGAGGTGGAGTTTGCAGTGAGCCGAAATTGCACCACTGCACTCCAAGCTGGCAACAGAACCAGACTCCATCTAAAAAAAAAAAAAAAATTAAAAGCAGGTCACTCATTAACATAAGATGTATTAAGCACAGGGAAATAAGGGGGAGAAAGAAAGTGTTACTAGTGTTACCATAAATGCAAATATGGTCATAGCAAAACAAAGAAGAAACCTCCTATGAGAGTCCTTTCTGTCACTCTCACACGGTGGCAGCTGGTGGTTACTATTTCCAGTACCCATTGTGTATTCTCTGTGCCCTCAGCAGATACCTTGGTGTTTCCTATCTGGTGGGGTGACTCAAACCTTTATTCCTGAGGATCTGGGCCATTCACACTCCTGCCTGAATTACGTGGCTGTAGTTTGCAGTAACCGTTACCACAGGACATGAAGGGACCCCGAGGCTCTCAATGTTGCAGACATACCCCCACCTCAACCCTCTCTGTGTAGCAGCACCCCAGTACCCTCATAGTTTGGCTTAGTCCCCCTGTGTCTGTTGTTCTCTGGCATAAGGAGCTCACAGTGGCCGGGGGGGCAGCCTCTTGTGGAGCTGGTGGAAGAGTTTGTCTCTTAGGAATTAAAGCCTCTAAAGCAGCAGAGCCCAGAGCTGTGTGGATGGGAAGCATCTTTGCTTGTGGATTTCCAGAGCCATGAATCCTGGCTAGGGGTGAAATGATGCCACATAATGGCGTTCTGTTTGCATTTTAGTGATTTCTAGCATCAACTGCATTGTACTAGAAAAGCGCAACCTATACTTCAGCTCTTTGATTTTTTTTCTTTTTTTTTTTTTTTGAGATAGAGTGTTTGCTCTGCCACCCAGGCTGGAGTACAGTGGTGCGATCTCGCCTCACTGCAACCTCCACCTCTTGGGTTCAAGCAATTCTCTTGCCTCAGCCTCCCAAGGAGCTGGGATTACAAGTGTGCACAACCACACCCAGCTAATTTTTGTACTTTTAGTAGAGATGGGGTTTCACCATGTTGCCCAGGCTGGTCTCAAACTCCTGAGCTCAAAGTGATCTGCCTGCCTCGGCCTACCAAAGTGCTGGGATTACAGGTGTGAGACTCTATGCCCAGGCAGCCTTTTGATATTTGGGGACACATTCTTTATAGCCTGGCATATGTGCACTTTTGTTCCATGTCTGGTTGAAAAGAATGCATCCTGCACTCAGGGTGTGCTCTGCTCGTCAATGGCATAAGGCTGTATACCGTCTTCCTCAAACCTTCACTAGCCTTTCTCTCATGGCCCACTTATTCCACTAATTACAGAGATGTATAAGAATCTGGGAGTACCTCTACATCTGTAGGAGTCCCACAGTTGGAATGGGGCTCTCCTAGACAGGTCTGGCTTTCAGAATGGTTGAAGCAAAAGGAAGAAAAAGACACTGAGCCCCAAGCAGAGATGTGGGGGTCTTCCTCCCTCAGCTCAGCCTGGGCCAGTCTTACAGCGCCTCCTGGTGGCCTCCCGCTACACACTCACACCCTCAAGGACTACACTGGAGCTTCAGACAAGGTGAGCGCTGTTCCCAGGCCCTGTTCTTGCTGGGTCGGTCAGGTAGGTCTCTTCCTCTCCCTCCCTGTGACTCCCTTTCTCCACCGAAAAGGAAATGGGCTCCTGCCAGCCTTCTTGCTGTCTGAGAACGTGAAATGACAAGGCCTCCTGTTGTGATCTTGGAACACTCCAAGTGCTTCCCACTTCACTCTTCTGTGAACTGAGCTTCCCTCACCATTTCTGCTGACCCCATCCATGAAACGGGGAAGAAACCAAGGGCAGGCTGAGCCTCAGCCATTGTGAGGGTCTGTCCGAAGCCTGGAGGTTCCTGGTCAGGAGCTAGGTTGTGGAGCATGGGCTCAGGTAAAATTATGGCCGGAGTACTTGTGAAATCATTGTTAGGAAATACATAAATATGCCAGGCATTAAGGTGACACGAAAACGTAACAGTGAGACGCAAGAAGAAAAGAGTTATGGTTGGAACCTGTTTTCTCTTTCACTAACCAAAGGGCTGGCTCTGACCCCAAATTTGGCCTTCTTCCCTGGTTCAGCTGCACCTGACACCCAGAATACAGCACAGGGCTGGGGAGGGGCGTGGAGGGGGAGCAGGCCCTCTCAGAGTAACTAACATGGGAATAGGACTCCCCCGATCCTCCAGCCCAGGTTCCTTCTGCGGTTATGGGAGGGGTGTTTCCCAAGGGACGTCCTTCCCTCCAGCGGAAGGCATGTTCAGGGAAAAACAGGAGTTCAATGGGGCTGGAGCACAGAGGTTCCAGAGATGGGGAGCCAGATCAGGAAGGGCCTGCAGGCTGGCCTTGACACTCTGGTTTACAGGGGACTCAGTGGGGGTGTTTGAGGAAGAGAGTGACCCCATCAGACTAGCAGGGTAGAAAGCACTCTGGCTGCCGAAGGCAGAATGGATGGGAGGGCAGTCAGGTCAGGAGGCTGTGCACTGGGCCAACAGAGGGATGGCAGCAGTCTCAGGTAAGGCAGAGTGATCAGAGAGAAGGAAGTGGCATCTAGTTATATCAAGGAGCAGGACTTGGGTGGCTCTGTGAATTAGAAGGTAGAGGAGGAGGTGGGTGTTTGATTCCAGGCTTAAGAGGGAAGGACAGGAAGTGGAGAGGGCTGAGAAGCACCATCAATATGCACAGGAGGCAACAGAAAGTCACTTGTTCACACAGCAAGTGCTACTGGGAGGCCTACTCCACAGCCTCCTCAGGGGCAGAGCCCACCCCTCCAGGGCCCAGTCTGCATAGTGGGAAAGGAAGATGGGCAGAGAGGCTGATATTGGGCACCTCTGGGGCAGGCTGTTGATAGAAGGGAGAGGCTTCAAGCTTTAAGTAAGACTCCCAGCCGGATGCAGTGGCTCACTGTAATCCCAGCACTTTGGGAGGCTGAGGCGGGTGGATCACCTGAGGTCGGGAGTTCAAGACCAGCCTGGCCAACATGGTGAAACCCCGTCTCTATTAAAACTACAAAAAAGGCCAGGTGCGGTGCTCACACCAGTAATCCCAGCACTTTGGGAGGCCAAGGCAGGCAGATCATGAGGTCAGGAGATCAAGACCAACCTGGCCAACATGGTGAAACCCCATCTCTACTAAAACTACAAAAAAAAAAAAAAAAAAAAATTAGCTGGGTGTGGTGGTGCACACCTATAGTCCCAGCTACTCAGGAGGCTGAGGCAGGTGGATAGCTTGAACCTGGTAGGCAGAGGTTGCAATGAGCCGAGATTGCCCCACTGTACTCCAGCCTGGCAACAGAGCAAGACTCTATCTCAAAAAAAGAAACACAAAAAAACAAAAAGGCCGGGCACAGTGGTTCACGTCTGTAATCTTAACACTTTGGGAGGCCAAGGCGGGCAGATCACGAGGTCAGGAGTTTAAGACCAGCCTGGCCAATGTAATGAAACCCTGTCTCTACTAAAAATACAAAAATTAGCTGAGTGTGGTGGTGTATGCCTGTAATCCCAGCTACTCAGGAGGCTGAGGCAGGAGAATCGCTTGAACCTGGGAGGCAGAGGTTGCGGTGAGCCAGATCACGCCATTGCAATCCAGCCTGGGCAACAAGAGTGAAACTATCTCAAAAAAAAAAAAAAAACACTACAAAAAAAAATTAGCCAGGCATGGTGGCATGCACCTGTAATCCCAGCTACTTGGGAGGCTGAGGCAGAAGAATCACTTGAACCCAGGATAGAGGTTGCAGTGAGCTAAAATTGCACCACTGCACTCCAGCCTGGATGACAAGAGCAAAACTCCATCTCAACAACAAAACAAAAAACAAACAAAAAAACTCCCTTGTATAAGACAAGGAGAGAGTCCTATCAGCTCCTAAGAGGGGCACTGTACTCCCTGGTCTTCCCCAACTATGATCCCAGGATAGCTCTTCAATTTTAAGGGGCTGTGGTCCCGGCAGAAGTCCAATCCAGAAGCATGAGGTGCCTCTCCCTTTTCCTGTAGATGAGACTATGTAAGGATTAAGCTGGGAGCACATTACCACTTGGTTACTTGTGATGCCCTCTCACTTCTGGAGTTCCAGGAGCTGGAAGACCTAAGTGAGGTATAGCAGGGAGAAACAGAGGTGCTTCCTGCCATTTCTAGTGGAAGGAGAGTTTGCCTGACTGAGGGTGGTGGCAAGGGGAAGTGTGGTCTTAAAGCCAAGACCCTTTTGGGTTTGGGGAGATCTCAAGTACATTTCACATGCTTCTTAGCCTCCATCAGAGGGCGGTGAACCACCAGCGGGAGGCAGCAGTGTACCCACAACAGCAGAAAGCAAATGCGGCCAACACTGAAGGTTTTCTAGCACACGCCCCTCACCAGCATTCTGATGGGCAGGCAAGTGTTTGGCCTCTGTGGCGTGGGAGGGATGGACCACACACGGCATCTTGGGTCAAGATCCTCCATCACCTTGCGCCCCAATTCTATACTCACTAGGTAACCTTCTGACTTGGTTTCCCACATTATTAGATACTGAAAATTGTGTAGTTTTCCTATAGGAAGAGGGTTTCTCTTTCCCTACCCCCATTAAATGGATGCATTGGCATGCTGGCAAATACATCTACCTTGCATTATGTCAGTAAATGTCCTCTCGTCCCCAAGGGTCAAGCAACTCCAAATGAACCAAGGCCATTTGGTTTTCACCTTGGCCCATGGTGGCTAAACCCACATGCTCCCACTGGTTAGTCCCAGTAGCAACTGGCCAGGGCCCCAGCATTACATCCAGAATTGTTCTTTCTGATGGCTGCTAGGTAGATCTGCCACTAAATCACCACATACCTTGAGTAAGACATCAGCCTGTTTTCCCATATGCATCAGGAGCAGCCAGAAGTGACCATCTTCTCAAGCCTTTGCAGCTGTGACAGTGCTTCCCTTCTCTCCCTGGGGTAGATGGTAGTGCCCTGCAGGGGGCAGGGCTAGCACGCAGGGGAGGAATGACCAGGGACAGACAGCTGATGGGGATGGGAGGATGAGATCAGGGCCCTCCTCTCTTCAAATGACTATACGGGTTCACTCAGGGAGGGTGGGACAGATCCGTCATGTTTAGTTCTTTGCTACATCTGGCAGTGTTTTTTTGTTGTTGTTTTTGTTTTGCTTTGTTTTGTTTTGAGATAGAGTTTCACTCTTGTTGCCCAGGCTGCAGTGCAGTGGCACTGTCTCAGCTCACTGTAACCACTGCCTCCCTGGTTCAAGTGATTCTCCTGCCTCAGGCCTCCCAAGTAGCTGGGATTACAGGCGCCTGCCACTATGCTCGGCTAATGTTTTGTATTTTTAGTAGAGACAGGGTTTCATCATGTTGGCCAGGTTGGTCTGGAACTCCTGACCTCAGGTGATTCACCCACCTCGGCCTCCCAAAGTGCAGGGATTACAGGTGTGAGCCATCATGCCCGGCTCTGGCAGTGTTTTCTAAAAAGTAAAATATAATGTAATGCTCTATGTTATGTTGAAAGAACTTTGGGATTAAAAACAAAAAGTTAAATACTTCAGCTGGGAGCGGTGGCTCATGCCTGTAATCCTAGCACTTTGGGAGGCTGAGGCCAGAGGATCACCTGAGGTCAGGAGTTCAAGACCAGCCCGATCAACATGGTTAAAGCCCATTTCTACTAAAAATACAAAAAAAATTAGCCAGGTGCGGTGGTGCAAGTCTGTAATCCCAATTACTCGGGAGGCTGAGGCAGAAGAATTGCTTGAACCTGGGAGGTAGAGGTTGCAGTGAGCTGAGATCACACCACTGCACTCCAGTTTGGGCTACAGAGCAAGACTTCATCTTAAAAAAGAAAAAAAAAAAGTCTGGGTGTGGTGGCTCACAACTGTAATCCCCAGCACTCTGGGAGGCCAAGATAAGTGGATCACCTGAGGTTAGGAGTTCGAGACCAGCCTGACCAACATGGCAAAACCCCATCTCTACTAAAAATACAAAAAAAATTAGCAGGGCTTGGTGGCGGGTGCCTGTAAGCCCAGCTACTCGGAGGCTGGGGCAGGAGAATCACTTGAACCCAGTAGGCGGAGGTTGCAGTGAGCCGAGATCTCGCCATTGCACTCCATCCTGGATGACAAGAGCAAGACTTCATCACAAAAAAATTAAAAAAAAAAAAAAAGGACAGGCATGATGGCTCACACCTATAATCCCAGCATTTTGGGAGGCCTCTGGCCAACATGGTGAAACCCTGTCTCTACTAAAATACAAAAAATTAGCCAGGTGTGGCGGCACGTGCCCGTAGTCCCAGCTACTCAGGAGGCTAAGGCAGGGGAATTGCTTGAACCTGGGAAGTGGAGGTTGCAGTGAACCAAGATTGTACCACTACACTCCAGCCTGGCTACAGAGCAAGACTCCATCTCAAAAAAAGAAAAGAAATACTTCAAAATACTAATGATGTTATAATCAACTGCAGTTCACAGTTTGCTAAGCATATTTGTATTCCGTCCACCTCTGAGCCTCCCAAGGCTGAGGTGGCATCATTCACCCATGTTATAGCTAAGAACCCTGAAGTCAGAGGCTGTAACTTGAGAAATGGGCCAGGTCACATCCTGACACTGAACCCAAATGTGACAAGAAGAGAGGCAGGTGGGCCCAATGGCAGACCTCTAGTCTATCCAGAAATGCCACTCCACATGTGGTTAATAACTCATAGAGATGGGGCTGAGGGATAAGCATGGCCTTTACGGGTTAAATTAGTTAATATATATTAAAATATTAAAATGAAAATAAATTGTGCCTTGCTTAACAATAGTATTGTTGATAGATCTTGTATAGCCAGAAAAAGAATTTGACAGAAAGAATCAGAAAACAAAGTCTAACAATTTGCTGTTTATGTACAGATGTATAGCAAAATATATACACAAATTTAAAAATAAAATGCTAAGCTAAACTCTACCATGCAAATTCAAGAAAAGCAAGAGGCTTAATTATAATATTTGGAAAAGAGAAGTTAAGGCTAGAAATAGTAAAAGAGACAAAGAGGGTACTAAAAGGCATAGTTTTTCAAAATATCACTATTAAATATATATGCCCCAGCATGATACTTACTGATAATTTATACCCTGCCTATTTCTCAAAAAGGACTTGAGAAAACTTCACAACATAGGAACAATACATATAAAGATAAACAGAAACTAAATGAAACAGGAGGCAGGACATGGTGGCTCATGCCTGTAATCCCAGCACTTTGGGAGGCTGAGGAGGGCAGATCACCTGAGGTCGGGAGTTCCAGACCAGCCTGACTAACATGGAGAAACCCCATCTCTACTAAAAATACAAATTTAGCCAGCATGGTGGTGCATGCCTGTAATTCCAGCAGAGGCTGAGGCAGGAGAATTGCTTGAACCCAGGAGGTGGAGGTTGCGGTGAGTTGAAATCATTGCACTCCAGCCTGGGCAACAAAAGTGGAACTCTGTCTCAAAAAAAAACAAAAAGTGAAACAGGAATATATAAGGAAAAAACACAAAAATCAAACTATGATTACATCAAGTAAATGAGTATTCTGAACGGTTTTGGTGTCACAGAGGCATTTAAAAATATGGCAAATACTACAGATCCCTGTCCCAGCAAAACATCTCCCTGCACATACCCAGCTTTGTTTGATCCCTAGGGGTCCGCAACAAACCCCTGCGTGCTCAAGACTCCTAGGCAGGCCATGGACCCCAAGTTGAGAACTCTAAAGTAAATGAAAGCCAGAGAATGTATGGATTTGAATAAAATAACGAAAAAATTGAGTTAACAAATAGAACTGGTAGAATAAAAACACATTTTGAGATTATACAAATGCTTTTATAAAAATTGATAATATATTCAGGCCCAAAGAAGTCCTATGGACTCTTAGAAATGTTGACACCACAGTACAGTAAGAACTAAGCAGCAATACCCTAAGCATTCATCACTTAGAAATATTCTTAAATAATAACACTTGGGCCAAAAGGAAATTCTTAATACTGTAACAAAAAACACCACGTGGCAAAACTTACGAAGTGCAGACAAAGCTGTAACTCTAAGAGGAAAAAAACATAGACCAAAGTACCTACATACTAGAAATATTTAAAATATGATTAATGATATCTAAGTGATTTTAGAATTATAAGGTAATCAAACAAAAAGGAGAATACATATATGCAGACAGAACAATGAGATTAGTAAACAAAAGCAAGAGCTGGAGTTTTGTAACACTCAACAACGTCTAAGTAAACCACTGCCATAAAAAGAAAAAAGGCAGGACAACAAAAACAAAGAACAACTAAATTAAAAGATAACTGATTAAAATACCAGCAGGGATGAGCTTGTATAACTTTACACTGTTTGAGAATCTAAATAGAATGAGAGGGTTTTTAAAAATATCCAATAAGCTGGCCGGGCACAGTGGCTCATGCCTATAATCCCAGCACTTTGGGAGGCCTAGTCAGGCAGATTACAAGGTCAGAAGTTCAAGACCAGCCTGACCAACATGGTGAAACCTCATCTCTACTAAAAATACAAAAATTAGCCGGGCATCGTGTAATCCAGCTACTCAGGAGGCTGAGGCAGGAGAACTGCTTGAACCCAGGAGGTGGAGTTTGCAGTGAGCCAAGATCCTGCCACTGCACTCTAGCCTGGGCAACAAAGCGAGACTCTGTCTCAAAAAAAAAAAAAAAAATTTATATACATATAAAATAAAATAAGGAAAGAATTTGAACAGAATGAACATTTTGAGGCTCTGCTCATACTTCCAAAAAAGAAAAGTACCTGGTTTTATCATGTTTATCTGTTAACCCTTGGGGGAGAGGGGGATCGTCACCTCCCTGTTACACAAAAAGAAGAAAAAGAGAGGGAGAGAGGGAGAGGAGAAAGTGCATGTTTCAAAATTTGAGAACGGCACAGAATTATGAGACAGGAGTAACACTGGAGTGAGCAGGGGCAGCCTGAACTCCATGTGGCTTGCTCAGAGTGGGGGAAACCAGGCTGGCTGAAATGAGGGTTTACATGCAGAAAAGCTCCTGAAAGTTGGTTTTAAGGAGTGTGGTGACTTGTGCAAAGTGATGCTTTAAAAATCAATTTGGCTGGGGTGTGCAGGAAGGATGGGGAGGAAGAGACCAAAGGTAGGTGACAGACATTTGCCCGATGATAGCGGTGGGAGAGCGGGGCAGGGTAAAGAGGAGGTAGATCTTTCAGAGGCCCCTGCCTGGTGTCGCCTGCTGTCGCAACTGCATCCTAGCGTTCTCTCTTCACTCTTGATAGAGACAGGCCACTTGCAGGCAATGCCCAGGGCACCACCCAGTCGGTCTAGCTGGTCACGCAGAGGGTTCTGGTGGACAATAGAGTGCTGATTAAATGTTTCACATATGTAGCAAAGACGGGCTAGACAGAGGCATGGCCAGAACTCTCACCATGACCTCTCCAGCCCATCATTTCCGTCATTTGGAAATCTCTGGCCTACCAAGCCCCACTTAGTAACAATTATGGCTTTCCCATATTTATTAATCAAAACTAGGCATAAGGGCCATGCTGAGCTTCTGAGCAGCTGAAATAGCCACTGCTACCGTGATAAGTCTGTTAGCCCAGCCATAAATGTTTAGGGAACTTCAAAACAGCCTAGACTGCCTCATTCCCCACTAGCTCTGAGCCGGAGGGAAGCCAGAACTAAAGAGATCCCCGAGGCCTGGGACACACACTTTCGAAGCGCCCAGCTGACCAGCACTGCCTGAGCCCATCCCTGAGGCTCCAGGTTGGTGGAGTGAGGAGTGGGGGCACTGAGACAGAATGGCCTTCAAGCTCTGCTCATCCAAAGACAGCAGGCTGACATTGGAAGCTGTCAGGGAATGCATGAAAGCCCAGCACGGCTGGGCATGGTGGCTCACGCCTGTAATCCCAGCACCTCAGGAGACTGAGGTGGGCAGATCACGAGGTCAGTAGATTGAGACCATCCTGGCAAACATGGTGAAACCCCGTCTCTACTAAAATACAAAAAATTAGTCAGGCGAGGTGGTGCATGTCTGTAGTCCCAGCTACTTGGGAGGCTGAGGCAGGGGAATCGCTTGAACCCAGGAGGCAGAGGTTGCAGTGAGCCAAGATCCCACCACTGCACTCCAGGCTGGCAACAGAGCAAGACTGTCTCAAAAAAAAAAAAAAGCACAGCACAGGGCCCACAGCCTGGCCACATGCTAGGAAGTTATAATCACCTGGGGAGCTTTAAAACATACCACCATCGGGGCTGACTGAACTGGTCTGGGTGAAACAGGCAATGGTACTGTTTAAACAAGCCCCACGTGAACTCCAGTTGGCAGGCAGGGAGGACAGAGAGAATGTGGAAGTACAGAATGATGCTGCTACTATAGGAGGCTCAGGACGGCGTCCAAGAGGAAGTGTCCTTGCGTGGGACACTGCATCCGAGGGCATACACAGCCCAGGCTGTAAGGGGCGGAGGGAGGGAAAGCCCTGTTTAATGAGAGGTCCCACTGCTCAGACACCAAATGGGAACATCTCTCAGTCTGCAGAAATGCACAGGGGTGGGGCAGGGGTCACTCTGGGTCTCTGTCCTCAGTCACCATGACTGCTCATAGTTGCCAAAGCACTTTCACATGTGGCCGAGTTCTAAATGACAGCCTGGCACCAACCCTTAGAGGCACACGGCTGGGTCCCATTACCCAACTCTTGGATGGGGAAATGGAGCCTGGGGAGGTTACAGGACTTGTTCAAGTTCACACAGGTAGGAGGGGGTGGAACTGGGACTTGAACCCAGACCTTCTGATTGGACCACGGCCTCCTCCAACAAGCCACCCAGCTTCCCAGGTCCCCTGACACTGGGACAGAAGGGCTGCATCACTGCTAGACCAGACCAGACCCAGCCCTGCTGATGTCCAAGGCAAACTGTGGTCTTGGGGACACTGCATCTGAGAGAGATTATTCCTGGAGGGGTTATTCCTGGAGGGCAATCATGTCCAGTGCCCAGGCTGAGTCACACCCAGGTGTCAAACATCCTCTGGCCAACAGGACCAAATCTCTACCCTCCTGTAACAGAGCTGTCTGAGGGAAACTGACCTCGGGCTAAGGAGAGGGTTAAGAGACCACGCCCAGGGGCTCACCACCCTCACCCCCACTCCCAAGACCCACCTCTAGACCTGCCTTTGCTCTGCTGACCTGTTTCGGTCGTCCCTACCAATGCCCAACCCAGTCGGAAAATTCCACTTTGCTGCTGACATATCTACTTTTGAATTCATCTTTCCTCCACTGATTTGGACTGTGAGTGTGGTTTCTGTCTTCTAAAAGTGCCAGGCTGCAGCCTGATTTAAAGAGTTCATCTGATATTTTCCTGGGTTTAACTTGACATTCTCCCTCTTGGCATTTATTCTTCTTCTGGATTCTGGGAAAAGTGAAGCCAGGACAAAATGGAATCCTGTAGGCTTGGGAGTCCAATGCAAGAAGGAGAAACTGAAGGCCAGTTCTCTTTTCCGGCTGCCCTCCCTATTGCCCAGCCTTCCCTTCCACGCAGGAAACCTGCTGAGAGCTGGCGGTCTTGGCGGGGACACGCGGGGCCTTCCTGCTAGCGGGAGGTTCAGGAGCGCTTAGGTCGGAGGGTTTCCATTCAGCATCAGGGAGGTAGGTGGGGTCTAGAGACCATGCGATGTGGATAAGGGCTCCATCTGGCAGAGGCTTTCAAGCTTTGTGTGGGCTTCTCTTTCTACAACTTCTCCCCAGAATGGGTCTTCTGATGCCGAATCAGGTGCGAGCTGCCCCGGAAGGACTTGCCGCACAGATTGCACACGTAGGGTTTCTCTCGGGTGTGGGTTTTGTAGTGCTCGATGAGGGCTGACCTGTGCCGAAAGGCTTTGCCGCACTCGCAGGTGTAGGGCTTCTTGCCAGTGTGGATTCTCTGGTGCTGGATGAGCGCGGAGCTGTGGCAGAAGGCCTTGCCGCACTGACAGCACTCATATGGCTTCTCGCCGGTGTGGATGCGCTGGTGCTCGATGAGGGAGGAGCTCTGGCTGAAGGCCTTCCCGCACTTCTGGCATTTGTAGGGCTTCTCGCCGGTGTGGGTCTTGCGATGCTCAATGAGGTTGGAGCTCTGGCTGAAGGCCTTCCCGCACTCATCGCACTTGTAAGGTTTCTTCCCGGTGTGGATCCGCTGGTGTCGGATAAGGTGTGACCTGTGACAAAAAGCTTTCCCACAGAGATCGCACTCGTGAGGTTTCTTTAGGGTGTGGATCTTCCGGTGCTGGCTCAGGCCCGAGCTCTGGTTGAAGGACTTCCCACATTCCTTACACTGATAAGGTCTCTCTCCCGTATGAATCCTCTCGTGTTTTCTGAGGCTGGAGCTCCGGCTGAAATCTTTCCCGCATTCCCTGCACTCGTAGGGCCTCTTTCCGGTGTGGATCTTTTGGTGCTGCGTGAGGGCGGAGCTCTGGCGGAAGGCCTTCCCGCACTGTCGGCACTCGTAGGGCTTCTCCCCAGTGTGGATGACCTGGTGCCGGAGCAGATGGGAGCTCTGGCTGAAGGCCTTCCCGCACTCGCTGCACTCATAGGGCTTCTCCCCGGTGTGGATCACCAGGTGTCGGAGCAGGTGTGAGCTCTGGCTGAAGGCCTTCCCGCACTCTCGACACGCATAGGGCTTGGCTGGTTGTGGGGCTCTGTGAGGTGCATTAGGTCCTGAGTCTCCCCTGTCTGTTTCTGCATAATCAGGTGGGCTGGGTTCCTCACCGTGGATTATCTGACACACACTGAAGCTGGATTTCTGGAGGAAGGTCTGGTCAAACAGCTCATCATCCTGGACTCTGGTTCCTGGGGGGATACTTTGATGCTGAACAGGGCTTGCACACAGACTGAAATTGCCCTCGTAATCACCATGTTCCTCACCTTGCTCACCAAGAGGGATCTCCTTGTAGATCACAGCCATTTGCTCCAAACCTCTTTCCTGAAGAAAAGGGTCCCCCAGGTCATCCCCTGGGAAAAGTCCTTGTTGTGACTCTAACCTGTTCTCAAATGCAAAGGTCTCGCCAAACTTGGTTGCTGGGGGAACCTCCATTGTGAGTCTGCTATCACCTCCAATGGTTCTATCTCTTTAAAAATGTTCTTCTTTGGGCCACACTCACTGTTTTCACAATCTGAAAAGAAAACGGGGAGTGCTGTCAAGTCGGGGAGTCAAGCAGCTCATATGTGCCTGCTTCCTGTCCTAGATTCTATGGTGGAAACAACTAAATACGCCTAAGACACAATCTTGCCCTTAAGATGGTCCCAAATGAGTTAGAGGCAAGTTTTGCTTACCAGAGACAATTGAAGGCCAGACAGACATAATCAAGTGCCACATCATGGTGTCTAGACTCTATGAACTGAAGATGTTCAGAAAGGTGAGCTAAAACAGGAAGTGAGGGCTGGGTGTGGTGGTTCATGAGTATAATCCTAGTGCTTTGGGAGGCTGAAGCAGGCAGATGACTTGAGGTCAGGAGTTCAAAACCAGCCTGGTTGTATAGTGAAACCCCATCTCCACTAAAAATACAAAACAATTAGCCGGGTGTGGTGGTGGGCGCCTGCAATCCCAACTACTAGGGAGGCTGAGGCAGGAGAATCGTTTAAACATGGGAGGCAGAGGTTGCAGTGAGCAGAGATCACGCCACTGCACTCCAACGTGGGCTCAGAGTTAGACTGTCTCAAACAACAACAAAAACCAGGAAGTGGACTGCAGAAAAGGAGCAAGACTAGCTACTGGGTGACATCGGGGGTTAGGTTTTGCTGGGAAAGAGAAAGAGAGCTCTTCCCTTTACACTAGGTCAGCCGCACTCCCTCCAACCAGGTGCCCCAGCCTGGGAGTCAGCATAGCCACTCTTATTCTCACCTGACTGGTCCCATCCTATGTACTTCCTGAGGTTGCACGGACCGCATCTCTGCCTCTCAGTCCTCACTGTCGCTCTGCAGCTCAGACTTCAGTGCTACCTCCTGGGATCTTTTCAGTGCTGGCCTCCAAACTAGCTGCTGATCCCCGGCTTCCACTTCTCCCTCTGATGCATGCCCTACACTAACACTAGAGTCAAATATTCAAAACACAAGCCTGATTATGGTGGTTCCCTTCTTAGGATCTTGTGACAGCCCAACTCCTTCACACCTGGTCCTTCCAATCCACTTCCTGCCTGTCTTTCCATACACTTCTTTTTTGTTGTTGTTTTTTTTTTGAGATAGCCTCTTAACCTGTTGCCTAGGCTGGAGTGTAGTGGTGTGATCTTGGCTCACTGCAACCTCTGCCTCCCAGGCTCCAGTGATCCTCCCACCTCAGCCTCCTCAGTAGCTAGGACTACAGGTGTGTGCCACCACATTCTGCTAATTTTTTTAATTTTCTTTTTCTTTTTTTTTCTTTTTGTAGAGATGAGTTTTCACGGTATTTCCCAGGCTGGTCCCCCCAACACTTCTAATTTTCCAGCTTGGTGACTAATTTGCACTGTTGTTGTCTGGTCCTAACAGGTCCTTCTGCCATTCTCAGACTGCCACTTGCTCATCCTTCAGGACTCGTCCAAATGTTCCCTTTTCTCTGCACCCTCAGGTTCTTGACTACCTCAGGCCCCCACCGTTAGCTTGAAAATTCCCTAAGGGCAAATACTACGCTCCTTCATTTCAGAATCTCCAGCCCCCAGCACAAAAGCACAATCCCAGTGTACACAGTTGTTGAATAAATGATCAAACGGAGGAAAAGCCATTTGTTTTTGTGTCAGAACTGTCAACTGTTTTGGTCAAAGAATACTTTATTCAAATAAGTCAACTGTCTAGGACAGGGATGCCCAACTTCCAAGGCAGGGGACCGGCACCAGTCTGTGGCCTGGTAGGGACCGGGCTGCATAGCAGGAGGTCGAGCAGTAGGTTTGTGAGCATTATAGCCCGAGCTCTGCCTACTGTCAGATCAGCAGTCGCATTAGATTCTCAGAGGAACTCGAACCCTGTTGTAAACTGCGCATGCGAGGGATCTAGGTTGTGCATTCCTTATTAGAATCTAATGCCTGATGATCTGAGGTGGAACAGTTTCATCTCAAAACTATCCCCCACATCCCCTACCCATTCATGGAAAAATCATCTTCTGCAAAACTGGTCCCCGATGCCAAAAAGGTTGGGCATCACCAGGAGATATAAATAAACAAAATAGACAAAAGCAGAGCTGCTCCAGTCGAAGGAGGGTGCTTTAGCAGGGACAAGGAAGGAAGCTAGAACACCACACTCAGCACCCCTCCCCCGAGCTGTGGCCCCTGAGGAAGCCCCGCAGAGCCCTATTCAGAAACTTCTGTGCTAGGTAAAGGCAAAGTCCTCAGGTGACACAATCATGAAAGCAACAGTGCATATTCACTGAGCTCCTAGTATGTGCTGGGCACTAATAGGTCCTTCGTGGCATCTCATTTAATCCTCAGAACTCTATACAAAGGTACTATTATCATTTTTTTTTTAGACAGTCTCGCTCTGTCGCCAGGCTGGAGTGCAGTGGCGTGATCTTGGCTCACTGCAACCTCTGCCTCCTGGGTTCAGGCAACATTCCTGTTTCAGCTTCCCAAATAGCTGGGATCACTGGTGTGTGCCACCATGCCCAACTAATTTTTGTATTTTTAATAGAGATGGGGTTTCACTGTGTTGGCCAGGATGGTCTCGATCTCTTGACCATGTGATCCGCCTGCCTAGGCCCCCTAAAGTTTGGGGATTACAGGTGTGAGCCACCGCACCCAGCCCGGTGATAATAGTACTGGGCTGGGCACCCAGTACTATTTTTATCTGTACTATCTTTATACTGAATCTAGTAACTGCCTCAAAAAAAAAAAAGGAAAAACCAAATTAATCAGAATAGTCATAACAGAACTCATTTCTACTTGGAAAAAAAACATTTTTTTTTTTTTGAGACAGGGTCTCACTCTGTCACCCAGGCTGGAATGCAGAAGTGGAATCACAGCTCACTGCAGCCTTGACCTCCCTAGCTTAACTGATTCTCCTACCTCAGTCTCTCAAATAGTTGGGACTACCGGGGCATCTCACCATACTGGGTTAATTTTTTAATTTTTCTGTAGAGATGAGACAATATGTTGTCCAGACTGGTCTTGAACTCCTGGGCTCAAGCAATCCTCCCATCTCTGCCTCCCAAAGTACTGGATTATAGGCATGAGTCACCATGCCTAGCAGAAATTATTTTTTTTTTTGAGATGAGGTTTCGCTCTTGTTGCCCAGGCTGGAGTACAACCTCTGCCTCCTGGGTTCAAGTGATTCTCCTGCCTCATCCTCCTGAAAAGTGCTCGATACCATGCCTGGCTAATTTTTGTATTTTTAGTAGAGACGGGGTTTCACCATGTTGGCCAAGCTGGTCTCTAACTCCTGACCTCAAGTGATTTGCCTACCTGAGCCTCCCAAAGTGCTGGGATTACAGGTGTGAGCCATGGCGCCCAGCCCAGGAATAATTTTTTTAAATGCTTTTTCAGCCAATAGAAAGACTGGCTCTGAAAAAAGCACTGGACTAAAGTATTTTCTTTTTCCAGGATGGAGTGCAGGGGTGTGATTACAGCTCACTGCAACCTCTGGCTCCCTGGGCTCAAGTGATTCTCCTATCTCGGCCTCTTAAGAAGCTGGGACTACAGGCACGTGCCACCACACCTGGCTAATCTTTGTATTTTTTGTAGAGATGGGGTTTCGAAATGTTGCCCAGGCTGGTCTCGAATTCCTGAGCTCATCCGATCCACCCATCTCAGCCTCCTAAAGTGCTGGTATTATATGCATGAGCCCCCTCGTCCAGCCCTATAGTGTTTCAAACACTCTTTGATCAACTCCTCCCCCTCCCCCTCCTCTTCAGCAATCCATAATCTCCAACCCTTCCAGCTCTCTCACTCAATTTGTGTTTTCGCCCTCATGAAATCCAAGCCCCCATTTTTACCCTAGCTCTCCTCTTCCAGTTTCACTCCCTCTCCATCCAGCTTAGACCCTCCCTATCTATAGTAAGTCTAACTATGCGCGGCACTTCAACTCTCACGCTGCAGCGCCATGCTCCTCACCTCCTCGTCGGCAGCAACCACAGCCGCTAAGTCCCAGCCTTCTCTGCCAATTCCTCCTAAGCTGTTCAATGTTGCCAAGAACAATCATACAACTATGTATGGCACCACGACAAATTTCAAGTTTCCGATTTCAGCTGCGACCTCAGCTCTGGCATCCGATGACTTCCTTATTGCCAAGTCCCTCTCTTCTCAGTCCTCACCTTCCCACCCCATCTGGCACTGCTCTCCAATACCTCCTTCTCAAAACCCTTCATTTCCGAGTTTGCAAATTGGCAGCCTGGAGATCCTGCTACGTTATATTTGGCTCTCGAAGAGTTTGGCTTTTCCTGTTCATTTTCCTGAGTTGCCAATACTGAAAACTCAGTAGGTGTCTGGCTTTCTCTTAAAAAACGAGGATGTGACAATAAATCTTCACCCGCCCACACTGCCTGCCTGGGTGCATGAAAGCTTTGAGCTACCCCTCAACCCCATCCCCACCCTCACTTTCTTCCCTTGGTTGCTGACAGCTTTCTTCCCAATTTTCATGCCTTCCAAGTTCTCTTTCTTGGTATCCTTAGATTGCAACTCTTCCTCCACCCACCTGTTAAATCCTGGTGTTCCCAAGCTTCCCTCCGTAGAGGCTTTCCATTCCCACTATGTAGCTCTTACACGCTGAAGTCTCCACTCAGGATAAAAAGTTGGCAATCCTTTATCTGTCCCCCACAACATGTTAAGTGTTTTTGGACCGAAAATGCAAAGGTCTGGAACTCCATGCTTCCCACCTCTCTCCGGGCCTTCCCCAGGTCCTCCAGCATCTGTGATCCCATCCTCTAGAGAGTCCCCAGGGCCTGGGCACCGGGCAAACCCTTAGTGCAATCAAGGTTTCCTGGCTGGGGGCCCAAGAGTGTCCACGGACCAGCACACGCTGCCCAGGAGGCGACGTGGCGCCCCTACAGGCTTCCCCGCAACCGGGGACACGCACACCCAGAGCCACCGGAGGGACAGGTGGTCAGGCGGACTCGGGTCACACCGGCGGACGCTGGGCCACTCACCTGGGCCAGGGCGGGGCAGCTCACCTGGCCGGGGCGGGGCCGCAGGCGGGCGGGGCGGGGCCGCACCTGAGCTGCTCCAACCCGCGGCCGACGCGGCCGACGCGGCCTCGCTCCGCGGCAGCTGCTGACGCGGAGCCCGCGGCCGCCCGAGCGCCCAGAGCCCCGCCCCCGGCCCGCGGGCACTTCCGGGACCACTCTAGGCTGCGCGGAGGTCCCGGCGTCTCGGTGGTCCCACCGTGGCGCGTGGCGCTGCGTGTAGCCTCCCGGGCGCCGGGACACAAGGACCCGTCAGTAGAGTCTCTCCGGTCCGCGTGGTGGCTCTGGCCGTCCCCGAGGCGCGTGCTGGCCGTGAGGAAAACAGGGGTGGGCAGGCGTTGGCAGGAGAGCAGAGGAGGAAACAGATCGGGACGGGCTGGCCAACCTAGAGCCGCCGGCACTCGGGGCACATGCGCTGGGGCTGGGTGCAAGCCAGAAGCCACTGAGGCGGTTGGGGTTTTCAGGGGAATCAGAGTGGAGCCCCAGAGCTGTCGACCCTGTCACTCTACACAGGTCCCAGGGTCCTTTAGGATCCCCCTCCCTCAACTTGCTTCAAGGGTAGCCCTGGTCCTGCCTGCCCTCCTCGCCCCCACAGAAAGAGATGAGAAGAAGGAGCCGGCGAAGACCCAAGAGTGTTTTCGGGACCATCCCAGGACCCTGAGCCCCCCCCAACTGTGTGCATCCTGGGGCTGACTTCCACAGGAAGCACCTCTCTGAGGCACCGGGAGGGAAGAGGAATGTGTTCTTCAAATCTCCGCCCCCGGCTTGCTGCTGATGACAAGATGGGGCTGTTCCGCCCGAGGCCCCCATCCCTCCCTCCTCAGACCTCGGCCCAGTCACAGGAGAACCCATTGTCCCTGGGGAAAGAGATTCTGCCCCAGCCATCTACCCACCCGCCTTCAGCACCCTCAGCCCTGGCACTCGAGTGCCCCCCATGCTACCCACACACACCTGCCTTCCTGCCCCATTAGTGCTATGGAGTTGGGCCTTGGGCACAGACTCCAAGGGGTAGGCAGTGGCTGCCCCTCCCTAAACCAACAGCCTGAGCGCCATGGGGACCAGCCACCCTAGACCCCTGAGACTTGGACCACAACCAGCCGTGCAGAGCTGGGGGAGGCAAGACCTGGTTCCTTTTTCTCCTTCCAGCTCCTCAGGTCACATAAAGGTCAGGCCACCAGTTAGTGTCCCCAGGGGGCTGAGAGGAGTCTGGGCCATGCCCCAAGGGTCTCAGGTGCTTCCTCTTTGACAACAGTCCCCAGAATCCCCATTTCCCCCAACACTGCACCCCCCCACCCCAGGAGTGGGTCGTTGACTCCCAGACCCACCACGGTCACTTTTTTCAGCTGGGATCTCATGGCCCTCACAATAGCTGTTGCTGACATGTTGAATGTTATTAACCCATTTTACAGAAGGGTAGCAAGGCTCGCAGAAAGTTAAAAAGGGGCCCAAGGTCAGGGACAGAAATGGGAGGCAGACGGGAGGCACTCATCTCACACCCCACCCCTAGGGACCAGAGCCGTAGCCAACAGAGCAATAGTAATCTGCGTCATCCTCAGGCTGCACAGGGCTGATGGTGAGGACACAGGCATTGTGGGCTTCATCCTTGGCTGCCGAGAATCGGTCAGGGATGTCAGCGGGTCGGTGGTGATCCTCCTCTGAGCGGTAGTAGAGGAGATATCGAGGGGCACTGCCTGCCCGCTGCTGGTACCAGGAAACACCGTAGTCGTTGATGGTGATGTGCTGGGGGCTGAGCGTGCAAGAGAGTTGAGCCACTTGGCCTGGGAAGACCAGCAGTGCATCCGGCTGCGCCAGGACTGGCTGGGAGGCTGAGAGACACAAACCCACTCAGGCCGAGCCTGAGCCCCTTCCCTCCCGCCCCTGCCCTATGAAGGGTTGGTTGGACTCCAAGGAGATTCTCCCAAAGGGCTCATAGCCCAGTGCCATGGGATTAGCAATGAACCGGGTGCAGGAGGCCTAGCTCTGTGTGACTTAGGGTGCCCTCTCTGGGCCTCCATCTGCCTTTTTGAGTAAGGGGTTTGGATTTAGCAGCCCCCAAGTCCCCATTAGTGCCACATCCCCAAAGATCCATGTTCAGTTAAAGGCCCAGAGCTGAGGGTTGGACTAGCAACCTCTAGGTCCCTCTGCTACCTACCCATGTTTCTCTGTAGAAATGCACCCCACCTCCCCCTCATCTCCTTCACTCCAGCTCTTGCAAACCCTGAACACGGACTAACCAGCCCTACGAACCTCCTGGGCTGTCCCACACATCAACTCAGCCTCAGGCAACTGGCTGCAGGGACCTTCTCAGGGAGGTTAGATTGCCTCAGGCCCTGTGGGGTAGGGAGCAGCCCACAATAGCTTCCCCTGTGAAAAACTAAGGAGACCCCAAAATCAGAGTCAAGGGCTCTAGTAGTCTGGTCGTTCACAAATGGGAAAACCAAGGCCCACACAGGGAAGTGATTTGCCCCAGGTCAAGGGCAGAGCTGCCTGAAGCCAGGTCTCCCCTCTACCTTAATATCCCTCCCAGGACCTGCGCTACTGTCCCCATCTATTTGCCTCCGTGAAGGGATCTTCTGGGGCCAGTATGGTTCCCCACCCCACACCCAGGTGAGTGAGGCCCAGGGAGGATTCACCTGACATGAAGGTCCCCATCAGAAGGAGGCTGAGGCACCAGCAGGCCATGGCCAGAGGCAGGGAGGCAGGCAAGAAGTTCTGCAAAGCTATATGCTGCAGGTGCTTTGGGGCACAGGGCTGGGAAGGCCACTGGACCACAACAGAGCATGCAAATCAGCCTATTGACTGAGGAAGGAGGGGCAGAACTGGGGCCAATGGCCAGGCCCTATCTTCCCAGATATCAGGGTCCTGGCTCCACAAGGCCACCTGAGAACAGGAGCCCAGAAGTCTTCACATGCACTTACAGCAGGTCGAAATCTACTTTTTTATTGAGGTACAACTAGCATACAGTAAAGTACATAAATCTTAAGTGTATAGCTTGGTGATTTTACGTATATGTATGTATGCCCCCGCACGTGCGGGTACACACACACACAGACCTCTGCAACCTCCACCCAGATCAAGATTTAGAACATCTCGGCTGAGCTCAGTGGCTCATGCCTGTAATCCCAACACTTTGGGAGGCCAAGGCAGGTGGATCACCTGTCAGGAGTTCGAGACCAGCCTGGCCAACATGGTGAAACACCATCTCTACTAAAAATACAAAAATTAGCTGAGGCTGGTGATGTGTGCCTGTAGTCCCAACTACTGGAGAGGCTAAGTCAGGAGAATCACTTGACCCCAGGAGGCAGAGGTTGCAGTGAGCCAATATCTCACCACTGCACTCCAGCCTGGGTGACAGAGTGAGACTCCACCTCAAAGAAAAAAGAACATCTCCATCTCCCCGGAGGCCCCCTCAGTTAATAATGATCTGCACCCTCAAGGGAATCATCATTCTGACTTCTATCATGTTAATTAGTTTTTGCCTGCTCTAGAACTTCAACTGTAATGGAATGGATGTGTCCTCTTCTGTGCCTGTTTCTTTTGTTGAACATTATGAGAGTGATCCATGTGTGTGCAGCAGTATTTCATTCATGGCCATAGCTGTGTGTAATCCATTGTGTGAATGCACCATAATCAGTTTCTCCATTCTCCTTTAGACAGTTGGATGCTCTCCAGTCTTTGGCCATTACAAATAAAACTTCTGTGAACGTCTCTGTCAGTGTCTTTCGGTCTATTTGTGCACGCATTTGTGCTGGATAGACACCCAGAAATGGAGCTGCCAGATGGCAAGGAAAGAATACGTTTAGCTTTACTAGGTCTGCCAGGGTTCCCCATGTGTTTGTACCAATCTACGCTTCTACCAGCAGATTAAGAGAATTTACAGTGACTTCACATCCTCATCAGGACTTGACATTGTCACAACCTTTTTAATTTGCCAGGATTCCAAGTAGCTGAGGTGGTTTTGAACTTGGGTTTGAATCCCAGCTCCTGCTCTTCTTAACTGCATGACTTCAGCCAAGTTACTTCCCTCAACTGTGCCTCGGTTTTCTTATCTGGAACTTGAAGTTAAGCATAGTCGGCCTGAGGATTGTGAAAATGCAAAGTTGGGACCTGTTTGCTCAGTGCTGGCCACAGGGGGTGGATTAACCATGTCATTTATTTTCTGTATTCCAATGCTCTGTAATCTGGGGCCTTGTTGACCATTGAGGGACTCACCCTCCCAGGGTTACCCAGTCCCTATATATAGTAAATAGCTCTTTTTTTTTTGAGACAGAGTCTCTCTTGTCACCCAGCCTGGAGTGCAATGGCACCGTCTCCACTCACTGCAACCTCTGCCTCCTAAGTTCAAGCGATTTTCCTGCCTCAGCCTCCCAAGTAGCTGGGATTACAGGTATGTGCCACCACGCCTGGCTAATTCTTTTTGTATTTTTAGTAGGGATGGGATTTCACCATGTTGACTAAGCTGGTCTCCATCTCCTGATGTCAAATGATCCACCAGACTCAGCCTCCCAAAGTGCTGGGATGAAAGCATAAGCCACCTCATCCAGCCATGATAGTAAATAACTCTTCTGAAAGCATGCTTTTTTTGTTGTTTTGTTTTGTTTTGTTTTGTTTTGAGATGGAGGAGTCTCATTCTGTCATTCAGGCTGGAGTGCAGTGGCGCAATCTTGGCTCACTGCCACCTCTGCCCCCTGAGTTCAAGCGATTTTCCTGCCTCAACCTCATGAGTATCTGGGACTACAGGTGCGTGCCACCACGCCCGGTTAGTTTTTTGTGTTTTTAGTAGAGATGGGGTTTCACTGTGTTAGCCAGGATGGTCTCCATCTCCTGACGTCGTGATCCGCTTGTCTTGGCCTCCCAAAGTGCTGACCTTACAGGCGTGAGCCACCACCCACCACACCTGACCAGCAAAAGCATGCTTTCCAAATGCAAGTCAAATAATCCCAAACCCCTCAACCCCATTCTTTAATCTGCTCTTATACTCCACCTGCCCTAATCTCTCCAGGGCCATGCACCAGACAACTAGGGACAGCCTGTGCCCCAGAATCCACTTGAATTATTCAGTCCTAATCCTGGCCCGCCCAGCCTTGGAAACCACAACAGAGGCCCTCGCCCACAGTTCCTCCCTCTCCCTCTGCCTGCCCATCAACTGTAGTGCTTCCTGTGTGGCCCACCTTGGTGTACTCCCTTTTTTGTGGAAATTTGAGTAACAAACTATCTTTTCTTTTCTTTTTTTTGAGACAGTCTTGCTCTGTCGCCCAGGCTAGAGTACAGTGGCACAATCTCAGCTCACTGCAACCTCCGCCTCCCAGGTTCAAGCGATTTTCCTGTCTCAGCCTCCTGACTACCTAGGATTACAGGCGCCCACCACCATACCCAGCTAACTCTTTTGTGTTTTTAGTAAAGACAGGGTTTCACCATGTTGGTCAGGCTGGTCTCAAAGTTCTGACCTCTGGGGATCCACCTGCCTCGGTGTCCCAAAGTGCTGGGATTATAGGTGTGTGCCACCGTCTGGCCACAAACTATCTTTCCAATGGCACTTTTCGCCCCTCCCCTCCCCTGCTCTCCCCTCCTCTGCTCTCCCCTCCCCTCTTTCTTCTCCCCTCCCCTCCCCTCCCTTCCACTTCCTTCCACTTCCCTTTCTTTTCTTCTCTTTTTTCTTTCCTTTTCTTTGAGACAAGGTCTCACTCTGTTGCCCTGGCTGAAATGCAGCGGCTTGATCATAGTTCACTGCAGCCGTGAACTCCTGGGCTCAGCAGTCCTCTCACTGTAGCCTCCTGAATAGCTAGGACTACAGGTGCATGCCACCATGCCTGGCTAATTCTTTTGTTTTTATTTAATTGATATACTTATTTTGAGACTTGCTCTGTTGCCCAGGGTGGAGTAGAGTGGTGTGATCATAGCTGACTTGCAGCTTCGGATTTTTGTGCTCAAGTGATCCTCCCACCTCAGGCTTCTAAGTAGCTAGGACTACAGATATGAGCCACCATGCCCGGCTAATTCTTCGAAATTTTTTTTCCGTAAGACAGGGTCTTACAAAAGGAAGGAAGGAAAAAAGGAAGAAAGCAAGAAAGAAAGAAAGAGAAAGGAGAGAGAGAGGGTGAGATGGAGGGAGGGAAGGAGTGGGGAATGAAGGGAAAGAAAGGGAAGGGGAGTGTGAAACCTAGACAGAAAGAAGAGGAAGACAGAGAGGAGGGGAACTGGAAGGGGAGAGACTGGGAGAAGCAGAAAATTGTGAAAGACGGGAAATGGCCGGGCACGGTGGCTCATGCCTGTAATCCCAGCACTTTTGGAGGCCGAGGCAGGCAGCACCTGAGGTCAGGAGATCCAGACCAGCCTGTCCAACATGGTGAAACCCATCTCTACTAAAAATACAAAAAATGAGCTGGGCGTGGTGGCACGCGCCTTAAATCCCAGCTACTGGGGAGGCTGAGGCAGGAGAATTGCTTGAACTCGGGAGGTGGAGGTTGCAGTGAGCCAAGATCATGCCACTGCACTCTAGCCTAGGTGGAGAGTCTGTCTCGAAAAAATAAATAAAAATAATACACAAATAAATAAAGACAGGAAATGACGGTGAGAAACGGTGTGAGGGACTAGCTAGTGGTGAAGGCTAACAGGGACCTGCTATGGACCTGGAACCAACTAGGGCTGACTATGAATGGGGCAAAGGAATTTGGGGGCGATGGAAATGTTCTGTATCTTGACTGTGGTGGTGGTTATATGAGAGTTGGCAAAACTTGAAAGCACCAGAAAAGGTGAACTTTACTGTGCTGTATGTAAATTATACTTCAGTCAGTGGGAGGTAGCTCATACCTGCAATCCTGGCACTTTGGGAGGCTGAGGCAGGAGAATTGCTTGAGCCCAGAAGTTCGAGACCAGTCTGGGCAACATAGGGAGACACTCCCTAAAAAAAAAAAAAAAAAAAAAAAAAAAAAAAAAAAATACAAATTTGAAATGAAATAAAATAAATATACCTCAATAAATCTGACTAGCAAGAGCAGAAAAAGAAACAAGTAGAGAAGAAAAGAGGGGAATGGCTGGGAGTGAGGAGGAAGGTGGAGAAAGAAAGGAAACCAGCAGGGGAAGGGAACTTGAGTGGGTAGAGACCACACACAGAGGGTGGGGGGTGCCGCTGGAGAAACCGCCCTGGGAGCCAGGCTCCAATCCCAACGATGGCTCCAATCCCTGAGGCGGGGAATGCCAGCCCCCGCTTCTCCTTCCACCCCTCCCACATCGGCCCCAGTATTCCATTAACGGATACAGGGAGGAAGGCATTTCCTGCCTAGATGTCTCCGCCCCCAGTGCCATGGAGACCAGCCTGGAAGCTTAGGGGAGCTGCTGTGGCCCAGGGCGCAGTGGGAAGAGAAGGCCAGGAGTCTTGGACTAGCTGCAGGGTTTGAGCTAGGCTGATGCAGCAGAACCACGGAGGTGGCTGAGCAGGGGCCTGGCCCTGGGACCACCCACCCATCCACACTCACACATCCACTTCTCCTTCCAGAGCCCCGCTCTGGAGCAAGTCTCAGCTCCAGGTTTTTCTTTAGTTGGGGAATCGGGATTTGGGGGATCAAAGTCCCCCACATCGCTCTTCCCCACTACAGCTATGTTTATCAAGGTGATGTTTGGGGGTAAGTGGGGGCCCCTGTCTTAGCAGGCGGGTAGGGGGATGAGCACACTCAAGAGGCGAGCTTCCTTCCGCCCTTGGGGAGGGTGGAGAGGCAATGGCGGGAAAGAGGGGTGCAGATGGCGGGGGTGGGGGAAGCGGCTCTGTGAGGAGGCAAAGTGAGCACCTGGAGCGAGTCCCTTACAGAGAAAATCCGAGGTGAGTTTGCCTACTCATTCACGAGGGCTCCTCTCAGCCAGCGCCCGCCAAACCGCCCTGGAGCAGGTTTTTAAACCGCACAATCTGTTTGCCATTCAATCCGTGATTCTCAAACTTCAACGTGCATCAGACATCTGAAACTTTAGCCAGCTGCAGGTTCCCCGTCCCTCTGGCTGGAGGCGGGTCGGTCCAGTGCGGGAGCAGCGGAGGGGAAGAGGGGACCCGGTGGGTGCGGAGGGCGGGGCTGGACCGGATCCCGTATGGGCGGGGCCCGCGGGGAGGCTGGGCTGGCGCGCACTTCATGCTTTGCAGGCCCCAAGACACCCAACACTTGGGAGATGGATGGACGGGTCTCTCCAAGGCAGTTTAAGCCACAGATGTCGGAGCTGTTGTGCCTGGGACAGTCCTAGCCCCATAAGCCCAGTCGCAACTCTGGGAAAGGGAGAGATGGGAGGGAGAGACAGAGGACCCCAGATTTCCAGGGAAGTCTGGGATCCCACACGCTCACCTCTGCTCCTCCTCCACAGCCGGCAGCTCTGTGCTGGTGAACACCTCCTGCAGGCTGGTGAACCTCACCACCCACCTGAGGAAGAAAGCAGGATTGCTCCCAGATGGTAAGGAGGCAAGGAGAAGGAGGGGCTGAGGGATCCCAGGCAGGGGTGCCAGCCCTGTCCAGCCTCTCTCCATGTCCTCCCAGTGACCCTTGCTCTCCTGGCTGAGGACGGCAACCTTGTGAGCCTGGAGGAGGACCTGAAGGAAGCGGCTTCCGGCGCCCCCACCATGGGCAGCTCACTGCTGAAGGAGCGAGCCACCTATGTCCTCGTTCGGATCATCAGTAAGGTGGCCCAAGGCTCTCTCCCCTGCAGCTATGTTAGAATGTAAGAGGGGGGCGTAGCAGACCAGAGACCACCCAAGACCCTGCCCAGCCTCCCACCTTGGCTGGGGACCTAGCCCCAATCCATCCCTACCCAATGCTCTGCCCCCAGCCTAGACTAGCAAACAGTTCCAGGGTGAGAGGCAGAGTAGGGACCATCAGGCCAGTCAGGTATCCTTCATCCTTTCTCCACATGTCCCAGAGGGAGAGGGCATGGCCCCCACCCGCTATGAGTCCCTACTGGAGAACCTGGATGACCACTACCCAGAGCTGGCAGGTGAGTATCAGGGCACAGCCCAGGAGGAGGGCACAACTTCTCCCTAGCCCCTACCAGCAGGATTTCTCGGGCCTTCCAGAGGAACTGCGCAGGCTGTCAGGCCTCTCCTCTGCGGGCCATGACCGGAGGAAGCGCATGGGCACTCGGCATGGCCACCATGAGCAAAGCCCTGCTTCAAGGTCCAGAAAGGTGAGCTCCCTGCCACCCAGGAGTTGCTAGCTGGGACCAGGAGCCAGGTATAAAGGAGATATGGACACCCAGGGAGACACTCAGAATGGGACCCCTACCTGCAGGCCAGACACACATGATGAGAGGCAGACCCTCCACACCAACTCCATGCACATATGCCCTGAGATGGGACACACTGTACCCTGAGACAGGTCCCCACCACCCCACTGGAGTGCCAGCACACGAAGGGCAGCAATGTCCTCAGGCTTCACAGATGTGGCATAGTGCCTGGCACACAGTAGGAGTTCAGCGCACAACTGCTGGACGAACTCAATGAAGGCGGCAGCATATGTGTGATAGCACGGCCCGCACTGGGTTTGAAGGTCCTGCTCCTCCGTTCTGGCAAGCCCGGGGACCTGGCACACTACTGCCAGCTAGCCAAGTTGGACTCAGACCCAAGGGGGTTAGCCATGACCTCTGTCTCGTGTGATCAGGTGCAAACAGACAGCAACCCAGCAGGACTCCTCTTGCAGAATCTGGAAATGCTGAGAAGTTGCATCAGCAAGAGAGGCAAGGTCAGACAGGATGTTAGGACGCTGGGGGCCCCGAAGCTGTGGGTGCAGAGAATAGGATGGAGAAGCAGAAACAAGAAGGGTAGAGGTTAAATTAGCCGGGTGTGGTGGCTCGCGTCTGTAGTCTCAGCTACTCAAGAGGCTGAGGCAGGGGAATCGCTTGAACCCAGGAGGCGGAGGTTGCAGTGAGCTGAGATTGTGCTGCTTCAGCCTGGGCGACAGAGCAAGACTCCATCTCAAAAAAAAAGGGTGGAGGTGGCAGGCATTTCTGGAAAGGGGGAGATGATGGGTTCATCCTGGGATTTCACCTTCAGAATCAGGTGCACTTGGGATTACCTACTAATGCCTCTCCACACCACTCTGAACTGTCCAAGGCATCTGTCCTGTGCTACTCATGGCGCAGATGGCAACAGGGCTCTTCCTCCCCATCCAGGGCCCTAATTAAGGTGACGGATAGCACTGTAGTGAGATATCCATCCTGACCCCACCTCATCAGCCAGGGAGCTCCCTGAAGACCGGCCATTGAGAGAGGCACACAAGATGTGGTCTAAAATAAATTCTTTTAATTGTACATTTGTGTCTTGGGTTAACTGTGGGGTGAGAAACCTCCTCTTCATTTGCAATCCCAGCTATCTGCATACAATCTAGTGTTGTGGTCTAGCTGTTGATGAGGGGCAGAGGTCGATGCAGGGCTTGCCCCTGAGTGCACCGACATCTTCAGGGCAGGGAGCTCAGACCTGCGGAGGGAAGGGCAGCACAGGCTGGTGGGCAGCCTGCAGGTACAAGAGGAGGGTCTGCCTCTCCCCCTCCCTGCCTGGGTCGGGGTCCACTCACTCACCATGGTTGTACTTGCACTGCTTCAGGACCTCACTGAAGCCCTCACACAGGGACAGGTCACTCTGAGTGGTGGAACAGTCCAGGAACTGCCTGATCTCATAGGCGCAGGGCCCCATCTGCAGGGACTGGGAGGCAGCATGGGTGGGGGCCTGAGGGTACAGTGCAAGAGGGTGCAGGATCAGCTTGGAGTTGGTACCTGAAGGTGGGTTTCAAAGCTGGGGACCACCTGCTCCTCCCTACATCCCCAGCCTGGGTGTCCCAAGGGTCCTAGGCAGGCTGAGTGACTCAGCAGCAGAGGTGGCCACAGACAGCATGTTTCTGTGCCTTCTAATGGGCACGTTGGGCGGGGGCAGGGGAGGGAGGAGAAGGCTCTAAAAAAGCCCAGTACTCTGCCCGTGATCTCAGAGTATGAGCCCCACCCCCACAAGTTCTAGCACCTTCCTGGTTCAGCCACACTAATCCTCAGGACCCCTGACCTAGCCACAGAGCGCATTTGGCTTAGGGCTGGTTGAGTCCCCAGATAGGGAAAGGTCATCAGGGAAGTGGCTGACCTTCGCCCGTGGGCCCAGCGGTCACGGTGTCCAGACCTAGGTGTAGGGAGAACAGGGGATCAGGAAATCCAACATCCCTCCCTTCTGCTAGGGTGAGGTGACCTTGCTCGAGTCTCTAAGCCCCCAGGACCTGGGTTTCCCATCTTTAAAGGGCTGGTTGGTGTTTCTGCCTGGGAGCTTAGGGACTGTGGCCTCACAGAAGGGGCCAGGAAGCCCGCCTTTAAGTGACAATGAACTCAAGATCAGAGGACGAGGACCCTTCCTGGGCAGAGTCCTGGGCTGAGACAACGGTGAACACACTGGACGCTCCTCACTGGACACTTGGGCAGCTCCCTGTATGGCCTGCAGTTTCTCTGGGACCTGCCTCAGTTTCTCTGGGACCCGCTGCTCACCTGCTGGGCGGCAGGCTGGGCCGGCTCCGAACTCCCCCCGCTGAAGGCTCCGGTCAGGGCGCTGCCCATGACATGTCCCACAGCCGAGCCCACGGCTACCCCTGCGGCCGTGGATGCCATCTGAGCCATGAGGCCCGGCTGGCCCGAAGGGGCGGGAGCCGGGGCTGCTGCCGAGGGCGGTGGGTGCGCAGGCGGGTGGGCAGAGGGCGCGGCGGGGCGGCTGTGGGGGTGGCAGGAAGCAGGGTTAATCCTGGCCAGACCCCAGGCCGGGGGGCTGCAGCTCCTGGAAACGACCCCCGGAGAGGTGGACGACCCCTGTCGCCACACGTGGGTGCTGTACCCCCTCCCCTCCCCCCGCCAAGATGGCGCAGCAGCAGCCAAGGTCACTCTGCGGACGCCCTTAGGGGAGTGCCGACGCTTCCTTAACCCCCTCCCCACCGGCCCTTGTCCCCCTCACACCTGACTGGCCGGGCGGCCGCGCTGCGGCTTCCCCGAGGCATGGTGGCGGCGGTGGGACCCGGGCGATCTAGAGACGGCGGCGGCGGCAGCGGTTCTGTCGCGGGGATAAATGCCGCAGCGATTGTCACTGCCGGCGCAAAAAGGCGGGGCCTCAGGGACACGCCCCCAGCGGGAGGCCCTGCCCCCTAGCCTGTAGCCCTTCTCGCGTCCTCCGGACCGCTCCCTTCCAGCAGCTCTGGATCTCCGCGCCCATCTCGGCTGGAAATGGGACCCTGTTCCCTCCCTGCGCCTGGCAGGCTGTGCGGGTTCTGGGGACCACGGGCCAGTGCCGCAAAGCGCCGAGGGCTTTAAGAGGGCGACAGTTCCTTCTGTTAGGACCACTGCAGAGCGCAAGGAGCGGAGTTGGGGGTTTTGCGATCCCTGGAGGGGAGAGGAGACGGGGAGGCGACGGGCTAGGGCCAGCCAGGGAGGGCACGCGAGGCTCCAGGCCGGGCTCCGCCCTCTGCCCCCTCCCACCAGACAGGGTCTGCTGACCACCGCGTGACCTCGGGGTCTCGGGTGGCCTAGAGCTGAAAAGCGCGGCCCTGGGGAAGGCCTGGAGCGACCCATCCCCAGAACCCCCACGAGGGGGCGTCCCAATCCGTCTTCGACTCTCCCGGCCGAAATGCGCTGCTGGCCCCGGCAGCCTCGCGTAGCGCCTGCGGGGGATGAGATGAGGCCCCCCGCGAGGCCCTCAACCCCACCTGACCCCCGGGCCGGCCCACCCCACCTAGTTCCAGGCCCCGCGGGTGCAGCCCTGGACACTGACGGCCTTTACGAGACATCCAAGGAGCGAGTCTATCCCAAAGGCCTAGAAGCGTTTGCCTGGCTCGGTCAAACCTAGCACAAGTTTGAATCCTGCGGCCTTGCAATTTTAGCACCTTGGTTCCAGGCCAAGAAGGTGAACTGGAGCACGGATTTAGAACGCTTTCTTGCTCTTTGGGAACTTGAGGTTTTAATTTTTATTTATTTCTTTTTTTGAGACGGAGTCTTGCTCTGCGGCCCAGGCTGGAGTGCAATGGTGCCATCTCAGCTCACTGCAACCTCCGCCTCCCAGGTTCAAGCGATTCTCCTGCCTCAGCCTCCTGAGTAGCTGGGACTACAGGCGCCCGCCACCATACCCAGCTAATTTTTTTATTTTTAGTAGAGATGAGGTTTCACCATATTAGCCAGGCTGGCCTCAAACTCCTGACCTCGTGATCCACCCACCTCAGGCTCCCAAAGTGCTGGGATTACAGGCGTGAGCCACCGCGCCCGGCCAAATTTGAGGTTTTTATAGAGTTTTCTGGGTGACTTTGTAGTGGCTGTATTATTACTCCTAGGTGGGGGAAGGCAGGGACTGTCCCTCATTATTGTTTGCTGTGCTGGCAGATGACTCCTGGCACCGGGACTGTGGGTAGGGTGCAACACCAAGAGCAAAAGCACCCACAAGTGGGGTTGTGGGTCACCACGCAAGACAGGAGGCCCTTCTGTAAGGAAGGAGGAGATTGAGGGGCAAGGGGAGCGGTGGCTGAGGCGTTTGGCCCTGCCTGGCATGCTCAGTTCTGTGTGTACACAGCTGTCCCCAGCCATGCATGCTCTACATGGAAGCCGTGTGCAGCCCTGTGCTCTCACACACTGCAGTCCGTTCAGCCAGCCTGTGAACAGGGCTCTTCCCCAGCCCGTCTTCAGTTTCTCCTCTCCAAAGGGGGGTGACCACCCACCTTGAGGGTGGCCTCCCAGTGAGGTGAGCACACAAAGGGTGGGCCATTCTTTCCTGGCAGACTCACCAGACCTGGTCCAGCCTCCCTTGCTCTTGCAGTCCCTGCCCACCTGGTTCCTGTTTGCCAAACCAAACAAACTGAACACTCTCTTGTCTTGGTGATCCCCTGGGCCTAAACTGCAGAGAGCTGTTACTTCAGCTCCCATGGCTGATGGACTGCAGGTTCCACAAGGCATGGGCTTGCACCTCAGAGGCACCCAAGACCATTTAAGTGGGTTACACAAATGAAAATGAGGCTGAAAGGATGAGACTGAAGCAAGCATTGAAATGCCTACTTTTTTTTTTTTAATGGAGTCTCACTCTGTCACCCAAACTGGAATCCCGTGGCTCAATCTCCACTCACTGCAACCTCCGCCTCCCAGGTTCAAGTGATTCTCCTGTCTCAGCCTCCCAAGTAGCTAGGACTACGGGCATACACCACCATGACCAGCTAATTTTTGTATTTTTAGTTGAGACGGGGTTTCACCATGTTGGTCAGGCTGGTCTCGAACTCCTGACCTCAAATGATCTGCCTGCCTCAGTCTCCCAAAGTGCTGGGATTACAGGCATGAGCCACTACACCTGGCAAAAGGCCTACTTTTTAAAAAGTGAGTCACTGTAGCAGGGAACAGTGGCTCATGTCTATATCCCAGAACTTTGGGAGGCCCAGGCGGGCATATTGCTTCAGTCCAGGAGTTTGAGACCAGCCTGGCCAACATGGTGAAACCCTGTCTCTACGAAAAAATACAAAAATTAGCAGGGCCTAGTGATGTACACCTATAGTCCCAGCTACTTGGGAGGCCAAGGCAGGAGGATCGTTTGAGCCTGGAAAGCGGAGGTTGCAGTGAGCCAAGGGCACACTGTTGCACTCCAACCTGAGTGACAGAGCAAGACCTTGTCTCAAAATGATAAAAATAAGTAAAAATGAGTAAAAAAAGAAGATTGCTGGCTAGGAGCGTGGCTCATGCCTGTAATCCCAGCACTTTGGGAGGCCAAGGTGGGCGGATCACCTGAGGTCGGAAGTTCAAGACCAGCCTAGCCAACATGGAGAAACCTCATCTCTACTAAAAATACAAAAATTATCTGGGTGTTGTTGTGGGCACCTGTAATCCCAGCTACTCGGGAGGCTGAGGCTGGAGAACCGCTTGAACCCAGGAGGCAGATGTTACAGTGAGCCAAGATCGCACCATTGCACTTCAGCCTGGGTAACAAGAGTGAAACTCTGTCTGAAAAAAAGAAGAAAGAAAGAAAAGATTGCCAGCAGTCTAACAGTCTAGGCTGTAAAAATCACTGCTGTCTTACTTCTCCTCGCCCTCTAGGAGTCTCTATGGAGTCTTCTTGGATAAACTGTGAAGCGTTTCCCCACCTGCTTCCCTTTCTTGGCTCAGGCTTCCTGACAACAGCCTCACCTTAGAGTAGCTCAGAGCCCTGCCTGCCAGGATGGGAGCCACTGCCTGGATATTGGCTCTGCAGGGCCACCCATGATGGAGCAGATCGCCTGGTGAGGTGGTGAGGCCCTTCATCGTTTCAGGGGGTGTACAGCAGGATTGGGTAATGCCAAAAATCAGGGATGAGACTGAAGGATCCCTTCCAGAATGTGGACACACCCCCTCCTTTCATTCTTACCTCCTTTCTTTAAGTCTCCGGTCTGCAGGGGCCTGTGGGGACCTGACAAGGGTACACCCTAGGGGCCCAGTACTCCACTCAGACACCTCCCACAGCCTTCTGACGGCATCTTCCCCCCAGCTAACCAGCTAGAGGACCTCCTGACCCCTCCACTTGCCTGCTGGTATGGAAAAGTCTGGCCCCTCCCTTTTGGAGCCTCTGTTTCCCTATCTGTAAACTTTGGTCTGCCCCAAGCTGAAGGATTGGCCTGTCCTTGCCATATGCCTCACTTTCCCCTGGGACACATTTTAATATCCCTTTCCTGGCCGAGCACGGTGGCTCACACCTGTAATCCCAGCACTTTGGGAGGCCAAGGCAGGCAGATCACTTGAGGTCAGGAGTTCGAAACCAGCCTGGGCAACATGGAGAAACCATCTCTACTAAAAATACAAAAATTAGCCAGGCATGATGGCGCATGTCTATTGTCCCAGCCACGTGGGAGGCTGAGGCAGGAGAATCTCTTGAACCTGGGAGGCGGAGGTTGCAGTGAGTGGAGATCACACCACTGCACTCTAGCCTGGGAGACAGAGTGAGACAGTGTCTCAAAAAAAAAAAAAAAAGTAATAATAAATAAAATAATATCCCTTTTCTCACAGGGGCTGTGGTGTCATCTTCTAGAAAATCCGTTGAGGCTCTGAGGGGTGGGATAACTTGCTTGTGGGTAGGACCACCTGTAGCAGAGGTCAGAGGTCAGGCCACCAAGGAGACTCAGTGGGATGTGCTTTCCAAAGGTGGGGGTAGGGATGGGACCCATGAAACCCGACTCCTCTCAGACTCTAGCCAAGTCTAAGGCTTTGGACGCCCACCACCCAGCGGAGAAACTGAGGTCCAGAGCAGCACGGGTTTGGCCAGGGTAACCCAGCACCAGACAGGGACTTGGCCAGACCTGGGGTAGGACCCTGCCTCCGGCTATCGACCCCGCCGGTCTGTGCCCTCCCGGTCCATCTCCCTCACCCCAGCCGCGGCGGCTAGGATAGTTTAGAACAAAAGGCGGCGGGGGGCGGGGCCGGGGCGGGCCGGGGTGGGGGTGGTGGGGCGGAGGCTATAAGGGGCGGTGGCCCCGCGCGTCCCGGCAAGCCCAGCAGCCCCGGGGCGGATGGCTCCGGCCTCCTGGCTCCGCAGCGCGGCCTCGCGCGCCCTCCTGCTCCCGTTGCTGCTGCTGCTGCTGCTGCTCCAGCCGCCGCTGCTGCTGGTCCGGGCTCGGCCGCTGGTGAGTGCCCGCCACCCGCCGGCCGCTCCTCGCCGAGGGGGCGCCGGGCACGCGGGCTGGGCCCAGCGGCGGATCCGGACCCAAGGGGGCGCCCCGGGTGGCCTCCTGCGCCCGGTACCCGAAACGCTTTCTGGTTCCCTGTGGGCGTGGTAGACAGCGAGCTTCCGTTCCCTGGGGGTGTGAAGGAGAGTAGGCACCGGCATCGCTCGGGCCAGTGGGGACTCCACGTTGGACTCACGCTTGCTCCCAGCATGGGGACCAGCCCCTTGAGCTCCAGCCACGGGTGCTGGAGTATGTGTTGGGGGAGGTAGCAGAGGGAGTGGTTACAGGGGCCCCTATTCATCGCAGGGACAAAGCCGAGCAGGTCCCAGGCAGGTGTCAGCCTGCAGGTGTGTGGCCGAAGTTAGCACACCTCCAGGTGTGCGATGGGATGGAGGATAAAGGGACAGCTGGGGAGGGCGGCGCTGTGCTGTGGGAAATGGGGTCCGAGCCTGGAGATGTCCCCCGCGGGCACCTGCCGGCAGCAGCTTCGGGAGGCTTGGAGCCAGGAGTACACGAGTATGAAACAGTATGAGTGCAGTGTGTGTGTGACTGAGAGGTGGCTGTCAGAAAGAAGCAGGGAAAGGAAAGGGAAAAAAATATGTGCTTAGGAGATAAGAAAGCCCAGGTAAGAGAGGACAGCAGAGTGAGGAGAGCAGGGACTGCCATGGAGTGTGCCTGACAGCTTGCATGTGTCCCAAAACCTGCCCCTACCCTGGGGCACCTCTGCGCACCAGTCCCAGCCTGGGCCACTGTGGGTCCACAGCTCTTTGGGTGCCTGGGCGGCTCCACCCTACAGTGGAGGCATCCAGACAGCTCCAGCAGGGAAGGGAGCAGGAGGGGGTGACAGGCAGGAGTCTCGAGACTGGTCTGGTGAGGAGGGAGGCCTGACCAGCTGGGACCCTCTGTCCAGCCACTCCGGCTCTGCCCTGGGCAGCCTTGTCCTGTGCTGGCTATGGGTGCAGAAAGGGATGGGATGGGTGGGGTAGAGTGGATGGGGGCATTTCAGTCTGGAGTCCTGCCTCTTCACCTGCCCCTCTTGGTCCCCTAGGACTTGGAACAGAGTCAGGAATCACCATGGGTAGCCGTTGAACCCACAGGTTTGGAAACTGGAGAGATCTGGGTTTGAACCATGCGACCCTGGGTGAATCCTCCTGTGCCTCAGAATCTCACCCACTCCATCTCTAATGTGGGTGAGGGTGGGAGGGGGCAACGGTACCTACTGCTGTGCCCACTGCTGAGCAATGAGGTGAGGCCAGGCACACTGGAGACACTGCCACCTGTAACTGCCACTTTGACGCTTGTGCAGGGTCAGCGCTGGAGCTGGGGGCCAGATTGGGGTGGGGTCTGAGCTGGACTGTGGTCTGTCACTCTGCAAACATGCAGGGAGCATTTGGGGTCACCTCTGATATATTTATTGCTAGGCTGCCTTCAGCAGGGCCTGGAGAGCTCTGTAAATATTTATTCAGCCCAGTTACCAGCTTTCAGGGCTGACGGAAGCCCTGCAGCTCGATGGATGAGACAAAGCTACCATCCCTTCTGGAGTCAGCAGGAGAGGGGTGAGAATAGGAAGATTAGGTGGAAGCTTCAGGGAGAAGATCTCCCTGCTTGCCAACTAGCTGTGCGAGTTGGGCAGGTTGCTTGACCTCTCTGAGCCTCACAGGGACGTGATGCTACATACCTGCATGGTGATGCTCCCACTTTCCTCTGTAGCCTAACAAGTGCCCTCCTTGAAGGCCCACCTCCCACTGACATTAGAAGGCATAACTATGATTAATTATACCCAATGGACCGCCTGCAAACTGAGACCCAGAAAGGGACACAACTAGCCTGGCCTTCCTCAATGGCTTCCTGGCAGCCTGGAGTCCTCCCTTATCTTCCCTCTATCTGGTGCCTCCCACATTCGGGATTGCAAGTTGACCCCCAGGGTGGGGGTGACTCTGAGTCTCAGCTCTGCCAGGACACTGGGTCAGCTGAGAAATTCCTTGAATGTGTCTGAGGCTGAGGTTTGGTGCCTGCCAGAGGAGGATGGGGCCGAGTGAGCTAAGAACCCACCACAGGGCAGGCCAAGGGAGGCTACTGGCCGAGACAGAGGGAATGCACTAAAGCAGAAATGCTTCTTGGGAAAATGGGTTTTGGAGAAAAGCCAAGAGCTAGGGAGACAGGAGGAAGCTCTGGAGGTAGGAGGCATGAGCCCCAGATCTAGGCCCAGCTCTTGCATGACTTGCTGTGTGATCCTGGGCAAAGTCCTTGACCTCTCTGGGCTCTGTCTCATCCTCTGGGAAATGGGGGAGCTGCCTGTTCCTCAAACTCCCCAGAGGTGTAGATGAGGCCAGGAGTGGCCTATGTCTGCCACGTCACCTCACTGAGTCCCAAGAGTCCTGGGAAGACCAAGCTCACCTGTCTCACAAGTAGCAAGTTGCTTCATGCCAGGCCTTGTAGTTAGGGCATCTGGCGTGAGGCAAAGAGTGTGTGTCCTATCCCAGCCACGGAGAAACTGAGGCCAAGAGCTCATGGGCTCTAAAAACAACCTCACTAGCTAGAGGCCTCGTTTCTAGCCTCTCCTGCTCACTCACTTTCTATGAATTTAATGAACGAGACATGGACATGGAGAAGAGACCTTGATATGCCAGGAGACCCTGCACAAGGCACTTTTCTCCTCTAGGCCTGAAAGCTCTCTCCTACTTTGACTTCTGTTCTACCATTTAAAGCCTGGAGATTTTGCTGGGGAGCTGGAGGGCTGGTGGGTGATGGTAGCAGTAGGGACTGGCAAGTGTAGATTCCCAAGCATGGGAGGGGACGAGGAACAGGGCCAGGTAAGAGGTGCTTCTCTGTGCCAGACGCTGCAGCAGGCATTACAGAAGAATGTCATGTAGTCCTTTGCTGCAGCACCATCCCCATTTGACAGATAGGAAAATTGAGGCTAAGAGAGGAAGGTGACTTGTCTAGAGTCTCCATGGCATAGAACGAGGCCCTCTGAAGCGCAATGATTGGCTCTTTTTGCTACGCTAAGACTGTTATGATCTAGGGCTTTGGGCATGGACTGGGTACCTCATGGGGGAAGGACAGGAAGGGACAGTGGAGGGGGTGGGGCATGTCCATGTCACTCCCTCCTTGGCCGTCTGTACCAGGCCTCACTGGAGGGCAGAGGAGAGAGGAGATTTATGGCCATGGGCGTAGACAGAGCTGGCAGGCTGGGCTCTGGGCTGTTTGGAGCTGCCAGGGGACAGTACAGCTCTGCGCTTTCCAGGGAGGGTCTTCATACCCCTGCCAGGCTGGGGAAAGGAATCTGTCTCTTCTGTAGGTCAAGGGGGCAGTGTGGCCAGGAGGAGGGACAGGCCCTTGTGTCAGCCCACGTCCTCCGTGGGAGAACTTGGGTATGTAGCATCTCCACCTCCCTGGTGGGTATTGGAAGCACAACGAACCTGCCTGCAAAGTGCCCAGGAGGTAGCAGGTGCTGAATAATCTGGAGTTCCTTTTTTTCCGTCACCAAGGTGAGGCCAGCCTGGGTCCCTGCTCCAGGGGAAGGGTGACTCAACCCCTGCAGAGCAGAGCAGAGGTAGAAGGGAGCTGGGTGGGCTGTGAGCACAGTCTGCTGCCTGCCAGCTGTTACCTGAACAAGCTGCTTAACTCCTCTGAGGCCCATTGGGGTTGATGGTGGAGCTGGTGAGAGGTTCCCTCAGGGGCTAAGAGCAAGTCCATGGAGCTGTTGCCAAGGTCGTCGCCCGAAACAGTGATAAGTACTTATTAACAATAAGCCCAGGCCGGCCGCAGTGGCTCACGGCTGTAATCTCAACACTTTGGGAGGCCGAGACAAGTGGATCACCTGAGGTCAGGAGTTCAAGACCAGCCTGACCAACATGGCAAAACCTACTAAAAATACAAAAGTTAGCCAGGCATTCCTCCTACCCGGGAGGCGGAGGCCGAAAAATCACTTGAACCTGGAAGGTGGAGGTTGCAGTGAGCCGAGATCGTGCCACTACACTCCAGCCTGGGCAACAAGAGTGAAACTCTGTCTCAAAAAATAAAACAACAACAAAAAAAAAACAGTAAGGCCAGAATCAGCCAGAACCCATGACTCAGTGAGACTGCACTCTGGCAGGTAACTATGCAATGAGCAATCTCGGAAACTGGGGGGGCAGCTGCTGCAGGCCTCACCCCCCTTAGTAGTTCCATAGCCTCCATGTTCAGAAGGCTCCCCTTCATGGTGGGGTGTTCTTGATCCCCAGCTCTGGGGTTGGGAGCAGGGAACGCTGGGATGCTGATCAGATCCCTGGGGTGTCTGGAGTCTGGGATTGCTGCCAAAGGCTGAGGCTGAGGCGGGGCCTGAGTGGCCAAGCTCCTGGCCCAAATATGGCTGTGGGGAGGCTGCAGTGGCCCAGCCCAGCCAGGTGCTAAGCCTCTCAGCAAACAGTACAGCTCCATCCCTCTCCTCCAGTGCAGGAAGACTTGGCCTCTGTGCTGTGTCCAGAGCCAGGCCTTGGCCTTAGGCCTGGGCTGCCAGGGTCCTGGCCTGGCCTTGCCACACCCTTGCTGGGTGACTTTGCAGGGTCTCCCAACCTCTCTGAGCTTCTGCTTTTCTCATGTACGAGAACTGTAACTTCTGCCCTGGAGACTTACAGAGGGTAGGAGGATGTAGCTCAGGTCTGAATCATCATTCGAGGTCCTGGGGCTTTGGCGGGTGGGGCTGGTCACTTGGTTATTAACTGTCCCCACCCTCCCCGCTTGAAGAGGGCAGGCAGATCACAGATCTAGCTCCCACCATACTCCTAGCCCTGGTAGGGTGTGAGCAAAACCGCCTCTGCTAGAAGCCAGGCCTCAGTGGCGAGGTGCTCTTCCGGGTGCTGGGCCTGTGCTAGGTGCTGTATATGCCTCACCTTGTCCAGTCCACAAATCAGTGTCATCCCCAGCAGTCAGGTCACACTGACTTAGGCCACACTGCTGGCTCCATGATGGGGAGGAGGTGGGGGAATCCTGGGCAGGAGAGAGGGCGGAGCCTGTTCACATGACGGACCGGGGACAGCAGCATGGGGGGTGACCCAGGTGTGTCTGAACTTAGCAGACACAGGAAGAAAGGGAGCTAGAAGCAAGTTTCTGTGGGGAGCAGGAGGAGCTCGCCTGGTGTTCCCTTGGAGGAAGCTTTTTGAGGCCCATTCCTGGAGTGTGTGGCTCATAGCCAGTCCCAGTGTGCCCCCACCCCAGACCTCATTGGCCTGAGTAGCTGGAGTAGGTGACAGGCAGCCCAGGGCCCTCCAGGAGGTAGACATCATCCCCTCCATGAGGGGACAGCTTGATGCCTTGGAACAAGGTGCCAGGAAACCAGAGAGCCAGCCAGATGCCAAAGGGCCCTGCCACGTGCCGGGGCCCCTTCCCTCCCCATTTGCCCAGCCACACAGTGGGCTGGGGTTGCATGTGGGTGTGCTGATGGGCCACACCTCTAACTGTGGGCCATGTGAACCTTAGGCCTGACCAGCCCCTTGTGTCATCTCTCCTGTCTAGAATGTCCACCACAGCCATGCAGAGAGGAGGGGGCCGCAGCCCTGGCATGCAGCCCTCTCCAGTAGTCTGGCACTTGCTCCTGCCACGCAGGAGGCCCCCCGGCCTGCCAGCAGCCTTAGGCCTCCCCGCTGCGGCGTGCCTGACCCACCCGATGGGCTGAGTGCCCGCAACCGACAGAAGAGGTTTGTGCTGTCTGGCGGGCGCTGGGAGAAGACGGACCTCACCTACAGGTAGGGGCCTGGGAGCAGGACACTAGGATGCCACCTGTGTGTCCGCGGGTGAGCTGGCCGCCCTCACAGCTGCCACTTGAGACACACATCAGGGCTAGATCTTCGTGTCTAACAGACCTGTGTGCCTGCTGAACCCCAGGGAGGCCATCTATGGGCAAACACCCTGAAGCCCCAACTCAGACACACACACCTAAAGAGACCCTCCCTCAGCAGAGGGGCAGTGCCTCTGTCATCATGCAAAGAGTCCCAGCACATGCCTGCAGATGGGTGTTCAGTCACTCAGGCAGCCATTACTAGGGACCTGTGAGGACCAGGCTCTGGGAATCCATGGTGAATGAGGCAGACACAGCCCAATCCTGAGTCAGTCTGAGGTGGGTGTCAGCCATGTCATTGTCCAACTCTACCATCACCATTTGGGCTTTGAGCAAGTGGAGACAGTGGTAAGCAGGAAGAGGCAAAAGTGGGCATGTCATTGGGTGACCTGGGAGGACCCTGGGCAGGTGATGGGGAAGCCGGGGCTCACACATCCTGTGGGTGGGGACCCAGCCTGGGAGTGAAGAATGGGTTGGTGTCACACAGCACTGGAGCTGAGACTGGGGTCTTCAGAATTTCCTAGGTAGGGGCCTGGGAACCAATGGAGGCTTAAGGAGCCAAGGTCTCCCCACAGTGAGTGGCACTGTCAGGTCTAGGACGGGGGTCTTGGGACCCCTGGTCCTGGTTCTTTCCACTGAATGCAGACACTGCCCGAGTATGAGCAAACCACATACACATGTATGTGTGGCCAGGGAGACCAGTACGCTGCAGCTGTGGCCCAGAGCACACCTGGCCTGTGTCCCGAGTGTTCACACACCCACCAAGCATCCTGGTGCCTCAGCCATGAGGGGCTATTCCTGCCCTGAGGCCTAGGCCCCTCCATCTCCCTCCAGGATCCTCCGGTTTCCATGGCAGCTGGTGCAGGAGCAAGTGCGGCAGACAATGGCAGAGGCCCTAAGGGTGTGGAGCGACGTGACACCACTCACCTTCACTGAGGTTCATGAGGGCCGTGCTGACATCATGATCGACTTTGCCAGGTGAATGGGCAGCCTGGGACCCCTCCAGGAACAGCCCCACCTGCCAGCAGCCACTGACCCCACCCCCACTCATCTGTAGGTACTGGCATGGGGACAACCTGCCGTTTGATGGGCCTGGGGGCATCCTGGCCCATGCCTTCTTTCCTAAGACCCACAGAGAAGGGGACGTCCACTTCGACTATGATGAGACCTGGACTATCGGGGACGACCAGGGTATGGGCTGAGGACCACTTTTCCAGATGGGGCAACAGAAGATCATAGAGACTGGGGACTTGCCAGCCGGACACGGTGGCTCACGCCTGTAATCCCAGCACTTTGTGAGGCCGAGGCGGGTGGATCACGAGGTCAGGAGATTGAGACCATCCTGGCTAACATGGTGAAACCCCATCTGTACTAAAATATAAAAAATCAGCTGGGCACAGTAGCACACACTTGTAGTCCCAGCTAATTGGGAGGCTGAGACAGGAAAAATCACTTGAACCTGGGAGGTGGAGGCTGCAGTGAGCCGAGATCGCGCCACTGCCCTATAGCCTAGGCAACAGAGTGAGACTCCATCTCAAAAAATAAAAATAATTAAAAAAAGAGAATGGGGACTCACCAAGGTCACTGAGCTGGGATCTGGAGCTGGGTGTCCTATCTTAGGTAGAAGGTTTGGGGGTTGCTGAGCCACCTCCCTTTTCCAGGCACAGACCTGCTGCAGGTGGCAGCCCACGAATTTGGCCATGTCCTGGGGCTGCAACACACAAAAGAAGCCAAGGCCCTGATGTCCGCCTTCTATACCTTTCGCTACCCACTGAGTCTCAGCCTAGATGACCGCAGGGGCATCCAACACCTATATGGCCAGCCCCAGCCCACTGTCTCCTCCAGGACCCCAGCCCTGGGCCCCCAGGCTGGGATAGACACCAATGAGATTGCACCGCTGGAGGTGAGGCCCTGTCCGCAGTTCCCCCACTCTTCTCCTGGCCACTGTGGCTGTAGCATGTGCCCTCAGCATGTGTCCCTCTCTCCCCCTACAGCCGGAAGCCCCACCGGATGCCTGTGAGGCCTCCTTTGACGCGGTTGCCACCATCCGAGGCGAGCTCTTTTTCTTCAAAGCGGGCTTCGTGTGGCGCCTGCGTGGGGGCCAGCTGCAGCCCGGCTACCCGGCATTGGCCTCTCGCCACTGGCAGGGACTGCCCAGCCCTGTGAATGCTGCCTTCGAGGATGCCCAGGGCCACATTTGGTTCTTCCAAGGTGAGTGGGGGTTGGGGATCTGCTTGAGAGACTTCCCAGAGCCAGGAATGTCATGGCCAAGGGCAGGGACAGACAGATGGATCCGCAGGGACAGACAGATGGATCCTCAGGGACACAGTGGGCAGGGAGAGGTTCCCCAAAGCCTGGGAGCCAAGGAAGAGAGTGTGGCTCACTCCTCAGGCACAGCTAGGAGGCCCCCGGAGGTGGCTCTTAAGCTAGGAGTAGCGTGGAAGGGATTGCAAGGTGGGGCCGCGTGTTGGTGCATTCAACCCTCAAAGCTACGCATGGGGCGGGGTTCTAGAGATGAGGCCTCTGGGTCTCAGAGGCAGTGAAATGACTCACCCAGAGTGCAGCTGGGAAGAGGCAGGACAGGAAACTGATCCAGGTCTGTCATCCCAGAGCTGGGATTTCCATCTTCAACTGGCAGAGTGGAGAGCCTAGAGCATTGCAGATGCCAGGGACCTCACAAATGAAGGCACAGCCTGGGAAAGCTGCATGGGTTCTAGGGCAGCCCAGCCTGCAGAGGCCCAGAAAGTGGTCAGCCAAATGCCAGTGGAAGGAGCAGGAGCCCAGGCAGAGAGGAACCTCACCCGTACACAATTTACTGAGCATTCACCGCCCTAGCTTATCCCAGGCCTCCCACTTCCCTCCGTGGGTGGGGTGCTGAGCAGGCATTATTGGCCTGCATGTTTTACTAATGAGGAAACTGAGGCTGGGAGAGTCTGTGGTGGTGGCCAAGCAGGTCCACCATGGCTGGGCATGGCAGTGGTGGCTGGGCAGGTCCTTGCAGCCTTCCCTCTTCGGCAGGTGCTCAGTACTGGGTATACGACGGTGAAAAGCCAGTCCTGGGCCCTGCACCTCTCACCGAGCTGGGCCTGGTGAGGTCCCCGGTCCATGCTGCCTTGGTCTGGGGTCCCGAGAAGAACAAGATCTACTTCTTCCGAGGCAGGGACTACTGGCGTTTCCACCCCAGCACCCAGCGTGTAGACAGTCCTGTGCCCCGCAGGGCCACTGACTGGCGAGGGGTACCTCCTGAGATCGATGCTGCCTTCCAGGATGCTGATGGTGTGTTGGGGGAGGGGCAGCTGGTGGGAGGTGGGCACAGCAGCCTCATGTTCCACATGCCTGCCCGGCTCTTCATTACAGGTCCTTTGTCCAGCGCCGTCTGCCCTCCTCTCAGTGGCTGGGTGGTGCTATATTCTATGTTGCAGATGAGGAGACTGAGGGTCAGAGAGGGGCAAGGTCTTACCCTGGTTCCTCAGCCACAGCTAGTAGAACAATCAACTGCTGTGCACTGAGGGCCAACAATGCTCTAAGCTCCTTAGTGGTCTCATCCAGTTCCTAGAACAGCCCTCTGATGTGATACCTGTTGTCAACCCAGTTTCAGGAGGAGCAAACAGAGGCTCAGGCCCTGAGGCCCCTAACCTGGCCTTCCACCCTGGTGGTCCCTGCTCCTAACCACTGACCCACCCAGTCTCCCACAACCACAGAGGTCCAGGACTCAAAGTTCAGTACTCCCTCTGCTCCTGGGCCCCTCTTCTGTCCTTTCTCCCACATCAGGACCTGCTGGGAGAGCTATCCTAGGGTAGCCTCCAGCTCCAGGACTCCAGGATGCCCTTCAAGAGCCTGGCTAGTGGGTGCAGGAGAGCGTGATGTGGAGGGTGGTGGGGGCAACGGGACTTGCTTTTCTGAGAGGTGGGACTCGGGCCTCTGAGGCTCTGGGTACCTGTCAGGCTGAGTACTAACCCAGCCCAGAATCTGGGGCAGGCAGAAGGGCTCCCTAGAGGGAAGAGAGGTTCTGAAAGGTTGGCCCTGGACTCTCCTTCCTCGAGGAACTCAGCAGTGGCCAAGGCCTGCCCACACAGCCCTCCCTTAGTGCCCATCCCTGGCACAGCCTGACAGGTAGGAGTAGGGCCCAGTGTCCACTCGCCCAGGCTTGACCGCATTCTCTTCTCAGGCTATGCCTACTTCCTGCGCGGCCGCCTCTACTGGAAGTTTGACCCTGTGAAGGTGAAGGCTCTGGAAGGCTTCCCCCGTCTCGTGGGTCCCGACTTCTTCGGCTGTGCCGAGCCTGCCAACACTTTCCTCTGACTGTGGCTTGGATGCCCTCAGGGGTGCTGACCCCTGCCAGGCCATGGATATCAGGCTAGAGATCCATGGCCATCTTTGTGGCTGTAGGCACCAGGCATGGGACTGAGCCCATGTCTCCTCAGGGGGGATGGGGTGGGGTACAACCATCATGACAACTGCAGGGAGGGCCACGCAGGTCGTGGTTACCTGCCAATGACCGTCTCAGACTGGGCAGGGAGGTTTTGACATGACTTAAGAGGAAGGGCAGTCTTGGGCCAGCTATGCAGGTCCTGACAAACCTGGCTGCCCTGTCTCTATCCCTGTCCCTCAGGGTAGTACCATGGCATGGCTGGGGGAACTGGAGTGTCCTTGCTCTATCCCTGTTGTGAGGTTCCTGCCAGGGGCTGGCACCGAAGCAAGGTGCTGGCCTTCAGCCCTGGCTGAGCAACTGGGCCATAGGGCAGGGCCGTTTCCTGAGGTCAGCTCTGGGTAGGTGCTTGCATCTGTCTGACTTCTGGCTGACAATCCTGGAAATCTGTTCTCCAGAATCCAGGCCAAAGAGTTCACAGTTAACTGGGGAGGGGGATTCTTCCTGCAGGAGACCCCCGGGCCCTGGAGGCTGCAACATACCTCAATCCTGTCCCAGGCCGGATACTCCTGAAGCCCTAATTGTAGCACTGCTATCCTCCAAAGCCATTGTAAATATGTGTACAGTGTGTACAAAGCCTTTTTTTTTTTTTAAACTGAGGACTGTCATTAAACACAGTTGTTTTCTAGTTGCCTGCTTGGTCTCTTTCTGTGAATGTTCAGCCAGGATCAGGAGGCCTGGCCGCTGTCCAGCCCTATCCTGGGAGCCAGGGTCGCAGTTCCCCAACCCAACCCTCTGGCCCTTGGGGCTGGGCACAGTGCTCAGGGCTCCTCTTGCTCCATTACATCACATTTTGCTACAGTGGCTTCTTAACTGGCTCCACACTTTCCTACTTGTCCCCTCCGTTCATCCACCAAAGTGGTGGTCATTTTATCTGCTCCTGCCACAGCCCAGCCCATCGTGAAACACACTCAGCCTTCCATACATAGCTGTGGTTTCTGCATCCATAGACTCAACTAACCCCTGGTAGAAAAAAAATGTTTAAAAAAAGGATGCTGCCGGCTGCAGTGGCTCCTGCCTGAAATCCCAGCTCTTTGGGAGGCTGAGGTGGGTGGATCACCTGAGGTCAGGAGTTTGAGACCAGCCTGGCCAACATGGTGAAACCCCATCTCTACTAAAAGTACAAAAATTAGCTGGGTGTGGTGGCAGGAGCCTGTAATCCCAGCTACTTGGGAGGGTTGCCTCTGTACTGAACATGTACAGACGTTTTTCCTTGTCATTGTTCCCTAAACAATATAATATAACAACTATTTATATAGCATTTGCATTGCATTAGGTAATATAAGGAATCTAGAGATGATTTAAGGTATACAGGAAAACATATGTATGTTATATGCAAATACGACACCATTTTATATAAGGGACTTGAGGATCTGTGGACTTTGTTATCTTCAGGGGGTCCTGGAACCAATTCCCATGGACACTGAGGGATGACTGTACTTTGGTTTCCCACCACTGTGAGGCCACAGAGGAAATCAGTTTCGGTTACTGCCCTTCCCAACTCTCCAGGGCCTCGTCCTACCTTCCAACCCCATGTGTGTCTTCATAATAGCATTTATCATAGTTGCATTTTTTTTTTTTTTTTTTTTTTTGAGACGGAGTTTCACTCTCGTTACCCAGGCTGGAGTGCAATGGCACGATCTCGGCTCACCGCAACCTCCGCCTCCTGGCTTCAGGCAATTCTCCTGCCTCAGCCTCCTGAGTAGCTGGGATTACAGGCACGCGCCACCATGCCCAGCTAATTTTTTGTATTTTTAGTAGAGACGGGGTTTCACCATGTTGACCAGGATGGTCTTGATCTCTTGACCTTGTGATCCACCCGCCTCGGCATCCCAAAGTGCTGGGATTACAGGCATGAGCCACCGCGCCCGGCCGCATTTTTTTTTTTTTTTAAGAGAGACAGGTTCTCCCTTTGTTGCCCAGGCTGGAGTGCAGTGGTGCAATCAGCTCACTATAACCCGGAACTCCTGGGCTCAAGGGATCCTCCCCTTACCACTTCCCAAGTAGCTGGGGCTACAGGCGCACACTACCACGCCACACCCAGCTTATTTATTTTAAAATTTTTGTAGAGACAGGGACTTGCTGTGTTGTCCAGTCTGGTCTTAAACTCCTGGCTTCAAGTGATGCTCTCTGCCTTGGCCTCCTAAAGAGTTGGGATTACAGGCATGAGCCACTGTACCCAGCCACAGCTGTAATTTCAGTAGACTGAACCGTATGAAATCATCAGTGGTGGGCCACTTTTTTACTCACTGCATTATTTAATCAGATACACGATTGCTTTGAGACTTTCTTTAGTTTCACTAGCTTCGGGCTGTAGGAACCAAGAGGCGGAGCCTGGTTTCCCGTCCCACTGCAGGGCTCAGGTAAGCAGAGCGTAGAGCTAAGAAAGGAATGGAGGTGGAAAGTGTCCCTTCCCTCCCATGTTTATCTGATGCACCAGCCAAACCAAATACCATCTGGGCCTTTGAATATTGCCAGTCCTTATCCGCTGTTGTCATTTTGCCCACCTCCACAGCTGCAGAAACAGTCGTAGGCCCGGAACTGGGATATCTGTTCCTAGGGGCCCGCCTATCTGCTCAGTTGCATTGCCTGTTTTAGGGTTTGGGAAGCTAAGGCACGAGCCTGGAGTTACAAACATGCCCAGACCACTCAGGCTTCCAGATACTAGGTCCTTCTCCTTCAAGCCTCACTTCGTTTCTTTTCCCCTGGGCTCCGTTCCAGTCCTGGCTGTAAGACTGAGAAAGCAGTGGCTATTTTTGTCCGTGAGAAGCTTTCCTTTCTACACCACGACTTGGGAGGCAGCCTGGGAGGAAAAGAAATTAGTCGTGACTCCTTTAAGGGGTCCGCGGAGGCGCGCCCGGCCTTTTGTTTGAGCGGCGGCGCGCGCGTCAGCGTCAACGCCAGCGCCTGCGCACTGAGGGCGGCCTGGTCGTCTGCGGAGGCGGCGGCTGAGGAGCCCGGCTGAGGCGCCGGTACCCGGCCCGTTGCGCATTTCGCCTTCTGGCTTCGGTTTCCCTCGGCCCGGCACGCCCCAGCCCCGCCCAGGCCCCACCCCAGCCCACCGGATCCCTCGCTGACCGGCTCCGGCCGCCCGTCTCTGCCGCCGCAATGATGATGATGGCGCTGAGCAAGACCTTCGGGCAGAAGCCCGTGAAGTTCCAGCTGGAGGATGACGGCGAGTTCTACATGATCGGCTCCGAGGTAGCCTGCGGCGCGTCCTCGCCCTCCCCGGGCTCGGCCCCGCGGGAGCCCCAGGGCGGGCCCGTGCGCCGATAGCGCGCGTCTCCATTCATCGGGGCGGGCGCGCGCGCGGGGCGTGGCCTAGTGGGCGTGTTGGCGTGGCCCCGCCCCCTCATCGATTTGGGTTTCCCTACCCATTTCGCCGAGGTCTGCCGTCTGCAGTGCTGCCAGGGCTTTATGGCGCCGCGAGAGGTTCCACTGGTTCCGCGCTGGGTTGATTTCCCGCCAGACTCAAAGAAATGGAATGTCGGGTTAGCCCCTGCGACGCTTGGGGGACCGCACTGCTGCCTTTGACTCTTTTTAGATGTTGTAAATTTCACGTGCACCCCTCCCCTCATTGCTACTCGTGGGGTCCTGAAATGGCAGGCTGGAAACCCCCGGGCTTAGTGAGGGTTCATCCCTATTGTGTTTGTTGCCTCTTAGGTGGGCAGTAGAGGTGTTTTGACCTTTGTTTACCAGTGAAGAAACAGATTGGAGGGAGATGTTTGCTTTTGGGTGGGTAAGGGCCCCATGCCTAAGCTGATTCTTTAAGCAATTGACACTTTCCATACCTGTGAACTGATTCTGGATTATTACAGGGCAAGAAAACAAGGATCTTTAATCCTTAAATAGAGTGGCAGTATTTTGTTGCATCAACTGAATGACTGCCTTTGGAAAAACCCTCAATTGGCCCTTAAACGAGTGTTTGTCCCAAGTATATTAAGTTCTTGTTTTTTGTCATTTATTTACTTATTTTTGAAACGGAGTCTCGCTCTGTCACCAGGATAGAGTGCAGTGGCACGATCTCGGCTCACTGCAACCTCCGCCTCCCAGGTTCAAGCAGTTCCCTGCCTCAGCCTCCTGAGTAGCTGGGATTACAGGTGTCTGCCACCACGCCCACCTAATTTTTGTATTTTTAGTAGAGATAGGGTTTCACCACGTTGGCCAGGCTGGTCTTGAACTCCTGAACTCATGATCCACCTGCCCCAGCCTCCCCAAGTGCTGGGATTACAGGTGTGAGCCACTACGCCTGGCCTTATTAATAGGTTTTATCTTATTTTATTTTATTATTGAAAAAAGGTCTCACTTTGTTGCCCAGGCTTTGGTACAGTGGTGCGATCTCGGTTCACTGCAGCCTTGACCTCCTGGGGTCAAGTGATCCTCTTGCCTCAGCCTCCCAAGTAGGTGGGACTACGGGCGTACGTCACCATGCCCGGCTACTTTTTGTATTTTTTTTTTAGAGATGGAGTTTTGCTGTGTTGCCCAGGCTGGTCTTGAACTCCTGGGCTCAAGTGATCCTTGTACCTCAGCCTCTCAAAGTGCTGGAATTTCAGGTGTGAGCCACCACATTCACACTAGGCCCATTCATACTTTTTAAACTTGTGGGTTTTTGCCTTCACAGTTGAGCATAGCATGAATGAATGAAGCCTCAAGATGGTCACCCTGAGTCCCATGGATGAGACTAAGGTCAATAGCATCAGAACTTTAGTGTTAGCATTTTTCCACCTTTTTTTTTGAGGGGGACAAGATCTGACTCTATCACTCAGGCTGGAGTGGAGTGGTGCAATCTCGGCTCTCTGCAACCCAGGCTCAAGCCATCCTCTCACCTCAGTCTCTCAAGTAGCTGGGACTACAGGCACACACCACCATGCCTGGCTAATTTTTATATTTTTAGTAAAGATGGGGTTTTACCATATTGCCCAGGTTGGTCTTAAACTCATGAGCTCAAGTGATCTGCCCACCTCGGCCTCCCAAAATGCTGGGATTATAGGTGTGAGCCACTGTACCTCGTCTTCATCAATTTTTATAAAACAAAAAGTGGAGGATGCAATAAAATTTTCACATTGTCACTTAAATTGCAACTGTTCAAAGATGGCAGTGCTGGGGAGATGGAGCCAGTGCCTGTCCTTCTGCTGCAGTTCAGCATTGTCCTCATTGGCTAGTAGGCACCTGCCTAACTACAGGATGCAAAACATGAGTTTCATCATGTGATACTAAGCAAGTTGTTTACCTGATCTAATGGATGTAAAAGTAGTTAGATTGGCTCAGAGTGGGTGACACTTCAAAAGAAAGCTTTTATTTATTAGTTGGAGCAAATTGAGAAGCTGTAAGTGGCCAAGTGGGAAGAACCTTGGGAGGCCTGATTCCAGCCCTCCTCTGCCTTGGTGTCACGTTTCTCATGTGGATAATGTGATGCTTAGACTAGATGGTCTCCAGGATCTTCCCCAAAGCACATTTTAGTTTTTAGAAAGCTAATTACAGTCTTGTTTTTCAGCCCCCTTCACTCCTGGGCCTCCTAGTAAGAATAGTTTTCCTGAGGCCCAGCCTATAAGAGACTCAGATGGAGAGGCAAGTTTGTTCTCTTGGGCCTGACTTAATCATCAGACCTTTGGAGTTTAGGCAAGGGTTTGAGGTCAGAGCTCTATTGAAATCAATAGCTCCAGTGACAATAGTGGATGGATGGCCCCCACCCTATGGAAAACAGACACTGTATTCAGAGAGGTGGGCCAGCCGTAGCAACATCCCCAGTGCCTCTCTGCGCCTTGGGAGGGCGTCTGCATTTACTATGAGTATGTGTCACTGTTCTGCCATTAACAGACAGCTGTATTTACTAAGCCAGAGTCATGGAGCTTCGAGGACCCTAACAGATACCCAAGCCCAGCACCTTCATTTTATATTCAGGAAACCAGGTACTGAGAGGTCAAAGGCTGGTTCAGGGGAAAGCCAGGAAGGCAAGCCCAGTTTCCTAGTTCTGAAGGGGCTTTGCGGGGCATCTAGGAGTCTCAGATCCCTGCAGGGCCTGCAAGGTAGTCAGAGGGGAGGGTGTTGTCAATTTCTTTTCAAAAACGTAATGGAAATTCTACATTTACCATGATACTGGATGATACTGATGCACAAGCCAAATAACACAGAGGGGTCTGTGCTCTCTGTGTGGAAAGCGAGTGACTCGCTGTGGCAGCTCTTCTCTCACTGCGTTTAGCAGCCCTGGTTGTTGATTATGTACATCACTGAAGAAAAATGGAGAAACGTTTTTATTTAATGGTATGGCCAGGTGTGGTGGCTCACACCTATAATCCCAGCACTTTGGGAGGCTGAGGCAGGAGAATCACTTGAGTCCAAGAGTTTAAGACCAGCCTGAGCAACATAGTGAGACCCTTACCTCTACAAATGCTTTTTTTTTTTTTAATAATTAGGCCGGGTATGTGGCTCACACCTGTAATCCCAGCACTTTGGGAGGCCGAGGCAGGCAGATTGCTTGAGCCCAGGAGTTCAAGACCAGCCTAGGCAACATGGTAAACCCCGTATCTACAGAAAATACAAAATAAGCCAGTCATGGTGGTGCACAGCTATAGTCCCATCTATTCAGGAGGCTGAGGCAGGAGGATCACTTGAGCTGGGGAGTTCAAGGCTGCAGTGAGCTATGATTGCACCACTGCACTCCAGCCTGGGTGACAGAGCGAGACCTTATCTCAAAAATAATCATAATTAAAAATAAATTTAAAAATTAAAAATACTTACTATGTTGGGTAGATAAAATGGGAAAAATAATAGAAGTGGTCCTTCATGGGGTGAAAAATCAGGGTTGCTGAGCATTTGGCAGATGAGTAAATAGACCCAGAAAACTGCAAGTGATCCCTGGTTAAAGACGGAGCCAGCACCTGCACCCCATCTACTAGTCATCCCCTGCAGTGTGACTCTGAAGTGATCATACTTGAAAAGTCAGTGAGACAATAGGGTGCTCTCATAAAAACTTTAGGACTAGATTTATTTTCCTTAAGGAAATCACACTTTCAGTATTTGGTACAAGCAAACTGAAGCCATTGTTTGGGTCAGTGATTATTTATATAGCAGTCTGGTGATTGCCAATAAGTGCTTTGTAAACCCTTTGGAAAATTCCTTTGGTGTCCCTGCTTTGGGTTTTGTTACTAAACAAAGCAACACAGGCCATGGGGAAAATTATCTGGCATCTGTCTAAAATTAAAAGACCTTTTGGTGTTTATTACATTGTAAAAATATCAAAGTCTCGTCCTTAAGATAAAAGAAGGTCACAGAGGCCTTGCATTTCTGGAAAATGCCAGAGATCCTTAGTCCAAAATCAAAATCACTACAAGCTTCTTGCTGAGCTCTGGGGGCCTCCCTCTCAGGCATCTGGCCAGGCCTTTCAGAACTTGGTTCTATTGTCAAGATGCACACACATGCTGGCCAGCTGTGCACTGCTCTTGAACCCTTGGTATCAGCAGAATGTGTTTAATGCCGCGAAAAGCTTGGCGCCTGGGGGCCACCTTGAGGCCTATTTGTCTGTTGCTTGATGCAGTCTGTGCCAGGACCCTCCCCTTCCCTGTGGCGCTGCGACCCTCATAATGAGCCTTCTTGCTTTACTCATAGGTGGGAAACTACCTCCGTATGTTCCGAGGTTCTCTGTACAAGAGATACCCCTCACTCTGGAGGCGACTAGCCACTGTGGAAGAGAGGAAGAAAATAGTTGCATCGTCACATGGTAAAAAAACAAAACCTAACACTAAGGGTGCGTCTTCACGAGGGTTTGTAAACCTGTTTCAAAACCACTCGCTTATGTCATGGAGATAAAACGTTTTCACTCCAGAGTGTCTTCACTGCAGCCTTGGCCTTAGTCGGGCAGGGAGCATCCCGGGGCGGGCCGCCCTGTGAGCCCTCCAGGTGAGGAAGCAGCTCCAGGGAGCCATTGGTGGTCCACCGTCAGGTATTTCCAACAGGGCCAGTGGGTACATGAGTGGGCCGGGGCCAGGACACTAGCAGGTGCTGTGAAGACATGTTGGTCTCAAAACGTTTTAGGAATGCTGCGATGCTCTGCCATCTGCCGTGGGTGTGTCGCCATAATCATCTTCCATGCAGCCCAAGTGGCGGGTGGTGGCCCCAGCTCCCACTCCCCTCTGGGGCTTTCACGCTTGCGTCCCAGAGCACATCCATCCCATAGCACTTCATCCTGGCAGCCAGTGTGCTAGAGCTCATGTGCATGTCCCTGCTCCTGGTGTGTGCCTGGGGCTTGCTAGTTGAGCCACCGAACACTAGTGAAACTAGTGAGCTTTGGGTCACGGCAGCTCTGTGCAGGGTGAAAGGGTGCTTCAGACACTCTGGGGGCTCCGTGGGAGACACTCCCATGGAGACATTGGGGTATGGACACAGCATGCCCTTTGCCAGGTGGCGAAACTGCCTCCCACGTGGCAATGGCGCCTTGTAGAGAGCTGCCTTGGGCCTGGGTGTGTCTGTGAGCGTGTGCACAATGCTTCGTAGGCGCAATGCTTCCTAGTCTGTCCTGTCCTGTGTGTTTGTGTCTGTAGGTGCTGCTGTGGTTTTGTCCACTGTGGGAAAGTAGTGGTTCTTTTAATGCAGGAGCCGGAGCTTCTTTTTGATCTGCTGCAATGACATTTCCACTCACTTGCTTAAAACAGTTTCCTATTTGTTCTCCCTCCTCCCCCAGCAGAGCATCAGTTGCTAACAGTGAGTCCCCAGCTTTGCTTCCCCCTCCGCAAGTCCCTGGCCTAAGTCTTGGGAGACACCTTCCCCATAAGCGATTGATTTCTCCAGGAGAAGCCAGGCTGGGCCTGCAAACAGGTAGCAATTCTTGATGGAGGATCCCCAGAAGAGCTAGGGGTCTAGCCGCCTAGAATCTGTCCTGCTTTCCAGGCAGCACGTCTGGACCAGCTCAGGGATGGAAATTCGTGTTTGGTGTGAAGCAGCTCTTTCCAACCCTCTGGGCTCTTGTTTTAAAAGAAAAGTGTTCTTCCATCTTCCATTCCATCTCTCCACCTCGCATCGTGTTGTGGATTGTGGTGGTGTCAGACCTCTTCCCACTGGGGTGTTACTCTGGGGCTTTTCTTTTCCTCTGAGTGAGGACCAAGAGGATATGTTCTGGAGTCAAGTGTCCCTGCTGGCTGTGCTGTATTGTAGTTGTTGGTGCTGCCCTGAGCACTTCCCTCTGCCCCTGAGCCAGTGGTCCTGGGGCAGATGAGTCCAAATCAGTCCTATTGGAGGCTCTACCCAGTAGGACTTGGAAGTAAAGCACTCAGTCCAGGTTGCCCTTTTGGAAGAGGCCAGCATTCGGCAGTAGTAAGTTTGACACCTTGCTTTTCCCACCTCCTGCATGCGAGGACTTTGATGTGCTGCATCCACTTGGCTGGCTGCTGCGTGCCACCGCCACCAGCAGAGTGACCCAGTGACGTCTGTCTGTTACAGATCACGGATACACGACTCTAGCCACCAGTGTGACCCTGTTAAAAGCCTCAGAAGTGGAAGAGATTCTGGACGGCAACGATGAGAAGTACAAGGCTGTGTCTATCAGCACGGAGCCCCCCACCTACCTCAGGTAATGCGTTCCTGTCCAGGGCATCTCTGGGGACACCTGTGAGGTCTTTTCTCAGACTCAAGAACTGCTTGGATTGAAGTTGAATTGAAACACTTTTTTTTTTTTTTTTGAGACGGAGTCTCTGGAGTGCAGTGGCACGATCTTGGCTCACTGCAACCTCTACATCCCAGCTTCAAGCAATTCTCCTGCTTCAACCTCCTGAGTAGCTGGGATTATAGGCACCTGCCACCACGCCTGGCTAGTTTTTGTATTAAAACACTTTTTAACAGTTTCCTCTGTGCTCATGTATTTTCTTAGCCAGATTTATAAGCTTCTTCTGTATCATTGGAATTTCTAAGAAACATAAGCCAAGTCCTGGATTCTGGAAACAGTTATGAATGCTTGGAAAGTGAGACTCGTGGGGCACAGTGGCTCACACTTGTAATCCCAGCTCTTTGGAAGGCTGAGGCATTGCTTGAGGCCGGGAGTTCACAAGCCTGGGGCAACACAGCAAGACCTCATCTCTTAAAAAACAAATAGTGGGAATAATTTGTCAGAAAAATTAGTGGCTCACATAAACTCACAAAAGAAACAAATAATAGATTTGAATGTATACAAACTTAGAAGCTGGCCAGTCGCGCTGGCTCACGCCTGTAATCCCAGCACTGGGAGGCCAAGGTGGGCGGATCACCCGAGGTCGGGAGTTTGAGACCAGCCTGACCAACATGAAGAAACCCCATCTCTACTAAAAATATAAAATTAGCCAGGCGTGGTGGCATATGCCTGTAATCCCAGCAACTTGGGAGGCTGAGGCAGGAGAATCGCTTGAACCCGGGAGGTGGAGGTTGCAGTAAGCTGAGATCGTGCCATTGCACTCCAGTCTGGGCAACAAGAGTGAAACTCCATCTCAGAAACAAACAAAGCACCACCACCAACAACAAACAAAACTTAGAACCTTTAGAAGAGTATTTACAGTAATAATTAAAAAGACAAGTAACTAGAAAGTTATGATGTTATATCTAGAATCTGTACATCTCGATTTATACAACAAACTTGGATACCCCAACAAATAGGTAAAAGATGGTCCACACCTTGAAGTACAAGGAGTAAGCAAACATGGGAGGAATTTGCATTCATGCGTAATTTCAAAAATTTCAAGCATAAGACTGGGCATGGTGGCTTATGCCTGTAATTCCAGCACTTTGGGAAGTCAAGGCAGGAGGGTTGCTTGGACCCAGGAGTTAACTATGTTGCCTAGGAGTCGAGCCTGAGCAACACGGTGAGACCTTGTCTGTACTGAAAGTTAAAAAAAATTAGCTGGTTGTGGTGATCACACCACTCTACTCTTTTTTTTTTTTTTTTTTTTTGAGATGGAATCTTGCTCTGTTGCTGAGGCTGGAGTGCAGAGGTGTAATCTCAGCTCACTGCAACCTCCACCTCCCGGTTCAAGCTATTTTCCTGCCTCAACCTCCTGAGTAGCTGGGACTACAGGCATGCGCCACCATGCCTGGCTAATTTTTGTATTATTAGTAGAGATAGGGTTTCACCATATTGGCCAGGCTGGTCTTGAACTCCTGACCTCACAATCCGCCCACCTTGGCCTCCCAAAGTGCTGGGATTACAGGCGTGATCCACTGCACCCAGCCCACACCACTCTACTCTAGCCTGGATAACAGAATGACACCCTGTCTCTCAAAAAAATAAATAAATAAATAAATAAATAAATAAAAATTCCAAGCATAAAACAAAAACCTGGCTGGGAGGCAGTGGCTCACGCCTGTAATATGGTGAAACCCCATATCTACTAAAAATACAAAAATTAGCCAAGCGTGGTGGTGCGTGCCTGTAGTCTCAGCTACTTGGGAGGCTGAGGCAGAAGAATTGCTTGAACCCGGGAGGTTGCAGTGAGCTGAGATTGCACCACTGCACTCCAGCCTGGGCAACAGAGCAAGACTCCGTCTCAAAAAACAACAACAACAACAAAAAAAAAACCAAAAAACTGATAATGTAAGAAACTGGGGAAGGTGTGATAGAGCTGCACTCATATGTGCTGGGGGTGTTTTTTTTTTGAGACAGAGTTTTCACTCTTGTCACCCAGGCTGGAGTGCAGTGGCACGATCTTGGCTCACTACAACCTCCACCTCCTGGGTTCAAGCAATTCTCCTGCCTCGGCCTCTTGAATAGCTGAGATTACAGGCGCACACCACCATGCCCGGCTAATTTTTTTGTATTTTTAGTAGAGGTGGGGTTTCACCATGTTGCCTAGGCTGGTCTTGAACTCCGGACCTCAGATGATCCACCCACCTCAGCCTCCCAAAGTGCTGGAATTACAGATGTGAGCCATGATGCCCTGCCGGGGGTGCTCTTTTTATAAAGCATCCTGACGTCAAACTTTTTTGTTCTCTGGCCCATTAATATCACCTTTGGGAATTTGTCCCAAAGAAACATTTTTAAAGAACAAAATGAATCTCAGCACTTTGGGAAGTCAAGGCAGGAGGGTCTTGACTGTATATACAGAGATTAACCCACTATATATACAGAGATTCTTTGTAGCATTGTGAATAATACTGGAGAATATGGAGTCGCTTAAGTATCCAGACTTAAGGAAAGCCTAGGTAAGTGATGGGTCAGCCACTTGAATGAACAAGGGTGTGACCCATACATGATGTAATTAAATAGATTCTGCAGTGGTCTGAGACAGGGCTCCTGTGGGTGAGACGTGCAGAAAACAAGATTGTACTCATCTACCTTGTGCATTCAGCTCTCAAGAAAGTATGCATTTCTCTGCACAAAGCCCAAGGAGCATTAAGGGAGAAAAAGGATTATTGTTCAGAGTGATGTGGCTATGGAAAGTCATTTCTTTTTTGTGATTCCCCCAAAGAAAGGTGGCATGCCTCCAGGCTGGCCAGTGTTATAGACGTGTGCTTTGCAGATTCTTTTTCCCCCAGGGGATGTGGTAAAAACATAAGGATGGCTTGACCTTCCCAGGAAAGTTGCAGAAGGAAATTGTGTACATATGGACGGCACTTTAATTCTGCACACGTCAGCTGGGAATCTTTTATGGGGCGATAAAACAGTTTCATGGTGATCATGTCATGTGAGGAGCAGCTGCAGGAGTGGAATCCTGTTATCCTGGAGGTCAGGTCTCTGGGGTGGGGGCTGGCAGAGGTTTGAGGGAAGCGGCTTTGGCTGGCTCCACACTACTCAGTCAGCCCAGTAAGGGGACTGGCACCCTCCTCATCCTGTCATTGGGCAATTCGAGCAGAGGCTCGGCGCCCTCTCTCAGGGATTCTGGGATTACAATGGAAGGAAGGTTTATTTATTTATTTATTTTTGAGACGAAGTTTTGCTCTGTCACCCAGGCTGGAGTTCAGTGGCGGGATCTCAGCTCACTGCAACCTCTGCCTTCCAGTTTCAAGCCATTTCCCTGCATCAGCCTCCCAAGTAGCTGGAATTACAGATGCCTGCCACCACACTTAGCTCATTTTTTGTAGTTTTAGTAGAGATGGGTTTCGCCATGTTGGCCAGGCTGGTCTCGAACTCCTGACCTCAGGTGATCTGCACGCCTCGGCCTCCCAAAGTGCCGGGATTACAGGGGTGAGCCATCATGCACGGCTAGAAGGTTGAATTTTATGACTTAGATTTGCAGATTCTGTGTATGACTGAACATGTTACATGCACTGAGTCTGGTGATACTTGTATTGTCCACTTGAGGTGGTAGCAAGACCTAGAAATGAGAACTTGCTACTGAGATAGGGCAGGATGAGGGGCAGGGGCTCAGCCCAGATCTAACATAACCAATCAGAAAAAAGGAAAGATGGTCAAGATCTGTGATTTCCAAATACGGGCTCAGCTTTCTGGGAATCACCCATGGAAGTTGCAAAGAACCTGTCTTCTTGGGCCCCTCCTCAGAGGTGGGAAGTCACTCCACCTGGGTGGGGCTCAGGAATGTGCTACTTAAAATTTTGCATTCTGGGGTCAGGTTTGGTGATTCACACCTGTACTCTCAGCACTTTGGGAGGCCAAGGTGGGAGGATTGCTTGAGACCAGCCTGAGCAACATAGTGAGACCCCATCTCTATAAAATTAAAATTTAAAAAAAAATTGCGCTCTTTGAGTCTGAGTGACCAGGATTAGGAACCATGACCCAGATAGGCTATAGTGGGGACCCCTTTCTTGCTGTCCCCTCTCTTAGTCCCTGTCCAAACTGATTCCATGTTCCCCAAATTGGATACTACAAAACTCTCCCTCTCCCTGCCAGCAATCAACGAGTAGTCCCGGCCTTAGCATCAGACATGTAAGTGACCCTCACTTTAGAAGGGAAAAGAGTTAAAGGGCCCAGAGTCCAGGCAGGTCTTGGCCATTGCTTCTGCCCTCCCCCACCCGCTGGAAAGGAGAAGGACCTTTATGCTATCTTCCCGGGTTCCTCTTTGAAGGGCATCGTCAAACGTTTGTTATCGCTTGCTCTGAACTATTGAGTAGTTGTTGCAGAAGCGGTTGTGCAGGTGTTGGGACCACACAGGGAAGTGACACACAGTTGCTGCCTGCTGCTCACAGCCTTGCTGGGGAAAACGGGAACGCACAGAGCACAGCGGGCACCAAATGCTCTCATTTGTCTCAGCCATCCCTGGAGCCTTAGTTTAAAATAGCTTTTTTTTTTTTTTTTTTCCCCGAGATAGGGTGTTGCTCTCTTGCCCAGGTTAGAGTGCAGTGCCATGATCTCGGCTCACTGCAAACTCCGCCTACTGGGTTCAAGTAATTCTCATGCTTCAGCCTCCTGATGGATTACAGACATGCGCCACCACACCTGGCTAATTTTTGTATTTTTGGTAGAGTTGAGGTTTCACCATGTTGGCCAGGCTGCTATCAAACTCTTTTTTTTTTTTTTTTTTTTTTTTTGAGATGGAGTTTCGCTCTTGTCACCCAGGCTGGAGTGCAATGATGTGATCTCGGCTCACTGCAACTTCCACCTCCCTGGTTCAAGCAATTCTCCTGCCTCAGCCTCCTGAGTAGCTGATATTATTACAGGTGCCTACCACCACACCTGGCTAATTTTTGTATTTTTAGTAGAGACAGCGTTTCACCATGTTGGCCAGGCTGGTCTTGATCTTCTGACCTCAGGTGATCACCCGCCTTGGGCTCCCAAAGTGCTGGGATTACAGGTGTGAGCCACCGTGTGTGGCCCGGTTTCAAACTCTTGATCTCAGGTGATCCTCCCACCTTGACCTCCCAAAGTGCTGGAGTTACTGGTGTGAGCCACTGCTCCTGGTGCTTTTGATACTTTCTTAGTAGTAAAAGCAACCTAGAATTTGGGAGAAAAGATCAAACTCTTAATGGGACATGTGTTATTTAAATTACTTTGGATGTTACCTCTGGAAGGTATTTATCAACCCATCTTCTCACTTCTTTGGAAGCTCAGAGGCCAGAGGCCTTGCCTAGTGTATCTCAGGATGGCCAGCAAGTCTAAAATCATAGGCTGATCACGTCTCCTCCTTCAAAACCCTGGGGATTCCCAGCCACCTGCTGAGTAAAGTCATCTTCTTATGGAGCATGTGAGCCCTGTGATCAGCCCCCTCCCTGGGATCCTCCTCCCTGGACCGCCCCTCGGTCTCTCCCTGCCTCTGCCCATGCCCCTCCCCCAAGTGAACTCTGACTCAGTGTCTAAGGCTCTGCTCTGTTGTCCACCCCTCTGGGATGCCTCCTCCTTGTACCACTTCCCCGCATCCAGGAAGTGCTTCCATGGAGCCATGCCCGACTCATAGTGCAGCACACCACAGTCGTGGGTTAGCAGCCGACCTGCATGTTGGGCTGTGTCTGGTGCCCCTCCATACCTTCGCCCTTGCCCATGTACCTCTATCATCTGATGACAGCCTGGGGAGCAGGCCCCTGCAAAATCAGGTTCACAGACACTCCCACAGGAGCCTCGAGCCTGACAGAGGTACAGTGGGCATCGTCTGAGCATGAGTTGATGCTTGTAGGCAGGATCAGGCTCCTAGACTGATAGGGGGACTTTTCTTATATCTCCCCAGGGAACAGAAGGCCAAGAGGAACAGCCAGTGGGTGCCCACCCTGCCCAACAGCTCCCACCACCTGGACGCCGTGCCGTGCTCCACGACCATCAACAGGAACCGCATGGGCCGGGACAAGAAGAGAACCTTCCCCCTTTGGTGCGGATGTGTCGCTGTGCTCACTCTCCATACTGATTCCACCTTAGTTCTCCAGCAGATTTCAGTTCCCTCCTCCCCAGAAAAACACTGTGCTTTGACCTTGTGCTCCCCATGATGCTGCAGTACCTCCTCCTCTTCGAACTGCTGTTTCCCTGACTTCCAGGATGTCATCTGCAGTCTCCCTGGCTCTGCCTGCTGTCACCTTGCCGTGTCCTCCTCACCTCCCTGGCCCTTCAAGTGGAGTTCTGGGGGCGCAGTCCTTGGGCCCTTTCTCTGCCCTCAGTTTCTCACGGCCTGGTGCTGCCACCACCACCGCACTCTGCCCCACCCTGACCCTGCCTCAGGCCCGAGAACACCCTCACTGCTGTCAGAACGCCCAGATCTCCTGCCCTGCAGATCCCTCTGCTGAGGCTCAGCCCCGTTCTCCCTCTTCCTCTTTCCTTTCCTCTTTCCTTCCTTCCATCATTCGTCCTTCCTTCCTTCTGTCATTCCTCCTCCTCTCCCTCCCATCCTCCTTCCTCCTTTTCCTTCTCTCTTCCTTCCCTCCATCTCTTTTTCTCATCCCTAGTTGACTGTCCCCTTCTCCATTAGAGTGGCCACCCCTTTTCTCCAGCATCCTTCTCCCTTTCCCGGTCTGTTTCCCAGCTCATTCATGCCTGGCCCTCAGCTTATTTCTCTCCGTGTCTTCCATCTGCTTCCCAGGATCCCTGGGGGCACTTCTCAGCCCTCTCCATGCTCCCAGACGCCCTTAGGTTTCTTCTGTCCTCCAGCTCCATCTTACCAACCTGCCTGCCTGACTCTTCCCTCTTTATCTTCCCAAAATACCCAACTCCATTGCTTGGAATCCTCCTGGTACTCCCTCACAGCAGTGGCCAGTTTGCATAGCCTGAGAGGAGAACTGTGGGTGCTTCAACATCCGCTAGCTTTGCAGCATTCCCGACCACTGCTCCTCAGGGAATCTGTGCTCTGTGGTCTGTTGGCGCATCCTCAGCAGTTCCTCCATTCACCTGCCTTGGCCTTGCTGGAATATTTCCTCTGGAAATGTCCTTCTCCTTTCCCACAGCGTTCCATGAAAGTCGTACTGAGTTTCAGGCTTCAGTATACCTTCTCAGTACGTCTAGGTTTTGTTCCAACACTGCCCAAGTCGATCCTATTGCAGACAGACTGGTGCTTGTCATTTATGGCCCCACCTGTCCCCATTAGACTGTGGCCCCAGGACTCCTGTTGGGCTCGTCTGCTACCTCAGCTGTTAGCTGACAAGTGGCCTTGTCCTCCAGACAGGTATGCAGAGGCCTGCTCTGCAGAGAAGGAGGCTGAAAACTCACATCCCTAGGGCCCTGACACCCTCACTGACTTGCTGCCATTTTGCTTTCAGCTTTGACGACCATGACCCTGCTGTGATCCACGAGAATGCATCTCAGCCTGAGGTGCTGGTTCCCATCCGGCTGGACATGGAGATCGACGGGCAGAAGCTGCGAGATGCCTTCACCTGGAACATGAATGGTACAAAGCAATCCGGCTCTGCTGGGGCTGGCCCCAGCCCCTGTGTGTTACGTAGAACAGTCCCCTTTCCTGCCAGCTGCCTGTCAGGCAGATTCTGGACCTGACACGTAGGACATCAGGGCATAGTTTTGGAGTCTGGGGGTCTGGGTTCAGTCCCGGTTCTGCTGCTATTCACTGTGGATTGGGCATGTGAGCCTCGGACTCCTTTCCCCATACTGAGGTTGCGTAGCCCAAGGGGCCTGGCATGGGAGGGGGCTGGTCCGCATAGCATGAATGATGATGACAGTGCCACTCAGACCCAGTTCAGCCCCCAAGCCCTGCACACACCCGTCTTGGGTCCTATCCGCCACGCTGCTTCTGCTATTCGAGGCTGCCTGTGTGCTCCCATGCCTCTCTCCTCCCCTAACTGGTCATCTCTTTGGACATCCTTACTCTGTAAGTCCTGGGTCAGATGCCGTCTCTTCTGGCTCTTCCTGAGCTTCCAAAGCCTGAAGAACTCTGTCTTTGTGCAAATGTAGACAGCAGATTAGAAGGACCTGCATCCCAGGTGTTTAGAGTGCTTATCCCATCTGGGAGGGAGGATTGTGCATGCATTTATTTGTTTCTCTATTTTTTTCTAAGTCTGTTAGAATGTATTTTTAAATTTTATTTTATTACTTTTTTTTTTGATACAATCTCACTCTGTTGCCAGGATAGAGTGCAGTGGCGCATTCTCAGGTCACTGCAGCCTCTGCCTCCTGGGTTCAAGCGATTCTTGTGCCTCAGCCTCCTGAGTAGCTGGGACTACAGGCAAGCACCAACCGCACACAGCTAATTTTTGTATTTTTAGTAGAGATGGGGTCTCACCATGTTGGCCAGGATGGTTTCAATCTCCTGACTTCGTGATCCGCCTGCCTTGGCCTCCCAAAGTGCTGGGATTAACAGACGTGAGCCACGACGCCCAGCTATTATTACTATTTTTTTTTTTTTAGATCTTATTGCATAGCAATTTTTTTTTTAATTAGTATCTGTATCCTCCCGAACTTTTTTTTTCCTTTTTAGCACCTGCTGCTCTGAAACTTTTTTTTTTTTTTTTTTGAGACGAAGTCTTGCTCTGTCTCCTGGCTGGAGTGTAGTGGCATGATCTTGGCTTACTGTAACCTTTACCTCCCGGGTTGAAGTGATTCTCCTGCCTCAGCCTCCCAAGTAGCTGGGACTACAGGCGCCCGCCACCATGCCCAGCTAATTTTTGTATTTTTAGTAGAGACTGGGTTTCATCATGTTGGCTAGGATGGACTCAATCTCTGAACTTTGTGATCTGCCCGCCTTAGCCTCCTAAAGTACTGGATTACAGGCATGAGCCACTGTGCCTGGCCCTGAAAGAATTTTTATAGTTAACATATTCTTTATGTTCAGACAAAGTGCAGTGAATATCATCTTTATTTATTTTATTTTACTTTTTTTTTTTAATTTTTGAGACAGAGTCTCACTCTGTCGCCCAGGCTAGAATGCAGTGGCACAATCTCGGCTCACTGAAACCTCTGCCTCCTGGGTTCAGGCAATTCTTCTGCCTCAGCCTCCCGAGTAGCTAGGACTACAGGCGTGAGCCACCACACCCAGCTAATTTTTTTTGTATTTTTAGTAGAGACAGGGTTTCACCATCTTGGCTAGGCTGCTGTCAAACTCCTGACCTCTTGATCCGCCTGCCTCGGCTTCCCAAAGTGCTGGGATTATAGGCGTGAGCCACCTTGCCCAGCCTCTCTCTGATTTCTTTAGTCTTCAAATGGTTTGGCATATTCTGTTGGGTTGAGGTTTGGCCTTTGTTTGCTAAAACTCCCCTTGCTCTATGTCTCCACAGCAGATGACATAGTTGCAGCATTTTTCTCTCAGAAGGGATTTCCTCAGGGAGGAGAGTATGAGTGGTTGTTGATGTGTGGCTGCCTTGAGCTTTCTGGAAGGATTAGGCTGCTTCCTTTGGTTATCTGCAGGCATTCGGTGTGCTAGGCCTGAGTCCAAAGGCTTCTGTCCAGCCCTGAGAAGAAGGCCTGAGAGCCATGTGCCCAGGTGCCTGTCCCCTAGGGCCCACAGGCCAGCCAGTGACAGGGGATGCCAGTGGGAGGAGCCATGGGTGAGGGAGGACATTGGTGAAAGACTCCAGGAGGTTGTATTAGTGTAGATGGGGACAGGTATGGTTCACTGGTCATGCCCCAGCACAGGGACAGGACAGCCCTTGGGGACCAGGCCACCACCAGTGCTGCACAATGCCTGTTATCTCTGCAGAGCTCCCCGCTTATCTCTGCTGGCTCACATTGTAGTTATTTGTTAATTCTTGTCTCTCCTTCTCCATTTCAACTCTTTAAGGTCAGGGACCTTGTTTTTTTATTGCCATTTTTCTTTTTTTTTCAGACGGAGTTTTGCTTTTGTTGCCCAGGCTGGAATGCAATGACGCAATCTTGGCTCACTGCAGCCTCTACCTCCCAGGTTCAAGTGATTCTCCTGCCTCAGCCTTCCAAGTAGCTGGGATTATAGGCATACGCCACCATGACTGGCTAATTTTTTATTTTTAGTAGAGATGGGGTTTCACCATGTTGGTCAAGCTGGTCTCGAACTCTTGACCTCAGGTGCTCTGCCCTCCTCAGCCTCCCAGAGTTCTGGGATTACAGGCGTGAGCCACGCATCTGGCTGCCTTTTCTGTTAGCATAGAATCTAGCCCAGCATGGGAACTTAGTTGTTCAAATTGGATCAGTCCATACCCTGTCTTGTTACCTTTCCTTAGGCAACACATAGAAAGTTCCTGTTTGTTTATACCCCTGCCCTGTTCCAGAAAGGATGTAAGGAAGCCTACAATAAGGACACTGGGCCCAAATGACTAAAGCAAATGAAAATGGAGTGGTTAGGAAAAACTGGATAAAGAGGAAAATGAAGCTAGGTGGTATAAGAGGCAGCTCGAACTCAGATTTTATTTGGTTAACATTGCTGGGAGTTGGGCACCGCTCTGGGCCTTTTTAGAACCAGGCAGAATGAAACGTGAAGATCATTTGCACACTCAGTGTGGTCTAGGTTAGCAGCACCCTGTGGCTCCGAAGAAGTAGAATCACACATGGTTCTGAAATCTGAGATTTCCTACAGCCCTCAGGAAAAGGGCATGGTATATTAAGTAAGGAAGACCAGGATTGCCAGTGAACTCCACAGTGAGTTTCACTGGGCTGTTCCTCCTGGGAGTCTTCATGTAAAATACGATGCCCATGGAAAGTAATTTAGAACAAAGTCTTTTCTTTTTTTTTTTTGAGACAGAGTCTCACTCTGTTGCCAAGGCTGGAGTGCAGTGGTGCGATCTCGGCTCACTGCAACCTCCACCTCCTGGGTTCAAGCAATTTTCCTGCCTCAGCCTTCTGAGTAGCTGGGATTATAGGCATGCACCACCACGCCTGGCTAATTTTTGTATTTTTAGTAGAGACAGAGTTTTACCATGCTGGTCAGGCTGGACTCAAACTCCTGACCTCGTGATCTGCCTGCCTTGGCCTCGTACAGTGCTGGGATTATAGGCGTGAGCCACTACGTCCTGCTAGAACAAAGTCTTAACAGGTGGAAAACCAAAATAGTGTTGTTCTGCGAACTCTTCCTCAGCTCTGGGTGGTATTTGGCATTTGTAAGAGCTGTGATTCTTAACTGGTGGTTAGAAGGCAATGCCAAAATTGCTATTGATTTGCTTTGAAATTTCAAATCATCTTAAAGGTGGGCATGAGAGTCTCTATCACAGAGGGATTATGTATGTGATGTAGCATTACTTGAGTAGCATGAATGAACTGTATGTTCTTCAGGCCACCTTCGGAATCAGGATTGGTCAGGCATGGTAGCTCAGGACTGTAATCCCAGCATTTTGGGAGGCTGAGGAGGGAGAATCACTTGAGGCCAGGAGTTTGAGACCAGCCTGGTCATCATGGTGAAACCCCATCTCTACTAAAAATATAAAAATTAGCTGAGTGTGGTGGCGCATGCCTGTAGTCCCAGCAACTTGGGAGCCTGAGGCATAAGGATTGCTTGAACCCAGGAGGCAGAGGTTGCAATTGGCTGAGATGGTGGCGTTACACTTCAGCCTGGGTGACAGAGTGAGACTGTCTCAAAAAAAAAAAAAAAGGAGGCCAGGCAGGTGGCTCACACCTGTAATCCCAGCACTTTGGGAGGCCAAGGTGGGTGGATCACAAGGTCAGGAGTTCAAGACCATCTTGGCCAACATGGTGAAACCCCGTCTCTACTAAAAATACAAAATTAGCCAGGTATTGTGGCACATGCCTGTAATCCCAGCTACTCAGGAGGCTGAGGCAGGAGAATCACTTGAATTGAGTGGTGAAGGTTGCAGTGAGCTGAGATCCCGCCATTACACTCCAGCCTGGGCGACAGAGCAAGACTCCATCTCAGAAAAAAAAGAAAAAGAAAAAGGAATCAGGATTTTTCTCAGGCTTCTGCTAGGTGTTGTGATGAGTTTGAGGTTATTGTCTCTGAAAAGGACTTGAAGTAGGGCTTCTCTGAATCACTGGCCAAGTATGGTGTCACCTGCCTTAACAGCCTGCTGAGGGAAGGAAGTATTAAAATCCTCCACAAAAGATGAGTTGCCTAACCAGAACACATGTGGACATAGATGCCACCTGTGCCCAGAAGGGGAACAAGGGAATCCCCTCAGGAAGAGGTTTGGAATCTGCCTTGGCACACAGGCAAAGGAGTGGTTAGGGCCCTGAGTGTCTACACTTGGCTATAGGAGGCAAGTTTTTAGAGATTTATATCCACATGCTTGTTTTGGCCTCTAAAAAATTAAATGAGGCGGGGCACAGTTGCTCACGCCTGAGGCTGAGGCAGGCAGATCACTTTAGCCCAGTAGTTTAAGATCAGCCTGGGTGACACGGTGAAACCCCATTTCTATAAAAATTCACCAGATGTGGTGGTGTGTGCCTGTGGTCCCAGCTACTTGAGAGGCTGATGTGGGAGAGTCACTTGAGCCAGGGAGATTGAAGCTGCAGTGAGCTGTGATTGAGCCACTGTACTCCAGCCTGGGCAACAGAGTGAGACCCTGTCTCAAAAAAAAATATTTTTTTAAGTTAAAAATAAAAAATCAAATGATAGATTCAAGAAGCCAAGTAACCAACATGATTAACCCAAAGCAATCCATGCAGACACATCATAATTAAACTTCTGGAAACTAAACACAAAGAAAAAAATCTTGAGAGCAGAGAAAAAGGACAACTTCCTAGGGAAAAGACAGTAAGAATGATGGTAGATTTCTCATCAGAAACTGGAGGCTAGAGGGAGTGGCATGGTTTTTATCAAGTACTGAAAGAAAAGAACTATTCATCTAGAATCCTCTACCCAGTGAAAATAGCGTTCAGGCATGAAGGGGACTTAAGACATTCTTAGATGAAAGAAAACTATCACCTGCAGACCTTCCCTAAAAGAGTGGCTAAAAGAAAGGAAATGATAAAAGAAGAAACTTTGGGACATCAGGAAGGAAGAAAAGAAAGCATGATAAGCAAAAAATGTGGACAAATAAAGTAGACTTTCCTCTCCTCTTGGGTTTAACACATTATGTTTGACAGTTGAAGCAAAAATTGTAACAGTGTCTGATGTGGTTGTAAATGTATGTAGAAAGATTTAAGGCCAGGCATGGTGGCTCACGCCTGTAATCCCAGAACTTTGGGAGGCCAAAGCAGGTTGATCACGAGGTCAGGAGTTCGAGACCTGCCTGTCCAACATGGTGAAACCCCACCTCTACTAAAAATACAAAAAATTAGCCGGTCATAGTGGCACATACCTGTAATTGTAGCTAGTTGGGAGGCTGAGGCAGGAGAATTGCCCAGGAGGAGGAGGTTGCAGCGAGCTGAGATCGAGGCACTGCGCTGCACTACTGCATTCCAGCCTAGGCCACAGAGCAAGACTCAAAAAAAAAAAAAAAAAGGCCTAACTCTATGTTATCTACAAGAAAGTCATTTGAAGTATAATGAAAAAAGTAGGTTGAAAGTAAGAAAGTAAGAAGATGGAAAAAGAGGAAACATTAATCAAAGGAAAGCAGGAGTGGCAATGTTAGTATTAGTAAGGCAGACTTCAAAGAAAATGACCAGAGATAGAGAAGGACATTAAATAATAATAAAAAGAGAAATCCACCAAGAAGATAGAACGATCCTAATTATGTATGTAGCAAACAACAGAGCTGGAAAATATGTGAAACAATATCAGATAGAACTGAAAGGAGAAATACACGAATTCACAATCATATTGGAGACCTTAGCATTCCTCTGTCAAAAACTGATGGAACGGGACAGAAAATTGGCAAAATGATAAAAGATCAAAAACACCATCAACCAACAGAATCCAATTCACATTTATAGGACACTCCAGCATAGCTGAATGCACATTCTTTCCAAGTGCCTATAAAACATATATCATATAAACCATTTAATGGATCATAAAACAAGGCTCAACAAATAAAGAATTGAAACCATACAGATTGTGTTCTCCAACTGCAATTGACTCAAATCCTTGTAAGCTAAATAACAGACTTCTCCGTGGTTCAAAGAGGAAGTCTATAGGGAAATTTAAAAATATATACGGACCTAAATGAAAATGAAAATGCAGCATATCAAAATTTGTGGGATAAAGCTAAATAGTGCTATGCAGATTATCTGTAGCACTAGTACATACATTAGAAAACAGGAAAAGCTTTCCTCAAGTCCATAATCTAAGCTCTCTTATCTCAAGAACCAAAGAAAGAAAAAATGAAACCAAAGCAAGCAGAAGGAAGGACATTTGAAGAGCAGAAATCAATGACTGAAAACAGAAATCAAACAATAGAGAAAGTTAATAAAACCTGGCTGGTTCTTTGAAAGATGAATAAAACTGACAATCTCTAGCAAGGCTGATAAAAAGAACGTAAATTATCAATATCAGGAATGAAATGGGATGTCACCACAGACCCTGCAAATATCAAAAGGAATGGAATACTGCAAACAATTCTATACTTAAGTTTGACAACTTACACAAAATGAATGAATTCCTTGCAAAACACAAATTACTACAACTCATCCAATATCAAATAGCTAATTTGGATTTCCCTATGACTAATAAGGGAATAGAATTTGCAATTTAAAAACCCTAAAAAGTGTCCAGGCATGGTGGCTTTTACCTGTAATCCCAGGTCTTTGGGAGGCTGAGGTGGGAGAATTGCTTGAGGCCAGGAGTTCAAGAACAGCCTGGGCTACATAACAGGATCCCATCTCTAATTAAATTTTCAGATATAAAAAATTATTTCTAAAAAGGAAAAAAAAATTCCTCCCAAAAATACCTCCCGGGCCCAGGTGATTTCATTGGAGAATTCTATCTACCAAATGTTGAAAAATGAATTAACACCAATTCTACACAGTCTCTTCTAGAAAATGGAAGAGGAGAGCGCACTTCCCAATTTTATAAAGCTTGTGTTACACAGATACCAAACCTAAAGACAGTACCAAAAAAGGAAAAATACAGGCCGGGCATGGTAGCTCACGCCTGTAATCCCAGCTACTTGGGAGGCTGAGGCAGGAGAATCACTTGAAACTGGAAGGCAGAGGTTGCGGTGAGCTGAGAGTGTGCCACTGTGCTCCAGCTTGGGAGAGAGTGAGACTTCTCAAAAAATAAAAGTAAAAATAAATTTTTACAGACCAGTATCCCTTATATATGCAAAATCCTTAGCAAAATATTGGGAAATAGAATTTAGTAATATATAGAAATAATTATACACTGTGACAAAGTGGGATTTATTGCAGGGATGGAAGGCTGGGTCAATATTTGATGCTCAATCATGTAATCCACCATATTAACACACTAATGAAGAAAAATCACAGGATCAGTTTGATTGATGAAGAAGAAGCATTTTGTAGAACTCAACACCTGATGATAAAAATGCTCAGAAAAATAAGGATAGCAGGAAACTTCCTCCATTTAATAAAGAGCATCTATTTAGTACAAAAAATCCTGTCACTAACATTTAATAGTGAAAGGTTGCATGCTTTCTGCCAGAGATCAGGAACAAGCCAAATATGTCTGTTGTCACTATTCTTATTCAGTATAGTATTGGAAGTTCTAGCTAATCCAATAAGATGAGAAAAGGAAATAAAAGACATGCAGAGCCGGGTGCAGTGGCTCACGCCTGTAATCCCAGCACTTTGGGAGGCCAAGGCAGGCGGATCATGAGGTCAAGAGATTGAGACCATCCTGGCTAACATAGTGAAACTCCGTCTCTACTAAAATACAAAAATTAGCTGGCGTGGGTGTGAGCCTGTAGTCCTAGCTACTTGGGAGGCTAAGGCAGGAGAATTGCTTGAAGCCGGGAGGCGGAAGTTGCAGTGAGCCAAGACCACGCCATCTAGCCTCACGCCTGGCGACAAAACAAGACTCTGTCTCAAAAAAAAAAAAGTGTAGATTGGAAAGGAAGAAATAAAATTCCATTTGCAGATGACATGATAGCCTTCAGTGGGTGAATAAAGTGTGGCCCCTTTGCACCACAGAATGTCACTTGGCAATAAAAATAAGTGACAAACTGGATGAATCACTGGATAATTTGGCTGCAAAAGTGAACCCTAGCTAATTTTTGTGTTTTTAGTAGAGACAAGGTTTCACCGTGTTGGCCAGGATGATCTCGATCTCTTAACCTCATGATCCTCTGGCTTCGGCCTCCCAGAATGCTAGGATTACGGGCATGAGCCCTTTATTTTTTGTAAAGATGAGGTCTTACTATGTTACCCAGACTGGTCTCGAACTCCTGGGCTCAAATGATCCTCCCATGTGCTGGGATGACAGGTGTGAGCCACTGTGCCTGGCCTAGAACATTCTTGAAATGGTAAAATTACAGAAATGGAGATGGTTAGTGGTTTCCAGGGGCTGGAGAGGGTGATGGGAGTGGGAGGAAAGTGTCTGTGGCCATAAAAAGGCAATGGAGGGGGCCTGGTGGTGGTGGAAATGTCCTGTATCTTGACTTTATTGGAGGAAACTGGGTGCAATGTGCATGGAATTTCTCTGTGTTGTTTCTTGCAACTGCACATGAATCTACAATGATTTCAAAATAAAAAGCTTAATTTTAAAATGCTCTGGGCAGTGTATTCACAGGGTGTTTACCCCATGCACTGGAGGTTCCTGTTGCAGTCTCCACAGAGAAGCACATTCGCTTGCCGAAGTAGCTATTGCTGCCTCTCGGGCTGTTAGGATGCTGGTCTCCAGTGTGTCTTTAGGGGAGAGAGGAAATAGTGAGGCTGTGGTCTGTTAGGCAGACGTGCTTCTTGATGATGGAATCCTGGAATCCTGCTGAATGTTCTGAAGGATTTTTTTTCTTTTCTTTTTTTTTTTTTTTTTTTTCTGGCTTTTTCGGCTTACCCCAGCAAGGCGTCTTGTCCGTAAGATCTAGGTGAAGCAGGGAGAGAATGTTAACTCAGCAGGACGTTGCTGAGGTCTGGCTGGCCACAGATGGTCCCTGTGAGCTCCCATCTGGTACAGCTACCTTTCCAGGATCCGGGATCTGTAGGGACCTCCATGTTTGTGACCTCGTTAAGGCCCTGCTGCTGCTACTGCAGTTGCAGGCCTGAAAGTCGCCATGGCTTGGCACAGTGTGTTTTGCTTACACCGAGGCCTGGTGTTGGCCCAGCCTCTGCGCCATCATGTTGCCAGGAGTTCAGCACAGAGGGGAGTAGAGAGATGGGCACGCAAGCTTCCATGTGCCTTTGCTGGCCTCACCCAGAGCTTCTCATTAGTTAGGATAATCTTAGGCGCCTACCCAACAGTGAGCTCCCAGAATAGGGGGAGTGTTTATGGCCATGACCACCCCCAGGGCATGGATCAGGAGGTATGTGCAGAATGAGGGCTGGGGGCCTGCTAGCCATGTGCTTCCTCCTCCCATTTCCAGTTTCCAGGAAGGCCACCCTCAGTGCCCTGCTCGTGTCTCCTCCATCTGGAGATGTTTGGCTTTGAAGAGGAAGGGGTGGGGGAGGCTGGTCCATGCCCAAGCATGGTGCAATCTGTTGGCATCCCTTCCCTCTCTTGATTTCAGAGAAGTTGATGACGCCTGAGATGTTTTCAGAAATCCTCTGTGACGATCTGGATTTGAACCCGCTGACGTTTGTGCCAGCCATCGCCTCTGCCATCAGACAGCAGATCGAGTCCTACCCCACGGACAGCATCCTGGAGGACCAGTCAGACCAGCGCGTCATCATCAAGGTGGGTGACTTCTTACCCAGCACTGGAGCCTTTCTGGTCCTCGGGGTGGGTGTTATCATGGGGCACTGAGGGTATACCAAGGCCTCAGCAAAAGCCCCTCTTTGGGTTCTGTGTCCTCTGGAAAGTCATAGCACCTGGCTCTGCTCCCTGCAATCTCCCAGGAAGGGCACAGGCTGACTTCTGTAAAGTGTTATATTCTGGACACATTCAAGGGGTGCCTCTGAGGCACTGCTAGGCTCTGAGCAAAGCCCAGAGGTCTAGAGGAGATGAAGGCAGCTGATTGGCTGAGCGAGGCTCAGTGCTCCAGGGTGGCCCAGTAACCCAATAAGATGCTGCCTTAGCGGCCACATTACAGGTGAAGAGGTGGGCACATGGAGAGCTGAGATCACCTGCTGAAGTCACAGACTGGCCAGCTGAGAAGTGGCAGGGCTGGTGATTAGGCGCAGGCCTGCCTCCTGCAGAGCCTGCAGCATAATCCTTGCTGTGCTGAGCCGCCACTGCTGGACTGTGTCTTGAGGGTGAGGGGAGCTTTGAAAACAGGAGGATATGAGAAGTAGGTGAGATTGGCACATGTGATGACCCTAAAAAGGTCAGGGGTTTGGTTTGATTTGATGCCGTACCTTTGGTTTCAATTTTAGAAAAACATTGATGTATAAAAATAAAAGCCATGTTACAAAGGGTTCCTGAAAATAGTCTTTGGAGTGGAAGAGCCTTGGGAGGAGGAATGCCTCTGCCCCATCCGCCATATGGAGCCTGGGCCTGCTACATCCCATTGTGTTTCTCTGTGATACTTTACAAAGATTTTGGAAAATAAGGTGTGGTAATCACCAGCAACTTCCCCAAGTAGAGAACAACTACATATCTTTATTTATTTACTTACTTATTTGTTTATAGACAGAGTCTCACTCTGTCGCCCAGGCTGGAGTGCAGTGGTGCGATCTCGACATACTCCAACCTCCGCCTCCCAGGTTCAAGCAATTCTCCTGTCTCAGCCTCCCAAGTAGCTGGGATTACGGTGCCTGCCACCATGCCTGGCTAATTTTTGTATTTTTAGTAGAGATGGGGGTTTCGCCATATTGGTCAGGCTGGTCTCGAACTCCTGACCTCAGGTGATCCACCCAGCTCGGCCTCCCAAAGTGCTGGGATTACAGGCATGAGGCACTGTGCCTGGCCTAAATACTTTGTTTTCTTGATTGATATTTTAAAATTGTGATAACATTGATAACATAAAATTTACCATTTTAACCACTTGAGTGTAAAGTCAGTGGCAGTACATTCACATCCATGGCTGTGTAGTTATCACCACCATCCATCTCCAGAATTCTATCATCGTTAAAACTAACTCCCCATTTCCCTTCCCCCAGTCCCTGGCAAGCACCATTCTGCTGTCTCTATGAATTTGACCACTCGAGGTGGCTCGTATACATTCCCTAAGGGAATCATGCAGTATTTGTCCTTTTGTGACTGGCTTATTTCACTTAGCAGAGTGTCTTCAAGGTTCATTTATGTTGTACCATGTCAGGATGTCCTTCCCTTTTAAAAATGTGTGTATTTTTAGACAGAGTCTTATTCTGTTGCCCAGGCTGAAGTGCAGTGGCACAGTTACGGCTCACTGCGACCTCTGCCTCCTGGGCTCAAGGAATCCTCCCAGTTCAGCCTCCTGAGTAGCTGGGAAGCTAGGATTAGAGGCACATTCCACCGTGCCCCACTAATTTTTTGTGTTTTTTTGTGGAGATGGGGTTTTGCCATGTTGCCTAGGCTTGTCTCAAACTCCTGGGCTCAAGCCGTCTACCCACCTCAGCCTCCCAAAGTGCTGGGATTATAGGCGTGAGCCCCTGTGCCCAGCCTTTCTTATGAAGGCTGAATAATATTCTATTGTATGGCTCTATTAGATTTTTATTTATTCATCCCTAAAGGACAAACACTTGGGTTGCTTCCACATTTGGCTATTGTGAACCATGCTGCTGTGAACTTGGGTGTGCAAATATCTATTGGCATCCCTGCTTTCATTCATTCATTCATTTAAATGGAGGCTCTCTCTGTTGCCCAGGCTGGAGTGCAGTGGCGCAATCTTGGCTCACTTCAACCTTTGTCTCCCAGGTTCAAGTGATCTCCTGCTTCAGCTTCCAGAAGAGCTGATTACAGGCGCCCGCCACCACACCCAGCTAATTTTTGAGGATTTTTAATAGAGATGGTGCTTCACCACGTTGGCCAGGCTGGTCTCAAACTCTGCCTCGACCTCCCAAACTCCAATGATGCTCCCGCCTTGGCCTCCAAAGTTCTGGGATTATAGGCATGAGCCCCCGCACCTGGCTTCTGGTTTCATTTCTTTTGGGTGTGTACTCAGAGATGGAATTCCTGGGTCGTAGGGTAATTCTGTGTTTAGTTTCTTGAGGAACCACTATACTGCTTTTCTCAGTGGCTGTACCCTTTTATATTCCTACCAGCAAAGCACAAGATTCCAGTTTCACCTGATCCTCACTGATACTTGTTAGTTTCTTTTTCTTTTCTTTTTTTTTTTTTTTAAGACAGAGTCTTGCTCTGTTACCAGGCTGGAGTGTGGTGGTATGATCTTGGCTTGCTGCAACCTCCACCTCCTGGGTTCAAGTGATTCTTCTGCTTAAGCCTCTTGAGTAGGAGCTGGGACTGCAGGTGCATGCCACCACGCCTGGCTAATTTTTGTATTTTTGGTAGAGACGGGATCTCACCATGTTGGCCAGGTTGGTCTCTAACGCCTGAGCTCAAGTGATCCACCCACCTTGGCTTCCTAAACCTGGGATTACAAATGTGAGCCACCACGCTCAGCCAACTTATGTTATTTTCTGTTTTTTGGATAACAGTTATTCTAATGGGTATAAAGTAGTATCTCATTGTGATCTTGATTTGCATTTCCTTAATTCATTAGTGACATTGAATGTCTTTTCATGTGTGTATTGGCCACTTATGTCTTCTTTGGAGAAATATCTGTTCATGTGTACAAGGGTTTATTCCTGGGCTCTGTATTCTGTTCCATTGGTCTGTATGTTGTCTTTATGCCAGCACTACACTGTTTTGATTACTGTAACTTTGTAGTAAGTTTTGAAATCAGGAAGTGTGAGACTCCCCTGCCTCAACTTTTTTCTAAATTCCAAGATTGCTTTGGTTATTTGGGGTTCCTTGAAATTCTACTGGGCATGGTGTCACACTTAAAATCCCAGCATTTTGGGAGGCTGAAGCAGGAGGATCACCAGAGGCCAGGAGTTCAAGACCAGCTTGGGCATCATAGTGAGACCCCCATCTCTACCAAAAAATTTTAAAAATTAGCTGGGTGTGGTGGTGTGTGCTTGCAGTTACAGCTACTCAGGAGGCTGAGGCAGGAAGATTACTTGAGCCCAGCAGGTGGAAGCTTCAGTGAACCATGATCCTGCCACTATACTCCAGCCTGGATGATGGAGTGAGACAAAAAAGAAAAAGAAAAAGAAATTCCATATGAATTTTAGGATAGATTTTTGTGTTTGCAAATAATGCAAGATACATTATTGAGATTTTGATATGTGCTGGCGTTCTATTTGTTGATTGCTTTGGTTAGTATTGGTATCTTAACAATATTGTCTTCAAGTCCATGAACATGGGTTATCTCTTATTTGTGTCTTCTTTTATTTCTTTCAGCAATGTTTTATAGTTGTACAAGTATCATATCTCCTTAGTTCTTATGTATTTTATTCCCTTTTTTTTTTTTTTTTTTTTTTGTAGAGACAGATCTCACTTTGTTGCCCAGGCTGGTATCAAACTCCTGGCTTTAAGCAGTCCTGCCTCAGCCTCCCAGAGTGCTGGGATTACAGGCATGAGCCACTGTGCCTGGCCTGTTTTATTATTTTCGATGCTATTTTAAATTGGATTATTTGTTAATTTCCAGATTGTTCATTATTGGCATATAGAAATGCAACTAATTTTTGTGTGTTAATTTTGTATCCTGCTACTCTTCTGAAATTGTTTATTAGTTCTGAGAGGTTTTTTTTGAAATCTTTGAGGTTCTACATATAAGTTTATATCATCTCTGATGAGGGATTACTTTACTTTTTTTATTTCCTATTTAAATGCCTTTGATTTCTTTTTCTTGTCTAATTGCACTGGGTAGAATGTCCAATACTATGTTGAATATATATAAGAGGGCATCCTTGTCTATTTCCTTATCTTAGAGGAAAAGCTTTCATTTCAGCCTTTCACCACTAAGTATGATGTTACTGCGGGTTTTCCATTTCTGGCTTTTATTTATTTAGTTTGTTGAGTATTTTTGTCATGAAAAAGGTAATGAATTTGTCAAATGGTTTTTTTTTTGAGAAAGAATCTTGCTCATTGGCGCCATCTTGGCTCACTACAACCTCTGCTTCCCAGGTTCAAGCAATTCTCCTGCCTCAGCCTCCTAAGGAGTTGGGACTATAGGCACCAGCCATCACACCCAGCTAATTTTTGTATTTTTAGTAGAGATGGGGTTTCACCATGTTGGCCAGGCTGGTCTCAAACTCCTCACCTGGTGATCTGCCTGCCTCAGCCTCCTGAAGTGCTGGGATTATAGATGTGAGCCACTGTGCCTGGCCTGTCAGATATTTTTTATCTATCAATTAAGATGATCATTTTATTTTTGACCCTGGTTTTTGTCCTTCATTCTGTTAATGTAGTATATTACACTGATCAGTTTTTGTATATTGAACCTTGCATTGCAGGAATAAATCACACTTGGTCCTGGTATGGAATCCCATACCATGGAATATGCTGCTGAATTCAGTTTGCTAGTATTTTTTTGAGGATTTTTGCATCAACATTCATGAGGAGTGTCGGTATTTAGTTTTCTTTCTTGTAGTATTTTTTGTCTGACTTAAGTATTAGGGCAGTGAGTTAAAGAATAGTTTGAGGCTGGGCGCAGTGGCTCACGCCTGTAATCCCAGCACTTTTGGAGGCTGAGGCGGGCAGATCACAAAGTCAGGAAATGGAGACCGTCCTAGCTAACACGATGAAACCCCATCTCTACTAAAAATACAAAAAATTAGCCGGGCGTGGTGGCACGTGCCTGTAGTCCCAGCTACTTGGGAGGCTGAGGCAGGAGAATCACTTGATCCTAGGAGGCAGAGGTTGCAGTGAGCCAAGATCACGCCACTGCACTCCAGTCTGGGTGACAGAACAAGACTCCATCTCGAAAAAAAAAAAAAAGAATAGTTTGAGAAGGATTGGTGTGTTAGCTCCTATTTAAATCTTAGGTAGAATTCACCAGTGAAGCCATCAGGTCTAAGGCTTTTCTTTGTCGGGAGATTTTTTTGGTTATTGATTCAGTCTTTTTACTTGTTAATACCTTCATTTTGAGAAGAATATAAATTTGTTTCCCATAACCTGTTTCAGTTTCACATTGTGGCCAGCTAGCAGGAAAAGAAGGGGACGATGGTAGGAGAGAAGTGGGATGGGGGTGGGAGCGGAAGCAGGTACCTGGCCTGTGTCCTGGGTATGGTCTGCTGGCTCTGGAGGGCAGCCCTGAGAGATCTGCTCTGTGCTGGTCTTTGTCTTGTAAACATGAACATGGTGAGGATGAGGCCATGTAGGCTAACCCACCCCGTCATGTGGGTCGAAATGACTGGGATCGGCCACACGCAGGGTCCTAATGAGCCTGACCAGCAGCTTCCCTGACATTTTTCTCAGAATTGAGGCCATTTTTGTTGTTATCTTGACGGGGCCTGAGGAAGAACCATGTGAGATGTTGCCTAGCAGCTGGAATTTTCCTGGGGCTGTCCCTTGCCCCACCAGACGAGGCTTCCCCAGTGACCCTCTGACTTAACCTGTGATTCCTGCCTGGGGTATGGTGGCAGCTGGCAAGTTGAGAGACCATCCCCAGCCAGGTTTCCTGCTCTGACCTTTGGGTCAGACCAGGTATCACAGCGTGGACACAGCAGGTCCAGGAAAGCCTGTGTTATGTGGGACAGTCTGCATGTATCAGGCCAGAGGCATCCTGGGTACAGTGACCCTGGAAACAGTGTCATGTCTTGCCTGTGAAGAACAGAAGGTCACACCCAAGGTTTCCCATCTATAACTTGAACTCAGAAGAGCTGGGTATTTCTTTCTTTCTACCTTCCTTTTTTTTTTTCATGCGTTGATCTCCTAGACTCAAGTTATCCTCCCATCTTGGCCTCCTGAGTGGTTGGAAGTATAAGCACATACCACCATGCCTGACTAATTTTTAAATTTTGTGTAGAAAATGGAGTCGCGGCCAGGCGCTATGGCTCACGTCTGTAATCCAAATACTTTGGAGAGCTGAGGCGGGCAGATTGCCTGAGCTCAGGAGCTCAAGACCAGTCTGGGCAACATGTCGAAACACTATCTCTACTAAAAATACAAAAAATTGGCCGGGTGTAGTAATGGGTGCCTGTAATCCCAGCTACTCCAGAGGCTGAGGCATGAGAATTGCTTGAACCAGGGAGGTAGAGGTTGCAGTGAGCCAAGATCACGCCACTGCACTCCAGCCTGGGTGACAGGCTCTTCCCATCCCACTGATCTGTCTCAAAAAAAAAAGAAAAAGAAAAACAAAATGGAGTCTCACTATGTTTCCCAGGCTGCTCTCAAACTCCTGGGCTCAAGCAAACTTCCCACCTTGGCCTCCTGAACTGCTGGGATTACAGACATGAACCACCACGCCTGGCCAGAGCTGGGTGTTTCTGTAAGGACATCCTTCTTTGTCTTGATCCTGGAGCACAGCTAAAGGAAAACAGGAATCTTTGGAGCCATGGCACGTGAGGAGTGTCTCTCTGCTCAGAAAGAGAACCTTCAGTTGGAGCGGCTTCTTACAGATAGTCTTGGCAATGCTGGGACCAAAGCCCAGGTCTGGCTGCCCTCGCCAGGGGACCTGGCCCAGGTCGGCTTTGCCCATTTCCAGCGGGGGCTAGGGGACAGGGGAGGAAGTTGGGGACATGTTGCTGCTGAGATTTGAGCCATCAGACCCTGTGGCACTGTCCAGGCCGTGTCCGGAGAGTGCCTGGGGTGAGATGTGAGTCGAGACTGGGAAGGTGGGCAGGGGCCTGGCCCTGCTGTGTGCCCACTTGGGAGTCCTGGCCCTGCCTTGGCTCTGTGAGTCCACCTGGAGTCCAGCGCTCCTCACTACCCCATCAAGGCCACTGCCAGATGGCTCCCTCCCTCCTCGCCTTCCACTACAGGTCTCAGCATGGCACCTCAGCCGGTGTCTCTTCTCTGACTAAGACTCCAGAAGCTTCCCACATTCCCTCTGTGGAAGCCAGGCCCATCCAAAGGCTTCAGGGCCCTAACTGCCCTCTGCTACAGTTTCTCACCACCCTTATCTCCTCCCTTTGTCCCCTCACTGGGCCAACCCACGTGCCAGACCTTGGCTTCTTTTACATCACTGTGTCCCCCACCTGGGACTGTTCTCCCCCAGGCAGCCACATTCCTGCTCCCTGGGCACATTCAGTTCTTCCTAAAGCCCACCTTTCTGGAAGCCTTCCTGGCCTCCTGACTTCTGAGGCCAGCCCGGACTTTATACCCCTCCCTCCCTTTCCTCCCTGGCACTCCCGTGTTGTCTGACTCCCATGTGCTCACTTAACCTGCTTAGTGTCTGTCACTGCCCCCACCAGCACGGCTTTTTTTTTTTTTTTTTTTTCCTTGAGACAGAGTCTTGCTGTGTTGCCCAGGCTGGACTTGAACACCTGAGCTCCAGTGATCCTCCCACCTCAACCTCTGTGGAAGCCAGGCTTCCACAGAGTAACTGAGACTACAGGCATTGCACCACCTCAGCTTTCTCAGAGCAGCCTTTTGAAGATTTGTCTCTCCTGTGGTTCTCCTTGGTAGATACACAGTCTAGACTTTGGAATAAATGAATGTGTTAGTGACTGAATGGCAGGGGACAGGCAACCCCATGCATGAGCCCAGGGTAGGAATGGCTTGCTGGGTGGGAACCATGTGCCCATGGTCCTATGGGATCCTGGTGGGTGTGTCCGTGGGCTATTGGCTGCTGCACTTTCTTGCTGGACCCAGCACCCACGTGGTTTGCTTGGCATTAGATTCCAGTTGGAAGGGCCAGTGCCTCCAGTTCCATTCATCACCAGGCATGGGTGTACGTGGAGACAGCAAAGGACATGGGGGCTCGACTGCAGCCTATTACCTGGCAGTGTGCCGTGTGCAGGGTACACGTGTGTAGCTCTGCCCCTTGGCTTCCTCCCTCTGTGTGAGGATTCCTTGATTCCCAGAACAAATACCACCCTGCCTGTGCTAGGATTCCTGGAGGCAAATGATTCAGATTGTTTCAGACAGTCCTGGCTGGGTGCGGTGGCTCATGCCTGTAATCTTAGCACTTTGGGAGGCCAAGGTGGGCAATCACTTGAGGTCGGGAGTTCGAAACCAGCCTGACCAACATGGAGAAACCCCATCTCTACTAAAAATACAAAAAAACTAGCTGGGCATGGTGGCGCACGTGTATAATCCCCGCCACTTGGGAGGCTGAGGCAGGAGAAACACTTGAACCTGGGAGGCAGAGGTTGCAGTGAACCGAGATCACGCCACTGCACTCCAGCCTGGGCGACAGAGCAACTCTGTCTCAAAACAAAACAAAGCAAAACAGACAGTCCTAAGTGCTGTGAAGAAAATAGGAGAGGGGCCATGCATGATGGCCCACACATATAGTCCCAGACTACTCAGGAGACTGTCAAGGGAGGATCTTTTGGGGCCAGTCCTGGCAACACAGAGAGGCAGCAGAGAGCAGAGGGCTCAGCCACAGATCTTTTCTCCACCCAAAACACTTGATGTATTGCCTGGGCCTTATAGACACCTTGTCTCTACCAAAAAAAAAAAAAAATTAGCTGGACATGTAGCGCAGGCCCGTAGTCCAAGCTACTCAGGAGGCTGAGGTGGAAGGGTCTCTTGAGCCCAGGAGTTCAGGGCTTTAGTGAGTCATGATCATGCCATTGCACTCCAGCCTGGGTGACAGAGTGAGATCCTTTCTCCAAACGGGGGAGAAAATGGAGAGAAGGGTATGGAAAGGGGCTGGTGGGAGGGAGTTCTCCGGAGCCGGCACTTTGGCTTAGACCAGGATGCTAAGAAGAGGCTGGTCCTGTCAGTGAGGGGAAGAACATTCTAGCAAGTGGTGGTGTGCAGGGCTCAGAGGCACAGGGCTTTATGAACATGATCGGGGATTGGGGTGCCCTCATTTCTCTAAAAGGAGGCAGAAGTCCTCAGAAGGGCTGGGCTCTGAGGCAGTGGTGAGTTCTCCATGCAACTGCCCACCCTGATCCTTGACTTCAAAGCTAAGGGCCAACAGTGAATGGGCAGGTGCACCATGACCTGCTTGCCCCATGGGGCACTGGACAGCAGTGAGGGATGACTCCAGCCCCACACTCTAATGGGAGGAGCCTTGCAGGCATACACAGAGGGAATGAAACTGGACCCCAGGGTCCATCCTATTCAGAACAGCCACACCTACTCATGGGGAGCAAAGTCAAGATGGTGCCGTCTCTGGGGCAGGTATAGGTGGGAGATCCTAGGGTACAGTCTGTTCTCTCTGTCTGGGTGCTGGCTTCCCAGGTGTCCACTTAAGAAAAATCCCTGACTGCACATGCGGGGTCTGGGCCCTCTGGCTGTGAGTCACAAGCCGCGGGAGTCCTCTGGGGAGTGTGGGAGAAGCTGGCCCAGCATTGCGCTCCCCAAAGGCTGCCCTGCTGCCTAACCATGTTGGCCCAGGGTGGAGTGCATCTGTGAATATGCTAGGCAGGGTTTTCTGAGAGGGAAAAGCTCTGTAAAGGGCATAGACTTTGGCTTAAGAGAGGGCTTAGGGATGCCTTAGCTGAGCCCTGTCTGGCCAGTGTAGTCACATAAGACCGATGGCAGCAGGAGTGAAGGGCAGAAAGGAAGGTCCCCGCCAGCATGGGGCACAGAGGGGATGGGATGAAGTTAAGGTGGGACTCAGGTGCTCCTGGGGCCACTTTGGTGCCTCTCGAGGGTGACCATGCTGGGCCGTGAGCCAGAGCCCCTCGTGGCAGACAGGAGGGCTGTGGGGTCAGCCCTGTTTTGGGGGTGAGGAACTGGAAGGACAAGGGCTACCTGCAGTTATCAGCTGGTGGATCCTGGTGGGCAGGGCACATCCCAGGTCTGGCAGGCCCCCCTACCCTTGCGGCCTCCCTGGGCTGGGGACAGTCCCGAAAGCTCTAACTTGTGTCCTTTGGTTGTTGCCTCAGCTGAACATCCACGTGGGAAACATTTCCCTGGTGGACCAGTTTGAGTGGGACATGTCAGAGAAGGAGAACTCACCGGAGAAGTTTGCCCTGAAGCTCTGCTCGGAGCTGGGGTTGGGCGGGGAGTTTGTCACCACCATCGCATACAGCATCCGGGGACAGCTGAGCTGGCATCAGAAGACCTATGCCTTCAGGTAGGATCATGCACGCGTCTCTCCTTCCCTCCCTCATCTCCCTGCAAAATTGTTTTGAGAAAGACTTGTCTGTGTTTGTGGTGATACCTTCGAGGCTTTCTCAAGCTTCGCAGCACGATCTGGCTGGGGTCTGTGTGTTTGCTCTGTCCTCCATCACCATGTATGTCTCACCAGTACTCCACTGTGCCAAGTAGGGTTAGAAGTACCTAACACAATAGCTGGCAAAGACTTGGAGCTCTGTCAGGGTGAATCTCAAGTCCTTAACCTCCACGGAGCCCTGGGCCCACCCTTGCCATCCACCATTCAGCCATCCTGCCCCACACCCTCTCTCTGTGCTCTTGCTCAGACTGTTACTTGGTCAGGATGGCCCCTGCCCAGGGTTCATCTGTTGAACTTGCATTCTGTCTTAAACACAAAGGCCCGCCCCAGCTCTGGAGAGTCAGGGGTCCCCTAGCAGCTCCTTCTGACTGCAGTGTCTCTGCCTTCGGTCAGTCAGAGAGCATTTGATGAGTACCACGCTGGACTGGACCCCATCCTGGCTGCCCTGGAAGATAGAGACAGGTCACCTTGATCCCTGCCTGTAGCATTCGGGCTGGCTGAGATGGTGGAGGTGCAGACAGAACATTCCGGTCCAGTGTCCTCTGTACAAGGGGTGGAGATGGACCCAGGGGAGGCCCTCCTGCTCCTGGTAGGAGGTAGGACTCAGAGTTAAAAGCGACGTCAAGGCCCAGTGCGGTGGGTCACACCTGCAGTCCCAGCACTTTGGGGAGCTGAGGTGGATCGCCAGAACCCAGGAGTTTAAGACCAGCCTGGGGAATATGGCGAGACCCCATCTCTACAAAAAATACCAGAATGAACCAGGCGTATTGGTGCATGCCTGTAGTGTCAGCTGCTCAGGAGGCTAAGGTGGGATCGCCTGAGCTCAGGAGGTTGAGGCTGCAGTGAGCCAAGATCATGCCACTGCACTCCAGCCTGGGTAACAGGGCGAGACCCTGTCTCCAAAAAACAAAACAAAAGCAAAGTTGAGCTCTCCTGGCTCAGCAGGACTCCAGGACTGGGAAGCCCTGTGGTTTCTAACCCTGTCCTCTGTGTTGGGTTGAGGGTGCAGTGAGTATCCCTACATCAAAACAGGATGTTCAGATTTAGTCTGCTCATCAGACTATCATCATCCACATCTGCAGTCACCACTCAGGGATGACAGCTTAAAATGCTACAATGAGGAGCAAATAGGAAGGTCTGTTTTGCAAAGCCATGACAATTAATGGAGCTTGTTAGGTTTGTGTCTAACTTGTTTTCCCAGACATCCCAAGAGACAGCTTTCTATGACTTCCCGTAAATCTGAGCAAGGAAGAAGGAATGAGAGCCACCCACGAGGCTCGAGGGCCCCGGGCCTGGGAAACAGCTGAGCCCCTGCCTAAGCGCCAGCCATGCTGAAATCCTGTGACCTGCCCCCAGCAGCCCTGCCAATCACATGGTTCTGCTTCACACATAGAGCAGCCCTGAGAGGAGGCTGCGGGGCCAGTGTCTGTTGCCTCCCTGTTCCCTCAGGGTGCCGCCTGGGAGGGCAGCTGTAGTGTCCATTCACCCTGCATGGAGCCAAGCCCTATGGCCAGAGAGCCAGTCTAGGGTGGCCTCACTCCACCAGAGTTGACTCTGAGGTCCCGGGAGACAGTGATGTTGCGCACATTGACACTGAGCACCTCCTCCCCCAGAGGCCGATCCAGTCAGAACCCTCATTCTGGGCTCGCGGGTGCGGGTGGCAGACTAGCAGCTCCCAGCATCCAGGTGCTGACGGTGTTGACCCTCAACCAGCCCTGCAGCCGCTGACAGTTCCCACAGCACGGGCTCAGGAGCTGAATTCCCCAGGGCCTCTTGACAGGTCCTCGAAGCATTCTTTCTTTCAGCCACCACAGCACCGTCCCTCCTTCTCTGAACCGAAGGTGACCTGAGCTCAAATTCCTTGCCAAGCTCTGGGCTCTCTGCAGTTTGCAGAGTGGCTTCAGAGCAGGTCCCCTGGGGAGTCCCTGGTGGTGGCAGGTCAGGACTTATAGGCAGATGCCCTCTTTATCTTAGCAACCACTTAATGATTTCCAATTGTGGAGCCTGGGGACATCACAGACCCTGCCCCCTGCTGTCTCTTTGCTGAGTGTGCAGGTTTCAAATCTTTAAGGTTAAAGGCAAGGCCACCCTGCTGGGACCAGGGTGAGCACACGTCCCCATCACAGCAGCCAAGTGGGAGGGGCCTGGGGACCTGGGAAGTGTCCTGAGTGGCCTCATAGCATTAGGAGGGCTGCGTGTGTCTTCCCACTTCCCACACTAGAAGACAGCCGCAAGGACAGGACAGGACCTTAGGGATGGGCTGGCTCATCCCTGACTCCAACCCATGTTCCCCCACTGCACCACCCCACCCCATGGGATCTTAGGAGAGACTTTTTTTTTAACTCTGTCCCCAAGGAGACCAGTGTCAGTCCTGCCTGGGGAAATGATGGGCCACTCAGTCCCCAGGGCCAGGGGCCAGTCACCCCACAGAGATCTAGACCAGGAGTCCTTGCCTGGTCTCTGTGCCATGCACAAAGCTTGGCAACGTCTGTGTCACATGACTTCCCAAGAAGGGTTTTCAGCTCTAGGCCTAGGTCACCCCATGATGGAAGCACTCTTGATTACCCAAGAGCCAGTGCCTCCATCTCTCCCAGCCAGAGCCCAGTGCCTGGCTGCCATACCCTCCTCCACAATGGGGACATTGGATCCACAGCACAGTGGCAAGCTGCTGGCCGTGGGACATGTGTGCTCAAGGCCACTATGCCCACATGTCAGGGGAACCAGGGGAGAGAATAGGCTGCTCCCTTTGGCAGTGGGACAGACAGGAGACAAGCATGAAGGGGAAACAAGGGCATGTGACAAACTACTCAGAAGCCCGAGGCTCCTAGAGGACAGACTGGGACCAGAGTGACACAGACGTCCCAGAGCCAGTGGAATGGGATGGAGGGCCAGTGACAGGAGGAAGACAGGGCTTACGGGGAAGGAGGCTCGGCTAGGCAGAGCCTCTGAGGACAGTTGATCCTATAAAGTTACTGGCACCTCCCCTGGGCCAACCCTGTGTTCCTGGCCAGGGACTAGAGGAGACAGTGCCCTGTCTGGCAGAGGAGACAGGTTCATGTGCATGGCCATCAGTGTGCCATCGCCACAGAAAGCACTGGAGGCTGTGGGCATAAGGAAGGGCAGTGGGGGGCGTAGAACCTGGGGTGAGGATAGCCAGGGCAGGTGCTGACGGGGGACTGCAGCAAGTAGGAAGGACCCAGGGGAGGCCAGGGACAGGCAGGTGCTCGAGAAGGAAGGCGGGGCTCTGCACACCAGCAGCCCTACACGTACAGGGTGGGGATGAAGAGAGACGAAGGGTCAGGGAGCTTGGCAGCTGGGCCTGCGTGAGTGACAGACAGGCAGTGTCCCTCTGATGGCACAGCATCAGGAATTAAATTGGGGGATGCCAGGGATACATTGGGCTGGTTGAGTATGAACCTCAGAGGTTCCTCCCTAAGCTCTGCCCGCCAGCCTTGGCCTGATGCCAGGTTTTATTTATAACAGCTTTATTGCAATATAATTAATAAACCATACAATTCACATATGCAAAGTATACAGTTCAGCGGTTTCTGATATGTTCACAGAGCTGTGTAACTATCACCACTGTCAATATTAGGACTTCTCCATCACCTCAAAAGGAAGCTCCATGCCATCTCTCAGCCCTAAGCATCCACTCATCCACTTTCTATCTGTAGATTTGCCTATTCTGGGTACGTCATAGAAATGGAACCATCTAATATGTGGGGGTTTTTTTTGTTTTTTTGTTTTTTTTTTTTGAGATGGAGTCTCCCTCTGTCACCCAGGGTGAAATGCAGTGGCGCAATCTCAGCTCACTGCAACCTCTGCCTCCTGGGTTCAAGCGATTCTCCTGCCTCAGCCTCCCGAGTAGCAGGAACTACAGGCATCCTCCACCAAGCCCAGCTAATTTTTCTGTATTTAGTAGAGATGGGGTTTCACCATATTGGCCAGGCTGGTCTCAAACTTCTGACCTTGTGATCCACCCGCCTTGGCCTCCCAAAGTTCTGGGATCACAGGTGTAAGCCACCATGCCTAGCTTGATTTGCATTTTTCTAATGACTGATGATATTGGGCATCTTTGCATATATTTCTGGCTGTTTATCTTCTTTGGACAAAGTGTTTTGTCAGTTTCTTAATTGGGTTGTCTTTTTATTGTAGAGTTGTAATTGTTCTTTATATATTCTAGCTACAAGTCCCTCATCAGATACATGATTTGTAGATATTTTCTCCTATTTGGGGGATTGCCTTTTCACTTTCTTGATAGTGCCCTTTAAAGCACAAACGTTTTCATTTTGATGCAGTCCAGGTTTTTTTTAGTTTGTTGCTAGTGCTTTTGGTTTCATATCTAAGAATCCATTGTCAGTCCAGAGTCATGTTGTCCCAGCACCATGTTGAAAACTGCTCTTTCTCCATTGAGTGGACTTGGCACCCTTGTAAAAATCAGTTGAGGCTCCTGGTAGCCTCGGAGCTGTTGATTGCAAACATAAGGTGACACCAAGTTTGGCATCTCCCCTTCCTGGTTGAGTGGCTGTGGGCAGGTCGTTTTCCCTCAAAGTCTACATTCTGTCATTTGTAACATGGGGATATTTACTTGTCTGTTGTATCACATAAGGTTATGAAAGTGAGATCACATCGAAAGTAAACATTGGCCGGGCGTGGTGATTCAAGCCTGTAATCCCAGCACTTTGGGAGACGGGAGGATCACGAGGTCAGGAGATCGAGACCAGCCTGGCCATAGTGAAACTCCATCTCTACTAAAATACAAAAAATTAGCCAGGCATGGTGGCATGCGCCTGTAGTCCCAGTTACTCAGGAGGCTGAGGCAGGGGAATCACTTGATCCTGGGAGACGGAGGTTGCAGTGAGCTGAGATCGCACCACTGCATTCCAGCCTGGTGAAAGAGCAAGACTCCATCTCAAAAAAAAAAAAAGAAAGAAAAAAGAAAGTAAACCTCAAGATACTCCACTGGCATCAGTCCTGGCTTCCTCTGTCACTTCAGACATGACCATGCCCTGCCTGGGTATCTTTGTCCACACCTGGACACTGGGTGGTAGGAAGGTCTAGAAGTCCCTGGTGGCCTTGAAGCCCATGAATCAGAATTCGCTGGGAGGAGTGGGGAGCAGGAGCACGGTGACTCCCAGGGCCCCCAACACCCTTTGGAACTCAGGGCAGCATCTCCCTGCCCACGTCCCCAAAACCCAAGGCAGGTTAGTCCTGGCTCCAGGCCCATTCTTACATGGTTGGTTCGAACAGTTCTTATTTTAGAACAAACCCATTGGAGTGGAATCTTCCCGGAGCCAAGGGGAGGTAAACAAAGGGGCCTCTGGGACCCACCCGCCAGCTCTTGTTTAAGTTAAGAGGAAAACATGTTTTGCTCCCCTCGGTGTGGGCTTGGTGCCTTTCATGTCTGCCTTCCAAGGAAGGCTGCTGGGAGCCCCCACAGTGAGGAATGAGGTTTGGGGTTTGAGGCTGGGTCAGTCCCTAGCTTGCTAAACTACCTGGTGCTGGCTGAGGAACAGCTGTCAGGATCTGCTGACGATGGGTCAGCCCCAGAGGGCCACAGGGGTGGGGTGCCGGCACTGCCTCTGGCCCTGGCCTCTGCGTCACCAGCATGAGCTTGAGCTTCTGGGCCTCATGGGCCTGGACCTGGTAGTCTGAGCTTCAGCAGTGAGGGTCAGGCCTGATGCAGGGAGAGCCAGCCGCAGCCAGTGCCCTGCATGCTTACAGTCCATGAGACCCCAGGCTGAGGAGAGCAGCACTGAGCCTGACCTGGAAAGGGCTCGAGGCTACTGGTGCTGGGTGTGTGTGCACTGGTGTGGGTGTGGGGAGCTGGAGCTCTGCAGGCTGACCTCTGCAGCTGACGAGTCTCACAACCTCAAGCACTGGCTACAGGGAGGCTGTGAGAAGGTCCCTGGCCCCTAGAAAGCTCCCTCAATGGATGTGTGTTGGCTGCTTCAGTAACATCCTTCAACAGCCTTTCACAGCAGTAAATGTTGTTTCCATATTCCAGATGAGGTCTGCAGCGACCTGTCCTCTCTTACTCTATCAGTGTCTGCCTGGCGCCTCCCCTGAGCCCAGCCTGCCCTTGCTCCTCCGAGCTCACGGTGTTTTGCAGGGCCACAGGCTGAGGGAGAGCAGGGTGGCCTTCTTCAGGGAACTGAGCCTACAGAGAGCCAAGTGAGGTACCCAAGTGGAGGAGAAAGGAAAGGACCACTAGAGGGGAGGGGAAGCAGGTGTCGTGGTTAGGACCTCACGCTGAGGCTTTCTGCCAGGCCAGGGGTTTGGTGTCACTCAACCGGGAAACACTGTCAGCACCCAAAGCTGTTTTCTCTCAGAGGTGGGAGTGACAGGAGCCACTGCACGTGGGAGGCACATGGGCCCTGTGGCATCCACAGCTGTGGTCTCCTTAGCATCCTGTCACACTGACTTGCAAATCAAGGCCCAGAGAGGTGACAGCCAGCCACCCTCCTCCAATGCTCCTGCGCCCACCCCATGCCTATGTAGCCTCTGCCCGTGCTGCCCCCCTCCTCCGCTGTGTCCTCTTGGCAAGAGGAGGGTACCTGGGGGCAGAGTTGGGTGGTCTTTGTGAGACCCAGGGCGGAGTGTGGCTCCAGGGATACGGCTTCAGTCCAGCTCCCTGCCAGCCAGCCGTCTGACCCTAGGCACACACCAGCCTCTTGGGGGTTTGGTTTGGTCGGGAGGTGGGCTGAGGGGCAAGTGTGTGGAACAAGCAGGAGCAGGCTGTGCAGTGGCCTCAGTAGTGGAGCACTGGGGACTTCTGGGAGACTCTTTTGCTCCCATTTGCCATCCATCCCTTTTCCCTGATAGGTGGGCCCTGGCTCTGGACACTGGGTGGAGCAGACAGTCCTCCTGACCGAGGCCCAGTGGCATCAGCATGGCCCAGCCTGTGCTGTCCTGTCAAGGAGGACCACCTCCACAGCCAGCGGCCCCTCCCCCATCTCAGAGACAGATGCTAGGCACAAAGGGCTTGTGGAAAGTTCACTTTGAAGGGAAGCCCATGGGGTCATGGTGGCAGCACTGTTCTGGGGATGGCCTGGCACCTCCAGCAGCTCCCTTGAGGTTCAGGTGACAGGAGCATCCCTGGGTGCCAGCAGTGCTGCTGGGAGAAGCAGGGCACAGACAGGGGCCAGAGTCCCCTGGCCAGAGCTTTCTGAGGACCCTTCATCCATAGCTGGAAAAGTTATTCCTCTCACTGCCTCCCCTCCCTGTAGTGAGAACCCTCTGCCCACGGTGGAGATTGCCATCCGGAACACGGGCGATGCAGACCAGTGGTGCCCACTGCTGGAGACTCTGACAGATGCTGAGATGGAGAAGAAGATCCGTGACCAGGACAGGAACACGAGGTACCCCTGGCCCTGTGGCCCGGCTCTGCCCATAGTCACCTGGCTTTCCTGGCAGGGACAGGGCCATTGCCTTTCCCAGTCTCCTGTGGTCTCTGGAAGAGAGGGTACCTCTAGTGTTGCTAGAGGCAGGCAGGCTCCTGGGTGATGAGGCCCCATCCAGGCCCCAGGGTATGTTTCCCTGCAGGGAATAAACATAATTCCTCAGGCTGGATCTGACCACAGCCCAGATCCAGGCTTCAGGGTCCCTGGAGTGATGGGCAGGGTCTGAGCAACAGACAGGTGAGGCCGAGAGAAGGCTGGGTCCAACCCTGCTGGGGGCCCACATCCTGCCTCTGTTCCCACCCCCACATACCTGGCTGCCCTGGAGAGCCTTAGGAAGGGCAGTGCCCAGGTTGGAAGCTGGCCCTGCTCACTGCCCTCCCCAACTCCTTCTCCAGGCGGATGAGGCGTCTCGCCAACACGGCCCCAGCCTGGTAACCAGCCCATCAGCACGCGGCTCCCACGGAGCATCTCAGAAGACCGGGCCACCTCTCCTCCATCTTCTGGCAAGGACAGAGGCAAGAGGACAGCCCAGCACCATCCTGAGGATTGGGGTGGGAGTGGAGTGGGGGCTTCCAGGTGGCCTTCCCTGGCACACATTCCATTTGCTGAGCCCCAGTCCTGTCCCCCCACCCCTCCCCAGTCTCTGGGGTCAGGAAGAAACCTGATTTTGGGTTGTGTTTTGTTTTTGTATAGGAGCCCCAGGCAGGGCTAGTTACAGTTTTTAAATAAAAGGCAACAGGTCATGTTCAATTTCTTCAAAGTTTTAGCATAAAAATAGTGAGAGCCAGGAGCGGGGCTGGGGCCTGGAGGGACAAAGGTGGCATGTGAACAGGCTGGCAGGCAGGCCTCACTGTCTGCCTCAGATTCCCAGGTGGGGGGTGGGGGTGAATGGGGCTCTTCTGGTAGCACCTCAGTCCCCTCAGCCTGTTCTCCTTCCAGACCCAGAGAGCTGAGAAGAGTGGCTGTGGGGCTCAGGGCAGGGGCTCCCTGCCTTTCAGCAACAGCCCTGCTCCCCTTGCTCAGCCTCAGGAAGGAGCTGTGAGCTCTTCTGCTGTGTCCAGATGATCAGGCTGCTGCCAGCTGGGGCCTTGCTGTTCTGGAGTCCCCGGTGGAAGGCCTGGTCCTGTGTGGGCACTGCTGGGCTGTCGCCAGCCTGGGTGCAGGAGGGCTGTTCCAGCTCCAGTGGTGCCCATAGCAAGGTCGACTGGGGCCCTTTCCCCACCCCAGCAGGTGCTATGGCCTGGTGCCACCTCTTGGGGGTTGACATGGTGCAGGGAGGAGACACAGCCCTGGGCCCCTTCCCAGCTCTGTCTCCAAGGAGTTCGTGTCCCCCGTGTTCTCATCTGTAATATGGAGGTGTCCCCATTCTTTAAAATGGATATAAGATCTAGGAGGGCAGCAAACTGGCTCGCAGCTCCAGCCTTACTGAAGAGAATGGGCACAGACCCTGGCACAGGCCACCCTCAGCTGTTGGCAGGTCCTTTGCTGCCAGGGCAGGGCTAGGGTCAGAGACTGCTGTGCTGGAAGTCGGGTAGGGCCCCATGAGGGGCAGAAACAGAGCTCCGATTAGGGATTGGGGTTCTTGGTCACTGGGATGTAGGTGAGATGGGAGCTCCTTTGAGCAAGCCTTAGCATGGGACTCTTCCCAGGGAGTTTGCACTCAGGGCCTCTGCCCTCCATCAAAGAATGGAATTCCCCAGAGCCCCCAGCAAGGGACAGCTGGGCCTTACTGGAAGGCCCTTGAACAAAGGGGAATCTTCCATGGACATGAACAGGTTTCACTGCTGAGGTATTTGTTCCTTTCGTCCATGGGGCAGGAACCTTGTTAGTGAAAGGGTGAAACAGCCCCGTGTCTCCCCACAACTGGTGGGATGGAAGGAACCTTGGTGGCTTCACCCCACAGGTCAGGCAGGCCCACCTGGCTGGGAGGTGCCTGGGAGGCTGGGCCCTCACCCCTGACCGCCAGCTCACACCGCCACAGAGTCAGCTGCTGCTCCACAAGGTCTGGCTACAACATGGAGGGCAGACTCAACAGAACAGTGTTGTTACCACGAAAATGATAACCTGTAGCTGGAGGAGCCCTCATGCCACCGAGCATCCAGACATAAACCATACGGACAGGCCTAGAGTAACAAGGAAAGCTGCCAGGTCAGAAGAGAAAAGTGAGCTGCAGGGTTCAGATAAGGCTTACACAGGTCCTCAGCTAAAAAGGGCAGGAACAGAACCTTCCAGAAGTCTCTGCCTCACACAGTCTCAGGACTCTGCTAAGGTGAAAACGTCAAGGCTCTGGGGTCATAGAAGGGGCAGAAGACCCAGTCCTGGCCCTCCCCTGCACCTGACTCTGGGGCCTTGGTGTTACCAGATGAAAAATGAGACATAGGCCCACCTGTCAGGTGGCTGATGAGGGACAGGAGAGGCTAGATCAGCATCAGCCTGAAGGCACCATGGGCAGGGACACCTGTAGGCTGGCTCGGTACAACCTAGGAGAGGCCTGTCCCGGCCCTGGCAGCCAAAATCTGGTGAACTTCCCCAAAGACTGGCAGGGAGCAGAGGTCTGTGGTGGGCAGGACTTGCCCAAGGCCCTGGATGGGCCAGAACGAGAACCATGAGCCTGTCACCTGTGAGCTCAAAGCTCTGCTGGGCAACCATGGGCATCCCTATCCCACCACCTAACAGTTGGGCTGAGAGGCCACACTGAGTGAGGACGGGGAGGCATAGAAGGATGTGGCCGGGCAAGGTGGGGAACCAGTGCCGTGGGCCAAAAGGCTGCAGGTCATTCTGTTTATTCGGGTGTGTCCTTGAATGGGCCCAGCCTTTAGGACAGGTTTTCTGCCCCAAGTAGGGGTCACAGGTAGGATAGAAGCTGCCAGAAGCCTCTTAGGCCTGGCCTTGGGTGGGGTCACTGCTGCGGGGGTGGCAGATGGGGTCCTGGCTGTTCTTCAGGGAGGGGCAGGTAATTGGGGTCTTCTGCAGGGGTATCCAGGAGCAGTTTTCTGTGGGGAGGGGCCCATGATGAGCAGAGGCCAGCAGAGGTCCCCATGGGTGGGGGAGCCATCTGAGGGCGGGGAGAAGGAGGGAGGGCTCTCAACACTCACAGGAAACCAGGGGTCAGCAGGAGCCTCTTGCCTCCAGGCTGGTTGGGGAAGACATCCTCCAGGAAGTAGTAGATGTGGCCCACGGCAGTCCCTGTGAGACAGCCATGGACTGCGGGGTCATGCTCCACAGCCCAGAGTCCTAGACCAGCAGAGCCTGCCCTGGGCCCCCATCCACAGCCTGGAGGCCCCATCAGGCCCATAGGCCCCTGCAGACCCCAGAGTATGAATGCCTCAAAGTCTTGCACGGAGTGCCAGCCCAGGGCCGGCCAGGGTTGGCCCTGAAGGACAAGCTTAAAGGGCCCAGAAACAGTCAGGACCCAGGGGAGGGAGGGCTTGAGAATGGTGGCGGAGTGGGAGCCATGGGGCCGTGACCCGCCCATCCCCACCCCCATCAGGACCAGGCAGTCATCAGCAGATCAGCCCTGAAGATGCAAATCCTGTGGGCTGAGGGGCTGTAAGAGCATAGCAGCTGCGAGGGCAGGAAGATGGGGCAGGGAGGCAGATGAGAGGTTCAGCTGTGAGAGGTCCAGCACAGATGGGAGAGGGGACCCCAGGGCATAAGCAGTGTGTCCTGAGGGGAGTGGCCAGCCTGGGGCGGACTGGATGTACAGGGAGGCTCACCCAGCAGGTCCACGAGGATGGAGTTGCCCAGCAGCAGCGAGAAGCCCATGAGCGCCCAAGGCAGGAACGGTGCCTGGAAAGTGACCAGGCCTAAGAAGTTGACCCTCACCTGAGGGCTGCGGCGGCTCCACACGTACACCAGCATGACCATGAGGGCCTGGCCCAGGAATAACAGGCTGCCCAGGAGTCCCAGCAGCTGGGCCAGCGTCAAGGTGCTCCAGTGCAGGCCTCAGCCCATGCCCAGGGTCCCCTCTGATTTCCTAAGCCCCTGGAATTCCCTTCCTCATTGCCCCTATGTGCCATTCCCTCATCAAGATGAGCCTGCCCAATAAAGGCGACACTCTGCAGGCTTCAGGTCCCATGAGATCTGCCCTGCACACCTACAGCCTCATCCCAGGGCCCAACCACTGCTTGTCCCTGCCCCAGTTTCTCTGGCTGCTTGCATTCAGGGCTCAGCTAGTGGCTGTCACCCCATCTGACTCGTCTGTGCATCGCCTTGCATTTTGCATACAGCACTGAAGATCTAGCCCTGGCACCTGCAGCTGAGCACATGGTGGACCCTGAACACATACTAAGCTGGAGAGAGCGACTCTGTCCCTTCCTGGCATGGCTGTTCATGTCAGGCCCCAGGATCAACACAGGCCGGAACCTCGAGGGTCCCCAGCCCGAGTTCTCCAGAGCCCGCGGGAAGGATACAGTCATAAGGACGCCTCCGAAGAGAAACATGAAGACGAAGTCGGCCGTGCGGCCGCGGAAGGAGCCCTCTTCCAGCATGCGACAGTAGCGGAACCTACGACGTCGGCATAGGAAGTGCCACCAGGTGGGGCCTCAGTTTCCCCGCCCCGGCCTCTCCCAGCCCGGCGGGCCTGCCCTCCACCCAGCCCGTGTCCGCGGGGCTCAGGATACACGAAGAGCATGTTGAAGAAGAAGCTGAATCCCAGGGGCCCAAAGAAGAGGAAGTTGGTCACGAGCCTCCAGACCTGCGGGGGACGGACGGTCAGGTGCGGGGTGGGCAGGCTGTGCCCACAGGTGCGCGGCGCGGGGCGGCCTCACCTGGAACTTCCGAAACACGAGGTGCGGGTTGAAGTAGAGTTGGAAGGGGCTGAGGAGCTCCAGTTGCTGTGGAACCAGGGGCCAGTTAAGAACTGCCTGGGAGCCACGCTGTAACCATGGCGACCCTCACCCCCCGCCAGAGGCTGTAACTAAGGCGACGTCCGGTCCGCCCGGCCCGCTTACCACCGCAGCGGTGGTGAGGACGCAGGCTGCGGTGTAGGCCCGTGTCACCGCCGGCACCTGCAGGAACTCGGCCGCCAGTCCCTGCCACGCCATTGAACCTTCTCAAGCACGCGTGGTCCGGCCGGCAACCCGCTCTTTAACCCGCCTCCCGGCCCCGCCTTCGGCCAATCCGCGTCCAACACGCTGCGCGCCCCAGTCTGAAAAGAGAACCCTTGAGCCAATGGAAGGAGGAAGAGGGAAGTTAGGGGCGGAAAGGGGGAGTGGGCGGGTAAAGTCTGGTGGCCAATGGGCAGGCGCCAAGGTTGAGCACGTGGCGGTTGTTGTGGCTGCGGTGGCGGAGAGGGAGAACGTGTGGCCAATGAGGAATTGGTCACTTCGCGGCTTTCTAGGAGAGGACCAATAGTGAGGATCTACGACACCTTGGGGGCGGGGCTAAGAGTGTATGGTTGGTGGTGCAAAGACCTGAGCAGGCGAGGCAAAACCGGAAGGGGTGGGTGTGGGGTGGGGGCGGGGCAGGGAGTGGGGCGGCTCTGACAGTGCTGGCCCGCCTCCAGCTTACTAACGACCTAGCCACGACGTTCTCCTTGCTGCGAACCCAAGACGGGCCCATCTAACCCACAGCAGGGAGGCGTTCGGGAAAGTGTCCAAACCTCCCCAAACGTCCAATGCCCCACTCAAATGTGCCGGCTCCTGTCAGGGGTCTTCCCCGGTGCCCACGGAGGGAGAGGCTGGACTGGGGGATTGAAACCCCGGGTGGGGCTCGACGGTTGAGAGGCACAAGAGCAAGTGGACAGGCAGGAGAGGGCCTCAATATTTTCGTGGAAAAGAGAAATTTCATTCATTTATTCAACAGTTTACTAAACAACTGTATGTCCATCAGTGTTCTAGATGCTGGGGATACGGCATCCCGCAAAAGACACTGTCTCTTAGGGTCCAGCCAGGAGGCAGTCAATACAATGAGCTAGTGCTGACGATAGATGAAAATATTCCCAAGTGAGGGGTGGGGCCACCTGGGGGTCCGCAGTGCTAGGTGGGGTGACCTGGGATGCCTCTGGGAAGATGTGAAGTTTGATTGTCCCTTTACAAGGATCCCTGTGTCCATTAGGATGGTGACTGTGAAAAGCAAAACAATAAAATAAGTGTTGGTGAGGGTATGGAGAAATTGGAACTCTGGTGCACGGTTGGTGGGAATATAAAATGGTTAATCTGCTGTGCGAAACGATATGACCATTACTCAAAAAGTTAAAAATACAATTATTGTATGATCCAGCAATGCTACTTGTGGGTACATATGCAAAGAATAAACAGCAGGGACTTGAACAGATATTCATACAACCATGTTCATGGCCCTATTATTCACAATAGCCAAAAGGCAGAAGCAGCTCACGTGTTCACCCACCAATGTGATAGACAAAATGTGGTGAATACATGCAATACAATACTAATCAACCTTAAAGGAGTGAAATTCTGGTCTATGATGCAACATGGATGACCCTTGAAGACATTATGCTCAGTGACAACACCAGTCACAAGGCTGTACGCGGTGGCTCGCGCCGGTAATCCCAGCATTTTGGGAGGCAGAGGCAGGTGGATCACAAGGTCAGGAGTTCAAGACCAGTCTGGCTAACATGGTGAAACCCCGTCTCTACTAAAAATACAAAAATTAGCCAGATGTGGTAGCGTGCGCCTGTAATCCCAGCTACTTGGGAGTACGTAAGGCCTCTTCCATGTACGGGAGGTTGAGGCAGGAGACTCACTTGAACCTGGGAGGCAGAGGTTGCAGTGAGCTGAGATCATGCCATTGTACTCCAGCCTGGGCAACAGAGTGAGACTGTCTCAAAAGAAAAAAAAAGTCACAAAAAGACAAATACTATATGGTTCCACTTACATGAGAGGGGAACAGGGAGTTACTGGTTAATGAGTGCAGTTTCAGTTTGAGAAAATGAACAAGTTCTGGAGGTGGATGTTGGGGATGGTTGCATAAGAATGTTTAATACCACTGAACTGAACACTTAAAAATAGTTTGGACAAATTTTATGTTGTGTATGTTACTAAACTTAAAAAAAAAAAACCCTCTGTGTCTGCTGTTAGGGTAGTGGATTGCCAGAGGAATCCATGAGCAGGGAGAGGCTTCAACGGACAGTGATGACTTGGGGAGGGTGGAACCTGCAGGATGGGGAAGGGTGGGATGTGGGTTTGCCTACAGATGGGACAGGGCTGTGAGAGGGGCGTCCAAGTGAATTCAGAGGCCTGAGCCACAGAGCGGATGGATGGTGGTGGTCTTTTTGAGTTGAAGAGCTCATGGGGAGAAGGTGAGGGGGATGGAGGGTACTGTTATGGCCTCATTGAATTTGAAGCATCTGCATGACATCTCTTGGAAAAATATGAACGTGATGTTGGGGTAGAGGTTGGAGCAGACAGTCCAAATGTGGGTGCCGTCATCAGTAGTAGATCGAAGGCATTTGCAGCTTTGGGCATGTGTGAGATGCTCAAGGGCCAATGGAGAAAAGAGGCCAGGCCTGGGTAGCCTGATGCAGTAGCTAGGGAGAGAAGGCAGCCCCAGCTGCGGAGGCCGAGGGAGGCTGAGCCAGGAAAGGGCTTCAGGAGCCAGGCAGTGAGAATCAAGGGAGACGTGGCCAGGGAAGGGACTGTGAGTTGCAGCTATGCCAAGGCTCCTGGTAACCAGGATAATGACAGGCAGGAGGGAGAGGAAGGCACGAAAATGGATGAGCCTTCACAAGCAAGGGGAGTGCAGCCTTGGAGGGAAGCATGGAAGACAAGGGATGCTCTGGACAGGGCCCTGAGGTGCCCCGAGGAGACTGGAACTGGCCAAGAGGGAGGACTGGCTGAAAAGGTTCTCAGGTGCATCCCAACAGCATGAGGGTCCCACAGGGCACGGAGAGGGGTTCCCTGGGGAGTGGGGTGAGACCAGTGCCTGATGAGAGTGGGTTCAGGAGCCTTCCTCCCTGCTCTGGAGGAGACAGGGAGAATCTGGAGTGCTGCAAGGATGGGCATTTGCTTCAGGAGTGAGGAGAAGGTTTGGCCTCATACTGCAGGGGTTGAACTGAGACGCTCAGGGGTTGGAGGCTGGGGGCAGGCTGAGTGGACTCCCACAGACAGCCTTCGTTTTCCAACAAAGCAGGCTAAGGTCATGTTGGAAGCAGGCCAGGCAGAGCAGATCCCACCCTGGCAGCCGCAGTGTGAGGCAGGGCGGGGACCCAGGGCCTCTGACGCCAGGGCGGGCGCCCGGCGGGCACAAAGGAGCCAGTGCAGGAGGTCGGATTTCATGTCAGCCTGGGGAAGGGGAGGTATCCCTCCTCCAGGCACTTAGCAGGCGCTGGCTGGCCCTCAACTCAGGGTCAGGCTGGGGCTAACAGGAGGGGCCACCATTGTCGACAGGGGCGTCTGTCTCCCCTTCGATTGGGGGCCGATAAGGCAGGCGCCCAGATTGGGGGCTGAGAAGCACATTCCTAGGAGGCCAGTGCTGGGAGGGAGCCTGGCAGGACATCCAGGGAGCAGTGGCTGGGTCCACTGCAGAGGCTCCCTTTCCAGAGCCCCAGGATAGCCTCACATGGGGAAACTGAGGCACGTAAGGAAGCAGAACAGTGCCTGGGGCAGACCTCCATTCTTTGTTGTCCAGTCTGAGGCCCAGCACAGGCTGCTCTGGAAACACCAGGTCCACTTCTCCTTGGACCCTTAAGCCCCTCCAGATAATTCTTTATATAGAGAAGCCCTGGGCATCCCAAGTTCTCAGGTCCTAGAGAGGCAGGCTGTGCCTTATACCAACATCAGGGTGGCAGACCCGCCAGCTGAGCCAGCCTTCTTTCTCCTGTGCTGAGGACAGTGGGTGGGCGGTGGTCCCTCAGGAGGGTGACAATGGGCTCTGCTCCCCATGCCACTTCCCTGGAGTTGTGACCCTTGCAGCTAACAGAGGACCCCTAGATCTGTCTGTCTGTAGACAGGATAGCAGCCTCTGCATGCTCTCCCCACCCAGCTTTCCCCCGCACCAGCCTCACATACTAGGAGGGCCATCTCAGCCCCCAAGTCCGGAGTCAGCTCTGTACCCACAGCCCCATGTTGCACTTTTTTTTCCTAGAGACAGGGTCTTGCTCTGTTGCCCAGAGTAGTGGTGTGATCACAGCTCACTGCAGCCTCAACCTCTTGGGCTCAAGTGATCCTCCCACCTCAGCCTCCCGAGTAGCTGGGATGACAGGTGTATGCCACCATGCCCTGCTAATTGTTCATTTTTTGTAGAGATGGCGTCTCGCTGTGTTGCCCAGGCTGGTCTCAAACTCCTGTCCTCAAGCAATCCTCCCTGGGACTCCCAAAGCCCTGGGATTACAGGCATGAGCCACCATGCCCGGCCCCCTGTGTCACACTTGATGCTCCCACGGAACTCTCTAGTCCTTTCCCTTCTCTCCTATGCCTCACCACCACCACTAACTCTAATTCAGGCCTCAGGTTCTCCCTGCTAATATTGTCCCAGCTCTCTGGACTATTCATTCTGTTAGAAAGAGGAAAGGCCGGGCATGGTGACTCATGCATGTAATTCCAGCACTTTGGGAGGCTGAGGCAGGCGGATCACCTGAGGTTGGGAGTTCGAGACCAGCTTGACCAACATGGAGAAACCCTGTCTCTACTAAAAATACAAAATTAGCTGAGCGTGGTGGCACACACCTGTAGTCCCAGCTACTCCGGAGGCTGAGGGAGGAGAATCACTTGAACCCAGGTGAAGTGGCTCACGCTTGTAATCCCAGCACTTTGGGAGGCCGAAGCGGGCAGATCACGAGGTCAGGAGTTCAAGACCAGCCTGGCCAACATGGTGAAATATCGTCTCTACTAAAAATACAAAAATTAGCCAGGCCCGGTGGCAAGCACCTGTAATCCCAGCTGCTTAGGAGGCTGAGGCAGGAGAATCACTTGAAACTGGAATGCAGAGGTTGCAGTGAGCTGAGATTGAGCCACTGTACTCCAGCCTGGGCAATAAGAGCAAAACTCAAGTCTCAAAATAAATAAATAAATAAAACAAATAAATAAAATAAAATACTTTTTAAAAAGAGAGAGAGAGGAAGGCTGGGTGCAGTGGCTCACACCTGTAATTGTAGCACTTTGGGAGGCCAAGGAAGGTGGATTCCCTGAGCTTATGAGTTCAGGACCAGCCTGGGCAACAAAGAGAAACTCCAGCTCTATAAAAATACAAAAATTAGCCAGGCATGGTGGCACATGCCTGTAGTCCCAACTGGGAAGTGGTGAATAGCTGGGGGGCTGAGGTGGGAAGATCGCTTGAGCCTGGGAGGTTGAGGCTGCAGTGAGCAGAGATTGCACCACTGCACTCCAGCCTGGGTGGCAGAATGAGAACCCAACTCAAAAATTTTTTAAAAAAAGAAACGTTTCTTGGCTGGGTGCATTGGCTCATGCCTGTAATCCCAGCACTTTGGGAGGTTGAAGTGGGCAGAACACCTGAGATCAGGAGTTGGAGACCAGCCTGGCCAACATGGTGAAACACTGTTTCTGCTAAAGATACAAAAATTAGCCAGGCAAGGTGGCACACGCCTGTAATCCCAGCTACTCAGGAGGTTGAGGCAGGAGAATCACCTGAAACCCAGGGGTGGAGGTTGCAGTGAGTCAAGATCGCGCCATTGTACTCCAGCCTGGGTGACAGAACAAGATTCTGTCTCTGAAAAATAAAAAAATAAAATAAATATGTTTCTTAAAAGCAAAACAAATAAAAATAAAAGAAAAAAAAGAAGAGAGGAAGAGAAGAGGGCAAAAGTGCCCCCTACTCCAGGAAGCCTCCCCGATCACCTTCAAAGGGACGGAGCTCACCTGTCTTCTATCAGAGTCCTGAGCACTTCATGTTTTAAATATATTTTATTCCAAAGGCATTCCATGCCTGTCGTAACTAACCACAAGAATCAGAAACAAACTGAATTCTGAATTGTGAACCTGCTGGTGCAGCTGTATTTTCTTCTTGATGACACACAGTGCCTCTTGCAGGCCCTGAGCACTTGTCCATCAGGGGACTTTCCATAGGGACTGTGAGCATGGGGCCCAGCCCCTTCCAGCACAGGGACCCCTGCAATTGCTGTGAGTAGGTTTCCAGCCAACCCCTCGCAGAAGCAGCTGTGTCCCCCTTGGCCCTTCCTGTCTGGGCCACGGGCTATTTTTAGCACTGAATCCGGAACCCACAGAGCAGCAGCTGCTGTGGCCAGAGCACAAGAACAACAAAGCATCCAGGTGGGTCGTGTCAGGCCGCAGAGGGAGCAAGCAGCGTGGGCCTGGCCTTCCAAACCTGGTAGCGGAATCTGGACTTTCCAGGAATAAGCCGGTCTCTGGGTGGGATTGGGGAGGGAGGAAGCAGAATGGGGCAGAGGATGAATTGCACTAGCCAGGCCAGGATAAGGGGAGGGCCCGTGCAAAGGCCCTGAGGTAGGCAGGAGAGAGGCAGAGAGAGCAGAGGAGAGAAGGTGAAGGGGGCAAGGAAGAAGAGTTGCTTGTGACAGGAGGGAGAAGCGGGGCCAGGCCAGGCAGGGGTGTGTTGGCTGTGGTCTCTTTCCTAATCAAATGAGCAGGGGAGGAGGGCGGTGGCCTGCAGTGGCTCGCAGTAACAGCAAGGGAGCAGAAGGGTCAGGATGGCTGAAGCCACAGGCCTTAGTGAAGGCTTGGCAATGGGGGTGAAGGTAGGAGGGCTCCTGGCCTGCCCAGCTTGGGGGACGGTGAGCCCCCCTCGGGTGGAGATGTCGATGAATACCCAGTAAGGGAGGGAGGTGAGCTTGGGATGCTGTGGGGCGGAAGCCCTCTCTGGCCCAGTCCTCACAGCTCCTTCCCTTCCGTGGCCCTGGCCATGACTGCTTCGTGCAAAAGGGCTGTAGTTGTCCACACAATGCCTGCTAGCCCGGGTGTCTGCTGCAGGACTGGCACAGGCAGGGGGCTTGGTAAACAAGGAAACTTGTGAAGACAGAGACCTGGCCTCCAGGGCTGGAACTGCAGCCTCGGGGCTGGCATTGTGACCTGGCCACTCCCTTCCCTCTCTGGTTCTCAGTGTCTTTGTCTGTGAGATGGGGGTCAGAAGGGTCCCTGTGTAGCATCTCTTTCAGCTCTGAGGTTGTACTCTGATCTATGATAGGGGTGTCAGAGATTTCTGGGTGGAAGCCCCTTCCTGTAACAGACACAGCTGGCTTCCCCATCCAAGGCCCATCTCTGCTATGAATGCGTGAATGCCTGTGAGCAAGAACGCACCAACAGAGGGAACTGGAGGGCCCCTGCCAGTCCTCTGTGCTGGATCTGCTCCTTGCTGTCTCCTCTCAGCCAGGAGCTCTCGTGGGCCTGTTGTCAGGAACAGCCACAGAGGTCTGCAGGGCCTGGGAGGGAGTCGCTGCTGTTGCCTTTCTTCTGCAGGAGCTCAGCTTCTGGCCAGGGGAGGAGACACTGAATCCCACACCAAGCAGGGAGTGGAAACGCACTGGTGAGTGGTCCAGGGGGGCCGCGGGGCAAGGCTCCTGATGAGGACAGGAGGAGGTGGGGATGTGCTAGGCTTGAGAAAGACTTGAGCAAAAGTGGGGAGGCTGGAATGGACCCATGTGCTGCTCATAAACTAGGCAAGGACCTGTGAAGTGCGGGAGATTATAGCTGCTCAGTGATCTCCAGCCAGACTGCACATGGCTTTTACTAAACTCACTGAAGCCTCACCACCACCTGATGAAGTAGGTTACCATTATAGATGAGAAAATTGGCTCAGAGAAGTTAAGTAACCTGCCTGAGGACACACAGCTAAAGAGGCACAAAATCAGCAGGGTGCCAGTCCTGGCTTTGCCATCACGAGGGGTGATGGAAGGGACCCATGTGGAGTAAGTGAGCTATCCCTGGCCCCTTTGCTGGGGCACAGGGGAGTGATGGGCATCACCAACCAGCTAACACTGTGCAGCCCCAGGCCCTTCTCCAGCTCTGGTTTGGAGGTGAGACCTCTTTGCAGCCTATGGGCTCCCAGGGAGTGTCTCCAACATGAGACTCCACTCGTGAGCTGCGTCCCTGCTGTCTGGGCCTGTGTCACTGTCTCTGACCCTTCATGACCGGATGAAACTGTCCTCATTCAGCCCCAGCTGCCGGACCTGCCCGAGCCTGTGTCCTGACTGTCATGACCCAGAGCAGTTGCCAGGAATTCCCACTTCCTGCTGTGGCTGCTGCCAGAATGTCAAAGCCATCTCCGGCCAAGCAGCCCAGAGCTCCAGAGCGTCTGGCGGGGGCCTCCCCCTCCCCCGCCCCAGCTATTTTCAGGCTCAGCACTGTGGGCGGTGTTTTGGGAGAAGCAGATTATCTGTTTGGCAGAGTGAGCCGAATTGCAGGGCCAGGGATGTGAGTTCACAGAGACAGAACCTGAGATACAGCTCTGTCTTCGACTTTGAAAAAGCCCGGAGGAGTGCCCTGTGGCTGTAGTCCCAGCGGAGGCAGGACCGCTTGAGCCCAGCAGTTGGAGGCCAGCCCGGGCAATAGCGTGACACCCCATCACTACAAAAGCAAAACTAATCTTTAGAGACTGGGGCCACCACTCTGGAAGCCCCTGCCCAGGACCAGTGACTCAGAGCCAGGGTCAGGTGGAAGGAGAGGCTCAGAAAGACCTGGGTTTGCCCCACCTCCCACCTGGCTCGCACCTACTGATAACCCCACCAAGCAGCCAGACCCTGCTCCCACGATTGAGGGGCGTGCTCCCCACACCAGGTGATTGTCCAGCTGCTGGGATGGGAGGCTCCTAACAGTGGGCTGGGATAAGAACCCAGGTGACCCCATTCTCTCACAGTGACACTCCCAGAGCCCCTGCCTCCACATCGTCCTCCAAACACTCTCCCAGCCCACCAATGCCCTTCACCTTCGTGAGATTGAGGGGCCTCTTTAAGAAAATGAATGCAAAACTACAAATGCAGGGTTAGATCGCAAAGTGAGTATTTATTTATGGCAATGCAAACAACTAACAAATTCATAAAAGTTGACAAATGTCACTCAAATCAGAAAATCCAGAAGACCCTTGCCCACCTTACTCAGAAGCCTGTGTCTAAATGACCTCCCCTGCCTGGGTCAGGTGGGGGTGTTGATAAAAGAACCAGGGTGCACCCCAGCACTTTGGGAGGCCGAGGCGGGGGGATCATGAGGTCAAGAGATCAAGACCATCCTGGCCAACATGGTGAAAACCCGTCTCTACTAAAAATACAAAAAACTAGCTGGGCATGGTGTTGGGTTCCTGTAATACCAGCTACTCGGGAGATTGAGGCAGGAGAATCGCTTGAATCCCATAGGCAGAGGTTGCAGTTAGCCGAGATCGCGCCATTGCACTGCAGCCTGGGCAACAAGGGTGAAACTCTGTCTAAAAAAAAAAGAACCAGTGTGCATTAGCCAAACCCTTGTGTGTCCCCTCTGCACAGAAGAGGAAACTGAGGCTGCAGCATGGAGAGGGCTTTCATGAAGTGCTGAGGGCAGACGCAGAAAGGCACTCATGTTCCACTGCTTGCAGAAGGTGGTCCAGCCACAGGGGACTGGCTGCTTTGGTATCTCCCCACCCCCTTCCAAGAGGTCCTGCTTAGAGGCCCCCCTTCGCCCCAAGGAATGCAGGCATCAGTGCTTCAGACTCTGGCCTAACCACCGTCACCACCTCCCAGGCCCCCACTCTTCCCCTCCAGATGTGGGCACAGCTGTATTTTTAGAACAGCCGACCACAAGGACATTCTTTCCTTCTAATTAAGATGGCTTCACATCTCTCATCCGCAATCGGCCCCATTGTTCAGTCCTCAAATATCAAAGGGTGGCCAGGAGGGGCCGCCTCTGCTGGTTGTGGGTTTGGGGTTTGTTTTCTTTCTTTCTTTCTTTGTCTTTGAAACATTAAGCTGGAAATGAGACCCAGAACCTGAGTGAATGCCAGCTCTGAGGAGGAGGACTTTGGGTAATTTGCAGGACCTGCCTTTCTGTACCCCTGCACCCTGTCCCCAACTTTGGGGTTGTCCAGGTAGGCCACAGCCCCCAGCACACCCGTCTAGGTTAGAGTCTGTCTGGGACAACTGGGGGATCAAAAAAGGCCCTGTGGTGGTGGCTCACACCTGTAATCAAAGTGTTTTGGGAGGCCAAGGAGGGTAGATCTCCTGAGGTCAGGAGTTCAAGACCAGCCTGGCCAACATGGTGAAACCCTGTCTCTACTAAAAATGTAAAAATTAGCTGAGCATGGTGGCTCATGCCTGTAATCCCAGCTACTGGGGAGCCTGAAGCAGGAGAATCACTTGAACTGGGAGGCGGAGGCTTTGCTGATATCATGCCCCCTAACCTCTGCCCCCTGCCCCACAGGAGGCTCCTGGTGTGGGATGGAGATGCCCGCCCAAGTGTGGGGAATATGAAAGGCTGCAGGGGAAATGGCCTCTGAGTAGCCTTGAAAGGCATTGCAGTCCTCCATGCCACAGCGCTCTCAATTCCACTGACAGATGAGGAAACTGAGGCTCAGAGAGGCCAACAGGCTGGCCCAGAGCTGCTTAGCCCACTAGTAGTGAGGTGCTCGGGAATGCTTGGTCCCCACAGCCGGCCGTGGGGCCGGCCCTCCAGCATCACTCAACCCCAGCGATGAACTAGGTCTGCTGCTGCCTGAGCCTTGGCTCCAGGTGGAAGGCACCTGTCCCATCCCGCATGGAGCAGAGAGGAGAGTCACGCAGGTGGGCCGAGGCCAGGTGGGGCTGGCATCGGGCTTCTCAGCGCCCCAGGGTCCTGGTCCACCCGGCCCCGCGCAGCTGGGTGTGAGGAAGACAGGAGAAGTGAAATCACACCGGGGCGGGTGGCTCAGGTTGCAAGGCCAGAGCCTGCAATCCGGGACAAAGGCCAGGACTTGAGCGCCCAAGGGCTGAGGGGCAGGGAGGGCGAGGCAGAAAGGGTGGGCTCCCGCGATGAAGTGCCACCCCACCCCGCGGGGCTCGAGCGCAGGCCTCCTTTGTTTCACCGCCACCCCTGAGCTTTCGCGGGTCGCCGGCGATCGCGGGTGCCGGGTCCCGCAGAGCCCGGGCTCTGTCGCCCCCTCGCGGCCGGAGCCGGTCTGGGCGGCGTCGGGGAAATCCCGAAAAGCCTGCGGGGAGGAACAGAACGCGGGCGGGGCCGGGGAGCGCCGAGCCCATTCATTCCCCGAGGGCCTGGAAAAGTCTCCGTCAGGAGGAGGAATCCCTGGGACGCCCCAGACGCTGGGCCCCGCCTCCCTAAGCCCGAGTAATGGGCATTTTCTAAGACAGTCCAGGGCCAAGGAGGCGCCCTGCTAGAAGAGCCGGTGGGCTCCGGGATGGGGTGCGGGCCAGGTGGGAGTCAGCGTCACCAACGGGTTTCGCTGGATTGCTTGTTTTTATTTATTTATTTTCATGAGGTTTGGCCCTGCTGTTGGGGTGAGGCCCGTGGGCGGCTCCAGCCTGAGGGTCAGCCGGACTGGCCTTGGCAATGTGGGGAAAACCAGCTCTGCCAGCCGGGCTGTAGGGCTGGTGCGGGCACGGGCTTGGACTTGCAGAGCCTCAGGGACTCCCCCTGTAAATGAGGCTGACACCCACTTGTCGGTAGTTGCACCTGGCACTGCACCGGGCGGATGCAAGCACCAGGCTGCTACAAATAGAGCTATGACTTTCACATGCTCAAGGTTAAACTCCCAGTCAATGTTCGCTGAGGCAAAACCTCGAGCTTCCTGGCCAAAGGATAATAATTAATGGCTGGAGAGCCCACACTTGGGGCCCTGTCTCCAATGGATGGGGGTGGCTTTAGTGTATCCAAGAGGCATTTCAGGGAGAATCAAGGGGCCACCAGGTACTATAATGGTGGCCAGGTCAGGGTCCAGTCTGTCAGGGTCTTGGATTCAAGATTAAACCCAGTTCTAAATTTGGGACTTATCCCCAGGTTTGCCCCCAGGCTTTTACTATATAGACTGTATTCCCACACACATTAGGTGCAGTTTTGTACATTTCCAAACAATATATAAGCATAATAGTAGTGTATGCGTCTTTCTGCAACTTTTTTCATGCAGCATTGTGATTCACACATGTTGATATCCTTCCTCTAGTCTAGTCCACTGATTTTCACTGATGAGTGGTATTTTCTTCTATTCCACAGCTTATTTCTCCGTTTTTTTTCAATGATTGACGTTTGGGTGGTTTCCAGTTTTCCTATGGTACAAACAATGCCGAATTTGTGGACAGTTCTTGAGCATGGGATTAAGAGTTTCTCCGAGGTAAACCCAGGAGTGGAATTGCTGGGTGGGAGAGGAATGTGCACTTCAGCTCCCTCGATATGCCCCAGTTGCTCTCCAGTCATTGCACTGACTTACATTTTCTCTTCTTTTCTTTTTTCTTTCTCTTTCTTTCTTTCTCTCTCCTTCCTTCCTTCCTTCATTTTCTTTTCCTTTTCTTTTTTTTTGAGATAGGATCTTACTCTGTTGCTCAGGCTGGAGTGCAGTGGTTTGAACATGGCTCACTGCAGCCTTGACCTCCTGGGCTCAAGCGATTCTCCCACCTCAACCCCCTCAGTAGCTGGGATGACAGCTGCGTGGCATGCCACTGTGCCCAGCTAATTAAAAAAAAATAAATTATAGAGACAGGGTCTCACCACATTGCCCAGGCTGGTCTGAAACTTCACCTTCAAATGGTCCTCCCATTTTGGCCTCCTAAAGTTCTGGGATTACAGGCGTGAGCCACCACACCTAGTTCCAATTGACATTTTCATCAATAGTATATACGTGTTCCAGCTGATCACCACCACCTCTTGGTATTGCCGGAATTAAGCTGTTAGTCTGTTGAGTGGGAACCAATATGCTGACGTGGATTTAATTTGCATTTCCTGATTATTAATGCAAGTACCTTTTAATTAGTTTTTTGGTCTTTCAGTTTCCTCTTCTGTAAATTCCCTGTTCATACACACACACACACACACACACACACACACACACATATATATTTTTTTTTTTGACACAGTCTCAGTCTGTTGCCTAGGCTGGAGTGTAGTGTCACGATCTCGGGTCACTGCAACCTCTGCCTTCTGGACTCAAGCAATCATCCTGCCTCAGCCTCCTGAGTAGCTGGGACTACAGGCACAAGCCACCATGCCAAGCTAATTTTTTTTGTATTTTCGGTGGAGATGGGGTTTAATTTTTTGTATTTTTGGTAGAGACGGGGTTTTACTATGTTGCCCAGGCTGGTCTTAAACTCCTGAACTGAAGCAATCTGCCCCTCCTTGGCCTCCCAAAGTGCTGGGATTATAGGCATGAGCAACCACACCCCACCTGTTTGCCCATTTTCTTTTCTTTATTGGTATGTGGGTATTCTGTATACATTCTGAATACTAATACTTTGTTGGTCATATGTTGTAGATACCTTCTTCTACTTGGTAGCTTTAGGTTTCACCTTCAAATATGTATATTTGAGACGAAGTTTTGCTCTTGTTACCCAGGCTGGAATGCAAAGGCTCGATCTCAGCTCATCACAACCTCCGCCTCCTGGATTAAAGCAATTCTCCTGCCTCAGCCTCCCAAGCAGCTGAGTTGGGATTACAGGCATGTGCCACCATACCTGGCTAATTTTGTAGTTTTAGTAGAGACAGGGTTTCTCCATGTTGGTCAGGCTGGTCTCGAACCCCCCACCTCAGGTGATCCACCCACCTCAGCCTCCCAAAGTGTTGGGATTACAGGCATGAGCCACCGCACCAGGCTCAAAAAATATATATTTTAAATTGAGACATGGTCTATTTTGCTAGGTCTGGTCTCGAACTCCTGAACTCAAGTGATCCTTTCACTTCAGCCTCCCAAAGTGCTAGGATTACAGGCTGGAGCCACCACACCTGGCCAGGTTTCACCTTTTCATGGCGTCTTTTGTTTGTTTATTTGAGACAGGGTCTCTGCTACCCCAGTTGGAGTGCATTGGTGTGATCACTGATTACTGCAGCCTCAACTTCCCCGGCTCAAACAATCCTCCCTGAGCCCCTCAGTCTCCTGGGTAGCTGGGACCACAGGCTCAAGCCATCATGCCCAGCTAATTTTTCATGATTTTTGTACAGACGGGTTTTTGCCATGTTGCCCAGGTTTTCAAACTCCTGGGCTCAAGCAGTACACCCACCATGGCCTCCCAAATTACTTGGATTACAGGTGTAAACCACTGCACCTGGTCCATTAATGATGTCTTTTGACCCAGATTTTTAATTTTAATGAGGTTAAATCCTCATAAGAAATATGCATGGTTTATCCTTGCTTATCCTGAGGTTATAAAAGTATTATATATTTCCTAATTATTATTATTATTTTTGAGATAGAGTCTCGATCTGTCTCCCAGGCTGGAGTGCACTGGCGTTATCTTGGCTCACTGCAACCTCTGCCTCCTGGGTTCAAGTGATTCTCCTGCCTCAGCCTCCTGAGTAGCTGGGATTACAGGTGCCGGCCACCACACCCAGCTAATTTTTGTATTTTTAGTAGAGACGGGGGTTTCACCATGTTGGCCAGGTTGGTCTGGAACTCCTGACCTCAGGTGATCCACCCACCTCGGGCCTCCCAGAGTGCTGGGTTTACAGGCATGAGTCACTGTGCTTGGCCTTCTAATTTTATTTTTTAAATAGGATCTGGCTCTGTCATTCAGGCTTGAGGACAGTGGCACAATAATGGCTCACTGCAACCTCAACCTCCCTCATTGCAATCCTCCTACCTTAGCCTCTCAAGAAGCTGGGCCCACAGGTGTGGGCCACCACACCTAGCTAATTTTTACTTTATTTATTTATTTATTTATTTTTTGTGAGATGGAGTCTCACAGTGTCGTCTGGGCTGGAGTGCAAGTGGTGAAATCTTGGCTCACTGCAACTTCCACCTCCCGGGTTCAAGTGATTCTCCTGCCTCAACCTCCCAAGTAGCTGGGATCCGTGCCTGCCACCATGTCCAGATAATTTTTTGTATTTTTAGTAGAGACGGGATTTCGCTGTGTTGGCCAGGCTGGTCTCAAACTCCTGACCTCGTTATTAGCCCCCTCTTGGCCCCCCAAAGTGTTAGGATTACAGGCATGAGGCACCACACCCGGCCTTTACATTTTTTTATAGAGGAGGGTCTGCCTATGTTGCCCAGGCTGGTCTTGAACTCATGGACTCAAGTGATCCTTCTGCCTCAGTCTCCCAAAGTGCTGGGATTACAGGTGGGAGCTACTGTGGCCAGCCTAAAATGTTTAAAGTTAGGTTTTTGCATTAGGTTTGTGTGCACCTGGAATGACTTTTGTATATGGTGTGAGACAGAGGTCCAGTTTCATTTTTCCCCATAAAATCAATTTTACTAGCACCATTTATTACCCTGACACTTTCCATTTATTTTTTAAGGGGGAAAAGGCAACAGTTGTTTTGAAAAAAAACCTACCTAAATAAAATATCAGCAATTGAAACTAACAATGTATTAATATTAAAATTTTTTATTAATTTTTTTTGAGACGGAGTCTTGCTCTGTTGCCAGGCTGCAGTGCAGTGGCACGATCTCTGCTCACTGCAGCCTCTGTCTCCTGGGTTCAAGCTATACCCTGCCTCAGCCTCCTGAGAAGCTGTGACTACAGGCATGCACCACCACACCCAGCTAATTTTTTTTGTATTTTAGTAGAGATGGGGTTTCACCATGGCCAGGATTGTCTCAATCTCCTGACCTCATGATTCACCCGCCTTGGCCTCCTAAAGTGATACGATTACAGGTGTGAGCCACCACGCCCGATCATATATATATTTTTGAGACAGAGTCTAGCTCTGTTGCCAGGCTGGAGTGCAGTGGTGTGATCTCAGCTCACTGCAACCTCCGCCTCCCGGGTTCAAGCTATTCCACTGCCTCAGCCTCCTGAGTAGCTGGGATTACAGGCACCTGCCACCATCCCGGCTAATTTTTTGCATTTTAGTAGAGATGGGGTTTCACCATAGCCAGGCTGGTCTCGATCTCCTGACCTCGTGATCTGCCCGCCTCGGCCTTCCAGCGTGCTGGGATTATAGGCGTGAACCACGGCGCCCAGCCGACAATAATATTATGACCAAATTGCGTCTACCCCAAGAATTCAAGAATGGTTTACCATTAGAAAATTTATTGACGTAACTGATCTCATTAACAGATTAAAGGAGAATACCCACGTGCTCTCTTAAAAGATGCAGGAAAAGCATGCAATAAAATACCTATTTATGATAACTGCTACTATGTTGTGTTTTTCCTTAAAAATGCACAGTGTTTTTAGGAATTAAAGTTCTGAGCAGCAAAAGTCAAACAAATATCAAGTCTGGGCAATAGAGCTACTACAGTGCCCATCAGAGTCTTTGCTCAGATGACTTTCTAAGGTCACTTCCAGCTCTATGTTTCTATGACCACAAATAGCATCTTTGGCAAGTCTAGTTTCAGTCGGTCTTTGTCCAGCTCCTGGATTCCATGCAGGGCCTGAGAAGCCCTGAGGAATAAAAGATTAATCCAGTCCAGTGGACTCTGGTTCCTCACCTCCAAGAGCCCCCATTATAGGCCGGACCTGCCTCTCACGCAGAGGATCCCCTGGAGGCAGCCCGAGACCGGTTCTCCTCCCCGCATTCCGCCGTCTCTCGCTCTGCCCAGGGCGTCCAGATGAGAGCACTCCGCAGACTGGTGAATCTGTCTTTCGGTCCTTCCTAATTTTCCCCTCCTCTGGGGAAAGGTCAGGTACACCTGAACCAAAATGTGTGTGGGGTGGGGGTGCATCTGTGCACAATCAAGGGCTTGGCCCTTCCAAGAGCGCCCAGGGGCAAGGGCCTCCTAGGTTCTGGCGGCCGGCAGGGGCGACGGGGGCAGGGGGTCGCACAGGGCTGCGTCCGAGGTCCGACCAGAGAGAGACAGGGACCCGCAGGCATTTAGTCCAGAGACTGCAGCGACGGAGTGGGACGAGGGACCAGGGCCGGAATTTCGGGGGAGGACTTGGGAGCGCGGCGAGCAGAGTCGCTTGCTGGCACCTAGCGGGGCGGATGCAGGGGCTAGGCCGACATGACCTTGGACCAGCGCTCCCTTCTGGCCTTCAGAGATGAGGCTGGGGCTTAGCCAAGCAAGGAGTGACTGGCTTTTCAGCCTCGGTGCTGCGGGATAGGCGAATGGAGAATGAGAGTGGAGCCGTCTTTACGGCCTGGAATGCAGGTGACCCTCCCACGGGGCTACCCCCGGCCCCACCCAGCCCCTCTTAAACGCAGTGGGCCTGCGCATGCGCCTCAGGCGCCCTCCGCGGCAGTCTAGCGGCTCTGCGCTCCACTGCGTCTGCGCTTGAGTCTCAGGTCCCAGTCCTAGCCACAGGTTAGAGTTGCGCGAACCCTCAGTTTGTGCGGTCACCCTCACAACGGACTGCGCTTGCGCCATTGCTTCTGTCTCGCCAGGCTCGCTCCTCTCAACCGCTCCCTGCGTGTGTGCTAGCCTCTCTTTCACCATTCGGTGAGCACGCTGCCCTTCCTTCCGCGCGCATGCGTCCCGCTCACCGCTTACTAATGGTTGCCAGGGCCTCTGGGACAGCAATACCTCACTGCCCAGGCCTCTCTTCTGAATGCTCCATGCCCTCCCGCTATCTGGAAAGGTCTGAATTCTCATACCTGCCCAGGCCAGGTGTTCCAGATGAGGGATTGCGGACCTGAGTGAACTGCATAAATGCAGCCACCTTGGAGACTTAACTAAGTCGTCAATTGTTCAAAAATATGGTGCTTGTATGTACAGTGGCGTTAGGTGCTAGGCTCAGATGTGCATAGGCAGGTGTTTACACCCAGCGTCGGCCTGTGGGCCACAGCAAGGTTGCTGGACCCTGGTGTTGTAACCGAGCGAGTACAGAATCACCACTGAGACAAAAGTAAGTCAATTCAGAGGGTCATTTATTGCCTGCGACCACGGAGGACCAGTGTCTCTCCGACCCGTGGCCTGGAGAGGAGGGTGTCAAGAGCTTTTATGCCCATAAACCATCTCCTGGGCGGGGGTGGGGTCCAGGGGCTTTGGACATTGTGAGGGCCAGTGGACTTTGGGCATTCCGATTGTTACCTAAGTGGTTCACAGAAGTTAAGATAAGCATTAGTTTACACACTGCCTGGGTAGGGTGGAAATTACAGACCTTAGTTACTTATTACAAGTCGCAGGGGCCAAGATAGCGTGGGTTTGGAGGGCTTGCCTGTCATATCAGGGTTACAGAGAGCGGTTTCAACAGAAAGCTGAGGTATGGTTGAGGTATGCAGTTTTATGGGGCGTTTACCATGTCACATTCCCTCCTTGTTTTATTTACAAGAATTAAATCATTGATTCCTCCAGCAGGTTAGTATCATTTGTTTGTTCTAAGGGCCCATATTGAGACCTTAATATCATTAATTTTACAGAGTTTACCCTAGATTTAATGAACCTGAGCAGTTGATTTAGGAGGCAGGGGCTGAACATGAGTCCCAGTAGGAGTAGGGCCAGAGGTCCCACCAGGCCTGTAAGGAGGGAAGTGAGTCAAGGGGACCAGGAAAGCATTTTTTTGATACCAACTTTCTGGAGCTTCTCGAAGTTCTTTTCTGGTTTTGAGATTTTGTCTGACCAGATGAGGCCTGACCTATTAGCATAAAGCAACTTTGTTCATTAAGGGCGGCACATAACCCCCATTGTTTTAAGAATAACAAATTTAGTCCTCACCTGTTTTGGAGGACCATTTTAGCCAAAGACTTAACCTGATCAGCGAGTTGGGAAATGGAGTTTTCCAAGTGGCTTAAATCAGTATGTATGTGCTGAGAGAAAGTTTTAAAATTTTGGTCCCCAGTTATAAAAGCTGCTTTTCCAACTGCTGTGAAGCCAGCAATACCTAATTCAACCAGTAGAGGGATGATGATAGAGATTTACAGCACGGATTAGGGTGTGAGGGTGGTGACCGTGAAGAGCGCACAAGTCTTAGCTTTAGTGAATCGGGGGATGAGTATTTGATGCTTCATTGTCCTTCCGGTGGGGCAGTCTTAACGTGGGTGTGATGAATCCAGGCTGTTAAGTCTGTCCACCTTGAGTGCGGTGGGTGTGGTCAGGATAACCATGTAGAGTCCCTTCCAATGGTGGGGTGAGGCCGGAGGTGGCGAATCTTTTAACAAGGACAGAGTCTCCAGGCTGGAAGGGGTGTGTCGGCTGGCCTTCGACGTCCAATGGGGTGGGACAGGTGTCCTTAATGAGCGGGTGTACCTGGGATTGAACAGACTGGAGCTCCTGTAAGGACTTAAGGAGTGTATAATTACGGACTTGAGCATGCACGGTATCCGCGGGTCTGGGGAGTAAGGGAGGGGGCCTGCGGAACATGATTCCAAAAGGGGAGAAGCCTTTCTGACAGGGTGTGCATTGGACACGGAGGAGGACAAAAGGAAGCAGGCTGACCCAGTTTTCACTGGTCTCTAGGATAAACTTTGTCAGGGTTTTTTTTAGGGTCTGGTTCATTCGTTCGACCTGTCCCGAACTCTGGGGATGACAGGCATAGTGTAATTTCTAGGATATACCCAGGGCTTTGGCTAGGCCCTGAGAAATTTGTGCAGTAAAGGCGGGCCTATTGTCTGACCCCAGTGTTAGAGGGGGGCCGAACCGAGGAACAAGGTCCTGTAATAGTTTTTTGTGACCACCAAAGCAGTCTCGGACCTAGTGGGGAAGGCTTCGACCCATCCAGAGAACATATCTATAAACACCAGGAGGTATTTATAGCCATTTACTGGGGGTTTTAGTTCAGTGAAATCTACTTCGCAGTGCTTCCCAGGGCTAGTCCCTCTGAGTCTCACTCCTACCTGGCTAGACCTGTTCTCTCCCGGATTTACTCGGGCATATACTTTACACTGAGTAGTGATTTCCTTGATAAGTTTATGTAAATAGGGAACGTGGTACTTGGCTTGTAGTAGTTCAGTTAGTTTGGTCTGTTCTGAGTGGCCTGGTGTGTGTCCTTAACTAGGGCCCATCCTAGAGCCTCGGGGACCAGAATCCTTGTGTCTGGCAGAATTCACCATCCTGTGGAATCTTGTGTGCCCCCTTGTTCTTTAGCGAAGTTTTCTTCATCAGGTGAGTACGTAGGGTTGGTGGGCAGGCTTGGGGCCAGCAGAGTTACAAGAAGAGTCAGAGGTTTTACTGGTCCCAAGGCTGCCTGTCTGGCTTGTAGGTCAGCCACCCTATTTCCCCTCACTTCTGGTGTCCTTTGTAGTGTATTAATGCCACTGCCTTGGGCTTCCATATAGCCTCTAGTAGGGCTAGCATTTCTTCTTTGTTTTTGATGGTTTTTTCCTCTGAGGTAAGTAGTCCTCTTTCTTTATAAATAGCTCCATGTACATGAGCCGTAGCAAAGGCATACCGGCCGTCCGTATAAATGTTGACAGTCTTTCAGTCCACCCATTCTAAGGCCTTTGTCAAAGCTATGAGTTCTGCCTTCTGGGCTGAGGTTCCATGAGGAAGGGCCTGGGCCCAAATAACCCTATTGAGAGTGACCGCGGCTGCCCAGGCATACCTGACTCCATCGACCATGAAGCTGCTGCCATTCAGATACAGTACCTCCTCCAGATTCTGTAGGAGGACATCAGTGAGGTCCGGTCGAGCGGTGTGGAGGACGTCCATCATCTGTTGGCAGTCATGTATGGGCTTCTCTGGCTCGCTATCAGGTAGCAGCATCGCTTGGTTTAAAACTGTAGCCTTTAAAAATGTTATGCCGGGCTGGTCCAAAAGTAAGGCCTGATATTGAACTATGGGGGCATTTAACATCCATTTTCCCAGAGTTCCACAGAGTAGTGACTCCACTGCGTGGTGTGCCACTAAGTTTAACTCCTGCCCCAAGGTTAGTTTGTCTGCTTCCTTTACTAACAAGGCTGTAGCTGCTACTGACCTCAGACAAGCTGGCCACCCAGAGCCTACGGGGTTAAGTCTTTGTGAAAGGTAAGTGACTGGCCAGGACCATGACCCTAATGTCTGGGTGAGCACCCCCTTAGCGACTCCCTGCTTTTCATGTACAAATAACTGGAAGGGTTTAGAGATGTCTGGCAAGGCCAAGGCTGGGGCCATGGTTAGGGCAGTCTTAAGTTTGTCAAAACCCGTTGTTCTACTTCTGTCCAAGCCAGGGGCTGATTTCCTCCGGTACAGGCATACAGGGTCTTGGCTATCTTGGCAAATCCTAGAATCCACAGCCTGCGATATCCCACCACTCCAAGGAACTCTCGAACCTGGTGTTTTATGGTGGGGGTAGGTATTTGCAGCACTGTTGGGACTCGTCTGGGCGCCAGTGCCTGGTTGCCCTTCTCTATGATATAGCCCAGGTAAGTAACTTTCAGTTGGCAGAGTTTGGCCTTTTTAGCTGAGACCCGGTAATCCAAAGTCTATAGGGTTTTTAATAGTGACTGGGTGGTCTCTTTACAGGCCTCCTGGGTTTTTGTAGCCAAGAGTAAGTCATCCACATATTGGAGTAGGATGCATTTGAGGAACTCAGCTCGGAAGGCAGCAAGATCTTGGCTAACTGCCTCATCAAACAGAGTGGGGGAGTTTTTGAACCCCTTAGGCAGTCTTGTCCAAGTGAGTTGCCCCGAAACCCCAGTATCAGGGTCAGTCCATTCAAAAGCAAATATGGGCTGGCTAACAGGGGCCAGTGGGATGCAAAAGAATGCATCCTTGAGATCCACAACAGTGTAATGGTGGTGTTCTGGGCCCAAGAGACTTAGGAGGGTGTATGGATTTGGAACCATAGGGTGGACAGTTTCCATTCATTTGTTTACTTCCCTTAAGTCCTGTATGGGCTGACAGTCCTTTGTGCCTGATTTTAAGATGGGGAGCAAGTGGGTATTCCAGGGGGACTTACAGGTAGTAAGTATCCCTCCTTTTAGGAGTCTTGTTACATGTGGAGCAATTCCCCATCTGGCTTCATGGCTCATGGGATATTGTCGTACCTGGAATGGAGTTGCCATTGCCAATAGCTGGACCACGACTGGGGTACGGTGACTTGCCAAGCCTGGGGAATTTGTCTCGGCCCATACTTCCAGTACATTCTCTTGGAACTGGCGGAGGAGGTCTGATGTTGGTGGTTGATCTGCCTTTGAGCAGCTTTTCCTGTGTGATTGTCTGTGTGTGTATCTTCCTTAGGGAAATAGATATTCAAGTCTTTTGCCCATTTTTAAGGAGTTGTCTGATTTTTATTTAGTTTGTTGTAGATTTTGGGAGTTTTAAAATATATTCTAAATTTTAGTCTCTTACAAGATCGATGATTTGTAAATATTTCCCCCATCTGAAATTGAGATGGGCCTTGAGTCATATAAAAGTCATAAAAAGGTAGAAGTGGGGGTGATCTGGAAATCCCTGCTGTAATCTTTTTAAGGGAATCTACTGGAAACTATTAGTTTACGTTTTAAATAGAACCATCCCTTACTTAGCACTAGAATAGCAAGTCTTCAGAGTCTTGCTCTGTCACCCAGGCTGGAGTGTAGTGGTGCGATCTCAGCTCACTGCAACCTCTGCCTCCCAGGTTCAAGTGATTCTCCTTCCTCAGCCTCCTGAGTAGCTAGGATTACAGGCGAGCGCCACCATGCCTGACTAATTTTGTATTTTTAGTAGAGATAGGGTTTTTCCATATTGGTCTCAAATTCCTGACCTCGTGATCCACCTGCCTTGGCCTCCCAAAGTGCTGGGATTACAGGTGTGAGCCACCATGCCCGGCCGCCATTCATTTTTTAACAGAACTTTGAAATATAATTCAAATACCATAAATGTCACCCACATACAGCGTACAATTCAGTGGTTTCTAATATATTCAGAGGTCTGCAAAAATTACAATTTTAGACATTAATATCATTTATTGACATTCTTATATGCATATAGATGTAGATATATGATTTTAATATCTTGAATATTATAGTATTTAATATTGTACTTTAATATCTATCTGTCTTTATATTGCTGTTCTGTTTTGTTATTCTGAATGATGATGATCTTTATGTACCTTTACATAGGTTTAAAATAAACCTTTTTACAACTCAAGAAATTTAATTGTTTCTAGTAAATCACATAAAAAACACATATGCTATTGTTATAAAAATTCAAATACTGCTTAGGTCTATAGAATGAAATGTATCGCCACCAGCTCCCAGCCCACTCATCCACATGCACTTACACAGAGACAGACATGCCCATATTTTTACATAATGTAATTCTGCTTTGTGTGTTGTTCCCTGACTGGCTTTCCCATATAAAATATAATTTGGTGATACATATCATAAATACATATAGGTCTCTTTCTGATTTATAGCTGCATCATTATTCAACAGGGTATTTTACCAAAATTTGGTAACTTTTTCACTGTGGAATTTTTATGTTGGATTCAGTTATTTGTTATCGTTACCTACACTGAACCGGGTCTGGACCTCACTTCCCTCCCTTTGGTGCCTCCCAGCATCCTCACCCTCTTTGAAGAGCAGGGGTTCAGGTAAGTTCCCTGGATGGTGACTCGCAGGGGCAGCTCTCCTCTCACCTGCAGCAATGACTGCCCTTCCCCATCTCAAACACACAAGCTCAGGCGTGCGGGACTGGAGCCCTTGGGGACGTGTGGCCCGAAGATTTAGGACGTACAGGGCTCAGGGCGTGCAGTGGAATGAACTGGGCTTCATCTCTGGAAGGGGAAAGGGTCATCTTCCGGGTTCACCGCCGCATCCCCACACCTGGCACAGCGCCTCCTGGCGACTAACATCGGTGACTTATTGAAAGTACTAAGAAAGACCCGAGGCGAGGCCGAAGAGGCCGATTTCGAGCCGCCACGTGGAGAACCGCTAGGGACGGTGAGCCGGGCCTAGCGGTGGTCGCTGGAAAAGCTGTTGGAGTCGCCCACGGTTCGGTCCCGCAGGGTGGAGCTGAGGCAGGCGGTGACGTCTCTACTCGGGGCGGAGCCGCGGGGGGCGGAGCTGAGGTAGGCGGTCACGTCTCCACTCGGGGCGGAGCCTGGGCTTCGCAGGGAAGAGGCCTGGCGCCGGCGGTGACGTCACAAAAGGCGGGACCGTATCCGAGAATTCAGGCACGTAGCTCAGCGGTGTGGCGGTGCGTGCGTCTGTGTCTCTGCGCGGATCTGCTGGTCCTTCTGCCATCATGCCGATGTTCATCGTAAACACCAACGTGCCCCGGGCATCTGTGCCGGACGGGTTCCTCTCCGAGCTCACCCAACAGCTGGCGCAGGCCACCGGCAAGCCGCCCCAGGTTAGTTGGGAGGGGACGGGAAGAGGGGGTGCCCACTGGACGAAGGGGTCCTGCGCTGGGGGCTGGGGAAGCGACTCCCGAAGGGGGCAGGGACAGGGCGGGAGGAGGAGGTGTCTAGGGCCCGAAGTGGACGCCGAGGCCCGGCGAGGTAGCTGAGGCTCGCTGACCGCGCCCCTCCCCCGCAGTACATCGCGGTGCACGTGGTCCCGGACCAGCTCATGGCCTTCGGAGGCTCCAGCGAGCCGTGCGCGCTCTGCAGCCTGCACAGCATCGGCAAGATTGGCGGCGCGCAGAACCGCTCCTACAGCAAGTTGCTGTGTGGCCTGCTGGCCGAGCGCCTGCGCATCAGCCCGGACAGGTACGCTGGGGCGCGGAGGGGCGGCGGCGCGGCGGCGCGGGGGGCCAGTGGGGGAGGAGGCGGCGGTGGCGGCGGTGCCGGGCCGGGGACTGAGCCGCTCGCTGAGTCTAGCCTCCTCCACCCGCAGGGTCTACATCAACTATTACGACATGAACGCGGCAAACGTGGGCTGGAACAACTCCACCTTCGCCTAAGAGCCGCGCCCAGCCTCTCCCCTCGCTGTCTGCACTGACCCGACCCGGGAACCCGCCTCACCCTGTATTCTAGGCCCGCCCGCCTCCACCTTCTGGTGGGGAGAAATAAACGGTTTAGAGAAAGTTTCTGCTGTCACAATGGCTACATATTCACGCATCATGGAGGCATGACAGGGACATCTCACATCCTCAGAGGCGCGGTTAATCCAAGGAATGCCGTGGGAGGGGAGGAGAGAGCAGGTGGCCTGTGCCTCCACTCAGGTCTTGAGAGAAGCAGGGGAGTCACACTCCACTCAACTCGGCCTCCCAAAATGCTGGGATTACAGGCGTGTGCAGCCGCACCCAAACATAACGGAAGGCTTTACAGATATGTCTGGCAAACACGAATGGTCCCAATGGAAACCCCACGGCTCATTTCCTCAGGGAACTGTTGTGGTGAGGTTTGGGTGGCTGAGGGGAGCAGAACCTAGGCTCAGGGTTCCGGGGTGGACAGAGCCTTATAACAAATAACTGCACCTCCCCCATCCACCTGCCTGCAAACTCTCCTTACGTTCCCTAACACAGCTGTTTGCAGTGAGTTGCTCTGGGTGGGAGAATCTTTCTGTCCTCTGGCTACCCTCTGCCGGTCAAGAAGGCTGAGGAAGGTTGGGCTGAAAGAAAGGTCTAGGCCTAGAAGACCTCAGATTCCTTCCCAACTCCAACTCCTCCTCCCCGTTTTCCAGCCTCACCTGTGGCACCCCATGTGCTGACCCCTAGGTAGAAGGGATTCAACTATGGGTTCCCGTCCGGAGTCGCGAATCTGCCTCGGGCGGCAAAGTGCCTTAGATACAGAGTCTGCAGCCCAGGGCAGGGTGCCAATTTCTCCTCATCTCTTCATACCCCAGAATATGGAAACACACTGGGGCTTTCCTGTTGGAAGGTAGGAGGGAAAGGCTGGACAAAAGGGCTGCCAACCCAGCCCTGACCCCACCCGCAACACCATTCCAGCCTGGCTCCCCTGTGTCCCGGCTCTGCACCAATTCCTCCCGAAAACCAAGGAACCCTGAGGCACTCCCGAAACCTGCAAAATGAGGTTAAAGGCCTGCTAGGCTGTCCGTCCATTGCAAACAGTGGCCCTGAGGGCAGTGAGGGTCACCCTGTAGGCCAGGAGTCTTTATCAGCAGGTAACATGGTGCCACCAGAGTGATGGAGAACAAGGCCGCATTATAGGCCCCACACCTGTCTGTCCCGCACCTCTAGGTTTTAAGTGTTACTTAGAAACACGTTTCCAGGGCTGACCCTGCAGGTCCCAGGGCAGTCAAACTGTGTGAGGAAGAGACCCCCCACCTGGTGGGCGGTGGAGCCCATGCTTCAGGCTTGAGGTTTCCTTCTTGGATGGGAGTACCTGTGGTATAAGAGGCACCCTCCTCGGCCCTGGTCTTTGTCACATCCCCTGAGCTCCTGGGTCCCCCCAGCCCCAGCCTCCAAAGGCCTGAGGCTGAGCTTTGCCCAAGACCCGCAGGTTCCCCCCACAACAACCTTTTTCCTCCCCTTTGGGCCCCACACCCCACCAAGCCTTGGCTGGTCCCCCAACCCCTACCCCACCTCAACAGTCTTCAGCTGTGCTGCCCATAGGGAGAGCAGGGGCATGGGACCCCGTGAGCATCTAGTCCAACTCCGTCATTTCACAGATGAGGACACTGACCCCAGGGTCCAGGGCAAGACCGTACACTCAATGCCATGCCCCCTACAAGGGCCCTGTGGCCTCACATGAGCAAGTTGGAGTCTCTGAGGGCCAAGGAGTTGGGCAGGGCAGGCTGGGCACCTGCTGTGTGAGGGCAGGAGGGTTGGTGGAAGATCTGCCCTCCAAAAACAGGTGAGTGTCTGAGGTTCTGTGGCCCCCTGGGGGCATCCACAAGGTCGTGGCTCCTTTGACTCCAAGGACAAAGTGGGTATCTATGTGGGTCAGGGGCCTACCTATCCACTCGCCCTGCCCAAAGTGTTTCCAAGACCCCTGGGACTTAGAACCAGCCTGCCTGCTGGAGAGGGCAGCTGCTGCATCCCACACCTGCCCCCATTGACCCCTATCGCATGGCCAGCCTTGATGGCAGTAGATATGGTGGTAGGGAAAGAGACAATGAGGAAGTGTGGTCAAGTATCTACTTAGAAGTCTCCAGATGGAGCCGGGAAATGCTAGGAGGCCAGTGAGGCCGGTGTGTGCAGCCAGTGAACCGTATTCGGCCCCTGGTGGGATGCAACTGAAATGCGTTCCCAGTGAACTGCTCCCCCCAGCCCCACACTGAAGGGCTGGCTCTAACCACTAACAGGAGCTAGCAGGGCAGGCAATGGGACAACCCTACTGCCTCTAATGCAGTAGATTAAATGAACACAGGACCAACCCTCATATCAGAGTGGTTTTCCAGTTACCTGGGAGAGATCAGCTGATCACTGGAGCTTAGGAGATTTCCAGGATTTCTATAAAGCCCTCTTCTGCCATCTCAGTCCCTTTCCAGGCTGAGCAGTGGCAAAGCCAAGTCTTAGTCCTCCAGGCCTGGGCCTCCCTGCATGATTTCCAAGGCTAATGTGGGGGACAATGTCAACCCACCAACCAACTGCCCAGATTTTCCCTCCTGGCGAGTGAGGCCAAGCCATTTCATTTCTGTGTTTGAAGCCCATGTAAAAGAGACAGAGGTTGTCAGTTTCAGAAACTGACTCTGTCCCTTTAGCCATGGAACCTCAGCCCTCATCTGGTTACCATGGGGTCTGGACTCACAGTTTAGCCCCCAAAACAGCCAGATAGGGCACCAAACTGAAAGGTTACGAATGAGAAGCCTCATCCCCCATATCCCTCAGCGACTTGGCTTCTTGTGTACCTAGCTCTCTTCTCAGCTTAATAAATAGGTAATAGATTTACATGGCTCAAATTCAAAGCATGCCAAAGGGCTCCAGAGAGAAGGCTATGTCCTGTGGCCTCCCTCCACAGGGTAATCCTCTCTCAAATTCACCAGATCACTGCCTCCAGACAAGGAGACACTGGATCCTCTTTCATCATGGTCGCTTTCTTACCCTTCCCGAATTCCTTCCCAAGCATAGCTATATCCCTTCCACTGCTACGTAACCATCCCATTTTAGTCGGTCAGGAAGATGGTTTCAAGATATCACGCATTCTCCTTGGCTGCAGCACCCAAAAAAGCCTTCTTCCCTGCAGTGATTGGCTGTGCGGCAAGCAACGGGACCTAGACCAAACCCCTGGGTGCTGCCCAACTGTCCCGTCCCTCTAAGACCGTGCCAGACACTGGCCCATACTGGGGGCTGTGGAACAGATTACCCCCGGCTCTCTAGAATTTGTTTTCTCAAAAAAAAAATAAGGCAATAATGTCTTATAAAAAGAGGTGAGTAACTTTAAGCCTATAAACCCCAACCATCTGTAAGAGCACCCCATCTTACAGAAAAGCAGGAGTGAGAGCTACCTGCTGAGAAGAGTCTGGAAAGGAACCCTGTTTCCAAGAAGAGTCCCTCATAGCATGATGGGATGAGTCCTTAGTGAACTGCCAACCAAAACGAAAAACACAGTACCAAAAAAGAAGATTCCTGCTTTGGAATCCCTGTACTGCCATATCAGAGTATTGAGAGGGCACATCTCTTACATTGACAGTAAGGATGTTGATGACTATTAGTGAATAAAAAGCCAGAAGAAGACATGAAGGACAAGAACTTACACATTTAACATTTTGGCACAGGTCAAGTAACTACAATAGCCTATATACCAGACAGACAAGACAAAATATATTGAGAATACATGCGAAAAGTATTGATGCAGAAATGGATATTTCTCAGAATAAGATACGACTTTACAGATACCATACAGAATATATGATCTCATGCAGACACAGGAGATGTGGTAGGGGTTGCGGGCAAGCAATAGAAAATAAATTTCCTGGCTGGGTGCAGTGGCTCATGTCTGTAATCCCAGCATTTTGGGAGGCCAAGGCCAGGAGTTCAAGACCAGCCTGAGCAACATGGTGAGACCCTGGTCTATATTTAAAAAATTTTAAAAAGTTTCTTGTACCTAGAAATGAATCCAAGATGTACTCTAAGGAGAACCTCTGTAGAGAAAAGTAACACCTTTAAGGTCATTGGAGACCTAAATAAATGAAGAGACTGACCGTGTCTCTGGATTGGAGATAATATTGTGCTGGTAACAGTTCTCCTATCTGGTTGATAATTCAGCAAAGTCCCAGTTGAAATTCCAGCAGATTTTTCTTTTTCTTTTCTTTTCTTTTTTTTTTTTTTTTTGAGACGGAGTTTCGCTCTTGTTACCCAGGCTGGAGTGCAATGGCGCAATCTCGGCTCACCGCAATCTCCGCCTTCTGGGTTCAGGCAATTCTCCTGCCTCAGCCTCCTGAGTAGCTGGGATTACAGGCAGGCGCCACTGTGCCCAGCTAATTTTTTGTATTTTTAGTAGAGACGGGGTTTCACCATGTTGACCAGGACGGTCTCGATCTCTTGACCTCGTGATCCACCCGCCTCGGCCTCCCAAAGTGCTGGGATTACAGGCGTGAGCCACCACGCCCGGCTCCAACAGATTTTTCTATGGGAATTGACAACCTAATTCTAACATTTATATGAAACTCTAAATGACCAAAAAGAGTCAAAACATTTTCTTGAAGAAGGCAAGGTGTGAGGACTTGCTTTCTCAATGTCAAGACTCATTGTCAAGCTATACAATTAAGGCAAAGTGGAATCAGAACATGGCAAACAGACCAATGGAAAAGACGGTAATCCAGAAACAGACCTCTCCACACAAATGGACACAATATCAGACTGGGGTAGCACTGAAATCCACGTGAAAAGAAGAACAATTCAACCAGGGGTGCTGGGAAGCTGGCTACCATGTAAGGAGAAAGATCAAACTGGACCCTGTTTAAATCCCACAGAAAAGTCAGTTCTATGAAGATTAGAGCCATAAAGAAAAGACCACACAAAGATCTTAGAAGATGATATAGAAGAAAATCACCTCTATGATTTAAGTAAGATAAAATAAGTGCACACAATAAGGAAAGATTTACACACTGATATTAGTAAGACATCAAAAGAATAAGAGACATGCTACAGTTTCTGCAAGTCATCTTAATGCAAGTAAGCCCCCACATTGGGGCTCAGCCTGAGAAGGATCTTGGCTTTGCACAGGAAATAATTTGGGAGTGACCCAACAGAGAAAAGTGAAAGCAAGTTTGTTAGAGCAACAGAGCACAGAAAAGTGGGTTCCATAAACAGAGCATCCATACAGATGGGTGGGGTTTAGAGAGCTACCCCAGAGGCAGGGAAACACTCCTAGACTACCAGCTATCTATATTTATAGCTACTTCTTAATTATATGCTAAATAAGGGTCAGGTTATTCATGAATTTTCTAGATAAGGGACCCAGAGTTCCTGGATCTGAGGGTTCCTCCCCCTTTTAAACCACATAAGATAACTTTCGGGTATTGCTATGGCATTTGTAAATTGTCATGGTGCTGGTGGGAATGTCTTTTAGCATGCATTATCACCAGCATATAATGAGCAGTGAGGGCAACTAGAGGTCACCTTTGTCACCATCTTGGTTTCAGCTGGTTTCAGCTGATTTCTTTACTGCATCCTGTTCTGACCAGATTCTGTTTTGATCAGCAGGGTCGTGACCAAAGTCTTGACCAATGCTTGGAAAACAAGTTCTGCTGATCTCCTACTCCAACATTATGGACAAAAGACTCCTACCCAGAACATACAAAAAAAGCCAACAGATACTAGGAAACCCTATAAAAAATGAGCAAAGGACTTTAGAAGCCACTTCACAAAACAGAATATCCAAATGGAAAAGGTGTTTATCCTCAGTAGAAATCAGGGAAATAAGAACCACCATGCATACCACTACCAGCCCCATCAGCTGTAACTGACATGCCCACAGTCCCACTTCCTAGGTATGTCTATCCGGAGAAACTTGTATCTGGAAGCAACCCAATGTCCATCAAGAATAGAAGAAATTATACTTATTCATTCATGGAATATTCAACAGCAGTGAAAATCACAAACTATGGGTACAAATATCACCACGGACAAATCTCATAAACATACTGAGCAGAAGCCAACAGATACATTTAATGCAGTTCCATTTATATAAAGTTTGAAAACAAGGCTCCCCAAACTACATTGTTCAGAGGACCATGTGTAGGTGGGAAAATCGTGATGAAAACCAGGAAATGATTTCTGTCATGGTCAGGACAGCAGTTCCCCTGGCCAGGGGCATTAAGAGAGGTGATGGGGTGCTGCAGTATTTTTCTCTCTCTTCTTACAAGTGACTATGTATACTTATTAAAACTTATGCATTTTTCTGTGTGTATCTTATATTCCCTGATATAAAAGTTAACATGCAGAAGGAAGTGAAGAGCACCACCACCAGGGCGACTGTTGGGTACTGTGCCATGCAGAGGCGCTGCCCAACTGCCCCATCCCTCTAAGACCTTGCCCACACTGGCCCATACAGGGAGCTGTTCCCACTTTGCTGGCCTCTCCCCAGCCCACCCCCAGCTTCCCTGAGCTTCCCACCACAGTGTTTCTGCTGGGAGTGGGGGCCCTTCTTCCTCACCTCCTTGTTTCCCCATGAGGTGCTTATGCCCCTGAAAAGCACCCCCTTAGTGCCCCCCAACAAACTAACTATGGGTCCTGCTTTGCCATGTGTTCCCTGCCCTCTGGCATGTGCTACGACCCTCACAACTGTGGCGGAGGCCCCAGTATTGGAATGGGAAGAAAGGCGTGTTCTGTTTAAGCCCTCTTAAATCCAGCAGAGGCTTTGAGCTTTGAGTCCTCACAAGTAACCACATAAAGTCTGAGGCTCTGGGGATGCCTGATGTGAGCACGGAGTCTTCATGGGGACCATGCTGGCTTCTGGCCTTGGCAGTTCCCCACAGTGCTTTGGAGCTGTGAGCTGGTGCTTACAGTCTTAGGGTTGGCTTTTAACTAGTGGCCCAGGCTGGAGGGTCCACCTTGCTGATATAAAGCAAGGTCCACATGGGGGTATGACCTGGGCAGCTCAAGACAGTGCTTCGGGAGGGGTCACAGCTCAGAGCCATGTTCTCTGAGTCCCTCACAGGCCTCCCTTAATCCAAGCAGGGACAGTGCAGAGGAGACTACGGAAGGGTCCAGACCTCTGAGGCATGAATGGAGGAGAGCAGGTCCAGGCTTGCTGCCTTTACCGTGTTCTCAGCCAGCTCTGAGGTTACCACTTCCAACTGCAAGTGCAGAAAGGGGCCAGTGCGCTCTGGTATGAGTTTTGTGCTACCCATAGTGGAATTGTGCCAGATGAGCTGTCCCCAAAGCCTCCTGCCAGAACAGGGACTGGGGAGGGTCCCTCCTGAACCCACAAAGCACATCCCTAGGCCTGCCGAGTTAGTCCCCTCTGTGTGACTCAGCTTGGCTGCGGATGTGCCTTTTGTTTTAATTTACAGTTTGTTTTTATTTGTTTTTTCTTTTCAGAGACAGGGTCTCTGTTGCCCGTGCTACAATGCAGTAACCTTGAACTCCCGGGCTTAAGCCATCTTCCCACCTCAGCCTCTTGAGGGGCTGAGATTACAGTCTTGTACCACCATGCCCAGCTAATTATGTTTTTACTTTTGTAGAGACAGGATTTCCCCAGGCCAGCCTCAAGTGATCCTCCTGCCTTGGCATTCCAGAATATTACAGGGACTACAGGTATGAGCCACTGTGCACGGCTATTACATACATTTTGACCCAAGAGTTGGGAGACTAAAGTCGCGGCTTTGCCCACAGAAAGGCAAGAGTTTGTTAATGGACAACAGTATTAAAAGGAATCGGGGCCCTTCAGAGAATATGCTATTTTCTTGGGTTGAGACGGAGAAACAATGAAATCAATACACACCCCAAAGCTAGCAAGGGCCATACAAATGGCTTGTGCTGAGAACCGTCTGTCCCAGGGAATTGGGTTTACTCAGGAGATCCAGAAGGAAATGGAATGGTTTGAAAAACACACCACAGTCTTACTCTTAGAATGGGAGCAGTGGTATCAGGAGGCAGGCTGAGCAGAAACGAAGGGGTCGTGGGGCCCTGGAGTGGGCCAGACCATCTCAGGGGACAGGAAAGCTCCCTGATGTCAGGGGAGGGCAGATGTTTGGAAATAGACAAGGTCACCACCAGGGAGCCAGGCGACTCAGAACACTCTTGAGAGGGGGCCATTCAATGCTGCAGACAGCAACTCTTGAAGAACCAGAAGCCATTCCATGAGCCAGGGCAGCTCTCAGAGGCTGTAGGGAATTTGGGCAAATTAAAGGACAGAAAATCAGCATCACACATTGAAAATATTTTGGGGTGCACTTGGGGACAGCACAGTTACTGCAGGTGGGTGTCTGGGGTTGCTCGGGCCCCAAGGGAATGCAATTTTAAAATGTAGGGATTTGGTGTCAAGGAGGGCTGTGTTGTCCTCCCTGAGGAGAGCACGGTCAGTCAGTAGAGAGGGGCTGACGGCAGGGAGGGTGGCCATGGCCGCCATCTCTTGGGTGCAGCTATGGGACTGTTTCAACAGTGATTCATATGGCAAACCTGGGATTTCCTGGTTTTGCTTTCTGTTGCCAGGGGAGACCCCCAAGTGACAAAATCTAGAGGAATCTGTCATAAAAAGTAAATATATAGGCCAGAAAGCAAAGAGAAAGTAAAAGGAGGGAAGGCACTGGGGTTGAACACAAACGATCAGCCCTCCGTGTGAAGACTGCCAGCAGCCAGCGCAACCTCCAGGGCCCGAGCTGAGCCATGCTGGGGATGTGAGCCAGCAGCCACGTGAGGAAGAACTGCTGTGGACATCTGTCCTTAACTGCTGACAAGTGTGCTGCAGAAACAGTGCTGCTCAGGGCCGGGAGCACCCCCAGTGGAGGACAGCTAGTGTCCTCAGAGCCAGTGGAACACAACTGCTGTTCCCCGGCGCTCAGCTCAGCTCAGCCAGGCTGCGCTCCACTGCCTGGGGCAGGATCCCTTAGGGCTGAAGACACCCATGCAATGGGCACACAGAGGGAAATGGAAATGATGAGATTTCACACATAGGAACAGGAAGAAGGTATTATAAATAAGACAAGCAGGTGATGATACAGTCAGGGAGAAGGAGGACAGTTCCTTCCTGCTCACCCAGTGGGGTTGCTGGGGCTAATGCTATAACCTCCACCTGGTCAGCTCTGCTGTGGGTTCTAGGCTTTGACTGTCTCCCTGACTACTCTCCCTCCGTCAGCTGCCAGGGCATTCCTGCTGGGGTACTGAGGTGGCAGGAAGAGAGGTCTACATGGTGCTGGGTCCTGGATCCTGGACACATCTCATGGCCTTCAAGCTGCTCTAAGGACTTCCCTGCGGTTGGTGAGCAGAAGGCTGAGGCTGTCACCATCTGGTCATTCCTAGTAACTCTAGGTCTTTTAAAACTGGAGCACATGGCAGGCTAGTGAAAATGCCGAGCCACCCAGCCCTCCTGCACACACTGGGTAGGTAAGCACTGTAAGGCTGATTGCCTCACTGGGAGCTCGGACACCCCCCGCCCCCCGTCGGGAGCTCGGACAAACTTGGGCATGCTCCCTTCTCGCACAGCCTTCCCTTAAAGAGCCCAGTATGCAAATATGGCCTTGTAACCTTAGCCTTTTGCTAACCAATAACAGTTAAGTCTTATTGACCAATAGCAGTTAAATCTTAATAGCCAATAGCAGTTGAGTTTTAGCACCCAATAGCAGCCAAGTTTTTCCAGCCAATAGCAGTCCTGTTCTCCTACAACCAATTGAGCTGTTTCACTCCCTATAAAACCCCATGTTTGGGAGGAGTCTGTGCGACTTCTCCGGCCCTTCCTGTCGGACTGCAGAACCTCACCCAGGAGCCTGAATAAATTCCTTCATATTGGATCTTCTTGTGTTGGCCTCAGTTTCTTCCTTTTAAACTCGGCAAGAACCCAAGAACAAACCTTACAAGCACAGAGCCTTGAAGAGAAGTTCACACCACTGGGCTCTGACGGATCCTGGGCTCTCTTTGAATGCTTTGGGCTTGAATCCTTTGACCTTAAGACTCTTTTTTCCCTCTGGACTTTAACTTATAAAGGGCAAGGGAACTTAATTTTTTGACTTGAATTTGACCCTAGGAAATGTATGAAAGACATTTCTAGGTTGACTTTGTATCTGGGTATCTGGCATTTTATATATTTGCAGAACCTCTGACCCAAATTTGAACTCTGAGGTTGGACCTAATTTAGGATGGGAAAGTAGGAAGAAAAGGAAAAGAATTTGTAGTTTGGGGTCCAAGCTACCCTTGGAATTAAATAGCATTGAAGGCTGACCCATTCCAAGTCCTAGGTGGGGGGAATCTATGCTGCCTCCAGGTCTCCAAGGGGGAGTGGATAATACAGGGGCAACTGGGCTTAGCAAGTAGCAGCAATATCACTGAACCGTAAGTTCAGGAGCAGGTAGCATTTTCAACTCAGCTCCTCGTGTGTTCCCTTGGGATTTGGCCGCTTTACCAGGTGGGTGTCCAGTGGTGCCCTCTCTAATCTAGGGTGAAGCAGCACAGGCTGCCCAACTTGTGAAGGTCTCTCTCCATCACCCCAGACCCTTAGGGAGCTCCCAACTGGCTGCTGATGGGATCAGACCTCCTGCCTCCTTCTGGGCCCTAGGAAGTGCTGGCCTACGTGGTCCCCACCGTTCCTCCTGGGACTCCTCCCTCTTTTTCATCCCCAACGCTATAGTCAGCCTCAGCATCAGTCCCCTGACTTCCACAAGCCTGTTCCAGAACCCTACATCTATTTTCTCTTCTGAAAATGAACCCTGAACTATATTTTAGGTAATTTTTTTAAAGGACCCACTGTGTCCATATTACAAGAGGCAGAATATGTTCTGATAGTGGAGGCCATGGGGATCGGGAGAGGGAAGTGGAGAGCTAACAACAGATACCACCCACTGTCCATGCTGTGAGCCTGCAGTCCCCTGCTGCTGGGGCCTCTGCAGGGTGTTGGCAACCCTGATCCCTGGGCCTAGAGACTGAGTGAGACTGGCTTTGCAGTCCCTTGCTGAGTCAGACCCCTTGCTGATCCCTGCCTGGTGGGCTCCCAAAGCCCCCCTGCTGCAGTCCCTGCTGAGCATCTTCTATATGCACTTTCTACCCTTGGAGGACCCTCCTCCTGGTCCCCCCAACCTCAGGGGTTCTCTTCCCTGCAGGCCCCTGGAGGGGCAGGCCGGGCAAACCCAGCAGTGGGGGCCTGGCTGTATCAGGACAGCAACTCAGTTTTCCAGGCGCAGGCTCTAGGCTGCCCACGTGTTGAGCTCAGTTCCTCTGACTCTCAAGCCAGGGCTCTGACGGCACCTGCCTCCATCAGGGTGCAGGAGGTTGGCCTGGGCAGGGCTCTTCTTCCTAAGGCAAGGTCAGTGTTGAGTAAAGGCCAAGACCATTTTCCCAATCAGGTGAGGCCAGGTCCAGGCCTGGGTCCAGGGCCTCTGAGTCCACTTCCACACTTTGGCCAAAAGCGTCATGAGGGGTGAGTGGCCTTTTCCAATTTCCCAAGCAATTTCCCCAGGTGTTACCTCGTGTTATCCTCATGAGGACCACCCTGTGAGGTAGGAATTAGCAGCCCCGCTTCAAAGGGGAAACTGAGGTAAAGTACAAGGCTTTCCTGGCAGGGCCAGCCTCCGGCACAGCCGCAGGGGGACAGTGAGGATGGCCCGAGCTGGTGCCCCCTCCCTAATGCCCTCCCTTCCAAGCTACAGTCTATTCCTCAGATTGTTCTACTCATTTTCTCTCCCACTTCCCCTCCCCTGTTGCCATGTTTTTTATGCTTGTGGATGTCTTATGCAAGAGTTTTCAATAGCTCCTCCCAACAGTCTTATAAGGCAGAGTAAAGGTGACCAGACATGGAGTCCCGAGAGTTCCCTTGGGGGAAGTTCCCAAAGGCACGTATAGGATCCAAGGTGCTTTTTCTGGCTCCCACTCTGCCCTCTTTCAAGAAGTGCACCTGTGGTTAAAGGTTCAGCTTTGACTGCCTCCTGTGCGTGTGCAGAACACAGAGGAGGCTAGAGCCCAGCTCAGGGCCAGAGAATCTCATCCTACTTAGAGGAGGGTTCTTTTGGGGGGTGGGTACAAATCTCAGAACCTTCCCACTGTATGTGTTGAGAGGGTGAGATGGGATGCGTTGTGGGAAGAGGGGGCTGCAACGGGTGCAGCTGCAATTATTCAGAGCGGAGGTGGCTTAAAAGACCACACTATGTTCACCGTTCAGGGGCCCTCTGCCTTGGGAGGAGTCCTATCAATGCTTTTGTCATGTGCTTTTGGAAATTATGTGGAAGATACTTTTACAAGTTGGTCGAGGCCCACTGTCTCTTTTCAGTTCACATTCTCCCTCTGTCACGCACCTGTCCTGTTGCAATGGCTGTGGCTATTTTGGATATGGCTGAGAAGGCAAAATTGGGGGATCAGCTTGCATGGGTTTGGTGGGATCGATTTCTGGGCTTTGAAGTCACTTCTGTATCTACTTAAATCGCTATAGTTATCTTTGTGCATAAATGGCTTCTGGTTGATGCAGGCAAACCCCCATATTGGGACTCAACCGGGGAGGGTTCTTGGCTTTGCACTGCAAAGATTTCCACAGAGAAAACTGAAGGCAAAGTGAGTATATTCCAGTTTGCTGCTCTACCCATAGGTAGAACACCACTCCAAGATTCTGGCAAACTATAGTTATACCCACTGTTAATTATATGTTAAATAAGGGACGGGTTATTCATGAACTTTCTGGAAAAGAAACGAGAAGTCCCTGGAACCATATAAGGTCATTCCTGGGTTATTGCCATGGCATCATTTGTAAACTGTCATGGCCCTGGTGGGTGTATCTTAGGCAAATGCATTATAATTCCTAATCCGAGCTGGTTTTGGCTATTCTTTATTATTGTTATGTCATGTTTTGATCAGCAGGGTTTTAACCTGTGCTTGGAAAAGTCCTGCTGATCTCCTACCTCACAGGGATATGCCTACTGCCAAAGGAGAGACTGAATTGTCTTTCTATTCTCTCCATAGGAAATATTACAAAATCACTGTCACACTAAAATGTGATCAAAGAGTCTGCAGCCAAAAAATATGAGGGAACAGAGTATTTTAAAGGTGAAGGTGTTTCTGGCACTTAGTAAAAATGTCAGATTTTTTTTTCCTGGAGTTTGTGGTGTTTGTCAGCTTTTTGAAATTTGTCATTTCTTAATCTAAATAATCATTTTATAGAGAAAAAAATTACTCGTCAGTGTTGATGATGCCCTGATTTTCTGTTTTGTTTTCCAATCAACTTTTCATCTAAGACTCAATCCTCCCCTCCAACTCTTCACCCAAGACTCAATCTTCCTCTCCAACTCTTCGAGACTCAATCTTCCCCTCCCAGTGCTCACTGATGATCCTCTTATCAGCTATTAATGGGGTCTCAAACATTCTCCATGGCTCTGTTCTCACGCCATGCAATCTGCTAATCTTTATAAACTGAAGACCCCACTTAAATGCATTTAAAGTACAGTGTGACCCAATAGCTTCTTTAGCCCAAGCTTATTGCTTCCTATGAGAATCATCATCCTCAAGTCACACATGAGGAAACTGAGGCCAAGGCCAATGCTAAGGCTGATGGAAGTGAGGGATGTTGAAGATGACACAGTATGACATGAGGGATTAAGTCAAGGCTATTAATGAGATCAAGACACTTGCTGTGCTTTTTCCCAAGGCCATTCCAGTTGATGACAAAATAATAATCTGTCTCTAACAGATTCTTGGCCAGGGCTTCTCCCTCAGAGCAGCTGCCTCCTACTGGAGCCAGCAATGCCTTGGTTTATATAATTTCACTCATAGGCTGTCTTAGCTCTACTTAAGCAGGAAAGAGCTGAAATGACTTGCCCAAGATCACTCAACTAGTAAGCAACAGATGCAGGTTTCAAATCCAGGTCCCTGGACTCAGGGCAGAGCCAAGGAGAATGAAGGCAAACAGACTGGCAGTTCATCAAACTGACGCAGCCTTCCTGGTAAAGGGGACAGTGAGGAGAAATTAACAATAACAGGAGGCTCTAGCCAGAACAGATTGCCTCCAATCTTCTCTCACCAGTGGTCCCCAAAGCCACGTGAGCTGGGCTTTCTGACAACACTTTATTGCATTTGCAGACCTTAACATGCTTTAAACATGCTTTTAGTATCTCACTGGGTCTCTAACAACCCCAGGAGGGGGCAGAGCAGTAATTATTTCATAGATGGCAAAACAGCTTCACAAAAACAGTGGGAGCTCAATAACTTCCCTATTGAGATGTACTCTCCCAGGAGCTGTTCACTTACATCAGGTTCTGTAAGGAGAAAACCAACAAGGTCTTCCCTGAGGGATGTGGGCTTAAATCCCAAGATACCCTGCACCATTTTGTAACCCTCCTGACATTTCATAAACCCTGATCAAAGTAAAACATTCCATGAGGGTTCGGGCCATAAAAAAACATACAGCCTAACCACCTAACTACAGGAACATCCCTATCACATCCTGTTGGACAAGGAGCCAAGGAACAGCTTTATCCACATGCTGGGCAGCAAGCCCTACTGCCCCCCTCTCCCCATCCAGACCTGTAACTGACAGAGAGGCACTGCCATCTTGAACACCACCATTCTAAGTTCCCCCTTAATTAAGAGCTGCCTAAATCCAGCCCCAAAACATCAGCCAAATGGCTAATGTCACCATACCCAGAAACATTCCAACCCTAAGATAAACCCCTTTCTGATCAGAAACATGCCAACCCCAAGATAGCCTGCTCTCCAACCAGAGATATTCCAACCCGCAATAAACTTTCCCTTACATGAAACATTCTGAACCTATAAGTCCCCTTCCAAAACCCTTAAATATCCTTAGTTGTTTGTATGAGAGTGTGGACTAACTCAGCTAGCAGCCCCTCTCAGGTTTGTCTAAACTCGTCCCTGCTGACTGTCCAGTCACGCTTCACGTCGCTTTCCTCTTTTATTCTTACAATAACCATTCCAGTCTGTAAGCAGGATGCACGCTCTGACACTGTTTGTCCCCCTCCACAGGTTTGTGCTGGCAATAAACCTGTGTTGCTGTTAAGCCGCCAACTCCTTCTTTTTATTTTTTCTTTTAATATATTTCTGTCCTGTCTCATGGCATTGTGAACTCTTCAAGATTCTTTCTTTAACCCTCACCTTCCCTTCAAAATCTAAGAAGGATGAATTTCTCCCATCTCCCTTCTTCAAAACCTAAGAAGGATCAACATCAAGATAGAGGGTCAAACCCAAGGAGTAGATTCCATGAGAAGTGTCCCTATTGACAAAGGTTACTAAGGATGGGGTCTTCTCTGGACCCCCTAGTCTTAGACTTAGTCTACCACAGCCAGAAGCCCTTAAAATAAGATTGCAGTGCTTCTGGCGTAGCCAAAGACAGACTTCTCTTAAAAGCAATGCCTAGCTCTCCACAGGCTGTGCCCTCATTGTTAGTCCAAACTGTATTATCTCTCCGCCATTTTGTAGACCCTGGTCAGAGTGAAACATTCCACGGGGGTTTGGGCTTTAAGTAACACCCTGACTAATTGTCTGACTTCTGTATCACATCCTTTTGGACAAAGGTTTAAGGAATATTTTTATTAATATCCCCTTGGGCCATAAGTCACACCGTCCAGACCCCTCTCGTTATGATTCTTCCAGCCTGTAACTGGTAGTGCGGCTTTGGCATTGAGTTGGTCCCCACCTCGCTAGGCTGTGTTAATAAACCTGTGTCGTAGAGTCATCAACTCTCTGTCTTGACCCTCATCTTTTTTTCAAAACCTAACACTCCTGTGTCCTCTCCCTCACCTCCCCCTGGCATCCCTTGCCACTGTCCCTCTGTCCCTCTTTCCCCTCTTTAACCCGAAGGGAAATCTCCCCCTTCGGGTTAAGGTTAAGTCTCCCAGGGATTAAGAGGGAGCTTGAGGCACCAGAAAGAGCTGCAGTCACAGCCACCTAAGAAAGCCATCTCCAGCCACAAATCTTGACTATTAAAATGGTAATTTGAGTTCAACTTAAAAAAAAAAAAAAAAAGAAAGCCATCTCCAAGGTCTCTTCCTGTCCAAGAGCTGGGCTCCTGACTCAGACCAAGACGGCTTTTGTTTCTTTTCCTTTCTAGCCCCCCACTCCCCACCCACCCCTTTTCTGCTCTCTAGTAGGGGCTCGTTATGGTTTATAGGGCTGGGGAACGATGCCTCTCCTGCCCTCCATTTCTGCCATCTCCCTTCTTCCCCTCCACTTTTTCTGAGTCCACCCCTCTTCCCTTCTCCTTCCCTCCCTCTGGGACGCTGCACAGTGCCTTCCACCCGACACGGCCTGGGACTCCAGACTCCCTCTGAAGGCACGGAAGTAGTTCCTTCCCTCCCCGCGACCCGGGCTTTCGGTCCTTGATTCAAAACAATCTGAGATCCCGAGGCCCTTCGCTTTCTAGCTCTGTGCTCCCCAGTCCCGGGAAGTTTTCTGCCCCTTCCCTGAAGCCCCGAGGCCACCCGGACACAGGGAGCCATCCGGCGGCGCCCTCGAAGGCCCTGGGTACACTGGCGGATGGTCACTGTAAGGTCTGTTCTCGCCGAGTTTAAAGAGAAGAAACTGAGGCCAGCACAAGAAGATCTGATGTGAAGGAATTTATTCAGGCTCCCGGACGAGGTTCTGTGTCCGGGCTCCCCGCGAGGAAGGGGGAGCATCTGAGCTCCCGGAGAGGGAAGCGGGTGTGTCCGAGCTCTCCGTGAGGGAGGGGGGAGCGTCCGAGCTCCTGGTGAGGGGGGGCGTGTGCACGAGCTCCGGGCGACGCAACCAGCCTTACAGTCACCGCCTCGTAACGGCGCAGCAAGCACCCGTTGGCCGCTGCCCGTTTCCGATAGCCGGTAGCCCCCCGGTGGGCGGGGCTGGCGAGGTCGGTTGAGTCCGCGCGTCCCCAGCATGCTCTGCGCAGGGGCGGGGTTTCAAGGGGCCAGGTGAAGGCCGAACTGGCGTGGTCAAACCAGCCCATCAGCTTCCAGCCTGCCCCCGTGCAGGGGCGGGGGCGGGGGCGGGGTTCCCTGGGGCGGGGCTCGGTTTGGGTATCCTTCTGGCGTTTTGCCTCTGGGTTCTCTGAGATGCTCCCGCGCAGATGTGTGGGCCTACTTCGCTCATTTCCGCTCTATATCCTGTTCCATTCTCTTGTAATGGACGTTTGGAGTGTTGCCAATTTTTTGCTATTATATAGATTGTAATAGCATATTAAATAACATCTTGAACATAGTTTGATTGTAATATTAAATATAGCATCTTGAGCATACAGTTTGAGCATGCCAACCTCATGGGTGTGGAATGTAATATTCATTATAACTTTTGATTTTCATTTCCCTGCTTTCAGTAGGTTTGAGCTTTTTAAAAATGTGATTATTGGCTACACTGTTTCATGTTCTGAGAATTGCCTGTTTATATATATATATTTGCCCATTTTTCTATTGGGTCATGGTTTTTTTCTTATTGATTGGCAGTTCTTTACAATTTTATGGATACCAGTCTTCTACTAGTTCAGTGCATTAATTGCAAATATTTGCACCTATTCTGTGACTTGCTCCCTTTCCACCCCCAATTTCTAGGGTGTTTTTTTGAAGCACAAATTTGAAATCATAACATAGGCAACTATCAATCTTTTCCTTTATGATTTGAGCATTTTGTGTCATCCTTAAGAACTCAGGCCCTGTCCCAAGGTCATAGAGACATTCTCCTGTATTTTCTACTGATTCACCCACCATATTTAGGTCCATCTGTACTAATTTTTATGTATGATATGACATAGGGATCCTACTTTATTTCATTAACCAAAAAAATGAGACAGGTGTCTCAATCAATAAAGGTTAATTTAGCCAAAGTTTGAGGGCACGCCCAGGAAAAACTCAAGTCTCAGGTCCTAATGTTAACACCTCACACTTAGTAGAAATGACCTTCAAGGTTCTCTATAGCAGAGATGTGGTTGAAGAAGAAAAGGAAGACATAGGGTTTGTAGATGGCAGTAGCTTCCTGAAAGAGGCGGAAGAAGGGCAGAATATGCAGTCGTCTCCTTGCAGGAAACCATAGAGGCCAAAAGCCTCCCTGCCCAAACTTCAGCCCAAAGACAGAGATAACAAATAGCCTTAACCAGAGCCCTGACATTAAGAAAAGGCAAGGCCTTATTTATACAAACATGAGATATGTGTTCTCTGTGATCCATGTTCATGGTGCAATCGGGTAAGAAAAGGGACTTCTAAATGCCAATGACAAATCAAATATGCAACATAAATATTGGCACTACTGCAGGCGGTGGAAATGACTAGACAGATTTCTGGGGTCATCTAATGGGGGACTTTGGAATAATGAAGGGGAGCAACCTGGCACATACGGGGAGGGAAAGTCCTTGCTTCCTTCAGTACCTCTTTATGACTATAAACCAAGACACTACCCTAGGGAATTACAGGAAGCCATGTAAGAGGGATATCATCAGAGTTCCCTCTCAGAGGGATGGGCCCTAAATAAGAAAGGCAGGATTTGGGTGCCCAGAAATCTGAGTTGGGCTATTACAAATCCTGCCCATGATCTCTCGAACTCTGGCAAGGAGGCTATGCACACCTGGCTCCTCAGGATAACAAGGACCCCAAAATTGAAGAAAATGATAGGTAAAGTGGCTGACCAATGTGTCTATTGTCAGATAAACAATGCTCAAACCAGACCTCCCATACCTCCCTTGGCCAAGGTGGTATAATTCAGGGGAATCATGCAAGTGGAGGACGGGCACATTGGCTCCATGGCTTCCAGAGGATTTAACTGTCCCCTGGTGCTTTGTTTTCTTGACGCTTTTACTGGTTGGATAGAGGCTTTTCCATGCTGGACTGAAAAGGCGGAAGCCATGAAGTCTTTACTAAGGGAGTTTACCCCTCGAATCAGTCTCCCTAAGTCAGTCTAGAATGCTAATGGACCCACATTCATTTCTAACATAGTGCTAAAAACCTCCCAGGCCTTGGTCATACAGTGGAAGTGGCATGTAGCCTGGAGACCAAACTGCTTGGGAAAGACTGAAAGGTCCAATAGAACTCCCAAAGGTAGCTTAGCCAAGTCCTGCCAGGAGGCCCAAGAGAACTGGTTAAGGCCGCTACCCATACTCCTGGCCCAAGTATGGGTAGCACTCAGAGGAAGAATGGGACTTAGCGCCTTTGAAATGTTACATGGGGCTTTTTAAAGTTTATCATACATGAGTTGCAGTAATTTGTTTGCTTGTTTGTTTAATTACAACCACTATTTCAATGATATACGAAAGATAACATTATTTAATTTTTTTTAAGAAACATCTGCATTATATGTGTGTTGGTTGTGGATTCTGTTTCTAAAACTGGCTTTGTCCAATAAGTAAAGAAAAGCATTAAAGACTTAAAGCAGCAATAACCAAATACAAACATGATAAGATTTGAAATCTATTTAAATATTCATTCCATTACATCTAGATTCACCAAGAACCACGTTATGATATTCTTAAGTTGACATTGAAACACGATGTTTCATATTAAATTTAAGACATGCAGCTGGGCGCAGTGGCTCACGCCTGTAATCCCAGCACTTTGGGAGGCCGAGGCAGTTGGATCATGAAGTCAGGAGTTTGAGACTGGCCTGGCCAACATAGGGAAACCCCGTCTCTACTAAAAATACAAAAATTAGCCAGGTGTGGTGGCACACACCTGTAATCCTAGCTACTCAGGAGGCTGAGGCAGGAGAATTGCTTGAACCCAGAAGTCAAAGGTTGCAGTGAGCCAAGATCCTGCCACTGCACTCCAGCCTGGGGGACAGAGTGAGACTTCATCTCAGGAAAAAATAAAATTAAAAAATAAATAAATAAATTTAAGATTTGCAAATTTATGAAGAGAAAATAAATGTTATATATCCTATAATGTTCTTTCACCTAATTAGTATTTAATTATATGGATTTGTTTTATATTATAAAATATGTTTTGATTTTGTCTTTTGATATTGACAAAATTGTTTGGATATTCTTAGGTTCTCAAGTCTGTATCTGCCTCCCCTGCCTTATTTCTTATGATTTGCCACAGTTAACCCATTGTACTTCTTTGTAATCAAACAGTTTAGGGGGAGAGGGAAGGGGCTTATTGAATGTCCAGAAAATTAGCTTAAAGTGTTTGTTACCCAAAGTTTGGTACATTTGTAAACTCTAATTACATATGTGAATGTTAATACTCTCAGTGAATTGTTATTGTTTGTGAAAATGCACTGGGCAGTAACATTTTGTGATAAATACTACTGGGAGCAAGTGGGTTACACAACATAGCTTAGGTGTATAGTAGGCTATGTCATCTAGCTTTGTGTGAGTACACTCTGTGATGTCTGCACAATGACAAAACTACCCAATGATGCATTTGTCAGAATGTATCCCTGTCATTAAGCAATGCATGACGGTACTGCTAACCACCTACACTGCCATCAAGTTAGGAAAAGTCCTCCTGAATTCATGTGTATCACACCAAGTTAGACCCAGATCAGCACTCTGAGGACAACTGGAAGACTCTCCCTACAGGTGACCTTAAAGTAACAATTTCCCAGACTGATTCCCAGGCCCCAGAAGCAGATGGCATTTTATAGTAGACAGCTTTTCTCAAGATCATGGGTCGAGAGAGATCCAAGATGGCTGACCACTAGCAGCTCGGGCACGTAGCTCCCAGTGAAAGCGCAGAGAACGAGAAGACGCCACACTTTCAGACGAATATTTGTAGCTCACGGACCAGGAGATTCCCAGCGGAGGAGCTCCACAGGTCGCCAGAGCGACTCTTGTGGCCGGCGCGGCGGTTTTGCTGGAGGCTTAAAGCAGCAGTTCTTGGTGCAGAGTCCAGAGATTCCTGAGCAGAAAGGCACCATCAATCTTAACACCACTGTCTTGGCCGGCGCAGTGGATTGCTCAGATTTCGGCGCTGGGAATCAAAAGTTGGACGTCCGCTCAGAGACCTAGTTAGAAAGTCGGTAATTACAAAGACAACAGACGGATACATATATAATGAAGGGAAGAAACCAGCCTAAAAAGGCAGAGAGTACTCAAAATCAGAATGCCTCTCCCTCTACAGGGGATCGCAATTCCTCATCAGTAACGGAACAAGGCTTAATGGAGAACGAGTGTGTTCCAATAACAGAAGCAGGTTTCAAAATGTGGGTGATGAGAAACTTCTGTGAATTAAAAGAACTTGTTCTAACCCAATGCAAAGAAACTAAGAACCTTAAAAAAAGGTTTGACGAAATGCTAACGAGAATGGACAATTTAGAGAGGAATATAAGTGAATTGATGGAGCTGAAAAGCACAACACGAGAACTTCGTGAAGCATGCACAAGCTTAAACAGTCGAATTGATCAAGCAGAAGAAAGGATATCAGAAGTCGAGGACCAGTTCAGTGAAATGAAACGAGAAGACAAGATTGGAGAAAAAAGGATGAAAAGGAATGAGCAAAGTCTCCAGGAAATATGGGACTATGTGAAAAGACCTAATCTACGTTTGATAGGTGTACCTGAATGTGATGAAGAGAATGAATCCAAGTTGGAAAATACTCTTCAGGATATCATTCAGGAAAACTTTCCCCACTTAGCAAGCCAGGGTAATATTCAACTCCAGGTAATACAGAGAACACCACAAAGATATTCTTCAAGAAGACCAACCCCAAGGCACATAATTGCCAGATTTATTAGGGTTGAAATGAAGGAGAAAATACTAAGGGCAGCCAGAGAGAAAGGTCAGGTTACCCACAAAGGGAAATCTATCAGACTCACAGCAGATCTCTCAGCAGAAACCCTACAAGCCAGAAAAGAGTGGGGACCAATATTTAACATCCTTAAAGAAAAGAACTTTCAACCTAGAATTTCCTATCCAGCCAAACTAAGCTTTATGAGCGAAGGAAAAATTAAATCTTTTGCGAACAAACAAGTACTTAGAGAGTTCACCACCACCAGGCCTGCTTTACAAGAGCTTCTGAAAGAAGCACTATACATATAAAGGAACCACCAATATCAGCCTTTCCAAAAATATATTAAAAAGCAAAGAACATTAATACAATGAAAAATTTACATCAACTAATGGGTAAAACAGCCAGCTAGCATCAAACGCCACTATTAAACTTAAATATATTTCAGTTGGATAAAAAGCCAAAACCCATCGGTATGCTGCATCCAGACCCATCTTACATGCAACAATACACAAAGACTCAAAGAGAAGGAGGAAGATTTACCAACCAGAGAGTAAAAATAAACAAATAAACAAAAAGCAGGAGATGCCATTCTCGCCTCTGATAAAGTAGACTTTAAAGCAACAAAGATCAAAAGAGGCAAAGAAGGACATTACATAATGGCAAAAGGATCGATGTAACAAGAACAGCTAATGATTCTATAGATCAACGAGATAGAAAATTAACAAGGATATTCAGGACTTGAACTCAGACCCGGAACAAGTAAACTTAATAAACATTTATAGAACTCTCCACTTCAAATACACAAAACATACATTACCACCTCACACCTATTCCAAAAGTGACTATATAATTGGAAGTAAATCACTCCTCAGTAATCGCATAGCATTTCATAGGTTTAAATGAAATATTGGTTGGCTGTTTGTTTGCTATCTTCTTCCCTTATTCCTTCCTGACTACATCATTAAGTATAATTATCAGTATACAAAAGGTTTTCAATACCCATTACTAAACTGCATTCTAGCCTGGGCAAGAAAGCAATACTCCCATTCTCTCTCCCTCTTTCTTTTCCTTTTTCCTCCTCCCCATTCTCTCTCTCTCTTTCTCTTCCTTTTTCCTCCTCCCCATTCTCTCTCTCTCTTTCTCTTTAATAAAAAAAAAAAAAAAAAAAGATCATGGGTCAAGAAACTTCACTTCCACCCATTTTCTCACATTGGGCCTCCTTGTTCAAAAAATAGAAAACAGAAGAACCTCTTCCTTTTAATGAAGCCTCCTCTTTCTCTGGCCATTTATTTATTTAAAAGCTGACTGGAGATTGCTTGTCTCAATCCTGTCCTATGATTGTCCCTCGGATCTCCACTCTGGGTTCTCTTTCAGATTGTGCCTCATTCTTAGTAACCCTTACTGTTTTCTCAACAGGTCAGAAACAGAACTGACACCCCGTTACAACAACTCTCCAAATCCTGTCCACTCTAATCAGTCTGACTGCTGGTTATGTGAACATCCAGATCATGCCGAAGAACTTGAACCAATTTTCATTCCTACCAACGCTAGGACTCGGTGGGTCCACTATGAAAAATGGGTATGTGACAGCTTGTGACATCCACAACTGAGAAAACAACATTACTTTACTTCTTTTTTTGGTAGATTAATTAGACAGGGACAAACCTCTATGGAAACTCAAAGACTGTCCTGTGCTCAGGTAGTCATTAAAAGGAAATCTACCGAGCGCAGTGGCTCACCCCTGTAATCCCAGCACTTTGGGAGGTGGAGCTGGGTGGATCGCTGGAGCTCAGGAGTTTGAGACCAGCCTGGGCAACGTGGTGAAACCCTGTCTCTACAAAAAAATACAAAAAAATTAGTAGGGTGTGGTGGTGCTTGCCTGTGGTCCCAGCTACTCAGGAGGCTGAGGTGGAAGAATCGCTTGACCTCAGGAGGCGGAGGATGCAGTGAGCCACGATCACACCACTGCACTTCAGCCTGGGCAACAGAGCAAGATCTTGTCTCAAAAAACAAAAATGAAATTTTCCCTTTGTTTTAAAAACAGGTATGGTGCTAAATGATATATTAGTGACACAGCAAGAGGATATTACAGTTGAATCCTGTGATTCGGTTCCACAGGTGGCATCCTCAAGCCTCCCGTGAAGGTTATAAAAGGTTCTGGCACTGACTCTGATGGTACAAATGCTTGCCAAATCACCAGATGTTACAGTAAGCTCACAAGCCACCCTTGTGTAACATGGGATAGCACATCTGCTCTCTTCATTAGACTGCCAAACACCGGACATTTCATATAGGTAGACTAAATATCTGGATGATCTGGTCACATGACAAAACCAAGCCACATACATGCCAAGGCCAGACTGCAGGCCTCCTATATCAGATATTTTGCAACCCATTCTTCTCCTACAGACTGAGAAAGACACGTGGAAGATGGACATGTGCAGATGCCTACATCATAGATGACAAGACATCAGCCCCCAACCTTTTATTTCCTCCCTTGGGGAAGGAGGGGGAGGGGAGCTTTCCCAGGCGCATCAACCTAAGGGAGGGGTGGTTGCCCCCAGCAGCGAGGGACTGGAAGAGCCAATCAGATCATTCAGAAGGAAGGGTTCATTCTTGTCCGCTTCAGGCCCTGGGCTGCAGGGTGTGCTGGCAGGGGTCACTCCCCTTGGAGTGGCAGCTCCTGCATCAGCGGAGGCACAAGGAGGTACCTGCTGGTGTTCACAAAGAGGAGGGGGCAGGCGCCCTGAGTGAGGGAGAGAAGGCTGGGGTGGCCGACCCCAAGCCGACACCTGCCCAGATGATCAGTTTCATGAGGCCTGGCTGGTGGGACTCCTCCAGGGAAGGGCCAGAGGGTCCCCTTAGCAGCGCTCCATATGATGGCTGGTGCTTTAAATGCCCATCTCAAACTGTGACTCTTCACTGCCCGCCAGCTTGCCTTCTGGGCTATTGCGCAGGTGGTTCTGGCTAGCCTCCGTTGGGGAGTTCATTACTGGCAGGGCTGGTGACCCCGGGAATGACGGGCAAATCCCTCCGGGGTGTTTTGGTCACAGGTGAGTTCTGACACTCCATCAGGAATTTCCGGTCATTGGTGATCCTGGCACCTCCCGGGGTGGTACTGAAGAGCTTGCTTCGGGAAGGTGGGGGGTGAGTCGGGGGTCATGCTGTAGTCCCCAGTGGGGTGAGTGAGAGCTGCACGCCTTTGCTGAGCACCACTCAGTGAGTGGCGGGGATGGCCAGGCCTGGGGTCTGGCTGCAGCTCCTGCCCCCAGACATGATCTCCTGTGCGCTGCACCCTCAAACCTCTCATGGCCCTCAGGGCATTTATCATAATGATATTTATATACTCTGCTATAAATAACAGGGCAGAAGGGCCTGCGGCATATTCTATGTTAAAGCCCAAAACTAATTCTGATTCCCTCTCTGGGAGGTAGGGTGGTTTCTGCCAGTGTAGAAATAAATCATATTATGGCCAGAGGTCATGATGGTAGGAGCAGGCAGAGAAATTCTTAGGTTGTGAGGAGTATATACAAATTAGATAAACCACTTATTTATTTATTTATTTATTTATTTATTTGAGACAGAGTCTCACTCTGTCACCCAGGCTGGAATGTAGTGGCGTGATCTTGGCTCACCACAACCTCCACCTCATGGGTTCAAGCGATTCTCCTGCCTCAGCCTCCCAAGTAGCTGGAACTACAGGCATGTACCACGACACCTGGCTAATTTTTGTATTTTATAGTAATACGAAGTTTCACCATATTGGACAGGCTGGTCTCGAACTCCTGACCTCGTGATCTGCCCGCCTCGGCCTCCCAAAGTGCTGGGATTACAAGCGTGAGCCACCACGCTCCTAACCACTTATTAATAGGACTGACGGGCTTATGTTAAGATAAATTATGGAGAGTGGAGTGTGGGGAGAGGGATTCTTACGAGTTTGGTAATAGATAGTGCTGGAGTTGGAGCAATAATGTATGGGGGGTGTATTTCTGTACATTGTTGTATAGTACATTATACAACATGTACAAAGTTTTATTGCATCTGTGATTTTTACTGCTGAGTGCCCCCTGACTTCCTGGTGGTGGTGTCCCCACTGCTCCCAAAGCTCCCAGGCTCCTGAGTCTCTTTCTCCCAATTCCTTTCTAACCATACTTCTAGGTCGATTCGCCTGTGGATAGACCCAGTCCCTACTTCTAGAATCCTCCAGGGATGATTCTCATTGCCTCTTGCTCATTCTACACCCTGCAAAGCCCCTTTCATCAGGTTCTGCAAGGAAAGTCAGGCCCTTGGAATTCCCATGCATAATCCCTTCTCAGAGAGAGTGTCTGTGAGGGGGCGCCACGGGGCACAGACACACGTGGGAGGGAGAGAGTAGGGTCACAGCTGCCCCATCTTTGCCACGGGCCTCTCCCCAGCCTACTCCTGGGCCTCCTTAGAATGCTTGCTGCTGTGAGAATTGCAGGCTCCCTGGCCTTGTGAGAATTGAAGGTTCCCTGGCCTTATGACAACACAAAGGGAAACAAGAAGTTCCAGAATACAGGGTCCTGGGGCCAAATGGGAGAGGGCACAGGGCCAGGGGCCCCGGCCAGACACAGGCCCAGGTCTGCAGCTGGCCGGCTGGGGCTGTGGCGCCCGGCATCGTCTCAACATGGCCCTGGAGCTCTACGTGGACCTGCTGTCAGCACCCTGCCGGGCCGTCTACATCTTTTCAAAGAAGCATGACATCCCGTTCACCTTTCAGTTTGTGGATCTGCTGAAAGGTCAGCTCCCACTGCTGCCCAGCAGGCCTGGTCCTTGGGAGAGCCAGGGCACACAGCTTGGGGCTTTTTTTTTCCTTTATTTTATTTATTTATTTATTTTTGGAAAAGTCTCACTCTGTTGCCCTGGTTGTAGTGCAGTGGTGCTATTTTGGTTCATTGCAACCTCCAATGGGTTCAAGTGATTCTCCCAGCTCAGCCTCCTGGTAGCTGGGATTACAGGTGTACACCACCACTCCCGGCTAATTTTTTGTATTTTTAGAAGGGATGAAGTTTTACCACGTTGGCCAGGTTGGTCTTGAACTCCTGATCTCAAATGATCAGCCCAACTCAGCCTCCAAAATGCTGGGATTACAGGCATGAGCCACCCCATCCAGCCTGATTGGGGTGCTTCTGAGAGGCAGAGACAGAGACAAGGGAGTCCCCCAAGAGGTCCACGGGGAAGGAAGAGAAGCCAGGGGGCTTGTAGGCTGCATCCCTGTCTAGCCTTCCTTAGCCAGTCCCCACTAATGACAGTCCCCATGCCAGAGATGAACAGGCTCTTCTAGGGGAAGGGGGAAGGAAGAGCAGCTGGGACTCCCTGGGCTCCCACCAGGCACCCTCACTTCCTCGTGGGAGTCTAGGACCTTGTGAACGCAGCACCTGCCTGCCACATTGGCAGAGGGGGCAAGTGCACAGTCTTTCTACACCCCTCCTCCCCAGTGTTCCGAATGGCTCAGGGCTCCACTGACCCCGAGCAAGGGTCAGAAGGGTGGGCTCCAACTCCATCCCGGGCACACAGGGGCTCCAAGAGTTCAGCCTGCAAAAGCAGAAGCCTTTGGAGCACAGAGGAAGACACAGAAGCTGTGGAAATAAACAGGGTGCAAGTGGAGCCCTGGGAATGTTTCCAACAGGAGGCAGCTAGTCCAGGAAGAGCTTCAGTTCCTTCCCCCACATCAGGTTCCCTGTTCAGACAACCCCGATTCATTCGAGAGGCTCCCTTTTGGATGTCCAGCCATGTGCTGGGTCCAGCTTCCTCAAAGCGAGGACGGAGTGAGGGCGATGGGAGCGCGGGTGGGACCCAGGCCCTCAGGGCTTCAGGTGATTCAGAGGCTGTGGCTGCAGACCCTGCTTTGTGGGTGGGAACTGGAGGCCTCCAGCTTCTGGGCCAAAGGGTCATCCTGGTCCCAGGACACAGGTAGGAGGCATGGGAGTCACCAGCCCTAGGGTGGGGCAGGCTGGGAGCCAGCAGTTCTCATCCCAGTCTGGTTCTGCCACTGCCTTGCCCTGTGATCTGGGGTGAGCCGCGATGTCCCCTCCAGGCCTCGGTTCCCCCTTCTTGAGAAAAGAGGGAGGCATTTGTGTCTCTGGGAGTCTCAGTTCTCTCTCCCCTGGAGTCCCACAGCCTCAGACCTTCCCTGCTCCTCCCAGGTCACCACCACAGCAAAGAATACATTGACATCAACCCCCTCAGGAAGCTGCCCAGCCTCAAAGACGGGAAATTTGTCTTAACTGAAAGGTGAGTCTTCCCCAGGGCCCTTGCACCATCTGTCTCTGCTCCTTCTGTGAGACTCAGTGGGAGCATCTGTCTATTTACCGTGGAAAATCTCACACGCACACTTAAGTGGAGTGAATGCTGATGAACGAGGGTCATGATGAACCCCGCAAATCCACCGCCCAGCTGCCAACTTGGGTCCATTTTACATCAGTTCTGTTCCCCTGCCTTCCAGACACCCCATCATTTCATAATGTCTAGGGGCCGGCTCATGTCTATAATTCAGTACTTTGGGAGGCTGAAGCGGGTGGATGGCCTGAGCTCAGGAGTTCAAGACCAGCCTAGCCTGGACAACATGACACAACCCCATCTCTACAAAAAATACAAAATGTAGCCAGCGTGGTGGCCCACACCTGTAGTCCCAGTTACTCAGGAGGCTGATGTGGAAGGATTGCTTAGGTGGAGGTTGCAGTGAGCCACGATTACGTCATTGCACTCCAGCCTGGGCGACAGAGTGAGACTCCATCTCAAAAAATAAAAATAAGTAAGTAAATTAGTCAATAAATGTTTAGAAACATACCTCTAAGAGGTAAGGGTTCTTAAAAAAAAAAAAAAGGCCAGACTAGGTGGCTCATCCCTGTAATACATGCACTTTGGGAAGCTGAGGCAGGAGGATTGCCTGAGGTTGGGAGTTTGAGACCAGCCTGATCAACATGGAGAAACCCTCTCTCTACTAAAAATACAAAATTATCTGGGCCTAGTGGTGCATGCCTGAAATCCCAGCTACTCAAGAGGCTGAGGCAGGAGAACTGCTTGAATCCCAGAGGCAGAGGTTGCAGTGAGCTGAGATGGTGCCATTGCACTCCAGCCTAGGCAACAAGAGCGAAACTTAAAAAAAAAAAAAAAAAAAAAAAAAAAGCAGCAGGCTAGGCATGGTGGCTCACGCCTGTAATCTCAGCACTTTGAGAGGCTGGCATGGGGGGATTGCTTGAGGCCAGAAGTTCAAGACAACAGTGAACTCTGATTGCACCACTGTACTCCAGCCTGGGCTATGCTAGAGTGTAGCATCACTACAATACCATCAAGATACCTAATAAAATTAACAGTAATTCCTAGATTTTATCTAATGCCTGGTGCCTGTTCAAAACTCTCTGATTATCTCCTAAATATTTTCTTGGCAGTTTGTTTGGATCAGGGTCCAAAGGAGATCTGAGTCTTGCAGCTAGTTGCTGTGTCTCTCCTCCACTTTTAATCCATAGCTCTCTCCATGCCCTGACCTTTTCACCTTGGTATGGCTGCTGTGACGATGATAAAGGAACCCTTGTCCTGTGGAGGTTCCCATAGCAGCCATCAATCAGCAAGGCCTAGGACGTCCCCTCCTAAGCATGTCTCCCCTCCGTCCCCTTCCCTTACTCTGATGCATGTCTCCCCTCCATCCCCTTCCGTCACTCTGATGCATGTCTCCCCTCCATCCCCTTCCCTCACTCTGACACATGTCTCCCCTCCGTCCCCTTCCCTCTGTCCCCACGGCCTCCACCATTCTCAGACACCACAACCTTCCCAATAGTTGCTGGCCTCCCTGTTGTCCATTCTGCCCCCTCAGGTGCACCCTCCATCCTGCACCAGAGATGTGGATCCTTTCATGCCCTGGCTTATATAACATCTAATCTTAAGGATTAAGTCCGTAACCTCCCTGCATCTCCAGGGGCCCATCATCTGTGGCCTCCACAGTGTCTCTGTCTCACCACTCCCCAGTCACCCGCTCCCTTCTTCCAGATGCACCCACCTGCTCTCCTTTCTTCAAATTCATCTTGCTCCCCTTACCCTGGTATTTCAGCATGTGTTTTTCTTTGCCTGTTTTTAGAGACAGAATCTCCCTCTGTGGTCCAGGCTGGAGTGCAGTGGTACAATCTTGGCTCACTACAACCTCTGCCTCCCATGTTCAAATGACTGTCATGCCTCAGCCTCCCAAGTAGCTGGGACTACAGGTGTGCACCACCACACCCAGCTAATTTTTGTATTCTCATTTTAGTAGAGACAGGGTTTCACCATGTTGGCCAGGCTGGTCTCCAACTCCTGACCTCGAGTGATCCGCCCACCTTGGCCTCCCAAAGTGCCGGGATTACAGGTATAAGCCACCGTGCCCGGCCTGTTTTTGTTTTTGAAAAAGGATCTGGCTCTTTCACTCAAGCTGGAGTGCAGTGGTGCGACCTTTGCTCACTGCAGCCCCAAACTCCTGGGCTCAAGTGATCCTCCCGCCTCAGCATCCTGATTCAGCACGTGCTGTTCCCCTCGCTGGCCTACTCTTTCCTCTACCACCAGCCCCAACTCCTACTCACCCTGCAGGTCTCCCTCCCTGCCCTTGCTGACTGTCAGACGGCTCTGGTGAAGACGTTTCCCAGGGCTGTTTGGGCTCCTCCTTTCCCTGGAAGCCCCAGCAGTTGGGGCCGGGTCACACCAAGGTGGTTGGGGTAGAAGCACTCAGGAAGGCAAGGGCAGTGTCCCTGACTGGCCCCTTCTGCAGCGTGGCCATCCTCTCCTATCTCTGTCGCAAGTACAGCGCACCGTCACACTGGTACCCGCCAGACCTGCACATACGTGCCCGTGTGGACGAGTTCATGGCTTGGCAACATGCGGCCTTTCAGCTGCCCATGAAGAGGATAGTCTGGCTCAAGGTGAGCAGGGTCACTTGTGGGGCTTGGGGACAAGGGGACAAGGGAGTCAGGAAAGCTGGAGACCACTTCCGGCCCTGCTGACTGCCGGTGAACTCAAGTAAGTCTCCCTCCCTGTCTGGGCCTCATTTCCTCAACTCCTTCTCCTGCCTGCCAACCAGAGCTGTCAGGAGTGTGGACTGAAACAATGGGTGTGAAAGTCTTACTAGGGCAAGGGGAAGGGCATACAGGAGGGGCTGATGTTACTCACCCCAGGACAGCATTCCAGGCTTTTCATTCTGAACAAGAGAATCTCAGAGTCAAAAGGCCCATAGAAGGCCAGGTGCAGTGGCTCACGCCTGTAATCCCAGTACTTTAGGAGGCCAAGGAGGGTGAATCACTCGAGGTCTGGAGTTCAAGACTAGCTTAGCCGACATAACAAAACCCGTCTCTACCAAAAATACAAAAAAAATAGCCACATGTGGTGTCATGCTACTGTAATCCCAGTTACTCAGGAGGCTGAGGTAGCAGAATCACTTGAACTCGGGAGGTAAACTTGGCAGTGAGCCGAGATCGGGCCACTGCACTCCAGCCTGGGCAACAGAGTGAGACTCCATCTCAAAAAGAGAGAGAGAGAGAGAGAGAAAGTCTATAGAAAATTTGAAAATGACAACTAGTACATGGTCCCTACTTCTAATTGTATGCCTGTGACAGGCATCACCTAATCAATCACAGGATTTATGCCTGATGAGCTAACCAAATCATTGTGAACACATGGTAAGTTTGGGCGATCAGAACTTCCACCAATCAGAACTGCTAAAAGAGGTGAAACTACTTTATGTCTTGAGAACTGTCCAATAGCTATCGATCAGACAAGAGTACAGAGACCTGGCAGGGCAGGTGGCCCAGGAGTGCATCCTCCTCTTCCCTTCTCTTCCCAACCCTGGCCAGTTGCTGATCCCAAAGATAACAGGGGAGGAAGTTTCAGCTGAGAAGATCGATCACGCAGTGGCGGAGGTGAAGAACAGCCTGCAGCTCTTCGAGGAGTATTTTCTACAGGACAAGAGGTTCATCGCTGGGAACCAAATCTCACTGGCTGACTTGGTGGCCGTGGTGGAGATGATGCAGGTGTGGGGAGGGGTGGAGGAGGGTTGGTTCACAGAGGTGGAACTCCTCTGTGACCAGTGGGGCCATCACTTGAGGATAGCCTGCTGAAGCGGGAAAGGCAGGTGGAACTGCCATGGGGGCTATGGGAGCCAGGTCTGGGTGCCTGGACTCAATGTGCGGGCAACAGGAAGCACAGAATGCTATGAAACAGGAGGGATCACAATTCTCCACGCTTGACAAAGATTTTTCAGTGTGGGAGCAGCTGGAGGGTGAGCCTGAGATAGAGAAAAGAACACTGCATTTCCTGATCAATCCACCAGGATCCCAGATGCCTCCTCCTCTTGCTGGACTCCCCAGGAAATGTTCACTGGCTTCCTGGGTGTCCTTCTGGCCCTGCCTGTTTCCCAGAGCTCCAGACAGACAGCCGTGAAGGACAGCTCTCCTGGCTGGGTCTGAGGGGCGTCCACTGTGCATTTGGAGGCACACCTGGGTGTGGGGCATTTATGTGGCCTCTACATGCAGGGGAGGGTGACCAGTTCTGCCTCCCAAGACGCTGGCCAGGGTCTACACTGGCCATCCTGCACACCAGCTAGGGCACTGCACACTCACCAAAGAGAGTGGCCAGAGCTATGCCCAGGAGGAGGCATCCGGGATCCTGGTGGATTGACCAGGAAACGCAGTGTTCTTTTCCCTATCCTGACTGATCTGCAAATTAGTCTCTTCAATCTGTTTGCAGTGCAGACCAGCACGAGAAAAACTCATTCTGGCCTCCCCCAAGGGTTCATTCATAGGCTTCGTCCCCCACCCCTTACATTTCACCCACCACCTCACCCCTCTTGGGCTTCCCAAAGATCTTGCGTGCAAGCCAAGCTACAGGGTAGACTGCCTTAGTGAGCCAGCCAAACTGCAGGGCAGACTGCCCGCCAGGTCTCCCATTCTAGCCCCTGTGCTTGATCACAGTGGGAGGTTAAACATGGGGAAAAAAACTGAGTTCTCCCCCTCATCCACATATACACACCTGGGATAAGGGGTTTCCCTGAAAGAAGGCAGGATTCATGGGAGGTCACAGGCTGGAGAAGTGGGAGCTGCCTGGGCCGGGAGCCCTCTCAGTGTGATTCAGAACTTGGAGAGAGAAGACCAGTGACCAAGGACCCTGGAGGATTCTGGATCCTCTATCCCCACCTACATCTATTACATAGTCTGTGACCCTTTGCTCAGGCTTAGGGGACAGCAGCCTAATTCTTTGCAGAAGCTGATGGAGAGGGCCCCTGGGGCTGTGGGCAAGGACCCAGGTGGGGCTGGTCCCCAGGATGACCACATCTTCCTCTTTGTTTGTCCACAGCCCATGGCGGCCAACTATAATGCCTTCCTCAACAGTTCTAAGCTAGCTGAGTGGCGCATGCAGGTGGAACTGAGTATCGGCTCTGGCCTCTTTAGGGAGGCCCACAATCGACTAATGCAGTTGGCTGACTGGGACTTTTCAACATTGGATCCAGTGGTCAAGGAGAATATTTCTGAGTTGCTGAAGAAGAGCAAGTGACCCTAGGTGCAGCCCGTCCTGCAGGGCCTAGCTGGCTCAGCTCTCTGAGCCACGTTCCTTAAAGGAAATGCTAAAACAACAAACAAACAAACAAACCTGTTCTTTGCCTAATAAAGAACTGGAACAACCATCGCAGCTGCTGAGCAACAGACAGTTGGCGTATGCATAGGGTCTGATGTGGGAGTGGGTGGTGGTCACAGATCCTTACCATTTCTCAAAAGAATTTTAAGAGTAAAGGGTTAACTATAGTTGCAGTGTCAGTAATAATAGTTGGTGACTTCAAAACCCCACTTTCATTAATAGAAAAACTACAGAAGATCATCAAGGAAATAGAGGACTTGAAAAACACTATAAACCAATTGCACACGGTAGACATGAACAGAACTTTCCACCGGACAAGAGCAGAACAAGTATTCTTCTAAAGAGCGATGGAATATTCTCCAGTATAGAGCGTATATTTAGTCATAAGTCTCAAACTTAAGAAGATTGAAATCATACAAAGTATGTTCTCTGGACACATTGGAATAAAGTTAAAAATCTAAGACAGAAGGAAAACTAGAAAATTCACAAGCATATAGAAATTAAAGAGCCCCCTCTTAAACAACAAATGGATCAAAGAAGAAATCACAAGGGACATTAGAAAATATCTTAAACAAATAAAAATGAAAACGCAACATGCCAAAATTTATCGGATGCAGCAGCAGCAGTGCTAAGAGCAAAATTTTTATCTGTAAGCATATAAATTAAAGAAGAGCAACCTCGAATCAATAACCTAACCTTGTACCTTAAGGAACTAGAAAAATAAGAGCAAACTAAACCCAACACCAGTAGAAGAAAGGAAATAATAAAGATTAGATGGAGATAAATGAAATAGGAAATAGAGAAACAATAGAAAAAATTAAAAATTGGATCTTTGAAAAGATCAACGAAATTAATTAGAATAGCTAAGTGAAAAAAATAAGGCTCAAATTACTCACCAAGAAAGAAAGTGGAGGCTGGATGCAGTGGCTCATACCTGTAATCCCAGCACTTGGGGAAGCTGAGGCAGGAGGATCACTTGGGGCCAAGAGATTGAGAACAGCCTGGGTAACAAAGTGAGACTTTTTTATACAAAAAAAATTTTTTTTTAAATTAGCTGGGTGTGGTGGTACACGCCTGTAGTCCTAGCTAACTGGATGGCTGAGGTGGAAGGATCACTTGAGTCCAGGGGTTCAAGGTTACATTGAGCTATGATTGCGCCACTGCACTCCAGCCTGGGCAACATAGGAAAACCTTATCTCCAGCCTGGGTGACAGCATAACCCTGTCTCAAAAAAAAAGAATGTGAGATACCACGGGGAAGGTGTGGCCCTGGTGTAGGGGCTGGGAGACTGGAAAGCAGCTGTTAGTGGTCCCATCACTGCCCAGAGCAGACAGTGCCCTGTCCACCCTCATGAGCTCCTTGGACTCCTTGGACAGGACTGGCTACACATGAAAATGTGGGGACCCTTATTCTGAAATTGTTAAGAATCTCAAGATGGCAACACCAAAGCTTTAAACCAAGTGCACGGCCCTTCTGAATTGTAGGCCCACAAGGCTGACAGACTGCTATTCACATCCTGGTATAGCCCTCTCCTCTTGAGTGTGGCTGGGGCCTGTGCTCTATTGCTTGGAAGCAAGGCTTATCCCTAAGCCTTATTTTCAGGGAGGTGTATTTGAGAGCTATTATCCCAACTCCTTGCTTGGTGCCCTGTGAATAAATCTCTTCTCTTTTGCAAAACTCATGTCACAGTGATTAACTTACTGTGCATGGGCAGAACGGACCTGGTCCTGGCCAGTAACACCCACAAGGCTTTCTGAGAGTCTGCACTGCCAAGAGAGCACTGAGCAATGGTTGGGAGCGGTCTGTCTAAATGACTTTTCTCTTTTTTCTAGGCTGGGCATGGTGGCTCATACCTGTAATCCCAGCACTTTGGGAGGCCAAGGCAGGCAGATGACTTGAGGGCAGGAGTTCAAGACCAGCCTGGCCAACATGGTAAAACCCTGTCTCTACTGAAAATACAAAAATTAGCTGAGCACGCTGGCATACGCCTGAAATCCCAGCTACTCGGGTGGCTGAGGCACGAGAATCACTTGAGCCCGGGAGGCAGAGGTTGCAGTGAACCCCGAGATTGTGCCACTGCACTGCAGTCTGGGTGACAGAGACTCAGTCTCAAAAAAACAAACAAAAAAAATTCTTTTATTTTTTTTCTATAAATTAACAAATACAGCCTCTTGTGAGTTAGTTGATGTGAGTCAGACCCAAAGAAAATGATAAATCCTGAAATGTGGACCAAATTAGTTGGGTTTTTTTTAGACCAAGTTTCCCTCTTGTAGCCCAAGCTGGAGTGCAATGGCGCAATCTTGGCTCACTGCAACCTCTGCCTCCCGGTCTCAAGCGATTCTCCTACCTCAGCCTCCCGAATGGCTGGGATTACAGGTTCATGCCACCAGTCCCAACTAATTTTTGTATTTTCAGTAGAGACGAGGTTTCACCATGTTAGCCAAGGTAGTCTTGAACTCCTGACCTCTAGTGATCTGCCCGCTTCAACCTCCCAAAGTGCTGTGATTACTGGCGTGAGCCACTACTCCCGGCCCAAATTAGGTTTTGAACTTGCAAGACAGGCTGAGCCCTAGACCACAGTCCTGACAGCTCCTCCTTGGGCCTCTGACTGAAGGTACCCAGAGGTGAGGATAAGGCAGCCATTGCCTTCTCTGAGTGTCTACCTCCTTTCAAAACTTTTAACATGAATATCTGAATTTCTCATATTTCCTTAATCTTTTTTTTCCAGTTAAAAATTATTATTACTGGCCAGCTGTCATGGCTCACATCTGTAATCCCAGCACTTTGGGAGGTAGAGGTGGGAGGCTCTGTGCCACAGTTCCCTCCGGATATCATGCCTGCATTCCTTTTGTCTCTTACCCCATTCCATTCCAGCTTCCACGTGACCTCTGAAAAGAGCTTTAGCAAACACTTATTTGACCCTGTCCTTGTGTGAAGCTTTTTATGGTTCCTCACTGTACTTTAGGCCAGAGGCTAAAGTACAAGTCATTGAACTTTGTTTTCCAAGCCTTACCCCCACTCCTCCAGGCTGCCTCTTCTACCTGCGCACTTTTAGACCCCTCTTTGGGCTCCCACCTAGGCCCCTTGGCCTCTGTTCATGCTGTTCCTGCCTCATCTTCTTTGCCTCATGCCCTTCCTGGTCTTTTGGCATTTGGCAAAATGAGACTTATTCTCCAGTGAGACTTCCCTGACCACCCCAGGCCTACTCCAGGTCAGGTGATCTCTCTGAACTCCTCGGCCCCAGTGTTTCCCTTCAGGGGAATGCCCACTGGATTGAGCATGTATCATAGATGAGGGGGGATATGGTGAAAAGATGTCTGAATCCAGATCAGCCTTGGTCTCTGTGGGAAGTAAAAGTTCCTCTTCAAAATTTCCTTTCTTGTTAAAGAATAAATCATGAGCATGCTAATAACTCTTTGTTAAGCCCTAACCTATGTATCTGTTAGATATGCTTATAGGCACATAGTACATTCTATCTCCTTGTTCTTTAGCCAGAATATCCATGCTAGACATGCCCACAGGCATGTCCCAGCTTGAAGTCTATGCTCCTTCCTTATTTGAACTTCTCCATTGCTTTTACCTGTTTAGATAAGTTTTAAGTTGTTAGCCAATCAGGTTATAATTTAAATAGTGAGGTCTGGCTCCAGCCAAGGGAGATCAAACACAGCAGTAAGGACAACCCCAAATGCATAAGGGATAAATGTCTGCTTTTCCTTTGTTTGTTGTACTCTCATGGAAGATGGCTAGCAAGGGTACCCTTCCTGTAGTGCAGGAAGTAAAAATTGCTTTGCTGAGAAGTCCTTTGTCTCGGTGTTGATTTTTCTTTGCCGCACCTGTTGAGTGTCTGTTTTCAACAGTTTCCTAGGTCTCTCTCTTCACTCTGAAGCGATGTTGTGTCCCACAGGGGCATACAGGGCTGGTTCATGAACTTCCTTGCAGGAAGGGAAGACCCTGGCTATTTCCTGGCCCTCTCCCATGCCTCCTCATAACCTTGATCCCTGTCTTCTCTACACCCCACTCCCTGAAAACTGGCCTCTCCATGCCCCACACCTTGTCTCAAACTTGTCACCTGTCCCTGCCCTCTCCCCTCAGGACTGTCATATTTACCTGTCATGTGTCTCAGACATTCTGATATCTGAGTCATCTAATAAACAAACCGCTAATAGTACAAGATCATGACAGACAGAGACTCTTGGTCGGCCTGACTTTCAGTGGAGACTCCTTTAAGTATGCACACTTATACAGAATTTTATACGTGTAGTTGAAACATATAAACCTATACTTTTTTTCTTTCATGTTTTGGGGGTATGGGGGAGCCTGGGTCTCACTCTATCATCTACAGTGGAGAGCAGTGGCACATTCGTAGCTCACTGAAGCTTCGATCTCCTGGGCTCAAGTGATCAATCTGCCTCAGCTGCCCAGGCGCAGACCATGGCACCTGGAATTTTTTTTTTTTTTTTTTTTTTTTAAATAAAGAAGGGAATCTTGCTATGCTGCCTAGCCTGGTCTTCAATTCCTGAGCTCAAGCAATCCTCCCTTCTTGGCCTCCCAAAGTGCTGAGATTACAGGTGTCAGTTACTTTGCCTGGCTACAATTTCAGTCGTATTTACAATGTACAATTTAAGTGATTTTGCCACACTGACCACACTCATGTTTAAGCCACATCAACAGATTTCCATGTTTTAAATAACATATCTTGCCACCCTCTGTCGGATAGTGGCTCACCACCGGCTCAAGAGGCTACACAGGCAGTCAGTGTGGACCAGCTGGGGACGGGGAAGGTCGGGAATCCAAGGGTCACTGCCCAGCCCCACCCGGGCACGCACGTGTAATTAGATCTCGTGATTGCCCAAGAGAAGCGCAGATTTCCATAGGGAACATAAAATTGCCTGACTTTGAAATGGTGGCAAATCAATCAAAAATATTTTTAAGCTCCGTTGCATTGATTATTAGGGTCGAGGCTGGGTAAGACTCTTATAGGCGCGTGTGTGTCTGCGTGTGTTTGGGATGTTCAGACCTCTAATTGGGCTAGGAACCAGGCGACCACAACGCGGAAACTTGAGGAGAGGGAAATCTACGTGGCACTGGCCAGGAGGGTCCAGGAAGGGACCAGGTGGGGCCACGACGCAGTGAAAGACTTGTAGTGGGTGGGGCTATACGTGGTGTGTGTGGGCGGGGGGGGTCAATGGGACTTCCGGAAATCTGAGCCGGCACACGTGACTTTTGTTTGCAGAAGCGGAATGTACCCTAGGCAGCCAATCGGGGAGCGCCGAGTCTCTGTCCAGCCAATAAGAACCCAGGTTGCTGTGGCGCCACGCCCCTGCGCCCGGGTCCGCGACCCTTGGGTATTATGAGCTTTTTCTCCGCCCGAGCTATTTTCGTTCTTCTGCCCGCCATGCCGTTCCTAGAGCTGGACACGAATTTACCCGCCAACCGAGTGCCCGCGGGGCTGGAGAAACGGCTCTGCGCCGCCGGTGCCTCCATCTTGGGCAAACCTGCGGACGTGAGCGTGGGGCGGGCAGCACCGGGTGAGGGGAGGTTGGTGGGCCAGGGGTCCGGGCCTGTCCCTGCTCCGCCTCCCTGACCGCGACCCCGTCCCATCTCTCTAGGGACCACATCCCCCTCATTCCGCACGCCACGCTCTGACTTTCCGTGCTCCACGATCCCTCTGCTCCCCCGCCGCAAGGCTTTCCCTTGTCGCCCTCCCCAGTCATGACCCCGACATGACCTCCAGGGACCTCCGCCTGTAGCGGGATTCCTGACCCCGCAAACACTGCACGTTTCGGCTTTTGCGCGCTCGGGTCCGGTCCCCAGAGGTAGCCCGGCCCGCCCCGCCCCAGCTTCGGGCAAAACTTTCCGTGTCTCCCTCAGCGCATTAACGTGACGGTGCGGCCGGGCCTGGCCATGGCGCTGAACGGGTCCACCGAGCCCTGCGCGCAGCTCTCCGTCTTCTCTATTGGCGTCGTGGGCACCGCCGAGGACAACCGCAGCCACAGCGCCCACTTTTTTGAGTTTCTCACCAAGGAGCTAGCTCTGGACGAGGACCGGTGCGTAGGGACAGTAGGGGATCCGTTTGGGACTACGGCAGACTGGAGTCAGTGATCCTGCCTCAGGGGGAAAATCCCATTTCTTGCCCTGCCCAGTAGGGACACATGGGGGCGTGGGGCCCCTCACCTGAGGTTTGTGAAGAAATGAACCTCAGGCTCCTTATCGTAGGACCATCTTCAAAGTGCAGTGCTGGCAGGATTGAATGAATTCCTGGCTCTGCTCCTCAGTGTTTAAGTCTGTGAATGGGGAAGGCTCTCTTTTAACTATTCCCTAGAGGCATTGCAAGGGTCATATGGGATTGTCTGTGCTGTATCTGCCTTGGCACGTGGCAGGGTAGGTACACCTGGCTGAAGAGTGATTTTCTAGAACTTTTTCCAGAAAAATGAGCCAGGCTGGTCAGAAGGAATTCTGGGTATGTTCTGAGGTGATGTGTTTTGGACCTGTGTCCCAACGAGGTTCCAGGTGAGGTTGACAGGGACTCAGAGTAGTGAAAGAGCATTGGCCTGGATGTCTAGGCGTCTGCTTTGGGTCCTGTATAGCTGGGGGACCCCAGACAAACTTGGAAATGAACCATCTCATTAGCAACCTCCTCTTCTGTGAAAACAGGGAAATGGCGTCCCTCCCCCCCCCCCCCAAGAAGCCTCTACAACCCAAACCTGTCGTTCTGTGACAGAGTTAAGGTTTCCTCTTGGGTAAAAGATATTCTTGAGCCACGTCCATGCCTCTGAGGAATTAAGGGCATGAGAAGCTTGAAAGGACACCGGCCAGGTACGGCGGCTCATGCCTGTAATCCCCGCACTTTGAGAGACCAAGGCAGGAGGTTCACTTGACCCAGGAGTTGGAGACCAGTCTGGGTAACATAGTGAGACGCCGTCCCCCCAGAAAATGTTTAAAATTAGCCAGACATGGTGGTGTGCACCTGTAGTCCCACTTACTTGGGAGGCTGAGGTGGGAGGATGGCTTCAGCCCAGGAGGTTGAGGCTGCAATGAGCTGTGATTGCGATATTGCACCCCAGCCTGGGTGGCAGTGAGACCCTGTCTCAAAAAAAAAAAACACCTTCTGGAGTGGAGCCTTTGTTAGTCCATGAAGGCCGATGAGGTATGGCTGAACCTGATGTGTCCTCTCTCAGGCTATAGAGAAATAATAGAGTCAGCCCTCTGTATCACTGGGTTCCGCAGCTGTAGATTCAACCAACCATAGATTGAAATATCGAAGAAAAAATGGGTAATTGCATCTATACTGAGAATATGTACAGACTTTTTCCTCGTCATTATTCCCTAAACAATACAACTACTACATACATTCAATTAGGTATTGTAAGTAACCCAGAGATGATTTAAAGTATGTGAGAGGATGTGTGTAGGTTATGTGCAAATATGACACCATGTTATGTAAGGGACTTGAACACGTGTAGATTTTGGTATCCTCTGGGGATCCTAGAACAAATCTCCCATGGATACTGAGGGAAAACTGTTTCTAAGAACAAGTATTAAGAAATGCTTACCATGTACTGGGTGCTCTACAGGTACTTTACACTCATGATCCCGTTCCATCCGTACAGTCCCTGTCCACACTCTCTTTGCTCAGACAAGACATGCTATCCCCATGAGGTAGATATCTCCATTATGCCAGTTTTCTAATGGGAAAACAGAGGCTATTCATACTCCCCTGTCCCCAGCCAGGCTATCCCAAGCTCTGGTGCTCCTCACTGGAATCTTGCTGTCACCTCTGAGAAGGTCATGTTCACTTATGGCACGGACATTAGTGACTGGGGTTGGCAAGGGGTCACTCTTTGCCCAGGCTTTGAGAAAACAGGTGGCTGAGGCATGTGCCTGTAGGGAGCCTGCAGTTAGGAGGAGGCAGGCTGCCCCTGAGCCCACACGCAGACTGATGGAGATGATGGAGTGTACAATAATCACACTGAGGCCACTGTTGAGTGTCTGTCCTAGGTGGGCCGTGCTGGTGTGCAGCCACCATCCCACACCTGAGTGTTCCACTGCCCTGCTGGAGGTTGGGGGAAGATCATTACTGGGATGAGTAGGCTTGCAAAATGCATGGTGGGTTGAGGCAGGCTGTCCTGGGTACCCACAGTTGGGAGTACCTGACAGGGGTCTTGTAAGGTGTGGTTAACACCAAGGGACTGATGATATCTTTTTCTCTGTTTCCTGAAGGATACTTATCCGCTTTTTCCCCGTGGAGCCCTGGCAGATTGGCAAGAAAGGGACGGTCGTGACTTTTTTATGATTGGCATGGAGGGATCCAGGGCATCTCTGAGCTGGCTGCCCCTTCCAGGGAGACCTCTTGGCAGAGTGAGGGCCTGGTGATACCAGCTTCAGATAATACTGCATCAAACATTCCTGTGAATACATAATCCTCTTCTTCATCTTTATATGAAATAAATGAGGAGAGCTTACTTGTTCAAACACGACTTCTTACCTCCTATTATCCCTCCTGGGCATTCTGGGCCACCATGGGCAGCAGGGCTGGTGGATAAAGAGACTGTATGGAACCTGGAGAGGGATGTTTTCCATCTTCAGGGCTGCTGTCTGCTATGTTTAGACTGCTCAGATCTGGGTGTGGAAGCCTCAGCCTGGAGGCTCTGCTCTCTACACCCACGTGCAGGCCTGTGGGAAGGTGTGGGCAGCTGGTTCAGCTGGGGCCTTCCTGTGGACTGCTGACCTGAGCTCCTGTCCTCAGCCCCCAAATGGGACCAGAGCTCTGTTCTCCTCCTGAAGCCTACTCCCTCCGTGACTGGCTGGGTGGCCTGCTAATCTCCTCTCCCCTTTGCCCCACCTCTGTGGAGTGTGGGCAGGAGTTGCCTGTGTCCCTTTGGGGTTGGTCACCGGTTTTCCAAAAGCAAGGTCCTCTGTCTGCCCCTCATCTTCCTCCACAGGGTTGCAAGTTCTGACTCCCACTCTTTGGCAAGGCTCAAGCCCTCCCAGCCAGCATCATCCCTTCCTGGCAGTAGCAATGGCTTTTACAACCTTTCAGCCCAAGGGCCCCCAGGCCAGGAGGAAGGCTGGGGGACACACGGCAGGCCTGTAAGGCTTCCTGTGTCTTCTCTCCTTTTGCACCTGTGCCTCACTTACACTCACACACTCATAGACACACAACCATGTACATTCACTCACACATCCTCCCACATCCACACACAGTCACACGATAGTCTCGTTCACACACATATACACCCAGATACAAAAGCATACCATTTACTCACATTCCCAGTCACACAGTTCATACACGCGCAGTTCACTGACATTCACACACAGGCACCACACACAGGCAATTCAGTCACATGGCCAAAAGCCAGTCCTCACCTTGCTATGGTTCCCTTCCCAGTGTCGCCTCAGCCTTTGGCTCTCAGTTTCCCCTTCCCATGCCTGGACTGCTGGAGAGCCCTGAACACACCCCCATCTCATGCCTCCAGCACTAGCCCAAGCCCTTCCCTCTGCCAAGAGCACTAAGTGGAATTCAAGGTCACTTTGAGGGACCCTTCCCTGCCCCTCCTCCTGCCAGGTGACCTGGGGATCCCACTGGCCCCCACTTAACGATGATGCACAGCATGATTAGTTCAGCGGAGGTCACTCTCCTAGGCTTACTGCCACCTACACAGCACCGGGACTGACTGTTGAGCTTTGTTCTGTATTTCGTATACTAGTGTCTGTAGAAAGCAAAACCATCCAATTAGGAACAATCCGAAAGCAGCCAGTGTGGATCAAGAAGGCACAGGCTGTGGCCGCCATCCCCAGTGCCTGATGGGGGAGCAGGGGTGGTAATGGAAAAGGCCCAGGAAAGCAGGCCACAGTGTCCCCAAGAGACACTGGAAATCACTGAAAAAGAGACAGCCAGAATGGGACCTAAGAAGCCGCCACCAGGCACCCTCAGGGCAGGACAGTTGCAATGGTTGCTGCTTGGAGTACTTCAGGCTAGGAGTGGCACATGGTGGGCACAGGGCAGGCATGGGAAATGGGGGGCACTGGGCGGTAGCCCAGAGCGTGTATGAAACATCCTGTTTATTGGTTGGCAGTGACATCTACTGTCACATCTGAGAACCGCATCCACAGCCACATGGCCTCCTGTGAAGACCTCAGGGCAAACTGCGCAATCCTGCCCTTGGAAGGTGATGCCAGGGGACGAAGCGACACCTTCCTTGGAGGTTTGAATTCCTCAGAGCCCCTCCAGCATCTTGGTTTTCCTAATTCCAATGTCCTCCCTTGATCCCCCAGCCCTAGGGGTAGTAGCTTCTTGCTGTGTTTACCTCCGAGTTAACCTGGGTTTTCTGTCTTTGGAGTTCTCTAATGCCTGGTTACCAATTCTGTATATTAAGTTCTCTGTTAAAATAATTGTGGTGGGATCCATCCCATGGATATACGTGGAGGTCTTTGTGACAAGGCATAAACCTACTGTTTGCTGTTATTACAAAACTGTCCTAGAAGGTAGGAACGTTTGTTAAAAGGTATCTTTTAAGCTTCCTAGACTTCAAAGATTGTTGCTGTGTCCTGTGAAACATTGCCTATATCTTTTAATAGTTTGCAATTCAAATTGGTTACTTATTTAATATTTTGTTGCCCCGGTGACACAATTGTGTTGACTTGTTATCTATGAGGTTACTTTGGTTAACCATGATGAGGATTACTAGCACATACTTTCACTCTAATAAAACCAGTAACTCTTGGTTCTCTATTCAAAGTGTTTGGAATCTTTATTTTATTTGAAACACTGATGACATTTGCCAATTTTTGATTGCTTTCTTCATGTTGTTGATTTGTAGGAGCTCTTTATATATTGCAGATTTAGTCTCCTATTGGTTATGTATGCTGCATTTGAGGAGTAGCAGCAGTGCCAAGGACACTGAGCGTCCTGCCTGTGCAGAGCTTCACCGGAAGCTGGAGACAAGGAACTGACGCAAGATGGAAAGATAAAAAGAGGCAAGTAAGAAACAGAATTAATCCCCAGTGCTAATCTCCTGGCCCCTATCCCAGACCCTTCAGGGAATCCTGGCAATTCAAAGCAGCATAGTCGGATAGGTCTCTGGTGGGGGTGTTGGGAGGGTTTTTTTGGCCTCCTTTTCCAGGATGCTCAAGATGAGGCTGTGGGCCTCCTGGCACAGTTCAGCACCCAGGAAAGCCTCCACTCGTCCATGCCATGCTGCCAGTCATGGCTGTCTCTCAAACAGTTCATAGCCGACAGCCAACAGCTGTAGGGACAAGGATGGGAAAGTCGTGGGGATGCTAAGACCCAAATGCTGAAAGCATAGGCAAAAGTATCAGACACGTGGTCCATTCCCCAGCCCCCATGTGAATGGACCACAGGGGCCCAGGAAGTGTGGTCATCCTTAGGGCCCCAGAGCAGCCGGGGTGAAACCTCACACCCAGGCAGGAAGTGGAAGCTCAGGGTTCTGGTCCCAGATCATCCAGAGACTTGCTCTATGATTCTGGGCAAAGTCCTGATTTTCTCTAGGCCTCAGTGTTTCTGTCTGCCTCATCGGTGTGGCACAAAGAGGGACACTGCCCATAGGCTGAGCTCACACCTGCATCAGCTCCTCCAGCGCCATGAGATCAGCCAGCATCACCTGCTGGCCAGCAAGGAAGGCCCTGTCCCCTAGGAACTTGTCCTCTAGCCACTGCAGTGCATAATCCATGGCAGTCCTGTTGCGTTCCCCCTTCTGCTTGGGCACCTGGACCCCAGTGAATGGCCCCAGCACCTGATGGGGGCAGAGAGTGGGTCAGTCTATGGCCCCTGCCTACTCCCAACTACTCTCTGATGGCCAAGCACTCTCCACATGGCTCGCCTCACCCGGGTCCACAGGAGTACACCAAAGGTGCCACGGATGCAGTCGGCGTGCCAGCCCAGATACTCATGAACACAGGCATGAGCCTGCAGGTCAGACAGATACCAGTGGTCCGCTGTCTGGTACTTACCGCTCAGGTAAATCAGGATGGCTGAGCTGGGAATGAATGGGCAGTGGCTGTAAGGACACTGGCACCAGGCCTTTACCCACAGTGGGGCAAAAAATGCAGGGGTTTCTCTACATTTGAAGAACTGCCCTCCAGCCACGGCCTCCACCTCCAGCTCCTCGGCACCACCCCTCCTCCCCCGAGTCTCCTGTCTTTGTTGTTGTGGGCACCGACTCTTGGCTGGACCTTCTGCTTTGCACTTTGAGAACCTCATCTCTGTGATACCCCAGCAGCCACCCTATGAGGTAGAGACTCTCGTTAGCCCTTTAGCACAAGTGAAAACTCAAGGTCAGAATGGTCAAGTGACGTGTCTGAGGCAGTGCAGCTCAGAAAAGGCTCCCTGGACCCCTGGAACCCCTCATGGGGCCGGCACACAGTGGATGCTCAATGGAGTGCCTTGCGTGTCCATGCGCCTCGGTCAGGGATCAGGAGGGAAAGCACATCTTCCGCCCTCCTCTGACAGGGCCCCCCGCCATCACTTCTGCAGCTAGCTGACCTCTTGTCCTCTTCTTGCCTGGTGGCTGTACCTCACCAGGAGCTGTGCCCTCGGGCCATGGCATTGGCCTCCAGTCCTGGCCTGGGCAGATTGGGGTAGTCTGAGAGAAGTCAGTAGAGGCTCTTTTCAGCTTGCATTTATTGAACCTACTCTGTACAACACTGGAAAAATGTCCCCTTGTCCTCTATTCCAATACCCTTCAGTCTGGGAGTGGAGGGGCACTGGGGCTCAGAACAGGATGAAGACAGAGGTTCTTGGACAGGCTGTGTCAGCCCCTGCTCATCCCGGACACACCCCAAGCTGTATGTGCTCCCCAGGTCCCCCTCCTTTCCCCTCCCTGCCCATGGGGTATGAGCCAGGGCCATGTGTTGCTTTTCGGGGGCCCGGTGCCAGAGACCCTACCCAGTTCCAGGCCTCGCCCAGACCCAGAAACAGCTGGGCCCTGCCATCCTACAAAGGCCCCAGTGCAGGGACATTGGAGGGTTCTTTTAGAGCTTTGTTTCTCCAAGCTGCAAGGCAGCAGGAGGGAGGGAGCGAATGGGATCCTCTACAAGGGATCTTAGAGTTTCACCCAGCGGGATGTGACAGACTATGTCCTGCAGAGCAGCTGCTGCCAGACAGCAGGAGCTCCCTTAGTGCCCAGGATGGGGAGGGCGCCGCAGCTGCAAGGGGCAGGAACGACTACTGCGTGGCAACCTCCTTTCCTCTCTGTGGATCCCAGCCCTGGCATCTCACCAGGGGGCGCAGTGATGGGCCATGGCTGGGCCCAGGACCCTGGCTGAATCTTTCAGAGTATCCCATCCCTCTGGCCAGTGCCCCAAGCAAGCCAACCAGAATGCTTCCTTGGGAGTTTTGAACTTGGAACTCGAGAGAGGAGCTCCCTATGGGGAGGTAAGTGGGAACTGGGGCCACCTGTAGTGGCATTTCCTGAGTTCACAGAGTAGGCTTGTCTGAGAGAGAAAAGCTGACTCAGAGAAAGGGAGTGATAGCCAGGCTGGTAGCCCACACCTGCAATCCCAGCTACTCAGCTTGGGAGGCTGAGACAGGAGGATCACTTCAGGCCAGGAGTTTGAGATCAGCTTGGGCAACATAGTGAGAACTTGTCTTGCTGTCTCTGTCTCTATTTCTCTTTTTTTTTTTTTTTTTTTTTTTTTTTTAAGACAGTCTGGCTTTGTTGCCCAGGCTGGAGCACAGTGGTGTGATCTTGGCTCACTGCAGCCTTCGTTTCCAGGGCTCAAGTGATCCTCCCACCTCAGCCTCTTGAGTAGCTGGGACTGCAGGCATGCTTCACCGTGCCCAGCTAATTTTTGTATTTTATGTAGAGACTTTCGCCATGTTGCCCAGGCTACTCTGGAACTCCTGGGCTCATGTGATCAGCCCACCTTGGCCTCCCAAAGGGCTGGTGTTATAGGCATGAGCCACTGTGCCGGGCCCAAAGTTTTGGTGTTTTTTTTTGTTTCTTTTTTGTTTTTAATTAGTGGGGTATGGTGGGGTGCACCTGTAGTCCCAGGCACTCCAGAGGCTGAAGTGGAATGACTGCTGGTGCACAGGACTTGGAGGTTACAGTGAGCCATGATCATGCCACTGCACTCCAGGCTGGGTGGCAGAGCAAGATGCCATGTCAAGAAAGAGAGAGAGAGAGAAAGAAAAGAAAAAAGTATGGGGAGACAGAGATCCAGTCTCAAAGAAAGAAAGGAGGGAGGGTGGGAGGGAAGGAAGCGGGAGGAGAAAGGAAGGGGGAAGTGTGGGGGAGACAGAAACAGGTTCTGATTCCATTTCTCTTGGTGGCCTCTACACCCCTACTCTCCTATGACTGGAGAAGTTTTCTGAGAAATCTCCCCACCCACCCACCTCCCACTCCAATTTTTTTATTTTCCTAAGCCAATTGGCATTGAGTTTCTATCTGAAAAACACAAGGAAGTTCCAGGAAAAGCCTGAGAAGCCCTGGTGGGCTGAGGATTCAGCTTGTATGAGATAGTATGGGGGAAAGCTGGAAGAGTAAAGAGTAAAAATCCAAGAAGAAATTTGCATCCAGGAAAGGAGATGAAAGAGTTAACCTAGCTGGATCCCGAAGAGCCTGACAGTTTCCCGACCTCATTCACTGCAGGTTCCAAAGGCCAGGCTTCCCCTGGGCTGGCTGCCCCCTCCTACCCACAAGGTCAGACCTGGCTCATGGGTGGATGGGCCTCTGTGCTCCCCTGGCCTCCCTCCCCCAGGCTCAGGTGCCGGCTCATGCATCTCCCCTGGTCTCAGAGTCACCTCCATCCTCAGCAAGGACCTCACTTGGCCACTTAGCTCCTCTCTCCTCCACCTTCAACCTCTTCCCCTCTTCTGGCTTCTTCTCCCACATAAAAACCTGCTTGACTCCTGTCAAAAATCTCTCCCCTTTTAACCACTAACATGTTTCCTTCTGCTCATCGGCTGGTTGAAGGCATCATTTCCAGGCTGTGGCCATCACTCTCCTGCCCCTAACTCCCTGCAACTTGGCCCTGGACCCCCAAACTCCAGGAAATCCTGAAGCCAGCAGCCCAGGGCAGTGTCCTGTGGCTGACTGTTGGCTGTTCTCCCACCTCCAGAAAGAGTAGGGAAGAAGGAACAGCCTCGACTAAGCCTAAATGAGAAGGAGGGAAGGGCCAAATGAAGGGAATGCTAAAATCTGAATGCTTAAATCCAAAGATGGGATGCAGCAGGGGAGGTGATGTGGCAACCACAAACCTTTGCTGGGGTTGGTGGTTGAAGAGGGAAGTAGGCAGTGGCAGGCACTCCAGAAGAAACTCATCAAAGGCACATGAACTCCCCTAATATGAGCAGAGTGTCTTAGTCTGTTTTGTGCTGCTGTAACAGAATACCACCAACTAGGTTATTTGTTTATTTATCGAGACGTACTCTTATTTCATCATCCAGGCCAGAATGTAGTGGTGCCATCTCGACTGACTGCAACCTCTACCTCCTGGGTTTAAGCGATTCTCCTGCCTCAGCCTCCTGAGTAGCTGGGATTACAGGTATGAGCCACCATGTCCAGCTAATTGTATTTTTAGTAGAGACGGGGTTTCACCATGTTGGCTGGCTGGTCTAGAACTCCTGACCTCAGGTGATCTGCCTGTCTCGGCCTCCCAAAGTGCTGGGATTACAGGCGTGAGCCACCACACCTGGTGGTAATTTATTTTATTTTATTTTTACTTCCCCCTCCCACCCTACCTGGTGGTAATTTATAAGGAGTGGAAATGTGTTGGCTCATGGTTCTGAAGGCTGGAAAGTCCAAGACTGAGGGGCCAGCGTCTGGCCAGAGCTTTCTTGCTGCATCATTCCATGGTGAAAGGGTAAAGAGAGAGCAAGAGAGAGCAAGAGGTTGAACTCACAGCCTCAAGTCCTTTTATAATCCACATCAATCCATTAATAAGGGTGGAGGCCTCATGAGATAAACACCTGTCATTAGGCCGTACCTCCCAAGACTGTTGCATTGGGGATTACATTTCCAACACATGCCTGTGGGGGACCCATTCAAACCATAGCCCGGCAGCATCTTCTCTTTCCTTCCTGTGGTAGGCTGAATAATGACCCATAAGGATATCCAAGTCCTGATCTCTGGAACCTGTGAATATTACCTTCTGTGGCAAAAGGGACTTTGCAGAAGTGATTAAGAATGTTGAGAGGGAGGCATTATCTTGGATTATCCGAGTGAGCCCTAAATACAATCACAAATGTCTGTATAAGAGGAGGCAGAGGGAGATTTGACACAGAAGGCAGAAGAAAATGGAAGCTGAGAGAGATTTGAAGAGGTTTCACTGTGAGCTTTGAAGATGGAAGATGGAGCTCCATGACCCAAGACATGCCGCTCCAAAAGCTGGAAAAGGCAAGAAAAGCAGTTCCCCCTCAGAGCCTCTGGAGAATGTGCAGCCCTGCCAGCACCTGGGTTTTGGCCCAGTGAAATAGATTTTAAATTTCTGGTCTCCAGAACTGTAACTATAAGAGAATAGATTTATGTTGTTTTAAGCTACCAAGGTTGTGGTGATTTGTTACACTAGCCAGAGGAGATGAGCGCAGAAAGCTTATCTGGTGATGAGAAAGTAGGCGCCAAGAAGCAGGGTGCTGCTGTAAAAAAAAAGAAAATCTAGTCTGGGCACAGTGGCTCATGCCTGTAATTCCAACACTTTGGGAGGCCAAGGTGGGCGGATCACTTGAGCCCGGGAGTTCAATATCACCCTAGGCAACATGGCAAAAACCCATCTTTACTAAAAATACAAAAATTGACCAGGCATGGTGGCTCACGCCTGTAATCCCAGCACTCTGGGAGGCCAAGGTGGGCAGATCACAAGGTCAGGAGATAGAGACCATCCTGGCCATGGTGAAACCCCGTCTTTACTAAAATACAAAACATTAGCCAGGCGTAGTGGCGCACCTGTAGTCCCAGCTACTCGGGAGGCTGAAGCGGGGGGAATAGGAATAGCTACAACTGGGGAGGCGGAGTTTGCAAAGAGCCGAGATTGCGCCACTGCACTCCCGCCTGGCGAAAGAGCAAGACTCGATCTCAAAAAAAAAAAAAAAAAAAAAAAGCTGGGCGTTGTAGCACATGCCTGTAGTCTCAACTACTCAGGACGGAGAGGTGGGAGGATCTCTAGAGCCCAGGAAGTCTAGGCTGCAATGACTTCTGATCGTGACACTGCACTCCAGCCAGGGCGACAGAGTGAGATCCTGTCTCAAACAGTCAAATAATAGTCGAAAAATGTGGAAGTAGCTCTAAATTTGGGTGATGGGCAGAGGCCGGAAGAATTTTGAGGCCTATGAGAGAAAACATAGCTTGCCTTGCAGAGATTGTTGGTAGAAATATGGATGTTAAAGTCTACAGGGAGAGCTCACGAGTGTAATAAGCATAGTAGAGGAAGCCTATATTGCCTTAACAGCATACCTAAGTCACAGGCAGCTGTGGGTAGAAATATAGACAATGGAGCCCCGCCCCCGCACGGAGCTGGCTAGAGACTGATGGGCTTATTTGACCACGCCAGTTCCGCCTTCTCCTGGCCTATGGGAGCCCCATCCCCGCGCAGAGCATGCTGGGAACGCGCATAATCACTTTCCCCGCCAACCCCGCCCACCGGAGCTACAGGCCGCCGGAAACAGGCAGCGGGCAGTGGGTGCTCGCTGCGCCGTTATGAGGCGGTGACTATCTGCCAGTGTACCCAGGGCCTCCGAGAGCGCCGCCGGATGGCTCCCTGTGTCCGGGTAGCCCCGGGGGCTGCAGGGAAGGGGCGAGAAAACTCCCCAGAACTGGGGAGCACAGAGCTGGAAAGGGAAGGGCCTCGGGATCTCAGATTGTTCTGAATCAAGGGCCGAAAGCCCGGGTCGAGGGGAGGGAAGGAACTACTTCCGTGCCTTCAGAGGGAGTCTGGAGTCCCAGGCCATGTCGGGTGGAAGGTACTGTGCAGCGTCCCAGAGGGAGGGAAGGAGAAGGGAAGAGAGGGGTGGACTCAGAAAAAGTGGAGGGGAAGAAGGGAGATGGCAGAAATGGAGGGCAGGAGAGGCATCGTTCCCCAGCCCTATAAACCATAACGAGCCCCTACTAGAGAGCAGAAAAGGAGTGGGTGGGGAGTGGGGGGCTAGAAAGGAAAAGAAACAAAAGCCGTCTTTGTCTGAGTCAGGAGCCCAGCTCTTGGACAGGAAGAGACCTTGGAGATGGCTTTCTTTTTTTTTTTTTTTTTAAGTTGAACTCAAATTACCATTTTAATAGTCAAGATTTGTGGCTGGAGATGGCTTTCTTAGGTGGCTGTGACTGCAGCTCTTTCTGGTGCCTCAAGCTCCCTCTTAATCCCTGGGAGACTTAACCTTAACCCGAAGGGGGAGATTTCCCTTCGGGTTAAGGAGAGGAAAGAGGGACAGTATCCAGGGATGCCGGGGGAGGTGAGGGAGAGGACACAGGAGTGTTAGGTTTCTGACAAAAAGATGAGGGTTAAAGACAAAGAGTTGATGACTCTACGACACAGGTTTATTAACACAGCCTAGCGAGGTGGGGACCAACTCAATGCCAAAGCCGCACTACCAGTTACAGGCTGGAAGAATCCTAACGAGAGGGGTCTGGACGGTGTGACTTATGGCCCAAGAGGATGTTAATAAAAATATTCCTTAAACCTTTGTCCAAAAGCATGTGATAAAGAAGTCAGACAGTTAGGCAGGATGTTACTTAAAGCCTAAAACCCCGTAGAATGTTTGACTGATGAGGGTCTACAAAATGGCGGGAGACTCACAAAATAATACAGCTTGGGTGAACAATGAGGGCCCGGCCTGGGAAGAGCTAGGCACTGCTTTTAAGAGAAGTCTATGTCTTTGGCTATGCTGGAAGCATCCCGATCTTATTTCAAGGCTTCTGGCTGTGGCAGACTAAGTCTAAGACTAGGGGGTCCAGAGAAGACCCCATCCTTAGTAACCTTTGTCAATAGGGAGACTTCTCACAGAACCTGTTCCTTGGGTTTGACCCTCTACTTTGATGTTCATGCCTCATTCATCCTTGTTAGGTTTTGAAGGGAAGGCGAAGGTTAAAGAAAGAGTTGGCAACTTACCTGCAGCACAGCTTTATTGCCAGCACAAACTTGTGGAGTGGGACCAGCGACCAGCTTAGTGTCAGAGCGCAAGTCCCGCTTACAGACTGGGACAGTGACAGGTCTGGATGTGGGGAGGGGGGCAGTATGGCTTGCTGCCCAGCATGTTGATGAATATGTTCCTTGGCTTCTTTGTCCAGCAGGATGTGATAGGGATGTTCCTGTAGTTAGGTGGTTAAAGGCAGTTTTTTTAATGGCCCGAACCCCCATGTTTTACTCTGACCAGGGTCTGTGAAATGTCGGGAGGTTTACAGAATGGTGCAGGGTATCTTGGGATTTAAGCCCACGTCCCTCAGGAAAGACCTGTTGGTTTTCTCCTTACAAAACCTGCTGTGACATTAAGTGAACAGCTCCCCGGGGTATATCCCTATAGGGAACTTATTGAGTTCCTAATGTTTTTGTAAAGCTGCTTTATCATCTGTGAAATAACCATTGCTCTGCCCACTCCTCGGGTTGTTGGAGACCCACTGAGATACTAAGAGAGTGTTTAAAGCACTTAGTAAGTGCCAGCTGAGTGATCTTGGGCAAGTCAGAAAAGACAACGTGAGCTGGGATGTCAGCTCCCTTCCTGGACACCCCCCTGCCCAGCGGGCCATGCATGAGCTCACTCACATGAATGAGCTCCATGATTGCCACCAAGTCAGACACAGATGTGGGACCCAGTAAGGAAGGCCTGGTCTGCAGGAACTTGTCCAGGTCAGCCAAAGTGTCCGCCAACATCTCGGGTGGCACTGAGTCACCCAGGAACACAGGGATTATCTGGCTGTGGGACCCTGAGTGAGTCACTTCTCTGAGCCTCAGTATCCTCATCTATAAAATGGGGCTTTATAAACCCCTCACCGCAGAGATGTTAAGAGGCTTCCAAGGCAAAATTGGGGGATCATTTTGTATGGGTTTAGTGGGATAGTTTTCTGGGCTTTGAAGTCACTTCTGTACCTACTTAAATTGCTATAGTTGTCTTAGTGCATAAATGGCTTCTGGCTGAGGCAGGTGAACCCCCAAATTAGGACTCAGCTGGTGGAGAGGCTCTTGGCTTTACTCAGGAAAGAATTCAAGACTGAGCCGACAGACAAAACTAAAAGCAAAGTTAGAAAGCAACAGTGTACTGCAAAATGGCTGCTCCATGGACAGATTCGGGCTACCCCATAGGTAGAGTAGCACTCCAGGAATGCTGGCTCTATTTATACCCACTGTTAATTATATGCTAAATAAGGGGTGGGTTATTCATGAACTTTCTGAAACCATATAAGGTCATTCCTGGGTTGTTGCCATGGTATCATTTGTAAACTCATGGCCCTGGTGGGTGTATCTTAGGCAAATACATTATAATTCCTAATCTGAGCTGGTTTTGGCTATTCTTTATTATTGTTATGTCATGTTTTGATCAGCAGGGTTTTAACCTGTGCTTGGAAAAGTCCTGCTGATCTACCTCACAGAGATATGCCTACTGCCAAAGGAGAGACTGAATTGTCTTTCTATTCTCTCCATAGGAAATATTACAAAATCACTGTCACACTAAAATGTGATCAAAGAGTCTGCAGCCAAAAAATATGGGGAGGCAGAGTTTTGTGGTTTTTTTTTTAAGATGGCCTCGCGCTCTGTCACCAAGGCTGCAGTGCAGTGGCGCAATCTTGGCTCAGTTCAACCTCTGCCTCCTGGGTTCCAGCAATTCTCCTGCCTCAGCCTCCCGGGTAGCTGGGACTACAGGTGCGCACCACCATGCCTGGCTAATTTTTGTATTTTCAGTAGAGACAGGGTTTCACCATGTTGGCCAGACTGGTCTCAAACTCCTGACCTCAGGTTATCTGCCCGCCTTGGCCTCCCAAAGTGCTAGGATTACAGGTGTGAGCCACTGCACCCGGCCGAGGACAGAGTATTCTAACGGTGAAGGTGCCAGCCACCGTGCCTGGCCCCGTGTGCGCTTACTTGATTATTACTGAAGTTAAACATGTTTTCATCCATGTATTGACCATTTCTCTCTGTCCTTCAGTGAAATTCCTGCTGATTTCCTTTGTTTATTTTGTGTGTGTGTGTTTTTGTCTGATGGGTTTCTCTTCTTTTTCTTTGTTTTTGAGACAATCTCGATCTGTCTAGAGCTGGAGTGCAGTGGTATGATCTCAGTTCACTGCAACCTCTGCCTCCCACATTGAAGCAATTCTCCTATCTCAGCCTCCTGAGTGTGCCACCGCACCCAGCTAATTTTTCTATTTTCAGTAGAGAGGAGATTTCACCATGTTACCCAGGCTGGTCTCAAACTCCTGACCTCAAGTGATTTAGCTACCTTGGTCTCCCAAAGTGCTGGGATTACAGGCGTGAGCCACCACACCTGCCTGTCTGATGGGTTTCTAAGAGCCTTAAAGAACACTACTTCCTTCTGACATACCTTTTACCAAGGTCCTTCCCAGTTTTTTGCTTGTTTAAAGTTTTAATCCAGTTTTTCTTACAGAAAATGTCCTTGTGTACGTACTGGTTTTTTCTTTGTTGAGTTCTCCCACTGTTCTGAGGCTTAGAAGTCCTTTTATACCCAGACATCAGACAAACATTTATTGAAATGTCTCCTCACTTCTTCCTAGTTTGACTTTTTTCACTTAATACTTCTCCATCTAGGAATTATGTGTGTAGCATAGTGAGGGTTTGTTTTTAGTAAGGCATATTAGGGGAATCATTCCTTGGCTCTGTGCCTTGGTTTCTCCTCTATGAAACAAGTTGGGTGGATGAGGCAGTCTCTGGCATTCCAGGATTTGGTCTTAGGTCTGAACTGGATTTTTTAAACAGAAAGCACCATCGCTTGAGCGTCCTGGGAGGTGTCCCTGCCCTCCATGGCTCACCTTCTGCCGCACGGCCCAGCAGCAGCTACTCCTCAGGGCCATGTGCTGCCATGACAGGTACTTGTCCACGTGGGCGCAGGCCTGCAGGTCCTGGGGGTACCGGTGGTCAGGTGCTTTGCACTTGATGCTCAGATTCAGCAAGACCGCCACACTGCGGGGACACGGCAGGGGCAGAAGACATGCCCTGGTCACTCTTCAGCCATTTTCTAGGGCATTATTACTATCCCCATGGTGCAGAGGAGGAATGTGAGGCTCAGAGAGGTTAGGTAACAGTCCAAGGTCACACAGCCCTACACAGGGCCAGCCTATAATCTCAACTAAGGGCAGCAAGTAAGAAACAAAATGTCATGAACTTCAGCAGGGGCCAGGGGCTCAGAGAAGGCTTCCAGGAGGAAGGGACACTGAATGTGACTCTGAAGAACGAGAGCAAGTTAGATCTCTCCCCAACATACCTAAAGCATGGACAGGGCCAGGAGCAAGGCCAGCAGGGAGAGGCCCTTCCAGGTGACATGGCAGCATATCTTCCCACCCTGTCCCATCTCCCGACCACCTATGGTGAAGGGTTGTGCAGTCTGACCCCCAGAGCTCATCATGCCTCTGTGGTGTCGGACCATCCAGCCACCCCAGGCTCTGAATGTGAATCCAGCTCCTCCACGGAGGCACTATGTGGCCTTGGTAATGGATGCCACTATGCAGCCACCAACTTGGAGGCTGGTTTTTGCTTTCAGTTCCTCCCCGCACCTCCGACCCTTCAGCAAACCCCTACAGTTAGAGTTTCAAGGCAAGTCAGAACCTACCACCCCTCCCCACATCGACCCTGCACCACCACCACCTTGGTCTGGAGCTCCAGCGCTGCGTGCTGGATGGCTGCAGTAGCTTTCTCACCCCCGCCAGGGGGATCCTTTACAATGTAAGTCAGATCACAGTTCTCCTCTGCTCAAAACTGTCTGGGGACTCAATTCACCTGCTGTAAGTGCCAAAGTCCTCCCAGTGCCCCATGCTACCCTCTGCCCTGACCTCCTGCTCTTCCTGCTCACTGCACCCACCCTGCTCTCCAGTCTGCAGGCCATGCATTGTGCCACCTGGAGCCTTTGCCTTCACTTTTCACTTCAGCCAGAACACCCTTCCCCTCATGCCTTGTGCATTCCTACAGCTCTCTGCTCAGATGCCACCTCCTCCAGGGGGCCTTGCCTCAACATCCTACTCAAAACGATACACACCCCCACTCTTACCCTGTTTATTTTTTCCATGGCATCCATCAACATCCAATATGTTACATGTTTACCCGGGTTGCTGTCAGCTCCCCTTCTATTAACAGAATGTGAACTCCATGAGGGCAAGGGCGTAGACACGTTCACTGCTCAAACCCCGGGGCTCAAATGGGGTCTGGCCCTGGTGGATGCTTAGCAAATAGCTATTGAAGCTCACTGGGTGTTCCATACAGGGAAAAAGTACTTCCCCACAGCATTCATGGGCAAAATGGTAGCACTAAGAAGCCTGGTACAGGTACTGCTAAAAATGTAGTACTCTCCTTCCTTCTGAGAGTTGGGTAGTGGTGAGGAGGCCTGGTTCTTGCTGGGAATCCCTGCCCCGTTCAGCCACGCAGCCTCCAGTGGCTCAGCTCTTCTTCCTTTCCTATGCCAGACTCTCAAGGCTCCCTCCCCACTGGGGACTCCCAGGCCTGACTGACTTCTAGCACCCCAATTCTGTGCTGGAGGCTGCATTAGGTGCCTGGTTAGTGTGTTTGGATCAGAGGGCCTCAGTCGAGCCAGGCTGCAGTCTGATCACAGGCCTACCCGTGGGCCTCTTTGCCCTTCTACAGAATGGACATGCACACCCTGCCCATTCTCCCTCCACAAACTGCCTCTGTGTCCAGCCCCTGTTTTGCAGCAGGTGGCTCCAGCTGGTTGTACCAAGGGCAGCAGTTGGGAAGGTTCAGCTGAGCAGGGGCCTCCTTCTGGCCTGCCCAGGGGCCTCGGGATCTGCTCTCTGCCCTGCTGCTCAGTTATAGCCCTGGCTCCTCCACTGAATTCAGCTCCAGCGGCATCTCTCTAGGCCAGCCAGACCAGCAAACACTGCAGCTCCGGGTGAGGGTGCTGGCCTCCCCATTGCCCTGCCACAGGGCCCTCCAGCCTCTAGGAGTAGCCCCTTCAGCTGGGTGAGAACCCCATGAGATAGAGCAAGTCAGATACAGGAAAAAAAAAAGCAGAAGAATGGCAAGAAAAAATACACAAAAGTGGCAGAGACCCTGGGCCTAGCATGGTGATGATGTCTATAATCCCAACACTTTAGAAGGCTGAGGCATGCGGATCACTTAAGCTCAGGAGTTCAAGTCCAGCCTGGTCAATTTGGTGAAATCCTGTTTCTGCACATATCAAAAAAAAAAAAACAAAAAAGTAGCCGGGCATGGTGGCATGCCTGGTAGAGTCCCAACTACTCTACATGGGAGGAGGAAGTGGTAGGATCGCTTGAGCCTGAGAGGTTGAGCCAGGATCATGCCACTGCCCTCTAGCCTGGGCTACACAGTGAGACCCTGTCAAAAAAAAAAAAAAAAAAAAGTGGAAGAAACCAGGCAGGAGTAGACAGGGACTATTCACTTAGGAAACAAGGAGGCAGTTTCATTGCTTTTTCCAAGCACATGGGGTGAAGTTATTCTGGCCCAACTCCATCTCCTCTGCACCTGCTCTGTCCCCTCTTTTTTTTTTTTAATCATATATTTCTTTATTTATCACATAAGATTCAGTAAGATTAGACTTTTGTCTCATTTGAAACAGTGTGGCTTTCATGAACCATTAAGCAATGGGCACAAAAATGGCATGCTTCCATTTTTATTTTCCTTGTTCAAAGGTACCATCTCAGGAGATGATTTGTAAGGAGCAAGTGAAGAGCACCTGAATTGTATGGGCAGGTCTAGTGTGGCTCTGAATATGCAAAGAAGTCCTCATCATAAACCTCCTTGTCTGAGGTTTGCCTTCCATTTTCTTTTGCATTGTCACCTAAAAGTGTTGGAGATGATGTAACACTGTGTGTTCTACTCTGATCCCATGATGTTTGCTTAGCAAAAGGAGGAGTGTTACTTCTAGACTCATAAGGATAGACTGGTGAATACCATGTCTCATCACCTGGATCAATGGTAGGAGGAAAATTTGTGTCTGGAAGTCGTTGCCACCCGCGGGGCAGCTGCCGCCTCCTGCTCCTTGACGGGCGGGGACCGGTGGCGAACCAGGGAGAGGGCCTCCTCGCCGCTGCAGCCGAGCGCTCAGCCCCGGCCGGCTCTTCTGCCACCGCCGCTGCCGCCGCCACCGCCACCGAGGGATTTTTTTCCTTTCTCTGTCCCCTCTTAACCTGTATTTTGAAGAATGTTTTGTATTCACTACACAAAGATCATGCCTCTATTAAAATAGACAACCAGCGGGGCATGGTGGCTCATGACTGTAATCCCAACACTTTGGGAGGCCAAGGCAAGAAGATTTGAGCCCAGGAGTTCGAGACCAGCCTGGGCAACATAGCAAGACCTCCTCTCAATAATAATAATAATAATAATAATAATAAATTGGCCAGGCATGTCGGTGGGCACCTGTAGTCCCAGCTACTTGAGAGGCTGAGGCGGGAGGATCACTTGAGCCTGGAAGTTTGAGGCTGCAGTGAGCCATGATTGTTCCACTGCACTCCGGCCTGAGTGACAGAGTTAGATCCTGTCTCCGAAACGGAAAAATAATAAAGTAAAATAGATACCACAGTGGAGTGTCTGATTCTTCCTGTTGGTCTGCATTCCTGATCTGACTTCAAAGCAGCAGGGACAGGCGGGGATCGGTGTCGATATCCCCTGGGCCACCTGCCCTGCCAACCTGTGGTCAGCTCCAGGGTGCGAAGCTCGAAGGGGATGCCGTTCTTTTTGGCAAAGATGTAGACTGCACGGCAGGGCTGGGACAGCAGGTAGGTGAGGGTTGGGCAGGAACCGCTGGGTCACTGAGCCTGCAGAGCCGCCCGGCACCAGGAACCCGAGCCCGGCCACGCCCTCCTCGCTCAGCGGTTGGCTCCAGAGAACTTTGGGCCAGTCAGTGGCGCGTCCGCTCTCTCACCTCCCCTTCCTGGGAATCTAGGCTGCAGGTATCTTTCCCACTAAAAGGGAAGAGAAAAAAGGAGGTGCAGCAGCCTCCTTGCCCAGTGCCAGGGCCCAGTGCCCAGGATGGAGGCCAGAGAGGAAGGGTGGCTGGCTGCCCGCGAGGCTGCCAGCCCCACACCTCATGGAGGAATGAGCTGTCCCTCCCCAGCCGCTGGAGTCATATTTATTACACTCCAGCTAATCCTTCTCCCAGATGGCTGAGGCCCTGTGAGGCTTATCCAGAGGTTTCTAACAGTGCCTAGCATTGCACAGAACTTCCTATCCACTATTCAACGGCAACTCTAGAGCTTCTGAGGCCTGTGGCTATGATACTCCCATTTCCCAAGGGAGCCTCCCAAGGTAGGAAAACCCTATCCCTAAATCCAAGATAGAGAGAAAGACCATTGGCAAGAGGATGGTTACTGGAAACTTGACAATAGCCTTGCTGCTCTGGTCCCCCATGGTTCCCACCTGCCCCCTTTGTTGAGAGAGTCTCACTCTGTTGCTCAGGCTGGAGTCAGTGACATGATCATAGCTCATTGCAGCCTTGACCTCCAGGGCTCAAGTGATCAAGTGATCCTCCCACCTCAGCCTCCCAAGTAGCCGGGACCTCAGGCATCACATCTGGTTAATTTTTAATTTTTTTTCTTTGTAGAGACAGGGTGTCACTATATTTCCCAGGCTGGTCTCCAACTCCTGGGCTCAAGTGATCTTCCTGCCTCAGACTCCTAAAGTGTTGAGATTACAGGCATGAGCCACTGCACCCAATCCCATGGTGCCCACTGAAGGCAGACCTATCTCCTGCAGAAGAGTGTCTTCCTGGCCTAGTGCAGCAGCTCTCTCCAAACTCAGAGGGGCCACATTCTCCTGCCCCTTCAGTTGCCTGCCCCTTTTCACAAGTCACCTTTGGCCAGGATTACTGCAATATCAAATCTCCCTGCGTCCTCCCTGGCTGCCTTCCAGTCCAATCCCCAGCAGCAGCCAGAATGTTATTCAAAAACACCATCAGAGCACTCCATTCCTGCTAACAGTTTACAGCCAGGCACCTAGGCATGGCATTTAGGCTCCTGAATGACTGGGTTTTGACCAGGAGAGCTGCCGTCTAGATTTTCTCCTCCCGACCAGTTCCTCAGGAGCAACACAAGACTCGTGACTAACAGTAAGGGTCATGTCCTGGGAGGCTAACTCAGCCAACTGCTGGGTCGCCATGCCTACAGCCACCAAATGTGGGATGCTGCTGGGCCTTGTGCTGTCAGATACTTACTTTATCCAAGAATTAGAAGGCTACAGGAAATGTTTTGTTTTGTTTTTAGAGACAGAGTCTTGTTCTGTTGCCCAGGCTGGAGTGCTGTGGGTCAATGAGAGCTCACTGCAGCCTTGAACTCCAGGCTCAAGCAATCCTCCTGCCTCAGCCTCCCAAGTAGTTAGAACTACGGTCATGCACCACCACACCTGGCTAATTAAAAAAAAGAATTCTTTTGGGCTGCGTGCAGTGACTTGCACCTGTAATCCCAGCATTATGGGAGGTAGAGGTAGGAGCATCCACTGAGCACAGGAATGCAGGACTAGCCTGGGCAACACGGCAAGACCCCGTCTGTACAAAAAAAAATTAACTGGGCATGCTGTGGTGAGCATGTTGTCCCAGCTTCTTAGGAGGCTGAGGTGGGAAAAGCACTTGAGCCTGGGATGTCAAGGATGCTGTGAACCACGATTGTGCCACTGCACTGCAGCCTGGGCAACAGAGTGAGACCCTGTCTCTGAAAAAAATTATTTGGGGGATCTAGGCAGTGGCTCACAGCACTTTCGGAAGTGAAGGCAAGCAGATCACTTGAGGTCCAGAGTTTGAAACCAGCCTGGCCAACACGGTGAAACCCTGTCTCTACTAAAAATACAAAAATTAGCCAGGTGTGATGGCACATGCCTGTAATCCCAGCTTCTTGGGAGGCTGAGGCAGGAGAATCACTTGAACCAGGGAGACAGAGGTTGCAGTAAGCCATGGTCGTGCCACTGCACTCCAGCCTGGGCAACAGAGCAAGAGTGTCTCCAAAAAAAAATTTTTTTTTGAACTCCTGGACTCAAGCAGTCCCACCACCTGGACCTCCCAAAGTACTGGGATTATAAGCATGTGCCACCGCACTTAGCCACATTTGTTAATTTCACTACTGGCAAACATCAGGGAGAAGCTGACCCACAGGGCCTGGGAAAGGGGACTGTCTTTTGGATAGAGATCAAGACCAGGGTTGGGACAGAGGAAAGTCAAATAAATCACACATTTGAGTTAGAAGCAGAGGCTCAGGCTGAGCCCAGGTTTATTATCCAAACTTAAAATGAAATGCAGTGATTAAAGGACACAAGGTCTCAGTGTGCATCATTCTCATTGTGGCTTTCAGGCAGCTGTGGAAGATAGGGTAGGGATAGTGGCCTGGGGAGCTGAGGCGCTCTGGGACTTGGGCAAGTCTTAAGCCATTCCTGCTCTCTGGGCCTGGGTCCCATGGGCCATTAGAAATGAAAGTGATAGCCGGGTGTGGTGGCTCATGCCTGTAATCCCAGCACTTTGGGAGGCCGAGGCAGATGGATCACGAGATCAGTAGTTCAAGACTAGCCTGACCAACATGGTAAAACCCTGTCTCTACTAAAACTACAAAAATTGGCTAGACACAGTGGTGGGCACCTGTAATCCCAGCTGCTGGGGAGGCTGAAGCAGGAGAATCACTTGAACCCGAGAGGTGGAGGTTGCAGTGAGCCGAGATGGCACCATTGCACTCCAGCATGGGGAACAGAGCAAGACTCTGTCTCAAAAAAAAAAAAAAAAAAATAGAAAGAAAGAAAATTAAAGTGCTTTGTGAACTGCTGAGGGCAGTGCAGGGGTGAGGTTTCCCAGCTCACTGGATCATGGCCAGTATCCAGGGCATCAGCTTCTGCTTTGTGGTGGGGTCTGCAGGTGGAAAGTCCTTGGCCTTCAGAATGATCTCATGGGCCTCCCGGAAGAGGTCCTCCCCCACTGCTGCCTCCACACGATTCCGCCATGCGGCCAGCTTAGGTCGGCCTTCGAAGACTTGGCAGCCAGCACCCACGGGCTGTGGGGAAAAGTGGACAGAATGGGGATGGGTGGTTGTAAGGGCAAAGATGGGCAGCATCTGATTTGGGGACCACAGAAGCTCCAGAAGGGGTATGCACACACACATAAGCACAGTCCCATAGCCAGGTGGGGCAGGCATAAGCAGGACTTCAGCAACTAGCCAGGACCCCCTGCCTAGTGGGCCCACCTGCCCCCAGCACTCACATGCATCAGCTCCGTGATGGCTACCAGGTCAGCTAAGGAGATGTGAGGCCCGGCAAGGAAGGCCTTGTTCTGGAGAAACTTGTCCTCGAGCAACTGCAGGTTCACATCCAACTCTGCCAGGGTGGCTGCCAGTGTCTGGGGAGACACCGGCTCACCCAGGAAAACAGGGAACATCATCTGGGGATTGGGCAGGCGAAGTGGGGAGTTAGTGGAGAGTTGTTCTGGTTTGCATTTCCATAAGGATTAGTGATGCTGAGCATCTTTTCTTGTACGTGTGGCCCAAAATGATAATATTCTGAATATGTTGTGTTAAGTAAAATATATCGATTTCTTTTTACTTTGTTTTGTTTTGTTTTTGAGACAGTGTTTCACTCTGTCACCCAGGCTGGAGTTAAGTGGCACTACTGCAGCGCACTTGCAACCTCTGTCCCCCTGGGTTCAAGAGATTCTCCTGCCTTAGCCTCCTGAGTAGCTGGGATTATAGGCGCACGCCATCACACCTGGCAGATTTTTGTGTTTTTATTAGAGATGGGGTTTCACCCTGTTGGCCAGCCTGGTCTCAAACTCCTGACCTCGTGATCCACCCTCCTAGGCCTCCCTAAGTGTTGGGATTACAGGCATGAGTCACCGTGCCCAGCCCTCCTTCTACTTTTTAAATATGCCTACTAGAAAATTTAAAATTACGTATGTGGCTCACTTTATACTTCTATCGGACAGCACTTGACTAAATGAACTAAATTCCAGAGAGGCACAAGCCCTTCCTAGATAAGCTACTTTCATTCCAATTTCATTTCCTGGGGCCCAAGCAGGCAGTGAGAAAGACTGCCACAGGCACAGGCTTTTCCACTGAGCAGCAGTTTGGGAACTGGGGGCAGGGCTGAACAGCAGAGAGATCTTATAGGCACTGTAGTAGTTGGTGATTAGATTACAAAGCCCTGCTGGAGTGAGGCTAGTGACCTGATCTCACATTCAAGATATTTGAAACCAAAGATAAACTGAAACCAACTAAACCTGCAACACAGCCCACCTCCCGATTAGCTGGAAGAGAACAGCCTCGTATCCTGGCTGCCTGACAAAGGGAAGTGCAAGCCCTTTTTTGCGGATATTTATTATGCGATTTAATCTCTGCTTTTCTTTTATCATAATGTCTGGCACACAAGAATAAGTCATGAGACCGGGCATGGTGTCTCATGCCTATAATGCCAACACTTTGGGAGGTTGAAGCTGGCAGATCACCTGAGGTCAGGAGTTCAAGACCAGCCTGGCCAACATGGTGAAACCCCAACTCTATAAAAAATACAAAAATAAGACAGGCATGATGGCGGAAGCCTGTAATTCTAGCTACTTGGGAGGCTGAGGTGGGAGAATCTCTTGACCCCAGGAGGTGGAGTTTGCAGTGAGCCAAGATCGAGCCATTGCACTCCAGCCTGGGCAACGGAGAGTCCATCTCAAAAAATTAAAAAATAATAATACATCATGAAATATGCAAAGAAGCAGGCAAATGTGACCCATTATCAAGAGGAGGAAAAAAACAATAGAAATAGACCCATAGACTGGGCACAGTGGCTCATGCCGGTAATCCCAACACTTTGGGAGGCCAAGGAGGACGAATCACTTGAGGTCAGGTGTTTGAAGCCAGCCTTTTGAAATCCGGTCTCTACTGCAAATACAAAAAGTATCCAGGTGTGCTGGTGGGTGCCTGTAATACCAGCTACTTGGGAGGCTGAGGCAGGAGAATCACTTGAGCCCAATAGGTGGAGATTGAAGTGAGCTAGATCGCGCCATTGCACTCAGCCTGGGTGACAGAGCGAGACCCGTCTCAAAAAACAAACAAAAACAGACCCACATTACAACATTTAGGTGTTGAAATTAGTTGACAAAGATTTTTAGTTAACCATGATAAATATATTAAAGAATTTAGAAAAAAAGATAAAATGGGTGAACAGATGGCGAATTTCAGCAGAGAGGTAGAAATTCTAAGAAACAACCAAATGGGGCCGGGCGCAGGGGCTCACGCCTGTAATCCCAGCACTGTGGGAGGCTGAGGTGGGCAGCACGAGCTTAAGAGATGGAGACCATCCTGGCCCAACATGGTGAAACTCCGTCTCTACTGAAAATACAAAAATTAGCTGGGCGTGGTAGTGCATGCCTGTAGTCCCAGCTACTCTGGAGGCTGAGGCAGGATAATTGCTTGAACCTGGGAGGTGGAGGTTGCAGTGAGCTGAGATCGCACCATTGCACTCCAACCTGGCAACAGAGCAAGACTTCGTCTCAAAAACAAACAAACACACACAAAAAACAAATGGAATTTCTAGAGGTGAAAACTACATTCTCAAAGAATGTATGGGATGAGCTTAACAGCAATTTGGCACAACAGAAGAAAAAATCTGTGAAGGCAAAGACAGGTCGGTAGAAAAAAATTCAAAACTGAAAAGAAGAAAATGGTGTCTGAGCACTTTTGGGGAATGCCCTGATTGCCGCCTCCACACTCCCAGCCTCACCTTATGCCACAAAGCCCGGAGGCAGCTTCTCCGCAGAGTCGTGTGCTGCCATGCCAGGTACTCATCCACACGCGCTCGGGCCTGCAGGTCCTGAGGGTACCAGTGGTCAGGGGCCTTATATTTGTGTGTCAGGTAGAGCAGGATGGCCACACTGTGGGTGAGGGGAGACATGGGTAAGGAAGGGCACTGTGCCGGGTATTTTATACATAGTCATTTTGTTTTTAGACAGTCTTCCTGTGTCACCCAGGCTGGAGTGCAGTGGTACAGTCTCAGCTCACTGCAGCTTCAGTTTCTGCAGGAGTGCACCACCACACCTGGCTGTTTTTTTTCTTTTTGTAGAGATGGAATCTCACTGTGTTGCCCAGGCTGGTCTTAAACTCCTCCTGGCCTCAAGCTTCAAGCAATCCTCCAGCCTTGGCCTCCCAAAGTGCTGGCATTACAGGCATGAACCACTGTGCCCAGCCCACTTCTTTAAACTTTCTGACAATTTGCCAAAGTGTTAGCCTCATTTTCCAGAGAAGGAACCAGGTTTAGAAAGGCAAAGACTTGCCCTAGAGCACACAGCCTTTAATGGCAGAGCTGAGAATCTTTCTGAGGCTAACACCCAAGCTTTTCCTACCACCAGGCAAAATCCTACAACAGAATGTCCCGCCAAATGCTTAGGACAGTTTCTGATCAGAGGACCAGAGAAAGCTTCCTGGAGGAGGTGGCATCAAAGTTGAGCTTTGAAGAAGCTCAGTTCTTTCCATTCTGCATCTGCTTCATTCTCTGGCATTCCGTCCAGTCTCCGATGGCCTGGCTGTTCAAAAAGGCTTCCCTGTCCCTTTGTTCTTTCTGTCATTCTGTCTGCCAAGAATCAGCTCCTACCTAAGCCGACTGAGGTAGTGTGGCTCCCTAAAGCACCAACCAGGAAACACTCCTGCAGCTGCAGGATCCTAGAAGAGCAGAACAGACAAGGCCCCCCGCACTGTCCTCCTTCCCTGGGTTTTGAGGGCCGCCATGGTGATGAGATGAGCATGGAGCTGGAAGAACACTGAGGATGTGTCCATTTGGAGACACAGAAAAGCCTTCAGGAACTTGGGGTTCCCCAAGGGTTGGGCACGCCAGCCAAAAGGGCAGAAAACCTCTGTATCTGCCACTGGTTCATGTTCTCTATTAAGCTGGGCGACACCCATGTCCCAGCTTAACAATTCCATTGTCTGTAGCTACTGTTTCTATAGGAATGCACCACCACGCCAGGCTGTTTTTTTTTCTTTTTGTAGAGATGGGATCTCACTGTGTTGCGCAGGCTGGTCTGAAACTCCTGGGCTCAAGGCTCAAGCAATCCTCTGGCCTTGGCCTTTTGCTCCCAGCCAATTGTTGAAGCCACCTCTGAGGAGGGCTGCAGGTCCCTGTGAGCCACAGACCTCCTGAAGGTGAGAGGAGTGACAGGGACATGCAGAGATTGTACATTGCCTCTGACTAGTACCCAGAGGGACACAACACTGAGTGACACAAGGACTCAGGACACCTGGGGCACCAGGAAGGAAGAATGGCTCTGGCAGAACGTCAGAGGAATTCATCCAAGGCGCGTCCATCCTGAGATTTCAGAGATGAGCTCTAAAGCACAAACTCCAGGTTCTCCTTGTTATGGGATGAGTGACTCTGGTGACAAAAGTGGCAGAATCAGAGAAAGGTTGAGATTTCCTGAAGAGGATTCAACTTCTTGGGACCTGGTGTGATGTAATCATCCATGTCTGGTGCCTCCCCCATGGGGGAGACCCATCCCGGGAAGCTGCAGCCCAGAGACGGAGCACTGGGCAGCCCAGATGAGCCATCTCCACACAAGCTTAGCCAGAGGCCTGCCCCCGTAGTGGGTAAAGCTGCCATCCTCCCCTGCCCTGCCCTGCCTCAGGGATACACTCACCAGCAATCAAAGGACTGGTGTGGAAGTAAAATAGATGTTTGCTTTTCCAAACATCAGGGTGAACTGGAATAGCAGGCAGGGGCCTGAGGTCCAGTTCCAACTCTCTGCGGGATGTGGTGCAAAGAGAATCTCTGCCTCTGAAGACTTTAGTTTCCTTGTCTATGAAATAGAGGGTTAGAACAGGATGGTTCCAGCAGGCCTGGCAGCAGCCCCTAGGCTCCCAGTTACCTCTCGCTCAAGGTGAAGTCCCCGTCCTTCAAGGCTGGCACCTTCTTCAGGGGGTTCACCTGGGCAAAGGCATCACTGAGGTGCTGACCTGGAAGAGTCCAGCATGGTAGGTAGTGGGAGGAGAATGCTGAGCCCTCCATGGCCTGTGCCCCTCCCTGCAATGCTAAGAACCCAGTTTCACAGCTCTTCGTCCCATCAGTCTGCACTCTTGGATGGCAGACTGGAAGGGCCCCTGTGGGAGGAGGAGGCCGCTCCACCAGCTGGCACAAAGTAGACAACACCCCTTGCCAAGTCCTGCAGGCACAGCCTCCTCCCACAGCCTGCCCGTCTGCAACAGAGCTCACCATGCAGGGTGTGGTGCCTGGACCTTTGCACGCACCCTGCCCACCTCCTCTTTCCACTACTGCCAGCTTCATGAAGAAGTGCACATTCAGAGTGCCCCAAGCTGCAGGGTAGGTCACCTGAGGGGACTCTGACTTACTACCATGTCCCGTCCACCCAGAGAAGTGGCCTTTTTCTGGTATCTACTTACTCGGAAGCAACTTCTACTGGCCCTGCTGTGTCCGTTGCTTCGCCCTGCCCTGGGCACTGTGGAGCTGTGACTTTAAGCTCTGCCAAAGCTGGGACAGATTTCTCACCCCATCCTCAGCCCCTGAAAAGTACAGGCCAGTGTTCCCTGGGCACCTGGCCTCTGCTTGTGCTTGTCTGAATGCTTTCTGCCTGAGCTTGTCTGAGTGGTTTTCCGCTGCACATGCTGCCAGAGAGAAGCTTTTTTGTTTTTTTTAAGACAGAGTCTCAATCTGTTACTCAGGCTGGAGTGCAGTGGAGCAATCTCGGCTCACTGCAACCTCCGCCTCCAGGGTTCAAGTGATCCTCCCGCCTCAGCCTCCCGAGTAGCTGGGATTAGAGACGTGCGCCACCGCACCCTGCTAATTTTTGTATTTATACTAGAGATGGGGTTTCGCCATGTTGGCCAGGCTGGTCTCAAACTTGTAACCTCAAGTGATCCACCCACCTCGGCCTCCCAAAGTGCTGGGATTACAGGCATGAGCCACCGTGCCTGGCCCGAGAGAAGATTCTAAGAGCATTAAGTCTCATCACTGCCCTGCTCCATAGTCTTCAGCTTTAACCACACCTGCTACCACCCCTCCCTCTGCCCCAACCTTTTTTTTCCCTTACGGATGGGCTCTCACTATGTCACCCAGGCTGGTCTTGAACTACTGGCCTCAAGCGATCCTCCTGCCTCAGCCTCCCAAAGTGCTGGGATTATAGGTGTGAGCCACCACACCAGGCCTGCTACCCTCTCTTTGCCCTCCCTTCAGACTGTTTCTTCACCAGGAACACCCTCCCCTCTCTCTTGGTAAAACATGCCTCCCTCTGCACCACTACATTTGACAACCAGCTTGAACACCCTCTTATCCCACATTCCCTTTCCGCTGCCCCACACTCTGCAGAGGAAGTCCTTGTGCAGGACAGGTGGGCAGTTTCCAGAAGAGGCTAGGTGGAGAAGAAGTTTCAGGCGGAGGGCCAGCCATGGAGTGGGAGCCCTGCGCAGAACGGTTAGCCAAGTAGAGTTGCCCTACTTGCCCACGGAGCCATACCTGGGTTCTGCTTCCAACCCCTCCTACTAGCCCACCCCACACTAGGCCTGGCCTGCCAGCTGAGCCCTCAAGGGCCTTGGAGGCCTGCCAGAGAAACAAAAGAGGATGTAGGGCTCACCAAGCCCCAGCGTCCCCCTTCTGCCCCCAGCCTATCCCCTGGGGCAACCTACCTCCCCAGCGGGAACAAGAGGCAGAGGACAAAGTTTCGGGAGGCAGAGGATGCAGTGAGCCGTGATTCTACCACTGCACTCCAGCCTGGGTGACAGAGTGAGACTCCATCTCAAACACAACAAACAAGCAGAAAAACAAAACTCCTTGGGCTGAGCGTAGTGGCTCATGCCTGTAATCTTAGCACTTTGTGAGGCTGAGGCGGGCAGATCATTTGAGGTCAGGAGTTTGAGACCAGCCTGACCGACATCCCCATCTCTATTTAAAATACAAAAAAATTAACCGGACATGGTGGCACACACCTGTAATCTCAGCTACTGAGGAGACTGAGGCAGGAGAATCACTTGAATTCGGGAGGTGGAGGTTGCAGTGAGCCAAGATCCACAGCACTGCACTGTGACAGAGCAAGAGCGAGACTCCGTCTCAAAAAAAAAAAAAAAAAAAAAAAGCAGAGGACAAGATTACAGGCAAAACAGGAGGAGCAGAGGAAGGAAGGGACAAAGAGGGACCCCAATGCAGCCTGGACGAGTGCAGAGGGTAGGGCTGGAAAGTCAGGTCCTGGGGCAATGCCTCATCTGTTTGCTGTTGCAGAATCTCAGCAGCTGGGCCACAAAGAAGGCACTTGACTCTGTCCCAGTCTCTACACTTGGCACCCTTAACCTCTCTCCTCCCGCCTTTCCCTAGGCCCAGGTCACACCCGTTTTTATTTTGTTTAGAAAAATTTTTTAAGAAGGGGTCTTGCTACATTGCCCTGCCTGGAGTGCAGTGGCTATTGAAGGGCACCATCATAGCACACTGCAGCCTGGAACTCCTGGGCTCAAATGATCCACCCACCCAGCCTCCCAAGTAGCAGGGACGACAGGCGCGTGCCCCTGCACCCAGCTGCGCCCGTTTCTATCTTCTGGTCTCGCTTCTTTTTACGGTCCTTACCACTTTATTCGGCCTCAAGGGAACCCGTGGTCCATTCCGTGAGACCAAGCAGAGCTTAGGGGATTCCCGACTCTTGGATCTCCCTGGTGGCTCATCCTTCTCCCTTCGGTCTCCAAACCAGACCAGCAATAGTCCCAGGAAGAGGGTGGCGCCAGGAGAAGTTCCCTAAGCCACTGTATGCCTACCTGTCCCTTCCTGACTTTTCAGTTCCCTAAACCCGAGGCCGGGCCTACCTTTGATCAGATCCACGATGCGCAGCTCGAAGGGGATGCCGTTCTTCTTGGCGAAGATGTAAATGGCGCGGCAGGGCTGGGACAGCAGGTCGAGGTACAGCTCCAGGCCCATAGCGGAAACCGACCGACCAGACTGGAAACCTATCGGGGAGTCTGCAAACTCGAGTGCCAAGACTTAGGTCTCCGACCTTGGACCACGCCCCTGCGGTCACGCCCCCCGACCGCGGTACCCCATTGGGCGGCTCGGACGCCTGGGACACTTTAGTCCAATTGCAGGCGGGCGGCGTGTCCGAGGGCTGGGCCCGCCTGGCTTCTGCCGGATCAGGGTGGGTCCCCTCAGGGGGACGCACAGAGAGGCCCCAGTCCCAGCCCTCTTGTGCCTGGCTGGTTTATTTTACTTAGCATTATGTCTTCAAGGTGCATCTGTGTGTCAGAATTTCCCACCGTCCCCATTTTACAGAGGAGGAGACAGACTCTGAACGATCGTAGGCTCATACAGTCTGGCTCCAAAGTCCGCACTCTTGGCTCAACACTGCAGAGACAAAGCTAGTGGCAAAGCCTCAGGGCTTACGTTCAGTGTTTTGTCGCTTCACTCCGACTGCACTCTGTGGAATATGACAGCCTTGGTCTTGCTGCTCCTGCCAGCGCAGTGCCATCCATCGTGTTCCCTGGGTTCATTTCTTCCCTCCTCCAGGCCTGTGTTCTCCATCGTCTTTAAAATGATAAGGAAGCTAGAGCCCTCCAGAGTCCTTGCAAGTCCACAGCCTGGATTCATCTGCTGAGCCGTAAGCCCAGGCCGGCCCCTTGCTGCCAGGGAGCTCCCCAAGGCCTGCCATGGAGCCTGTCAAATAGTATCAGGGTCCCGTGTCATTTCCTGAAACAAATCCCACTGAAAGTGTGTCAACCAAAGCATAATGTTTGCTACAGAGTAAGGAACATTTCTGCAAAGTGAAAGTAATAATTATTTTATTTAATTTGGATAGAGTCTCACTCTCTCGCCCAGGGTCGAATGCAGTGGTATGATCATAGCTGACTACAGCCTCCAACTCCTGTGCTCAACCCATCCTCCCACCTCAGCCTCCCTGAGTAGCTGGGACTACAGATGCACACCACCATGCCCAGCTAGTTTAACATTTTTTTTTTCTGTAGAGACAGGGTGTCACTATGTTGCCTAGGCTGGTCTCAAACTCTTGACTTCAAGTGATCCTCCCACCACTGCCTCTCGAAGTGCTGGGATTATAGATGCAAGCCATGACAGCTTGCTGCTAATAATGATTTTCAACTGGAAAAAAAAATTAAGGAAAGATGAGAAATTCAGATTTCCGTGTTAAAGTTTTTAAAGGAGCTAGACACTCAGAGAAGGCAATGGCTGCCTTTTCCTCACCTGTGGATAACTCACGTCAGAGACCCAGGGAGGAGCTGTCAGGATTCTGCTGCAGGCCTCAGCCTGTCTTGCAAGTTCAAAACCTAATTTGGGGCCAGGAGTGGTGGCTCATGCCTGTAATCACAGCACTTTGGGAGGCCAAGGTGGGTGGATCTCCTGAGATCAGGAGTTTGAGACCACCCTAGCCAACATGGTAAAAACCCGTCTCTACTAACAATACAAAAATTAGCTGGGCATGGTGGCCTGTACCTGTAATCCCAGCTACTCAGGAGATTTAGGCAGGAGAATCACACAAACATGGTAGGCAGAGGTGGCAGTGAGCCCAGATTGCGCCATTGCACACCGTCCTGGGTGGCAAGAGGGAAACTCCATCTCAAAAAAAAAAAAATAAACAAACCTAATTTGGTCTACATTTAAGGATTGATCATTTTCTTTGAGTCAAACTCACATAAGCCAGCTCACAAGAGGCTGTATTCCTTTTGTTAATTTATAGAAAAAAAGATTTTTTTTTTTTGAGACTGAGTTTCTCTCTGTCACCCAGGCTGGAGTGCAGTGGCACAATCTCGGCTCACTGCAACTTCTGCCTCCCAGGTTCAAGCAATTCTAGTGCCTCAGCCACCCGGGTAGCTGGGATTTCAGGCATGCTCAGCTCATTTTTGTATTTTTAGTAGAGATGGGATTTCATCATGTTGGCCAGGCTAGTCAAACTCTTGGCCTCAAATGATCTGCCCGCCTCAGCCTCTCAAAGTGTTGGGATTACAGGCATGAGAAACCATGCCCAGCCTATATAAAAGAGAAAAGTCATTTAGACAGACTGCTCCCAACCATTGCTCAGTGCTCTCTTGGCAGTGCAGACTCCCAGAAAGCCTTTCGGGTGTTATTGGCCAGGACCAGGTCCATTCTGCCCATGCACAGTAAATTAATCACCGTGACAGGAGTTTGCAAAAGAGAAAAGATTTATTCACAGGGCACCAAGCAAGGAGGTGGGATAATAGCTCTCAAATCCACCTCCCTGAAAATAAAGCTTAGGGATAAGCCTTGCTTCCAAGCAATAGAGCACAGGCCCCAGCCACACTCAAGAGGAGGGGGCTATACCAGGATGTGAATAGCAGTCTGTCGGCCTCGTGGGCCTACAACTCGGAAGGGCCGTGCACTTGGTTTAAAGCTTTGGTGTTGCCATCTTGAGATTCTTAACAATTTCAAAATAAGGGTCCCCACATTTTTATGTGTAGTCAGTCCTCTCCAAGGAGTCCATGGAGCTCAGGAGGGTGGACAGAGCATTGCCTGCTCTGGGCAGTGATGGGACCACTAACAGCTGTTCTCCAGTCTCCCAGCCCCTACCCCAGGGCCACACCTTCCCCGTGGTATCTCACATTTTTTTTTTGAGACAGGGTCATGCTGTCGCCCAGGCTGGAGTGAGTGCAGTGGTGCAAACTCAGCTCACTGCAGCCTCGACCTCCTGGGCTCACACAGTCCTTCTGCCTCAGCCTCCTGTGTAGCTCGGACCACAGGCGCATGCCTCCATGCTCGGCTAACTTTTGGACTTTGTAGAGACGGGGTCGCACTTTGTTTCCCAGGGTAGTCTTGAATTCCTTAGCTTAAGCGATCCTCCTACCTCAGCCTCCCAAAGTGCTGGGATTATAGGTGTGATCCACTGTGCCTGGCCTCTCTCACATTCTTGACATTTAAAGTCATCATCATTGACAAGGAACATGGGTACACTCAAATTTACTCAAGAAAAAAACACTTTTCTCCGTTGAAGAGATATGTGGCCTAGCTGCTTCCTACTCTAGTTGAGATCTTTTTGTTTCCTTTTCCTTCTTCTTCTTCTCTCTTATTTTTTTAGAGATGCTATATGTCCCTTCTGGGTGACAAGAGGGAAACTGCATCTCAAAAAAAAAAAAACAAAAAAACAAAAAAAAACCTCATTTAGTCTACATTTCGAGATTGATCATTTTATTTGAGACAAACTCACATAAACCAGCTTGGTGGTTTTTAGTATATTAACAAAATGTTGTCCAGCTGGGCAACATATCAGGACCTCACCTCTAAAAAAATAAGAGAGAAGAAGTTCTAGCCTCAAGAGACCCTCCTCCCTTGTTCTAGCCCCAAGAGACCCTCCTCCCTCGTCCTCCCCAAGTGTTGGGATTACAGGTGTGAGCCGCCGTGCCAAGCCTCACACTGCGGTCATTAGATCAGCAGCAGCAACCTTGCCTCAGAGCTTGTTAGAAATATACTAACAGGCTCCCACCACCAGACCCAGACCTACTGAATCAGACAGAGTCTGTATTTTCATAAGATCCTCAGGTGATCCAAATGCACTTTAAAGTTTGAGGAGCTCTGATCCAGAATCTGGGTGGGAAGGCCACCGGGGGTCCACTCTGTCCCTCACAGACTGCAAGGCATTATTTTTTCTTGCCTCTTCTCTCTGTCCCGATGTCTTCTCCTTTCTGTGTCTGACCCTGAGGACCCTATGACATCTTCTAAGGGGAGTTTCCACTGCCAAAGTCCTGATTCTCTAGAATCTGATGGGCTCTTCGATACACCAATCTCTACCTGGGCTCTTGTTGAAGAAGCCAATCAGCTCATTGGTTGGAGGTCACATTATGTGAAACATGGCCGTCTTCTAAGCCTTATGTGTGGACAAGGAGATAGGGACAAGTAGGCATATCACATTCTGATACCTGGGCCCAAGTCTGTCCTTAGGCCCCCAGGAAATACTTTTATGGGGAGTTTTCCTCCCCTCCCCCAATATGGTCACTCATAACTTTACAGCCAACGGTTGAACAGGAGTGGAAGCTACAGGGTTTCATGCAAATGCTAGGCTAGGCTGCGGGCTGGGCAAAAGCACTGGACTGTGGTAGGTCTTACCACAGGATGGCCAAATGGAAAGGCTCTGGCTTTCTTGGTTTTTGTTTTATATCTTGAGAGATAATGGTCAATTTCTACACTTTAGAATAAAAAGAGCCATAATTTGTTTCATATTTTTGTAGCTGCTTCCATGTTCTTTTGAACAATGTAATCATATTTTCATTATGAGATATAATTCACAAACCATAATATCCACCCTTTCAAAGTGTACTTGAAAATTGAATTGGTTTAAAACCAATGCAGTGGTTTTTAGTATATTAACAAAGTTTTGTCACCAACACAATTATCCAATTCTAGATCATTTTCATCACCCCAGAAAGAAACTCTGTACCCATTAAACAATCACCCCCCACTTCCCCTCTGCCCCTAGCCCTTGGTAACCACTCACCTACTTTCCACCTCTGTGGACAGGAAGTATTTGCCTATTTTGGACATTTCATTCAAATGGAATAATGAGATGTGTGGCCTTTTGTGAGTGGCTTCTTTCATTTAGCATAATGTTGTCAAGGTTCATCCATGTTTAGCATAAAACAGTCCTTCATCCCTTCCTATGGCTGAATAATATTCCATTTTATGGACATGCCACATTTTATGGATTCACCAGTTGATGGACTTTTGCACTGATTCTGCTTTTTGACTATTGTGAATATTGCTGTGATGAACATTCATGTGGAAGGTTTTGTCTGGACATATGTCTTCAGTTGTCTTAGGTATATACCTAGGAATGGAATTGCTGGATACTGTAACTCTATGTTGGCCAGGCGTGGTGGCATACACCTGTAATTCCACCATTTTGGGTTGCTGAGTTGGGTGGACCACCTGACCAGGAGTTCGACCAGCCTGCCCAACAAGGTGAAACCCCATTTCTACTAAAAATACAAAAAATGGCCGGGTGCAGTGGCTCATGCCTGTAATCCTAGCACTTTGGGAGGCTGAAGCAGGCGGATCACGAGGTCAAGAGATCGAGATCATCCTGGCCAACAAGATGAAACCCTGTCTTCACTAAAAATACAAAAATTAGCTGGGCATGGTGGTGTGAGGCTGTAGTCCCAGCTTCTTGGGAGGCTGAGGCAGGAGAATTACTTGAACCCAAGGAGGTGGAGGTTGCAGTGAGTGGAGATTGCACCACTGCATTCCAGCCTGGTGACAGCGAGACTGTGTCAAAAAATAAAATCAAAAATAAATTTTAAAAAGTTAGCCAGGCTGGTGGGACATGCCTGTAATCTCAGCTACTCAGGAGGGTGAGGCAGGAGAATTACATGAACCAGGGGGATGGAGGTTGCAGTGAGCTGAGATGGCACCACTGCACTCCAGCCTGGGCAACAGAGCAAGACTCCATCTCAAAACACACACACACACACACACACACACACAACTCTATGTTTAACTTTCGGAGGAACGGCAAGAGATGTTTTCAAAAGTGGCTATACATTTCACATTCTCAGCAGCAGCACACAAGGGTTCCAATTTCTTCACACATCCTCAACAATAGTTTTAATCTGTCTATTATACCCCACGTAGAGTGTGTGAAGTGGCATCTCATTGTGATTTGATTGGCAATGTCTTGATTGTAGTAGCTTTGTACTAAGTTTTGAAATTGGGAAACATGAGTCCTACGACTTTTTCTTTTTCAAAATTATTTTGAATATTCTAAGTCACTTTAATTTCTACATGAATTTTAGGGTCAATTTGTCAGTTTCTGCAAAGAAGCTGAATGGAATTTTAATGCAGGTCGTATTGAATTTGACATCTTAACAATACGATGCCTTCCAATCATGAACATAGTACGTCTTTCCATTTAATAAGGTCTTCTTTAAGTTTTCCCCAGCTTTTAAATTATGAAAACATTTAAAACACAGAAAATAAAGGGACTAGTACAACAGCAGTAGAATATGCAACCGCAGTTTCCCCTTACTATCTTCTGAAAGTAGGATACCAACATCATGACACCCCAGCGAAGTACTTTTTAGCAAAACATTCTAATTTTTGCTTCTCTAGTGTGCTTACTGTTTGTCTTTCTCCACAACAATGTGAGCACTAAAGGTGGAGAATTTTGCCTATTTCGTTCACTACTGCTTCCTCTGCACCAAAAACATTGCCTGGTTGTGGGTACTTGTCTAGTTTTAGGAAGGAAAAGACAAGATATAGGCCCTCTAATTAATATGCTACTCTGAGGATCTCTTCCCCTTGAAGAACTTGTTTCTTCATCCACAAAGTGGGGATACTACTACTACTCATCAGGGTCGTTGTGAGGATTAAGCAAGGTAAGAGATGTAAAACTGCATGTTAGTTTTCAGATAGTTTTCTTTTCCCATCTAGCTCTGTGAGGGAGAAGATTTGCTCTAGTCCATTCCTCTGGGCTCTGGGTTTCTAATGGGCAGACACCTTGTTCCATGATGTTTGCAGCTGCAGAGCCTAGCACAGTCCCTTAAGACAAGCTTTTGACTTGAACTGTTGATGGTCTTCCATGCACAATTCAACAGAAACCCAGTAGCCTACATTTCCTAGTATGCACTTGCCCCCTCTTTATATTTATTGCACATTTATTGCTACCTAATAATCTCCTATACTTGTCTTTTACTTTATCCAATCATTCAACAGTTTCCAACAGAAATACCTAGAGGAGAGATACTCCAACTTCATTAGACCCTGAGATTCTATTTTTAACATTTCTTCCATGGACTGTTGAATGCTTCCGATGATTGATCCACCCTCCCTGGGTCTTTCCTGCATTCCAGATTCGGTTGCATGTCCATGTCTATGTTGCCAAACTTGCCTCACAGACCCACCTTGAACACAAGGATGGATGCTTGCTGAAGAGCAGGACTCATTCTGCTGAACCTGCATGTTTTCTCAGGTCAGATTGCTTGGTGGTGCTTCTTTGAATTCTTTTAACAGTACATTGTAGTTTGCTGTGTCCAAGTGTTGCTTTTCTTTTGGTTAAATGTATTCTAAGTATTTTATTCTTTTTGATGCTGTTGTAAATGGAAGTATTGTTTTGTTTTTGATCCTTTATTGCAAATGTGTACTATTAAATTTTGTGTATTAATCTTGTATCCTGCAATGTTGCTGAACTTGCTTATTAGCTTTAATGCTTTTTAAGTGAGTTCCTTAGGAGTTCCTACAATGTCATCTGTGATTAAAGATAGTTTTACATCTTTCTTTGTGATCTGGGTGCCCTTTGTTCCTTTTTTTTTTTTTTTTTTTTTGAGATAGAGGTTTGCTCTTGTGGCCCAGGCTGAAGTGCAATGGCACGATCTTGATTCACTGTAACCTCCACCTCCCAGGTTCAAGTGATTCTCTTGCCTCCAGTAGTTGGGATTACAGGCACAAAACATCATGCCTGGCTAATTTTGTATTTTTATTTTTATTTATTTTACTTTCTTTTCTTTGATGGTGTCTCGCTCTGTTAGCCAGCCTGTGTAAGGTTGGTCTCAAACTCCCGACCTCAGGTGATCTGCCCACCTCGGCCTCCCAAAGTGCTGGGATTACAGGCATGAGCCACCGCCCCTGGCCTTTCATTAGGTATCTTAATGGTATTGTAGCGATGCTACACTCTTATCATAGCCCAGGCTGGAATGCAGTGGTGCAATCAGAGTTCACTGCAGTCTCAAACGCCTGACCTCAAGTGATCCTCCCATGTCAGCCTCTCAAAGTGCTGGGATTACAGGCATGAACCACCATGCCCAGCCTGTTTTTTTTTTTTTTTTTTTTTTTTTTCAAGCACCCTTACCTCTGAGAGGTATGTTCCTAAACATTCATTGATTTATTTACTTATTTTTATTTTAGAGATGGAGTGTCACTCTGTTGCCCAGGCTGGAGTGCAATGACACAGTCGTGGCTCTCTGCAACATCTACCTCCCGGGCTCAAGTAATCCTTCCACTTCAGCCTCCCGCATAGCTGGGACTACAGGTGTGGACCACCACACTGGCTAAATTTTTGTATTTTTTATAGAGATGGGGGTTTTCCCATGTTGTCTAGGCTAGGCTGGTCTTGAACTCCTGAGCTCAGGCCATCCACCCGCTTCAGCTTCCCAAAGTGCTGGGATTACAGGCATGAGCCGGCCCCTAAACTTTTTTGAAATGATGGGGTGTCTGGAAGGTAGGGGAACAGAACTGATGTAAAATGGACCCCAAGTTGGCAGCGGTTGGAGCTGGGTGGTAGGTTTGTGGGGTTCATCATGACCCTTGTTCATCAGCATAGTGTGCATGTGAGATTTTCCGTGGTAAATAGACAGATGCTCCCACTGAGTCTCCCAGAAGGAGCAGAGACAGACGGTGCAAGGGCCCTGGGGAAGACTCACCTTTCAGGTAAGACAAATTTCCCATCTTTGAGGCTGGGCAGCTTCCTGAGGGGGTTGATCTTAATGTATTCCTTGTTGTAGGGATGACCTGGGAGAAGCAGGGAAGGTCTGAAGCTGTGGGACTCCAGGGGAGAGAGAACTGAGACTCCCAGAGACACAAATCCCTCCCTCTTTTCTCAAGAAGAGGGAACTGAGGCCTGGAGGGACATTGCGGCTCACCCCAGATCACAGGGCAAGGCAGTGGCAGAACCAGACTGGGATGAGAACTGCTGGCTCCCAGCCTGCCCCACCCTAGGGCTGGTGACTCCCATGCCTCCTACCTGTGTCCCAGGACCAGGATGACCCTTTGGCCCAGAAGCTGGAGGCCTCCAGTTCCCACCCACAAAGCAGGGTCTGCAGCCACAGCCTCTGAATCACCTGAAGCCCTGAGGGCCTGGGTCCCACCCCCACTCCCATCGCCCTCACTCCGTCCTTGCTTTAAGGAAGCTGGACCCAGCACATGGCTGGACATCCAAAGGGGAGCCTCTCGGATGCAATCGGGGTTGTCTGAACAGGGAACCTGATGTGGGGGAAGGAACTGAAGCTCTTCCTGGACCAGCTGCCTCCTGTTGGAAACATTTCCAGGGCTCCACTCGCACCCTGTTCATTGCCACAGCTTCTGTGTCTTCCTCTGTGCTCCAAAGGCTTCTGCTTTTGCAGGCTGAACTCTTGGAGCCCCTGTGTGCCCGGGATGGAGTTGGAGCCCACCCCTCTGACCCTCACTCGGGGTCAGTGGAGCCCTGAACCATTCAGAACACTGGGGAGGATGGGTGTAGACAGACTGTGCACTTGCCCCCTCTGCCAATGTGGCAGGCAGGTGCTGCGTTCACAAGGTCCTAGACTCCCACGAGGAAGTGAGGGCATGTGTTGGGAGCCCAGGGAGTTCCAGCCGCTTTTCCTTCCCCCTTCCCCTAGAAGAGCCTCTTCATCTCCGGCGTAAGAACTGTCATTAGTGGGGACTGGCTAAGGAAGGCTAGACAGGGATGCAGCCTACAAGCCCCCTGGCTTCTTTTCCTTTCCTGCAGACCTCTTGGGGGACTCCCTTGTCTCTGTCTCTGCTTCTCAGAAACGCCCCAATCAGGCTGGGCGTGGTGGCTCACGCCTGTAGTCCCAGCACTTGGAGGCCGAGGTGGGCAGATCACTTGAGGTCAGGAGTTAGAAACCAGCCTGTTCAACATGGTGAAGCCGGTCTCTATTAAAAACACTAAAAATTAGCTGGATGTGGTGGCATGCACCTGAAATTCCAGCTACCAGGAGGCTGAGGCAGGAGACTCGCTTGAACCCAGTGGAGGTTGCAGTGAGCCAAGATCGCGTGACTACACTCCAGCCTGGGTGACAGAGCGAGACTCCATCAAGAAACAAGAAAAAAAATAAGCCCCAAGCTGTGTACCCTGCCTCCCTCCAGTACCAGGCCTGCTGGGCAGCAGTGGGAGCTGACCTTTTAGCAGATCCACAAACTGAAAGTTGAACGGGATGTCATGCTTCTTTGAAAAGATGTAGACGGCCCGGCAGGGTGCTGACAGCAGGTCCACGTAGAGCTCCAGGGCCATGTTGAGACGATGCCGGGCGCCACAGCCCCAGCCGGCCAGCTGCAGACCTGGGCCTGTGTCTGGCCGGGGGCCCCTGGTCCTGTGCCCTCTCCCATTGACCCTGTATTCTGGAACTTCTTGTTTCCCTTTGTGTTGTCATAAGGCCAGGGAACCTTCAATTCTCACAAGGCCAGGGAGCTTGCAATTCTCACAGCAGCAAGCATTCTAAGGAGGCCCAGGAGTAGGCTGGGGAGAGGCCCATGGCAAAGGTGGGGCAGCTGTGACCCTACTCTCCCCTGCCACGTGTGTCTGTGCCCCGTGGCGCCCCCTCACAGACACCCTGTCTGAGAAGGGATTATGCATGGGAATTCCCAGGGCCTGACTTTCCTTGCAGAATCTGACGAAAAGGGCTTTGCAGGGTGTAGAATGAGCAAGAGGCAATGATCCCTGGAGGATTCTAGAAGGGTTATCTTGGTGACCTGCGTCATTTCCCCACCTGGGCAGCTCCAGCTGGTTCAGGCTCCAGCGAGGTTCCAGCCTCCAGCTTTAACCCCTTGGGTCCAGCCTCTGCCTCAGAGCTGCACAGGCTGAAATGAGGAAGGGGCTGCAGTGATTTGGAAGGTCTCCCCTCTTACCTCTGCCTCCCCCCTACAACTCTGAGCCTCAGATCCTGGCTCTGACCCTGGGTGGGCACCAGGTCACCATTACCTCTCTGCTATTAGGAAGTCGCCTTCTCTGAGGGCAGGCACCTTCCCCAAAGGGGTTCACCTTTAGGAACTCTGGCTTCAGGTGGTCCCCTGTTGGGCAGAAAGGAGGGAAGGCTCAGTGTAGGGCCTGGTCCTTGGCACCTACTCCATGGGGCCCTGCCCAGCCACCTGGCTCACCCCAAGCCAACTCCACAGGCTGCAGTTCAGAAGGGATGCCATTCTTTCTGGCAAAAGTAAATGGCATGGCAGGGGGGTGAGTACAGGTCCAGGAACAGCTGGAGCCCCATTGCTGCTCCTTCCACCTGCCCTCCCCAGAGGTCTGGACCTCCAGGGGTTGCTCAGCCCTTCTCTGCCCATGCTGGGCTGTTTCCTACCCATAGTCTGCTATTCTTGTCCGGAGAACAGGGCAGGCTGGGCTTCAGGACCTTCTCTGGGCATTCCAGGGAAGGTAACTTCATCTTCTCTCTTAACTCTTGCTGACAATTCTCTGGAGCTGGGCACCTTGTAAAACCCATGTCTCAGAATGCCTAACCTGGAAATGCAATGTCAGTGTTGAAACTGCATTGAAACTGAATGAATGAGGTTCCCATCCTTTTATCTAAATACCCTATCAGTCTGTTCAATGTGAATGTATGTAGGGATGGTGTCGGGGGAGGCCAAAGGGAGTCTTCATTTCTGTAGCCTTCCACATGTACTATGCAGTTATCCTCTAATGATCCTTGGACACCGTGTGGTCACTGTTTCCCTGCATAAACATTTGATGATCCTTGTCTTTAGCACACTAGTGAATCGCCAAATTCAGATTTTCAGCCTGTGCAGTCTACATAGTTAATAAAGTCAGTTTTTAATGGAATATGCCTATACCTGCTTGTACCTGACCACTGCGAAGGACTCTCATTAAAAGCTGGACCTTGGAGTTCCTTCCCCTGGTCCCCAGCCCCCTGGCCCAACTGTTTTGCACTCTTTCCTCTGCCAATGTGTTTCATGGTGTTCTGCTTCCCAGAGTGCCTCAGGGAGTGTTTGGGCTTCATATGAATGAATAATCGCAGTCTCCAAGGATGGGATTCAGGCCTAACTCTCCCAAGACCATAAGGCAACAGTGTTCGATCTAGAATCCCCATGTTAAATCTGCCATCCTCACTGTAGTGAGAATGATATTGAGAGAGAAAAGTTAGGTAATTAGGGTGGGTCCTTGGTAAAACTCCTTTAAAGAGAGAAATAGCCTGAAAAATCAGGCTGCAGGCACAGATAAGGAAAGTTGCAAACCTCCGGCCCACTTAAAGGAACAAGGCGCAACACAGAAACCCCTTTGATGTTTGTGCCTAAGACATGCCTGCAGCTACTTTGATAAGGGAACAAGACTCAGTATAGAAATGGCTTTGTCCTTTGTATAACCAGCAGGCTTCCAGGAAATAGTCTCTTCTGCTATTGTGGGCATGTACATGGTGGGCTGCGATGGGTTCCAGTAGGCACTTTCCTTTCTTGGACATGCTTTAGATTGTGAGCCAAGCCTGTGAATCATCACTTCAGCCCCTGATTGGTCCTAGGCCACGCTATCGCTTCAGCTCCTGATTGGTCCCTGTCAAGGTCTGGGTCAAGCTGAGTAGCGCTTCCTCCAAGACCAGTCAGCACATTCCTTCCCTTCCCAGTCAATAAAAACCTCTTTGCCTCAAAGTAGGCAACCCATCGGGCCCCCCTCCACTGCAGTGAGCTTTCTTCTTTTGCTTATTAAACCTGTACTCTAACCTCACCCTTTGTGTCCACACTCTTTAATTTTCTTGCCCGTGAGACAAAGAATTCTGGGTGATACCCCACAATGAGAGACTGGTACATTGTGGTGCATAGGCAAGACTGCAACAATGTTTTCTGTTTGCTTGTGTGGACTGGGCTCTTCCCACCTCTCCAGAGTGCTCTCCCCACACTGTGGCCCGGAGCTTTGCCTTATGGTAACACTGTGCTGCCTGACACTCCTGTATGATCTGCATGTTTCTCACCTTGGGACCCTCCCCACACAGCTTCCTGCTGCTTGGACCACCCTTCCCACTTATTTTTGACTGTTTCTTTCTAGCACATCTTTCATGCTAAGGCTCGAGTGGAAGCTGCATCGAGGCTGAAAGTTATTTATGTAGCTTTGAAACCATCTGTTTATGCTTCTGTTCATCCCCTCTGCAATACTGTTTACCCCAATACTCGAAGTCAAGGTTGGTGACTCAACAATTTTCAAAACTTCTAGCTTATCAGTGCAGCTTTACTGTACTGAACTGAGTTTTTCACCATGCTTTTACTGTCTTTAAGGTTAAAAAGGCCCCAACATTCATTCCTATTTAAATCATCCTTGCTAGACTCAAGAAGCTATGAATTCAACCACAGTGTAAAGTTCTTCCCCACAATGCTTTATTATTGTTATAGCTCCCAAGAGAGTACTGTCTAGCCTTGACAGAAGCCTTCAACTCTGTCACCTTTTTCAGCTCTGGAATTCTGACACCACCCGTCACCCCCTCCTAGCTCATTTCCTCCTAGTTTATTTCCTAGGTTTTGTTCTTTTTTTCATTTTGTTTCAATATTCTATCGTATCTGTGACTTTTGGGCTTCAAATCTGTTTTGGAAAAGAGGAGAGGCACAGGTAATATAATGAATGAAGATGCTTTTCCTCTCTGGTTCTAAGTCAAGCTTCTCCAACCTGCTGGAGGACTTGGCTTTGAATGCAGCTCAACACACACTCACAAACTTTCTTAAAACATTTTGAGATTGTTTGGTGACTTTTATTTTTATTATTTATTTATTAGCTCATCAGCTATCCTTAGTGTTAGTGTATTTTATGTGTGGCCCAAAACAATTCTTCCAATATGGCCCAGGGAAGCCAAAAGATTGGTTATAACACACAGTGCATCATTTAGTAACTGTTCATGATTTAGCAAGCTGTGGAGCAGGGTAATAACCCACAGCTGTAGGTAATAACACATAAACAGCTGTAGGCAATAACACACAGCTGTGGGTAATAACACACAGCTGTGGGTAATAACACACAGCTGTGGGTAATAACACACAGCCTATTAAAACTCGTGCTCTGAATGAAGAGACTCCCCAAACAGGTTTTGTGTGAGCAACAAAGCTGTTTATTCACCCAGGTGTGGGTGGGCTGAATCAGAAAAGAGAATCAGTGGAGGGCAGTGTGGTAGGAGTCGGTTTTATAGGTTTGCGGTAAGCAGTGGAAAGTTACAGAAGTTACAGTTTAGGGTCTTTTTTTGCAAGATGGGAGGGGGTTGCAGGGTCTGGAGTCATGAGATTGACCAAGGTCAGTTACGAAGTCCAGTGGCCTTATTAATTGGGGCTGGAACAAGAAACAATAGAAGAATGTCTCAAGTTAGTTAGGCGCTGCAGGGATTGATCATCTTCCTCTTTTCATGGTCTTCCGGGGGTCACCATATGACACCGTCAGTCAGCCTAAAAGATCTTACATTCCTGTCTTTTTATATTAGTACTATAAAGGAAAAAGAAATGAAGAGTGGAGGGCAGAGGAATATTAGGAAGGCCGGCCCAGAGGGGTGATGGGGCAATGTTTCTCAGGGCTTCTTTGAGTGGGCTTGGGGGCAGCTCAGAAACCTAAAAATGGGAAAGAATTTAGACTGCTGAGAGATTTTGGGGCAAAGGTTGATATTGTGGGGTTGTTAGAAGGAGCATTTGGCATATTGACTGATTGGTTATAGCCTGGATACGATTTTGTAGGAATTGAGAAATCAATCAGAAAACACAGGGTCCAAATAAGAGGAGAAAGGTATCAGAGGACTAAAAATTGGAGGAAGCCATGACTCCCAGTTAGAGAGTGTCCAGGCAGTCCAGTGAAGTCCAGAATAACCATTTGCCTGATTAGCGAGCTTTTGGGCTCTCTTAATTTATTGATGGCATCATATACGAGGCCAGACTGGTTTACATAAAAACAATATTCTTCATTTAGAAATAGGCAAAGACCTCCTTTTTCAGCAGTCAGTAAATCAAGACCTCTGCAGTTTTGGAGGACAACTGCAGCTAGGGAATTTACTTGAGCTTGAAGAAGGGATAGTAATTGAGTTAATTCTGCAATGCTAGCAGAGAAATCATTAGAGGCTACGGAAGGTGACGACTGAAGGGGTAAGGCCTGCTATGCCTGTGCTGAGTGCAGTAGTAATTCTTAACCCTACAAGTAAGGGGATCAATGGAATGATCTGCTTGTGTTGTGTCAGGACCACAGGGGGAAAAGGGAGGCTTTCGTTGTCATTGGCAAACTGAATTTTGGGAATAAGGAAAACTAGGGTACAAGTGCCTGTCCAGTTGGTAGGAAGGCAGATGTAAGAAGAACCACCGAGGAAAGAAGTCCTTGGCTTAGACAGAACTCAAAAGGCAAGTAAGTGTTCTGAGGGGGCTGGGCTTTGGACCCAAATGCCAAGGGAACCAGCAAGGGCGGCGGCTGTTAAAGGTTGTAGCCAGGTTTGGTAGGGTAGCTGTGTGGAAGGAGAGCTTTTGTTTTCATGGTGTATGAGGAAGCGTGTGGTATCTATAAGTAACCTCTCACTTTCATTAATAAGATTGGGTATGAGCAGAGAATGGAAGTGAGATTAAGAGTGAGTATAAAAGAAAAGAAGAGGACTTTATCGGGGTGGAGGAACTGGAGAGTTCCTTGCCACTGAAGATTATCCACTCTGAGAGAATTAAGGGTGGCAACCTGAGGGTAAAACCACGAACTATCAGCTGTAATTGCCTAGAGGAAAAGTGTAAACTGGTAGCATTTTTTCTTTTTTATTTTAGATGTAGTCTTGCTCTGTCACCAGGCTGGAGTGCAGTGCTCGGCTCACTGCAACCTTCACCTCCCAGGTTCAAGTGATTGTCCTGCCTCAGCCTCCTGAGTAGCTGAGACTACAGGTGCAGGTGCCACCATGCCCAGCTAATTTTTGTATTTTTAGTAGAGACGGGGTTTTACCAGGTTGGCCAGGATGGTCTTGATCTCTTGACCTTGTGATTCACCTGCCTCAGCCTCCCAAAGTGCTGGGATTACAGGCGTGAGCCACTGTGCCCGGCCTAACTAGCAACTTGAACAAAAGCAGGGCATGTAAAAGTAAATGAGTACAGTGAATTTCAGTGCAGTTAGAAAATAGAAACAGAGACTTTCTGAGGTGTAGTTTAAGTAGTAGGGGCGACTGCGTTAAATAGTGGTGTTAGGAAAAAGATGCCTAGTGAAAGTAAAAGGTATGTAAGGTTTGTATAGGGTTACTCTTCCACTTTGGGGATACACGTGAGTTTACGAGAAGTGAAGGAGAGTACTTGCGACTTCCAGAGGGAGGCTGAGGAGTCAGGCCGATTGTCTGATGGCCACAGTTTTATCCTGGAATGATGGACCCACTGGAGAGGGTCTTGTAGACCGACAGCGGTTGGGGTGCTATAGACGATCAGAAAGGGTCCTGTCCACTGAGGTTGCAGAGACCGAGGGGTTAGGCTTTTAACTAGGACTGACCTTCCAGCTAGGATGTTTTCATATGGCCGGGTATCTGCAGTGGGTAAAAGGCAATTACCAGACTGGTGGATTTCAGGTCTGGCCTGTTGGAGGACTGGTGTCCCAGATAAGGTTAGGCCCAAGCAGAAAGGTGTGGCCATATAGGAGTTCCAAGGGGCTATGCCCTGTGGCTTCTTTAGGAGTGGCTCAAATCCTGAGTCCTCTGCAGTGGATAACTCCAGCCTTGACTAGGAGGAGAGTGGCCTTAAGGAGGGCCTTTATTAAGGGGGCATTGATAATAGAGGACCCTTGTGTAGTGAGAAAACCTCTTTCTGCCCATGTAGCAGCATGGTGGTGTAAGATGTGGAAGGCATACTTAGAGTCAGTATAGATATTAACATGTAGTCCTTTGACAAGAGTAAGAGCATGGGTTAAGGCAATCAGTTCAGCTTGCTGGGAAGTGGTAGAAAGGGAAGTATGGCAGCCTCGATGATAGATGATTGGGATACAACAGCATAGCCAGCTTTGGCCAGTGCCAACCGACTGGGCTTGGAGAAACTGCCATTAATAAACCATATGTGGTCTGGGTCTGGAATAGGAAAAAGAGAAATACGGGGAAATGGGGAGGATGCTATATGGATTGGGAGACACAGTCATGGGGTTCAGGGTTTGTGTTAGGTATTAACTAAGACCGAGAGCAAAGGTTACAGTAGGTGTTTCAATGAATAGTGAATAGAGCTGGAGGAGGTGAGGGGCGGATAGTAGGTGTGTAAGGTGTGAAGAAGAAACTAAACTTTGGAGGTTGTGAGAGCTATAGAGGGTAAATGGGGCATAGCCTGTGATTTTGAGGGATTCTAAGAGTATCAGGGTGGTAGCTGCTGCTGCTCGTAGGCATGAGGGCCAGCCCAGGACTGTGAGGTTAAGTTGTTTGGATAAAAAGGCTACAGGCTGTGGGCCTGGCTCCTGTGTAAGAATTCCAATGGCACAGCCTTTTATTTCTGCTGTGTAGAAAGAGAAGGGTTGAGAGGAGTTGGGGAGCACTAAAGTAGGAGCAGTCTCTAAGGCCGTTTTTAGAGAACGGAAGGAAGAATTGAGGAAGGATTTTTGGTCTATGGGGTCAGACAGGTTTCCTTTTATAGGTCTTGGACTAGCCTGTAGGATTTGTCTAGTTTTTGGACAGATAGGATAGGGGAAGAAATTTGGGCTTTGGAAGGGGATACACGATACTCCTTTGAGTATAGATGCTGAAGAAGCAGGAGGGTGAATTAAAAGGCCATGTTGTAATAGACGGGGGATAACAGGCTTTAGGCCTTTAAAGCCTGTTGTGGGATGGGGTACTGGTGCTGGATGGGGTAAGGGTGGTTAGGTTTTAAGGGGATGATGAGGGGTGAGTGACTTGTAGCAAGGGATGGGGAGGTGGTGTTCCACACCCTAGGGTTAAGGTAGGGGGACCTAAGGGGAGTTATTGAGGAAGGTACGGGTGCTGGGAGGGAGGTAGCAATGAGGTGTGGCTGTAGCCCAGGAATAGTGAAGGAGGCAGACAATTTTGCTAGGATATCTCAGCCTAACACGGGAACTGGACAAGTGGGGATGATTAGAAAAGAATGTGGAAAGGAGTGCTGGCCTAATCAACATCAGACTTGGGGAGTTTTGAGAGGCTTGGAGGCCTTGCTGTCAATTCCCACAACAGTTATGGAGGCCAAGGAGACAGGTCCTTGAAAAGAAGTCCGTGTGGGATGGGTGGCCCCCGCACTGATTAAGAAGAGGATGGACTTACCCTCCACCATAAGAGTTACCTGAAGCTCAGAGTCCGTGATGGTCCAGGGGGCTTCCGAAGCAGTCCGGCAGCGTCAATCTTCAGTTGCTAAGCTGAGAAGTTCTGGAAAGGAGTCAGCTGGAGAATATTGGATTTGAACTCCAGGAGCCTTGGCAGTGGCTGTAATATGAGCCATACAGTCCGATTTCCAGTGGGGTCCCCCAAGGACAGGACACGGCTTGGAAGGGGCCTTGGGCTGTGAGCATTCCTTAGCCCAATGTCCAAGCTTTTGGCATTTGAAGCAGGATGGAGCCCCAGGCTGTGGGCTCGCCCTGGCGCAGTGAACAGTTTTCTGGCCATTTGGAACCATTGTCTAATTTGTATTGAGGGCAGGCTGTATTACAGAAAAAATGGGACTTTTAGGTTTCAGATGGGGCGTCAGTTGAAGAGGTTTTAGGTTTTTTAGGACGCAGGCTAGAGGCGAAGACTGAGAAATAGAGGGCGGAATACTGCCCATAGCGAAGGAGGTAAGTTTTAAGGAAAGGAGTAGAGACTAGGAGAAGGGGCGAGAAGCTACCAGGGTTTTCAGCAGGCATCCCTGACTGATTCTTGGACTGTAATGTGGAAGTGATCAAGGCAGGTGTCCCTGCGATTGACCAGACCCCAAGGGAAGACTGTCTTCCAGAGTCCATGACCACGTCAGAGTTTGTGAGCTAGAGGGAGAGACTTGTCTCCTCTGGCTCCACACGGATAGAGTGTCTCCTTTGTCTCTACTAGAAGGATATAGCTTTGAAAGGAAAAGAGAGAGGAGAGGGAGAGACGTCTCCTCTGAAGGAAAAGAGAGAGGAAGAGATATGTCTCCCCCTTCTCTGAAGGAAAAGAGAGAGAGGGAGAGAGAGAGAGACACTTGTCTCCCCTTCTCTTTTTTTTTTTTTTTTTGAGACAGAGTCTTGCTCTGTCGCCGGGCGCCAGCCTGGAGTGCAATGGCACAATCTCGGCTCACTGAAACCTCCGCCTCCCGGGTTCAAGCAATTCTCCTGCCTCAGCCTCCCGAGTAGCTGGGACTACAGGCGCATGCCACCACACCCAGCTAATTTTTGTATTTTTAGTAGAGACAGGGTTTCACCATGTTGGCCAGGATGGTCTCGATTTCTTGCCCTGGTGATCCGCCCGCCTCGGCCTCCCAAAGTGCTGGGATTACAGGCTTGAGCCACCGCGCCCAGCCTTGTCTCCCCTTCTCTAAAGGGAAAGAGAAAGAGGGGGAGACTGCTTACCCAGTCTGAAGGTGGCTGTTCCTCACGCTAAGCGGGAGCTGCTGAGCTGGTCTGATGTGTTGAGGTCTCAGGTGGGTCTCTTCCCAGAGGGGGAAGAGGGGACAGGGGGCTGGTCTCCCCAAAGGAGTACCCTTGTCCGGGTTTTCTGAACCAAATGTTATAACGCGCTCTGAATGAAGAGACCACCCCCCACCCCGCGCCGCCAAACAGGCTTTGTGTGAGCAGCGAGGCTGTTAATAGTCACCCGGATGCAGGTGGGCTGAATCAGAAAAGAAAATCAGCAGAGGGCGGTGCGGTAGGAGTTGGTTTTATAGGTTTGGGGTAAGCAGTGTAAAGTTACAGAAGTTACAGGTTAGGGCGGGTTTTTGCAAGCTGGGTGGGGGTTGTAGGGTCTGGAGTCACGAGGTTGACGAAAGTCAGTTTCGAAGTCCAATGGCCTTATCAATTGGGGCCGGAATAAGAAAACAATATTAGAATGTTTGTTCTTCTGTTGTTAGAAGAGTTAGGCGCTGTAGGGGTTGATCATCTTCCTCTTTTCTTGGTCTTCCGGGAGTAGCCATGTGGAGCCGTCAGTCAGCCTACAAGACCATACACAGCCCATCATTTAGCGACTGCTCAGGGCGCAAGCTGTGGAGCTGGGAGTCCGACTGCGAGCTGGTGCTCTGAGCCTCCAGCACACGAGGACCAAGAGCGGGGATCCGGAACCAACAAGCTCCACTCCGCATTTCACAGATTTCACAGACACACACGCTCTCCCGCGCTGCACCGCTCCAAGGGTAGCTGTCTGCAGGGTCCCAGCGAACTAGCCCAGTAGGGCGGGCGAGGGGCGCGTGCGCCCACGCTGATTGGTTGGTGCAGCCGGCACCGGGGCCAATAGAAGCGCGCCTTGTTGTCAGGCGCCCAGCCGACCGGCGTGGTCGTCGGGAAGGACTGGCTGTTGCTGTGGAGACACCTGGTGAGTTCCTGGAAGGCTGCTTTGAAGGCTGTGCCGGGGTGGGGGCGACGCTGGGCAGAGCCGGGGGCGCGGGTCAGAGGGACTGCAGGTGCGAGACTGGGTCACGTGAGGACGCTGGGGGTTTCGCGGTCAGCTCTAGAGCCACAGTCCGGGAAACTGAGGCCAGGCTTTCTGGCTGCCTCGCGGACCTCTTTACGGCTCTTGCCGCCGCCCTGAGGTGCCTAGAATGGGTTTCAGCCTTCAGGGGTGGTTCACAATAACAGCAGGAGCCACCATTGACTTGGAGTCTGCAGGGTGCAAAGCCTAGCGTTAACCCTTTACTCGCGACCTTTCGCTTCACCTTCACAGTATCCCTGCGAGGTGAGTGCCATTATTAGTGCCATTTACGGGGGGGGAAACTGAGGCCGAGGGAAGGTGAAATGACTTGCTCCAAGCCACCCAGTGGGTGAGCGCGACTCCAGACTGAAAATTTTGACTATTCTGCTCACTGCCTCCCCGCAGGAGGCGGGCCCTGGCCAGATGAAACTCACCTGACATTCCCAAGGTGTCTGCACAAGTGGCTTTGGGAGTCACTGAACTCTTCAGGACCTGGGTACAGGTAATAAATGTGGGACCGGATTCCACGTGGCTAAGTTTCCTTCTGTGTGATTATTGTGGTTAGAAATAGAATGTCCTTAGAACGGTCTCCTTCAGCGGTCGGCAAACTTTTGTTGTATATATATTAATGTTTACATTGTTATAGTGTAAATATAATGAGTATAATAGTATTCATAATAGTATTTTAGCCTTGGCGGGGGGCGTACTCTGTCTACTCAAGTGTGGCAATGTAGTGTGGATACAGCCAAGGACAATACACAAGAGAGTGTCTGTGTTGCAATAAAATGTTAATTATGGGGACCGAAATTTTAATCGTATATATTGTTTATATAATTTTCATGTGTCATAATTTTTTTTCCAAATATTAAAAAAATGTAAAATCCGTTCTTTGCTCCTGGGCTGTACAAAGAGGATGGGCTGGTTAGCTTGCAGAACCCTCATCTAGTACAAAGCCTCATACATGAGGGGGAACTGAGACCCAGAGAGGGGCATCTATGTCACGTCAGTCCCACAGACAAGGCAGTGCCACAACTGAGTTTAAGACATAGGCTTCCCACCTTCCAGGCCAGGAAACACCCCCAGTTAACACTCTGGATCAGGGTGCTGAGGTGTTCAAAATGTGCTATTCTTTATCATGTGTTCTGAGGCCATGGAAACCATACTCTGACAGGTTTGATAACTTACTAGCTTAGACTAACAAGTCTGGTGAATGTGCTGCTATCTCAGGAAACGTAGCTGCTGGGCTGGGAGTCAGAAATGAATAGATATTTTTCTTTTTCATGATTTTCAATAGCTATTTTTTTTAAAGCTCCTTTTAGTGAGTTTCTTGGGTTTATGGTGAACAATACATAAATGGTCACCATCCTCACATTGCTTACAGATGATAAATGTATAATCAAATGGTTATTTATTTATTATTATTGTTTTTTTATAGAGATGGGGTTTCTCCATGTTGGTCAGGCTGGTCTCGAACTCCTGACCTCAGGTGATCCGCCTGCCTCGGCCTCCCAAAGTGATGAGATTACAGGCGTGAGCCACCTGCCTGGCATGGTTATTTATTTTTAAGCTTTTTAAGCTAATTTTAGATTTAGAGAAAAATTGCAACAACAATACAAAACATTCTCTTATGTCCCTCACCCTGCTTTCCCTAATGTTAACATCTTACATAATCATAATACAGTTATCAAGAACAGAAAGCTAGTGTTGGTACAGCATTATTAACTATATTACAGACGTGATATGAATGTTACCATTTTTTAAATTAAGGTTGCGGTTTCATTCCAGGATTCTATCCAAGAACCCATGTTGCATTTTAGTTATTTCTCGTTGGTCCATAATACTTCCTTAGTCTTTTCTTGTGTTCCTTGGCTTTGATGCTTTTAAAGAGTACTGATCAGTTATTTTGTCTAATGTCTCTCAATTTAAAGGTTTGTCCAGTGTTTTCTAATGATTGGGGTGAGATTATGCATTGTTGGCCAGAATAACGCAGACGCATTATCTTGGTGTCTTTCTCAGTGCATCAGATGGAGTCCAGGATACTGGTATGTCTTATTACTGGTGATATTTTGATCTGTTGTTTGCTTGATGTCTGCCAGGTTTCTACACCAAAAAGTTAGTATCCCTTTTTAATTAATGAGTCTGTTGGGAGACATACTTTGAGAGGACGCAAATTCTGGTTCTCTATGAGTTTGTGCGCGCTGACTTTAGCCTCCATCTGCAGTTCTTTGTGGTGTTTGCCTGAAGGTAATTATTTCTCTTTCCTTCTACACTTATTTATTAAGTTAAGTTCCACTGAAAGAGGAACTATCCACTCTCTCTTTATTTGTTTGTATTAGTATAGGCCATGGATATGCATTACATTCTGTGAGTTAAAATTCATTATCATTATTATTTTGTTGCTTACTGTTCCAGCATTGGCTATTCAGTTGAAGGTCTCCTTCAGGTTAGCTTCTGTGGCCTATCAACCGGCCATCATCTTTTTGTTGTTGTTGAGCACTTACTTTATGACACCTAAAGATGTTCCAGGTTCATCTTGTGTTTTCTCTGTCCCAACCCTGGAATCACAGTTCTTTTTGTCTTCAGCCTCACAGTATCCAGTCAAGATACTGTTTTTCACAGTTACTTAGTTTAGTTCTTTTCTTCCTCATGCCCTTCAGAGTGGTTATGTTAGTTGTAATAGTTAGGTTTATTGTTAGTGTTTGTATTTCATTTTGAGTTCCCCCTATATCCTAGTTGATTTTAGTTTATTTTTGGGGTATGAATTATGACTGATTTCTGATAGTTAGAGCTACACACAAAGGTGTACTGAGAGAACTTTCCTCCTCATGCCTACTGCCCTGTTGCCATTTGCCCCTTCTTTTCACCCCTTCCCTATATACCCTGTATATCTAACTTGGTATCTGGATTATCTCATATTTCTTTTGCACAAGTGAACAGATAGCTGTGTATTTTCTTTTTTATTATTATTATTTTTTCTTTTTTTTTTCCTTTTTTTATTGTACTTTAGGTTCTGGGGTATATGTACAGATGATGCAGGATTGTTGCATAGGTACACACATGACAATGTGGTTTGCTGCCTCCATCCCCCCGTCACCTACATCTGGCATTTCTCCCTATGTTACAGTTGTGTATTTTCTCATATCCTCTTCTTTCTTATACAGAGGGTGACATGCTATAGATAATTGTGTTTGCTTTTTTCAGTTAATAGTATGTTTTAGGCGGGGTGGAGTGGCTCACGCCTGTAATCCCAGCACTTTGGGAGGCTGAGGTGGGTGGATCATCTGAGGTTAGGAGTTTGAGACCAGCCTAGCCAACATGGTGAAATCCTATCTCTACTAAAAATACAAAAATTAGCTGGGTGTGGTGGCACACACCTGTAATCTCAGCTACTTGGGAGACTGAGGCTGGAGAATCGCTTGAACCTGGGAAGTGGAGGTTGCAGTGAGCCGAGATTGCATCACTGCCCTCCAGCCTGACGACCAATCAAGATTCCATCTCCAAAAACAAAAACAAAAACCAAATAGGTTGTTTTGAAAATCATCCCATATCTGTTCATAGAGATCTTCTTCATTCATTTTTAAAAACATCTTTATTGAGGCCAGGTGCGGTGGCTCACACCTGTAATCCCAGCACTTTGGGAGGCCGAGGTGAGTGGATCATTAGACCAGCCTGACCAACGTGGTGAAACCCCATTTCTACTAAAAATACAAAAAAAATTAGCTGGGTATGGTGGCACATGCATGTAGTCCCAGCTGCTAGGGAAGCCGAAGCAGGAGAATCACTTGAACCCAGCAGGTGGAGGTTGCAGTGAGCCGAGATCATGCCACTGCACTCCAACCTGGGCGACAGAGCGAGACTTTGTCTCAAAAACAAACAAAAGCATCTTTATTGAGATATAATTTATATACCTTGCGATTCACCCATTTAAGTATCAATTCAGTGGTTTCTAGTATATACACAGACTTATACAAGCATCATCGCAATATATTTTGGAACATTTTATCACCTCTAAAAGAAACCTTGATCCATTAGCAATTAGCAATTACTTCCTATCCTGTCTTCCCCCAGCTCTAAGCAACCATGAATCCACTTTGACTTCATAAATTTGCCCATTTTGGACATTTCATGTAAATGGAATCATACAATATGTGGTATTTTGTTACTGGCTTCTTCCACTTAGGATAATGTTTTCATGGTTCATGCATGTTGTCAGTGCTTTATTTTTATGGCTGAATAATATTCCATTGGATGGATATACCACCTTTTGTTTATCCATTAATCAGTTGATGGACTTTTGGGTTTCTACTTATGCATTATTTTGAATTATGTTGCTATGAACATTGCCTCATTAATTTTTACAGCTTCATATTCCTTCATTGTATGAATGTACTATAGAATGTACCATATCTATGTACATTAGAATGTACTCCTATCTATGGCCATTTAAGCTGCTTCCATTATCTTGCAATTACAAACAGTGCTGCACAGTGAATAACCATGTGCATCTGTATTTTTGTATGGTTGGAGGTACATATTCAGGGTAGTTTCTAGAAGTCGAATTGCTGGGTTGAAAGGTAAAGGCATATGTAATTTCCTCAGATATTGTCAAATTTCCCTCCAGAAAGGTTGTACCAATTTACCCTCCCACCAACAATGTATGAGAATAGTGCCTGTTTCTCCACAATGTCGTCAACATTGTATGCTGTCACGCTTTAATTTTTGCTAGTGTGTGTGAGAAATAGTATCTACTGTTGTTTTAATATGCATCTCTCTATGAGTGATTCGAACATTTTTTCATGTTTTCGAGCTAGTTGCGTCTTTTATGATTTATCTGTTCATATTTTTTCTCCATTTGTCTACCAGGTTTTTGTTTTGTTCTTTAGCTTTTTTAAAAAAAAATTGTGACAAAATATAAGCAACATACATTTTACATTTTAACCATTTTTTAAGTGTGCCCTTTTATACCATTAAATACATCCACGATGTTATGCAACCATCACCGCCTTCCATCTCTGGAACTTTTTTCTTCTTTTCAAACTAAAATTCTGTATCCATTGAACAGGAATTTCCATTCTTCCCTCCCCCAGCCCTGTGGCCACCATTCTACTTTCTGTATCTATGAATTTGACTACTGTAAGTACCTTATCTACATGGACTCATACAATATTTGTCTTTGTGACTGGCTTATTCCATTTACCATAATGTCTTCAGGGTTCTTCCATGTTACTGCATATGTCAGAATTACCTTCTTTTTTGTAACGTGTCAGGATTACCTTCCTTTTTAAGGCTGAATAATAAATATTTCATTGTATGTATATACTATATTTTGTTTAGCCATTCATCTGTCGATGGACAGTTGGGTTGCTTCTACCAGTCTCTTTTTTTTTTTTTTTTTGTAGCTCCAGCTTAAAGGAGGCTACCTTTTGAGTATTGTAAATAATGCCATGCCCCTCATTTTAAAAAAATTATTTCTTTGTTTAAAATAGTGTGGTGCTCTGTCACCCAGGCTGGAATGCAGTGGCGCGATCACAGCTCACTGCAGCCTCAACCTTCCACTTTACCTGCCCTGAGTAGCTGGGACTACAGATGTGCGCCCCCATGCCCTGGCTAATTTTTAAATTTTTTGTGGAGATGTAGTCTCTGTGTTCCCCAGGCTGATCTTGAGCTCCTGGCCTCAAGCAATCCTTTCACCTCGGCTTCCCAAAGTTCTGGGACTAAAGGCATGAGCCACTGTGCCCAGCCTGTTCCTCAGTTTTTTTTTTTGAGACGGAGTTTCACTCTTGTTACCCAGACTGGAGTGCAATGGCGTGATCTCGGCTCACCGCAACCTCCGCCTCCTGGGTTCAGGCAATTCTCCTGCCTCAGCCTCCTGAGTAGTTGGGATTACAGGCACGCACCACCGTGCCCAGATAATTTTTTGTATTTTTAGTAGAGACGGGGTTTCACCATGTTGACCGGGATGGTCTCGATCTCTTGACCTCGTGATCCACCCGCCTCGGCCTCCCAAAGTGCTGGGATTACAGGCGTGAGGCACCGCGCCCGGCCTGTTCCTCAGTTTTTAAGAGCTGTTTGTATATTAGGGATATTAGTCCCATGTCAGTGGTATATATTGCAAATATTTTCTCCCAATTTGTTAGCTTTTAATTTTTTTTCTGACATTTTAAATGATTTTTTTTTTTTTTTGGTCATGCAGAAATTTTTTAATTTTTGTGTAGTTAAATTTATCAGTCTTTTTTTTTTTTTAACTATCTCTGAATTTTAAGTCATATTTGACCCCTACTACTTAATACTAAGTATTAATACAAAGATTACAGAGGAATTCACCAGTATCTCCTTTAGTAGTTTTATGGTTTTATTTTATTTTTTTAGACAGAATCTCGCTCTGTCACCAGGCTAGAGTGCAGTGGTGCAGTCTCGGCTCACTGCAACCTCTGCCTCCCGGGCTCAAGCGATTCTCCTGCCTCAGCCTCTCAAGTAGCTGGGACTACATGCCCATGCCACCATGCCCAGCCAATTTTTGTATTTTTGGGGTTTCACCATGTGGCCAGGATGCTCTCCATCTCTTGACTTCGTGATCTGCCCGCCTCAGCTTCCCAAAGTGCTGGGATTACAGATATGAGCCACCGCACCTGGCCTTTTGGTTTTATTTTTTATCATTTAGATTTCTAATTCATTTGCAAGTTTATTCTTTGAGTTATCTTTTTCCAACAGTGAATACTGTTGCAGTATTTTTTATCATTTAGATTTCTAATTCATTTGCAAGTTTATTCTTGTGAGTTGTCTTTTTCCAACAGTGAATACTGTTCCAGTAGTATTTAGTACAAAGATCATCTTGACTCCAGAGATTTGAGATGCCATCTTTGCCATATTTTTTATTTCCATATGTACTTGAGTCTAATTCTGGACCTCATCTTTTTGTTTGTATATGCACCAGTACCATACTGATTTAATTATGAAGGCTTTGTATAGTATGTTTTCATGTCTGTTTTGCCTATCCCCCCTTACAGTTTTTTGTTTTCATTGTTTTCCTAGTATTAAATTTTTGTTTTTCCATATGAATTTTAGTATCATCTTGTCTATTATGTTGTCAGTATTTGTATTGGGATTGCATTGAATGTATAAATTAACTTGGGGAGAACTGACATCTTTATATTTTCGAATTCTGTCCAAGAGCAGGGGATGCCATTTCGTTTGTTCAAGTTAACTTTAGTGTCTTTTAATAATGTTTTAAAATTTTTCTTGCATAGTTTTTTTTTTTTTTTTGAGATGGAGTTTTGCTCCTGTTGCCCAAGCTGGAGTGCAATGGCACGATCTCAGCTCACTGAAACCTCTGCCTCCCAGGTTCAAGCGATTCTCCTGCCTCAGTCTCCCAAGTAGCTGGGATTACAGGCATGCGCCACCACGCCCGGCTACTTTTTTTTTTTTTTATTGCATTTTAGGTTTTGGGGTACATGTGAAGAACATGCAAGATTGTTGCATAGGTGCATACGTGGCAGTGTGATTTGCTGCCTTCCTCCCCTTCACCTATATGTGGCGTTTCTCCCCATGCTATCTCTCCCCAACTCCCCACCCCTTGCTGTCCCTCTAATTTTGTATTTTTAATAGAGACGGGGTTTCTCCATGTTGGTCAGGCTGGTCTTGAACTCCCGACCTCAGGTGATCCGCCTGCCTCAGTCTTCCAAAGTGCTGGGATTACAGGAGTGAGCCACCACACCCAGCCTCTTGCACAGTTTTAATTTATTTTTAAGTATTTAATTACCTTGTTGCTATTGCAAATGGGATTTTTCTCTACCATAATGTTTTCTTTTGTGGTTTGTATATATGAAGGCTATTGATTTTTATATATTAATCTCATATTGTGCAGCTTCACTGAGTGTTTTTATTTAGTTTTTTGTTGTTGTTGTTTTGAGAAGGAGTCCCGCTCTGTCGCCCAGGCTGGAGTGCAGTGGCACAATGTCGGCTCACTGCAACTTCCACCTTCCGGATTCAAGTGATTCTCCTGCCTCAGCCTCCCAAGTAGCTGGGATAGAGATGCCCACCATGCCTGGCTCATTTTGTATTTTTGGTAGAGACAGGGTTTCACTATGTTGGCCAGAGTGGTCTCAAACTGCTGACCTCAAGTAATCTACCCACCTAGGCCTCCCAGAGTAGTGGGATTACAGGCCTGAGCCACTGTGCTGAGCACACTGAGTTTTTATTGAATAAATTTTATCACTGATTTTGGGGTTTTCCAGGTAGTATGTCATATTATCTGCAATTAGTGGTATTTTTTCTTTTTTTTTTTTTCATAGACCTTCAAAGCTACTGCAAATCAAAGTGGTATTTTTTCTTTACCCTTTTTTTTTTAACCTCTAATTGATTTCTCTCTTCTAATTTCATTGGCTAATATTCATAGTACAGTGGTGGATAGTAGCAGAGATAGTGGACATCTTTGCTTTGCTCTTGATATTAATGGACATGCCTCTAGTGTTTGACCACAAAATAAGATTTTGGCTTCAGGACTAAGGTATATTTATATTACCATATTTATAAAATACCTTTCAATTTCTATTTTCTTGAGTATTTTTTATTATGAATGGATGTTGAATTTTATCAGACTTTCTCTTCTATGGAGATAATCATATAATTATTTTTCCCTTAGACGATTACATTGTGTTTTCATATGTGATGTGTGTTTTTATTGTTAGTATCTATTTTTTATTTTATTTTTATTTTTGAGGCAGAATCTTGTTTTGTCACCAGGCTGGAGCACAGTGGCGCAATCTTGGCTCACTGCAACCTCCACCTCTCAGATTGAAGCGATTCTTCTGCCTCAGCCTCCTGAATAGCTGGGACTACAGGCGCATGCTACCACGCCTGGCTAATTTTTGTATTTTAAGTAGAGACAGGGTTTCACCATGTTGGCCAGGATTGTCTCAATCTCTTGACCTTGTGTTCCATCTGCCTTGGCCTCTTAAAGTGCTGGGATTACAGGCGTGAGCCACCGTGCCTGGCCTATTTTTTTTATTTTTTATTTTTGATACAGGGTCTCACTTTGCCACCCAGGCCGGAGTACAGTGGTGCAATTACTGTTCACTGCTGCCTCAACCTCTCAGGCTCAAATGATCCTCCTGCCTCAGCCTCTCAAGGAGCTGGGATTACAGGCATGTGCCACTACACCCGGCTAATTTTTAAGTATTTCGTAGAGATGAGATCTCCCTGTGTTGCCCAGACTGGTCTCGAACTCCTAGACTCAAGTGATCCTCCTGCCTTGGCCTCCCAAAGTGCTAGGATTACAGGTGGATTATAGTCATGAGCCGCCATGCCGGGCTGTTAGTATTTCTTTAAATTTCTCTAAATTTTTCTTTGCATTTCCTTTTATCTGGAAATTGTCAGGAGATTCTTAAATTTTTATGTAGACACACCTTTCTTCTGTTGGTGGTGATGGCTGTGTTAGTAAAGCATTATGATTGGGAAGTGTTGTTTTTAGTATCTTTACTTGATGGAAAGTGTTTTATTTGTGACCTAATACATTAACAGTTTTTTTGTGAATGTGCTGTGAATGTTTCTGTCATCAAGGTGTGGAGTTTGATATACATCTGCACAGTCTCCTGTATTATGTTGTTTAGATCGATCGTCTATCCCCTTACTTATTTTTTTCTCCACTTGATTTGTCTTTTTCTTTTTCTTTTTTTTTTTGAGGCAAGGTCTCACTCTGTATCCAAGGCTGGAGTGCAGTGGCCTGGCTCACTGCAGCATTGAACTCCTGGTTTTAAGTGATCCTCCCACTTCAGTCTCCCCAGTAGCTGGGACTACAGGTGCAAGCCACCATGCCTGGCTAATTTTTATTTTATTTATTTATTTTAGAGTTTTTTTTTTTTTTTTGTAGATATCTCATTAACTTCCCTCATTGAGTAAAAGCCATTTTTCATTCTGAATCTTCAAAGAAGTTTCAGATTTTGTTTTTTTTTTTTTTGAAAAAAAGAAAGAAAATGAAGAAGAGGAAGAAAAAGGAAGAGAAAGAGAGAGAGAGAATGGGAGTATTGCTTTCTTGCCCAGGCTAGAATGCAGTTTAGTAATGGGTATTGAAAACCTCTTTTATACCAATAATTATACTTGATGTAAACAGGAAGGAATAAGGGAAGAAAATAACAAACAAGCAGCCAACCAATATTTCATTTAAACCTATGAAATGCTATGCGATTACTGAGGAGTGATTTACTTCCAATTATGTAGTCTCTTTTGGAATAGGTGTGAAGTGGTAATGTATGTTTTGTGTATTTGAAGTGGAGAGTTCTGTAAATGTTTATTAAGTTTACTTGTTCCGGGTCTGAGTTCAAGTTCTGAATGTCCTTGTTAATTTTCTGTCTCGTTGATCTATAAAATCGTTAGCTCTTCTTGTTACATTGATCCTTCTGCCATTATATAATTTCCTTCTTTGCCTCTTTTGCTCTTTGTTGCTTTAAAGTCTACTTTATCAGAGGCGAGAATGGCATCTCCTGCTTTTTGTTTGTTTATTTTTACTCTCTGATTGGTTGATAACTCTTCCTCCTTCTCTTTGTTTTGAATCTTTGTGTATCGTTGCATGTGAGGTGGGTCTGGATGCAGCATACCGATGGGTTTTGGCTTTTTATCCAATTAGAATATATATATAGGTTTAATACTGGCATTTGATGCTAGCTGGCTGTTTTGCCCATTAGTTAGTGTAAATTTTTCATTGTGTTAATGCTCTTTGCTCTTTGATATATTTTTGGAAAGGCTGATATTGGTGGTTCCTTTATATGTATAGTGCTTCTTTCAGAAGCTCTTGTAAAGCAGGCCTGGTGGTGGTGAAATCTCTAAGTACTTGTTTGTTCGCAAAAGATTTAATTTTTCCTTCGATTATAAGGCTTAGTTTGGCTGGATAGGAAATTCTGGGTTGAAAGTTCTTTTCTTTAAGGATGTTAAATATTGGTCCCCACTCTTTTCTGGCTTGTAGGGTTTCTGCTGAGAGATCTGCTGTAAGTCTGATAGGTTTCCCTTTATGGGTAACCTGACCTTTCTCACTGGCTGCCCTTAGTATTTTCTCCTTCATTTCAACCCTAATAAATCTGGCAATTATGTGCCTTGGGGTTGGTCTTCTTGAAGAATATCTTTATGGTGTTCTCTGTATTACCTGGAGTTGAATATTACCCTGCCTTGCCAGGTTGGGAAAGTTTTCCTGAATGATATCCTGAAGAGTATTTTCCAACTTGGATTCATTCTCTTTGTCACATTCAGGTATACCTATCAAACGTAAATTAGGTCTTTTCACATAGTCCCATATTTCCTGGAGACTTTGCTCATTCCTTTTCATCCTTTTTTCTCCATTCTTGTCTTCTCGTTTCATTTCACTGAGCTGGTCCTCGACTTCTGATATCTTTTTTTCTGCTTGATCAATTCAACTGTTTAAACTTGTGCATGCTTCGCAAAGTTCTCGTGTTGTGTTTTTCAGCTCCATCAATTCACTTATATTCTTCTCTAAATTGTCCATTCTCGTTAACATTTCGTCAAACCTTTTTTCAAGGTTCTTAGTTTCTTTGCATTGGGTTAGAACAAGTTCTTTTAATTCACAGAAGTTTCTTATCACCCACATTTTGAAACCTGCTTCTGTTATTGGAACACACTCGTAATCTATTAAGCCTTGTTCCGTTACTGATGAGGAATTGCGATCCCCTGTAGAGGGAGAGGCATTCTGATTTTGAGTATTCTCTACCTTTTTACGCTGGTTTCTTCCCTTCATTATATATTTATCCCTCTGTCGTCTTTGTTATTACCGCCTTTCTAACTAGGTCTCTGAGCTGACGTCCAACTTGTTGATTCCCAGCGCCGAAATCTGAGCAATCCACTGCACCGGCCAAAATAGCGGTGTTAAGATTGATGGTGCTTTTCTGCCCGGGAATCTCCAGACTCTGCACCAAGAACTGGCGGGCTAAGGCTCCAGCAAAACCACCATGCCGGCCACAAGAGTCGCCCTGGCGACCCGTGGGGCTCCTCTACTGGGAATCTCCTAGTCCGTGAGCAACAAATATTCATCTGAAAGTGTGGCGTCCTCTCGTTCTCTGCGCTTTCACTGGGAATTACAAGCCCGAGCTGCTAGTGATCAGCCATCTTGGATCTCTCTCCCTATTTTAGAGATTTTGAGGGGGGTCTCACTATCTTGCCCAGGGTGGTCTTGAGCTCCTGGACTCAAAGGATCCTCCCACCCCAACCTCCCAAAGTGCTGGGATTACAGGCATGAGCCACCAAGCCTAACCATCATTTTAAAATTGTTTTGTAGAGACAGGATCTCACTCTGTTGCCCAGGCTAGGCTTGAACTCTTGGGCTCAAGTCATCTTCCTGCCTCGGCCTCCCAAAGTGTTGGGATCACAGGCATGAGCCACAGTGTCCGTCCAATTTGTCTTTAAAAAAAAATTTTTTTTTGGGAGGCCGAGGTGGGTGGATCACGAGGTCGAGAGATTGAGACCATCCTGGTCAACATTGTGAAACCCCGTCTCTACTAATACAAAAAAATTAGCTGGGCACGGTGGCGCGTGCCTGTAATCCCAGCTACTCAGGAGGCTGAGGCAGGAGAATTGCCTGAACCCAGGAGGCGGAGGTTGCGGTGAGCCGAGATCGCGCCATTGCACTCCAGCCTGGGTAACAAGAGCGAGACTCCGTCTCAAAAAAAAAAAAAAAAAAAAAAAAAAAAAAAAAATTTTTAATTTATTTTTTAAGAGACAGAGTCTTGCTATGTTTCCCAGTCTGGATTTAACTTCTGGGCTTCAGCCTCCTGAGTAGCTGAAATTACAGATGCTTAGTGCCATACTTGGTGTGTTATCTGTCTTGTTTTGAGATTGGTGTGAAGTCTCTAATTTTTAGGGTGTTACTATTTATGTGTCTTTGCATTTCCTTTGGGTTTTGCTGCTTTATGTTGGTTGCTGGATTGGGGCATATTCTCTATTTTTTTTTTATTTGAGATGGAGTGTCTCTCTGTTGCCCCAGGCTGGAGTGCAGTGGCGCAATCTCAGGTCACTGCAGCCTTCGCCTACCGGGTTCAAGCAATTCTCCTGCCTTAGCCTCCTAAGTAGCTGGGACTACAGGCATGTGCTGCCACACTTGGCTAATTTTGGTTAACCCAAAAGTATTAAATGTAACAAAGGCACAATTTACACTGATGATATGACAGTCAAAAATATGCTGGCCGCGCATGGTGACTCACACCTGTAATCCCAGCACTTTGGGAGGCCAAGGTGGGCGGATCACCTGAGGTCAGGAGTTTGAGACCAGCCTGGCCAACATGGTGAAATCCCATCTCTACTAAAATTACAAAAAATAGCTGGGCGTGGTGGCGTGCACCGTTAATCCCAGCTACTTGGGAAACTGAGGCGGAGCTTTTTAGTAGAGACAGGGTTTCACCATGTTGGCCAAGATGGTCTTGATCTCCTGAACTTGTGATCTGCCCACATTGGCCTCCCAAAGTGCTGAGATTACAGGTGTCTGGCTCAAAAAGTGGGGAAAGGTGTTCCATCTCTTTAAATTTTCTAATAGAAGCCACCTGTGAAAACATCTGTAGCCTGAGAAGGCCAAAACCAAGGCAAGTATATACCAGTTCTACAGGGATCTGCCAGACCAACCAAAGTGCACAACCCACGTTTTTGTAGGATAATTTCCACTGCTCACTCTGGAACCAGCCAGCCACTTTAGGAACATGGGCTGCTGTCCCTACAGCTGTGAGTTATGGGGCTGAGGAATGAGGGATGGTAGCTGAGTCGAGCAAGTTATTCTTTTACCAAATATTAGCAGCCTGTGTTTATCAAGTACTCTGCTGGTTGTTGTAAGTGTTTGGTCAGGTTGCAGAGTCTTTTTGTTTTGTTTTGCTTTGTTTGAGACAGGGTCTCACTTGGTTTGTCAGGTTGAAGTGCAGTGGTACAATCTCAGCTCACTGTAGCCTCGACCTCCCAGGCTTAAGTATCCTGCCACCTCAGCCTCCCAAGTAGCTGGGACTACAGGTATGTGCCACCATGCCCAGCTAATTTATTTTTTTGAGACAGGGTGTCACTCTGTCACCCAGGCACAATCTCAGCTCACTGCAGCAGTGGCACTATCTCAGTTCAGTGCAGCTTCACTTCAACCTCCTGGACTTAAGTGATCTTCCCACTTCAGCCCCCCAAGTAGCTGGGACAATAGGCACGTACCTCCATGCCCAGCTAATTTTTTTTGTATTTTTTGTAGAGACAAGTTTTCACTATGTTGCCCAGACTGATCTTGAACTCCTGAGCTCAGGTGATCCACTCACCTCCATCTCTCAAAGTGCTAGGATTATAGACTTGAGCCACTGTGCCTGACCTAATTTTTTTTTTTTTTTTTATGTTTTGTAGAGACAGGGTCTCACTATGTTGCCCAGGCTGGTCTCAAACTCCTTGGCTCAAGCAGTTTATCCTGCCTTGGGATTATAGGTGTGAACCCATGCCTGGCCAGGTTCCAGAGTTTGAAATGGTAGATTTTGATAATTATTTTCCTAGTTTACTGGTTGTTTTGGTGCAAGGATTGACCTTTCATTCTTGTAGCAGTGTCTTTTGTAAAGCAAGTTTTTAAATTTGGAAGTTCAGTTTATCAAATTTTTTGCTTATGGATTGTGTTTTTTTGTGTGTTGTCTGAAGGCTTGTCTAACCCTAGGTTTCCAGGATTTTCTCCTGTGTTTGTTTTATATTTTATGTTTAGAAATGATCCATTTTGAGTCATTTTTGTATTAGATGTGAATTTTTGGTCAAGGTTCTTTTTCTTTTTGCTTTTTGCATATGGATGTTCAGTTGTTCCAGAGCCATTTGTTGCAGAGAAGATTCTGCATTGAATTGCCTTTGCACTGTAGTCAGTAATAAATTGGCCATGTTCATTTGAATTCTTATGGACTCTATATTTTGTTTCATTGATTTATTGTCTGTTCCTTCAACACTACGCTGCCTTGGTTATTACAGCTTTATTGTAAGTTTTAAAATTGTGTAGTGTGATTCCTCCAATATTATTATGATTTTTAAAACTGGGTCATTCTAGTACCTCTCTGGCCTTCCATTAAATCTTTCTGTCAGCTTATCTATAATCACAAAAGACCCTTCTGTGATTTTTGTTGGAATTGCACTAAATCTAGGTCTGTTTGGGGAAAATTGATGTCTTTACTATGTTGAATCTTCTAGTTCATGAACGTGGTATGTCTTTCCATTTATTTAGGTCTACTTTGAGTTCTTTCATCACTGTTTTCTAGGTTTCAGAATATAGACTTTATATACATTTTATTATATTTATACATAATTTTTGGAGTTATTATAAATGATATTTTTTCAATTTTGACATCTAGTGTTTATTGCTAGTATGCAGAAAGAAATACAGTTACTTTTTATGTGTTGACCTGTACCCTATGACTTGCTAAACACACTTAAAAGTTCTAGGGCTTTATTTTCTAGATTCCTTGAGATTTTCTATGAAGGGCAATCATGCCATCTGTGAAAAGGGACAGTTTCATTTTTTTCCCTTTGTAATCTCTACTTATTTCTTTTTCTTGCCTTAATGTGGTAGCTAGGGCTTCCAGTATATTGTGGAATAGGACAGATGACAGTGGATATCCTTGCTTTGTTTCTTGATCTTGGAGGGAAGTTAAGTATGATGTTAGCTGTAGGTTTTTTGTAAATACCTTTTGTGGGATTGCTATGGTTTGAAGTATCCCCCACAGTTTATATGTAAGAAACATAATCCCCAATGCAACAGTGTTGACAAATGGGACCCTTAAGAGTTGATTAGGTTACGAGGGCTCTGCCTTCGTAAGTGGGTTAATGTTGTTATTGTGGGAATAAGTTCATTATACACTTCTTGTTATAGAAGTGAGCTTATCCCCCTTTTGCTTTGTCATGTTCTGTTACCCTTCTACCTTCCACCATGCAGTGATGCAGTAAGAAGGCCTTTGCTAGGTACTGGTACTGGCGCCGTGCTCTTTAACTCCTCAGTTTCTAGGACTGTGAGCCAATACATTTTTGTTCTTTGTAAATTACCCAGTCTCAGGTATTCTGTTATAGCAGCACAAAATTGGCTAAGGTACAGATTGAGGAGGTTTCTTCTATTTTGGGTCTACTGGCAGGTTTTTTTTTTTTTTTTTTTTTTTTTCCCAATCATTACAGGCATGCTTCAGAGATATTGTGGGTTTGGTTCCAGACCACTGCAATATATCATAGTAAAGAAAGTCACACAAATTTTTTGGTTTCCCAGTACACATAAAAGTTAATGTTTATACTGTACTGTAGTCTATTAAGTGTGCAGCAGCATTATATCTTAAAAAAATGTGCATACCTTAGTTAAGAAATGCTTTATTGCTAAAAAATGCTGACACAGAAACACAAAGTAAGCAAAGTAAGCACATGCTCTTAGAAAAATAACACTTAACTTTCTCGACAGAGGGTTGCCACAGACTTTCAGTTCATCAAAAACAGTACCTGTGAAGTTCAATAAAGCAAAGCACAGAAAAATGAAGTGTGCCAAAAAAATTGGGACTGATGAAGTCCTATTTGAGCTGCGATGGGAGTGCTCCTCCTTGTGTGGGAGTGCTGCAGTCCATGGTGTTAACAAAGCCATCAGAGAGCCATGTCTCTGCAGGCTGCCTCTGCATTGAGGTACTTCTGAAACTTGGACTGTCCTTCAAGGGTCATCCTGTGAATGATGGATGCTGGTCATGGAGAAAGATTTGACTGAAAAGTTAAATGTGTACTGTCCTCTAGTTGTTTTTTTTTCCAGCCCTTGTTCTGTCTTTGTTATGGAGTGGTGCAGTTCTATGACTATTCCATCCTTAGGAATATGGTTACAGGGCTCAGCTTTCTTAATCTCTAAAATGAGGGTGCACATTTGTCCTGCACAGGAAGCTCTTTGTTTTCTGCTTGACTTGTGGTACTTCTCCCTGTGTGGAGGGTTTGACTAAGTAACCGTTGAGCTGTCTAGAAACTACTCATCTACTCGTGGGTCTTTTCCTTCATGGGATTTGGTACCAAATATGGTGGTACAAAATAGTCCTCACCTATTTATCTATAGGACAGGACTGCTGCCTTTGAGAAGTTTACAAGGCTAGTGAGAGGGACAGACCCAGAGGCAGGGTGATTCTACTGAAGAGGTGAGGGTGTGTAGAGGGGACATTTAGAAAGAACCATCTTTTGCTGTGTCAAATCAGTGTAAGAGTTTTAGTTTTTAAAAGATGTGTTTTATTTTTAGGAAAAAATTATTGCATGTAATGATATTTAAAAACTCAAGGCCAGGTGCAGTGGCTCATACCTATTACAGCATTTTGGGAGGCGGGAGGTGGATCACTTGAGGCCAGGAGTTTGATACCAGCTTGGCTAACATGGTGAAATCCTGTCTCTACTAAAAATACAAAAATTACCTGGGTGTGGTGGAGTGCGCCTGTAATCCTAATTACTCGGGAGGATGAGACATGAAAATCACTTTAACCGGGGAGGTGGAGGTTCCAGTGACCCAAGATAATGCCACTGCATTCCAGCCTGGTGACAGAGGGTGACTGTCTCAAACACAAAACTTAAGGCCAGTTTTAAGATAGTAGTTACTAGGCCAGGTATGGTGGTTCATGCCTGTAATCATAGCACTTTGGGAGGCCAAGGCACTTGAGCCCAGGAATCTGGACAACATAGTGAGACGTTGTCTCTACAAAAAAACAATTAAAAACTTAGCCAGACCTGGTACCATGGCCTGTAGTCCCTGCTCCTCATGAGGCTGAGATGGGAAGATTGCCTGAGTGCCTGAGCCCAAGAGAGGTTGAGGCTACAGTGAGCTGAGTTGAGATTGTGCCACTGTACTCCAGCCTGAGCAACAGAGTGAGACCCTGTTACAAAAAAAAGATGGTAGTTGCTAGTAAAGGGGATTATACAGTACATGTTCAAAGCTCCCACAGTCTTCCCAATGTGTCCATTATTCTAGCTTCTTAATTTTGCCACTGAAAATTTTTGGGGAGCTGAGGAAGAGTGGTAATGATGGAGTGCAATTAGGAGGCAGTGGGCAGAAGGGGTGCTGGTCTCATGGGCCTAACATACATGATGAGTCTGTGTGGGAATCATTTTTAGGTTCTCCTTGATGAAATGTTGTATAGACGGTAAAACTGGATACCCAGGAGTATGCCTCGGTTCCAGTATGTATTTGTGCCCAGTCCTCCCGACTTCTGTTGAAAAGCAGTGCCCAGCTTAAAGCTTGGGTTCTGCTGCAGACCAGCTGGGCAGCCTGAGGCAAATCACCTAAGGTGGCAAGCCTGAGGTGCCTCCCTATAAAATGGAAGCTGGTCTTTGTGAATTTTTGATTAGCATGTACTACTTAGGCATTGAATAGCTTTTTGCTAGTACTTTTCTTAGAGAATTGGAAATTTTGTTTTCTCCTTATGGAGTGATGTTGATGATGCATAAGTGATAGTCCAACAGCCTGAGCAAATGTGATTTATTCTATGGCCTTCAGCAAACATGTTAGGAGCCCTTGCAGGGCATCAGCTGTGGCTTTTAGCTGAAGTATAATAGCTCACAGCTGTGTATGTCCAGGGACAGGCAGGAGACTCTTTGCCAAGGCATGTCACTTTTTGCTGTGATAGAAAAGAGTGCTGGGCTTTGAGTCCTATTTTTGTTTCTTTCTAGCACTGTGTCTTTGGGCAGGTCAGCTAGTCTCCCTAAGCCTGGGTTTCCTAATCTGGAAAATGGAGGTGATAATGCCTATTTTGTAAGGCTGCATTAAATTCAAGTGAGGTAATGCGAATGTGCTTTATACATGTCTGGGATGGACTGGAGAGTTGGAGAGTGCCAAGTACTGCTGTTTTTAGATTGTGTTAAAGCCAGCACAGGTACCCTTATAGTGGGGAGAGTTGACTTGAGTTTTAACATAGAACAATATTGAAAATAAATTGTTTTTGAAAACAATTTTGAAATTTGTTTCTTCTCCTGCACTGTGGACTCTTTCAGGGTGTTTGGACCCTGCTGATCATGGTACTCAGGGAGCTGTTGCTTCAGGAAATCCAGGTGCCTTCCTTATGGAGGAGGTGGGAGGAATTGGGCTGGGGCAGGGGCTCAGACAGCACATGGGGCCAGAAACCCCTCTCTGAATTTGAAGCTGACTGTTGTTTTTTTTTCCCTCTGACTTGCCTAGTTATTTAGTCATTCATCTATCCCGAGAGGCCGTCTCCTGTCAGCTCTGAGATTTGACTTGCACTCACCATGGTCCTGGAGGTAAAGAAGCATATGCCCCAGGAGAAGGCATAGGCCCTCCTGGCACCATCCTGGTGGTGGTTGGATGCTTTCCTTCGAGGTGTTACTTAGGAAGCAGACGAACTTTCTTCCTTATGAAATAGTTTGGCTTTGGCATGATGGCTGCATTAATGTTCTCCCACCCATGCACGTGGACCCTGCCACTGCCACACAGAGACCTGATCCTTCAGCCATTTGTGGGCCCCTCCCTTCTTTTTCCTCAGGAGGATCCAGTTGCCATCTAGGAAGACTGGCCATGACTTGGAGCTAGCACCTGTCCTGCAGAAAGTGAATTGGGAGGCCTGTGGCTTGGCAGGAGTGCCACTGTCTGATTTTTCTCCTGCTTCTGTGGGGTGGCAGGGAGCGGGAGAAGTCAGTATGGGTGTGACACACGGGAATACCAGCTGAGTCTGCTTGTCTCTGTTCAGAGGAGCTCCAGGCTAGTCAAGCTGCTGTTGGTATTTTATACACAAGGACACCAAGGGTGGTAAAGGATCGAGGTGTCAGGCATCAGAGACACAACTCAACCACGCTCTGAAATCTTCCTATTCCAAATCCAGTGTTCTTTTTATTTTTCCTTCTTACAACCCCAGGTCTAGGTAGGACAGCTGATTTTTACAGTAGGATAGTGGTGAAAAAAAAATCAACCAATGGGTAGTTATTGAGTGACTGCTGGGTAAGTGAAGGCAGCAGTTCTGATGGAGGCTATGTGATGTCCAATAGGATTAGAGGTGTTTTGGGATTCAGTGCACAGAGCCCAATGGGTGAGGAGAAGAGAGTGGCTGTGAAGTGGGGGTTTGAGAGGCTCCCCCACCTCTTCTAATTTCCAGTGGGCTCTATAATTGGCCTCTGGGGCTATAAGTTTTGCTTACTGGGAGTCATCAGGGAGTGGCTTGAGCTGCAGGTCTGGCCATGGGCTGTCGGCCTGCCTTGAGGATGACCAGAGCCTAGCAGAGACTTTATTTGGAGTAATGTCTTTGTGTTTTGAAAACAAGTTCAACTTTGATCCTAATTGGAAACTATTCTCTTGATTGTTTACTTCTGGATATTAAAACAAATTATAAAGTATGCAAACAAAATTTACAATTTTGCCCATTTTTTAAGTTTTCAGCTCGGTGGTATTAAGTACATTCACATTGTTGTGTTACCATCACCACCATCCATCTCCAGAACTCTTCATCTTGCAAAATCGATACTCTGTATCCATTACACAGTAACTCTCCATTGCCTTCTCCCCCAGGCTCTGGCAACCACCTTTCTACTTTCTGTCTGTATGAATTTGCCTGTTCTATTTTCCACCTATAACTGGAATCATACAATATTTGTTCTTTTGTGTCTGTACGTAGCCAGATGTGGAATTTCTGGGTCATGTAGTAATTCTGTGTTTAATTTTTTGAGGAACTGACAAACCCTTTTTCACAGTAGCCACACCATTTTACATTCTCACCAGCAATATACAAAGACTCCATTTTCTCCATGTCCTCACCAATACTTGTTATTTTCTGGTTTCATTTTGCTTTGATAACAACCCAGATGCAGGGTTTTAATGCTATAGTTTCTACTTTTATATGTATATAGTATAGTGGTCCCAGTGTCCATCTTGGCATAGCTTATGATAAAGCTGTGGTTTCCAGCCAGACATGGTGGCTCATACCTGTAATCCCAACACTTTGGGATGCTGGATCACCTGAGGTCAGGAGTTTGAGACCAGCCTGGTCAACATGGTAAAACCCCATCTCTACTAAAAATACAAAAAATTAGCTGGGCATGGTGGCAGATGGCTGTAATCCCATCTACTCAGGAGGCTGAGGCAGGAGAATCACTTGAACTGGGGAGGCGGAGGTTCCAGTGAGCCGAGATTGTGCCACTGCACTCCAGCCTGGGCGACAGAGTGAGACTCCGTGTCAAAGAACCTGAAACAAAAACAAAAGAAAAACTGCAGTTTCAAAACTTCTGATTAACAGTATTCTTTTTTTCTAAATGTGGAACTCAGGAGATAAAACAGCTATCAGTCTAGGAAAGGTTTGAGTTTTCTTTGTCTATGAGAAACTTCCTTCCCTGCAAGAACCCTAGGAGAACTCAGAGCCTATTGTGGAAGCCTGTGCTAGAAGTCACTGCTGTAAGCACTGGTGACAGTAGCAGTCATTTTTTATTTATTATTATTTTTAATAGAGACAGGGTCTTACCTTATTGCCCAGGCTGGTCTCAAACTCCTGGGATCAAGCAGTCCTTCCGCCTCAGCCTCCCAAAGTGCTGGGATTACATCAGCCACAGTGTCCAGCCAGTAGCAGTTATTTTAATCAATAAAAGTGGAGCATGTGTTCAGTCTGTCTGTTTAAGGCTTATCCCACTGCCTGCTGGGCCCTTCCAGGCCCTTCTGCCAGCCTCTCAGGTGGGACTTTTAACAGCTTCTCCTCCTGCCCTCCCTGACTTATTTGGTAGTGTTCCTATCCCTATCCCAGTTCCTAGGGCCAGTTTCCTAGGTATCAGGTCCTGTAAGTCTGCCTCCTAGTTGGACTCCCCTTGATCCCTGCTGTCATGGGTCCATGTGGGATCCTGGCATCTTTTTAAAAATAAGAACTTTATAATTTACATACCATGTAGTTCACCTGAAGTGTACAAATTCATTGGTTTTTAGTATATTAACAGAGTTGTGTAGCCACCACCATAATCAATTTTAGAACATTTTTGTCATCCCAGAAAGAAATGCTAATGGTAGTCATTCCCCAATTGTCCTTCTCCCCAGGTCCATTAAACCAGCATTCCCCATCTGTTTGGTATCAGGAACTGGTTTCTTGGAAGACAATTTTTCCATAGACCAGGGCAGAGGGTGGGGATAATTTCTGTTTGAAACTGTTCCACTTCACGTCATCAGGCATTAGTTAGATTCTCATAAGGAGCGCACAACTCAGATCCCTCGCATGCACAGTTCATAATAGGCTTTGTGCTCCTGTGAGAATCTAATGCTGTCGCTGATCTGACAGGAGGCAGAGCTCAGGCAGTAATGCTTGCTCACCTGCCAATCATCTCCTGTTCTGTGGCTCGATTTCTAACAGGCCATGGACCAGTATTGGTCCGTGGCCTGGGCGTTGGGGACCCCTGCACTAAACCATAGATTTGCCTATTCTGGACATTTCATATAATTGAAGTCAGACAATATATGCTGTTATGTATGACTTCTTTTATTTAGCATAATGTTTTCAAGGTTCTTCCATGTTGTAGCATGTATCAGAACTTTATTCCTTTTTATGACTGAATGATAAATACTCCCTTATATGGACATACTTCATTTTGTTTATTTATTCATCAGTCGATGGACATTTAGGTTGTTTCCACCTTTTAACTTTTAGAAATAATGCCTCTGTAAACATTCATGAACATGTTTTGGCGTGGACATGTTTTCATTTCTCTTGGGAAGATACACATAGGAGTGGAATTCCCTGGTCATATGCTAGCTCTGTTTAACATTTTGAGGATCTAGCAGACTGTTTTCCACAAGGGCTGCACCAGTTTACATTCCCAGGAGCACTGCATGAGATTCTAAATCTCCACATCCTTGCCAATCGTATCATCTTTTGCAGCCTTTAAACTGGTCTGCCTACCTCTAATTGTTTCTCTATTATCTTTTGAAAACATTGGCAAGACATTTTTTTTCTCCTTAAAGTACCCATTTGTTCCCTGTTGCCTGCAGATAAAGTTCATGGCCTCTGTGTTGTGGCTTGGCCCTCAACTACCTCTCCATCCTCCACGCACATCCCTGCTCTAACGCCTTGTCTCCTAGTTTTCCCATCACACCATGTTCTCCTTGCCTCTTTGCTTCACTGTCTTCCACTGCAGTGTATTCCATTCTTCCAAGGCTTAATACAGTAACTTACTCCTTTGCCTTCCTTAATCCCTTTGAATGAATTGTTCTTTTCTTCCTTAAGATGTTGCCTGTGTTTCTTTTCATATCATTCAGCTTTTGAAAAAAATAATAGGTTTGTTACCTCTGCTTGCAGTGATCCCTGGGGGCAGGGATTGTTCTCACACTTTTGTGTGTCTGGCACCTGGTACATTGCCTGGCAATGATGAATGCTATGGTGAGGAGCTATGGTGAGGATGAATGCTATACCAAGGAGCTATGGTGAGGCACACTTTTGTGTGCCTGGCACCTGATGCATTGCCGGGCAATGATGAATGCTATGGTGAGGATGAATGCTATACCAAGGAGCTCCTTGTGTAATAGACCACACTACTGTCCCAAGGCAGCTATTCACTGGTCTATGTGCATAGAGCTCAGGGAAGGACTGTTTCCTGGTGGACCTCAGCACTGTGACCTTCCTGGCTCTTCTTAAGTCTCATCTTAGTTGTCCTATTTCCCTTCTAGGAGAGTTGTGGACTGGGGCAACCTTTACTAGTGATGAGAAGTGATGCTGTGTGGCAGTGCTGAATCTCTCTGAATATGGTAAGGACTGATGCCTGCCTATTTTGCGGACATCAGTGTTCTTTTGTTAGTTTACTCCTGGGGGCGAGGGGCATTTTCCTGGTAGACTCTGAAGGCTCTTATTATGGAGCAGCTTTCCTCCCAGGAGGGCTGTTGGCATCTTTGAGGGTGTGAGTGCTTGCCTGGTGGTTGAAGTGGCTTGCAGGACCTTGTCAGAGTTGCTGGAAAGACAAAGTTAACATGTTTTGTTGAAATCTGTTGTTCCATTACCTGGGTCTTCCACTGTGTTGAGCTGTTTCTGGGGTATCCCCAGTGTCTGTTGCTTTTGCAGTGGACAGTACCCAGGACACACTTTCTGCACAGATTAGCATAACCCTCCCCTCCTTACTTTTTTTCTTTAGATGATGATTTTTTGTTCATTCCCCACATCTGAGGAGGCCATAGCTTTTCAAGGTAGAATAGATCATATGCTGGAGCAGAAATGTATTCATCTATCAGTATTTAAAGAGATGAGTGACATCTCAAAGCAACTTGTCTCTTCCACCAAATCCTTGTTTCTAGATTCGAATTGCAGCCTTAAATGCCAGCTCCACTGTTGAGGATGATCATGAAGGAAGCTTTAAAAGTCACAAAACCCAGACAAAGGAGGCTCAGGTATGTAATGCAATGTCTTCCTCTGCAGGTACCTTCTAATTTCTATAGATGGAACCCCATTTTAAATGCATTTAGACATCTCCTTAGTGGGGTTTCAAAATTCCATTTTGAAAAATGGCTAGCTCTCCATCTCCTGTTAAACTGTTTTACTTAGGAGATGATCATATTGAGGAGAAATTATATTTATTCTGTCAGTGTATATGAAGGCCAGTTTAGCCCCCAGGCCCACTTCCATGTAGCCCATTTTTTGTGTAGGCCTCGGGAGTTGAGATACCCAGGGAATGGCAGAATATTAATGGCAGATGGTGCTTCGAGGTTCCCTAGTGTATTGCCTTCACTTTACAGTGTGATGAGACTCTTGAGGGGAGCAGCCTAGACTGGGATCACCCTCCAGGTCAGTGAGACAGCCAGGTCCAACCTTAACTCCCTAGATTGTTGGTCACTCCTCTTTCCCATGAGGCCTGGCATCTCTTCCATTTCAGCCTTCCTTCTTTCTGTCCATTCATCTCTATACCCTTGTCCTATCCAAGTGTAACAAGGGTTTGCTCCTGCCTTTGTTTTCCCTGAAATAAACATATGCTTCCTCTCTCACACCCCCTGCATTTTATGGTAGAAATCAGGACAGTTCCAGAGCTGTCTCAGAAGTCTACTAGTCACCTGTCCCTAGTCTGTAAGGCATGTCAGTGAGGCTCGACCCACCCAATGCCGCCTTCCTCCCATGGGAGGTTGTCATCCTCCCTAGGCAATGATCAGGCTATGGCAGAGTGGTGAGTAGAAAACAGTAGAAACTGGGCCAGGTGCTTAGCCTCCCAGCACTTTGGGAGGCTGAGGTGAGTGGATCACTTGAAGTCAGGAGTTTGAGACCAGCCTGGCCAACATGGTGAAACCCCATCTCTATTCAAAGTACAAACATTAGCTGGGCAAGGTGGCTCATGGCTGTAGTCCCAGCTACTAGGGAGGCTGAGGCAGGAGAATAGTTTGAACCTGGGAGGCGGAGGTTGCATGAACTGAGATCATGCCACTGCACTCCAGCCTGGGTGACAGAGTGAGACTCTGTCTCAAGACAAAAAAAGAAAGAAAGAAAACAATTGAAACCAGTTTTGTGTTTGTGGTAGTTTCTGTTGTTGTTGTTTGTTTATTTTAAGAGACAGGGTCTCACTCTTTTACCCAGACTGGAGTGTAGTGGCATGGTCACAGCTCATTGTAACCTCTAACTCCTGGGCTCAAGCAGTCTTCCTGCCTCAGCCTCATGAATAGCTTAGGACTACAGATACATGCCACCATGCTCAGCTGATTTTTAAATTTTTTGTAGAGAGGGGCGTCTCTCTATGTGGCCCAGGTGGGTCGTGAACTCCTCAGTTCACACCTTGGTTTCCTAAAGTGCTGGGATTACAGATGTGAGCTGCTGTGCCTGGCCTGCAATGGAAACTGTTCACACTGAACTTTTCACTCACAGAACTTCTGACATCATATATTGGTGGTATTTTCCCCCCATACCAACCAATTCTCCAACTCCCCATACACCAGCTGAGTGTCCTACAATTCAGTTCTGACACTAGCTACCTAGAGTTAGTGACAGACTCCATAGTGCTAACAGCTCATTAGCACAAAACTGCCCTCACTTCGGATGCCAGTTGCAAGCATTGAGTGCCAGGATACCCACACTTCTGTTCAGCTGGGCTAAAAGTCAGGGATTCTCACCCTCTAATCCTTTTAGGTTTGACAGTTTGCTAGAATGGCTCAGGACTTAGGAAAACACTTTACCTACATTAACCAATTTATTTCAAAGGATACAACTCAGGAACAGCCAAGTGGAGGAGATGTTTATAGCAAGGTATGGGGTGGATGCACAGAACTTCTGTGCCCTCTCCAGGTGCGGCACCCTCCCAGCACCTCAATGTTGTTCACCAGCTCAGCAGCTTTCTGAATCCTGTCCTTTAGGATTTTTTTTAATGGAGATTCTATCACATAGGCATGATTGATTAAGTGACTAGTGATAAACTCAATCGCCAGCCTCTCTTCCCTTTCTGGAAGTTGGGAGGTCTGGGAGCTGAAAGTTCCAGCCATCTAATCACATGATTGGTTCCTCTGTTGCCCTGCCTTACATACATTTTTGGCTTAAAAAAGACAGATCTTTATGCTGTATAAAAACATCTCTTGTCTTGGTTTGCAGGAAGCAGAGGCTTTTGCATTGTACCACAAAGCCCTGGATCTGCAGAAACATGACCGGTTTGAGGAGTCTGCCAAAGCCTACCATGAGCTCTTGGAGGCGCGCTTGCTACGGGAGGTGAGGCACCAGCAGGCCAGGCAGTGTGGCCAGGTGGTTAGTGTATGCGCTACGGGGCTGGGTGCTCTGGGCCTTACCTCTGCTCTCCCATTTCTTGGCTGGGGAACCTTGGAAACATTTCACCTCTCTGCCCCTATTTCTCTACCTCTAGAGTATTTTCCTCATTGAGTTTTTATGAGGGTTGAGTGAATCCAGTGAAGCATGTAGAATGGTTCCTGGTGCAAAGTAAGTGCTTGGTAAAGGCCAGCTATCATTATTAATTAATCTTCACAACCACTCTGCCCAGTAGCTGGGTTTTACAAATGTGGAAACTGAGGCTTAGTGAGATCTTGATGGCTCAAAGCCATCCAGGTAAGTGAACCATTCGAACCAGGATTGGAGTCCATGGTTTGCTGATATCTGATGATCCTATTGGCAGCACATTCTAGCAAATGCCATTTGAGTAAAAGACCTTGAGCTTGGGAAGTCTGTATAGACATGCTATGGAGTTTTGAATATAGTCAGAAGGATGTGGTCGCAGCATGGGGACTGTGGTAGTGGTGAGTGAGTTAATCCTCGAATTGACTAGAGATGTCGACCAGAGGTTTGGGAATTGGTCCCAACCTGAAATTCATTTAGGAAGGTGTATATTTCATTGGGAGGAAAGACACTTGTTTTCAGGTACCCAAACATGCAGGTGATGTGCATTAAGGAAGCAGATAAACTCCATGGGTGTTTTTCTGGACTGCACAGTCTTTCAGTTCAGCAGAGTCTCCTACAGTGCTAGGCAGGCAGATGCTTGTGACTCAAGCACATTACCCCTAGATGGTTTTTGCTGCTGTTGAGTTAGAATACTGAGTTCTAATTGTCAGCAGAAAGCATCTATTCCTTCTCTCACTCAAGGTATTTCCTCATATTCCTAATTATATAGCTTGTCAAGAGTCTTTGGTTACTGGTTATAGTTTCTTGGAATAAGGGGTATGGGACTTGCGACCTCCTCCTCTCAGTGTTAGTAGGAAGTAGGCAAGGACCCAGAGAGGGAAAATTAGTTTATTTCATATTTACTGAGCTTTGGTTTTGGGCCGGTTGCTGGGCTTGTTGGGTCTTCCCTTTCAGGCCTTGGTGGAATGTACCTCAGAGATGTGAACAGGTAAGCACTGAACTCAGCGGGCAGTCTAAGTATAGGATGGATGCCAGGTGGGCCCAGCATTCAACAGGTGCTAGGCAGGAGACCTTTTACCTAAGGGCACGGTCATGTGTCAGCCTTTTAGTTGTAGGTGTGTGCATCTTTCTTTGCACAGTGTATCACTTTTAGCCTTACAAGGTTGTTTTAGCAACCCCCCCTTGCTTATAATCGTAAAAACATGCTCATTTTAAGCAACCAAAAAGTACAGAAAATATACATAGAACAGTTTCTTATTACCCTCTTATTGCATTAATGTACTCAATAACAGTTTTACAGAGGATTGGCATAAATAGATCCTGGACCGCAGCTGACTCCTAAGAAGCATTCAGCCTAACTGGTTGGTGTCCTGGAGGGACTTGCTGGGGCAAGCCTTTCAGGGGGCATTGAGAGTGGTACCGAATGTTGGTAGTCTGTTAGGTGGAGGTTAGTTAAGAGCATCCACTGTTATGTTTATGTGTATTGCTGGCTGTTTAGTCTGAAGTAGACTCACTTGGTCTCAGTAAATTTGTTCCCACTATGTTTCGAAGAGTTCTGTATCTGGAGGGACAGAGGTACCTGGGATCCAGCCCTGGTCAGCTGGTTCTTGGGAGCCTTTTTTGTGTGTTAAGTCAGACGACAGTAGAAGATAACTGAATGGGGCTTCATTTGAGCTTCTCAGACTTAAAGAAGTTCCTTAAGACCTCCAAGGTAGATAGATTATTGGATTAGTCAAGGGTTGCTTGCTGAGGGTGGCATGTCTTCGAGTCTTGCCTGTTCAGAACATGAAGAGCAATGTGTGGAAGCCACCTGTCCCAGGAAAGAGCTTCTTGGTGCCCGTGAGTTTTTTCTGTTAGAAAATGTTAGTCTTTGTCCTATGGTTGGAGCAATAGTTTACTAATCAGTAGTTTCTTAGAATATAAGGTCATTAAAGCTGTAATGAAATATCTTTTCATATTAAATACATTTGCAATTCTTATGGTCTTTCATCTCACTTTAACCTTTGATATTTAGGGTAGGAATTGTTTTTCTTAATTACAGAGGTCAGACACTAATGTTTTAGTTAAATTAACAATTGTCTATGGTTGTGTGATGAGTTATAGGCTCAGCCTCTTACTCCTAATCCTGGAGTGTCTGTCTGGGGTGAAGCTTCAGGTCTTCCTGCCCCCAGGCAGCCTGCTCATACCTTGTCTTTCATCTTCATAGCTGGAGCTGCTGGCTGGGCCTACCTGTGCTGTAAATGTTACTCTCTAGGCCTGAACCCTCAGGCATGGCAGTAGTTATAGGGCAGCTTTTCTCTGTCTCTATGGATGCCCAGACTATCTGCAAACTATTAATACCTCAGGGTCGTTCGTTCTTCTCTGTGCACTTGGAGCAGGAGTGGTCTTATAAGAACACATGGTGCAGCACCTTCATTTTCTAGTGGTGAACGACACTAGACTGTCTCAAGAGCTTGCAGCAGAGGCCAGCCTGGAAGCCATGTATCCTGCTGGCTGCTTGCTGAGGCTTCAAGGCCTAGTTGTCACTTCTGTTCCTGTTTGTTTTGTTCACAGGCAGTTTCATCTGGTGATGAGAAAGAGGGGTTGAAACACCCTGGGCTGATACTGAAATATTCCACATATAAGAACTTGGCTCAGCTGGCGGCCCAGCGGGAGGATCTGGAAACAGCCATGGAGTTCTACTTAGAGGTGGCGTTTTGGTGCTTAGCTCCCTTGGTGTTTTGAAAGCTCTTGGTGGAGGGGATGAGGTTGGGGTCTCGTGGGCCAAAAAGAAGAGTTTGTAGTGGTACATCACCAAGCTGTAGTACCCAAGGCTCTAGGGTCCATAGGTGATAACAGTTGGTACTGACCAGGCCTGGAGAGCACATACTTGGATACAGAGGCCTGCATGCGAATTCTTCCTTTGCTACTCAGTGCATGTGTGGCCAAGAGTGAGTTATTCAGTCTCTTGGTACCTCTAGGTCTATACCAATATAGTGGGAATAATAAAAAGCATAGTTGTGAAAATTAAGTGAGTTGGTATGCATAATAGTATGAAAAACAGTCTGAAACTGATTCAATATATTAATACTTCCAGTCATAATAGTATTGTTATTTCATGTTACTATCAGTCTCTCTGTGGGACCTCTAAAGCACCAGACACTGTGCCATTTGCTTCCTATGCATACACTAATCCTCATGCCATCTTGGAAGGAAGGAGTCTTTATCTTCACTTTAGTGATGAGGAAATGGAGGCTCAGGATCATTCTGCTAATCAGTGTTGGAACAGGGATGTGAACCAAGGTTTGTCTTCAAAGTACATGAGTTTTCTTAAATCCCATAAGACTCCCATTAAAAAAAAAATTTAAGACATGGTTGCACAGGCTGGAGTGCAGTGGCACAATCAAGGCTCACTGCAGCCTCGACCTCCCAGGCTCAAGTGATCCTCCCACCTCACGCCCCCAAGTAGCTGGGACTGTAGGCACGCACCACTACACCCAGTTATTTTTTTGTATTTTTAGTAGAGATGGAGTTTTGCCATGTTGCCCAGGCTGCTCTTGAACTCGTGGACTCAAGCATTCTGCCCATCTCAGCCTCCCAAACTGGGATTACAGGCACAAGCCATCACACCTGTCCCATATTTTCTTTTCCTTCTACTCCTTTTACTTTTTTTTTTAAACCTATTAAATATGTAAGGATTACAGATGCTCAAATTGACAAAATATATCAAGAAAATGAGGAAGCTGAGGCAACAGGATCACTTGAGGCTAGGAGTTTGAGACCAGCCTGGGCAACATAGTAAGACCATGTCTCTACCAAAAAATTGAAAATTAGCTGTGTATAGTGATGCACCCCTTTAGTCCCAGCTACTCAGGAAGCTGAGGCGAGATGATTGCTTAAGCCCAAAAGTTTGGGGATGCAGTGAGCTATGATCACACCACTGCACTCTAGCCTGGGCAGTAGAGTGAGACCTAGTCTCAAAAAAGAAAAGTTTTTTTTTTAAGTTCTAAGTTAAATAACTTGGTCCCTCTAACTTTTTATGTGCCATTATTGCTCTAGATCTTGGAAACATGTGACTCCAGGGAAGATGAGCTAGCATTGTTTGCCAGTTATAAGATAGTCATGCCACTTTTGCCATTTCCCTGGGTAGTTCGAGTGGCTATGCCAGTGCTGTGCTCCTCCCAACCCCAGGGTGCCTGCTCAAGGAGAGATCTGACTGTGTGTGTGTGTGTCTGTGTGTTGTGTGTGCGCGCACGTGCGCGTGCATGCGTGCATGCGCGCATGCGCGTCTTCTGCTGTGTTGCTTCCAGGCAGTGATGCTGGACTCTACAGACGTCAACCTCTGGTATAAGATTGGACATGTAGCCCTGAGGCTTATCCGGATCCCCCTGGCTCGCCATGCTTTTGAGGAAGGACTGCGGTGCAATCCTGACCACTGGCCCTGTTTGGATAACCTAATCACTGTCCTGTACACCCTTAGTGATTACACGAGTAAGTCATGCTTTGATGCCTTCTTCCATGTGCCAGTAGTTTTTGGAACTGAGGAGGAAAGGTAGTTTGGGTAAACTGAAAGCCAAAGTTAACACTGAAGGGCTTTGCCTGACTGTCAGGCAGAATGGAAATATTTTTAGATTTCTGCTTTATTCTGCATCTCTTTCTTGATTTGTTAAATGCCTTATAGTAATGAAATAGTATGTTTTCTGAATGATTTTTCTTTTGGCTATCTAATTTCTTTTTTCTTTTTTTGCTTTGCAAGGTTTTGTTTGTTTGACAGAAGGAATGGCTGATTTCATCCCTACACTATCTCATTTTGTGTGTCTTAGTCTGTTAGAGCTGCCATAAAAACAAAGTACCATAGATTAAGTGGCTTAAACAGCAGAAATTGGCTGGGTATGTTGGCTTACGCCCATAATCCCAACACTTTATGAGGCTAAGGCAGGCAGATCACTTGAGCCCAGGAGTTCGAGACCAGCCTGGGCAACATGGTGAAACCCCGTCTCTCCAAAAAATACAAATTAACCGGGTTCACACCTGTGCATGACTGTCATCCCAGCTGCTCAGGAGGCTGAGGTGGGAGGACTGCTTCAGCCTGGGAGGTTGAGGCTGCAGTGAGTCGAGGTTGTGTAACCGCACTCCTGTCTGGGTGGCACAGTGAGACCCTGTCTCCAAAACAAAACAAAAGTATTATCTAAATTAGATGTGGGTAAGACTTGAGGTACAATTTGTCCTGAGACAAAATTCTTCTCCAGTTGTGAACTTGTGAATCCAGATAAATTATTTGCTTCCAAAATATAATGGTGGGACAGATATAGGAAGGACATTTCTATTCCAATAGGGAGAAATAGAAAAGCAGGAAAGGGTGTTGGGTCCCAAAACTTAACAAATTTAGCAAGGCAAATTTGAGGTCCTAAGTCTCAGGAATAATTATCTTTGATCTGATGCTCTGCCCTTGGTGCCCGCTGAGGAGGCAGCATCACCTTCATGGCAGGTAGGTGGTGGGACAAGCCCCACCCTTTTGGCTTGGCAAGGGCTCTACCCCTAAGATGCTAGGTTGAGACATCCTGGCCTGTGCAAACTGGAGCAGTGGCCCCAGCCTTTAAGGAACTAGCCATAGCCTCTTGGTCTGTGGTGGAAGTGGCAGCTCAGATAATCTTTGAATCACCTTTGAGATTCTTCTTCCCTTTCCTTGAAGAATAACACATGTTCTTGGTTTCCTTTCATTCTTTATCATTTTTTCTGTTCCCATTAGTCCCAACTGACAGTGTTTCTGCTGGTATAATCTTACCTTTCTGGCTTCTGCCGAGGTAACCTGATTAAGTCAGTGGTTCATGCTCACACTGCTCTTATGAGGAAATTGTTGGCCGACCACACCCATAGTGTTCTCAGAACAAACTTTCTCAATTTTTGCAATATGGATAGACAGAATTTTCTAAATCTTTAAGTTCTGGTTCCTTTTTGCTTAACAATGCCTTCTTCTTTTTTCTATTCTAGCATTTCACTATAAGCAGCCAGGAGGGACTGGGCCATGCCTTTAATGTTTTGCTTTGAAGTCTCAGCAAAATATCCAGTTTCATTGCTTACAAGTTCTACCTTCCACAAAACACGAGAACATAGACATAATTCAGCCAAGTGCTTTGCTACTTTACAGCAAGGATCACCTTTTCTTCATTGTCCAATCACATGTTTGTTATTTCCATTTGAGAGCTCAGCAGAATTGCCTTTGATGTTCATATTTCTACCAATATTCTGTACATGATTATTCTCTAGGAAGATGGAAGCTTTCTGTAGCTCTTCTCTTTTCTTTCTGAGCCCTCATCAGAATCACCTTTAACAATCCCTACTTACCAATATTCACTTTTTCTAGCATACACCTCAAACCTTTTTAAGCCTGTACCCAGTTCTAAAGCTCTTTTCAGCACCAGACATGGTAGCTCATGCCTATAGTCCCAGCACTCTAGGAGGCTGAGATGGGAGGATCACTTGAGCCCAGAAATTCAAGAACAGCCTGGGCAACATAGTGAGATCCCATTTAAAAATAATTTTTTTTTAAAATTAGCTGGGTGTGGTAGTGTACACCTGTAGTCCCAGCTACTTGGATCACCGGAGCCCAAGATTTAGAGGTTACAATAAGCCATGATTGTGCCACTGCACTCCAGCCTAGGCTACAGAGCAAGACCCTGTCTTTAAAGAAAATTTAAAAAATAATTGTTTCCACATTTTTAGGTACTTATTACGACAGAGCCCACTTGTTGGTACCACTTTCTGTCTTAGTTAGTTCATGCTGCTATAACAAAATATGATAGATTGGGTAGCTTAAACAATAATTTATTTCTGTCAGTTCTGGAGGGTGGAGTGTCCTTTTTTTTTTTTTTCCTCTTCCTTTTAAAAAGACAAATAGGAACAGGATAGAATGTGTTGAGATAGACGAGGCCTTGCTCAGCCTTCCCACCTCCAGTTCTTATTCTCCATAACCACTTTTAAAATCTTTTTAATTGAGGCAAAACATATGTACAATAAGGTGCATAAATCTGAGACCTGTCAGTTTGTGTATGTGAAAACATGTCAAGATACAGAACATGTGCAGCACCCCCAAAGGCAGGTTACTTTGGGTCCCTTCTACTTTTTACAACCTCCTAAGGTGACCTTGATTTTTCCTTTTTGTCACCAAAGATGAACTTTGCCTGTTGTTGAACTTTCTCTAGGTAGAGTCAGGAAGCGTGTGCTTTCCTCAGCCTGACCCCTTTTGCTTGTCATTCTGCCTGTGAGTGTACCCATGTGGGGTGTAGCAGTCACTAGGTCTTTGTTATTTTTGTGTAGTCATTATTATATGCATTTATATAATGTACCCATTCTGTGCATGGACGTTTGGGTTATTTCCAGATTTGGGTTCTGAGTCATAACCCGCTATGAACATTCTTGTATATGTCTTTCAGTGAACATAAGCACTTGTTCTGTAGGTTGCCCCTCTTTTCACTTCCACCAGCAGAATATGATAGTTCTGCAGAGCAGTGTTTTGACTCTAGCAGTTTCTTCTCCTGGAGGCTTGTAGTCTCTTCTTGGATGCTCCTCCCACAGTTTGGGACCATCTTTGGGGTTCAGCCTTCCTTACCCCCACTGACTTGTTTAGTTATTTGTACCCTCTCTCATTGTAGGAGAAGTTATGCTTGTTAAACTTAAGTCTTTGTGGGAAGATTTGGGTTGGAGTATTGTATTAGGGTTCTCCAGAGAAACAGAACCAACAGCGTGTATACACATAAATAGAAATAGATTTATTGTAAGGAATTGGCTCATGTGATATTGGTAGCTGACAAGTTCAAGATTCTCAGGTGAGTCAGCAAGCTGCAGACCCAGGAGTGATGGTGTATATAGTTCCAGTTCAAGTTTTCCAGTCTAAGTTCAAAGGCCTGAGAACCAGGAGAATTGATGGTATAGTTTTAGTCTGTAGGATGGCAGGCCCAGGAAGAGCTGATGTTTTGGATTTAGTGAGACGGTAGGAAAAAACCCCAATGTCCCAGTTCAAAGGCAGTCAGGCAGAAAAATTCTTAACTTGGGTGAAGGGCAGCTTTTTGTTCCGTTCAGGCCTTCAACTGATTGGATGAGGGAGGGCAATCTGCTTTACTCAGTCTACTGATTTAAGTGTTAATCTCATGCAAAGACACACTCAATCACAGACACACCCAAAATAATATTTGACCAAAGTCTAGATACCCTGTAGCCTGGTCAAACAGATACATACAATTAATCATAACAGAGACTGAACTGACACATATATCTGTGAGAGCCCTGATAGATTTGACAGTCATTTTAACCAAAAAAGTAAAAGCAGTATGTTAAATTGACTTTCAGTGGCATTTTATGTACTTGAGATGATTAGGCAGGGCTGCTGCTGGGTTAAGGCCTGCTGACTGCCTCTTGTTCTGAGATTTCCCAGGTCTTCCTTCTGCAGGACTGTAGGTGGCTAGTGAGTTTAGCTTACTGCAGTTAATGTGCCTGCTGAGAACCAACATCACCCAAGTGCTCAGTGCCTCCTGGGTTTTCTCTCTGGAAGTCACCGATGGCTACCCTTCAGGTTTAATGTGGTCTCAGAGAAACCATGTCCCTTATTTGTCTGAGGCAGGCACCTTTGGACCATCTATTGAGCAGCTTGGGCTGTGCTGGGATTGTACAGACTTCTCCCTGCTCACAGACTGCACAGCCTTTGTGTGCTTTGGGGTGTGTGGACCCTGCTGAGCATCGTGGCCAGTCTGTGCTCTCTCCTGCCAATCATACTAGGAGTGCATCACTTCCTCCTCTCCCAGGCTTCCATGTCCAGATTTCTCCTTCTGGTCTGGCTTTTCTCTGTGAGTTGCTTCTCCTAGGTGCTTCATTTTCTAGTTATTCTTGATAGGAGTGACTTGCAGTCCACCTGCACTAAACTGAGAAGCTGGGCAGGGCATGATAGTGGTTCCAGTGTCCGGGCAGAGCTGGCACCCTGCTGCATTGTGCTGTTTCTCCATGTGTTCGCTAGTGAGACCTGGACTGTTCCCAAATACAAGTGCTGAAGGCTTTCATAATTTATATCATAGTTCTGCTTTGTGAATCCATGCCATCCCATTTTTTCTGTGTGTTTACCTGTTACTGTCTCCATTCCTGAAGGAGCTGGACTTAGCACAGGCTTTCCAGATCAATGACTTGAGGAGGCTCATTATTACATTAACATGAACTATGTACATGTCTTAAATTGTAGGCAATAATTTTAATAATAGGTTTTTTTTTTTTAAAAAAAAGGAAAATTGGAAAATACAAGTAAGCAAAATTCAGTCCGTTTTATGTGTATAGTGGAGCCACACTATTTGACCTCTTTTGTCCCCTGCTTCTTCCCAGTGCTCTATCTTGGCCTTATTTCTGGACAGTAAACATACCCCTCGATCATCTGTGTAGTGGCTGCTTTGCAACTGATTGTGTGGATTGGACATACTTTACTTAACCAGGTGCCATGGTGGGACAGAGTAGTTTCAAGATTTTTTTTCCCTTGAGACAGGGTCTCACTCTGTTGCCCAGGCTAGAGTACAGTGGTACAGTCATGGCTCACTGCAGCCTCGACCTCCTGGGCTCAAGCGATTCTTCCACCTCAATGTCCTGAGTAGCTGATACTACAGGTGTACACCAACATACCTGACTAATTTTTGTATTTTTTGTAGAGATGGGGTTTCATCATGTTTCCCCGGCTGGGCTCCAACTCCCGGGCTCAAGCGATCTGCCCACCTTGGCCTCTAGAGTAATGGGATTATAGGCGTGAGCTCTGCGCCTGACTATTTCCAGATGTTTTGAGGGCTGTTTTCCAATTAGCCAATAGATAATCACTGTGAGTGCTGTTGGATTTTTGCAGTAGCTCCTGGAAGTGGGATTGCTGGGTCGAGGATCTATGTGTAATGCCTATGGTCCTCCAAAAAGATCCTATGGTCTGTCCTCTGCCAGAAACTTTGGGCCTGCTCACTTTGCAGTGCCCTATCTACTCTGGGTCTTATTATTGACCTAACTGAATTAGTTAAAGTGGTATCTCATTGTTTACCAGGCATTTCATTGATTCTGGGAGTGGGAATATTTTCCTAATGTTAACTGGCAAGGCCAGAGCTTCTCAGTGCGGTCTCAGAAGTCATAAACTGTTTCTTTCCTTACTAGCATGTTTGTACTTCATCTGCAAAGCTTTGGAGAAGGATTGCCGATACAGCAAAGGGCTGGTCCTCAAGGAGAAGATTTTTGAGGAACAGCCTTGTCTCCGGAAGGACTCTCTCAGAATGTTCCTCAAATGGTAAGTCCTGCCTCTTTCCATGCATGTGTGCATGCTCTCCTATGTGACTGGTGAAGGTCAGGAGCACAACTCATTCTCCTCTCAGGTCCCATGGATGGAGCCCTTGTGCTCTGGGGCTCCATGCCCTGCTGCAGCCCCTCATCTAGTGAACTGACCTTGGGCTGCCTTGTTCATCACTCACCTGTACCTAATCTTGACAAGGCCTCCTCAGGCTGCCTACCTCTCCTGATGCCCACCTCTCCGGATGCCCGGCCAGCTTTCAGTTTTGCTATCTCTCCTCTGGATACCTGGCTGCCCAGCTTGCCTCCTGCCTTTTCGCTTCCCAGGGTTTTGTCCCCAGTGCTGCTCAAGTTCAGTGTCCCAAACATGCCTCTGATCATGTGCCACCCCTGCCTTGACTCCAGGATACACCCCATGCGCAATTGCATTGCCCAAGAGGTTCTTTGCCGCCTGACTCCCTAGATCTCCCACCTCACCTCCTGCTTTTCCCTCTCAGGCTCCTTTTGTTAAGACTGCCCCAAGTCCCTGGCAGTTTCCGGGCGTGATTCCATTGTGTGTCATCCTATCTCCTACCCTGGCTCCCACTGCGCTCTAAATTGTCATGCCATTTTCCCACCTCTCCACCTGTCCTGCCATTGTCCCTCCTTTACCAGGTGTCTTCCCACAGACACACTTCTGAGGTGACCCAATAATACCTGCCCCTCCTGCCCAGACTGTCCTGATGCCTGCCAGCAGGGCTACACCTCAGAGCTGCTCACTTATGAACTTATCTGTTTCACGTGCCAACTCTCAGGTCACCTCTCTGTTGCTTTCTGAGCTCTAGCTGCCTCTCCACCCAGCCCTCCAGTCCAGCCAACTCCTCCTGCCCTCTGCTCTTCCTTGGCCCTGGAACATACCTGTAGGGGTTGGTTAGTAGTGATTTATCTTGGCCTTATCCCCTGTGAACCTGTGCCTCTCCAGAGGGAACTACCTGTTGGCAGAGATAGGAGCCGAGGGAACATCTGTCATGAGGGAGCTAACCTTCTTAGGGGAGACAGATGCCAAGCACATGAAACAGATAAATTCGTGAGTAGCTGTGAGGTGTAACCCTGCTGGGAAGCATCAGGACAGTCTGGGCAGGAGGGCAGGTGCTGTTGGGTCACCTCAGAAGTGTGTTTGTGGGAGGACACCTGGGGCCTCCAAGAACCTGCCCTTTCTGTATTAGGGGGTCATGACACACTTTGGTGAGCTTCACCTGTCTGATGACTTTTTGTTGGCATGGGCAGTATGGGATAAATTCTTTTAAGATTTTCTAATAATAATTGAGAGAAAGATTTTTCTGTGGCTTTTCAGATATTATTGTGATACTGTTAATACATATGAAAACCCTTTCTCTGCCCAGTTTTGAATTGTCAAAGGAACAAAGAATATCAGTCATTTCTAGTGTATGTGGATATTAAGAAGGCTATTTACTGCCCTACCCAGGTCAGACTCAAGTGGTTATTTTATTTGTAGGAGGAAACAATACACATTAAAAGGTATTACCCTAAATACATTTTTGTATATAAAATTTCAGCCTCAATTCTAGTTTGTAACATTGTAATTTCTCCCTGTCTCACATGCTTTTAGTGACATGTCGATTCATGATGTGTCGGTGAGTGCAGCTGAGACAAAGGCCATTGTAGACGAGGCCCTGGGGCTGCGGAAAAAGAGGCAAGCGCTGATCGTTCGGGAGAAGGAGCCGGACCTGAAACTGGTGCAGCCCATTCCCTTCTTCACGTAGGTTGGCTAGTGTCTCTGGGAATGCTGGTTTGGCCAGTAGGCCCTGGTATGGGATACTACCCTGCACAGGAGGGAGAGACCGTGAGGCTTTACCATGGGTTGGTGGTATGGATGGGGGCTGGGTGCACAGTGGCCAAATGGTTGGAGGTGCATGCTTACTTGATTACTAAGAAGCAGGTCAGCTCTCTCTCAAGTACATCCAATCTCAGTCTCTTTTTGCTGTTGCTGTTCTTGACCCCAGCCACCTGCCACATTGCTGTAAGTCTCCTCTCAGCCTGCCCTACTTGGAAGGGAAATGGAAACTAACATTTGCCAGGCACCTGCCAGGAGAAAACTGATGCTCAGAGCAGTTAAATGGGGAGCCCAGAAACGGTCTGGGCTTTCCTGCTCTCAGGTCCTCCATGTTTTCCTTCTAGGGTCACGTGGAGCCCTGCAAGATGGGCCTCAATGTAGTCCTTGCCATCCCCATGATGTGAGAGTCTCTCTTTCTCCAGGAAGGGCAAATTGGTATTGGCTGTTCCCTGGATTTGGGGTAGTTTAGTCCCTTAGTGAGCTCTGGAATTCAATTTCTTATTCTGACATTGAATCTTTAAGTTCAACATGACTTAGCAGTAGCATTCCATTTCTGCTCCCCAATCCCTCCTTCCACCCCTGCCTGCTTACTCTGAGGGAGTTCCTGCCTGGATCAGACCGACCTGACCTAGGTCCAGTCCTGGCACTCCTAATGCTATGAATTGGATGACTCTAGGGATATTAGGATCCACTCCCTAGCAATGGGGAGAGCAACATCTCTCTCTTGTAGAGTTGTCATGATAATGAAATAGAATGTATAGGGGCTAGCACAGAGGCAGCACATAGCACCCACTCAGGAAGGGCTGGCTCTGATCCATATTATTATGACTGGCTGTGAGTTTCAGCATGTGGAATTTCCCAGAAATATTTCCACACCCGAGTACCGAGATGGCCAGGAAGAAAGGGCTGTTTTTCAGGTGGCTCTAGGACTCCTGTCAGGTGCCCTTTCTTGTATTTTGTCTTGATTAGGGTCCTCCTCCCATCTGAGTGTGTACTCCCCAACTATAGAGGGTTGGGGTTTTGGAAGGGCCTTGGGGTGCCTCCTTGTTACAGTGAAGGAGGAAAAGGCCTGAGAACACTAGAAGGGATTGTGATAATGTGACTGGAGAAGAGAGGGCTGGGAACTGGCATCGTGGCCACCCTCCATCGTATAGGGGAGAGCTAAGTAGAAGCAGAGGGAGTTAGGCTCAGTAGTTAAATTTGGAATTTAGTTATTAAAGGAAGAGTGTAGATTCCCTCTCTGGTAGCAGAGGACATGATGCTTTTATAATAATCTCCATCTATTCCAGGGGTCAGCAAAACTTTCCCTTTAAAGGGCTGGATAGTAAACATACTAGTGTTTGTGGGCCATGTACAATTGATGTTGTGTATTCTTTCCGTTTTTTTTTTAACAACACTTTAAAAATGTGAAAACCAGCCAGGCATGGTGACTCATACCTGTAATCCCAGTACTTTGGGAGGCTGAGACAGGAGGATCACTTGAGTCAATAATTCAAGACCAGCCTGGGCAACATACTAAGACTTCATCTCTACAAAAAATAAACGAAATTAGCCAGATGTGGTGGCACACACCTGTAGTTCCAGCTACTCTGGAGGCTGACGGGGAGGATTGTTTGAGCCTGGGAAGTCAAGGCTTCAGTGAGCTGTGATGGCGCCACTGTGCTCCAGCCTGGGTGACAGAGCAAGACTCCATCACAAATAATAATAATAATAATAATAATAATAATAATAATAATAATAATGTGTTGCAGGGCACAGTTTACCACCCTGGTTTCTTCAGTGCCTAGTAGGCATGAGCAAGAGCAAGGTACGAGAAGGGAAGTTGGTGTATTTAAGGCATTTGACACAACCCAGCCAGTGAGCAAATTCTTTCTGTCTAAATGTAACACTAACTGAAGGCAGGAAAAAGAAGAAATCCCTTCCAGTCCTGGGAGCCTCCATTGTTCAGATTCTGGATTTTAAAGCCCTGTCCCTTTTTTTTTTTTTCTTCTCCCCTTGAGACAGGGTCTTGCTCTGTTGCCCAGACTGGAGTAGAGGGGCACAGTCTTGGCTCACTGCAACCTCTGCCTCCCAGGTTCAAGTGATTCTCCTGCCTCAGCCTCCCATAACCAGGATTATAGACATATACCACCATGCCTGGGTAATTTTTGGTATTTTTAGTAGAGATGGGGTTTCACCGTGTTAGTCAGGCTGGTCTTGAATTCCTGACCTTAGGTGATCTGCCGCCTCGGCCTCTCAAAGTGCTGGGATTACAGGTGTGAGCCACCGTGCCCAGCCTGAAGCACTGTCCTTTTATTCCTTTCTCAACATTTTCTGGGTGCCAGCTCTCTGCAGAGCACTGTGTTCTGTGCTGGGGACACAGTGTGGCAGGGCCTGGTCCCTTGCTGCAAGTGATCCCATGGGTAGTCAGTCACCCAGAGAAGGGCGCACATGCCTCAAGCCGATGGGGGCTGTGAAGAGAGAAGCGCAGTGCTGGAGGGCCTCTGAACAAGGTTCCTGCTGCTCTAGGGGTTGGGGAAGGCTGGGTGCTGGAGCTGGGTCTGACTGAAGCACAGGCATTGGCTAGGCAGAGGGTTGTGCTGAGGGAGAGGACGTTGCATCTGGGCAGAGGGAAGCCTGCCCAAAGGCCCCATGGGATATGAGAGTGTGATTTTGTTGTATAAGGAACTGAAAGAGAGCTAATGTAGCAGGAGTGCAGGGGGTGGTGTGAGACGAGGCTGTGCAGCACCATGAAGCCAAGCTGAGCAGTTGGTCTTTAGCCTGAGGCATTAGAAGCCATTAAGGAATGAATAAATTCATACATCATAGCGTACCACACAGCATAGTAGACAACACACAACCTTGTACCCAACAAAGAACACACAACACAGAATGTAAAATGCAAAACAATAGACAGCACACAATATAACACGCCACACCATACCACAACAAAACACACAGCAATCTTCTGTTGCCATCCAGCAGGCTCCAGCTCATTTGGTAATCCACTGCGATGCTACTCCCAACAGGCCCTGCCTGTGGTCCAAGGTCTTATAGACTATATCCCTGTTGGCAGCTCTCTGCATAAAACAGATTAGTGGCAGCAGAGAAGTGCCCCAAGTGTTTTAAAGATTTGACCTTCCTGGGGAGGAGTTTTTGAAGTGAGTCAGTGGATTTCATACCTGCCTAGTTGAGTCTAAAAGTGCCTCAGGCCAAGACGCTCCTGGAGCTTCTGCTACAGTGAGGGGCAGGTGGATGCCAGGCCCCTGCTCCAACTTTGGCTGCTGCACCTTCAGTTCAGCTGTGTTAGACTCAAGATTTCATCAGTTATGACGATGATGAAACCTTGATTACCTCCCTCACCCCCGTGGAGGTGGCAGCTCTGCTGCCACTGTATAGGCAGGCCATTTGGCCCTATGCTTAGAGCACTCCTTTGACAGGGTGCTGATCAGGTGTGGTGGCCCTCTCCCTTTAGCTGGAAGTGCCTCGGAGAGAGCTTGCTGGCCATGTACAACCATCTTACCACCTGCGAGCCCCCACGTCCCAGTCTTGGCAAGAGGATTGACCTGTCGGACTACCAGGACCCCAGCCAGCCTCTTGCATCCTCCGTGGTGGTGACACCAGTTAACGTGATCCAGCCAAGCACTGTCAGCGCCAACCCAGCTGTGGCTGTCGCCGAGCCCGTGGTCTCCTATACCTCTGTGGCCACAGCCAGCTTCCCACTGCACAGTCCTGGCCTGTTGGAGACAGGTGCTCCTGTGGGTAAGCAGGCCCCCTGGAGTTGGCTTCTGGGGAGACCCCATTTCCTTAGCCCAGCAGGAATGAGACTGTTGGGGACCCCTGCATCTCTAGAGAGAAGGGTCATGCTGGTGCTCATGACTCAAGTGGAAGTGGGAGCCCCCAGCACTACAGGAGCACCTCAGCCTGCTCACAGGGACACTGCCTCTGAGGGCCCCTTCAGTTCTGAAGCCCCTGCAGTGAGGGGGAGGGGGAATCAGAGCTGCAGCTCCTGCTCTTTGATAGTTCCCCCAGGACCATTTAGTGCCTGGCTGCCACATTCTGGCATGAAGGTCACTCTTACCCACTTGTGATGTGGAAGCTGGCAGAGGTCCCATCTGCTGGTCCTGCTCTCTTGCTGACTGTACATCCCGAGTTCTTTGATCTTAGAAAACAAAGTCAGCAAAGTCACCAACCAACATGTATATGTTTTATTGATTTTTATTATTGCTAGAGTTGTCAAAAAATTTTGACAAAATTTCCCAAGTCTTTTCTTGATTTCTATGTCACTGAAAGAAATAATATCTGGCAGATATAGGAGTTTCTGAATGAACATGTACGTGGTTGTTTCTTTTTTATTGAATCATACATGAGATTCTTCTGTTGTCCATATAGTTCACACAATTCTTTTGCTCTTATATTACTGAGTGCTCAGGGGATCCTGGGTGGGGTCAGAGCCACCTCACTCTGTCCGTTCCAGGTGAGACCCTGAAGTTCAGCTGACCAGTGTGGGGGTGGGAGGGTAAGGGTGTTGCTTGCTTTGTAGCTGTGGAAAATAATCTTGAAATCTGGCTTGTGGGTCCTGTGAAGTCAAGAAAGGTATGAGAGTTAAGGGGTTTAAAATTAATTTTACTCAGGATTCTTTGTTGTTGAAGAAGAAATGGAAGATTTTTTGAATGTCAAAGAGTTTAATGCCAGTAGATTTATAAAAGAGGGAGATTGATATGTTTGTATAGTGCATTTTTTCACCCCGGCCACTGTGTAAGATTTTAATTTGCATTCTTTGTGAAGGTGATATTTCTGGGGTAGATAAATCCAAGAAAGGGGTAAAACGGAAGAAGATTTCAGAAGAGAGTGGAGAAACAGCAAAGCGGCGGTCTGCCCGTGTCCGAAATACCAAGTGCAAAAAAGAAGAGAAAGTAGACTTCCAGGAGCTTCTGATGAAGTTCTTGCCATCCAGGTACTGTGTATTTTTTTTTTGATTGGTGGAAACAGACCCACATACCTCCAGCATATACCATCAACAACATTTCTCATTCCATTGCCACCCTCTTCTCTGGACTCCTCCTTTGTGTTCCCATAACACCTGTGCAGATATCTGAAGCACAAATCTCACTGGAGTGGGATCTTGGATTTTTTTCTTTTCCCCACCTCTGAAATTCCTGAAGGTAGAAGCTATGACTTATTCATCTTTTGAGAGCTAGAAGCAACATGCTCATGTCCCTGTGTATTTACAAGACACCTACTTGTTGCTGAAGGCAAAGGGGTACTGTGCCCTGGATGCAGATGCCCTGAAAACCTCATGGAAGGGAGCTTCCTCTTGCTTTCAGGGAGTCTGTGTCTACTTGATATGCTTCATGCTCAGCAGGATTCTCTTGCATTCTGATAAGGTAGAGGAGGAGCTTGTGAAGTATTCCTGAGTTTTACTCATTCTTAGTGCTTCTCAGGAGCCCAGGGGACAAGCAGGTACTAGGCTCCCCAGAGCTGGGAGGGTCTTGGTCCCCAATGCTACTTAGGTTTTCACCAGTCTTTCTGCTTTTTGTCCTTGCCCGCTCACCTCCTTCAGAGGCTTTAGGGTCCTCAATTTTTGAGCCTTCCTGGATTTGGTAGTGCCAGTGTGTTGGTTTCTTAATACTCCCTTTCCTCCTCCCTTACCTAAGTCGAGAGGCCTCTCTCGGCGGACACCATTCTTCATTTGCCCTGGACCATCTGCCTTCTAACAGTTGGTTTTTTTGTCTGCTGGGGTGTCCTCCCCTATCTTCTGTCTTTGTGAGTTTATACCTTTTTTACTCCTTCATGGTTACTGGAGTGGAGTTTGAGAGCTAACCTTGTGTGTTCAATATGCCATCTTGAAACAGAAATTAAACTAGCTGTAGTTCTTTCTCATGACAGGTTATTTCAGTGGTAACAACATAAAAGTGGTGGAGAAGCCAGAAGCTTTAGATGGATTGTAAATTTATCTTACAGTAAGATTCCTAATTTTCTTCATTTGTTGTCTTTCTGAGGTGAAGGTGAAATGCTTAGAAATGATTGTTCTCAGTACTTGATGCAGGACCAAAGTGGGGCTGTGGTGCTTTCTGATGAATTTTTCTTAAGGTGTGACACCAGGAAAAAGTTTCCCTTTGGAATAGCTGCAGGATTGTGCTTTGGTCGATGGTGCCAAGAGGTTTGAGTGACCCCATATTCCCCTTAACCCTGCTTTTTAATCCAAGGTCTTGTTCCCTAGTCCCATTCACCTGGAATGGTTTATACTTTCTTATCTTTATTTTGGTTGTTGGTTTCCTTTGTGGTTTGGTGTCTGCTCCTTTGTTGTTTATTTGTGTTAGAGATGGGGTCTTGCTCTGTTGCGTAGGCTGGAGTGCAGTAGCACAATCATAGCTCATTGCGGCCTTGAACTCCTGGGCTCGAGGGATCCTGCTGAGTAGCCAGGACTGCAGGTGCACACCATCATGCCCAGCTAATTTTATTTCTTGTTTTTTGTAAAGATGAGGCCTTGTATATTGCCTAGGCTGATCTGGAACTCCTGGCCTCAAGCCATCCTCCTGCCTCCACCTCCCAAAATGTTGGGATTACAGGCGTGAGCAACCACACTCAACTTAGTGTCTGCTGCTTTGAATGGTTAGGCAAGTGCAACCTGGTAGCTTCCCTGATGGAGTTGCCCTGGGAGTGTGTGCAATATGTGAATGAAGACATTCACAAGTGCCCTGAGTGTTTATGCTATAGGGGTTCTGGGTTGAGGGAACACCACAAGATTGGCTGAAATGGGTCCTTGGGAGGAGTTTGAAAGAATGGTGCCCGCCAGGAGAGATGTCCCCAGACCTAAGGCTGGGCCCACCCACAGCTTTGTGAGGAGCTATGGAAGGACCAAGTTCAGACTCCCACCTATCCATCCGCTTTCCTCCCTACTTGTTGGGCTCCCATGAGGTCCTAGAACATACTAGGTGCTCTTCTGGCCTATGCCTTTCTACCTGTCCTTGTCCTACATCTTTACATCGCCAGCCCTTCTCCTCCTCCAGTGTCAGCATGAACATCATCCCCTCTCAAAGACTTTCTCTAACCCTGGTCTCTAAAGCAGGGCTTTGACCCATAGTCTCAAGCACTCTGTTGTGATTGGTTCTTATTTGAAGATTTCCCTGGGACCCTCCAAGTTTTGTGTACCTGCTTATTGGCTGTATCTCTCTAGAGGGTAAGCTTACTGCAGGCAGGATCTGCCGCACTTAGGGCTGCTGTATTCAGTGCCTAGCATAGTGCCTGGCACATGGCTGGTGTTCAGTAATCATCTGTTGACGAGATAAATGAATAAATGAGGTTACAGACCAAATGCTAGCTCATGAAGCCCTGGAGAGAGGCAGAGCCTCCTAGAGGCCTGGGTTCTGGACCCCACCACCCACTTATTTTAGCCGCCTTTTTCCTGGCTCAGATTTAGTTTCTCTAACAGGATGCTTGTGTCAGAACATGTGTTGTGACTTTGTGATTTTGGCATATTACATACAGGTTAAGAAAGCTGGACCCTGAGGAGGAAGATGATTCCTTTAATAACTATGAAGTCCAGTCAGAAGCCAAACTGGAAAGCTTCCCAAGTATTGGGCCTCATAGACTGTCATTTGACTCAGCCACGTTCATGGAATCTGGTAGGAATCGAGCAGTGTGACCATTCACTTTGGGAATTCTTCTTCCCACTATCCTATAACCTGCCTATGTTTTGTTCTGGGAGAATGGTTCTGAGGTGTTTTTTAGTGTGGCCAAGAGTCTTCCTGGATTAGTCTTAGACCTGAGCCCTGTGGTCAGCTTAGAGGTCTTCTGAAATGTCCAGGCTCGTACTTGCTGTGCTTTCTTATGGCCGAATTCAGAGGCTTCACTTTGCCAATTGAATGTATATAAGCACATACATACATCCATTGAGTGTTGAGTGTGTATCAGTGTATAACTGTTGAGTGAGATTAGTGCATATGGCAGCACTCAGAGGTCTGCCCTTTGATGTCCACCTTAGATATGGAGACTCAGAGAGGCTCGATCATAGCTGCTGAGAGCTGGAGCCAGACATTGAACCCAATAGCCTGATCTCAGCACTGCAATGTGGTATTGTGTCCACCTGGATCAGATGGTAGAGGGAAGGAATAGTCTTTAATGTCCCAAAGAAAATGGGAGACCCTGGCATGGAAGATCGTCTTTATTCAAGTCAGGTTGTTCTTGCTCCCTGGGCAGAGAAGCAGGACGTACATGAATTCCTGCTGGAGAACCTAACCAATGGGGGCATCCTGGAGCTGATGATGCGCTACCTGAAAGGCATGGGTCACAAGTTCTTGCTAAGGTGGCCTCCAGGCCTGGCGGAGGTCGTGCTCAGTGTCTACCACAGCTGGAGGAGGCACAGCACCAGCCTGCCCAACCCGCTGCTGAGGGACTGCAGCAACAAGCACATCAAGGTTGGTGGGGGAGCCTCTCAAGGGCTGGTATTGAACTTGTACCATGGCATGGGGACAAGGATCTTGCATGGGTGAGGGACTGCTGTTGTGTTTGGCTGCATCTATTTGTGGGCCTGGAACCTGGGCTTTTGTGGTATTGAAGCAGGAAGTCACTGAACCTGGTTTGTGCCTAGAAAGCTCCCTGATGGCTGAGTGGAGGATAGACTTGGGGGAGAGAGTGGGCTCAGGGGGCCGTCAAGAGGCTACTGCCATGCCAGGTGAGTGGTGGCTGAGATCCAATGGTATTAGTGGGGTGCTGGATTGTGGTTGCAGAGCTGACAGGATGAACCGGACATGGGTTGCGTGAGGGAATGAGAGACATGGGGAGGGCTTCTCGGGTTGTTTACTGAGATGGAGGAAGGCTCCTCAGGAGAAGCTGGAGGAGAGGGAAACATTTGGTTTGTTTGAGGTGCCAGGGACTGTGACTGTGGTTTTTGTTGTTGTTTGAGACAGCGTCTTGCTCTGTTGCCCAGGCTGGAGTGCAGTGGTGCAGTCACAGCTCACTGCAGCTTCAACCTCCTAGGCTCGGGTAATCCTCCCACGTCAGCCTCCTGAGTAGCTGGGATTACAGCCATATACCACCACACCCAGTTAATATTTAAATTTGTTTTGTTTTGTAGAGATAGGGGGTCTCGCTATGTTACGATGTTATGATGAAGTCTTGCAATGTTGCCCAAACTGGTCTTGAACTCCTGGGCTCAAGTGATCCTAATGCCTTGGCATCCCAAAGCACTGTATTATAGGCATGAGCCATCATGCCTGGACTGTGACTTTTAACACTTAAACAGAAAGCAAAAGCTAAGTAGGGTGCTTAGAGAAGCGTTGGGGGCTGCCAGCAGTAGGGGGCTTAGCCTCACTGAGCCTTGTCTCCCTGCTGCATTCCACACCCCAGCCTCCTCCACCTGGTGCCTCCTGGAGCTCGAGGGAGCACAGGGTGCTCTGGCCCCCTACTCCTGTTGGAGGTGGGACACTGAATGCTGAAGCAGGAGCACTGGGAGCATTCAGGGCTGCCTGGTGGTCTTTCTGACTGAGAGCACGAAAGGTAGAGGAGCTTGTAGGTCAGCCATCCCTTGCTGGGCACCCTCCACTGGGATACCTCGGGACTACCTCCTGGCAGCTTCTGCCTACCCTGGGGCAGTTATGGAACAGCAGGAGGAACCAGGGTTTCGATCCCCAGGCAAAGTTAGGCTGATGATCACCTTCCAGTTGTGCCCACTGGGCAAGTGCCTTCTCATCGCTGAGCCTCAGCTTCCTCAAGTGCCCTGGGAATGGTATGCCAGCTGCCCAGAACTTTTAAGGGTTGGGTACTGTAATTTGGATGCAGTGTCTGGCCCAGCACTTGGCAGGTAACAGGGCTGCCTCTTCCACAGGACAAGAACTCTGAAGACAGGTCTCCCGGCCCTTCCCAAGTCTTATTCCAACATAGATCCATGTGCCTCTTTTTATGTCCTGGCAAGTAGACACTGATTATCACTTATGAAATATGAAATGGCAAGTGGGTAGAAAGAAGAATATTTTTATCAAAAAGTAAAGTTTAGTTTGGTTTCCTTCCACCCTCCCCAACCCCCCACACTGTGAAGAGGCTTTGTGATATTGTTCCTGGCCTTCCTATGCCTGTCCTGCAGGACATGATGCTGATGTCTCTCTCCTGCATGGAGCTCCAGCTGGACCAGTGGCTGCTGACCAAAGGTAGAAGCTCTACAGGTAGGAGGCATTATATGTTCTGTGGCCAGGCTAATTTCTGAACCCCCGGCAGCTGGGAGAAAACTGAAGTGGGGAGACTGAGTCATGACATTTAGACTTAAATCTGCAGTAGGCACATTTTCTGGGTTGGCTTGTCAGGGTTCCAGGGAAATCTCCTGGACACTCAAGAAGTGGTTAGCAGTAGCTAAGCCCCCAGAGGGAGCCACCTACTTACTTTTGCTGTTATACAAGATTGAAGGAAGTGGGATCTGAGTTTTGATGTGACTGTTCAATGCAGTGCTTTATGTAGCTTCAATAATTTTCCTGGTAATATGGATTGTTCTCTCTCTCTGTGTGTTTTTTTTTTTTTTTTTTTTTTTTTTTGTGAGACAGGGTCTTGCTCTGTCACCCAGGCTGGAATACAGTGGCATGATCTTGGCTCACTGCAACCTCCACCTCCCAGGCTCAAGCAATTCTCCCACCTCAGTCTCCCAAGGAGCTGGGACTATAGGCATGTGCCACCATGTCTGGCTAATTTTTGTATTTTTTTTTTTTTTGAGACGAAGTTTCGCTGTTGTTACCCAGGCTGGAGTGCAATGGCGCGATCTCGGCTCACCGCAACCTCCGCCTCCTGGGTTCAGGCAATTCTCCGGCCTCAGCCTCCTGAGTAGCTGGGATTACAGGCACGCGCCACCATGCCCAGCTAATTTTTTGTATTAGTAGAGACGGGGTTTCACCATGTTGACCAGGATGGTCTTGATCTCTTGACCTCGTGATCCACCCGCCTTGGCCTCCGAAAGTGCTGAGATTACAGGCTTGAGCCACCGCGCCCGGCCAATTTTTGTATTTTTTGGTAGAGATGGAGTTTCACTATGTTGGCCAGGCTGGTCTCGAGCTCCTGACCTCAAGTAATCCACACACCTCAGCCTCCCAAAGTGCTGGGATTACAGGCATGAACCACTGGGTCCAGCTTCATTCTGATTTTTAAACCACCAGCTGGTGGAATGTAGATACGCTTAGTAGTGTCTACAAAATTACTTCCCCTTGCCCCTGACTCTTGGGGGCTCTCTGCATATCTTTGTTTTAACTGGTCCAACCTCTCTGATGCCTGCCACTCAGGGAGCTTTAGGGCGCTGAGGGCTCCAGGGTACCCCTGGAGATAGGGTGGGTGTGGTTAGGGCTGAGGGCAATTTCTGAGAAGCGGAATGGCATTTGAATGCTACACATGAAGTTGACTTGTTGGCCTAATGGTTTTCAGTTTCTCCTCGGAACTGCCCTGCTGGTGTGGTGAATGGCAGATTTGGACCTGACTTCCCAGGGACCCACTGCCTCGGTGACCTCCTGCAGCTGTCATTTGCCTCATCTCAGCGTGATCTGTTCGAGGATGGTTGGCTAGAGTTTGTGGTCCGTGTTTACTGGCTGAAGGCTCGCTTCCTGGCACTGCAGGTTGGTTCCATGGTCAGCTGCTTGGCGAGCATGCCCTGACACCCAGCAGCGTGGGCAGAAAATTGACCATGTTGAGAGTGTGTGTGTCAGTGAGATGCAGTAGGGAATTCTCAGCATCTTAGACTTCCAAACATGATACCAGTCTGTAAAGATCTTCAGCATAACTACAGAGCTCTGGAAGGCACCTACCCTGCCTCTGTAGGCCCCCACTCAAGATTGCCTTGGCATCTTGACCCTTTGCTTATGTTTTCCTGAGAGAGTCTAAGCAAATGAATGAACAGATAGAGAGCTTTATAGAAGGGAATTATTCACCTGTTTTGTGAAAGTTCTGGGAAAGCTTCTCCTTAGAGCCTGGTCTAGAAGGCCAGGATGGATTGGCTGCTACCTAGCACCGTGCACATGGTGGTACCTGGTACACTGTGGTAAAATGAGTCAGGAGATTGCCAGGGACCATTTAGTCACTGTTTGATGTGAAGAACATTAGTTCTGGAATTAGGACAGGCCTAGCTCCTAATTCTGACTCTGCTCAAGTGTCCTCAGTGTTTTTGTCTGCAACATAGAGTTTATGATACCTCCCCTCACAGAGTTGATATGGATTGTTCATTCAGTCAACAAGTATTTACAAAGCCCTAGCTACATGCCAGGATTTTCTTAGAGGGTACAGCAGTAATTGGTAAAAACCCTGCCCTCATGGCGTCCACAGTCTAGTGAGATCAGGGGTGTAAGTCATCTGGCACATCATAGTCTTCTGCTTCTGTCCCCCGAACTGTTTTCCTTCTTATCAGGGAGACATGGAGCAGGCCCTGGAGAACTATGACATCTGCACAGAAATGCTCCAGAGTTCTACCACCATCAAGGCGGAGGCAGGGTCTGAGCGAAGAGACATTGTCATCCGGCTGCCCAACCTCCATAACGACTCTGTGGTTTCCCTGGAAGAGGTAAGTGGGAGTGAGTTTTTGTTTGTTTGTTTGTTCCCCCTCCCCTCCCTGAGATGGAGTTTCACTCTTGTCACCCAGGCTGGAGTGTAATGGCACAGTCTCGGCTCACTGCAACCTCTGCCTCCAGGGTTCAAGTGATTGTCCTGCCTCAGCCTCCCAAGTAGCTGGGATTACAGGTGCCTGCTACTATGCCTGGCTAATATTTTGTATTTTTAGTAGAGGTGGGGTTTTATTATATTGGCCAGGCTGGTCCTGAACTCCTGACCTCAGGTGATCCACCCACCTTGGCCTCCCAGAGTGCTGGGATTACAGTCGTGAGCCACCATGCCTGGCTGAAAGGTTTTAAATGGAGTTTTCTTAGTCAAAGATTTCTGATTTGGTGTAGTTAGCCCAGGCCTGACCTGTTTCTGAGGAACAGGAGAGCTTCCCACATGCTGAGCAGGGCCCCTGGTGGGAAGACAGGAGAGGCCTGGGAAAGGCTTCTCTAGCACACTGGGATACTACAGATCCCTGGTGGAAAGCAGGTGTGGGAGCTCTCACCAGCACAATTTAGGAGTGGTCGTTGCTCTGTTGCCCTCGCTATGTGTAGCAGCCACTCAGTGGAACTGGAAGGAAATATCAGCTGGAGCAAACCAGCATTGGGCTGGCCATGGGGCTGGGTCAGCAGTGTGTGGTGTATATGCCAGGTTCCACCCAGGTGCCACTTTTTTCATTGTGCAGCATCAGATCCTGCTGCAGTTCTGCATCTGTGACATATCCACGTTGGCTGAAAGTGGCCTTCAGACTCTCCTAGAGTTGTTTCAGGGACAAGTACAGGTACAGGACTGTCTACATGCCAGGGCCTCATCAGGTCCTACGTGCAGCATGTGGCAACCTCTGGTCCAGGCTTGCTGAGTCTTGACAGCCTGATGTTTCATGGTGCTACAAGACTGGTTCACTGAACTGTGAGCACAAGGCTGTCCAACTGTCTTGGCAGATGCTTTCCTGTAATTCCTCTGCTTCTGGGTAGTTTTTGGTTTTTGATGTGCTTGTTTTTTAAAGAATTGGATGCCTTGCCATTAACAGAAGAACTTTTAACATATACATTTAGTGAAAACACTGATGTATGAAGGAGGAGTCTAATTTTTTTTTTGGCTGGGACATAGTCTAATTTTTATCCTCCTCATCTAAGTCTGATAAAAGCAAACACTGGCCAGATTCAGTAGGGCAGGGGCGAGGGGTTTACCCTCATACAGCATTTCCGGGCCGTTTTCAGATTGATAAGAACCTGAAGTCACTGGAGCGGTGCCAGTCCCTGGAGGAGATTCAGCGGCTGTACGAAGCAGGCGACTACAAGGCTGTTGTGCATCTGCTTCGCCCCACTTTGTGCACCAGTGGGTTTGACCGGGCCAAACACCTGGAGTTTATGACTTCCATTCCTGAGAGGCCAGCCCAGCTGCTTCTGCTGCAGGTGTGTGCCGCCAGTGTCCCTCACACCCGCTTGCACCTTCTTTCCTTGCTTGTTTGTGTTTATTCTCTGGAGGCTCTGCGGTAGTGCTTGAGAACACATAGCTAGAAGAAAGGGGATGCCAAAACCACTAAGCCCCCAGGAAGACGTTAGTCAGAAAATATGGTCAAGACTAGGAGAAAGTTAGAACCAAGGACTGCAGGTTCTAGGGTTTTGCATGGCTCAGGGTGAGCCCCACACTTGACTCAGAACTTCTGCATGACAGAGGAGGAAGGAAGAATGGTCAGGTTATCATCTGTCTAATCTGTCCGTCCACCTGTTTTTTCATCCATCTTGTTTTATATTGCTTTCTTTGTTTTGTTTTGTTTTGTTTTTTTGAGACTGAGTTTCACTCTTGTTGCCCAGGCTGGAGTGCAATGGCACCATCTCAGTGCAACCTCCACCTCCTGGGTTCAAGCATTTCTCCTACCTCAGCCTCCCAAGTAGCTGGGATTACAGGCATGTGTCACCGTGCCCAGGCTGGAGTGCAATGGCGTAATCTCGGCTCACAGCAACCTCCGCCTACCAGGTTCAAGTGATTCTTCTGCCTCAACCTCCCAAGTAGTTGGAATTACAGGCATGCGCTACCACACCTGGCTAATTGTACTTTTAGTAGAGATGGGGTTTCTCCATGTTGGTCAGGCTGGTCTCGAACTCCCAATCTCAGGTGATCTGCCCGCCTCCCAAAGTTCTGGGATTACAGGCATGAGCCACCATGCCCGGCTTCGTATTGCTCTTTAAGTTAACTATTGGTAAATATAAAAGTGGCTAAAATATCTGTACACTGTGATATTTTAAAATCAAGATAAAATAAAGACCCATGTAGTTGAAGAAAAAGAACACTAGCCTTGTGTTTGAAGCCTCATGTGCTCTCCTGAATCCTTCTGTGCTTCTGTTCTGCAGGAGGTAAACCCTTACTGGGAGCCTGCCAGGGAGCTGGCAGCTGCTGGGTGCTGGGCAGTTACTCAACCTCTCTTAGCTCAGTTCCTCATCTCTAGGATGGGGATGACCAATGTCCTTAGCTCAGAGTCCTATTGTAGGGATTACACAAGTTAATGTGTGTTGGCACCATGCCTGGCACTAGCAGGTGCTGTGGAGGTACTGCTGTCACCATTGCCACCATCCTCAGGAGGGTTGAGTTGACACTGAGATAAACATGGAAGATAATACAGAAAATATGCTTAGTGGCATTGAGTCCTGGTCCCTTATGTTTCATCCTACTAATCACATTGTGTTTATTATCTTATTGGGTACTTCCCCTTCAGTTTGGAAAGAGTCCAGTCTTTTCCCAGGCTTTTTGCACAGATTCTATGAAGCATTTTAGTCATTAACATTCTTGAACTGGGAAATAGTTAAGAGTTGTGACTGTGGGAACAAATGGAAGCAGCTCAGTCCTGAGGAAAGAGTTGGTTTGGGGAAGCAGGAGGGAAAGGGGGGTGGAGGGAAGGAGGCTCCGGCTCCAGGCAGAGGAGGTCAGTTGGGCCCAAGCCAAGATCACGGGCTGAGATGTGTGTGATCTTGTGTGTGCAGCTCAGTTACCTGGCAGACTGCAAAGTGACCCAGCATGGCTGTGTGTGGGAGGGACAGTCAGTATACCAAGAAGGGCGCTGGGTGTGAGAAAGTGGGAGAGGCCAGCAGTTTCTGCCTCCATAAGATGCTCTCAATGCTCAGATCTTGTCTTGCTCTTATTGTCTTCTAGAACAGCTGGATGTGGCAGGATGCCCCATTGATGGGGCAGGAGCTGCTGCTTGGCTGGACACTAAGCTGTGATAAGGGCTGTGCCTGAGGTCTGGGCTGAGTGCTGTGGAAGCTCCTGCTTTTTGTGAATTAAGGACTCCTGATTATTGCTCAGTTTTGAATTGAGAGTGTTTTCTTATTGATTTGGAGTGCTTTCTGTATATTAAAGATAGTAATCTTTTTCTCAACAAATCTTGCAAATATTTTTTCCTAGTTGTTTGCTCTTAAATTGCAGCTTTTAATGTTTTTTTCTTGCCATTTACAGAAGTTCTGAATTTTTATGCTGTCAGATCTTTTGATGTTTTTATACATGTGTGATTTTGTTCATTGTTAATTGTGGTTTTTGTTCCTTATGCTTAGACAGTCTTTCCAAGAGTGGAGAAATATTCATCCACATGGCTTGAGCTTTTATGGAGTACCTGGCACTGGGCCAAGAGGAAGGCTACTCTGAGGGAGCCCATGTTCTAGAGGGACAGACAAGAGACCCATCAACAGAAGATAAAAAGAAAATTTGCTTTTGTTTTATTCCAGCAGTGTTAATGTTTTATGTTTTGCATTTAATTTGCTTCATTTAGCTTTTCTTGAGTGAGACGTTGAAGTTAGAATCCTCTCCTGTATGTGTGTGGTGGAGCTTTTTCCCAGTTTAGGCAAGCTGCCTATTATGTTCTTCAGTATAATTGGACAGTTTGCATCTTGTTGAGTTAACTCTTAGTTCTTAATATTTTTCATTGCTATATTGAGCATAATCTTTTTGTTGTTCATTATCTTTTCCAGGTATTCCTACATTGCTGGCTTATAGGAATCCTGTTATTTTTTTTGTGTTTGAGTCTAGGTGCTTCGTTGAATTCCTGTTATTTCCTGTTATTTTCTGTCTGGCTTGTTTTATTGTGTTTGGTTAGATGATTGTGTTGCCCGCAGTTGATCGTAATTTGGTCTCCTCATTTGTTGGTGTTTATTCTGCATTTTTGCTTTCTGGCCTTGAGCCCTGGAGATTATGTCATATTTTAGAGCACCATTGGCAGGTCCTTGTCTTGTTCTTGACTTTCACAGTGACTCTGGTTGCACTAATAGTCTCTGTCATGCTGGAAAATAATCCTCTGGCTCTCATATGTTGGGTATTTTAACCAGGAGTTATCAGCTCAGGCTTTGGACCCCCACATCAGCACCCCATAGGCATCCTTACACTGCAGGGGCCTCCTGGTAAAGGGTGCTGGCTTTTTCTAAAGAAACACAGGCACCATTTTCCTGGCAATCATGGTTTATACATTGGGGGAGGTTTTGATGTGTGTTCAGATATTGCACCACATTCCAAAGGCGGTTTCAAGTATTTGACTCCACACCTGTTGGTGTCACCTCAGAGAGTGGCAGCTGCACATGTCAAGGTTGGGAGGAGCTGCTGCTGAGCCTGGGCTGTGGCAAGCTTAGAGCCCAACAGGGCACTGGGCAGCAGGTGCTTCCTGCAGACATCAAGCGGCCCACCAGATCTGTGAATTCACAGACAGGCTCTGTTTCCCCATGCATTGGCACAGTGATGAAAGAGAGATCCCAGGCGTTTAAATGGGTCATATTCTAGGGCAAGAAGAAAAAGGAGCTTTGCAAAAAGCGATGGCTTCCAAAGAGAATCTTTTAAAATAGAAGTAACAGTTCAGTGTGGTGTTCTGAGAGCTCTTCCATGTGCCAGGCACTGTGCTGAGTGTAATATGGACATCGGCTCATTTAATGCCCACAGTGCCTCTGAGGGGATGATGTGGTGGCTCAGGCTCAAATGGCTTATACATTGGCCCCACCAGGGCACCTGGGGAAGAGGGGCTCATAGAATGACTTTAGCGTTGCCTGGCCAGTTGCCCCCTGTTGTAGCCTCAGCCGAGGCCCTCCTCCACTGAGGTAGTCCCTCCTGGTAGTCTGCCTCTTCCCTGCTGAACCCCTCTCAGAGCCCTGGTACTAGATGGGCACAGTGGCTCTGGGGAGAGCTGACAGGTGTTGGGGTCCCTGTCTGAAGACACAGCCTCATTCCCAGCATCCCCACTTTATAAATGGGGAAGGTGAGGTACAGAGGTGAAGCCTTTCTGAAAGCTCCCTGGCTGGTGGCATTCTCTGCTGCCATTGCACACAGGTCACGAGACTGCCTCTCCAGGCGCCTCTGGGCTGCATGAGGCCTACGCTGTGCTGGGGCTCATGCTTCCCTTTCTTTTGCTGCTCCTTATCTGTTTTTCTTCAGTTGTTCTTGCTCAGGCCCGAGGCACTGGGCAGATGTACTGAGCTCACTGTGCACTTCCACCTGGCTCCTTTCTGTGCTAGGACTCCTTGCTCCGGCTGAAGGACTACCGGCAGTGTTTCGAGTGTTCTGACGTGGCCCTGAACGAGGCTGTGCAGCAGATGGTGAACTCAAGCGAGGCTGCAGCCAAGGAGGAGTGGGTGGCCACAGTGACCCAACTGCTGATGGGCATTGAGCAGGCCCTCTCTGCGGACAGCAGTGGCAGCATCCTGAAGGAATCATCCTCCACCATTGGCCTCGTGCGGCTCACCAACAACCTCATCCAGGTAAGCCCTGACTCCTTCTCACCCTGCCCTGCCCCAGCAGGGATGTCTCTCTGATGTCCCTCTTCTTCAGTAGTTCATAGCTTTCACTGCTAATTAGACACCCAAAGGGGTCTTGATGGCTTCTTTGGAACTTTCGTCCTCTGAGGAGGGGTTTGTGCACAGGCTGCAAACCTTCCTGGGGTTGGTTGGATCTGGGGATTAGAGACAATGTAGCACTCGGTGCCACAGGGTTCTTCCAGACCATTGGTCTCAGAGGGAAGAAATAACCTCAGTGGGGAGGCCCTGGTCTGCCTGCAGTGAGCTAGAGGCAGAATGGGAGCCCAGGCCAGGACGCTCCAGCACCCCATGCCATCCTGGAACCTCCAACTGAGGGGTGGTCACAGTACCTTGCATCATCCAGGAAGGCTTCAAAGCAGAGAATCTTCTTCTGAGGCACTCTGGGCTCTCTCCTCAATTCCTTCTCAGGCCATCAGCAAGTCCTACCAAATCTGTATCCTCACCCCTGCAGCCTTTGTTTCTCCCTCTTGTCTTCATCTTTCTGCTGTAGTCCAGGCCACTGCTGCTCTTGCTTGAGCTGTGGCAGCACACTCACCACAGTCTCCTCTGCCCACTCCAGCCACTGTCCAGCCACAGAAGCACCTTTCCAAAACAGAAATATGAATGTGCTTCTCCTTCACTTAAAACCCTTCATGTTCCCTTCAGGTTGTGTGTCACCTAAGGTACACTGAGCCCCAGCCCTGTCTCTCCCACTGGTCTTCTGCTCTCTTGGCTGCAGCCCTCCTGGGCTACCCTCTGGGGTCCCTGCCTACATGCCTGTCCTCTGCCCCTACTCCTCGCCCTCCCTGGCTGTTGGACACACCACAGCCATTCACCTGGAAACCCCCTCTAAAAGGCTCTCCCCTGTCTGCCCCACCCCTCCTCTGTGAGCCACTGTGGCTGCATCTGTTCTTATCATAGCAGCCATACTGATCCTTTGCACTCGTGTAGCTTGTCCATGGCTGTCTTCTCTCTGGGCTCTCAGCTCCCCCATGCCCTCTTCACAGGACATAGCACATAGTAGGTACTGAGGGTATCAGTAACTGCATGTGGCATGAAGGAAGGCGGTGTGACTCTATCTTTGGACACTGGGCCTCTGTCCGATGACATGCTGAAGATCTGCTAGGTTACAGTGCCCACATCAGAGCAGTGGGAGTGGGCAGGCAGCATGTATCAGCTCCCCAAGAAGCCGCCTGCCTCTCCCCAGCCTGCCCTGAAGGCTTACCTTGCTGTGACACTTCTGGTCTCTCCTCCCCACCCCCCGTCAGGTCATTGACTGCAGCATGGCCGTGCAGGAGGAGGCTAAGGAGCCCCATGTCTCTTCAGTGCTGCCCTGGATTATTCTACACCGAATCATCTGGCAGGAGGAGGACACTTTCCACTCCCTGTGCCACCAGCAGCAGCTCCAGAACCCAGCAGAGGAAGGTGCACAGGAAGTGGGTGCAGTGGGGATGAGCTCTGACTCTCATGTCTTTGCCCTTGTCCTCTGTCCCAGGGCCCTGGACCTTATCCAGATGTTGTGAGTGGGGCTCAATCCACTCAATCCAAGGATTTGCATGTGCTTGGACACAGGCAGAAGTGTCCCTGGTTCCTCCCTCAGGGAGCTTACTGTGCAGTGGGCGCAGGAGACCGTGTGGAGTGTTGCATGTTTGGTGCAGGTGGCAGCATGGAGGGAGTGACAAGAGGTGACTACTTATGAGGAATGCTGACACTACTCCAGGAGGCCTTGTACCCACTAGCTTCTTTAATCCCCATCACACCCCAAGGGATGGTAAGCCAAGGGCAGCATGGAGTGAGCACAGGTTCCATGTCCCAACTGTCACTTCTTTGGGCAAGTCATATAACCTCAGCCTCTGTTTCCCCATACCTACATTGGGAATAATAGTATCTATCTCAGAAGGTTGTTCTGAGGATGAAATGAAATAATAAAGCCATGAATCACCATGGTGGGTCAGTGCCTGGCTCGTGGTGGGTACTGAGTGATGAGAAGCCAGGGAGGGCAAGCCCCAGACTCTTAATGGAGGTGGCACTGGATCCAGGGTCAATGCAATGGTAGAAAATGTGCTGGATTGAAGAAACGACAGTACAACAGCTAAAGGACACATAAAACAAAGATTGCCTATAATTTTCCCAGATGGATCTTTTTTTTTTCACATTTTTAATTTTCTTGCATTTGCTGTCCAGACTTGGCTTAATGCACATCTAGTTTTTGTGCAGTTGTTATAATTATACATGTCTATCAATGCTTGTATTCAACTAGCTTAAAATTAAGTTTATTGAAGATTTTTCCTCTATAATTTGTAAAACAAGGAAAGTGGAAAGGAAAGAGTCATCCCTATTCCAACTGTTCACAGAAAACCAGAGTTAACATGTGGTTTGTCTCCTTCCCTTCACGCTCTCTCTATAATGTTATTCACTGCTCAGAAATTTATCAGCTGCTCAAGACATGTCAGGACTCTGAATAGGACACCTCTGGGCTTGATAGGTTTGTGGTGGTGGGAAACAGTTCAGCTGTCTAACAGCACCAAGCTAGCATGGCGGACTGAGAGGAGAGCACCTGATGCTGCCCATGGTTGTGGGTGTGGGTTGAGTTGAGCACTGATGGAAGAGCAGGAGCAGAGGAAGACACCGGGGAGGTGGAGTAGGGGCCAGGGACTGAGCAAGCCTTAAGTCAGATAGGAGGCCTGGGGCATGGGGATTGGACAAGGGAGGAGGGGCCAGATTGCAAAAGGCTTTTATTCTCTGTTTTGTAAAGCTATTGCTCCATTTTGCTCCATTGTTTTCATCATGCTGATGAGAAGTGCATGCTCTATTGAACCGTACCCCCAGCTGAATCTTTAGTTTGGCTACACTACTTCATTCTTACAGGTCATGCTGTGATGAACACTTTATGTATACCTTTTTGCTTCTACTCAATTGATTTTTTAGGATAAATTTCTAGGAATGAATATCTTTAGCGCTCTTGACAATTACTACCTCTGGTACCTCATTGTTCTCCAAAATGATTTTAGTGGTGAAAAAAAATTAATGTTTACAACTATAAGTGTTTGTTATTTTTCTTAAAAAAATAATGCAAAAAGACTTCTGGATTGAAATTCTCCTTTCCCTCAAAATTATGCAAACAAAAATTAGTTTCCAAAAAACTACTAATAGGTAAACACGGAGAGACGAATAGTCAAGTACCTTAAACTTTGAAAAGTACATCAAAGAAAAAAGAGAGAGTGAGGAAAGGAAGGAAAGGAAAGAAAAGAAAGTTTCTGGTGGAGTGGCACTAGGTGTCTCTGCATGTCCCTCAGCAGGAGAACTGAGGGAAGATAGCAAGTTGACCAAATCCCGGGACATATTATTAATATTCTCATTTGTGGAGAGTCGGGTGAGGGGGAAGCTCCTCCATCCCTCCTTGGCCTTAGCAAAGGCAGGAAGAGCCGCAGGGTCCTGCCATTTTCCAGTGAGCAGACTAAGCTGAGGGAAGGGGCCCTGGAGTAAAACACTATGGTTAAATAGTGAGGAGCCTGGTGAGGATGTTATTACCCAGGAAAAATAATAGTAGTTATCACATATTGAATTCTCTGGAAGCAGATACTAAGGCAGGGTTTATTAGGAAGGCGGAGGAAGAAGGATTGGGCTTTTGAGCTGACAAACAGAATGAAACAAAAAGGAAAATTGCAGAGCTGAGGAAAACACTGCAAACCAGATCTCACCATTATAAAATCATAAATGCAAACATCAAGGAGCAGAATGAATATGACAAATTGAAATAATTGATGCAATTAAGAGTCAAAAGCGACAGAGCATGGTGACTCAGGCTTGTAATCCCAATGCTTTAGGAGGTCAAGGCAGAAGGATTAGTTGGGGCCAGGAGTTCAAGACCAGCCCAGGCAATGTAGTAAGACCCTGTCTCTACAAAAAGTAAAATTTAAAAAAAAATTAGCCAGGTGTGGTGGTGGCACCTGTAGACCTAGCTACTTGGGAGGCTGAGAGGGGAGGATGACTTGAGCCCAGGAGTTGAAGGCTGCATTGAGCTATGACCGTGCCACTGCACTCCAGCCCCGGCAACAATGAGACCTTATCTTAAGAAAAAAATGAAGAAAAAAGTACAAAATAAATTTCACGAAAGAAACTTATTTTTAGTGGCTTCTGACATGTTCTGTCCTGATCCACTCTAAAAATGCTAGTTACAAGTTGTTAATGGGTTATGACCCAGAGTTTCAAAAATACCAAGGGATCTTTAAAAACAAGTAATAGTTCTAGTGGTAAACAAATGTGTAACTGGAATTCAGTAGTTCTTTTTCCTCCTGTTTTACTCTTTTTCTTCTGTATTATTCAGGTAGACCTAAATCTAAGAACCTTTAAGGCCAAGCGCTGTGGCTCTTGCCTATAGTCCCAACACTTTGGAGGCCAAGGCAGGAAGATCTCTTGAGGCCAGGAGTTTGAGACCAGCTTGAGCAACATAGTGAGACCCTGTCTCTGTAAAAAATAAAAAAATTAACTGGGTGTGGTAGCTTGTGCCTATAGTCCCAGCTACTCAGGAGGCTGAGGCAGGAAGATTGCTTGAGTCCAGGAATTGGATGGTGCAGTGAGCTATAATTGTGCCAGCTGTACTCCAGCCTGGGTAACAGTGAGACCCTATCTTAAAAAAAATTTTTTTACCTTAAGAAATGGCATGTGTAGTGTGGGTTCCATTATTATAAATTACTTTTCTGTCATTCAAAATGCATCAGATATGCACAGAAGGATGCTTCGACTGAGATTTACCAGATGTCAGCATTGGTTCTCTCTGGGCTGGTATTTTGATGAATAAAGTGTGCTCCTTTATATTTTCCTATGTGGCTTGAATTGTGTTTTGGTAAGTGTGTATTGCTTTAATAAAGCCAGTCAAGTCACTACTCATTTAAAAAGGCAAAAAAAAAAAAAGGGAAAAATCTGTGATCATGTTGGTGAAGACAGAAAAGCCCAAAAAGAAGAGACTGAACCTCAGAGGCCCCCTGCAGGTGTGCAGATTCCCCTGCTAACTCTGTGTCTGTCTGTCGGTCTGGGCTTTCTCTAGGGATGTCGGAGACGCCCATGCTTCCATCCTCCCTCATGCTGCTGAACACAGCCCACGAGTATTTGGGCAGGAGGTCCTGGTGCTGCAATTCAGATGGGGCTCTGCTGCGATTCTATGTAAGTGCTTCCCCCTGGGCTGCAGAGTACCACTGCAGGGCTGGAGCAGGAGGTGGGATGTGAAGAGGACAGATTCATGTTGGCATACTCAGCTTGCTTGGCCTCCCCAGAGTGAGCCCACTATGCGTCTTTGACTTACTGCATTATTTACTGTAGTTACTGAAACTTGTCAGAAAGTCTGATAAGACTTCCTTGCCAGAAAGTTCCCCTGTGCACCTGAGGCTCAGGAGCTCTAGAGCTCTTGAACAGCAGGTGGATTTAGATCCACTTGTCCTTACTGAGTGTCTTCCTAGTCAGAGACAGGGCTAGGCCTTGTAATTGTAATTTTAGGAGTAATAACCACGTGCACCAACACTGCCTTCTACTGAGTCCTGTTTGCTAAGCATGACTCACAATGCCAAATAGTAGTTGCTCATTCAATAGCTATTATTACATCCATTCAGTCAGTAAATGATTAGTGAGTGCACACACACTTCCTTGCACTTGCCAGTTGTGATTGACTGGAAGTAGCTCCCTGGGTTTATTAGGGATAAGTAGCACTAACCTTTTCTCCAATTTCGCTGTTGATTAGGAGGCCAAGCAGCATGCAGACCAGTCACAGAGCACCTGGTGTTCTTGATATACCAAGAGAGGGTGTCAAACCCAGCCTATAATATTTATTCTTGAAATTCCGTTGGAATATAAGCATGCCCATTTATTTACATTTTAACTGTGGCTGCTTTTGCAATAGAGTGGCAGAGTCCAGTAGCTGTGATGGAGCTATATGGCCAGCAAAGCCTAAAATATTTAGTATCTGGCCCTTTAAGAAAAAATTTGCCATCACCTGCTCTATACCTTCTCTTCAGGGAACAATACCTACTCTTTCACAACTGCTGCCTCCCTCCCAGTACTTCCGATCTTCCTGTACTTTTCCCCCAGCGCTTATCCTCCAGCATGCTGTGTGATACACTCCTTCATTATGTGTGTTGTCTCTGCTCCACTGAAACTAACTTCAGAGAGAGTAGGGGGTTTTTGCTGTTTTTGTTCACTGCTGGATCCAAGTACCTAGTACAGCACCTGGCACATAGTAGGTGCTTAATAAATATGGGTTAAAGGAGGGTATGCACATGTATAGAGCTCATGTATGTATAGAGCTTGACAGTTTGCAAAACACTTAGGCCGAGGATATGATTTGGCCAGGAGACCCATCTGGCCCAGTTCCCTGTTGCTGGTTAGTGTCTGAGGCAAGTTCCAGCCCCAGCTCCAGATGCTTGAATGTTTCCCCTACCTTGCAAGCTCTGAGGGCCTCTGGGATGCTCACCCTGGGTCAGCTCTACCCTCCAAGACTATTTTTGGAAGAGTTTTGCCAGGCTGAGTCTGTAATTCTGCCCAGGACTCAGCCACTCCCTTCTTCTGCCTTCCCTCTGCCAATCAAAGAGTGCAGGGACACTCTGCTTCCATAAGGTCACCTCCACAAGGCCATACTCCTTATGCTGATTGGGAAGAATGAGTTAATATCTTAGACTGGCTTGGGTGGGAGTGGTGCTAAGAGTGAGGGGTGGGCTGAGGGGTAACAGAATGGTCCTATTCTGTTTTTCTTAATCTACATCTTTTCTGATGGAGCATGAATTTTAGCTGCTGTTATCTGCTAATGAATTTGAGGGAGTAGAAGTGAGTTGAGCACTGTTGTATTTCATTTTATAGTTCCTGATTTTCCTGCCCAAGGCCCAGCCTTTAGATTTCTTCAACCTTTGCAGCAACTCTCCTGACCACCCTGTGCCTTCTGCCTGCCATACTCCTCTTCAGCTTCTGCATGACTGGTTTGTTGTTTCCTTCCTGCATTTTCAAAGAGGCTTTTCTCTTTTGCCACATGCTGTCCTGTCTACTGCCGGGGACCATGTGCCCTTCTCCCACCAAGTAGCATCCCTGAGACCAGGGACCTTTTCTGTCTTGCTGTTTGAAGCATCCCTAGGGCCTGAGCAATGCCTGACATAGACTGCTGCCCAGTTTGTATTTCTTGAATGAGTGAATCAACAAACATAAAGACATTCATTCATTTCTAGCTGAGCAGTCATGATTCTGGGTGCTGTAAGGGTCATGAAGGTGAATACTTCTTTACCACCTCTTCTCTTTGCCCCAGGCTTGTGGTCTGCAAGTAAAAGGATTGCATCTTGAGAGTGATTTGAGGCCAATCAGGGGGACCTTTTGTGTGGATTGTTTTCTCTTCTTAGAATGGAATGTTCTCTGAGATAAATCCTCTCGGATCTCTTCCTTTCTTATTTCTTTTCATATGTTCTACTTGGGTTGATGAATTTTTATTTGTTCATCTCCACATAGCTCAAATGGCTCCTGTACTAAAGAGCCTTTATTAACACCTGGATATTCCCTCTTACATTGTGTGCCTACCACCCTCTGTGTGCCACACCCAGATTGTGTGTGTGTTGACAATCTGCTGTATTTGCCACAAATTTGTCTTCTGATAAAAATAAGAGTTACAAGAAAGCATGCCCTTCATTACCCTACCTCACTCACTGTCTTGAAGCTGGTGTGTATCTTTTTTCCACGTTTTTTAATACCTAATTGAGTCTCTCCAGTCACAGTGTGGTATATCTCACTGTTTATTTAGGTCTTATGCTTTCATGTCCCTTAATTCAGCTTGATAATTTTCTCCATAATACTCCTTATTATTTCCTTTCATCTTTTTTTTTTCAAAGTATGTCTGTAAAATTGTGTGTGTTTTGTTAGGTTGTTGCCTAGGTTTCAATTGTTTTTATTACTGTTGTAAATAGATATTTAAATGTCAGTTTTTCTATATTGTTTTTGTCGGCATGCAAGAATACTATTTTTTAAATAATAAATTTCTCTTATGCACAGCTCCTTTGCTTATTGCTTCTATTAATTTTAGTGGGTGTTAGACTTGAATTTTCTATGTAGACAGTCATACCATCCATGAATAACTGTTTTTTCCTTCCTTTTCAATCCTTATATATTTTTTTCTTTTTTTCAAACCCTTATACTCTTTGCCAGGGGTCACCAAAGCTTTTTCTGTGAAGGAACAAATAGTAAATCTTTTAGGCTTTGTACGTTCTAGGTCTCTCTTGCAACTATTCAGGGCTTCCATTGCCCCAGAAAAGCAGTCATAGATATTATGTAAATCAATGGGTACAGCTTTGTTCCAACAAAACTTGTAGACACTAAAATTTGAATTTCATATAATCTTCATGTGTTAAAAATGGAATCATTTAAAAATGCAAACATTGTTTTTAACTCCTAGGCCTACAGAACAGAGAAGGGCATGATTTGGCCCATGGACTTGTTTGCCACCTATGATACAGAGCTGTCTCTCTCCTTTTGGGGAGTGTTATAATAAATTCTAAACTACTGTTTCTTTAGTGATTATAGTTCCATTTAGATTTTCTCTTCTCAAGATGAAAGGTAACAGTTTCCACTTAGAGCATAAAGCTGTTCATGGTTTTTGCTTATGCTTTGGTAAGTTCTGTGGTACCTCTAGTTATGCCCCTTTTCCATTGCTGAAATCATTTGTACTTTCTCCCCCACCTTTAGTTTTATTTATTTATTATTTGTTTATTTATTTTTTGAGAGGGAGTCTCACTCTGTTGCCAGGCTGGAGTGCAGTGGTGCCATCTTGGCTCATTGCAACCGCCGCCTCCTGGGTTCAAGCGATTCTCCTGTCTCAGGCTCCCCAGTAGCTGGGACTACAGGCATGTGCCACCATGCCCAGCTAATTTTTTTGTATTTTTAGTAGATACTGGGTTTCACCATGTTGGCCAGGATGGTCTCATTCTCCTGACCTCATGATCCACTGGCCTCGGCCTCCCAAAGTGATGGAATTACAGGCATGAACCACTACCCCCAGCCAGTATTCATTCTTCTAATACACGTATTGAAGACTATATATTTTCCCCAAATACATCTTTATCTGCATCCTATATGTTCTGATATTTGGTGTTTGCTATTTTTGTGTAACTGATTTCTAATTTTGTTTTGTTTTTTGTTTTTGTTTTTGTTTTTTTTAAGATGGGGTTTCACCATGTTGGTCTGGCTGGTCTTGAACTCCCGACCTCAGGTGATCCGCCCGCCTTGGCCTCCAAAGTGCTTGGATTACAGGCGTGAGCCACCATGCCCGGCTGATTTCTAATTTTGTTGTGTTCAGCTGAGGATGTGGTATGTATTATATCTAGTCTTTGGTCTTTGTTTAGACTTGCTTTTCATCCAGTTTTGGCAAAAATCTCATGGATGCTTGAAAATAATGTATATTTGCTAATAGTTGGGCATAACAGTAGCCCAGCTATTAGCAAATACACATTTCATTCATAGATATAACTTGTTTACTATATTGTTCATATCCTCTCTGATCCTCATTTATGTTTTGTTTGAGGGAGATTCTTTTAGCCCTAATGGGAGTTATCATCTCATATTATAATTCTTTGTTTATAAATATTTGTTTAACTTTATTCTCTCCATTGGAATCTGAGCTTCTAAAAAACAAGGACTATGTCACACTATGCCTGTTATAAGAGAAGTATTCAGTAAATATTTATTGAGGAAATTATTGACTAAATAAATGAGTGAAGTTTCCAGGAGGCAAATAACATCTTATTCTGGTAGCTGGTAGAAACTGGCTAGGTGTGCTGGAAGAAGGGCAGCTTGGTGAACCCATCAGGAGGTTACTTCTGGGCCCAGAGTGGGATCAGAATAGCTCCTATTAGGATAACAAGACTTTTCCAGGAAACAAGTCTTTTTGGAATCAAGTCATGCAGGAGCCCAACAGACATAGCCACCTCAGGTTAAAAGAGTTGATAGAGTGGTGGTCTCTCTGGGGCTCTGCTGTGTCAGGGAGGCAGTGACTACAGGCCCTCACCTCAGGCATCTCTTCTGCCCACCACAGGTACGAGTACTCCAGAAGGAACTGACTGCATCCACCTCTGAAGACACGCACCCTTATAAGGAGGAGCTGGAGACAGCACTGGAGCAGTGCTTCTATTGCCTGTACAGCTTCCCCAGCAAGAAGAGTAAGGCCAGGTACCTGGAGGAACACTCAGCCCAGCAGGTGAGGATGCTGCAGTAGGCCCAAGGAAGAGGGAAGCAGGAGTTGTGAGCTTTCTTGAAGGATGTCATATTTGTCAACAGTCATCTCGGCAGTCCTGCTTGGAGTTGCATCAGAAGGAGGAGAGAAGATGGTCTGATGTAGTCTATCAAAGGACAAGGGTTTTTCTTGCAAAACTTATTTTCATAAATGTTGACTAGCATTCAACTAATGTTGGCTAATGTAGAGCCAAGTATGGTGATGTATACCTTTAGTCCCAGCTGCCCTGGAGGCTGAGGTAGGAGGATTGCTTGAGGCCAGAATTTCAAGACTGGAGGTGCACTATGATTGCACCTGTGAATAGCCCTGGGTGGCCGAGCAAGATCCCGTCTCTAAAAACAAATAACAAACAAAACTACCCTAAAACCAAAAACTGTAGCATGGCAATTGTTGATAGTTTATTTCCATTTTGGATATGAATAATTCCCTAGAGGTTTTCCATTTTTGTATTGTTTTGGTTTTTAGAGTGCTATTTGGTTTTAGAGTGCTATTATCTAATGGCTGCTCAATACTGTCAATTATTCTCTGATCTTAGGGATTCCATCCCCTAAAATGTAAGCTCCTTAAGACAGAGCCTCTGCTGTGGACCCCAAACCTAGGGGCACCCTCCCTGGTGTCAGCCTTCCTTCAGTAATTTGTCTACCAAGTGAAGAGGGTCAATGGCTGGCCCAAGGTCCCCACCCATGATGGAACCCACCCTCTGGCTCAGCCACATGGGCTTATAGAGCACAGCCCTTAGTTTCCAGTGTCTTTCTACAGACCAGGCTTAAGCTTTTCAGACACTTGGATTTGAGGACTATAGTGGGCATGCAGATTATTTTTTAAGTATAATGGGGATTTGTTTTAGGCTCTCCAATACGTCATAGCCTCATTTACATTGGACAAAGTGCGTTTCTATGGAGGAATACTTTTTTCCTTTTTCATTTACTCTGAATGTATTATGAATCCGCCTTCTGTCTTTTTTTCAAGGTGGATCTTATATGGGAGGATGCCCTGTTTATGTTTGAGTATTTTAAGCCCAAGACCCTTCCTGAATTTGACAGCTACAAGACTAGCACCGTGTCTGCTGACTTGGCCAACCTGCTGAAGAGAATTGCCACTATTGTGCCTCGCACAGAGAGGCCAGCACTTAGCCTGGACAAAGTCTCTGCCTACATTGAGGGAACTTCAACTGAGGTGGGCCCACAGCCTCGAGGAGGTGTGGGACGGGACGGGACTGGGTCACACTCTTCCCCTCTGCCACTGCTGTATATGCTCATTTGCTTTTTCTGCTCTGCACCAGACTGAGGGGCAGGAGAAGCTGGAGAGTCTGTCCTGTGACTAAATAGTCCTGGATTTACTGGTCACATCTGAGTCCTTGACTCCACCTCCCCTCATACTTTCCCTTTCACCTGCCAGGTACCTTGCCTCCCAGAGGGTGCTGACCCCTCCCCTCCAGTGGTGAACGAGCTCTACTACCTCCTGGCCGATTATCATTTCAAAAACAAGGAGCAGTCCAAGGCCATCAAGTTCTACATGCATGACATCTGCATCTGCCCCAATAGGTCAGTGACCAGAGTATGAGGCTAGGCTGGCTGCAGAGATGACTGGGGTGACTCCAGCTCAGCAAGCTCTTCAGTGGGCCACTTTGGGGTTTCCCTGCCCATTGCAATGAGACCGGGAAAAAGGAATGAGAAGATGGTTTAGCACTTTGCCGTTGTTAGGAAAGGCAGGTTTTCCATAAAAAGAGCAGAGCAGAAGGCCTCTTTCCCTAAGTCCTCTGGGAAGGTTATTGGTATAGGGTTATCGGAGAAGGTACAAGGTGTCCATCTGGGCCCTGGTGTGTAGGGCAAGGAGGCGCAGCCTTGCTCCATCCTGTTGGTTTTATGCTGCTTTCACAGCCCCAGGATGTATACTCTTGCTGCTTCCACTGCAGGCTTCTTAATTGTGATTGCCTTCTTGGGGAGAGTGATAGAAAAACTCAAGCCAGAGTTCTCTTTCTTTGCTCTGGTGCAGCGCACTGTTGGCATTAGTGATTGTCACGGTGGTACATGTAGGAGAGCTCATTGCATATGAAGCTCATGCTCTCTTCCTGTGGAGCCCTGTTTGGCTTTCTCTTAAAATGTAGTCATTAGCTGGAGCCTCCCAGGGGCCTTCTATACTTGTGAAATCTGATGCAGTTGATTAAGAGGGAATATTTTCTCATGGCTGCCACACCGAGGAGGTAAGCCTTGGGTGAAGGTCAAAACCAGGTTACCCTCTGTGGCTGACCTGCATCTAAAGGTCCAGAGTAGCATTTGTAGGCACAATTTTTGGAAGGACTCAGGGGCCAGACTATGGTAGCTTCCCTTGAGCCATAGCTGAGCACAAAGCCACCCTCACTTAGGGAAAACCAGAGAATTCTACCTTGTCAGGACCCCTCTGGCCAAGAAGAGAAGGGTCTGGGTCTAAGGGGAGAAGCCATTTGCAAGACTTGTGTAGCTCATGAGAAAGGTTCTCACAGACCTTCTTTAGCTTAGCCTGTGGTTTCCTCCAAGCAGGAAGCCATGTGGCAGAGCCCTGGCTGTCCTCTCTGGGGTGGCTGGGGACCTGTGTGATGGAGCAGTCCTATCTATGCTCAGTCTGGCTGAGTGCTTACTGTGACACAGTTAGAGTTTCCTCCTCTGTTTCCCTACTTCCACATCTGAAAGTGAGGGTGATAAAACCCACCTGTCTTTGCATGGCACCTCTCACCTGACAACCCCTTATTCAACAGAACTATGGCTCATGGCAGCTTAGCTAGGCCTCCCTCCAACCTGCATACCTGCCTGTTTAGAGGGTATCAACCCATTAGCCTGGCCCACTAGGCCACTCTGCCACAGACGCAGGGTCTCATATGGGATTGGCCCCAGTGCCAGGAAATCACCTAATGGCTTGATCCTGGGCTCCAGGACTTGGCCTCCTTCATTCTGGCCTTAACAGGCAGGTGCCAGGTGAGACTTGGGTCTTAGTCTGGTCTTCCATGCTAGCAGTGCATTAAGGATGGTTGGCATGTGGGAGGGTGGCATCTGTCCTTTTTTGATTGCCGTCTTTTCTGTTCTCTGTACTAGGATTTAGCAAATGCCCAGAGATCATCTTAGTCTTGATGTCTCTGTGGCCATTCCCCATCTCAGACAGGTTTCTTTGTTCTCACTATCAGTTTCTTTCAGGTGGTCTCAGAATGGTAGAGTCTCAGCAATCCTGTGGTCCTCTATTCTTCATTTTACTGCTGCGAACTGGGCTGGAAAGAGCAGGGTCTGCTCAGGGTCCTAAAGAGAGAATGGTGTAGAAGCTGGGTTGCTGGGGTCCTGGGGTCTCAGCTGCCCATGCTTCTGGTTGGCAGATGTGCTGATGGCAGGCTCTGCCAGCATAGGAGTACGTAAGGTCACACCTGGCTGAGGGTCTTCCTGGTGCTTCAGTTGGACTGCTGCTGCCTTGCCTTGTATAGCATTCCTTTTCCTATCCACCAGAGCTGTTCTGTGGGAAACCCCCCAAAGCAGGGGAGCAGAGTTCAAGAGCTCATGCATTAGAGCAGTTACTGCATGCCTATGAGATGCTGGGTGATTAAAATACATTTTGTCTCATAATGCCTGCAGCTCTTCTCTTGAAGTAGGTCTTCTAAGCCCTATGTCACAGGTTAGGAATGAAGGTTCAGAGACATGGCACGTCTAGGTCACGGTCATGGCATTAGTGAGTGGCAGAGCTGGGCTCTGAGCCCTGGTGTGGGAAGAGAGCTTCCATGGTGTCCATCTGCCTGTCTCCCAGGCTATCATTACCTTCCATGCTGTCCATGCAGTGTTGTTTTTAGCTGGTGCTTTTGTTACCACCACAGGTTTGATTCCTGGGCAGGCATGGCTCTGGCCCGGGCCAGCCGCATTCAGGACAAGCTGAACTCCAATGAGCTGAAGAGTGATGGGCCCATTTGGAAGCATGCCACGCCTGTCTTGAACTGCTTCCGTCGGGCCCTGGAGATTGACAGCTCCAACTTATCCCTATGGATTGAGTATGGCACCATGTCCTACGCCTTGCACTCATTCGCCTCACGCCAGCTGAAGCAGTGGAGAGGCGAGCTGCCCACTGAGCTCGTGCAGCAGGTGAGGAGGGGTTGCTGCAGATGGGCCTGCCATCCTTCTGTCCAGACATAGTGCCCTCAAGTAAACAAAACTCTGTCTCATTCGTACTTTATTGTTGTCCACACATCCATGCTGGGAGTTCACTGATGACTCTCCCTTGAGGCTCAAGCTATACCATGGTCAGTGACAACTTGGTCCCTGGTCTTTGGACACCTAGTCTAGTGTAGACAGATTTAGGGACAGGCTTTTAGGCTCCCAACTGGTCAGCCATTAGTTATAGTGTAGTTGAGAGATAGGGAGGGGAGAGGTGATGGCCACCAGAAGTAGCTATTTCTTCCATTTTCCCTCAGAGGAGCTTGTTGGATCCTTGTAAAATTCTTGAGCTTAGGTTGGGATTTTTGAAGTCTCTCTTGGTAGGGGATTACTCTAGTGCGGGATGCTGAGTCTGGCCCTTAGGTCTCTGTTCAGTAGGGTACCCTTGGTTCCTTGAGATGGAAGTGAAGGAGTCATACTGACATGTTTAGGCTAGTACAGCAGTAGCAGTAGTACAGTAGCACCGCACCCTGGAAGAGGAGAGGGGAAAGAAGTGTCACCACAGCCTTGTCTTCAGCATTGCTTCCTTTAAAAAATTACTCTTGGCCAGCCATGGTGGCTCACACTTGTAATCTCAGCACTTTGAGAGACCGAGGAGCGCAGATCATGAAGTCAGGAGTTCAAGACCAGCCTGACCAACATGGTGAAACCTCATCTCTACTAAAAATACAGAAATTAGCAGGGCGTGGTGGTGCATGCCTGTAATCCCAGCTACTCAGGAGGCTGAGGCAGGAGAATTGCTTAAACCTGGGAGGCGGGGGTTGCAGTGAGCCAGGATCACGCCACTTGCACTCCAGCCTGGGCAACAGAGTGAAACTCTGTCTCAAAAAAAAAAAAAAAAAATACTCTTAAATCTTATAGGGGACACAGGCTTCTTTAAATCAGTATTAAGGGCAAAGCTCAGATCCCTCTGGCTGCCCCTACCACCTCAGAAATAGTTAAGCTTGTTTCTTTCTAGACTTTAAAAAAAAATACTTTTTATACATAAATACATACTCCTAGAAAAAAAACACCAATCTAAATGCTATCATACTGTATATAGTACTCAGCTGCCTTTTTCACTCAGCACCACGCTATTGAGTTTTATCCATGATAATTCCTATGGATCTAGTACATTCTTTTAACTGCTATAACACTATTTTATTGTAACTGTTCTGCACAAAAGTCCCTTGCAGGATTCTATTTGTGTTGCAGTGGCCCCAGAGTCGTGCAGGGTGGGGACTGAAGCTACTGCCCTGGGATGCAAAGCCTCACTCCCCAAGAGGCCTTCCCTGTAACAGCAGGAGCTCCATTATCCTCTGCTGGGGCACAGTGGGCTGAGCTGATCATGGTCCTTGGGATTTTCTCCCTAATCTTCCACCAATGATGCCAAATGAGATTTGGCAGAGTGGGAATTTTCCAGGAAATAAATGGGGTGAGAAGTCAGAGCGCCCTTTCTGCCATTGGCACTGGTTTGTAGAGCTTTGTAGAGGTCTGCCCTGGAAGGGAACAGGGAAGTTAGGGAGTGGGTAAGGAGACTGAACTCAGCTTTCTACACACCTTTTCCCCTTGCCTTGTTCTTTCCTCTACTTAGGCTTATAGCCTTTGGGACTGAGCTCGGTGTTGATCTGATGGAAGCCATTGGCGCAGGAAGCTCAGGTCCTGAAACTGGGTTCCCAAGCCATCTTGCTGGAGTACCACCTAGGGTGGTAGGAGGGAGATGGAAATCCACCAGGAATGCAGATGTCCCGACAGAGAGGGAGGGAAGGTGGGGGGAGGTTTTCCATAGTTGTCCATGGTAAAAACTGCCTCACAGGGCTGCCTTGTGCCTCCTGGGTTCTTTCTGCCTCTGGAGAGACAGCTTCCAACCCTGAAATGTGTCATGGGGACACAGTCCCCTGATTGCTATTTTTCTGTCTGGATTTATTGTGCCTTAAGGATGGGCTGCAGGACACATGTTGACAGCTGTTTGAGCTTCTGTGTGCTTCAGCTTCTGCCTACAAACTCCTCAGAGTTGGTGGTATAGGAGAACAAATGCTTTCCCCATGATGTTAATTCTCAGGCAAGAGGAAAGGCCTTGGAGCTAGGACTTTCTAGCTGTGGGACCTGGAAGCGGTAACCTGGCATTTCTGTTGTTCCTTCTCCAAGGCAGTATTGTGAGAGTTCATTGGGAACACCTGTCTTCAACCATCTCCTGAGCCCCTCTTATGGGCACCCCATACGCAAGGTGAATAAGGTGCCTGTTCTGTTCTGAGATGGCAAGGTAGTGAGAGGGTGTCTGTCAGAGCTTCTGAAACACAGCAGGCCCTAGGTGACTGCCCCTTCTGTTCCTGTCTGAGGTTTTGTGACTGCCACACCATAAGAACAGGGACATTGGCAGTGTGCCCTGTATGGGGAAGGGGTGGGGGCCTAGCCTCTTGCCAAGGGTCTGCATGGTACTAGATGCCAGCCCAGACAGGGCTCTTCACAGCTACCCTCTCTTTCTTGGCAGGTGGCTGTTATAGGTGCCAGTGGCAGAACAGGGTGGGCAGTGGGGCTAGTAATTTGGTCCAGGTCACACAGCTACAAAGTAGTTCGTGTAGAAGGACTTCATTTCAGCCATTGCCTTTTACTTCAGCGCATTTGCTACACAGTCCCATCTTGGAGGGGATGTGGTGGAGTCACCTGGTTGGTCCCGCGTTTGGCCCTGCACTGTGATTCCACTGTATTTCACCGAGTGGTGATCTCTCAATTCCTATGTGGTCATTTTTTTTTTTTCCTGAGAAGTGTCTAACAGAACACTGGGTAGCAGATTGCTCCCTTATGTCAGTCCTGGGGCCATTGCTATAGGGTTTTCACATAAACAAGCACCCACTGGACAGACATCCAAGGGCAGGCTCGACTTGGCTGGATGAGAACATGAGGCACCTCCTGCAGGCTGCAGCAACTGCCCTTGCCAGAGACCTGCCTGCAGCCTCTTCCCTTCTCACTGGCCCCTGAGGTCAGGCAGGAAGAGGCTTTGGTTTCCCTGCCATTGATCCAGGACCACAGAGAGGAGGGATCAGAGACCTAGGCTGCTCAGAGCAGCTCTGTGAGCCCACACAGCCAGGCTTCTCTCTAGCTTCCAGCACAGAGTTCTAGAATGTGGAGGCATGAGTCTGCCTGGCAGCTGACTAGGGTTAGGACGCCTCTTAAAAGGTGACCCTCTGTGCTAGCTGTTTCCTTCCTTCAGGCTGTGAGAGGGTGGCTGGAGGTGCTTGCTGCAAATGCAGACTCCTGGTCAGTGAGTCTTGAGTGGGGCTCAGGAATTTGCCCTTCTACAGGTACTCTACATCTCTATTAAAGAGCACAGAGGAGATAGTGGGAAGTCCTGTTGTACCCCAGGGGTACACGCCCTCTCCTGTGCAGTGGAACTGCGTGCTGGATGCATGCCCTCTTCAGTGCTGTAGGGCCGGGTGCTATTACTATGTTCTCTCTGGTGCTGTGGAGCAGGGTGCTAGGCAAGTCTGTGTTACATGCTATAGGGGAAAGTAGAAGAAAGCACCCTGGTTGACATGAGGTAACCTGAATTTAAGTCCTCTGTGCCTTGCTTGGTATGTGCTTTTGAGGAACCCCTAGGCTTTTCCACACTTCAGTGTCACCAGCCGTGAAATGGTGAGAGCATTTCTGTGTCTGTTGTTGAGAGGAGTATAAATTTGCAAATAGGTCAGCAGAGCTTTGTACAGGAAAAAGTCTGATCCCTGGACAGGTTCAGGCCTAAGGCTAGCCCAGTCTCATGGTCTTCTTACAGATGGAGGACCGGCGTGACAGCATGCTAGAGACAGCCAGGCACTGTTTCACATCAGCAGCCCGCTGTGAGGGTGATGGTGACGAAGAGGAGTGGCTTATCCACTACATGCTGGGCAAGGTGGCTGAGAAGCAGCAGCAGCCACCCACCGTTTACCTGCTGCACTACAGGCAGGCTGGCCACTACCTGCACGAGGAGGCTGCCCGCTATCCCAAGAAGATCCACTACCACAACCCACCTGAGCTGGCCATGGAGGCCCTGGAGGTGACACCATGCTGGCCCTGGGTGGGGAAGCAGGACAGGGGCAGGCTGCTTTGTCTGTCTCCCTGGGGATGGGGCTCAAGGTTCCAGTGACCCCCACCTTCAAACTGCCGGAAACTTATCTGTGTTGAGCAGCTTCATGTGCAGTTAAATTAAAACAGCATTTCCTCTCTTTTCCCAAGAGGTATTTATCATCCTTTCTGGGAGGGTGACCATTTTGTTCTTATCTCTCAGAAGAAAATCGTCTTTCATCATTAATACACACAGTTTCTAAGAATCTGACCTTGGTGATGATAGTCAGTGCCACGTAACATCTCCCAGGCCCAGGACATTCACACTCTAGCCTGGCAGGGGGGCAAGCACCCTTGCCTCCAGGGTACAAATGAGACATCCAAGGCCCAACCTGTGCCCCGGCTACCCCAGGTTGGCAGGGGCTGAGCTAGGGTGAGCAGCCTGCTCTCTTGACCCCCAATTTGGTGTCTTCTGATTGTTGTTTAAGAAAAGAGCAGTTTTTTACTGCCTGGATTTTCTCTCCTGATTTCCAGAGTGTTTCTGATGAATGCTTTCACTGTTGCTCACAGTAGTCTTGTGAGGCAGGCTGGGCAGCCACGATTGTCGATTTTGTAGGCAGGAAAACCAAGGACGTTGGTGGAGATCCAGATATGCTTGGTTCAGTGCAGGACTTGAGGCTTCCGGAGGCCCTGTGTATGCTGGCTTTGCCCTTTCTGAGGCTATGCGCCCAGTCTCTACCAGTCCCACAAGCCTCAGCAAGCCTCTTGGAGTATGGACAGAATCTGCTGCTTACTTTTTTCTGCCTTTGTGATTTTTTTTCCTGATTATAAAATTAACATTTGTGTGTGTATGTGTGTGTGTGTGTGTGTGTGTGTGTGTATTTAAAGAGATTCAAACAACTCAGAAGAGTATGCAGTGTAAATGTGAAGGCCCCTAATGATTCCAGTATGCCCTTCCATAATCCCTAAAAGTTTGCTATGTCCCTGTATGTCCAGATTTTTTCCTATTAACATATAAATATATAGTAACATTTTCTTACGATTTTGCAGCTTGCCTTTTCGCTGGACAAAATGTAATGGAAGGTGTGGTGAGCTTCCCTGCCTGCCCTAGTGCCCTGTAGTTTAGCAGGGCATTTGTTTGTCTGCACAGCCCCTTAATAGGTTTGGTTTTGTCTCTACTTCTTGCCATGACAAGGCACAGGCAGTGCATGTCCTTATACTTGTAGCAGGGAGCACATCATGAGTATTTCCAAGGGCTAAAGTCCAAACAGCCTGACAAGTGGAATTGCCAGGTTGTTTAACATTTTGATCAACAGTGCTACTTAATCCATTGGTTGTACTGACTGATGAGAGTGTCTGCTTTCCCTCAGCCATCTTGATGAGCTCCTCTTTTTAATATTTGCTAATTTTGTGAACAAACAAAAATGTTTCATTTTGGCCAGGCATGGTGGCTCACACCTGTAATCCCAACGCTTTGGGAGTCCAAGGAGGGTAGATCACCTGAGGTTAGGAGTTCAAGACCAGCCTGATCAATATGGTGAAACCCCATCTCTACTAAAAATTAGCCAGGCATGGTGGTACAGGCCTGTAGTCCCAGCTACTTGGGAGGCTGAGATGGGAGGATCACTTGAGCCTGGGAGGTGGAGGTTGCGGTGAACCAAGATTGTGCCACTGCACTCCAGCTTGGGTGACAGAGTGAGACCCTGTCTCAAAAAAAAAAGTCTCATTTTAAAAAACTTCTTTGGGTTAGGCATGGCAGCTCACACCTGTAATCCCAGCATTTTGGGAGGATTGCTTGAGTCCAGGAGTTCCAGATGTAGAGCTGGGGATCTCAGAGTCTGGTGGGCAGCATGATGAGACCCCCATCTCTACAAAAAATGAAAGATTAACCAGGCCTGGTGGGATGCACCTGTAGTACCAGAAACTTGGGAGGCTGAGGTGGGAGGATCACTTGAGCCCAGGAGGTTGAGGCTGTCAGCCTGGGTGACAGAGAGACCTTGTCTGAAAAAAAAAAAAAATTTGCCTGTTTTGGGGCCATAGTCACTGGACTTATGGAGAAGTGTGGAAGCAGAGCTTCCTGTTGAATGCTATCTCAGCAGCAGTAGCCTAGCTGCTCCCATTCGCAGCCCTGGGTCTCACGTCCTTCCCTGTCATAGTGCTCATGGTATCCACCTGGGGGCATGTGCCTTAAAAGAACTCCACTTTTGGGGTAAGAAGACTAAGGCCCAGAAGAATGATGTGACTTGCCTTAAGTCACTTTCAGGAAAAGAGAAGAGTTGGGTCAGATGTCCTCTGAGCCCATCGTTCTCACATGGCACCTCTGGGAAGCCACTGAACCTGCATGTGACCCTCAGGAAGATGATGTCAACTCTGTTTTTCCTCCATGTTTTTGTCTTCAAGGTTTAGCCTCTGCTACCACCTGATAGAGCAGATGAATAGGCAGGATGGTAGCCCCCAGGGTCCCATCCTGCGACGTCCAGATGAGGAACCAAGGCCTCAGATGTGTGGCCCACCATCCCCCAGCACACTATGCTGGCTCCAAGCAGAGCAAGCACACATAGTTAATTTGGGGAGCATCCCATTCCACGCAACCAATGTAGCCATGTAACTTTGAGTCAGCTGGTACATGTGTATATCTTGTGTTAAAAATGACATTTCTCTGAACATTTTAACCGTCTCCTTATGAAAATTCTCCTCTGCTACTTTGTCTTCATTCAAGATACTTTACCCACTACTTGGATGAACTTTACCACTTGAAGGCTTTGCCCTCCCCCAGGTCTGGCCACCTGAGTGTGTGTGGGTGCTTCGGGTGGTTTCCTACATTTAAAAATGGAGTTGCTGGGCCAATTTCTCTGTGCTCTATAGGTGGGCTAGAGGTGGAGGGGTGGTGGATGTGAGCCCCCCTCTGTCCAGGATGCCCCCCTTGATCTTGTTGCCATCAGGTGTCTCTCCTGGGTGAGGGAGGTTGCTTAGCCAGGACCTACAATGTCAGCAGTTCTGAGCCCTCATGCCCCCAACTGTGCCCGACAGGTGGAAGCCTGCATCATACCCACACCTGTGTGAGAAGGTCAGGTCAGACCTGGGTTTAACCTGGCCCTGGGCATTCCTGGCTATGAGGCTTTGGACAATTCTTCACCCATTGTAAATTGAGGAATGTGGTAAGGACTTGAGGAAATGGAGGAAAACACAGGGCCCAGTGGATGCAATGAGCTGCCTGCCCACCCATCCCCCTGCCACACCCACTGGGAAGAGGTTCTCAAGGCCTGTGGGTGCCTGGTTCTGCCCAAGGGCTGGGCTATAGACAGAAATCCAACCTAGTCCTTGTTTCAGGGAGTCCAGAGTTCAATGGAGAGACAGATGTAGAGGCTCACTTTCTGTGGGTGCCCACAGAAGGGCACAAAGAGAACAGTGGCACTGTGGTGGGAGGCAGTGCCCAGTGAATGGAGCTGAAGGGTTATCACAATGAGTGGTTATTACTCTCATCTCACTACCATGTGCCTGAGTTACTGGGTGAACATTTAAGCTGGAATGCTGACAGTATACATTTTAATTTTCACAGCTTGTTTTAAATTACTTGTAGGATGGCTCATTTAAAAGCTAACAAAAACAGGCAGTGTGTGGCAGCCTGTTGCCCTGGTCATGGGCCTATTTCCAGTGTGGCTGACTGGCTTGTGGAACAAACCTTAGCAACTGGGAAGGCTGCTCATACCAGAGGTGTCGTTCTCCTAGGTGTACTTCCGGCTCCATGCTTCCATCCTGAAGCTCCTCGGGAAGCCCGATTCTGGGGTTGGTGCAGAGGTCCTGGTCAACTTTATGAAGGAGGCCGCAGAAGGACCCTTTGCCAGGGGTGAGGAGAAGAACACACCCAAAGCTTCAGAAAAGTGAGTAGCACCCTTTAGGTGATCCCTAGCAGCTCATCCCATCTGCATCCCAGATGGCTTGTTTACTGTAATGTGGTGTTCAGAGGGTTGCTACACAGTAAACTACAACTCTTGAAGTCCCTAGGACCCATCTGGACACTCCCATTTGCTGGGCCAAGGTATTTATGTTGAATCTGAGAAGAAGAGGGTGAGTGTGAGTCCTCTTACCCTGTGGTCGTATGTAGTGCTACTCTATTCTCAGGGGCAAGTCCTGGGGAGAAGCTGATGCCCTCCTGCCCTCTCCACTGGGGCACAGCCATGTTCTGTGCAGAACACTGTTAGAAGTCAGTTTTTGCTTTGCAGACTCTTTCCCCTGGGTCTTTGCCAAGGCCTCATCTGCTGCCAGTTCTCTTGAGAATCAGTGAGAGGTGTGGGAAGTGTGGGCTTCTCTTGTGGTGGCAGAGAGCTCAGAGAAACTAGGGCTCAGGTGTGGTCCCCTCAGTGGGCCTGGACTGACCCCAGTCTCCCTGGGATTATAAGTCATCTCTGCAGCCCAGACTTCTTTCACTCCAGGCCCAGGTCCTGGTGCTGCTGTACCCTCAGGGGCAAGTCTTAGGGAGAAAGATTGATTTGGGGTGATAAGAGGAATGTTGCAGCTGCTCATTAACCTCATTAACTGATTCCTGTGCTTCCAAGACATGCCCAGGGTTGCCACCTGCCAGCTTGCTCACCTGGGGCCAGGGGAGGGCTCAGCTCACCCCATCTCTGGGACCAATGCCTGGCTGGGCACTGTGTGGAGTCCATTTTAGTGCCAGAGAGGCCCGCACTCAGGCTCTGTGCTTGAGGGCTGTCTGCTTCTGGCCATAGATAGCCTGTGTGATGTGTGCCACAGGTGAGCCGGCTCCACAGAGTGGGTGCCCCTCAGCTTATAGCAGGACTGTGCATGGCAGGTCACTCAGATGAGCAGCCAGTGTGCTCAGAAGTTACAGATACCCATTTGGTAGTCACAAAGGGCCCCCAGCATACAATGATACTTACTTTCATTGATCATAATTCCGTTAACTTTTTTTTTTTTTTTTTTTTTTGAGACCGAGTTTCGCTCTTGTTACCCAGGCTGGAGTGCAATGGCACAATCTCGGCTCACTGCAACCTCCGCCTCCTGGGTTCAGGCAATTCTCCTGCCTCAGCCTCCTGAGTAGTTGGGATTACAGGCATGCGCCACCATGCCCAGCTAATTTTTTTGTATTTTTAGTAGAGACGGGATTTCACCATGTTGACCAGGATGGTCTCAATCTCTTGACCTTATGATCCACCCGCCTCAGCCTCCCAAAGTGCTGGGATTACAGGCGTGAGCCACAGCGCCCGGCTTTTTTTTTTTTTTTTTTGAGTCGGAGTTTCACTCTTGTTACCCAGGCTGGAGTGCAATGGCGTGATCTCGGCTCACGCAACCTCCGCCTCCTGGGTTCAAGCAATTCTCCTGCCTCAGCTTCCCGAGTAGCTGGGACTACAGGCACGAGCCACCATGCCCAGCTAATTTTTGTATTTTTAGTAGAGACGGGGTTTCACCTGTTGACCAGGATGGTCTCGATCTCTTGACCTTGTGATCCACCCGCCTTGGCCTCCCAAAGTGCTGGGATTATAGACGTGAGCCACCACGCCCGGCCCCGTTAACATTTTTTTAATTGTACAAATAATACATGAATACATTCTAGTTACAGAACATTCAGGTAGTATATAAACATGTAGACTAAAATGTGACAGATCTCTTCTCCTTCCAAGAGTCACCCACTATTCACAGTTTAATTTCCTAAATCATTTTCTGTATTTATAACACTTAGACACACACATACAATTGTGGGATTTCTTTTATTTTATAAAAATGAACTACAGAAGGTATTATTCTAGAGTTTGCTTTTTCCCCTGACAGTGGGTCTGGGCACAGTCCATAGAGATGGTACCCCATTCACCTCATTCTTTCTAGTGGCTACTTACTATACCGTAGTATGGATGTACTGTGTTTTATGTAACCACTCCAATGGATATGTAGAGTATTTCTGATATTTCTGCTCAACTGTGTTGCAGCACATATCCTTGTACTTGTGTGAGCATGCAGTAAATGCAGCTGTGTTTCTGCCCGCCCATTTGTCAGGGGTTAAATTTGTCAGGCTGTCACACAGAAGGCATTGACATAGCATGGAGAGATGCGAGGGAGCTTCTGAGGAAAGACTCGTTGGCTCCCCTATAGAGCCTCCTGGGGCCTGAGATGCAGAAATGCGGGTTGCACCCTGCGAGAAGTATTAGGCAACGTCCAGTTAGGAAACAGAGCTTGTGTGGGTACTGTGACGGCAACTCTGGGCTTTGTGACACCAGGCAGATGGGGCGGGGGCCACCAGAGGTGCATGGGAGCAGCGGGCCCTGGGAAGGGCACTCACCCACACCAGCACACATCTGTTTCAATATGAGGTGGAGACTCTGACCTATGCCCCAAACCTCTGATCCCACAGGGAGAAGGCCTGCCTGGTGGACGAGGACTCCCACTCTTCAGCTGGGACACTGCCGGGCCCCGGAGCCTCCCTCCCCTCCTCCTCTGGCCCAGGTCTGACATCCCCACCTTACACAGCCACTCCGATTGACCACGATTACGTCAAATGTAAAAAACCCCACCAGCAGGCAACGCCGGACGGTACAGTCCCTGTTCTCCCTACTGCCAGCCCAGGGCGGCACATCAATCACGGGGCGGGTGCTTGGGCGACTCATTTTGTCGCTTTGTTTTGGTGAGGGGGGGTGCTGGGTCTGGGGTGACACGGGCAATGTTGCGGCTGCTCATTAACCTCATGGATTCACGGTGATTCTTGTGCTTCTGAGACATGCTCAGGGTCGCCACCTGCCAGCTTGCCCACCTGGGAGCCAGGGGAGGGGCAGGCCAGGCTATAGCATTTCACCTCTTTGAGCCTTCTTTTTCCCACCTGCAAAATGGGGACATGACAGCTACTTTGGAAGGCAGTTAGAAGACTGTGGCCTCCTGGAATGGCTCCTGGTGCAGTCAGCTTAGTGACACCTGCGTTGTTCAGCAGCGCATTGTTACTGCTCTGTCCTTCTGACGGCTGAGGGAAGGCCGTGACTAGTGCTAAGTCTGTCACACCTGAGAATCCAGATAGGTTGTTAATGGGGGTCACCTGGGACCATATGTGTGGCCGTCCCATGTGGGATGGGGCAGGTGGCGACCATTCAACCACATTCCTTACTAACATTAGGAGGCTTGCATGCTGGCCTGTAGCTTGATTTCTTCATGTTCTCTCATTTTTATAGTGATAAGCTAGTGACAGAGTACTTGCTGGGATAAGCCAAATTGGTGACTTAAGAGGGCCACTAAAGTGGAGTCCTGGGAGGTAGTGACAATGCTGAAAGACACCTGGCCCCTCACTCCCATATCACTCATCTCATCTGGGTTTGGGGAAACAGGACTTCCTCTGCATTCTCCAAGGCATGGGGATGCTAGTAGGTGGGTAGAATTGGTCCCAGGGCTGTGCCTCCTGCAAGGTGGTTTTTATAAAAGTGGCTCCTTGGAGTAAGAATGGGCCCTCTAGAGTGCCATGGTAGCCTTGAAGTTCAGTCCCAGTGCAGGTCTGGAGCGGGGGTGGGAGGCACCACCTTCACTCTAGTGCCCTGCTGAGGCCCCTGCCCAGTGCTCAGGTTCCTGGATATAGCATGGGCATCTGCCCACAACTTTCTGAACTGAGTGGGTAGGGCTTGAGAGCAGGTTTAAAGAAGTGCTGGAGAAGGATGACAAGGGGGCCAGTGTTCCATTTCTCTGGGGGCAGGATTTGCTGTTCTCAAGAAAGGAAAGGAGAACTGCAGTGTCCCCTTCTGGGTTTGATTTGGATTTGCAGCATGCGTGTTGAGAGAGGCTGAGGATCTGAGTGTGTGCTGTGTCTCTTACCTCCCAGAAGGTTTGTGTCATTATTCCCAGTCTCAGCGTTGGCACCTCCCTGCCCACCCCAGAGTGCTGAGCAGAGGTAGGAGGAGCTGACCCACCTGCCCCTCCAGTCTTCAGTTCTGCAGACATACCCTGTTAAGTTCCTTTCTCCCTTTCTTAGTTAAGTTAATCACCCTCTTCCCAACCTTTTACTCTTGAGAATATTGAGAAAACATACTAGCAGCAAACCCCTGCTCTGGGAGTTAGTTTTTGCCAGCTGCTTCCTGGGAGGAAGTATTATGCCAAAGTTTTCAGGAGAGGAATGCCTTTCCTGGTTGTCTACATGCCTTGTGGCCCTGCTCAAATGCACCTGGGCTGGGGAACTCAAGCACTGTCCTCTGCAGCTCTGCAGGCGCCCGCTGAGTTCATGCCACAGATGCCACTGTGCAGCCCATTAGGGTTAAGTATGCCTCTAGAAGCAGGGAAGAAGGGAGGTAGGAGCACCTCAGAAAGGGGGCCATGATGCCAGCTGTCCCATGTTGGCACATGTGTGTGCATGAAGCTGTTGGTGAGCCACTGCAGATTACTCAGGCATGACAACCGGGCGTGACGGGTCCTGGGTGCCAGCATGCTAATTATTTGTTCTGGAAGTTTGCAGAAGGAGCCATACAAATAAATTCAAATATGGTTTCAGCAGTTGCACAATTTTGAATATTTGTATAAAAAAAAGTTTTCAAAGTGATTCCTGTCAATGATACAAAGCCATCAGGATCCCATGGCCCACCTTTGCCCACTCACAGCCCCGCACTGGCCACCTGTGTGCTCTGCCCAGGCCTGGCTGCATAGTGCTTTCAGAACTCAGCTGCCTCACCTCTGAGAGAAAGCAGTGTCTGCAACATGAAAATGTTTGGGGTCCTAAAATAGCTGTGATCTTAGAATGTTAAAGTGGCCCTTTCAGCAGCTACCCTAGTTCCTAGGGGAAGACCCAGGCTCCAGGGAGAAGCAGCAGATTGCTGGTGTCAGGGGATGTGCTGGTGGCCTCAGGGGGCCACACTGCCCACCTTTGTTCCTACTTCTCCTTCCTGGGAGAAGAACATATAGCTCCTACTTTCCACTTAGCTTCTTGGCCTGAGACCAGCCTTGGGTCTACTGTGGGAGGACAGGGGCGTTAGCACTCATTACAGGCCACCGCTGAGTCCTCGTACCACCAGGAGGGTGCTGGGCACTTCGAGCTGAGGAGAAGCAGTCATGGGGAGGTCAGACAGGGAGGCAAGTACACAGCAGGCCCTGATCAAAGGATCTGATTTCTAGTCCCAGCTCCATTGCATTGTGCTCTGCAACCTTGGACAAAGGATCTCACTTCTCAGTTTCCTCACCTGTTGAATGGGGGTAATGTCTTCCTCATGGGTATTAAACCAAAGTGCTAGCACATTGTAACCACCTCCTAGATGGAGTTATCCAGGTCATTGGTGGAGTGAGGGCAAGACTTAGGTAGCACTGCATAGAGGGAAGAGCCTGAGCTCAGGGGCCAGTATCCCTCAGTAGGCACCCCAACTCTCTCCAGCCAGTGGCATGGCCTTACAAGAGGTGCAGGTAGTGTCCTCTGAAGCAGCCAGCAGCTCCTCAGTGGGCTTGGGCATGAGGCTTTCTGGATACCAGCTTTCCACCCCCACAGAAAATTTGCCAGCAGTGGGAGAGGGAGTCAGGCATCAGGACTTTCCTTGGGCATGGTTAGGAGACCTCACATTAGAGCTCCCTTCCCACATTAGTATGCCTTTGCTTCAAAACCAGAAACCAGCTAGGGTCAATTCTGATTTGGTTTAAGATTTAGAAAAGATTTAGAAAAATAGCTCCAGGTATGTGTAGGTTCCCTAATAGCTACTTCATAGGATCCAAATTTGTTCTCTGAACTACCCTCACCTGCAACCTTGTGTCACTTGCACTAGGGTGGGGAGCATCCTGCAGCCTGTGCGTAACTCTGGTGAAAAGCTTTTGGAATCAGCCCCTCAGGTCACTCTGACTGTACTGCAGCCTGGTGTCAAAGCCAGCCCTTCTCAGAACAGCCAGGAGGGCACTCACGGCTGACCTGAGGAGGGGCCCTCTGGCCAAGCTGTGAAAGAGAGCAAGAGAGATAACAGAGAGAGAAGCTTCGTCCCAGGCTGTGCTGCTGGCAGCTCTGGCTGGTTGTGCTTCCCACCTGCCTAAGTCTCCCTTCCATCAGTCTCTTACAATTTGCCCACAGGGCTGAAATCCTTAGTGTTGAAGCTTCCTGACTAGGAAAACAAAATGACTGGAGGAGTACGTTGTGACCTTCAAGGGGCTCCCAGTGATTGCTCTTTACACATGTTCAAACAACATAAGGAGATCTTTGAACAAAACCTCTACCCCTACCCTGTGTATAGTATGCACATGTATGTGTGTGTGTGTGTATGTGCCTGTGTGTAATTATGCCCTACCACTCAGTACTGTGCGCTTGCTGTGTGCTGGGCTCTGGGCAGGTGCCCGCAGGGTAGTAGCATATCTCCATCTTCACAGCTGCCCTGCAGGCTTGCCATGCCTTTGTTTCCCCAAGAAGAACCAGAGCTGAGGGCAGGTAGGCACTCATCCAAAACTGCCTACTCTAGTCAGGGTGGAGCCAAGAGAGAGTGGGTCTGAATCTCCCTCCACCCCTGGCCAGAGGTGAGGCTGATACTAGGCAGGCCTGTGCTTGGCCGGCCTGCCAGAGACTGAATCTGTGTGTTTCCATTGTCCTTCAGCAGAGGGCCCAGGGAACTTGGCCATTACAGAATGGCTTGATTTGTCACTTGGCCTGGCTCAGTCCCCCTTTGGCATGTGTCTGTAGTGGCTCTCTTGGACTAAAATCCTTGCTCTCTGCCTGTCGTGCTCCATGTCGCCTCAGAACGCCAAAGCCAGAAAAGGCCTCAAGTCAAAGGCCTTGTGCTGTGGTAAGTCTGGGGCTGAGCCTCCTCTAGGGTCTTTGGCCAACCTGTGGCCATGCCTATCCAGGTGGTTCCATCAGTGCTATGCGAGGTTCATAGAAAAGCACTGGTCCCTGCTGTAGAGGAGATTGGTGCAGATCAGTCGGTTATATAGCTGAGGTTTTGGGGCCAACTGATGCCAGCACCAGAAAGGTGGGGTTTGCTCATCCCAGAGAAACGTGGGCCCTCTTCGCGGGGTTAGAGGCCTTCCCGAGGAGGCAAAGCTTAGCCAGGACCCAAGGGGTATGTTGGTGTTTCCCTTGAGGGGTTGGGGAGAGGGAGCAGCCAGGGTCAGAAGAGTGGGAGCCTTTGGAGGCTGGTATCCACCAAGGGTGGTGGTGCCTACATAGTCCCACTGACAGCATGGACAGAGCCACTGAGGAGCCTCAGGCTGCCCTGAGCCCCAGGTTGTAGGGTGTGGGCCTTACTGGAGAGCCCAGGGTGCCCTGTGCCAAGCCCCCGTTGTGGCCATCCATCCTCAACCTCCATGCTGTCACTGTCTGTGTCGTGTGCCGTCTGTGCTCATCTTCGCCTGTTCGCCCCATGCTGTCTCCACCAATATTGCCCGTGCTGCCCCTAACCCTGACCACACTCTGTTCTCCAGGCTTTGTCTTTCTGCTTGCACCTGTCACGGCTCGCTTCAGGGAACAGCGCAGACCCGCATGCTCAGCCCTCAGTCCGGCTCCCTGCTACCCCTGTGACCAGGATCACCTTCATGTCTGCTGGTCCTGTGATTTGGAGAGTGTGTTTGATGTGCTTGGCTTCTGCTGATGGCCTGTCTTCCCAGTTCCGGCCAGAGGCAGATGTAATGGTGGCCTCTTCTCCACTGTCCACCTGCCTGCACCTCCAGCAGGTGGCCCAGTCCTATATTTCCATTGCTTTGCTCTTTCTTGCTTTAAAAAAAATAACAAAGGCAATAGACTCTAACATACCAAATTATCTTTACTAGGATAAGTGTATAAAAATGCAAATTGTGCACAGTAGCCTTGATGCTCTGAGGTGGGTCCTGTGTCTGCAGCCCACCAGGGCCAGGCTATGTAGGGTGGGAAGCTGTGAATGGCAGTCAGTCCTGAAGGGCAGGCCCAGCCTGGCCTCTGCTCAGTGGCCTACCCTCCTAGGGCTAAGGGGAGGTCAGTTTTCTGGTAGGAATGCTGTTCCTAAACAGACCTTCTCAAAGTGGGATAGACTCTAAGTGGAGTTCAGTTTGTTCTGCTTGTTCCTGACAGGGGCAGAGGACAGGGGAGGCTGTCAGGGAAGAGCCAGTCACCTCCTTTGTTCTCTTCTTCATTCTTAACTTTTTGAAAACCTCTTTAGGCCATAGCTGGTCATGGCATTTATTGAGCATCTACTGTGTGCCAGGCATGGAAAAGGGTGCCATAGGGAAAGTCAAGTTAAAGGAGCCTTGATTTCTGCTGCCAGGTTGGATCTGATGTCCCATGGTATCATGGGACAGTAGTTGGTGCCAAGGAAGAGTGCCATGAGCTGGCAGACAGGAGCAGGTTCTGGGGTTTGGTGGGTTGGGAGGACTTCCTGGAGAAGGTGAGTCTCTAGAGAGGCCTGAAGGCCCATTTTGGGGGAAAAGCAATTGGGACAAAGACATGGAGTTTGGAGAGTCCTACAGCTTTTGGATACTGAGGTGACTGGGATGGATGAAAAAGAGACTGAGACGAGAGAGCTTGGGAAAGCAGCTGGGCTCAGAGGGCTGGGGTCTTTCCTGTGGGCAGCAGGGACAGTGATGTAGTCACAGGATCTCTCTCTCTGGGCTCTAAGGCAGGCACATTTTCTCCCCAACATCCTTGGAAGAGCCTTCCTAGGAAGCTCACTAGATGGCTGGGGGATGTCAGCTTCACACCTTACAGAGCTACTTCTCTTCTTCTGGCATTTATATCAAGAGGGGCTGCTCACCTGCCTTTGGTCAGGAAAATGTTTAAAGCCTCCCGAGACCTCCCTGATCGGTGCCTTTCCTGGCTCATAGGACAAGATGAGAGATGCATGATGAGGTCTCTGAGCATCAGGCCCCTCAGGGCAGCACTGTATCTGTACATGTCAGGGCTTCGAGGTGTCTGGCAGTGCTCTGTTGGCCCTCACCTGTGAGCACTGGCAAAGAATGGGCAAGTGGTGCAGCCTGGCCCCCACATGATGCCCTTGTGCCCACCTGCTGTCTGTTGTGTATCTGCCTCCCTCTCAGGAACCCCCAGGTTTCTGGTATCACTTTTCTTTGGCATCTATCCTGTCTCCTCAGCCTGGCATGGGCACCCCCATTTCCCAGGGCCAGCCCTGCTTCTGGTGGATGTGTTCTTTCCCTGTGGTTGGCCAAGATTGACTGAGGCAGGTCTTGTCTAGTCAAGAAATTTCTCAAAATACTAATTCCACCCAAGTTTACAGTTCTTAGAAACTCTTTGTTTCCTAGTTAGCAGGGCATTTTTGGTCTTTTCTGGAGCATTAGTCAGAGCTGCTACAGTAGCACGACCATACATCTTCTTCCTCAGGCTTTTACTGCCCCGAGCTGATGGAACAAATGGCTGTGAGCTGTTTCTAGTCTTGCTGGAGCACATGGAGGAAACACACTTGAGGAGATACTGGAAACTTGTATCTTATAACCGAAGAGCTCTTTTAGGCTGGCCTGGAAATCCTGGGACTGTCCAAGGCATCTGAGCTGAGTCAGACCTAAACAAGGAGGACTCAGAACACAGAGTCTGTTCTTACACTGAGTGAGGACAGGCAGCCTATCTGTCACTGAGCCAGGTCTCTTTCCCTGTGCGTCGCCAGCTGTCATTCCTTTACAGTTGATCCTGCAAATCCCACCCTGGAAGTGGAAGGTTCTGGAGCTTAGAGGGAGGCAGTTTAATAAGCAGTTGGCTGGCAGATGCACATCCCCCTAAGGCTTCAGAGGGAAGGCTGGCGTGGCCCAGATGCATAGACATAAAACATTCCAGTAATTAACAATAACAATCAAATATTTATAATCTTGCCACAAATATTAATTAGTATGAGCAGGTTTTGTGTAGGCAGATTTTTAAAAGAACATTCTGAAAAAAAAGAACAAGGCCAGCCTATAGCCAGCTTGCTAGTGCCAGTCTTCTTTCCTGTTGGCCTCCAAGCAGCTCCCTAAAGAAATCAGCTCTCAGCTCCTGAGACTCAAGGCTAGATACCTGGACTGTGGATAGTCCCTGGAGGTTCCATCCAGGGTGTCTGTTTCTCTGGTAGGCTCTCTCCACCCAGTCCCATAGGATGTTTAGGCTAAGTCTGGCTGTCCTTCATCAAAGAGGCTTTCCATCTGTCTCTTGCTCTGCCTCAGAACCAGGGGGCCCAGAACTCCCTCCTCACCCCAAAGCCCCTCCACAGAATAAGAGCCAGCACTGCCTGACTCTGACTTCTCCCATCTGGCCTTGCTCTATTAGGCAAGGCAGGAGAATAGAATGCCTCTGCTACCAGGCTTGGCAGCCTCTGTCTACAGAGGATAGGCATACCCAGCTGGTCCTCTGAGGACTCAGCACAGGCCATTAGCACACAAAGTTGCATGTCAGTCCATTTGAACCCAGGACCACAGGATCCCAAAGACAACTTCATGGAGGAGGTAAGACTGGAGCCAGGCCTGCAGGCTGTGTTCCTGAGGCCAGAATCCCCTCTTCACATACACTCAAAGACTCCCCAGTGCATGTGGGCAGCATGAGAGTGGTGCATGATGGTGCTAGGCTGCCTTCAGCTGTCCGGGAAGCAGATGGAATATGGCTCAGGGAGGTTTGGTCCTTGCCTAAAGGTACATGGCTGATGGATGGGGGTCCCACCCTAGAGGAGCCTTTGACCCTCTTCTCCCAGAAGCCTTCCCTGGGTGCACTGGCCCTTCCTTGGCTGTGGGCATGGTAACCTGAGAGATGACCTTGCAGTGGGGCCTGCTGGGACTGGGGAGAGGACAGCAGTCAGCTGCATCCTTCCTTTTCCTCCTGCCCTTCTGCAGGGGCCTCCCAGGGCATGGGCTTCCTGCTTCAGTAATCGGAGTGGTTCTGGGCTACACTCCCCAGTCCAAATAACCCTCCTTGCTGTCTGCCCTCCCAGCTCATCCAACTCCAGGGGGTCCTGTTCTCCAAGAGCTTCTTCCCAGCACTGAGACACATTGTCCTCCCTACCTTGACTCACCCAGTCCCTGAGCTGTCCCATCCACAGCAGCCCCGCTGGTGGCAGGATGAGGGTCCTTTTCATATGCTCTGCGATGTTCTTGGCAAACTTACCCCACCATTTCTGTCTGTCTGTCTTGTCTGTGGCCTCTCTGAGGTCTTCAGTTAGCTGTACCAGAGAAGGTTTGCTTCCCTAGAAGTGGAGGAATGGGGACTGCGGCACTGTCTGCCCTGGTAGATAGAGCCATTCTTTAAGAGCTTTTTCATTTATCCCTTTTGCCCTATTGATGTGAAAGGATTGAAACTTGGTTTTCTTTCAGTCTGACTGGCTTGAAACTTTGTGCAAAACCTTGGATTGATTTTTAGTATTTGAAATCAGGGTCATTTTAAATAGGCTGTGCCAACCCTTTCAGACACACAAGACCTGAAAGGAGCAGAAAGTGGGCCTTGGGCCTTGAGTCCCTTTTGGTGGCTCTCATTTAAAGAGATAACATGTCCCTGGATTCCTTCCTGTAGTGCTGCCCCCTTGGGAGTGGGCAGAAACCTTGGCAAGCACCTCCCCCACCCACTTGCTTCACAGGCCAGCTGGGCACCTCATCTCCATGTACATAGCCTCTGCCTCTCCAGCTCTGCCCCAATAGCCCACCCCAGCACCGTGATCTACAGGAGGCACCCAGGACTGTGGTGAGCCCCATTAGCAGTACCTTCCACAGGGCTACTTAGGTACTTTGATTACCCCTGAGATAAGAGCTTATCTAGAATCACAACAGTGCCCCCCAGGGCTAGGACCAGTCTCTCTTCTCTGTTTTTTTTAGGTGATTGGCAGTTCCAGATTCTCACACCTGTGTCAGAGAGGTTCTGGAAAGGCCTGACAAAGTACAGTCAGCAGCCCTCTGTCCCTGCCAGGCCCCTTGGCTTGCATTTGTCTTGCTCCACTGCTGTAGATGTTATTTTAAGAGGCTTAGCAGGGCTGGGCATGGTGGCTCATGCCTGTAATTCCAGCACTTCGGGAGGCCAAGGTGGGCGGATCACAAGATCAGGAGTTCAAGACCAGCCTGGCCAATATGGTGAAACTGCGTCTCTACTAAAAATACAAAAAAATTAGCTGAGTGTAGTGGCGCATGTCTGTAATCCCAGCTACTCGGGAGGCTGAGGCAGGAGAATTGCTTGAACTCAGGAGGCAGAGGTTGCAGTGAGCCGAGGTTGCACCACTGCACTCCAGCCTGGTCAACGGAGCTGGACTGCGTCTCAAAAAAAAAAAAAAAACGGCTCAGCAGAGTCCCCACTCAGTTGGTGGTGGTTCATCAGGGGAGCAGAAGCCCCTGCACAGCATGGCATCCTTTCTTGCCTGCACAGTTCCTGGTGAGGTCTGGCCACCTTCACTGCCTGCTGAATGGATCTGTGGTTCCTTCACATTGCAGCATCAAGAGGGCGTTAGCACTTTGGGAGTAAATATCTACTTGCCTAAACCAATACCTGATTTTCATAATGATCACAGCTAGGATTCCACCAGATTGGCAATTCCTTTAGGCCCAGAACCCAAGAGGCTGTGAGCCGGTGAGCTTGTAGGGCAGCGTGCCAGTCAGTGAAATCATCCCAGCAAGGCTTGCTTCCTGGAGCTTGCCGCAGGATGTGCTGCTGAGCTGTGCAGTGACTTCAGCTAGTCTCAGACTGGCTGAGGAGAGCCAGCCCTAGCCTGTCTTTCAGGGAGACTTCAGCTGCAGGGGCATGGCCTGCTGTCTTTCAGAGACTGAGGCTTCATGAGCATTGTCTGAGCCAAAGGTGTTCTCACTGTCAGGGCCAGAGTGAATGCAACAGGGCTGTCACTGGGCTGTCACTTGTGTGCCAGGCACTAGGCCACACCTCTGTGGGACCCCATATATGTCAGGGACAGAGGTAGGAAGACAATGGCAATCATGTTAAAAAACATTAAGGTAGGGGCCCAGAGCAGCAAAATCATTTGGCCAAGATCACCCAACCCCTAAGTGGCAAATCCGGGATGGGAAGGTGGGTCTGGAAGCCTAACTCTTAAGCTCTCACTTTGACCCCGTGTGGCCTTTAAAGGGTCCCTGTTGCCAATCCTCCCTTTACACACACACAGCAAATGGAATGCCCCACCTCTTCTTGATCCCCTCATGCTGGGGACTCAAGTTTGGGGCATTTTGTGAGGGCTGCAGGCCTGCTCATAACCGCCATTCAGGGCTCATGGAGCCTTGTATTCTGGCTTTGCAAGTCAGGGAAGAGCCTTTCACAGGCATGAGACAGAGGTTCCAATCAGATCCATGCCCTTTCTCTCAGGGGTCTTATACATGTCCCAAGTCCTCATTTCTCATTGCCCTGTCAGCCCAGCTAATACTGATGATCTATCAGTTTCTAGGCAGTGGACATTGCAAAGGCAGCTATGAAGGAAGGGTAATCATAACAGTTCTGTAAAGTGGGTGCTTGTATTATCACAGTTTTACATGCATGGAAACTGAAGTGTAAATAATTATGGCATTTACAGAGGCTCTCAGAGATAGTAGGTGACAGAGCAGAATTTCATTTCTGTCAGCCTAGATCTTCCAAAGTCCAGGCTTTCAACTTTTTTTAAACAACTTTATATTTTGCTTTTTTTTTTTTTTTTTGGAGATAGGATCTAGCTGTGTTATCCAGGCTGGAGCAGAGTGCAGTGGAGTGATCACTGCTCATTGCAGCCCCAACCTCCTGGGCTCAAGTGATCCTCCCACCTCAGCCTCCCAAGTAACTGCCACGCCTGCCTAATTTTTAAAGATTTTTTTGTACAGACAGGCATCTCCCCATGTTGCCCAGGTTCATCTTGAACTGCTGGGCTCAAGCAGTCCTCCCTCCTTGGCCTCCCAAAGTGCTGGGATTGCAGGCATGAACCATTGCATCCAGCCAAAACAAATTTATATGTTGTTGCAAGTTTGCTTACCAGACAGCTCATCCCTACCCTCCTAGTAGGACCCAGCTGATTGACACTAAAACATGGACTAATAGCAGGCTTTAAGGTTGGTGGACCCTGGGGGACCATGTCTGCCTTTCTCCTTGTGTTGCCCAAGAGGCCACTGTGGCATGGACCTCTCTGAGATAATATGTGGTTGCAGTTTTTAGGTGAGAAAGGGACTTAACTCGCTCATGGTCTCCTAGCTAGTAAATGCCACAAGAGGAACTTGAACTTAGCTCTCTTGATTGCTAGCTTATTGAGCTTCACCTTGAGATATAACTGCCAGTCGTCTAAAAAGTTCAAGACCGTTTTATTTTTTAAAAGTTCTCAGCTGGGCACAGTGGCTCACGCCTGTAATCCCAGCACTTTGGAAGGCTGAAGTAGGTGGATCACCTGAGGTCAGGAATTTGAGACCAGCCTGGCCAACATAGTGAAACCCCATCTCTACTAAAAATACAAAAGATTAGCCGGGTGTGATAGTGCATGTCCATAGTTCCAGCTACTCAGGAGGCTGAGGCAGGAGGTGGAGATTGCAGTGAACCAAGATCATGCCATTGCACTCCAGCATGGGTGACAGAGTGAGACCCTATCTCAAAAAAAAATTTTATAAGCTATATTTTATCTCTATTTGTTTATTATAGCATCTCTTTTTTGAAAGAAAAAATGTAGTTGTTGCCTTAGGGTTAACAAATTAAACCTTTCATTAATCACAGCCTGCCTTCAGGTGATACTGTACTATGTCATAGGCAGTGGAAGAGCTGCTCATCTTTTGCACTCTTGTTTTCATTCACTTCACTTTTATATATGTTCTAAGCCCATAATACATTGCTACTATTTTTGCTTTAGAAAATAGACAATAATGTTTTGGAAAAATCGAAAATAAAAATAATGTATTTTATATTTACCATAACTTTAACCATTTCAGGGAATCCATTTCTTTATGTAGATCTTATGTAGATTCTTTATGTAGTCAAAAATGACTATCTGGCTTCATAGTCATTCTACCTGAAGAATTACCTTTAACATTTCTTGTAACTCAGATCTGGTCATGAATCCCCTCAGTTTTTGTTGGCCTGGGGGAAAAAAAGAACTTTATTTTTTGTGCAATTTTTAGAGATATTTTCACTGAGTATAGAATTCTAAGTTGACTATTCTTTCAGCACTTTAAAGATATTATCAGTAATTTGTAGTTTCTAGTGAGAAGTCTGTTGTAATTCTTAACTTTATTCCTCGGTATCTGATGTCTTTCTCTGACTGCCTTCAACATTTTATATCTTTGGGTTTCAGCAGTTTCAAAATGGTCCACCTAGATGTGATTTTTTTTTTTAAATGTGTGTGGAGGGATCTTTTCCTTGCTTGGTGTTTTCTGAGAATCTTGGTGATTTTATGTCTCTCATTATTTTTGGAAAATTCTTAGTCATTATGTCTTTAAATATTTCTACTGTCCTGTTTCTCCCTCACCTCCTTTTGTGACTTCAGTTAGTGTGTTGGATCATTTGGATGCTCTATTCTGATTCCTCCTGCCTACTCTTTTTCTCTGGGTTTGGATTACAGATACTCCTCAACTTACAATGGAGTTATTTCCTGATAAAATGATCGTAAGTTGAAAATAAGTCAGAAATGCATTTAATATACCTGATCTATACCAACATCATAGTTTAGCTCAATCTAACCTAAACATGCTCAGAATACTTGCCTTAGCCTACAGTTGGGCAAAATTATCTAACAGAAGGGTCCCCAGTCCCTAGGTCACAGACTGGTACTGGTCTGTGGCCTGTAAGGAACTGGGCTGCACAGCAGGAGGTGAGCAATGGGCAGGCAAGCACTACTGCCTGAGCTTTGCCTCCTGTCCAATCAATGGCAGTCGTCATTAGATTCTCATAGGAGCGTGAACCCTACTGTGAACTGCACATGTGAGGGACCTAGGTTGTGTGTTCCTCGAAAGAATCTAATGGCTGAGAATAGTTGCATCTCGAAACTATCCCCCTCTACCCCCACAGTCTGTGGAAAATTGTCTTCCACAAAACTGGCCCCTGGTGCCAAAAAGGTTGGAAACCACTGATTGAACTCAAAGCCTATTTTATGGTAAAGTGTTGAATATCTCATGTAAGAGTATCGTACTGCATATCACTAGCTCAGGAAAAATCAAAATTCAAAATTTAAAGTGTAGTTTCTACTGAATGCATATCACTTTTGCATCATTGTAAAGTCAAAAAAATTTTAAGTTGAACTATTGTAAGTTGGAGACTGTCAGTATTTCTAGTGATCTGTTTTCAAGTTTTGAGTTCCTTTTCTTCCTTCACTGTGTCAAGTTGGCTGCTCTGTTACTGTGTTTTTTATTTCTAGCCTTTGCATTTGATTCTTGCTTTTTTTAAATCTCACTGCTGAAATTTCCTGTCTGTTCATGCATGTTGTTCAGCTTTTATACTATGGCCTTTGACATACTAATCATATTTATGAATCATATTAATCTTAGTTGGTTTAAATTCCCTGACATGTAGTTCCAGTATCTGGGTCATCTGGGAGTCTGGTTCTGCTGATTGTTTTGTTTCTTGACAATGTACTTTTTTCTTTCTGTGTATGTCTTACAATTTTTATATTGAATACCAGATATCATGTGTAGGACAGAGGAGACTGAAATAAGTAATACTTATACCTGGAATAGGCTTTCTCTTTTGTTTCTAGGCCTTTAGCAGGGAAAGTTCAATTAGGCTAGTCAGAAATTGAGCTGGCTTGGGTTTTGTTGTTGCTGTGGTTACCTTCAGTGCCCCAGTGTTGCCATCATAACTCACTGCAGCCTTGACCACCCAAGCTCAAATTACTCTTATGTTACCTTGTGCTTAGTAGGGGAGCTGGCTTGCCACAAGGTTTTTCTCAACATTCCACTTCCACCTTCAGCCTTAGTCCTTTGTGTGCATCTCAGGGAGGGGACTCCTCCATGCTCTTGCCTTCCTGCAGTAGACTGCTTTGCTTGTTACTCAGTGCATGCTAGCCTGGGGTTGGGGACACAGGGTAGTTCTCTGTTGTCTTGGTCCCAGCCTCAGACTTAGGTGGGCTCTATGTCCCTGCATCTCAGGGGTAGGACTTTCTCAGTGATACTGCCCCTCCTTCAGTGGTGGGAGACCTCTAATGTTTGGACCCTATATGATTTCCTGCCCCTCCCTTAGAATAGAAAGGTTTTCCTTTTCCCTTCCTCAGCTGCAGTGGGTCTTCACCTATACCCTGGAGGCAACAAGGTTTCCTCCCCCACCTCTATGCCTAAAGGCTTCTGTTCCTCTAGGTAGGCTTTGTACCTTTTCCATGGCAGCAGCCACTCCTCCCCTCCAGGTCTGTTCTACTCCCAGAAAGGTTTCCTCAGCTTCCCTCCCCGCCCTGCCCCACCCCTGTTCTTTCTCCTGAGCACCTGTGAAGGTCTGAAGAAAGCAGCCAGTGAGTGAGTACAAATGTCTTTTGCATCTGTGGCTCCCAAAGATCTAGAGTTCTTCCAGATCACACTAGCTTTTACCAACAGATTAAAAATATTTACTGAATCCTTTCCCACTTCATTTATTTCTGTTATATTTATATGGTAGAAATACTACCTAATGGTGGCTACTGTGCATCTCTTCCCAACTCCACATTTGGCAACAGCACATTGGTAACTTGAAAATTGCCATGGTGGGAACATTTACACTACAGAAATCAGTAAGTGCTATTAATCAGGGCTTTCTTTTTCCCTGAGAGCCAGTTGTTAAACATTTACCAGAATACCACTGTTTGGGAGAACCCCAGGAGGGTTGACCATGAAGATCGGTGCCTTTGGTGAGTGGCTTGGTGGCCTCTGGGATGGGTTGGGCCCAGCAGTGTCGAATGGCTGTGTTCAGGCCATCTCCTGCAAGGTAGTCCCTAGGCCACCGGCAGGGAGACTCACCATAGGGAGGTCCCCTGTGTTGGAAGTGGTGTAGGTTAATGCTCTTGTCCTCTCTTCCTCTTTCTCCCCTCAGACCGCAGCCAGGACAGCACAGCCGTAGCGCTCTCAGACTCCAGCTCGACGCAGGACTTCTTTAACGAGCCCACCAGCTTACTAGAAGGCTCTAGGAAATCCTACACAGAGAGGAGACTGCCCATTCTCAGTTCCCAAGCAGGAGCAATGGGTAAAGACCTTCAGGGAGCTACAGAAGAAAGAGGTATGAAGCTCTAACTCAGTGAATTAGAACCACTTTGATGTCCTGTGGCAATCTGGGCAGAGCTGAAGGCTTTGTGGCCCAGGGACCTTGACTGGACAAGTTGCTCACTCTCTGGGCCTCCGTTGTTCTCCCTGTGGGATGGGAATGGTCCCAGTTCCCACCCTGGGGTAGTGAGGGTGAGCGAGGCAGCTCCTGAGAGTGCGCACAGAGCCCAGCACCATATGTGCTTTAGGGATGCACCTTATTGTTATGACCCTCACAGCCCAGCCTGGGGAATCCATGTCTGTGACATCAGCGTGCTCTGTTTTTTTTTTTTCTTGATAAATGGTTATTTTAAAAGTCTTTGGATCCTAAATGTCACAAATGTGTTTTTTTTTAGTCTGAATCATATCAGGTCTTCAGGAAAAATCTCCCTTTTTTTTGGCAGAGGGCCCTGATCTAAGCCTGGGATATCTCTCCTTGGGGGGCCCAGGTCCCCTTTGTAGAAACCAGTTGGCACAGCCCTGCATCTGGGCTTACTGGGAGATCACAAGCAGACTGGGGCATTCCTGGCCCCACTCTGAGCTGTGACTGGTCAGCTGTGGATTTGAGAGCTTTCCCACTCTGGCCAGGGCCAGGGCTTACAGGTGTTTCCCAAACAATAATAACAACCTAGCCCCATACTCTTTTCTGTGCTGGGCACTGTGCTAATTCATTTGGTTCTCCCAAGCACCCTGGGAAAAAGGCATAATGACTTCCCATTTTACAGCTGAAGAACACGAGATTCAGAGAAGGTCCAGAATTTGCCCTGTCAGTCTGCACCCTTAACCATTACCCCATGCTACCTCTCCAGGTTGGGTGGATGGATGGGGAAAAACATTGGTGATAACCTGCCTCCCTGAGGGACCCCAGCCTTGTCCCAGGAAGTCCCAGAGCAAGCTCTGGATGAGAGCTCACACATAGATGTGGCAGTGGGCCAGAGCCATCCATGCTAGGGAAGACCTCTCCCAGCTCTCTGCTCCCTGCCAGCCTCCCCTGGCTGGCCTTAGAAGGGCATGAGGCCACATCCCCTGTAGGTTGGAAATGCCCCCATTAGGGGACACCTGGTAGAGACACCAGATAAGAGGGCACAGAATGGAGGACTTACCAGGTGGATTTACTTGTGTCTGGTCCTCATTGAGAGATGAAGCCACTACCCCACTCTCTTACCAGGCAGTCACTATGCTGTCACCAGCCAATGTTGACATTCTGTAACTGACATAAACACACCGTAGGAAGGGTGGAATGGGAAGGAGAAAGGTAACTTATACTCTTAACACTCTAATACAGCATCTCTGGTCTTAAAAATGAGATTTTTTAAACTTTTCGGACAAGACCTACCATGTGTGCTCTGTGGCCTGTCAAGCAGTGACTGCTGTGGGTGGTATTATGTCATCATGAGCTTCTCTTCCCCCTTACATGGGGAGGGGGGCGTGGGTGTTAGGGGAACAAAGCAAAGAGCGAGTTGACTTTGGTCTGGCACAGCCTATGCAGGCCCTTCTAGACTCATGAAGAGTGTCCTGCCTCTTCCCTCCTTCCATTAGAGCCAGTGGTTTAAGCAGATAGTTTGTGGGGCTGGCTATTGGTGAAGAAACTTAGGGTAGAACCAAAGGTCATCACAGTAGCTGATAAGCATGAAATGAAACCTCTTGCTTCCATGGCCATGTTCCTCCCCTGTAAGCCTGGCTTTTCTTGGTAACCGTGGTGGTGAAGTTGATGAACTTCCTGTTGGGAGAGCAGACAGAGCTGGGAATGTGTCACAGGCCCACTGTCAGCAGACAGTTCTGGGAGCAGATCACTCCTCCAGACCTGGTCTTGGTTAGCGGTGGTCTCCAACATGTACTCCCCTTGGCTCCCCCATTGGGTAACAGCCTGGCCATCACAGCCTGCAGTACTTGAGCAACCTTTGGCCTCCCTGCAGAAAGCCAGGACTGCAGTGCCTAGGCAGTGTTGAGTGCGGGCCCCAAGTGTGCTCCACACCTCTTGTCTTCCCAGCACACCCTCGTAGAGAGTCTAGCCACCAGCCTGCTGCTTCTTCCATCGTTAATGTTGGGTGCAGGCCCTCACTCATGCGTTTTGTATTTGTTATCAAGCAGTGGGGCACAACAGGTCCAGATCTGCACTGAGGGGAAGCAGAAACAGATCTGACAGCCACATCCTGCCTGGCACCAAGATGCGCTCCCTCCCACCATGTCTAGCAGGCACAAGCTGTCACACTGCCTGAGGACCAGCCTCCTTTCTTTAATTCTCCAGAGGCTGTCTTTCTCCACTCTGGCCTTGACCTAGGTGCCTTAAGGAAAGAGCCTTTCCCAGAAGTGACTGATGCAGCTAGCTGAAGCTCACCTTTGCAGGGAGTAGAGCTTCAAAAAAAAAAAAAGTCTAAAATATGAAAGTCACAAGAGTAAAGACTGACTTACTTGAGAAGAAAGTTGCTTACAGTTTGATCACTTAAACACAAACCCACTCTATTATATCATTCTGAAGGCAAGAGGGTAAAACCCAAATCAGAGTTGACAACCGCCAGTTGCAATCCAGGCAGTGGACACAAGGGCATGCCAGAATGGCCACATCTGCCCATTCCTGGTCAAGTAGAGGCCTACTGACCATGCCTGTGTACCACACGCAAGACAGGGTGGTAAATGGTTATGTTGGGGAAGGCTGCCTTGGGGGCAGTTGACCTACCTGCCAGTGCCCAGCTTTCTGCTCATCTTGCCTGCCCACACTTTGTGGAGAGCACCCTTACTGGGCTCTTTCTTTTCTCAGGTTAGGAGAGTTTGAGTAAGACGACCTCAGAAGGCAAAAGAGACTGACTTGAGGTCTCTGCTGGAACATATTTTGGCCTGGGACTCTCAGCTGTTGGTGACTTGCCAAGATGTGCAGCCACTTGCAGGTCAGGCTCTTCTATAACGAGGCCCCCTGAGTTCACTGGGCCATCAGTACATATCAATCCAGAGGCTCAGCTGGAGGCATGTCTGTGCCTCATGCTTCCTAGGACCTCCATGGGCTGATGTGGATCAGATGGCTCCTGTGCTCTGTGCTCTGTTGGCCTTGGCACATGCACCACAGGCATTCCAAGCCAGTCAGTCTTCCTTGCCAGCAGAAGACACTGGCCTAGACTGGAGTGTCCAGTGCACACATTTCACTTGCTTTCTCTTGGTAGAAAGTTTTCTTGTCTTCATGCAGCTAAGGGTAGAATTGGACATCCTGCTGGGAAACATGGTGTGGTCCTGTTGGCATTTCTGACCTTCTTTCTTCCAGTAAGGAAGTGAATGGCTCTGTGACCTGTTCAGCAGTGGGAGTGGATGCTGTGGATAAGGCAGCTCACACCGTCTCTCCTGGGCCGCTTAGGCCACCCAGACCCCTAAGTAACTGATTGGTATTGTTGTTGTTTCTGAGACAGGGTCTCGCCTTGTTGCCCATGCTGGAATGCATGACTCACTATAGCCTTGACCTTCTGAGCTCAAGAGATCCTCCTTCTGAGTAGCTGGGACTACAGGTGCCACCACACCTGCCTAATTTTTTAAGTTTTTTTGGTAGAAATGAGGTCTTGCTATGTTGCCCCAGGCTGGTCTCGAACTCTTGGCCTCAAGAGGTCCTCTCATCTTAGCCTCTCAAAGTGCTGGGATTACAGGTGTGAGTCACCACGCACATCCTATTAATAGGCAAAAGAAAGAGAAAAGAGAATAGTTCTGTCTCCAAGCAGGTCCTCCCTGCAGCTGGGTTTTTAACTCAGTCTAGGATTGCTATTTTCTTCTCTCTTTATGTGTTCTGAGATCTCTGGCTGAATTCTTGACCTTCTGCCTGGTTTCCATAAAAATTGTGCTCTTGCGTGTCTTTGTGTCCAAGCTCTCAGTGCCTGATGTGAACCACTGAGAGGCCTGCATCGTCATCTGATTCCTCTGTCTCCCCCGTGCCTAGCACAGGGCTGCTCCCAGTGTCATGGCTTACACTGTTTGGTGAGCCATGTTTTGAACACATTAGAAACCTGGCACATTTTTTAATAAAGTGATGGTATCCCCTGTAAGATGGGTACCAGCCCTAAGCTGTGGTACGTAGGCAGCTTCCTGAGCTCACATGAGAAGACGGTGTAGTGTGGAAGGAGCTAGGAACTCCTGGCACTCAGTCATTCCGGCCATCTCAAAGGGTCGGGGGAGGGGACAGCCTGTGGTAGGCTCTGGGCCTGGGGAAGGGGAGATGCTCTTACAGCTTCTCTTTGCAAACACCACTGGGGGCAGTGATGCAGGGGAGGGAGAAGAGCAATGGCTCCAGGAGAAGCAGTGATGGTGGAGAGGCAAGGACACTGAGGGAGGCGGTGGGCTGGGCTGCAGGGGAGCAGGGAGGGAAGGTCACACTAATGGCAGGTGGCTGAGGGCAGTATAGGGAGTGACTGCTCAAATTCTTTCCTCAACGAGAACAGTGATGGTGGACAAGCTGGCCACACACCTGATGTCTGCAGATAGGCTTTGACTTAGCATGTGAGGAACTGGGAGTCTTGGTCGTTGCCCATTCGGCCCTGCCCCAGCAGGCCCCAGCTGTTTCCAGGCCGATAGTACAGTAGGGAGAGGGCTCAGCCATAGCACACCACCTGAGAGCTGCTGCTGCTGGCTGCTTCTCTGGCCTCCTCCGGGCAGGTTGCACAGGGTGTACCATGTTCCTGGGTGCCTAAGGAGCCATAGGCCATAGGACCCCTTGCCTTTGTCCCTTGTTCCCCAGCCCCTTCCATCTGTCCCACCCTCCCAGGCTAGACAGCTTTCTCCTTCTGTAGCCAAGGAGCCTGCAGCTCAGGGTCTAGCTCAAGATGACCTAGGCCACTGACATCATCCTGAGGCCAGCCCTGCAGCCCCACCATCCAGCCTAGGCTCTCCTGATGTGAACTGCTGCTCCATGGTCCCTGGTGGAGCAAGGCTGGGTGTTCAGGAGCTGAGCTCATGTCATATGAGGGCCCATATGGGAGCACTTGGCTCACACACAGCAGCAGCAACTCTGAAGAGGGATGTTGGGCAGGCAGTGGGCTGAGCACTGAGCACAGGAGCAGATGTGATACTTTGTGAGCCCTCTCCTGGCTGTGTTTTATTCAATAATGGTGGTGGCAACACCTGCCCTTTGTGGGCTGCTTCCCCATGCCCCAGCCCCTGAAGTGGGACAGCTTGTGTCACCATTCAGAGGGGAAGACCCAGAGCCCAGCCCATAAGTCCCATTCTCTGTAGCCTCTGGGTCCCCCACTGCATGCCAGCTGGGACAGCCTGTTTCACAGAGCAGGAGACCTCAGTTGAGGCAGAGCCAGCACTGGGCCCTGTGTCTACTGCTGCTGCTGGGTCCAGCACCCACTCAGCAAAGGCATTGATCCAACCGTGCTGGTTACCTCACCAAGGCGTCTCCATCACTGGTGGTAGACCACTGCATGGGCAGGGCCTAAAACCAGGGTGACTTTCTTTTCCTTCTTCTCAACTGTAGGAAAAAACGAGGAGTGCTTGGAGAATACAGAAGGCTTCCGGGCTGCAGAGCAAGGTGTCCAGAAGCCTGCTGCAGAACCCCCAGCCTCTGCTTGCATCCCTGGCAAGCCCTCAGCCTCCACACCCACCCTGTGGGATGGGAAGAAGAGAGGGGACCTCGCGGGGGAGCCAGTGGCCTTTCCCCAGGGGCTGCCAGCTGGTGCTGAGGAGCAGCGGCAGTTTCTCACAGAGCAGTGCATCGCCTCCTTCCGCTTGTGCCTGAGCCGTTTCCCCCAACACTATAAGAGTCTCTACCGGCTGGCCTTCCTCTACACCTACAGCAAGACCCACCGGGTGAGTGGACTGCCAGAACAAGTGGGCTTGGATCTCCTTCCTAGGGCAGGCAGGCATCTTTGAAGGCTGGTAGGCAAAGCTAAGACAGATTGGAGCTTCATAGTACCAGCACATGGGAGGGATAGGTGAGAGAGCTGCAGGAGGCAGGGCCAGACCCAGGAGTAGGTCAGCTTCCCAGGGAACCAGTGGTGAGGGACCAGGGTCATAGCCAGGAATGGAGGGAAGAACAGGTGTAGGGGGCCTCACAGCCTCAGGGATAGGCTGTGGTGGGAGGGTTAAGAGTCCATAGGCTCATCTACTCTTTCCTGTGAGGGTTATGCAGTGACTCACACTCTGATGTTGTACTCCCTCACCCCTGCCATTGACCCATCATCTCAGCAATAGCATGCCCCTCTTCCAGGTGCCCTAGGGGCCCTGCCTACTCTCTGTTCCGGCCTTGTTTGTCTCAGGCCCCATATCTCCAGCTGCATCTTGCAGGGGCCTCCTCACCATACCCTGCCCCTGGGCTCTTCTCTCTGGTGCAGCTGCTAGAACCATCTTCACAGCCTCTGTCATGGGGGTTGGGTGCTGACAGCCTCCTCCAGCTCTTTTTGGAAAGCAGATGATGTAGTGATCCTTAACAGCTGCCCCAGGCTTAAGCGCTTTCAGGGACTTGCCAGCCAGAACTCTTCTGCTGGCGTTTAGATTTGTGGAGGTAGTGTGGCCTGGGCAGGGCCTAAAGTAGGCGTGACTTTCTTTTCCTTCACACAGGAGGTGTTGGGCAATGTCCTGGTTGTTGTCCTGCCCGCTGGAGCTACATTCTAAGGAGGGGGCAGATTTTAAAACATGCAGATGGCCAGGCGTGGTAGTTCATGCCTGTAATCCCAGCACTTTGGGAGGCCAAGGCTGGGGGGATTACCTGAGGTCAGGAGTTCGAGACCAGCCTGGCCAATGTGGTGAAACCTTGTCTTTACTAAAAATACAAATATTAGCCAGGCATGGTGGCATACGCCTGTAGTCCCAGCTACTCAGGAGGCTTAGGCATGAGAATTACTCAAACCCAGGAGGCAGAGGTTGCAGTGAGCCGAGACTGTGCCACTGCACTTCAGCCTGGGTTACAAAGCGAGACTCCATCTCAAAAATAAAAATAAAAACATGCAGATGAGTAAGGCAAGTCTCATTTGACCAATACCAGAGAGATAATAACGGGATGCACAGAGGGGTGAGGGTGCTGCTGTGCCTCTGCAAAGACACCTTTTTTTTTTTTCTTTAATTATGGGATGCCACAAAGACACCTTTTATGCTGACACCTGTAGTGTGAGTAGGGCACAGCATTGGTCTGGAAGGGAGAGTACCCAGACAGGGCAAGAAGCCCAGGAAGGTGACCATTCTGGGCTGGCATCAGTGTAGGCAAGGGCCAGGGAGGGCCAAGTGTGCTGAGCAAGCAGGGGTGAGCTTTAGGGTCTATCTGTGAGGACTCAGTCAGGTCCTCCTCCTAGAGGTCCCCTGCGGGTTCCCTCCAACATCCTCTGTGGAATGTTTGAAGAATCAGAATGGACAGTTGGCCAAGAGGTGAGTCCTGGCTTGGCATTGGCTATGTGCAAGAAGTGGTACTTCACAGAATTCTGTTTGGAGGATTAGATACAGGGGTCCAAGAAGGTAAGTGCTCTGTCCCCACATTGACCAGCATGCTCACGTGGCTTGGTTGATTTCCTCAGGGTATAGCAGTTGACACAGGTCTGAGAGGGAGGGAGTCTCATCTGAGGCTTTGGTCTATAGTTCAGGGTGCAGTGCATGCTGGCAAATGACTGCCAACTCCGGCTCCCCTGGCTGCTGGTGCCACACTGGAGCCTGGCTTGCTCTCTGCCTAGCCTGCCCTTGGCAGTGGACCTTACCTCTGTACCCCAGGCCTTCTACACTCAGGTGGACCTGGATCTTAATAAACCCCAACCAGCATGTCTTCACTGCTAAAGCCGTCTTTGGGCCTGAGGGGCAATGGCTGATATGAACCCTATTGGGCCCACCATTGCTTTGGGAACTTTCCCCTCTCCCTCTTTTGGGAGCAGCAGAGCCCACTGCAAGAGCCCACACACACATCAGTGGAATAGACACTAGTAACCAATGTCCTTTCCTCCCCCACCTCTGGTGTCCCCCTGTTCAAGAGCGTCCTCAGGCAGCCATGCAGCCCCCTCTAGCTGTGGTCAGCTCTGACCAGGATCTGGTGTTTTCTAGTAGTGAGCTCGTACCCTTCCCCATCCTGTTACAGACTACCTTCTCCAGAAGCAGATGCCAAGATGGAATTTTGGGTACAAAATGTTTATTAGGAGTTGGCACCTGTGCAAGGGAAAGCAGGGAAAGAGCAGGTTTGGGTGGAGGAGAGTTGAGTGGCGATATGGGCCCCACCCACCCAGTCTCCACTTCCCCGATAAATGGCTTTATGTTGAATTTGAAGGAGCCAGTGCATGTAAAGTGCTTAGCTCAGCACTAGACACAGAAGCTGTTATTACAGCTTGCCTTTTCTCTTGATAAATTTTTAAGAAGTACTATTTATGTCAAAATTAAAGAAAAGTCAGAAGGAGGTAACCATAATTCCACCACCCTAAAATTTGCTATTGGGTCTAGTACAGGTTGAGTATTCTTTTTTTTTTTTGGGTGGGGGGGCTTTCCGGCAAAAACCCCTGCTAGACAAATTCTAAAAGAGCCATAACACTGATTGAGTATTCTTTATACAAAATGCTTGGGACCAGAAGGGTTTTGGATTTTGGCTTTTTTCCAGATCTGAGAATATTTGCATTATACTTACCTAGCTGAGCCATCCCTAATCCAAAAATCTGAAATCCAAAATGTTTCAATGAGGCTGTGCACGGTGGCTCACACCTGTAATCCCAGCACTTTGGGAGGCTGATGGACCTCCTGAGGTCAGGAGTTTGAGACCAGCTTGGCCAACATGGGAAAACCTTGTCTCTACTAAAAATACAAAAATTAGCCAGGCGTGGTGGCAGGCATCTGTAATCCCACTTACTCAGGAGGCTAAGGCAGGAGAATCACTTGAACTAGGGAGGCAGAGGTTGTAGTGAGCCAAGATCATGCCACCTTACTCCAGCCTGGGTGAAAGAGCAAAACTCCATCTCAAAAAAGCAAAACAAAACAAAAGAAACAAAATACTCCAATGACCTTTCCTTTAAGCACCAAAGTTTCAGATTTTGGAACAATTTGGATTTCAGATATTCGGACTTAGGATGCCCTGCCTGTATTTCTTCCCAACTCTAGTGCACATGCCCTGTTGATTGTGTGCTTTGGACACTCCAGGGATCATGCCCTTTCCACTTTGCATCTGGGAACCTGGACTGAGAGTCACACAGAGCTGAATGACAGAACCAGACATCAGCCCCAGACCAGTCTCAAACTGGTCCAGTTGCTGCACTGTCCTCCATGCCCTATCCACACTCAATAGTTTGCCATTTTGCTCTTTCCATAAATGACCCTCCCCTCAGGTCATTTTGATCATTCTGTGTTGCTCCAGGATAGGTGGCCCAGTTGACCCAGCCATCCCCAGTAGCAAGGATGGAAGCTGCCTTGGGCTGCACTGCTCATGTCAGTATCCCCAGACAACACCCACATAGCCATCAGCCTCAGTTTCTGCCAGCTTTTCTGTTCACTGCATTCACAGGCTGAGTTCTTTGGTTCTCAGAAATGGAATGCCTCGGGCTGCTAAGCTCATCCTAGACCCTGAATATGCTGCTGGGGTGGTTCCCACTGGCTCCTGTGTTTGCTTCACCCAGAAACATTTGCTGAGCACCGGTTACCACCACCAAATTGAAAGCATGCTGTTAACACCTAGCTCCCCGAAAGCTTGAGTTAAGACCTTCCTGCTGCTCTGGGGCATGCCATCCTGGGGGCCGCATGTGGCTCTGCCCAGACCTGGGGTGTCCACTCTGCTGGCAACAGCTTGTTCACAGATCTGGGGGACACAACTCCATGTTGTCATTGACGAATATGGAACTATTAACTGGGAAGTAGTTACCACTTTCCAAACACAGCTGTTTGGTAACAAACACTTCCCACTGTGTATATTTGACAGCAGCACATTTCTTCATAAAATCCCACCTGTGGGCTTGGCAGTGCCTTTTTCCTGTTGCCATCTCACAGCTTAGTGGTGGACTGGAGCGTCCGATGTCTGCCTTTTCAAAGGGGCCTACGAGCAGAGCCTGCCTGGAGATGTGTGGCTGACTCCTGAACCCTTAGGTCTTTCACAGGCACCTCCAGGTGAGGCTCTGCCCACCCAGGCCTTGCAGAGAAACTGCCTTCAGGGCACAGTGTGCCTCTTGCTTAGCTACTGACAGCAGGGCTTTTGAGGGAGGGGGCAAGAATGTGGGCTCTGAAGCTGGCCTTACCTGGGTTCAGAACCTGACTCTGCATGGGAACTCTTGGAGGCCCAGGACTCTTCTTTCCTTAATGAGAATGATTGTGATATGAAAGCAGAATTATTGTGGTAATGAGGTGAGGGATGCAGTGCTGGGGCGATGTACAACACACCCTGCACTGCCCTCAGCCAGCAGTTCTTCTCACCCCTCTAGTGAGGCCCATTTCTTCAGTGTCAGCATCTCCCATTGCTCCTTGTTCTTCTGTGAGGTCCCCTGAGGGCTCCCTGCCTGGGGCATAATGGCCAAGGGCTAGGTCTGTCCTGAGAGACCTTTGTTGCCTGCCTGAAGCTGCCCTCCCACTCAGGGTCGGCACTGTTGCACACAGGCTGCCCTTGGACCCCCCAAGGCAGGCCACCTGTCACCCTGCACACTGTGCACACCTTAGATAGGGACAGTCATTTATGCTGATAGCTATAAGGGCCCTAATTCTAGCTATTGTATTATTTACTCTCTTGATTACAATCTTCACCAGGATTTTGAGGCTTGAGTCCACACTCATAGAAACCTGGCTCTTTGAGAGCCCAGGTGGGCAGCCCAGGAGAGAGAGTACACGGCATCAGACACCTCTTGTCACGAACGTTCTGACCTTTACTGATGGGTGTCCAGGAAGAAGGCCAAGGCATAGGCACCCCTGCCCTGCTCTCTCAGTTGCCTCCTGCTCAGTTGGGAGCTGAGCCCTTCACCTCCCGCTGCTTCTACTGGAAGGGGTTCAGGGCAGAGGGGGTTATGAGATGGTCCCTGGAGCAAACAATCTTGAACAAAAGCAAATCTGGAGGACTCATACTTCCCAATTTCAAAACTTATTACAAATCTATAATACACTAATCAAAACAGTGGAATATTAGCCTTAAAAGGGGAGGAAATTCAGTCACATCAGACAACATGGGAAGCCTAGGCTAAGTGAAATCTCATCACAAAAGACAAATACTGGATGATTCCACTTAGATGAAGTATGAGGAATAGCAGCCTGGCTGTGCTAGCCCAGTCAGACCCCATTTCTTTGGCCCGGGACCTATATGGGATGATCCCAGGCCCTGGGTTTGGTTAGAGACAGACTCCTGCCAGGAGGGCCCCATGATGCTATGTGCTCAGCTGAAGGATCACCAGGGAATCTGCTGACTTCTGACTTTAGGGTCAGCTTCTGTTCTGATATGAGCCTGGGTAAAGGACAGGCCAGCTGGCTGTGAACCCCCACCCCTTGCCCACCTGTTGTAGGTACAGTATCCCCACCTGCCTGTGCTGCTGGCTCATGTAGGGGACTCACAGAAGCCAGGACTATCTTGCAGGTTAAATGAGAGGGGCTCTGAAGAGGCCCTGCACCATCAGACTGGAGTGGATATGAAGGCCTGCTGTTGAGACCCTGCTTTTTGCTCGCAGACGAGGAGTGTTCAGGGGGAGCTGGTGAGCTTTGAGTTCACACTGACTGAGCCAGAACCACACAGATAGTAGAACCAGGCATCAGGAGGGAATACTGACCACAAAGCAGGGTGTTCGCCTTCCTTTAACCTCTGCTCCCTTTTTGCGGACATAAAACTGGCCCCTTCCAGCTGGCTATGGTGGCTCACACCTGTAATCCAAGCAGTTTGGGAGGCTGAGGCAGGCAGATCACAAGGTCAAGAGATCGAGACCATCCTGGCCAACATGGTGAAACACCGTCTGTACTAAAAATACAAAAATTAGCTGGGCGTGGTGCCGTGTGCCTAGTAGTCCCAGCTGCTCAGGAGGCTGAGGCAGGAGAATTGCTTGAACCCGGGAGGTGGAGGTTGCAGTGAGCTGAGATTGCACCACTGCACTCCAGCCTGGGTGAGAGTGAGAGGTTTTTTTTTTTTTTTTTCCTCAAAAAAAGGTGGTCCTTTCCAGAAAATGGTGGTGTGCCCTTCATCCCCACACGGATGTCCTGGGCTGCTGCAGATCCTAAACATCCAGGTTCTTGTCAAGCTTTAGTTTATAGTTTGCAAAAGGAGAATTTGATATCTTTCTCAACTTAGGAATCTTGATTTTGCATTCAAAGTCTGTCTGCCTCATGGTTTGAAGATTCTGTTGGGCCCATAGGGGCCAGAGGCGGTGGGACAGGTTGCCCCCATAATGGCTGCTGCTTTCTTGGTCCTCTCTCCTACAAAGAAATGCAGATTCCAACAGTTTGAATAGATTTGAGCACTCTGCCAGCAGCTTTTATTATCAATAATATTGTTTAAGCTTGAAAAAGAAAACAAAACTACCCACAACTGTCCCACAAGCCATGACATGGCAGAAGTGTTTGTATTTCGTGTGCTCCCTCCAGTGTGTTTTCTGTACATCTCTGCAGGTTCACTCATTTAGCAACTGTCTACTAAATGGTTGTCATGCAGGAGGTTCCTGTTTGAGGTGCTGGGCATACAGCATTGTGTACTCACTGGAAGAACAGAGTGGACAGCTAGTGATGTGTAGGAAGAAAAATAAAGCCTGGCAAGGGGTTAGAGGTGGGAGTGTGACTATTTAGACTGGGAGGTTGGGAAGACTGTCTAAGCAAGGACCCGAATCAAGTGAGAGAGCTCTGATGGCCACGAGGATATTGGAGGAGGGGCTTCCAGATGGACACACACCCAATACACATGCCTAGAGACAGAAACAGTCTTGGTGTGACTGGAATCCACTGGAAGCTGGTGTGACTAGATGGGGAAGGAGGAGAGGGGAAGAAGATGTGGTCAGAGGCTTTCAGGGCCTGGTTTGGCAGGTGAGAGTTGAAGAGATACCATCCTGAGTTAGGTTACAGCTGTTGCAAGGACTGGGCACAGTGGCTTACGCCCTAGGTGAAGGGCTGAGTACAGCTGAGGTCCATAGCCACCTTCCTGGCAGCCCTGTGGAGCCCTGCTGGCCTTGCAGATAGGCTAGTGCTGCTCCAAGATCACCACCAGTTTTCACACCTGGAGTCACCACATAGGAGTTGTAGAGCCTGACCTCTCTGATCTCCACCATCTGTTCCTTATGGGTTCGTGAAGCAGAAGGTGGTTAAGTGGCAAGTGGATCATCATCACTGGTTGTGGCAGGGAAACAGCCCCTGGGGGCAGGGACCCTGGGTGACACAGGCAGAGCACATCCTGCAGGCCACCATACAATAGTGACAGATGGGATCAGTTGTGCCTTCCAGCTTTGCACATCTTGGGACAGCAGGTGATCCCAGGGGGTACTAGTTGTTTTCCCATCTCCAGCTGTCAACAGGCTTTGCCAAGTCCTCACTGCATGCAGGACCCATGGAAGGCTACAGTTAAGGATGCAAGCCAACTCACTCCAAGCTTTTGCTTCCTGTGTGAAGAGAAAGGGAGCTTGGGGAGTTCTAGGAGCTATGACAGTCAGTTTAATGTGTGCTGTAGTGAAACGATTGCTGGCAGAGTAGTGCGAGTTAGTGGGCAGAGGCTGGCATTGAGCTTCATCCTTGAGGGCATGGACTGTTGCTTAGCTGGCCCCCAGGAGCACAGTGCTAACACCCTGGCCTTGGGCAGGACCCAGGCAGCCCGACTCATGCCCCATGACTGTTGCCTTCCTCCCTCAACCTGACATACATTACACTTCTTTCCCATTTTATTAAAGGTCAGGCTGCACAGTTTCCTTTCACTCTTCCTGTGGGCATCTATTGCATTCTTTCTGTGAGCTCCAAATTAGACTTGTCCTGGAGGAGCCGTCAGTGAAGTCAGACTGTGTCCCTGCCCTCATAGAGCTGATAGAGAAGTGGGGCAGACAGCAGACCCATCTACGAGCCAGTGGAAAGGCTATTTAAGGTAGCCATGGGTCTATGGGAACAGTGTTCCAGGGGACCATCAGGAAAGGTGAGATGACCTGCAGGGACCAAGGTGGGAACAAGTGTGGCTGGAGGGCCATTCACAAAGAGGGATGGGGGGTATAGGGGAGATGAGCCAGCCGGTAGGCAGGTGGACTGAGGCATGGAGCTGGCTCTTGCCCCAAAGGCCTGCAAGCAGAGGAATTAGACGTCCCCTCTGCCTTCTGCGGCAAAACAGGAATGGTCCAGATAGTGGGCAAGGGAGGACATCAGGGTGCCTGTATGCTTCTGGGATTCTTTGCCCTGCTTCTCTTCAGTACGTTACAGCCTTTCATCTGCCCTCTGTCAGAGCAGGGTCTATATGCACAAGCCTCAGGGCCTATTCAGCCAAGGAAAATGTGCCATCATCTGGCAACTGGCTCCACTGGGCTCCTCCCATTCCCAGAGTTGCCTGTGAGCCAATGATGTGACAGGTTGCATGAGGCCTGAGAGAGCGCTGGCCATGATGGCTGGCTCAGTGTTCAGCATACAGCACATGCCCAGGCAGATTTGTAAAGTGACTTGCCCGCCTATAGTAGATAAGTGCGGGGGCAGGGGAAGAGCCCAGGCCTTCGAGTCCTTCCAGCCTGGACCAGAGTTAAGGGATGGCTCTGCCACTTCCTGGCTCTGGGACCTTGGGCAAGCTCTTGAATTTCTCTGAGCCTCTATTTCCTGATTGGTAAATGGGCAATTCTGTGAGGTAAGGGGATATGGCACTGTGCTCAGCCCATGTTGCCTTACCTGGCCACACCATGAAACTGCAGGGCAGGCTCTATGCCGCAGGTGCACTGGGCAAGTCAGATCCCCTTCCCCCTTGCAGAGGTTCAGCAAAGGCCCAACACAGTCTCTGAACCCTCTCCCACCCCACCAGCCTGGCACCCACGATTCCCCAGACAGGTCTCAGCCCTCCTTGTCAGCACCTATCTGGGGCTTGAGGCGTGAATCAGCTAAGGGCCCCCATAAGCCGTCTGGACACTTTGTGCCTTAGCATCGATCAGCTCTCTTTCTCTGGCGGGCCTGGGAGACAGCTGGAAAAACACACAGTCTACCCATGCACAGTGGCCAGGTCTGCGGGAAGCTAATTTATAAACCAGGTTGGGTTTGACAGGCTAGAGTTTTCTGCACACTTTGCCCCAGAAACCTCTCCCACTGCCTTCTCCCTTTCTGCTCCAATCTGGGGGACAGACTGGCTAGGTGCAGGTGGAGTGTTGAAAACAAACCAAAGAGGAATGTTCATTCCTGTCCCATAGCCACAGGTCCTGTAACAAGGCAGCTGGGCAGGGAAGCAGAATCTCTGTGACTCTATCCACCCTGGTCCCAGTGCTTTCTCTTGTGTCCCCAGCCAGACGGAACTCTTTGTGGAGACTTTACTTTCTTGGTATTCTTAGGAAAATGAGGGCTACTGGAGATGCTTCTTCAAGCCAGGCTCTCCCATCTCCTCCCCCTGGCCTCAAGTGCTGCTACTTAAAGAGGTCTGCTGGACACTTTTCCAAGTTCCTAAGGATCCCCAGAAGCAGCTTTGGGATCATGACTCTTGGGTAACTTTTCTCAGGCCAGGCCTGTGCCCTGCGTCATGGAGTCACAGCTGGAGGAATGGTTTGCCACAGCATTGAGACCAGGGCCATAGAGGAGAGGAAGGGTATGCACAGACTCAGTCCCCTAGGCGGCCTGCCTCTGTTCTGGGCCTCGCAGCCTATGGTCATAGCCCCCTGGCTCCCCACTGGCCTTATGGGCAGCCACATCTGCTCCCCCCACCTCCTTGGCTGGGCCCTGGCTGTCCCCGGTGTCTAGGCACTTGACTCAGTGAGTCCCTTATCCCCATAACAGCCTTGTGCAAACCACAGCCCAGGTATTACCTTCTCCCAGAGCTTCTCTGACCTTCTCAGACTGGGTGAAAGGTAGGTCTCCTTTGCAGCCTGCCTCCATGGTCAGGTATGTTTACCTGTGATATCAGAAGTGCAGGTGACAGGCCAGGTGCAATGTCTCATGCCTGTAATCCCAACACTTTGGGAGGCCAAGGCTGGTGGATTACTGGAGGTCAGGAGTTCGAGAACAGCTTGGGCAACATGGTGAAACCCCATCTCTACGAAAAATAAAAAAATTAGCCAGGCATGGTGGTGGGCACCTGTAGTCTTGTCTACTTAGGAGGCAGAGGCAAGAAAATTGCTTTAACCCAGGAGGTGGAGGTTTCAGTGAGCTGAGAGCATGCCACTGTACTCCAGCCTGGGTTATTGAGTAAGACTGTCCCCCCCGCCCCAAAAAAAGTGCAGTTTCCCATATCACATTATTGAGTCCACCTATGGCTGATTAGACCAGGATGGGCACCAGCCTGGTCTGAGCCTCTCAGATCTCCTTTGGGAAAGACTGAACCAGGTGTCACTGAACCAGTGGGTCATGGCTGAGTACTAATGCAGGTTGTAAGCCCTTCTCCTGGGCTTCCCGAGACCCAAGTCTTCCTCTTGGAGCCCTGCTTTACTCACTTGAGCTAATCTTTGATTTTATTCTTTTTCATGAAGCATTCCATTCTGAACCCACCCCACCCCATTCTCCCCACCCTGTACTCAGTTTCTCTGCTGACCCTCTCTCCTTGAACCTGCTGCGGAGCAGGGGCTTGTGGCCTGGGGTAAGGTAGGGTGGGGTGCAGAGGTGGGAAGCATTATGTGAGAACTTGGAACCAGCCTCAGGAGGCTTCTGAATGAGTGGCCCAGGAAGCAGGCTCTTCAAAGTGTGGCTGCTAGGCATCGCTGGTACCTTTTTTTTTTTTTTTGAGACAGAGTCTCTCTCTTGTCACCCAGGCTGGAGTGCAGTGGCACAATCTCGGCTCACTGCAACCTCCACCTCCCAGGTTCAAGTAATTCTGCCTCAGCCTCCTGAGTAGCTGGGATTACAGGCGTGCATCACCACACCAGACTAATTTTTGTATTTTTAGTAGAGATGGGATTTCGCCATGTTGGCCAGGCTGGTCTCGATCTCCTGCTCATGATCCACCCACCTTAGCCTCCCAGTGTTGGGGTTACAGGCATGAGCTGCTGGGGACATTTGAAAGTAAACTACAAGTTGTTCCTCCTAGGGTGCTGAAGCTCAGAAGTTGAAGATCAGGACTGGGTATTTTACTGTTTTCTGTGAGTATGAGCAAAGTGGCCTCTGCTCTCAATTGGGAGCCTGCTTCAGGGGTCTGAGGACCCTCCTGCTGCCCAGGTTGCTCCTTCCTCTGCCTGTCTCTCAGAGAGGAGCAGGCAGGGGGTCCCTCAGCAGACAAGAAGTGAATGGAACCTCCTATACAAAGCCACAAGGCCCTGCCCAGTGCTGGGGAGCAGCCCTCAGTCCCCACAGCAGCCTGGTGGGGGCAGAAGGGTAGCCCTCTGTGCACAGATAGGAGCAAAGGCTTAGAGGCAAGCTAGCATGGGTCCCACAAGTCAGTGAGTCAGGGAGCTGGATTTGCCCTTTTGCCTCATGATGATTAAGGGAATGGTTTGGTATGCTCAGCGTGGCCAGCAGTGGGCAGAATGGGAGCAGGTGGGCCAAGCTTGTATGCCAAGAAGTGAGAGGGCTTTTGATGAAGGCCTGCGCCCAGTGCTGGGAAAGGTGAGCAAGGGACCTGAGCGGGAGGGGACAGATTGGCCAGGATGATGAGTGCTGTGGAAAGGGTAGAGGATCTGGCATTGTGCAGTCGCAGGTGCCAAGCCCAGCTCTGCCCATTGCCAGCCCTTTCCCTGTAGGACAGCATGGTCCTGAGGTGGAACAAGATGGCCACTGCAAGGTGCTTGGCTGCTGTGGTGAAGACCAGAGAGGGGAGAGTGGCTGGCCAAGCAGCTGATGAGAAGACCTGCTCTATGGGCTAGTGAGAAGGCCCTAGAGAAGGCTGAGGCAGCCAGGCCCACGTCCACCCTCTTACCCTACACCATCTCCCCTGGGCCTGGATTCCACCAAGAGGCTCATTGCCCAGAGATCAGCAACCTGAGCACTGTGACCAGAGCCCAGCCCTCCAAGCCTAAGGCAGCTATACCACTGGTCACAAATAAGAGATGCTACTGATTCCTGACAAGTCAGGGTTGCAATATTTAGGCTAGTGAGGGGCCCCTGACAGAAGGCAGGTACTAGTTCCATGTGGCAGGTTTGTAGGGTTGGTCAGGCCAGGGGTCCCTGTCAGTCCCCACCTTGGGCAGTCAAAGACCGCACTCCTAATTCAGTGGTGCTGGGCAAGACATCAGTTCTGAAAATGCATCCCACAGCCTCATGATCAAAACCCACAGCCAGAGCCACCTGGAGCTGTGGAATTGATGTCTGCAGGAGCTGCTGCTCATCGTGGTTTGCCATGCAGCCAGGAAGGAGGGGACCGCCTGCCTTCCCTGTGGGCGCCCTGAGCAGCCCACACACTCACTTCCAACCTACTTCTTGTTTCCCCAGAACCTCCAGTGGGCCCGCGACGTGTTGCTAGGCAGCAGTATCCCGTGGCAACAACTGCAGCACATGCCGGCACAGGGGCTCTTCTGCGAGAGGAACAAGACCAATTTCTTCAACGTGAGTACTTTGCCTTGTTGATTTCCAAGGCTGCTTGTTGCCACCTTTTTTCACTGAAGGTGCATGAATTGACCTCCTTGATGGGTGTTCCCAGGGCCTCAGGTTTGTGGCATCCTCAGAGGGCAGGCAGGGTGGTGCAATCGAGAGTGTGCCAGACTCTGGTGTGGGGCTGTGATTGCTGAGCGACTTCTGGCAAGTCACTGTCTCCTCCTGTGGGGAGAGGCATGGATGAGCTTAGTATGTTCTCCAAAGCCCCAGGTATTCTGGGGTCACATAGGCAGTGATGAGAGGGGTGCAGACCTAGGTTCCTGCTCCTGCTGGAGCAGCTCCTCCTTTGGTCTCAAGCACATAAGAAATTCTGACTACTTAAAAAACAAGTATTGCTGGGTGCTGTGGCTCATGCCTGTAATCCCAGCACTTTCGGAGGTCAAGGCAAGTGCATCACCTGAGATCAGGAGTTCGAGACCAGTCTGGCCAACATGGTGAAACCCCATCCCTACTAAAATATAAAAACTAGCTGGGCATGGTGACGGGTGCCTGTAATCCCAGCTACTCGGGAGGATGAGGCAGGAGAATTGCTTGAACCCGGGAGGCAGAGGTTGCAGTGAGCTGAGATCGTAACGTTGTACTCCAGCCTGGGTGACAGAGTGAGACTCCATCTCAAAATAAGAAAAAAGAAGTGACCAGTATTGGGCTTGCAGTGCACTTCAGCCCTGATAGTCCATGTGAGGTGGAGACTTACTCCTTGAGCAGGGCAGGGCCAATCACCTAGGCCTGCCTGCCCATCATCCCTAAGGCTACATCTGTTCCTCTTGATACCCCACCTGGACCTACCCTCCCTCATTTCCTCTGCCCTGCATGAAGACAGCTGGCCCCTCCCTTTCCTCTACCTCCAAGTCCTTACCTATCCTTCACCACCCCTTCCAGCATGGCCAGCTCCCAGCTGGGTGACTTTGGCAGGTCTTACATCCCCTCTGAGCTTTGGTTTCTTCTGTATTTTTCTTGATCCCCTCTTACTCATGGAGAAACTGAAGAGCAGTTGGCCTGAACAGGAGCTGAGGAGGGCAGGTTTCAGGTCTGGAGGGGTGTAACAGGCCAATTCTCAGGGTACGTGGGCAGGCAGGTCCCTACTGAGAGCCAGACAGCTGGTGGGCGTGTCTGGGTCCAAGGCTCCTCCTCTCCCAGGGTGTGGTCTTCTGGGGTCAGAGTAGGAGTTCCAGATCCTGAAAGCTCTGCATCTGCCCACACTCTCTGTTTTGATATTTTATAGACAGGTAGTAGTTGTCATTAGTAATCAATCTACATGATACCAAGGGATTTGCCACAAAAGAGAGGTACCCTGTCACCTGCATGCCCTGGCCACAGCCACTTCCCCACAGCAAAAACTGTTTCTTGTTCCATGTGTGTCCTTCTAGAGGGCATCTGCCCATTTACAAGCTAGTGCACATAGATGTGCACAAAAGGCAGAAGTGCATACACTTCCACCTCTTGTGTTTTTTTACTTAACAATATCTCTAACAGTATCTCTTGGAAATACTGTTAGAACTCACTGGTTCTTTTTGATAGCTGCATGGTACTCCCAACATAAGGATGCCCCACCAATTGGTTTACCTACCAATCCCTTATTTTATTTATTTATTTTTTGACACAGAGTCTCACACTCTGGCCCAGGCTTGAGGACAGTGGTGCAATCTCGGGTCACTGCAACCTCTGCCTCCTGGGTTCAAGCAATTGTCCTGCCTCAGCCTTGCGAGTAGCTGGGACTACAGGCCCATGCCACCACACCCGGCTAATTTTTGTTTTTTTTTGTTTGTTTGTTTTTTCGTTTTAGTAGAGACAGGGTTTCACCATATTGGCCAGGCTGGTCTTGAACTCCTGGCCTCGAGTGATCCGCCTGCCTCAGCCTCCCAAAGTGCTGGGATTACAGGCCTGAGCCACTGTACTTGACTGACCATCCCTTATTGATAGACACTTAGATTAGTTCCAGTCTTTTTTACTATAAACAGTATCTCTCACACACACACACACACACACACACACACACACACAGAGAGAGAGAGAGAGAACGGCTCGGTGCTTCACCTATGAAGCACTGCCTTGACTGTGACATTATGTTAATTTTAACTTCTATGCAGAAGTTCATATCCTTCATGTTCATTTTCTAGTGGATTATTGGTCCTTTTCCTATTGATTAATAATAATTCTTTATAAAAATTGAAAAAATGAGCCCTTTGTCAGTGTTTTGAAATCTATTTTTCTGAAGTTGATAGACTAAAGTTAGAGCTAGACAAATTGCTTAATTTCCCTGTACTGGGTCCCTCTCCTTGAAAGTGGGCTTCTATTACCTTCCTTGAAGCATAACTGTAGGAATCAAGTTAGATAATGGGGTAATATCCCTAACACAGGATCTGGCACATGCTGGATACTTAAGAATATAGTTTCCCTCCCTCCCTCTTTTCCACTCTCCTCTTTTGGTGCTTTGCCCTTAAAGACTATGCAGTGATATTGGAAGGAGAGACCCAACTTCCATGTCTTCCTCATAGGGGAAGCACTCAGCCTTTCTAATGATAAAGCTAGGAAAGCTGGCCCCTCAGATGCCTATCCCCCAGAGTGCATCCAAGCTGGCAGCCACATGCTCCAGGCCCCTTTCCTATTGGGCTCACTCCCTGCATCTCCTCCTTAGTTTCTGGGACCTTCCAAGATGAGTCTTGCAGAAAAGCAGTCTGAAGCTGTGTGCCTGTGGGAGGGAAGGCTGGTACAGCCCCATGTAGGCCTGGTACATGGGCAATGCCAGTCCTGCAGCTGGAAGTCCCTGAATATCAGGGCCACCCCAGCCTGGACTGGGAGTTTTGGGTGGTTTTGCCTCTTCCAGAACAGTCGTTCATTCCTCCATGCTTCCCAGCGACCTGCTGCTTTTACCACCCTTTTGGGCCTCTGTCCTCTGCTTTCTTACCTCTTCTCTTTAGAGATAGATGTGGGCTCCTTGTGCTCCTTGAGCTCTATGCCTGGTGTCCAGCATCAAGAAATGCTGGGCAATTCCTGAATGCTCTCAGCACGAGTCTGTCTGGCATATTCCCAAGTCTGGGGAAACTGCGTACTAACGTGTTTATGAAGGAGCATTTAGGGCAGCCCTCAGCTGACTGCTGGAATGGGGCCGTGTCTCTGGAAGATGGCCTGTAGGTTGGGATGAGTAGACTGGCTCACCTCCCTTCTAGCCTGCACTGGGGTTTACTGCTTATTCCAGGGGGAGACAAAGGTGGCAGTTGGGGGCTGGTCCTTGAGAGGAGGTGAAGAGAGGTTGAGGCTAGGGACATCAACACCCTGATGCTAGGGACATCAACACCCTGATCTTCATCCTTCTCAAGCCCACTGTCCTGGGCCATCCACATTACCCAGCCTTTGTGCTGCTCATCTCCTCATCCTTAGAGCTTGGATGGGGGGCTCTTCTGTTATTTTTTAATGACAGTTTTTGAAAATTGTGAGAGTGTTATAGTTTAAGAAAAATTCAAACCCCTTTTCCTCTGTTCTCACACCAACACAACAGTCAACACAGACAGAAGACTTCTGTGACCAGTGGGGGGGATTTTTTTCCACCAACAAATAAGCCGTCAATTCTGTAGTAGACGCCAGCTGGGTATCCTCTAATTGAATTAAATTCCAACACTAGCTTTTTTTTTAAGAGACAGCATCATGCTCTGTCACCTAGGCCCTTAGGGGCCCTTACCTCAGCCTCTCAAATAGCTGGGACTACAGACATGAACCACCATGCCCAGCTAATTTTTTTTTAGTTTTTGCAGATGTGGAGTCTTGCTGTATTGCCCAGGCTTAATTTCAGCACCTGGAGATGGTGTCAGATCCCACAGGTTGAGGATCAGTCCTCAAAACATCCCCTGCTTCAGACACCAGTCACAAGTCTGGGCCCCCAAAATGTCTGACTGACCAGCTTCAAGTTGAGGTTCCTCCAACCCCTTCTTTTGGTTTGGTTAATTTGCCGAAGTGGCTCACAGAACGCAGGGAAATAATTTCCCAGTTTATTGTAAAGGATATTACAGGAGGATAGGGGAAGGCCATGGGGCTTCCGTGCCCTCTCCAGGCATGCCACCTACCAGGAACTTCCATGTGTTTAGTTATCTGGAAGCTCAGGAACCCTTCCTCTTTGGCCTTTTACAGAGACTTCATAGGCATGATTGACGCATGTACAACTATGTCAAAATGTTATTGGACAAAAAGATTATGATCTAAACTCATCAAGGCCTATCTGTTCAGATTCTTCTTTCCCTCTCTGCAGCATTCCTTCCTCCAGGATGTGGGGCAGGACTCTCTCTGGAATGAAGGTCTTATGACCCACAATCAAATTAGATTCCTGTCTTAGGCAAGTGGAAAGGAGGGCAGGAGAAGGTCAGAAAAAGAGAGATTCTGTTTACAGTAACAAGGGCTATGGGAGTTAGGAGCCAGGAACCATGGATGAACAAACATATCTATATATATATATATATATCTGTCATGTATATCATAATATCACAGTTATATAGGACCACATTTTCACTGTCTACGTTCAGAGACACAGAGTCCACATACCTTCGTTTGCCCACCCCCAGGTACTGTGCCCTTCTCAGAGGTGCTTCTGTGATCAGCCAGGCTGTTCTCTTTTTCTAGGTCTGTGTATACAAAAACAAATTTGTCATGCAGCTTTTAAAAATGTACATGTGTGGCTGGGCGCAGTGGCTTACACCTGTAATCCCAGCACTTTGGGAGGCAGAGGCGGGTGCGTCACCTGAGGTCAGGAGTTCGAGACCAGCCTGGCAAAACCTTGTCTCTACAAAAATACAAAATTAGGCAGGCATCGTGGCACACGCCTGTAGTCCCAGCTAGTCAGGAGGCTGAGGCAGGAGAATCGCTTCAACCCGGGAGGCAGAGGTAATGAGCCGAAATCGAGCTACTGCACTCCACCCTGGGTGACAGAGCAAGACTCCATCTCAAAAAAAAAAAAAATGTGTGTATGTATGTGTATATATGCATGTGTGCTTTTTAGCAACTTTGCTTTTTCCGTGACACCAAGTCTTGGAGAAGTTTCCATGTGAGAAGGTCAGGTCATCTTGCTCTCTGCAACTGCTGCCCAATCTCCCTGGGTGGACATGTGTGTGGGCCCAGTGTTTGCTCTCACAGCCTCCTGGTTTGTGCATTTTTGTGCTGTTGCTGTGTTCCTCTTTAAGTCCCCTGGTCTGGTCTAGCTTAGCCCAGAGGAGGTAATCACATGAATATTTATGGATTAATTCCATTCATCCCTTTCCCCTCAGCAGTTGGTTTCCAAGCTCATTCTCCTGGATCAGCCAGTGCTAGATGTTGTAGGAGACAAGGAGAGCCTTGGCCCTGGCCACAGGATGCTCAAGGCTGACAGCAGAGCACTGCCTGCATGTCTTCATGTGGGGCCTTCCTAAGATGCTACAGGGCATGTGAGAGGGACAAGGAGCTGGGCTCTTCCATGCAGGGTGCAGTGCTGCTCAGCCAGGAAGCGGACAGGAGAGGAAGGCTAGGATTTGAGGCACCCTTGGGGGAACTCCTTAGGCCGGGCTGCTGACAGAACCTTCCTGGGGAGTGTAAGGGGCTAGAGAAAGGGATGGGTGCAAATAATTGAGTGAATGGGACCTTGGGTTCCTACATCAGCTTTGCTGACAGGAACTCCTTACACATGGGGCCTGCCCCACCACTGGCTAGCCTCCATAGCAACACAGATGGATGTGTAGCAGGGCTCAGCCCTGTGGTTGAACATAAGGAGGAGTGAGGAAGGAACGAACTCGGCATGTCTCGGGTCTCACTGTTCCATACACTGCCCTTCCCTGGGCAGAGGAGACCAGGTAAGCAAGCACCAAGCTAGCTGGTAGGTGCTGCTGGGGTGGCTATCCACACCATAGAGGCTGAGGGTTTGTGTCTGGGTGCCCAGAAGCTTCTGGGACTTCCCGTGCAGGCACGCAAACCTCTGGGCAGGCAGGCCTGCGTGGGCCAGAGCCAGGCTGCTTTGTCCAGGGTTAACTTCTCTCCCTATCTTGTAGTTGATTCAGAAACGTTCCCATAGTAACCAAGCCAGAGATGGTTCTCCTTCCTTCCCCAAAATGTTTGCTTATTTTAGCAGGCAGAGTTTTTTCTTGTTTCAACCCAGTTTCCAGCCTCTGAAAGAAGCAAAGGAAGCTCAGGGCCAGGCTCGCACTGCCTCCTGCTTCTGAGGGTGTGTGGAGCAGGCAGCAGTGGTGGCCTGAGTGTGACAGTGGAAGGGAGGTGCTGGCCTACTGTGGCCACCCTGAGTGTGATGTTTCCCCTGCAGCTACTCCTGCTGCTGCTCAGGTGGACAGCCCCCAGGCCCCAGGATCACTGAGAAGACCATGGAGTTTGGGCACAGGCAGGCACAGCTTCCAGCCACTCCACCCCTTACTCAGCGTCTCACAAGGCATGGCTACCCGTAGGCAGAGTGGTCCTGACGGGTGGATGAGAGCCATCATCACACTCTTGGCGTGCCACACAACTCATCTTTAGGACCAGAGATGGGCCTACCTGGAGGCCTTGAGATCTTGGAGGCCAGTGCTAGGATGCAACTGAAGCAGGAAGCAGGAGGAGCTCCAGCTGACACCTGGCTGGGGCCTCCATAAGCTCAAGGCCCTGCCCTGACTTGAATGGAGCAGGCTGAGATTCAGACGGTGGGCTTAGCTGTCACACACACCACACAGGCCTCTTTCTGTGAGGCCTGGCCCAGTCGTCGGTGCCTGTGGATGCTGGTCAAGCTCCCTCTTCTTGGTCACTGCTGCATAGCACTCCACTGTCTGGCTGTCCTGGTGGTCTGCCTCCCCTCTTCTCAGCGGATAGATGGCTTTTGGTTTTCCACTATTACAAAAAGAGTGCTGCTTTCTCTGATCTCCTTTCTCACCTGTGCCAGGGACTCCAGGACAAATGCTTGGAAGTTGGAGACCAGGACACAGGCCCTTACTGCCAAGCACTTCCACACCTTGCCAGGTGTTTCTGCAGAGCCAGGTCAGATGCCCTCCTACCAGCTGTTGCCCCACCCCCTCCCAGCACTCAGAACCACAGATGACTTTCATTTTGGCCAATCTGTGGGGTATAACAAGAAACCCTGGATGGTTTCAGTGTGTGTCTCCCAGGTGACTGGGGAGGCTGAGCCCTGCCCCGCTGCCCATGGCCAGTCCCTTTTGTCTGCCCAGGGTCTGCTGTGCTCTCTCCTACTTGGTGACCACCACTGGTGGTTCTGTTTGTCCTGACTTTGTTGCTTAAACTGATGGGAGGTACAGTCATCATGACCTGTCTTTGTTTCTTGAAAGCATTTATGCTCTGTGCTGTCCCAGCTCTGGAGCCTGAGTGCTCACTGAAGGCCTTGATGTGGTCTAGTAGGAAGGAAGGGTCCCCGCTGGTTGGGCATCAGGAGTTGAGTGATGGTTCCCACCCAATTTCTGGTACTCCACACCTGCCAGACTTGGGGAAAAGGAGAGAAAGTCTCCAAAGCCCCTGGTACTATCCTTCTCATCAAGAATCAGTCATGCCCATTCTACTTTAACTTGCCACCAGTTGGTTGTGTAACCTTGGAGGAACCCCCTCCCTGCACCCTGTGAGCAGAGGCAAGGTGTATGTTAGGGGTGGGTACAGTGGACCCACCTTCCAGGCCAGGTCTCAGCCAGTGCTTCTCTCCTCAGAGAGAGCCGGTAGTCCAGAAGGAGGCTGTTGGAGCCCAGCAGACCTGGGCACCCCAAGACAGGGACCTCATCTAGGACAGCATTGCCACTGCCCTCCCAAAACCTCCCCTAGCTCAGCAGGAAGGGAGTGCCTAGTGACTGAATTCCTTTCATCCTCAAGAATTCCCTAGGACAAATAACAGAATCAGTAGCCCCAGAGCAAGGGAAACAGATCTATCCTGGCTCAGTTACCCAGGAACCTAGCTGTGGCCAGGCCCCAAGGTCTCTGCCTGAGACATCTGCCTCCTGTTGCAGGGCCAGATCTGGCATCACCTCCCTCACCAGCCCCAGACTGACTTGCCCTTTCTCTTCCTCCATCCCTCTGGCTTGTAAGAGATACCATGCATGGTGGGCCTGTGGTCAGCCCCTGCCCGTAGACGCCAGCCCAAGAGCCTATTGCAGGCAGGCATCAGTGAAGACCAAGGCACAACCTAGGGAAGAAGTGTTGGTCTCCATGCAATTCCTTGTATCCCACATCACCTCAGGATGCCAGCAGATCTGAGTTGCCTCCCAGTGGGTAAACAAGCCCCACGATTGTCCATATAGGGTGTTCCTGCCTACCCTCTCTGATCAGCTCCAGGGAGCATGGGGATAGTAAGAGCTGGTTTGTAATAGCCTCACTCCTTCCCCCACGTCAGTCCCATATTACCTTCTCCCCACTCAGGACCAGTTGTGACCAGTTTTCATGCCGCCACTGCTTGTCCCTTTGCTCACACTTCAAGGAGCATAATACCTGCTGTGTGCCAGGCCCTGGGCTAGCTGTGTTGTCAACAAGGGCACAGGTCCACAGGCCAGCCTGCAAGGCTGGATTAATAGTCACCTTTCAAAGAAGTGCCAGAAAGTAAAGTGACTTGGCCATGGTCCCATCACCAGTCTGCTGGAGGAGGGATGCATCCTTCACTACGTGTAATGTAGAAGCCCATGCATTGTGGCTGGCAGCCTCAAGTCCGGAGGGAGTGAGGAAAGTCAGGGGCCCCCTGGTTCCTGCACCGGGATTGGCCCACCTGTCCCAGGCAGGAGTGTTATCTGAATGGCCCATTGGCTGGATGGGGAGGATGGAATAAGGAAGCAGTAGGCAGGGGGATGTGGGCATCTAGCCCCACCTTAGGAGGTGAGGCTGGGATTCCAGGTTGGGAGGGATCAGTGCTAGCCTGTGGCATTAAGCAGGGATTCCCTTGGGTGCTGGGACTACACTGTCTGCTAGCCTGAGCCCCCAGGCCTGTTTAGCATGGCTCCAACTGGCTGGCTAGGTGGGTTGTACCACTTTTCCTTGGTAGCCTCCAGGCCTATCCTGGGATGGGGCTCCTAAGGCTGGCAGCAGTGACAAGAGAGGCTGCTACCCAGCAGCTGGGCCTGGCAGAGAGTAGCAGTCCATAGTAGCAGTGGCAGGACCAGCACTCAATGGGGGCTTGATCAGGGGTGCCTCCTTAGGTGACATAACATGTCCGTGAGGCTTGGGTACTATTATCATTCTCATTGCACAGATGGAGAAATTGTTACCAATAGGCTCTGCAGGCTAGGAGAACCAAAAACCCTTTTCTACCCTCTGACCCCATCAGAGGCCTGGCTTCTCCCTTGGGACAGCAGTGCTCATGACCATTTTCAGGCCTTGTCAGAGCCACTCCCTAACTGGCTTGGCTGCTCTGGGTGCCAGGAGAGAATGCTGCCAAAGGGATGCTTGTCAAGTGCTTTTCTTCTGCAGCAGCAATTGCTAGTATTTCTGACACAGTGGGCCAGGGCCCCATGGGAGCCTGATGTAATTGTGTCCCTTTGAATAAGGTGCAGAAGCCTAGGGAGTGGTCCAAGATCACAAGCTAGCAAGTGGCCGGGCTGCCATTTGAGGTCTGTCCGAATCCAAGGCCTGCACTCTTAACCACTGTCGTTGGAAATTCAGAGTCCACATCTAAGCTCTCTGTTCCAGCAGTGATGTCTGCTGTGGACATGTGATGGGGAGAGACAGCAAGAGTGTCATACTATGTCCTTGCTCCTCTTTGCCCCTCCAGAAGGTGGAGTTGCTTGTCCCTCCCTTGCATTCACCATCGAAGAGCAGGGCTGAGACCTGGTGGTGAAGCACTCTGCCCAGACCTTGGTCACCTGATGGCACATGTCATCTTCCACTAAGCTGTTAGAGAGGCCCACTCTTGAGGGGTGCCCAGGTCCCTGAGGGAGATGATCAGGTAAATAGAGCACATGATCCAGCAGCCATGGAACCCAGAGCTCACAATGGCTTTTGGGAAGGCCTGTGGTAGATGGAAGATCATGGGCACAGGGGCACCTGGACTGCACTGGCCTGTAGAAACCACAAGTAAATCCCCTCTACACCTTGACTTCTCTCTTTGCACCTCACCTGGCATTCTGTTGCCCCTCCTGCCCACCTCTTCCTCAAGGCCATCCTAGGCCTGTTCAGACTGTTGGTGGGGTCCATTTCCAGTCAAGGCTTTCCTGCCAGGTGTTGCTGTGCTCAGTGTGGCTGCACAGCCCAGCCTTCCCCAAACTCATCCCCAGCCCTGCCTGCAGCTAGCTTCCTCGGGCTAGTGTTGGATCCTGCCTGAGCCCCTATGAGACTCACTTTTGCACATGTACTTTTGGAGACAGGCCTGAATAAGTCCCTGCCCCTCCTGGAGCACAGACCCCATTACCTGAAAGTGAGCAGACAGTGTGAGAAAGATAGGAGAGTGACGTTAGAGAACATGCCTGTGAAGGACAGTAGGGCCAGGCTTCTGAGCCTGGAGAGGATGCAGCATGGGGCACAGTGTGGGGCACAGATGGTGTCGCATGCCACTAGGGAGGGCCTCGCAGAGTCGCATGCTGTACGCAAGAGTGGGTGGCTGGCTGGCCACCACTGGACCCTGTCTTCCTGGGCCAGGTACAGAGTGTGGTCTTTCTCACAAAGGAAGGGGGACTGAGGGGAGGAGCGTCTTCCAGGTGTCACACTAGTTGCCATGAATGCACTGGAGGGGCCGGGCTGGGGAAGAGGCAGCAGCACTGCCAACCTACCGTTCCTCAGGGCTCCAAAGTGCTGTGTGCAATGCTTTTCTACACACAATGGCTCGTTGAATTCTCATAATTCATGAGGTGTAGTAGTGCCATCATCCCTTCCTCACAAATTAAGAAACCAAGACAGACACACAGCAAGTTCCCACGTGAGCCAGGATTTAGGTGTTCTGATCCAAGACCCAGACTACCTGTGGACTGATGGGATGAGGGGAAGGTGGGGAGTACAAGAGGGCCAAAGAGGTGGGCTTGGAGGGCCTGGCGCTCAACCCTGGTGCTCTGATGCTCAGATCCATTGTCCCATGTGTCTCTGCCTGGTATGCCAGGCATGTGGCCCTGGGTCTGTGTGCATGCTCCGTCCTCCAATGGACACAGTGCAAGGATGCCTCTGAGGGCAAGCAGTGTCCTCCCTGGAGGATGCCACACAGTAGAGATGCCACGCAAGGCCGTGCTAGGATGGGAGGGCGCTGCTTATTATCCCACTCTTTCCCCAAGTGTAGTCTTGATTCCTGATATGCCAGCATCATCTGGCTTTCAGAAGAAATTGGGATTGATTGTAGCTTTTCCTGGGGCATCACCATGATACCAAGTCACCAATGGCTGCAGACATCACATCCTAGCTGGTGAGGAAATGGGCTGGGCTTCTGCTTCTGGCCCTGCCCTTGGCTGTGACCTAAGCAGATCACCTGGCCTCCCTGAGTACCTTCTCCATCACTAGGATTAACTGAGGTGTGCAGCGGCCCTTATGACTGTCAGAGGATTAAAGGAAACCCAGTCATATAACAGTGGGAATCAGAGGACAGAAAAGAAAGAAAAAAGTTTAAATTGAGGAAATAAGAGCTACTTGGCTGTAGTAGGAATTGCTGCACTAGCACTATTTTTAGCATTGCTGAGATGATCTATGGGCCAGTTGCACAAGTAGAGTAAACAAAAGAAACACTTCAAGTTCTCCAGGGAAAAAAGGTCCTGTTTTTAAGAGTCTTAAAAGAGTTAGCAAACTTGTGTGGATTCTGAGCTCATCCTCAAGCTTTCCTTCCTTCCCACGTCCTGGGCTCTGCAAGCTTCATGGAACTTCACAGCTTCTGGCTTGCACAACCCCCACGTTCAGCCTGTAACAGGTGCTGAAGGCTGCCCTGTTTGGGGAGGGGTGAGCCTAAGAGGTAGCAGGTGAAGAGGGGGTGCTTCCTGCCTGAGGAGCTGCAGTGTGTCCTCACCAGTAGGAGGGGTCAGTAGGAGGAAGTACACACAGAGGAGTGGTGGGGACAAGGCCACAGTTGCCCAGCCAGGCCCCTGCCCTAACAGGACCACAGCACAAGCCAAGCCACCTGCATTCACAGTTAGAATTTTTTTAAAAAATCAAATGTAAGCAGCCTTTAGACCATCATCCCTGGTAAATTATTTTCTGGTTATCCGGAGACAGTTTTCATCTCTAGATGTGGATTCAAAATTGTGGCAAAGCCAGGATGCTTGGGCAGAGGAAGATGATCTGCTTAAGCCCTTAGCATTCATGATCCCACGGAATCCCCATGACCATCCTGCAAGGAGGTACAGAAATCCCTGCAGACAGCACACTCATGACTTGCCTAAGGTCGTATAGCCAATAAGTGGCAGAGCCCAGACTGGGAACCCATGTCCCATGGGCCAGCCTCCATGCCGGAGTTTCTGCCCAGCCTCTCAGAAGCAGCTGCTATTTTTTCCCTAGTGGGATGGCAGTGTTTGTATATACATCCACCACCTCAGCCCACAGCCCCCTCTGCCCCCAGCTGCCCTGGGTATTCAGTCAGGAGCTCGCTGTTTAACATTCCTGAAGAGAGGAGCATTTTCCAGCATGAACTTCATTTCCCACCGCAAGTTATTTTTCAGAGGTTTGTTCTTGGAACGTATCCCAGCACCTCCCTCCCTCCCTTCCTTTGCTCCTCTCTTTCCCTCCTCCTCTTTTTTTTTTTTTTTTTTTTTTTGAGACAGGGCTTTACTGTGTCACCCAGGCTGAAGTGCAATGGCATGCGTCATCACAGCTCACTGAAGTCTCAACCTCCCATGCTCAAATGATCCTCCTGCCCTAGCCTCCCAAGTAGCTGGGGCTACAGATGTGCACCACCACACCCAGCTAATTTTTTTATTTTTTTGTAGGGACAGGTCTCATTATGTTGCCCAGGCTGGTTTCAAACTCCCGGGCTCAAGCTCTACTTCTTCCCTGGCCTCCCAAAGTGCTGGGATTACAGGCATAAGCCAGTGTGCCTGGCCCTAGCCACAGCTTTCTCAGGCCTGTGTGTAGCAGTCTCAGCTTGGGCAGAGCTTCATGCTCTACATGGCTTGTCCTCCTAGGGCACTGATCTAGGCCCAGGGAGAGGTACACTTTCAGGCAGAGGTGTGGGGCCTTCAGCAAGGCTTTGGAAAGTAGGCTGAGCAGGTAACCCACTCACACTCAGGACAGCCCAGGCAAAGGCAGAGTCTGGGTGTGAGCAGGCAGGAAGAGGCTGAGGGAGGGCTGTGGCCACAAGAGCCTGTAGAACCTGGCAGGGGCAGGGCTGCAAGCACCCCATTTTGGGGCCAAAAGGAAGAGGGGTTTGCTGTTAGAAGCTTCCCTCTTGTGAGAAAACTTGGCAGCACCACCACTACACTGTCCTCTCAGCCCACAGATCACTGAGTGCTCACTTCCCATGAGTACTGCCCACAGAAGTCTAAGCAAGGGGGCCAGGTGGTACCTCCCGGGCCCCAGAGATGGGCACTGTTGGAGTTGCTCCAATAGAAGAGTGTGTCCTTATGGCAGTGCCACCAGGTTTAGCTTATGATTCATTCTCATGGCAGCCAAGAGCCTGGGGCTACCCAAAGCTCTCTACGGGCCCTGGCTGACTTTTGAGCCCCAGGGTTAAAGGGCACAGACGGTCCTGAGGGCTCCCATCCTTTGCTGTGCATGTCACTGGGGTTGCTCTGTGTGCCAGGAGCCTCAGTAGGTGTGGCTGGGGCTTGTAGACAGTAGGAGGGGCTCTGAAGACCATAGAACCTGGTCTGAGTCCAGCATAATCCTCCTATCGTCCCTGTGTGCCTGCTCCAGGGGTGGACACTGCCTTGCCCTCAGAGTTTAGTCCTGCTGTGACTTCCGGGTCTCGGACCCTTTGACCTTAGTTTCTTCATCTCCAAAGGTGGGCCAGTGGGATGAGGTCAATGGTTTTCCAGTCCTTTTTCCAAAAGAACGCTTTCTCTCATGCCCAAATGGAAAACAGATGAAAGGGCAGCTGTTCCAGCAGAGGCAGGAAGGGCCAGGCCCCACCCGCTCAGGCTGCACCCCCCTGCAGCCGAGGCTCCTGCACAGGAGGGGTGTGAGCCCAGCAGAGGCCGTGGGCTCTCCTCTGCCCTGCCACCAGCTGCCATCCCAGATAAGTCAACGCTTAGCTCAGTGGCCAGGCCTCCTTTCTGGGGTGGCTTCAGTCTGGAAATTTGTCCTCTCTCCCTTTCTCGTCCCTCTTTTCTCCCTCCGCCTTCCCCCGACCCCACACACAACTTTTTTCCTATTTGGAAAGTTTGACCAAGTTGCTTCTGAGAGAGCTGCGTTGGGATTGAAATCCAAAAGCAGAGCTTGGTGCCTCGTTAACATGATGACAGGCTATAGCAGACAAGTGCTCCTAGGGACCAGGAGGAACAGGCCAAGGACTCCGTCACACACAGGCCTCTGTGACAATATCCTGTACCCACCTGTGAGCCCAGGAAAGATCACTCTAGCCAGCCTCAGGCCCCACTCCCCACCTGAGTAGCTTTGAGCAAGCTGGCCAGTGTTTGTGAGCCTCAGTTTCTTTATCTGAAAAGTGGGGTTGACCAGACCCACCTCTTAGAGTTATGGGGAGGGTCACGTGAGAACACTCTGGGAAAGCATGTTACTGCCACGGGCCCCCAGGGCCTGCCCAGCACACAACACTGCCATTGTGTCCAGGATTGTTGTGATAGGGAAAAGGACCATGGATAAAGGCACACAGGCTGCAGACAGGGCCCACTGAGGTCAGTGGAGGAGAAGGTAAAATGGATCAGGGCCAATTGAGAAAGCCACATGAAGGAATTGCAGGGATTCAATTGATTCAAAACACAAGATTTGAAATGCTAATCTCTAAATATGAATAAGTAGTCTAGAATTAAGTTAGGTCAGAGCAGGTAGAGCCTCATAGCTCTTCCCCCTGGACCCCACCCTATCACTGAACACAGACTCCATAGAGTTCTCCAAACTCTCTTGCTGCAGAGGGATACTGAATCATCTGTTTAGACTGCTCAGAGCCTGCTATTGGGAACCCAAGACTAAAGAGAGAATACAGCAGGAACTGGCTACCATAGGTCCAGCTCTGAGCTTTATTTCTAGGGAGGAGCCTACCTGGCTGTATTCAGAGGAGGGGTGAAGGAGCCTTGGACTCCAGGCCATGCCTCAGCTTAGGCCCAGACTCCACACAGCCCAGCCCAGCCAGGCAGGCACATGAGGCCTGGGCCTGATGGGGAAAGAACCTGGCCCTGCCTCAGGGGTGTGGGGTGCCGAAAGAGGCTTTGCTGTGGAGGCCTTTGACACCGAAGGCTGGCTCCCAAGGGCTACAGATGAGGTGCTCCTCTCCTGGGAGACGTGAGATACCTGTGCTTCAGGGAACAGTGGTAAGAGGGAGGGCTCCAACTAGCTGGGAGCCCACTGTCCTTAGCTTTACTTTTTGTGAGGCTGGGTATGAGCACCACTTCCAGCTCTTAGCAGGTGCCCTGAGTGTACTACTGTGTGAGTCTTAGGGCACTGGAGGTACAGGAAAGAGGTGGCTGCCAGTTCTCAGCAAGTGTGCTCGGGAGCTCTCCTGGAGACTTGCACTGACCTTGCAGTTGGCCTGATTGTCAGACAGACTCAGGAGAAGGCATTCCAGGAGGGAAAACCAAGAGAAGCACTGTGCAGCATGAGGGTCCCTCATGGGTTGGACGGAGGCCGCAGTCAGGAGGGCACACTAGGCCAGTCCTGAAGGGCTAAGGGCAGTCTACCATCACCATCAGCAGGCCGGCTCTGTCCTGGCAGTGAAACCACCTCGGGGTGTGGAGGCCAGTGTGCTGTGGCTCCTGGAAGGAACTCTGAGAACAGTGGGCTACATAGCTTAGAGTGCAGGCCTAGAGAGACTGAGACAGTGCTGAGGTGGGATTGAGAAGACCCCACTCCCTATTGGCTGAGAGGATATGTTTTGGACACAGATAATCAGAGGCATGTCTGGCTCCGCTGGTGGAAGAGCACTGGGTTTGGAGCTAGACCTAGGCTAAATTCTGCTATTCTCCAGTGGGAGCATCGTGTCAGTGTGGAGCTGCTCTGAACCAGTGACCCTATTCCTGGCAGATGGACCCGTGTCCCTTCCTCACAGAAAGGGTGGGAGGCCTTGGTGCCGTAATGGAGGGGTGCTATGCTTAGGTCAAGTCTTTCTGGTCATGTCTCAAATCTGTCCGTCCGGTCTGGGGGTAGCTCTGGAGATCTGGACTGAGCCCTGCTCTGTAGGGCAGGCCTGGACAAGTTTGTTCCTTCTCTGAGGCAGCACAGGGGATTGAAGGATTTCTCCCTATAGCTGTCATGAGTCTGTAAGAGGTAGTGGGATGTCAGCCTGCTTGGGAACCTGAACGCCCCCGGAGGTACCAGCTCTGCCTAGGACCTCACCTCTGGCTCATGGTCAGTCCAACCCATGCCACCAGAGTGCCTGTTCCCACTACCTGTTCAGCTCAGCCCCCTCCCTGTACAAAGATCCTGTGCAGGGCATCCAGGGAGGACACCTGGCACAGACCATGGCCACTGTCACCATTCATGGCCTGAAACCAGTTTGATCCCAAGGAATGCTCCCTGCCCGCATTGCTTCCCCATGACCATCCCTACCTTGCAGCCTAGCCAGAGGAGCCAGATCCCCACTAGCCCACAAAGGCCATTTTTTAGGGACCAGGGGTCAGAAGATGGATCGATTGCCCTACTTTTCTCCATGTGTGTCCAATATGGCTTTTCTAAGATTCGGGCTCACCTCCTGAGATGAAACAGAAGCAGCTCAGCAGTCTTCCAAAGAGTGGGCTATTCTAGAAGCCTGGGCAGCAAGGTGAGGGTGGGGCTCAGAGGGGCCTAGTGTAAGCATCCTATTGCCTCAGGGAGGCTCTTGATTCCATCAGATCACACTTTGGGCCTTAGCTCACATCAAGAGGGCTTGGAGCCTGCTAGCTAGTCTTCTCTGCCCTACCTGTTCCCCAGATCCCCTGCAACCCCTCTCTTTCCACAGAGGTCCTCACTCAGATATGGTACCCACTGCCACATGTACCCCCTTTGCATGCACTGGCTATGTACCCCTTGCCCTTCTCGTTCTCCTATCTGTCCCAGGCCCCTGTCATCCTCGCCTCCCTCCAGTGGCCCATCCCTCCTCCTTCAGTCCCCCAGGCTGTGGCTGGGTCACTGCCTGTCCACAAGAGCCCTGGCATTGGTGACTGAGATCGCAGCTCTGCCTCCTGATGACAGGGGACTGTGGGCACAGCCATCTTGGGGCATCTTTTCCCCTTTGGTAGGGCACTGGTAGCAACGACAGTCCTGTACACACCAGGTACTGCATGTGCTGTCCCCGTGGATGTGCACGTGATCCAGGCACAGCTGTCCACTGAGATGGAGGCAGCTCCAGACTGAGGGACAGGGATCCTTGAGTCGATCCCTGCTGTGACTGACCAGGGAAGGTCATTTCTCTCTTCCCCATCTCTGCATCCTCACTCATGGCTCACACAGGCAGAGCAGCTGGACTCAGTGACATCAGAAGCTCTAGCCTACAAGAATCAAGTGGGGCTGCAGGCATCTGGACAGCATGGTTTTTGGGATTCTGAGGGCCTAGGGAGGAGAAACACACTTCACTGTCTTGGCCATTGGGGAAAGGAGAAGAAACTGGCTGACATGGAACTGTAAGGCTCAGCACTGTTCACATTCTAGGTAGAAAAATTGCCAGACACAGCTCACACAGAGCCAGTGTCCCACAGCAGGGAGGAAGGTAAGCAGCGGCAAGGCTTTGCACCTCCAAACCAACTGGAAGCCTCAATGCTCCCAGGCTGAGAACTGGAACTGTTAACACTGAGGAATATTCTTGTCACAGCAAGAAAGGAGCCAGGACCAGGCACGGTGGCTCACGCCTGTAATCCCAGCACTTTGGGAGGTTGAGGCGGGTGGATCATTTGAGATTAGGAGTTCAAGAGCAGCCTGGCTAACATGGTAAGACCCCATCTCTACTAAAAATACAAAAATTAGCTGGCCATGGTGGCGTGCACCTGTAATCCCAGGTACTGAGGCAGCTGAGGCAGAAGAATTGCTCAAACCCAGAAGACAGAGGTTGCAGTGAGCTGAGATCGCACCACTGCACGGTGATAGAGCGAGACTCCGTCTAAAAAGAAAAAGAAAGCCAGGAGAAATCGACAGGTCTGCATCCGTTCAGGTCTTGGAAGGGATGGCTATAGGGTGCCACTAGGGCTGTGAGGTCCCCTAGGCAGCTCAGCTGACAGCACCTTTGGCAGCAGCCTAGCTCTGGGCCTTGGATTTGCGGGACCAGAAGCCCACCACCACTGGGATGGGGGCGTGAAGGTGTTTACCTGGACCAGCCACATGAGCCAAAGGCCAAGCACATATTTCCAAGGAGGGTGTGACCACTTAAGCAGGCTCCTGCTGGCCTATGGGTGGGCATGGCTGGGGTGGCCTGGTCTCCTGGACCCCTGAGGTTGGCAGAGAGCTGTAGCTTCATAGGCCTTCAGGGGTGGTCTTGAGGTGGTTAAGCAGTTCTCTCTCTGGGGCAGTGGTCAGAGGCTTGTGTTGTGACCATCCAGGTGCTTTGTGGGTAATTAGGACCCACAGGGCTCTCCTGCATATAGGGTGCTAACAGTTCCAGAAAGCACAGCTCTTTGATCCCAAAGAATCCTCAAGGGTTGGGGCAGGCAGGCTCACCAGCCTCTGACTGTCATAGCACTATCACATGACACTCCAGGGACCTCTTGGTATATCACAAGCACTTTGTCGGGGGTGGGGGTGACAGGATAAGGCTCAGCATGGTGAGGAACCTCCATGCACAGAGCCTGAGTGTTTTTACCTGTCAGACATGGTGGTATCCATCTTGTGGGGTTTTGGAGAGGGCTGGCACAGATGAAGGCACAGAGTGCAGGGCATTGTGTAGTGCTGGGAGTGGGACCAAGGAGGCTAGAAGCCACAGGGCCTTGGAGCCCAGCTGGGAGCAACATTCTCCCAGGGAAGTCTCCCCAGAGGCTTTACACTGCAGAGACTTAGCATAGAAGCCCTGAGCTCCCCTCTTCCACCACAGGACTTCCTCCTGCTGTGATAGCCAGGCACTAGCACCCCAAGCTGCCCAGCCCACTGAGCCTGTGTCTTCATCTGTGCTGGTAGGTGGAATGGTACCTGCAGACCCCTTCTGTGGCAGTGTGTCTGAGAAAGCACTCATCCACCCTACTCTTTGTGTGGGAAGGCATGGGTGCTGGGGAAGAGCTAGGTGCGGCCCATGATGGACCTGGAGGCCTCCGGGATGCAGGGGACTAGTTTCCAGGGAGCCACACACTCAACACAGACAACACACAGTTTCTTCCTGGCCTGGGTGTGATGAGCACATGTTCTCAGCTTCCTTTGGTCCAACTTGATCTTACAGGAAATAGATAAGGTATGAAGTAAGGTCATGAGCTATGCAAGGTGTGAGTGTCACTTTGGCACCCAGTCCTCATGTCTGCTCCTGCCCTATGGACAACTGGGAGGAGTGGCCCAACTAGCTGTGGAGCTAGTCAGGCCTTGGAGCCAGATCCCAGCCATAGCGGCCTTATTGCTGTGTGACTGCACCAGTGTCCACCCTTTCTGAACCTTTCCCTATGTGTGTCTGTGAAATGACTATATGAATGTATATGACAAGGGGCTGTTGTGGCTTGAGCAACATGCAGATTTCAAACTTCTTGCTTAAGACCCTGACCATGGTGAGGAGCCCCTTACCTTCACACAGCCTTGAGGTGGCTTGTGCTCATTGAGACTTTGCTGCAAATGAATAACCTCTCGGAACACCAGCCTGCTTCTTCCATGTCCCTAGTAGCAAGTCCAGTGCCTGGCAGGGAGCAGTATTCCTTGAGAGCATGCTGAGGCATTGCCTCTGAGCTCCCCCTGGACAGAGGGAAGGCGGGAAGAGAATGTGGTATTACCCAGGCTGAAGGGGCAGGATGGACCTGGGGCTGACTTGGATTACGGGTGCCTGGAAGGGGCACAAAGTAAGCCTCGGAGTGCTGGCTCCAGGAGCCAGCCTGGGGGTAGGCCAGGTAGAAACCAGCCAGCTCAGAGAGATGTCACTAGGATAGGGGCCAAGTAGGTCTGAGGCCCCTGGGTGTCTGTGAAGGGAAAAACAGGGCTATGTGATAAGAGAGAAGCTCATAGCGGGACAGGGTGGGGGGTGGGTAAGCCAGGGCTTGGGGCAGCATCTCTCTCATCTAGCCCATGCAGGCTGGCCCACCCCTGCCTTTCCTTGGCCTCCCCTCAGCTGGAGCGGGAGGAACAGCCAGAGTTGGTAGACTGTCCCAGTGCACCCTACCCTCGTGGGAAATCAGGAAGATGCTGTGTACACACTGGAGCTGTGAGTGCCGGGGGCATGGCCGGATGCTGTGAGTGAGACCCTCCCATTCCGAGCCTGTTCCTCATCTGTAGCAGGGTACAGTAACCGCTTCCAGGCAGGAGAGCAACCCTCCCTTAGCTCTGCAAAGCTGCTCATGTCCTGGCGATGGGGTACTGCTGCTGTTCTTGGAATGCAGAGGCTAGGGGAAGGGGTGTCCTGAGAGCTGCCTGGCTTCCACCCAGCCTACCACTCCCAACCCTACCCCTCAAACCCAGCGCTTTCTCTCGAGGCCTCACAGCCCAGCTGGAAAGTGAGGCCCCTTCCAGCTGTAAAGCCCACACTTACCATGGCATGTATATTCTGCCCTCCACCCTGAGGACATTATTCCAGAGGTCTTCACTCCCCACCTTCCTGCCCAACTGAAAGCAAGGATAGCTCGACTGTGGCCAGTCGTTTCCCACACACACCTACACCTCTGCCACAGGGCACTACTGGCACAACTCCAGGGGGCGCCATTCACATAGGCACCGCCTGCAGAGCAAGGATAACCCACACAGTTGGCCACTGCCATCCCAGCCTGCTGCACTCCTGGCCACCCCTACACCGCACTCTCTGGGGGCCCACAGCTTCCTGCAGTGAGGGCTGCACCCGCTTTGCCCAGCAGTGAGGGCTGCACCCGTTTTGCCCAGCAGTGGTCCGCAGCCTGCTACTGGCGGCCAGGCCAGGGAACCCCAGAGGATTGGCCGGCAAAAGTCAGTTGCGCTCCTGGGCCTGCTTCCAGGCGAGTGCCGGCGCCCCGTCCGGCTGCGCCTGCCCCGCCCCGGCCCGCCGCGAGAGAGCGAGCGACCGAGCCTCCGCGGCCATGGCCCGGCGCCCGCCCTAGCTCCACTGCACAGATGCCACGGCGGAGCCGGCGGGTAGGAACTTGTCGGGGGTGGGGGTAAGGGCGGGGGCTAGAGCTGGAGCCGGGGCCGGGGCCTGGGCCAGACTACGTGACCGCCTCCGCTGCCCGCCTGGCTCTCCACTTTGCTGCGCTTTTGCTCAGTCTTCCCTGGGTGGGATCTGGCGGCCGCCCCCCGCCTCGGCGCGCCAGGCGCAGCAGGAAGCCCGTAGGCTGTGGTTTCCCCAGCGCCCCCGCGGAGGAAATCGGCCGGCGGCGGGGTGCGGCGCCCCCATGCCCAGGCCGGGCTGGCGCCCTGCTGAGCGTCAGGTGGGCGGCCAGGCCGGCTTGGGCGGCGGCGCGCGGGGGCGGCAGGCGCTGGTAAAACCCGCACACGCGCCAACGCATCCAGCCCCGGGTGAATCCAGCCCGACCAAGCCCTGGGCTAGAAGCTGGCTCGTGGGGGCGTGCGCTGCGCGAAAGCGAAAGCCGCCCGGCGGAGCAACTTTGCGGCGGAAGGCGCCGACGAGGAGCTGCTCGGTGCCGCTCAGGGGATGGTGAGCTGGCCGCCCGGCCGGGTGGGCAGCGCGTCCGGGCGCGGTGCTTCTCTAGCTATAAATAGCTGTTGTGCGGGGACGGGGGAATGGTTCCACCGCTTTACAAGCACCGGCCCGCCCTATGCGCTGGGCTAGGACCTTGCCCCGCAGAGGAGTGGGAGGAAGAGTGGGGTTGGGGATAAGGGCTGCATGGGATAGGGGGTGCGGCACATAAAGCCCACAGCAGAGTTGGCGGCGGGGATCTCCCCACGCACTTGGTTGTTTGTCGTTTCTGCTTTTCCCGGGAGGGGGAGGGGAGGAACAGTCCGGCAGTTCTGGGGACCTAGCGCGCGATGTCTTATTTGGCAGAAGAGGCTGGAAACAAGCGGGCGCCAGCTGCAGGCAAATTGCAGGCTTTCCCAGTCCTTGACTGCAGAGAGAACTCATTACCTGTGGATGGCGCGGGGAATCCCTTGCCGTTAGTAGCCCAGCCTAGAGAGCCAGGACCACATTGAGGGGGGTGGGGTGTATGAGTGGGCGGAGGCCAGGGCGCCCCTGGTGGTCTGTGCACAACCCTGCGGCCAGAGAGGCCCGCCCTGATAGGTTTGTGGTAGAAGCTGCAGGAACTTCCTGCCCCCAGGGGTGTTCAACCTGGCCTGCCTCTGGGGCCCCTTTCCTCCCAACCTTAGGGGAGGAGCTGGAGTGTGGGAGGGGCCAGGCCCTCAGCTCTTCAGGGCATCAGGAGGATAGGGAGCTGCTGATCTGGAAACTCAGTCCTGCCTCTAAAGCCTTCAGGACTCCTGAGCAGGGAGGCTCCAAAAGGAGCAATCTGGGCCAGGGCTCAGAGGGGTGCTGCCCATCCGGCCTGGCTCTGTTTGTGATGCCCATCTTCCTTGGGAATAAGCTGGGTAGAGTGCAGAGAGCTTGGTAGGCTTAGTTCGGCTGTAGTCTTGGCTCCCTGCTGACTGGCTGCCCTGGAACAAGCAAGGTGTAAGTGAAATCATGTGTTAAAGGAGCTGGACAGGCAGCCTGTGAAGACAGTTGGCCCCAGGAGATGAAGTTAGCCCTACACGCCCCACGCCATGCCTTCCTTTTCCTCCAAGCTGTTTTGCCATTTTGGTGACATGGGCTTGTGGGTGACAGGGGTGTCCCCAAGACTGTGGAAGATTTTGGTATTTTCCCCACAGCTGCTCCTGACCTCAGGGCCGGATTCCATCCCCTTACTGGCTCCACTTGAGGTGCTTAAGAACAGGCTGGAACCAGGAGGAAGTTTTTATTCTTTTCTTGGTGGGGGAAGGCCCCTAATCTGTTCCAGCAGCCCTCTCTGCTGAGAGGCTCCATCACTCTCTAGCTGTAGCCACCCACTCGGCAGCTGGCCCTGAGCTCAATGCAGTCTGCTCCTACACCCCGTGCCCGCTGCTCTTGGGAATGGGATGCCAATGGGCTCCCCGCCCTCCCCTGTTCTGAGCACTGAGTCACCACCGCACCCGTGCCACGAGGGGTGTTGGAGGAATCCCTCCACCAGGGGAACGGGCTCTCCCTTGGTTGCTCACAGTGCCGTCTTTTCTGTGAACAGAGCTGGCAGAGCTGAGCTCCTCCAGGAGGCCTTGCTCACCCATCTTACCATGGGCATACAGGGCTGGCTTGGAGTTAGGAGGGCCCAGGAAGACAGGGTACTCACCCACTGTGTCAGCTCAGGCACCCAGGCCCTGCCTCCTGGAGACCAGCCTGCTGCTCACGTGTCCATTCTCTTGATCTCCTCTTCGTGATCCATCTGGAAGAAAAGCTTTGTGGGGAAGGATGTTCAGCCCAGCATTCTTCATCAGAATCCTTAGGTCTCAGAGCCAGATGCTCACCAGTAGCCCATTCCACTGTGCAGTGAAGTGCTCTGTGGTCATTTTCAATTATATGTTTTTGATGATGCAGGAAAATGCATGTACTGTATTAGCTGAGTTAAAAGTCAGGTTTAAAATTACACACTTTCTGCCCAGGACGCTGCGAGTGATGGGGTAGACTCTGAGGGAGTCACTACTACACCCCTGACTCGGCTGCCTGTTTCCTCATCTGCTTGACAGAGGCTTCTTCTCTGGCATCAGCTGCATCCTGGTTTTTTCTGGCTTTCTTCAAACACCCCCCACAGCCCTTGCTCTCCTAGCCCATTATTCCTTGTTCCAGCCTCTCTCCTGTCCCCTCACCCTGGATCACTGGGAAGTTGGGCTTCCCCAGCATCCTTGAAGGGGATTTGTCTGTGGCTTAAACTCTCCAGTGCCTACTCAGAGCTAGCCTGGATATAGCACTAGGAACATGAAGGGGGACAAGATATTTTTCCTGCCCTCTTGGGAATCAGAGTTACCTTAAGGCCACACCAAGGGCAAAGGGATTTGGAGGCCAGGATTTGTGGTTTTGACCTGGAATACTTCTTTTCTGGGCAGTCTACAGGCAGGACCCAGGGGCCTGTGTCCCTGTCTGTCCTGACTCTCAGCCTGTGGGCTTTTCTTCCCCCCAGGGGCTTCAGGAATTCTCTGAGATTTCATCTTGCCTCACAGGTCATGAGCCCCCAGGAAGCCAGGCTCTCCTCAAAGGCCTTGAGGTACAGGTGTGAGCCAGAGAGATGCAGCTCTCCTGCCTGCTCCACCATCTGCTCCACCCTAGGCAGTTCAGAGTCCAGGGGGCTGTGTCAGGGCAGCTGTTCCCATCCAAGACTCAGGCCCTTGAAACTGGCTGCAGATGTCAGAAGCTAAGGGCAACCCTGCAGGCAGTGCCTGACCAGGCTGGGCCAAGCTCAAGAAAGCCCCAAGCAGACTCAGGCTAGTTTGAGTTGGACAATCTGCACGATCTGGAGAGGAAAGAGACTGCTGTGTGAAGCAGATGACCACCTGCCCAGCTGCCTGCCTGCTCCCTTGTCAGGTCAGGTGCCCTGGGTCTCCCAGATGGCTGCTGGCACCTCACTGCCTGTTCCCTCCTCAGCACCTCTGTGCAGCGCCAAGGCAGCTCCTTCACAGCTATTTCGGGTACTGCCAAGTATGGTTCCTTCCTCTTCTGCCCTCTTGCTTGAGCCTCACCTGGCATCCCAGCTGGGCATGGCCCTGGGAATGACAGAATGGGGCAGGGGGTTGCCTCTGAATCCTGTGGGTGTGGCAGCAGGGGACAGCTGGAAAGGCCAGCCGAGAGCTTGCTTAGAGGCCATTTCCTGCAGCATTGCCCAAGGGACTTAATTATGACACCCTGAGGCACCCATGGTGCTGATGGAAGACACTGGCCACCTGCCAGCCACCCCATTCACCGGCAGGCATTCCAGTGGCAGCCTGCCCCTGCCATGGGCTTTTCCAAGGCTTAAGAGGCACTTTTTCAAAACTGAGGTGATTTGGCATAACTACATTCTCCATGCTTCCGTTTCTACGTCTGTAAAACAGGGACACTGCCGATTTCTTGTTCCTCTGAGTGTAAAGTGGGGGTGTAGGAAGAGACTTGAGGTGGACAAGTCTGGCCCCTGAGTCTTGGTCCCACTTTGCATCAGTAGGCAGCCTTGGCAGGTCACCTGAACTCAGTTTCCCTCTCTGGAAAATGAGGGGTGAGCTGATTACATACTCAGGCTGTCCCTCCCAGTGTCAACATAGGATGAATCTCTGTGTCCCTACTCAGCCCACACTTGACACTCATCCACTCTGTGACAAGCTCGTGCTTTGGGTCTGAATGCTGTTCTGACTGGCCTGTGCCTCTTGCTCACCCGTCTTTCCTGCCTTGGAATTTCCAGGGGCACTTGTTTTCCTGAAGAGCCTTTGCTTGTGCCCTTGAAGTGGAGGAAGCTGTAGAAGGAGTCATGACTAAAAGGTGGGGTCCACAAAGGGAACCCTCAGCCCAGGGAGTCTCCAAACAGCCTTGGGCTGTGCTATAATGGCCCAAGCAGTGACCCAGCAGCCGGCAGTGGGGTTTACTATAAAAACCAGAACTGTGTTTGAATCTGTGGCCTCAGGCTGTCGAGCTCAGGGTTGGCCCTGGCTGAGTGAAAAGCCTGTGTCCCACAGAAAAGAGAGCCGGTGCCCCTCCAGGAGTAAGCTCCCCTGAGACCACAGTGTGCTGGAGACAGCATGAGCCGTGGGCCGGGAGTAGCAATGTTTTATACCTTCAGGGACATCTGTCACCTCTAAGTGGTACCACCTGCCAAGATCGCACAGCCCCCAGGCACTACCCTGCTTCCCAGCCCCGTCATAAATGGACAGGGCAAGAGCACAGGCTGGCCCAGCAGCTCCCCACCACCTCCACTTAACCAGCTCTCGGTTCCCCTGGGAAAGCCTTTCTGGGCTCCCAAATCACAGCAGTCATGCCCTCCCTCTGTGGACCCCTAGGCTCGCCCTACCTCAGGACTCAGTGTTTGAAGCTCTGTTTCCTCAAGAGCAGTGGGAAGATAACCAAGTCTTAAGGGTATAGGCGGGGTTCGGTAACTTGTATCAGGCACGAGCTTAGTCTGGGGCTCCATAAATTATTCAGATTGTTAGAAGTCCGTCTCTGTGACCTCATCTGCCAGTGAGGAGCCCAGAGCCATTCTGAAGGTTTGGGGGATTGACTGAGATGCTTGGTGCAGAGAGGGAGCTTTGAGCACAATCTCAGTGTCTTCAAGTGCTTGGAGGCTGTTGGTGTGCACCTGCAGCTGCCCTCAACTCTAAGCAAACATTATCCCAGCCACTCTGGCCACCAGGGAACCCAGCCCTGGTGACCCAGGGTCCAGGAATCAAGTGGGGCAAATCTGAAGACAGTATATGTGCCTGTGGAGCTGGGAGACACAAGTCAGGGGGGTACGGCCAGAGCAGCGGGACCCAGGGCTGAGGGAGAACTAGGAGAGGGCCAGAGGATACCCTCCTCATGGGGTTCCTGCTTCTAGCTGCTACCCCTGGTCCCTACCCATCTGTGATCCTGCCTCTGCCTTTCCCTCGGATGCTATGGGGGTGTTAACCTAGTGCTGGCTCCCTCCACCTGCCCTCAGCCAGGCCTCCTCCTGGTCACTGCTGTCCATGCCCTTCTTGTCTGGCCCTGGCTTAGCTTCCCCCTAGCTCACCCCGGCACATACCCCACACCCTCCCTGAGGCCCAAACATGTGCTCCCTGGGCTGAATGCAGTGGGTCTTCTGCTGCTGCAGTTGGAACCTGGCCATACCCCTTCCCCCTGTGTGGCCATGGTGAGGAAGACCAGGTAAAGCAACGGCCGTCCCTTTCACCTGTCCACCCCAGGAGACCCTTCTCAGCACTCTGGCTCTCTAGAACTTCATAGCCCTCCACAGGCCAGGTGTTAGAGGAACAGAAGAGGGAGAGGGCTGCTGTGGCTGCTGCCCCCCTGTGGGGAACTGCTGTGTCCAGATCATCCTGGGGCTGCTGGTGTCATCCTTCTCATTGGGTCTCTGACTGCAAACACAGAAGCCCAGCTCTACCTGGTGTAGGCAGAAAGCCAGTTGGTTTGCTCCCACCCTGTTGGCTCATGACTCTGCCTGGTAGCTTCCGTCTTCAGACCAGCTTTCTCTGGAGGCCAGCCTCATGGCCACAGGAAGACCCCCCACCTTTCGGGGCATATGTCCGTCTACATACCGCCCCATGCCACAGAGAAGAAGGGGTATTCCCAAAGGCTCTCAATAGGAGGGGAAGCCAGGCTGGGATCCTGGGGCCCACCTGCTGGCTGAATTCCTATGGCTGGCGGGTAGGTCTCAGGCCTGGCCGAGCAGGCAAGGGGGCCAACCCTGGGGGTAGGGAAAGGACAAGCCCATTACAGAAGAAGGGGCTTCTGGGAATGGTGCCCAGTACATGATAAATAAAGACAGGAGCCCCCATACTGGGGCATGTGAGTGAAGATACAGTGAAGAGATGAATAAGGGCACACTAGCCGGCCTGACCCTGCCCGGGAAACGTGCCCTTCAGCACACCGTTACCAGGAAAAGGCCAAGCAAGATGCCAAAATGAAACCAGAGCACATGCAAATGTAAAATGCTGCCTTTCAAGCCTCTCAGGGCTGGCTGGGAAAGTTTTGAGAGTCACGATAGCGTGGGGGTGGCCAAGCGGGTGGCATCATCTGTGGTTCCCTTCTGCTTTTCCATGGACTCACTGCCTGATTTGTTTAGTCTTCCATCCTTTCTGAAATCAGCGGTGTTATGTTACAAAAGGAAATGGAAGGGAGATGGGGATCCAAACTGCGCTGGCGTGTGTGATGCAAACTAGACCCGTCCTCACGGGTGGGTCTATTGGTGTCTGGGTGCCCTGGGAGGCGCAGGGATGGGAGGGTCTTCAGCAGGACGCACTGCTGCAGTAGATGGATACCCAGGAGACAGTGTCTGCCCACTCTGGCACCTACTGTAAACAGACCCTGTCTGTTGGAAAGCAGGTGTCTTCACAAGCTGCTGCAGGAACCAGGAATGCATGGTAGGAAGATGCAGCATTGATGTTTGCCACCCTAAGTGTGGATAGCTGCAGCACCCTAGTTTTGTCCTTTTCAGGCAGTGCCAGAAGGTAGAAGGTGGCTGCCGGCCTCCAAACAGTCCCCCACCCTGCAGGTGGACCCTCCATGTCACAACAGGAGCCAGTGTAGAGGCCACAAGCGCTCGAAGCTGCGAGTTTTAAGCTCCTCTCAGGCCTTAACAGCTCAGGGCAGAAGGTGCCTGGCTTCCCTCCCAGGACTGCTAGAGCAGGGTGGGCTCACACCTGTGGACAGATACTGTGGACAATTAGCAAGGACCCACGGGGACAGGGTCCTGAAAGGGGCACCACGTAGACATCCTGCAGTGGTCCCTGTGGCCAGTGGCCCAGGTCCCCAGAACCCTGTACTGCAGCATGATGTGTGCCAGGCCCCATGCCAAGGAGAAGGCAGTGTCACTCTTAACCTTGGTCCATTCTGGGCATTAGTTTCTCCAGCGGGTTGGCTATAAGGACCCATCTGGGAGCCTGTCAACTTACTTCAGGCCCCTGAGGTCCCACCCCAGACATGGGCCTCCTTAATGCCTGTTTCTTCTCATCACTCACTCACTCCACCATCTGCTTTCCACACACCCTGCCTGGACCCCAAGTAGGTTTCAGATGCCATGCTGGTCACTAGGACACTGCAGGGAACCAGACTCTGGAGCTAGTGATAGGTAGGGTGTGCCCAGTGCCACGGCAGGTAAAGTAGGGGCCGAGGGAGATGATGGCGGGGGAGTTCCCCAGAGTCAACTTTGCCCTGGCTAAGCCTTCATAGAGGAGCGGTGCAGGATGGCAAGTGGGAAGAAGGAGGGGGAACCCCGGCATCCCAGAAGCTGCGAATGATTCTCTGGGCACTGCTGAAGGGAGTGGGTGAGGGTGGAGCCTTGCCAGAGCTTCCCTGCAGCCTGCTTTGACTTAGCAGTTCCACCTCTAACAAGTGGTCCTGTGGCTGAGTAAGCACCTGTGCAGGGAGGTGTACACACTGGGCCTCTCACTGTGTCTTTACATTTGATCAGGCTCCACCTAAGTGTACCCCATAGGGGGACAGGTCCAGCAAACATATGAGATGCAACCACACAAAAGAGGAGGCTGCAGAGCAGTGGGTGTATCAGTCATTTGCTGCCACTTAGGAGGAGGAAATAGGTAGGGGTGGGGATACACTTCTGTCCTTGAGACAGTGAGAGGGGCCTGAGAAGCCCCTGGATGGGCATGTACCCTTTGGCACTGTGGCAGGTTCCAGGGGACACCAGACAGGATGTCCCCAAGACTCTTGCCTCAACCTGTGCCATCCATCCCACAGGGCATCTGGCGGATACCCGTGGACGAGATCGACCGGCCGGGCAGCTTCGCCTGGCACATGAACCGCTCCATCGTGCTGCTGCTCAAGGTGCTGGCCCAGCTGCGGGACCACAGCACCCTGCTGAAGGTGTCCTCCATGCTTCAGCGGACCCCAGACCAGGGCAAGTGAGTGCAGCCACTTTGGACACAGCCTAGCATGCTGTGTGGGTCAGGGGCACACCCACCCCAGGCAGCCTCTCCACTGCTTTGACCCAGCTGTGAGGCCCACTGTCTGGGAGCCTGGATCAGCCCTTCATTCACCTCAGGGTCCTCTCTGTCCCAGTGTCTAGAACCTAAACAACACCTCCTGCCCCCAGGCACCCTGGGACAGACACAAGCTGTCCTCACGGATCCTGGTTTTGGGTTGAGACTCTGGACAACCCAGGCTTTTCTTTCCTCCTGCTTCCCCCAACTCAGGGTTATCGGGGTGCTGTCAGATTGTAAGGAAAACATGTTCAGAAGATGGCCGGGGAACCCCCAGACAAAGGCCAGTAACATGGGCTGAGCGACAGGAGTGCCCGGGCCTCAATGGTAAACAGAGAGCCCTCTGCCAGAAAGGGCAGGACAGACAGTAGAGCCATCTGTTGCAGCTGTCATTTACGGGGGGTGTTGGGGGGTCCTGGAAGAGATGCAGCTCAGATGTAGATAGACCTGACCTGGAGGCCTCACCCCATCAGCTGGGCTGAGCCCCCTCCCATGCCTGCACTGCCTCACCCTCTGGCTGTTTCACTTACCTACCTCGTGCCAGACGATGTGCCAGGAGTTCAGGGGCCTCCAGCTGGGGCCTGGGGCACCCTGCTGCCAGGCTTGAGGAAGCAGTGGTAGGCCTTCCCCAGCTATCACTGAGCCCAGCACATAGAGTGGACCCACTACAGAGGGCCCAAGGGCAGCAGGCTGGTGCCAGGTCAGAGGCCTACTGGCTCTGTGGGTAGAGGGAGCTCGGGGGGCTTCTAGGGAAGCAGCCCCAACAGGTGGGCAGTTGGGACACTGAGGAACCAACCTCAAGGCATCCCCAAGGCAGGCATGGGCAGCAGCCACCATCCAGCAGTGCTGTGTGGTGTCGGATGCTCTCCTGTCCTCTCTGACTACCCCTGTATGACTGCAGGAAGTATCTACGAGATGCTGACCGCCAGGTCCTGGCACAGCGGGCCTTCATCCTCACTGTGAAGGTGCTGGAGGACACACTGAGCGAGCTCGCAGAGGTATGCCACCTGCATCCACCTCTCCTCCACGGTCCTTGAATACGCTCCCAAGCTCTTCCCAGGTGGTGGGCTCAATCCCACCGTTTGCACACACCTAAGCAGGATGTGCCTGAGGATCCCCATGCATGAGGTAGCACCCATCCTGCCTCTTCATAGTCAGGGAAGGTCAGCCGTGGTAATGAATGCACGTGAATTCAGTGAGGCATGGATGCACTTGGTGATTAGTAAGAGACATAGTGACTCCACAAAACTGAGCTCCCCAAGGGCGTGCACCACCCAGGGCAGGGTCCCAAGCCCTCTCCCTAGCAGGCTGACAAGGCCTGTGAGAACACTGTGTGCGTGCATCATCCCTTTTCAGCCTCGAGGCAGGTGCAGCAGTGGCTCCTCACAGCTGAGCACCTGGAGGAGGCCAGGGAGGTTAAGTAGCCAGCCTAGCTGGTGGGGCTGTTGGGAGTTTAGCCAGGACTGCCTCCAGAGCTTATGTCTGGTAGGGCTGGCTGTGACTCAGTGCAGGGGATCAGGTTGGCATCCTGAGCCTGTTGAGGAGGAGTCCTTGCCAGCCAGCCGCCAACCGTGGGCCTCGTGCATTAGGGGCCAGGAAGACTTGGCTCTGCAGCAAACATGCTTGGTGGCTCTGGACAGGTTCCCTCCCATAAAATGCCGAGCTGCCCAGAGTTCACATCATGGAGTTGAAGAAGAGCTGGACAATACTGCCCCAACTCAGCCCAGGCCTGTTATTCAGGAGCAGCACCACCTCCAGAGTCCCATCAGCCCCTTGCTATCTGGGAGTGTGGTGGGGCAGCCAGAGGTACAGAGAAGGGACGGTTCTTCTCATGCAGGTCTCTGGGCCTAGTGTTCTTCTCTGATAACTGGGACACAGCCCTGGCCAGCTGGCAGATATCCAGAGTCAGACAGATGTCAGATGGGAGAGGCCCAGGATGGGCACACCAGTGCCCAGAGGTGATTCATTGCAGTGGAGACACCAACGACACAGCATCTTGCCTTTGGTTTCTTTGTAGGGGTCAGAACGCCCAGGGCCCAAGGTCTGTGGCCTCCCTGGAGCCAGGATGACCACCGATGTCTCACATAAGGCCAGTCCTGAGGATGGCCAGGAGGGCCTCCCCCAGCCGAAGAAGCCCCCTCTGACTGATGGTTCAGGGCCAGGCCCCGAGCCAGGGGGCAAAGTGGGCCTTCTCAACCACCGGCCTGTGGCCATGGACGCAGGAGACAGTGCAGACCAAAGTGGGGAGCGGAAGGACAAGGAGAGCCCCCGGGTAGGGCCCACTGAGCCCATGGACACAGGCGAGGCCACTGTTCGCCACTCAGACTTGGAGCGGACAACACCCTTGCTGCCAGGTCGCCCCCCGAGGGACCGGGGCCCCGAAAGCCGGCCCACTGAGCTGTCCCTGGAGGAGCTGAGCATCAGTGCCCGGCAGCAGCCCACCCTGCTCACCCCAGCCCAGCCAGCCCCTGCCCCTGCCACCACCATGGGGACCAGGGTGGGCAGCCACCCTGAGGAGCCGCTCCCCCGGCTCAGCCGCAAGAGGAAGCTCCTGGAGGACACAGAGTCTGGCAAGACACTTCTGCTGGACGCTTACCGTGTGTGGCAGCAGGGCCAGAAGGGCGTGGCCTATGACCTGGGCCGTGTGGAGAGGATCATGTCGGAGACCTACATGCTCATCAAGCAGGTGGGCGGTGAGCAGAGGCCTGAGGGCACTTGTCTGCTGGCAGCACCCCGACTCTTGCCTTTCTGTTCTCAAGGAGGGTCGTCCCAGGCCTGCCCTTGGGGTGGGTTTAGGTGTCATTCCCACCCCATCCCCACTGTTCACTTTCTGCAGTGAGCTTTAAAGAGTTGATATTCAACCAGGAAGGAAGTGAGAGCCCATCACAGAAACCTCATCACACCAGCACGGGGAGTCTGGACCACTGCTCCCACCGCTGCGCTGGGCCTCTGGGCACATCTTAGGGCATTTCTGTCAAGACTTCTGTGCTTCTCATTTAAAGATGGCTACAGTGTCCTGAGTGTGACCAGAGATGCCTTTCTTATTTTCCTTTCTTTTTTAAAAAAAATTTTATTTTAATATATCAGGCACTTTCCTTTTTCTCCATTTAAAATTATTCCCATAGGAAGAATCTCCAAAACTTTGGTGACTGGCTTAAATGAGATGACCATCCCTGAGTTTTTCCCCTAATCGTGTCAGTTTGCAATGCACCTGCCACACCTGCCCCATATCATATGGACCTTGGGCACTGAATCTCTAGACGCACTCAACACAGCATGGGGCTCTCACCGTCAGATCTGGGATTCCGAAAGGCCTCTCCCACTCTGATCATAGCCCTCCATCCTGCCCATTTAAGGGGCACGTTCTAGCTTAGGAGACTCCCCTCATCCCCTAGCCACTGGGCCTCAGCCGAATTTGAAGGCTTGGTTGGGGCCCTGAGTCTGCCTGTCAGCAGCTTCAGCTTGTGAGGATGTAAGTAACTCAGCCATAGAAATGAACTTGGTATGGCCACATGGGCTCAGAGGAATAGCTGGGTTCAGTCCTGGCACCAGTGCCTGGTGCTGTGGGGTCTGGGTGTGGACAGCAGTGGGGACAGCTGGCGATTCAGCAGAGTCTGGAGTGGTGGTGGGCACCTGAGCCACAGGGCATGCCCCCTGCCCAGGCTGGTCTGTGCTACCTACGCAGACAGGGCTCTGGGGAGGCTAGCCACAATGGCTTGGGTCCCCTGACCTCAGGCATCTCCCTGTTAAGGTGGATGAGGAGGCTGCGCTGGAGCAGGCTGTGAAGTTCTGCCAGGTCCACCTTGGGGCTGCCGCCCAGAGACAGGTAAGCCCAACTTAGCCTGTGCCAGTCTCATCTTGCGGAGCCTACCCCACGTCAAGGCCCCATGATGCAGACTAAGAAGCAGGTTCACTCTTGGGACTGTTCTTGTGGTCAGCTTGGGCCGAGGGGAGATGAGCAGGAGGTAGCTGAGCCTCCAGCCCATGGCCATGGTGGGCAGAGCCTTGGACAGGCCCCAGGCCCTAGCTCAGACATGCTGAGGAGTCCCCTCACCTCAGCTACCTTTTCTATAACAAGGAAGATGGTCCCTAGCCAGCTGACCTCACCTGGGAAGTCCATTCTATTTGGGACAGAGGTGGAAGAAGTGATGCTAGAGCCAGGCTGGTTAGGAACCAAGTGGCTAGGGGGGAAGGCAGAGATGCGGCCTGTACAGGGGCCCCCGAGGGTAAGGCATGTGGGGGGCAAGGTGTCCTAAGAGGGTAGGCAGGAGTCCTGGAGTTTATTAAGCAGGGAGGAAGCAAGGCAGCAACACTCCTGAGTGGGGAAGATGGGGTTGGTGCAGAGGCCAGGCTAGGGTCAGGGGGTCTAAGATATGGCAGGGGGTGGGGAGTGGGAGAGGCCCCTCCTGGCAGGACCCCAAGCCAGGGTTGAGATTGGATTTGTGTTGAGTCTGAGACTCTTCCAAGAGAGAGGCCAAGTGGTCAGGAAGGTCAGGGGCCCCCACCTGGAGGGACAGTACAGGCCAGAGACCTGGGGTAAGTGTCCCTGAAGCCATCAGAAGCCAGGAGAGGGCACAGGCAGGGCCAAGGACCTTGGCAAGGTCACAGGCACCGGGAAGAGACTTGGGGCAGGTCAGGGCAATAGCCAGGAAGAAGAGTGTTCCCAGGGGCCAGCTGGTCAGCAAGGCCAGGGCAGTGAGGATGGGGGCCCAATAGATATGGGGACCTAGGAGCCAGGACTGTTTATGAAGAGTGATGAGGCTGGAAACGGCTTGAGCAGGAGCAGGTAAGGGGCTGGGTCTGGAGGAGAGAAGTCTCCATGGGAGAGGCCCAGCTTGAGGGAAGACCAGTGGGCAGGGTCTGGCTGTGAGGAGGGGTTTCGATGACCGAAGAGGTGGGAGGGGTGGGATCACAGCTCAATGAGACGATGTGGTGGGGAGGGGCAAGCGTGGCAGGCAGAGAGAGTAGATGTGCCCTGTCTAAAACACAAGCCTCCAGGCCTTATGTTTAGGTGGTTTGCCATTTGAGTAGGTGCAGCCTCTTGTCCCCAGAGGTGGCCCAATGCCCCAAGTAGCCTCACCCCAGGTCCCCTTGTTCCAGCTCAGAGGGTAGGTGGCTTGCGATTTGAGTAGGTGCAGCCTCTTGTCCCCAGAGGTGGCCCAATGCCCCAAGTAGCCTTGCCCCAGGTCCCCTTGTTCCAGGTCTCCTAGCAGAGGGCTGGTAGCTGCCCTTGGGGTCCAGACAGGCTTCCTCTCAATGGAATGGGGCCTCGGACCCCCACCGCCTGCCTGGGCTGTAGGTCTGAGGAAGTCCAGGAGGGTCAGCTTTGACCAAGCAGGCTGTGGGCCAGATGGGACATGCTGTGGGGAATAGGTGAGCCTGGTCCCTGCTAAGGGCCAGAGTCCTTGGCAGGGAGTACTCCAACCCCCAGCAGTCCCCACCACTTCATTATTGTCCAGGTGAGCAGAATGCACAGCACAGCCACCTGGGCCCCAGTGCTAGGCACAGGCCCAGGCCCACCAGGATACCCCTGCCTCCTCCACTAATCCAGTTGGGGCAGGTAGACATGTGAGTGGTGACTACTCCTGAGAGGAGAGCTGTTTCTGCTTTTGACATCCTTAAAAGGTAGACCCACACAGGAAACCCCCCACAACCCCACACCGTAGCCTGAGAAGAAAGGGGTACTGAGCTGGCAGGAGCCAGGGCAAGGCCAGGTCCCATTTTGCTGAGGCACATGCATATAAGGGCCCCTGAGGGCTCGGTGGGCAGAGGTTCCTGTGAGAGACCTCGGAAAACACAGGCTGGGTTATGGGGGTGGCCAGAGCCAGGGGACTCAAGTCTTTACCTTTCAGGTTGCCTGCTGCTGGGCAATGACAGGCCAGGCTCTAGCAGTCCCCTCCCAGGGTGTGGAGGGGAGTGGAGGGAAGGAGGCCTTAACAACACTCAGACCTGCCTGCCTGCTTCTCAGACCTTGGTGTGGTGGGGGCACCTTGGTATCTGCCCCGGGCCCTCTCATCGCATTTCTCACCTAGGACTTTTACCCTGGGCCCAAAGAAGATGCCACTGTGGGGGCTGGCTGCCATCCTCTGGTCCTCTCCTCCCTCAAGCCCAATCTTGGAGGCCATTTTCTGCCATCTGAACCCACTGCTCCCGCTTCTCAGGGAGTGTCCATTTTGCTCATGGCATGTCCTGGTTGCCATGGCAGCCCTGAACCTGCCTGGAGGACGCTCTGGACATAATTAGAGGCTCAGTGCCCACGGCTGAGGCCCACTCCTGAGCAAGGACAGGGACACTGTACTCACCTTCCCCCAGCATGTCTGCTCATGCTGCCAACTAGGCTGCTACGATACCACTGGCACCGCTGCAGGCCCATGGGGCCCGAGAGACAGGTCTATCCTCCTGCCCCACCCTCCCACAGGATGGGCTGCCCACAGCACAAGGCTGGGCCCCAGAGCACCGGCCTGGGGCTCATCCCAGACACCCAGTACATGGCAGAGTCCACAGGGGCCTGTCCTGAACCATATGGAACTAGGGAAGACGGTGTTTTAGCCTGACAAATGTCAGAAGACACAGGGTCATCAGTGGAAGTAAACTGCCGCCCAACGTGCACTGAAGTACCTACCAGCAGGCGCATGATTCTCCCACACTCGTGGAGATGGGGATGGGGGTGCTGCTGGCCCCATGTGGGCCAGCTCCCGCAGTACAGTGGGCCTGGTGCTAGGGAGGGCTGAAGGGTAGGCCCAGCCCCACAGCTCAGCTGTGAGAGGCTGCCTCAGGGCTGGCTATGGGTGGGAGCAAAAGTAGCCCTGTGAAAAGAGCCCCAAAAGGGCCTCATGACAAAGGGAACTGTGTGGATGAAGACTCCGAGGACCTAGGCCCCGGCTCACCTGGAAATCGAAGGCCCGTGGTGGGAGCAGCTGCCAAGGCCAGGCTGCAGGCAGAGGCCAAGCTGGGGGCAGCACTGGGCGCCATGGCAGTTGGTCACAGTGGACTGTGGTATCAAGCCCAGGAAGCAAACTCCTGTAGCATCCCACTCGCTCCCTCAGGACTCTCCCATGAGTGGCCTTTGGGAAGTCACCCTCCAAGACTGACCACCTGTTTGTGCCTGCATTCCCTGGTTGGGAGCTGTGCCCATGCCTAGGGTCCTGCTGGACATACTCCTGCCAGACTGGTGCCCTACGGTGTGAGGGCAAAGCCAGCTGGAGATCCTTCCACTGAGACCCCGCTGGCATGGCCTGGATGTCCTTCCAGGGTCCCGGCTGTATCCTGGCATCAGCAGGATCCTGACGGGGTGCCTCTCTGATGGACCTTGTTGGCAGTATTTGGAAGCTCAGCGGTGCCATATGGGCAGTGTTGGCACCCCCCAGGGTGTCCTGTGGGACAGTACTGGTGAGCTGGCAGGTAGAGCAGCATGGGCTCAGCTGCCCAGCCAGCCTTTCTTACCTCTCATTTGTCCTTACAGGCCTCAGGGGACACCCCCACCACTCCAAAGCACCCCAAAGACAGCCGAGAGAACTTCTTTCCTGTGGCAGTGGCACCCACAGCCCCTGACCCTGTGCCAGCTGACTCCGTCCAGCGGCCCGGTGATGCTCACACCAAGCCTCGCCCTGCACTAGCTGCCACCACAGCTGTTACCACCTGCCCTCCCTCAGCATCAGCTTCCAACCTGGACCCTTCCGAGGACCCTGGGCCTCCCCAGCCACACAGGCCTGAAGCCACCCCCAGCATGGCCTCTCTGGGCCCCGGTGAGTCCCATCCCAGTTCAGGGCTAGGCCCAGGCCCCTGCCGCCATCAAGTCTTCCCTGTGTGGAGAATGTGGATATGGAGAAGGGAGGCAAGCAGTGCCCTCCAGCCCAGTTGATCCCATGGGTTGGCGGGGCAGGTGGCTGCGGGTCTGCTCACCAGTCACTGGCAGCCTCAGTGGCCCTGGTCAGCACATTGTGTATCTACCACTCTTAACACTGGGTGCTTCAGTCTCCCTGTCTGTGAAAGGTGATGATGAAGAGGGAGGGAACAAACACCATCACAGATGTGTTTGCTGCCGTCATGGTTTCTTCCCCATAAACCCTTACTATAAGTAGGAAGGATGGTTTGGTCAGGTAGGAAAAGGGGATACAAGCCCATACCATGCCTCCCTCAGGGCACTGGGTGGGGTTCTGACCCTCAGCACGCTGCAAGGCCATTGGTATCTGGCCTCAGATGCCTGTGAGCATTTCCTGGGCACCAGAGCAATCTGCCCGAGCCCCATCTTGCTCATGGGCAAGACAGAAGCCAGCCAGGATGAGGGCAGGGGCAGGTCAGGGGGCTTGTGAAGGAAAACAGACAGGACAAATGCACAGGCAGTAGAGGTCCCTGCTGGCCTCATCAGCGAAAGCTTCTGTTCCTTCTAAAACCCAGGATCCACTGGCACCCTCCCCTGTGCTGGTCCTGACACCAGCAGCTCTGGCAGCTGCAATTCTGCCAGGCTGGGTTCAGCTCAGGCCTGGGCCAGGTTCCACCTGCCACCCAGGGCAGGGGACCCTTCCCTGTTGGTTCCCAGGACTCTAGGATCATGTGGCCAGGCCCTGAAGACCCTGTAATAGGACAGGGATGTTCCCTAACCAATTCATCTCCCCAGCTGGTAGGGCCCCAGGAGACGCCAGCCTGGTCAGAGGGTTCCCTGTGTCCCTGGGAACATCCAGCGATGGACCAGCTTCCCAACCCTCCCCTTCAGGCCCTCCCCTGCTTCTCCCTCCCTGCTTCAGGGACCCAGCCTGTTTCCTTGCCCCAGACCCTGCACTGGCCCATAGCCTGTGTCACCCCTGGAGGCTCACCTGTCTTCCCAGTTGAATTTCCCATCCATCTGAACAAGACAGCCACTCTGCAGAAGTGCCCGGCAGAAGGCAGGCCTGAGAGCCCCCACAGACTGTGGGCCTGAGTGGAGGTTGAGTTGAGAAGTCCTTCTCAGTTCTTTCACGTGGTAGCTCAAACAGCAGGTGCTGATGTTTTCACCTGATGCCATCTACACTGCTTTAAGGATTGTGAACATGTAAGCATCCTCTAGCCCAGTCAGCACTGGCTATGGCCCTGTGAGACAAAGAATCCCTTCTCTTTGGGTTAGAACCTGTGGCCATTTGTTCCCAGAGGAGCCTCTGAGGGCCACAGGACAAAGTAGTAAAAAAACTGTAGTGGTGGTTGGGCGCGGTAGCTCTTGCCTGTAATCCCAGCACTTTGGGAGGCCAAGGCGGGCGGATCACGAGGTTAAGACATCAAGACCAGCCTGGCCAACATGGTGAAACCCCATCTTTACTAAAAATACAAAAAGTAGTCTAACCAGGCGTGCTGGCAGCCACCTGTAATCCCAGCTATTTGGGAGGCTGAGTTAGGAGAATCGCTTAAACCTGGGAGGCGGAGGTTGCAGTGAGCTGAGATCACGCCATTGCACTCCAGCCTGGGGACAAAGAGAGACTCCATCTCAAAGAAAAAAAGAGAACTGTCGTGGTTCCACCACCATGTGACCTTGGGCGTCCCTTTTCTTCTTTCTGCCTCAGTTTCCTGCATAAAATGGCTAAGATGAAGATAATAGCACTGCAGAATTTGGAATGGTGCTTGGTATTAAGCAGAGACTTGGGGTGGGTTTTATTTTTGTGCGTGGTTTTTTGGGGTTTTTTTAGACAGAGTCTTGCTCTATTACCCAGGCTGGAGTGCAGCAGTGCAATTGTGGCTCCACTCACTGCACACCTCTCAGGTTCAAGTGACTCTCCTGTGTCAGCCTCCCAAGTAGCTGGGATTATAGGCATGCAGCACTACACCTGTCCACGTTTTATATTTTTAGTGGAGATGGGGTTTCCCTATGTTGGCCAGACTGGTGATCCACCCATGTTGGCCTCCCAAAGTGCTGGGATTACAGGCATGAGCCACCATGCCTGGCCTGTTTGTTTTGAGACAGGGTCTCTCTGTTGCCCAGGCTGGAGTGCAGCAGTGCAACTGTGGCTCACTGCAACCTCAACTCCCTCGGTTCTGGTGATCCTCTCACCTCAGCCTCCCAAGTAGCTGGGACTACAAGCATGAGCCACCACACCTGGCTAATTTTTGTATTTTTTGTAGAGATGAGGTTTTGCCATGTTGCCCAAGCTGGTCTTAAACTCCTGGGCTCAGGAGATCCACTCGCCTCAGCCTCCCAAAGTGCTGGGATTGCAGGTATGAGCCACCATGCCCAGCCTGGTGATGGTGATTTCAAGGTGTTGGGGTGATGGGAGCCCAGTGCCCTAATCATTTCGTCAGTATTGGTAGCTGACTCACTCCCATGAAGATCCAGTTCCTGTCCCTCCGCCTCCAACTGACTTGACTTCTACCAGTGTCACGCTCTCATCTTGTAGTTTTTGAGGGTCAGGAATTTACAGTGGTTTAGTGGGGTGGAGCTGGGTCAGAGTCTTGCACGTGGTTGAAGTCAAGCTATCATCAGTGCATCTGAGCTTCCTCAGGGTGTTGGCAGCCTCAGGTCCTCACTGGTTATTGGCCAGAAGCCTCAGCTCTTCCTGTGGGCCTTTCTTTAAACAGCTGAGTGTCCCTGTGTCATGGTGGCTGGTTCGATCCAGAGCTATTGACCCACAAAGAGAACACAAAGGAAGCCACGGTGTCTTTTATAACCTAATCTCAGCAGCAACTGAGATCACTGTGGGCCACACACACCTCCCTGGGGTGTAGGGAGGGCCTGGTGGATGCCAGGGCCAGGGATATCGGAGTAGGGGGCTGGAGGCTGCCTGCTTTGCCTCTCTGCCTGTCTGCCCCACCTGCAAGCAGGCCAAAGCTATAATTCACATCCTTCTCTCCTCTAACTGTGTTAGATCCAAGAAACAGGATCTGTTTCCTAGCGTACCTTCTTCAGCCTGGAGAGTTGATCCTTTTCTATTCTCATTCCCAAAACCAAATTAAATGGCCTTTTTGCCAGGATGGAACTCTTGAATGACACTGGAGGTAGGGGGCAGGGGCAGCCCTCAGCTGGGAATGTGCCAGGCCCGGCCTCTTCCTAATGGCCCCTGTGCTGAGCACTCCCTGAGCAGCCGCCCTCCGCTTCCATATCTGTCCGCCTCAGCGCTGCTGCAGATCCACAAGCAGAGGGCGTGTGGCCAGTCATGTTGGAGTGGGTGTCCCCCGAGGGTCCTCAGAGCTTTCTGGGGTGGTAGCAGAGCCAAGCTGAAACAGGCATGTCCCCTCAGAGCCCAGCCCACAAACTCTAGAAAGGGGGAAGCACCAGGAACAAGCCGGCCCCAGCAGGGTCCGGGTCCCCCAGGCATGCTGCAACTAGCTGTCGCAGGAGACGGCAGGTTCTGCCTGAAGAGGCGCCCAGCGACAGGAGAGTGCCCAGGGCTGTAGCTAAAGCTGGGCCGGGGATGAGGCTGGGAGCCAGGGATGGACAATGGCTGAACCACTTGGGAGGGCAGATTTGAGGATAGATTCTCAGAACGCTGTACTCAAGGTATGAGAGAGCCGGGAGGGCAGGTACAGTGGGGCCCCTGGCAGATGCTGTTCCCAGGGTGGGCAGCCCTGCCTCCAGGGGAAGAGTGGCCATGGCAGGAAGGCAGGGTGCTCTCAGGTGTCCCTGGTCCCTAGTGAAGAGCTCAACCATCTGTGTAGGCTGTGCTGACCAGGTTGTGGCCCCATGCAACATTTGCACCCAGAAAGCTCAGGGTCAGCCAGGGCTCTCGTGTCCCCAGAGAGGCCCTGGCACTGCCTGTCCAGGCCTCTGTCTCCTCTGGGCATGTGCTTATCATCTCCTTTGCCAGGCGCCTGCCTACCACAGGCCAGGACCTGGTTCCATGAACAGCTGCTAAAACAGTGCCTGGCCTTAGGAAGACCCCTCTCTTCTGAGACAATCAGGCCATCTAGGGTAGGGGAGTGGAGGAGGGCGGGAGCGTGGAATGCGTGTTCCCAAGTCAAGACTCAAGTAAGGGCTCCACCCCCGAGCATGGTGAAGAGGGCTGGAATGATGGCCTCATTCAGGCCCCTAGAGGCCAGGGGGAGGCAGAGCCAGGCCCAGGAGCCTCCTGGGACATAGGGTCTGGGAGACAGCTAGCCCAGACCTGGCACATGGGTCTGCCCTGAGGAGCAGGGAGAGTTGCCCCAGTGGCACAGGATTTTGGCCTGGCCACCTGCTTCCCACAGAGAACCCAAGTCGAGGGGGAGTTGGGGGAGCTCCAGACAGCCCTTTTCTGCAAGCTGGACTCCGAGGTAGGCCCCTCCCCTCAGCTCCCCCCACAACCCCATAGTGCTTCTCACAGGGTGCCTGGTCTCACCTCCTCCCGCTCCTGCTCCTGCAAAATGCCATTAGCAAGAAAGCCAGGTGCCTGCCCTCCCACCCCCACTGAGGGGTGTGTCCGACCAGGGTGCTGCTGGCCTGTGGAAGGGCCTGGCCTTGAGGCCACGGTACCGAGAGAAGGCTTGCTTGGTGGATGTGTGCCCAGCCCCAGTGAGCCCTGATCTTGCCTGCAGGAGGTGGGGAAGTGTCTGAGGACGGCAGGAGGAGCCTTCTGAGTAACTCTTCCTTGTCAGACATTGTGTCAGAGGCTGGACCTGGGAATGACAGTGAGCATAGGAGGGAATGGCCTGAGGGGGTGAGAGCCTGAGACAAAGCCTCAGCCTGGCCTCGCCTTCTCCTGCTCCTGCAGAATGCCATCAGCAAGGAGCCCCAAGCAGAGCAGCCTAATGGGGATGGCCATGGCCGTTGAGGCCTCTGCCTAGCCCAGCAGCCGCCTGCCAGCCCCAGCTTTATACCAGCAGTTGTCACTCCTACTGGCCAAAGAGGGGAGCCGACTCCCCCTGCTGGAGAGGACAGATGGAGGAGGCGGGGGCTGGAAAGTCAGTGGTTGATGACCAGTGTGGTGGGAGAGTCCAGGCCCGAGTGAGAAGTGGGGAGTAGCAAGGGAAGCGAGGGCGGTATGGAGGGTGAAAGCAGGGCCTGGAGGCCTGGGAACCAGGGACCGATGCTGAGTAACTGCCTGGCCAGCAGCCATAGGCACAGCATTTGCCCCTCAGGCCCATTCCGGCCTTGGCACAACTGAGCCTAATTCTTGGCCCCTGCCTCATGCCAGGGAAGGTGGGGCTGGCTGGGCAGGAGCCACAGTGCCAGCATCCACTTTGGTCTCGGTTGGGTTGTTTGGGTTTTGGTCCTGACCTCGTTTCTGAATGCTGCTCATGTTAGCTGGAGGGAGAGTGGACACTGCCCCCACATCCTCTCTAACTGCTTTGTGATGGGACCTTAGAGAGACTGGGCCTCGCAGACCCAGGGGTGGCCCCACTGGGTCAGATGTACAGCCCTCTCAGGGGGCGAAGGAGCCCTTTGGAGTGGGGAGCCAGCCTCCACCAGGATCCTCTGGGTGGTGAGTGGTTTTTTTGGCTGCACCAACCTAGGCCACCCTGTGGAGGGGAGAGCCACCTCAGCCAGGACTCCCGCATCGGCCATGCTCCCCTGCCCAGCATCCCAGGGCACAGCCTGGGCCCATGGGATCTGGCACAGATGCATAGGAGCCTATGGGGTGGATGAGTCCATTACCTGCAGTGAGCCCATGTCCCCACAGAGGGAGAAGAGCTGGCGAGAGTGGCAGAGGGCACCGGCTTCCCGCCCCAGGAGCCACAGCGCAGTCCACAGGTGAAGACGGCCCCCACAAGTTCCCCGGAAGAGCCACACTGCTGGCCAACAGAGGCTGCCCCGGGGACTGGCACTGAGCCCACCTGTAGCCAGGGTAAGGCGAGTTGGGAGCAGTCCAGCACCTCAGCCAGAGTGGGTTTCCTGGCCTGGCCTTGGAGGACAGGGCCTGGGGATGCCCCGTGGAATGAGATGGGAAGGAAATGGGGGTAGTGCAGGCTGGACAGGGGAGCCAAGGGAGAGGCCCAGCTTGAGAGTTTGGCACATGGCCCATTGTGTCGGGCTGGGTAGAGAGGGACCCCGGAGCCTTATTCTGTCCCTGACATCACAGAGGGGTACTGGCAAGGACAGGCAGTCTGCTTTGGCCCACTGCAGACCAGGCTGAGCCCAGAGTGGGCAAAGAGGGGCAGGCATGGACAGGGAGGAGCATGGGCCTGGTAACAGGCACTTGAGGGACATCACCAGCAGGCAGAAGCGGAGACAGGTTGGGCTGGGCCAAGCAGGCATCCCCATCAGCAGCCACGTCAGATCCCAGCCCCAGCCTCAGTCCGGCCTGTTCTCACCAGCCGCCCCAACCAGCTGGGGCCCTTGGGGACTCCTCCTGGCCTGGGCCTCCCACAGACCACTCAGGATGGCAGGACCTGGCGCCAGCCCCTGGGGGCCAGGCCTGGGCTCTGTGTAAACCCCATTCCTTTTAAAGTCATGGGGCTGCAGAGGAATGTGGAGACCAGCCAGGCCAGCCGGGTCTCCCAGCTCATGCAGTTCCCTGGAGGCTGCCAGGCCTGCAACTGCCCCAGCCTTCAGGCTCTGGGCAAACTCAGTCCCATACTCCCCCTGGAGGATGAGGCGAAAGTAGATGCCCTGGAGCTAGCTCAGTGACCATGCCTGGCCAAGTGACGAGCTCTGGGCTTCAGTGTCCTCCTTGGGGCATAGACACCAATAGGACAGGCATCCTAGGATGGTTGTGGGACGTGGACAGTTCATGCAAGCGTGATGCCTGGAGGTCTTGCAGAACCCTAGCAAGGCTCAGGGAGTCTCAGGCCCTGGGCTCTGAGTTCACAGTGTTACTGGGTGAGGTTCATAGTCCCAGCACCCCACAGCCCAGAGCCAGAGCTGGATCCCTGCAGACTTGAGCCAAGCATTTGCCATGGTAGAAGACTTGGAGCCTGCCAGCCAGCACAAACTACACAGCATAAAGGCCCAGACCAGTGGGGACAAGATACGGTACCTACTGTGTGATGCAGCAGGAGGTGCTCTTGGTACCTTTGTCTTCCAGAGGGGAAACTGAGACCTGAGCCGAGAAGGGAAGGAGAGGCTCAGGAGGCTTTGAGTGAGACTCAGCCCCTGAGCTTTTCCCCCACAGCCGCCAGCTCCAAGGCCCTCAGCAGTGGGACTGCCCAACCACCTGAGGGTCACCTAGGCAAGGCGGAGCCCAGCCGGGCTAAGTCCCGCCCCCTGCCCAACATGCCAAAGCTGGTCATTCCCTCCACCGCCACCAAGTTCCCCCCTGAGATTACCGTCACGCCTCCCACCCCAACCCTGCTCTCCCCAAAAGGCAGCATCTCGGAGGAGACCAAGCAGAAGCTGAAGGTGAGTCACCTCAGGGGCTGGGCTGGAGCCACATGTGTGGGTGGGGGTCACAGGTTACAAGTGGGCCTATGGTGGGGGTGGGGGCGACAGGGGGCCTGGGGCAGGGGTGAGGGTAGGAGGGGGGCCTGGGGTAGGGGTGAAGGTGGCAGACGGGCTTGGGGCAGAGCCCAGCCATCCCTGACCAGTGCCCTGCCCGGCCCTCTCTGCAGTCAGCCATCCTTTCTGCCCAGTCTGCTGCCAATGTGAGGAAGGAAAGCCTGTGCCAGCCAGCCCTGGAGGTCCTGGAGACATCCAGCCAGGAGTCCTCGCTGGAGAGCGAAACAGACGAGGATGACGACTACATGGACATTTGAAGGACCACTGCAGCCCCAGTGCCACACCCCAGGGGACCAGCCAGGCCTGGAATGCCCCCTCGGCCTGGACCCTGGGCAGGGCCAGAGGCCCACATGGGATGCCACTCCCCACACAGCCCCCAGGCCTGCCCAGCCCACCTCCTCATGGCATCCTCCCCATACTCTGGTCAGGGCTGTCCACACCGTGTGGGAGCCCAGAGGAGGAGGGGCCCACCTTAGCCATGTGAAGGTGGACTGGTCGTCATCTGCACGCCAGGTGGCATCCTTTTCTATGAAATGTTGACTTTGTAAATCTGCCCACACCCAGCTGGCCATGTCCACACCCTTGATGCCAGGATGAGCCAGCTCTGCCTGTGTCACAGTGGAGGGGTCCTTTAGGGCCAGGCTCACCTCTCACCCTTTTTTTGGTTGCTTTTCTAATAAAGATGGAACCGTTCTCTTTGCCTCTTTGCTCACTTCTAGAGGGCAGTCAGGCAGAGTCTTGGGCGGGGTTGCTGTCCCCAGGGATTCTGGGCCTTTACTCCCATAGGCCATAGGTCAGGGCCCAGCCCCCACCTCTTTCCCCAGCATCTCAGGGACCAGCCAGGCAACCAAAGCAGCTGGCTGGGGGTGTCCAGTGGGGTAAGGAGAGTGCAGGCTGGGGCTGAGCTGGGCAGATGCCTCTAGCGAAGCTGGAGCCAGGCCTCAAAGGGGCATTAGGTGCATCCCCAGAACTCACCTGGGTGCCAGTGGGTGGGAGGCTCTATGGTGGGAGGGCAAGCACGGACTGCTGAGAACCTGGGAGGAGGGGGCTGTCAGGGAGGGAAAGTGGAGATGGGGCCGGCAGAGAGAGTACTTACTCTCATCACAGTTGCCCTAACAGGGCCTGCCATGGAATAGCTATGGTGCTCAGTGCAAGATGCAAATATGGACCCCCTTGTTCAAAAACGATTAAGGATTTTTTTTTGACTCACTCTGTCACCCAGGCTGGAGTCCAGTGGCACAATCTCGGCTTACTGCAACCTCTGCCTCAGGTTCAAGCAATTCTCCAGCCTCAGCCTCCTGAGTAACTGAGACCACAGGCACGTGCCACCACGCCCTGCTAATTTTCGTATTTTTTTTTCTTTTAGCCCTACATTTCAAGACAGAGTTCCACAATTTTCATATTTTTAATAGAGATGGCGTATCACCATGTTGGCCAGGCTGGTCTCGAACTCCTGACCTTAAGTGATCTGCCCATCTTGGCCTCCTAAAGTGCTGGGATTACAGGCATGAGCCACCATGCCTGATCAAGAATGATTAAGGATTTTAAGACAGCCTTCACAGAGCATTAAACAAGCCCCTAGAGCTGGCCCTGACCCCGAAGGCTCCAGAACCGTCTGTCGGGGATGCACAGATTCCAGGGGCCCAAACCCACCCTTCACAACTCTTCCCCTCCCAGCACCACCAGGGCCCTCCTGGCTCCTGGGACCTCCCATGGAGCAGGCTCTCTGTCCAGGACAGAGTGGGACTCTCCTCACTGCCCTGTTCCCCTCATGGGCTGGACGTGCCCACCACCCAGGAAGGAAGGAGTAAAGGGCTGGGCACCGCCCATTTGGAACCAGAGGCTTGGTGGCCCTGGATGGGTCTGGCTGAACCAACCTTCGGAGGGCTGAGATGAGCAGGCTGCAGTTACTCAGCTGACGTCCCCTCCCTGCACGGCCTGGGGTATGGAGGTTCCCAGACTGCACACCTAGACCCTACTGCACTTCCATTGTCTCCAGACAACATGCAGCAAGGGTGCCCAGGCCAGAAACAGGAAAGCAGCAGCTCTCCCTCCTCCAGTTCCTGGGACCCATCTCAGCAGGCCTCCCAGCACACCCTTCCCCAGAGCCTCACCTACAGGAGGACTGACACCTCAGACCCTCCCCTGCACCCAGTGCTGTAGGGAGCACCCTCAGCCCTGGGCCTGGGATGATGCCCCTTGCCAGCCTGGGGCCAGGAGACAGGCTCTCCCTGGCTCAGCACCTGAGTGTCCACTCACACTGCAGAGGTGTCCTGAGTGCCCTTGTGGGTTAAGGGACTTCCTCCCCTCTTGAAACAGTCCCTGAGAAGCTGAAGGTCTTGGAGGCCTCTCACCAAATGTCTTTTGGGAGGAGGGAAGACATCAAATGTGGGTGTGGCTTCCCTGAAACAGCTCTGTGTGGGGACTCAGGAGCCAAGTCCCCCACCGCACGCCTCCAACACCTTCAGTAAGGGCCACCTCTCTGGAGCCGCAGGTGGCTGCTAACACCCTGTGGTTCCCAGCAGGCACCACCCAGGCAAGAGAGAATAGGGCGGGAAACAATGGGCTGTCCTGGCCCCAAGCACTGGGGCAGGTCACAGACCAGATGGCCTAAGCTCACGCCCTGGCTCTGACTCCCTGCAAGTTTGGCAAGAGTCCCTTTTGGACACCTTGAGAAGCTGCAGCTGGGAGAGGACCACCCGCCTGTCTGGACATCCAACCCAGGTGGCAGGGGCCAAGTGACCAGTCCCAGGCAGCAGCCCTAACTGCCCCCACTGGCTGCAGGGGCTCCCAGAAGCCACCAAGGGGCTGGCTTGGCCTTGCTGGTCCACATCTGAGCTTCAGTTTCCTCATGTGCTCAAGAAGGGAGGGGAACACTGATTAGATTATGCAAGATCCAAGAGTGGCAGGATTAGGTGTGGCTGGGAGAGCCAAGGCTCCCCAGGGTAGTGGCATCTCTGGAGCCCAGGGATGAGCCCTACCTCCCTTCTAAGCCCCCAGCTGGGCTCAGGTACTTCCCTCCCTCTCCCCTCCCTCCTTCCTGGACCTCTGCAGTGCTGCCTCAGCCCCAGGGCTCAGCCTGTGCCTGACCTAACAGCTCCTGCCTCCCCCAGAGGATGCGCTGGGACCACCTCCTTCCTGTAGGAAGATAAGGGCTAGAGGTGGAGGTCAACGTCAGGGCCACAGAAGCTGAAATCCTGCCTGGAGCTAAAACAGACCTGCCTTCCCACCCTGTGCATCCCATCCTCTGTTCCTGCCCCGCCCTGCACACCCTGCTTGCAGGGCCGGGCTGGGACCCAGGGTCTGAGCTAGGGCCTCTGGACATCCGGCTCATCGCCTGCCAAAGGTCCTGCAGCTGGAGGCTCCGGCCTCCTCTCCCTCCCACAGGGTCCCAGGGTCGAGGTTCGGCCCCCTGCACCATGTTCCAGGCCTTTGGGACAGGAATGTGCTAACGGGGCAGGTTGGGCCCTGCTGGTCCACGCAGCCACCTGTGGACTTTGAGAGGGGACCGGGTGGGGAGGGGTGGGAAGGGGCGGGGCGGGGCGGGGCAGTGCCGCAGAGCGCAGGGCGGGCGGGGCCAGGCCAGCAGGGAGTCAGCCTGGCCTCTGAGCCACTGCACTGCTGGCTGCAGACACAGGCCACACCATGAAGCCGGCCCTCCTGCCCTGGGCCCTGCTGCTGCTGGCAACAGCCCCCGGCCCGGGCCCCAGACCCACAGCAGGTATGCCCCCCAGCCCTTCTGTGACCCCATCTGTCTGTCCATCTGGCTGCAGCCAGGCCTGGGCAGACACCCCTCTGGGCTCAGCCTCTGTCCATCTGTCAGACCATCTGTGACTGTGCTGGGGGTGAAGGGAAGAAATTCTGAGGGTCCATGGTGGAGGGACAGCCCATGGGGATGTGAGGCCTGAGCCAGGCCCACCCTAAACCCACTGGGAGCTAGGAGGAAGACAGGGGAGACCAGCAGAGCCCTCAGCCTGCGTCCCCAGCCCTGACAGAGGGCGGGATCTTGGAGGGGGAGCCAGGATTGTGGGTCCTCATCAGGGTGGGGCTGAATCCGGGAAAATCTAGGGAAAGCACTAAACTCTAGAACCAAGAGACTGGCCCCAGGCCACCCCCCGCCCCTCACCCCATTTCCCATCCACCCTCCTGCCACTTAACTCACTTGCAAGCATCTCTCAGCCTTCGCCCCACACCCCTCTGCGCCACCACATCCTTGGCCAACAAATAGTTACTGTTGCTCTTCAGTGCCAGACACTGCACTTAGTGAAGTGGGGCCAGTGGGGTGGCCCAGGCCCGGCCCTCAGCTGGCATCCTTTGATGGGAAACAGGGAAGGGCCCGGGAGGTGCGATTCCGGCTTGGGTGCATGCACCCACCCCAGTCCCTCCCTCCAACCTTCCTTCATGCCAGCTCCTGGAAATACGGCCCTGCTGCGGGACTCATGGCCTATAGGAGATGCTTTGGGCCTGGTGCGCAGCCCCAGTGTGCAGCCCCACTTCCCTTTCCCCACTGCTGGGACCCCTGCTTGAAATGTCCCCCCTCTCCCCAAAAAGGAGGGGAATACCCCTGGGCTTCTGCCCTGAGAGCAGCACTCTCTCTCTCTCTCTCTCTTTTTTTTTTTTTTGGGGACTGTATTTTACTCTTGTTGCCCAGGCTGGAGTGCAGTGGCATGGTCTCAGCTCACTGCAGCCTCTACCTCCCGGATTCAATTGCCTCTTCTCAATGTGTTCTAGCCTGTCAGTCAGGGCAACAACCAGATGGTCTGTGCTAAGATTCATCCCAACCCCACGGGCCCTGTGGCTTTCTACCGTGTTTACGTGGTGGTCCATGCAGTTCCTGGCCAGCGTTCTCCTGAGGATGCTGCTGTCTAATGGGCTGTGGGAGGAGCAGAGACAGGCCCTGGACATGGGGCAGCCAGTCCAGCACCCACCGGGCCAGGCCCTCAGCATCCTCTCCTCCAGATGCCCAAGAGAGCTGCTCCATGCGCTGTGGCACCCTGGACGGGTCATGTTCCTGCCACCCGACCTGCTCTGGCCTTGGCACGTGCTGCTTGGATTTCCGGGACTTTTGCCTGGAGATCTCACCCTACTCGGGCTCCATGATGGGCGGCAAGGACTTCGTGGTGCAGCACTTCAAGACGATCAGCCCCACAGACGGCAGCGTGATCTGCAGGTCTGAGGCCCGAGGGGCCGGCACCGGGCCCCAGACCACATCCCCGTGCATGCTGAGGGCTCAGACCCACTGGTTGGCTGAGTGGAGTCCCTAGGACCCAGAACAAGCAGGAGGGCACAGGGACAGCTGGCTGGATGGGTTCCCCAGTGAGGTTGGGCCGGACTGTCGAGAGGCTCAGCCTGCAATAGCCCTGCCCCTCCTACCACCACCACGCCCACAGGTTTAAGGAGAGCATCCAAACCCTGGGCCACGTGGACTCCTCCGGGCAAGTGCACTGCGTGTCACCCCTGCTCTATGAGAGCGGCCTCATCCCCTTCACCGTCTCGATGGACAACGGCCACTCCTTCCCTCGTGCGGGCACCTGGCTGGCTGGTGAGACTTCAGCCCCGGTCCGTGCCCACAGCCTGCCCCCACAGGAACTTTCCCCAGCGCTAATCTATGCACACTGAGACTTGGCACCTGTGCCCTGCTGCTCTGGCTGAACCAGTCCCTTGCGAGGCCTGCCTGTGAGAGTTCCTTCAGCTCCTTCCCACTCCCTGGCATCCAGACAGCGGTCCCAGCCCAGAGCAAGTGGGAGCTGCGAGGGTCCTCCAGAGAGGTGAGCCAGTGCCTACTCGATCAGCTCCACCAGGCCAGGGCAGGAGAGAAGCTGGGTGGAGGTTAGAGGTGTGGGCAGTGGAGGGAGGGCAGGCCCCTAACTCCCCGTCCTTTTCTGCTGTGAGGGTCGGGGAGCCCATCGCCCAGCTGCTGCCATTCATTGGGGCTCCCACAGCCCTTGAAGCCTTAGGGCCTCCTCCCTGCACCCCCTGGGCCCCAGACCCTCACTCCCCCCGCACCTCCCCTATCTAGTGCACCCCAACAAAGTGTCGATGATGGAGAAGAGCACATTGGTGAATGAGACACGTTGGCAATACTACGGCACCGCCGACACCTCGGGCAACCTCAGCCTGACCTGGCACGTGGAGGCGCTGCCCACGCAGACTGTCACCATCGAGCTGTGGGGCTACGAGGAGATCGGTGAGGCCAGCTGAGGGCTGGGTGCATCAGCTGAGGGCTGGAGTGGCATCCAGAGTGTTGGGCTCCCAGAGGTGGGAGAAAGGGAGTTCCAGCTGTGTGGGAGAAGGAGCGGAGTTTCCAAGTGGGGCTGAGGAGGGAAGGGAATTCCAGGAAGAGACGGGGGATTCAGATTGAGGGACATGCCGTGCAGGGTGGTCTGGCAGGTGGGAGGGGCAGCTGCGTGGGGCCTGGCTCCTGGGGAGGAGGTTCCTGTGGAACACTGGCACAGCTGGCATAGCCCTGGGCTCAGCTTCTTGCAGGGACAGAGATCCTGGAGTGTGGCGGGAGGTGGTGATCACCCACCCCAGAGTCCCTGCTAGAACAGCCCCTCCTAAGGGGACCGCCTGGCAGGCTATCCACCCATCCGTCAGGCTGCCATAGGTGCCAAGGCTAACCAGACCTCCTCTCCCTCAGGAATGCCCTACTCACAGGAGTGGACTGCAAAGTGGTCGTACCTATACCCCCTGGCCACACATATCCCCAACTCTGGCTCTTTCACCTTCACCCCAAAACCTGCCCCTCCCAGCTACCAGAAATGGCAAGTGGGTGCACTTCGGATCATCGACAGCAAAAATTACGCAGGGCAGAAGTAAGAAGGGGTGCAGGTGTAGGTGATGGGTGGAGGGCCCGTCTGCCTTCGCCCATTGCACTTGCCTGGGCAGCCCAGGCCAGGGGTAGGGCAGTGGGGTGACCATGGGGCCGTGTGGCCTGGCCCCAGCTCCAGCATCACTGACTCCACAGGGACGTGCAGGCACTCTGGACCAACGACCACGCGCTGGCCTGGCACCTAAGCGACGACTTCCGAGAGGACCCTGTGGCCTGGGCCCGCACTCAGTGCCAGGCCTGGGAGGAGCTGGAGGAGGAGCTACCCAACTTCCTGGAGGAGCTGCCCGCCTGCCCCTGCACCCTAGCCCAGGCCCGGGCTGACTCCGGCCGCTTCTTTGTGAGCCTCCCATCAGGGCCCAGGAGACGGGGCGAGGGAGTAGCCTCCCCACTGAGGACAGCACCAGGGGCGGCAGACAGAGGCGCCCTGGAGAGTGGGACTGGAGTCTCAGGGTCCCTGCAGGGTTGGCCTCAGGGAGGGGATAACAGAACTCGAGGCCACTGAGTGACAGCCACTTGCTGTCACTCAGACGGACTACGGCTGTGACATGGAGCAGGGCAGCGTGTGCACCTACCACCCCGAGGCCGTGCACTGTGTGCGCTCTGTGCAGGCCAGGTGAGCCCCTGGGCTGAGGCCAGGGTGGGGCTAGTGGGCAGGGTGGGCTCCCAACTGCAGCCTGGTCCTGAACCACTGGCTCCCCCAGCCCCCGGTACGGCTCCGGCCAGCAGTGCTGCTACTCAGAGGACGGGACACAGCTCCTGACGGCCGACTCCAGCAGCGGCAGCACCCCTGACCGTGGCCACGACTGGGGTGCACCCCCGTTCCGCACGCCACCCCGCGTGCCCGGCATGTCCCACTGGCTCTATGATGTCCTCAGCTTCTATTACTGCTGCCTCTGGGCACCCGACTGCCCCCGCTACATGCAACGGCGGCCCTCCAACGACTGCCGAGACTACCGGCCCCCAAGCCTGGGTGGGTGCCATCCTGTGCCCCAGACCTGGGGGAAGATCGGGCTGGGCTGGGGTGCGCCCCACCTGACCCTCCACTCCCACCCCAGCCTCCGCCTTCGGAGACCCACACTTTGTGACCTTCGACGGCACCAACTTCACGTTCAATGGGCGCGGAGAGTACGTGCTGCTGGAGGCAGCGCTGACTGACCTGAAAGTGCAGGCGCGGGCCCAGCCCGGGACGACGTCCAATGGTGAGGCCAGGGCTAGGGGGATGCTCTGGGTGGCACGGGGTAGATCCGGGGTAGGAGGCTGGAGCCAAGGGGGTCCCATTCCGCTCCCACCACCACAGGCACGCAGACCCGAGGCACGGGGCTGACCGCAGTGGCTGTCCAGGAGGGCAACTCAGATGTGGTGGAGGTCAGGTTGGCCAACAGGACCAGAGGTCTGGAGGTGCTGCTGAACCAGGGGGTGCTGAGCTTCGCCGAGCAGAGCTGGATGGACCTGAAGGGTGAGTAGTCCAGCCACTTGAGGCTTCGGGGTGCCCTCACCTCCCCGCTATTCCTTTGGGGAGGCTGAGGGGAAGCCCTGGGCCTTCGTGCCTCTACCAGCCCTGGCTAGAGGCCAGGGTGGCATCCAGGACTCAGATGCAAAGATGGAGGCCACTCTGGGCTCAGAGGGGTCCAGCATGGCACAGCACAGCTGGGTAGGTGCATCCATCCCCCTGCCAACAGCTGTCCTAGGCCAGAAATAGCTGAGGCCCGGCCAGAGGTGCAGCCTCAGGCCTTCACACCCACTGAGTTGCCCACATCGTACCCATGGGGCCTGGTCGAAAGCTGAGAGGCCGGGACTTGGGCCATGTCCTTCCTCCGGAGGAGCCTGGGAGCCGTCTGGAGGGAGCTCGCCCTGTAACATTCACCGCTGGCCTGCACAGAGCCACTTCTGTGCTCCTATCACTCCCTCCGTCCTCAAAAGCCACCAAAAGGCCAGCAGCCCTGCACCGTGAAGGATGCACTGGCAAGCGGGTAGCTCCAGCGTCCGAACCCCTGCCTCGGGGAACTGAATGAATGAAATGATTCCTGGTTGGGATTGGTGGGGACCTGGGAGGGGCCTGTCAGCACCGAGGGTGCAAGGACCCTCGGGACCTGCCCAGGCAGGTGTGGCTGCTGCAGCAAAGGCCAGAGGGACCCACACATGCATCCTCAACACGGGGGGTTCACCGCAGGGGCTGCACCTCAGGTGCCTTTGGGGGTTCCACCAGAGGTTGGGTGGAGGGTCACAGTCAGCAGAATTGGCCTTGGGGACGCCCTTCCTTCCCCTGCAAGTGCCCTCAGCCCACAGCCCGTGGGTGCCCACCATCCTGTCCTGGGGCTTCGGGAGGGCAGGACACAGGGCCCACAGTGGGTGACCCTGACACGTCCCCCTGTGCCCAGGAATGTTCCTGTCGGTGGCTGCCGGGGACAGGGTCTCCATCATGCTGGCATCAGGGGCCGGCCTGGAGGTCAGCCTGCCGGGCCCGTTCCTGAGTGTGTCTGTCCTGCTGCCTGAGAAGTTCCGAACCCACACCCACGGCCTCCTCGGGACACTGAACGGTGACCCCACCGACGACTTCACCCTGCGCAGCGGGCGTGTCCTGCCCCCAGGCACCAGTCCCCGGGAGCTGTTTGTGTTTGGGGCTGACTGTGAGTGACAGTGGGCAGAGAGGGTGGGGGAGTGGGGCAAGCACAGCACAGCCAGGGTTTGGGGACCAACGGGAGCCACGCCCAGCCAGGCCACACTCATGTATCTTCCAGGGGCCGTACACAACGCGTCCTCCCTGCTCACCTACGACTCCTGGCTCCTGGTGCACAACTTCCTGTACCAGCCCAAGCATGACCCCACCTTCGAGCCCCTCTTCCCCGGTGAGACCACCCTCAACCCCAGCCAGGCACAAGAGGCAGCCAAACTATGTGGGGACGATCATTTCTGCAACTTCGACGTGGCAGCCACTGGGAGCCTGAGCACGGGCAACGCCACGCGGGTGGCCTACCAGCTGCACCAGCGTCGTGTGCAGAGCCTGCAGCCAGGTAAGGGCGGGCAGCTGGGGGCAGGTGGGGGTGGGTGGGGGCGGGTGGGGGTGGCGGGCACCTTGCCTTGGGAAGGGACCCCCAGGGTGGCCAGATGCATGGCAGTTCAGGCCCGTGGTCTTCACTTTCTGCCCCTATCCCAGTGGTGTCCTGTGGCTGGCTGGCTCCACCTCCCAACGGAAAAAAGGACAGCAACAGATACCTGGCGGGTTCCACCATCTACTTCCACTGTGACAACGGCTACAGCCTGGCCGGGGCGGAGACCAGCACCTGTCAGGCTGATGGCACCTGGTCCTCGCCCACCCCAAAGTGCCAGCCAGGTGAGGACACCCTGCTCAAACACCTGCCTGCACTTGTACCCACTCACCACCCCAGAGGGGTCCCCTCGCTGACACTGGCTCCCTCACCAGGACGCAGCTATGCCGTGCTGTTGGGCATCATCTTTGGGGGCCTCGCGGTGGTGGCCACGGTCACGCTCGTCTATGTGCTGCTGCGCCGCAGGAAGGGCAACATGTGAGACCCCCCAGCCCCTCTCCCAAGACCTTAGGGAGCCAGTGGGACTGCCGAGCCTACTTCTAACCGCGTCTCTGTTGCAGACACGTCTGGGGCACACAGCCCTGATGGGAGCAGCTCGGCCATGAGCACCAGGCCAAGACCTCTGAGAACAGGCACCCCAGTCCTGCAACTCCCACATCCCTGGGACCAGACACCTGGGACCTGGATGCCTGACACCCGGGCCTTTAACTCCCTAATCTGTCATCTCAGACCCCAGGCCGGAGGCCCAGTGTTTCAATACCCAAGCCCCGTGCTAGCAGTGCTCCGTGCTGTTCCCCAAATACTCACGGCTCTAATTCCCCAGACCTGAAACTTCATATCCTGAGATTCCCATAGCTGTGTCCCCATTCCTGACACGCCCACACCTGAGCCTCAGATTCCCAGAGCCTGGCGCTGGTGCCCCGACCCCCGATCTGCAGAGGCCTGCTGCCCCCCCTCGCCCCGTGATGGCACCAATGCAGTGCTGCCTTGGTTCCTGGACCTGGCCTGGGACCCCAGATGGGGTGAGGAGAGACCCCAAAACCCCAGAGCAGACAGCAATACCCCCAGTGGCAGAGACCTCCCTCAGCACTCCAGGCTTGTCATTTTGAACTCTTCTGGAAGGTCACTCAGGAACACTCTCCCTGCCTGCGCAAGGAGAAAACAAGCACCTTGTTTCCTTCCCTGGTGTCCTGGTGTTTATGCTGCACCCGGGTTCCAGAGAGTTCTGTGACCGAGAGGTCACCACCAACCGCATCCAGAGTGAGGCAGGTCTAAGCCTCGCCTGCTTCCTCCACGCCCAGGTGCTGGGGTGCTGTCTCCATGTGTGCAGTGGGACAGAGGATTGTGACCGCCTCCTGGGGTGGGGAAGCCGCCAACACAGCACAGGTGCTCAGGAGATGGAGAGGGACAGCCCAGCCCACCCTCCCCAGCACAGGTGCCATCCCCTCACCACGCCCTGGTGCTCTCTGGCAAGCTCTGCCCTGCAGCCTTGGCTCCTTGAACGCAGTCACTGGCAGGGTCCTGTCCAAGTCCTCAGGAAACTGGTGCCCACGCTCCTTAGCCCAGGAATGTCCAGAATCTGGCCACAGAGCCCAGGCCTCAGGCCACCGTGGCCCACCTGAACAGCTCCTCATCTGGCCCTGCATGGAGGCACAGTCCAGGAGGCGGCTGGAAGATGAGCTGGGCCCATCAACCTTTGTGGAGAGGGTCTTGAATGGGGGCTCAGGCAGGGCAGCATTGGTCAGATTTGCCCCTTAGATCTCAGAGAAAGTGCTGCAGAGGACGAGGCCAGAGGTTGGGAGCCTGGAGGAGAACAGTGGGTGGGGAGTTGAGCAGAACAGCCTCAGCGTGGCCTGCTGCGAGTGGCCACACGGGGGCAGCAGAAGGTAGGAACAGGAGCCTGGGTGGCGGTGGAGGTTTGTGGGGGCCAGTCAGCCCTGCCCTGCAGATGGGTCAGCGGGCTTGGTCACAACTGTAGCCAAGGTCTCGCACAGCCCACCCCTCCGCCTCCCCTCCCCTGGGTCATCCCCCCATCTCAGGAGTGTTGAAGAGGTTGCACAGGTCATGCAGCAGATGCTGACCAAGGGATGGGAGTCCAGGCTTCCCGCCTGCTCAGCCTTGCCCTTGGAGAATGGGAGAGCTGGGGGGCAGAGGCGGGTCTTATCTGGAGGCCTTCCTGGAGGAGGTGAATATGCATGATGGGGAACAGAGCTGAGAGGGTTGCAGGGCAGGGGTGGAGGGAAGCTAACGAAGGGGAGTCTGGCTTCCTCTCTTTCTAGACCTCGCTCCATTGCTTCCTCATTCCCCTGGGCTTGCACCTTCGGGCATGGTGGGCTGAGGGCCAGCTCGTGGCCAGCTGGGCAGGTACTTTCTTCCCTACAGATGAGGTAAGGCAGGTTCCCCTCCCACTGCCTGAGTCCCCAGTGCACCCCTGTGCCACGCCAGGCCTGGCACTTGTCAGTGGGTGAGATGTCAGTTTGCTGGTCAAGGCCTGGATATGAAGGAGCAGGCACAGGCTTACAGGGGGCCCAAAAGGGGCAGGGGCAGCTTGGCAGCTCACCAGGTCCACCAGAGGGGGTCCCAGACAAGGGCAGCCCCCAAACTGAGGTTAAGAAACAGGTTGGATTCTCAGAGCGCTGAGTGGTTGGAAAGGGTATTTTGGGTAGAGGAACAGTCTATAAAAAGGCTCAGAGGAAGAGAAGTGCAGTCATGTCTGCGGAATGTCAGGGGTGGTACTGGCCACAGCGGGCACTCAGCCACCCTGGAGCTTGCAGAAGGAACCAGCTTGGTGAGGTCGGGGGGAGTCCCTTGCTCCCTAGCCGTGCCTGTACTCCCCAGTCAAGGCATCCCCTGCCAGGCCAAGGCATTTAGGCTTCATCCTAAGAGCAAAGCGTGGAGTGCCTCGGGCTCCTCAACCCCGCCAATCTCCCTCCAGAAGGGCCCTAGGTCTGCCCCCATCAGGAGAAAGGGTGCCCTGTCTGCGGCCCCAGTCCCAGACATCAGACATTCCCAGTGCCAGGGGCAGGCCAGGCCGGGAAGCCCCACCACCTGCCAGGGGCTTTTCCTGGGGCCCCAAAAGAGACAGGCAGAGCCTGTGCAAAGGCGGAAGGCCTGGGGCGGGTGCAGACTCCCTGGAGACATCAAAGGCGGGGACCTCGGCCTCAGGGAGGTGATCTCCCAAACAGCAGCCAGGACAGGCAACCTTGGGAGCTTGCGGGTGGCCCACGATGGAGCTGAAATGAATATCAGAGTCACTCAATGGCCTATGCCATCGTGGTGATACCAGTCAGAGCGGGGCAGACGGTCATCCAGGGCTTTGGAAACAGGTGATGAGAGACAGCTGGGGAGTCAAACAGGAGCCGATGAGGTGCCTGCAGGATCCCAGCACCCACCCTGGGCAGAGGGCAAAGGGAGGAAGGGGTGTGCTGTGGGAACCAGGCCCAGGTCCCAATGGGAGCAGGCATCAGGAAGGCCTGTGGGCTGAGGGGAGTCACAGAGGTGACAGCCCAGCTGCAGGTCCCCCACTGGCTAGAGCAGGAAAGCCCCATTTCTCTGTCCCCCTGCCCTCCAGCCTCCTGTTGGCGAGCACAGTGGCTGCGGCTGATCTGGGGCCAGGGAGGACTCTGACTCAGTACAGTACAGGCACGGTCGGGGAGTAAGGACCCGCCCCCCACCCCACCCCCGCCAAGCTGGTTCCTTCTGCAAGCCCCAGGGTGGCTGAGTGCCCACTGTGGAGCAGACCTCTGCTAAGCCTATCAAGACACCCCTGTCCTCAGGGTCCAATGGTGCCGAGGGGGAGGGAGGGGCCAGTGCAGCGCATTGTAGGAGAGGGAAGTCAGGGAGGCATCCAGGAGGAGTCCGGCTTCCCACAGGCACCCCTCCAGCCTTTCACCAGCTCCCTTTGTTGCAAGGATGGAAGAATGACTGACTTTGGAAGCCATGCCAACCAAAGCCTGCCAACCTGATCACCCACCCACCCACCACTGTTCCAGGACCAGGAAATAAACTTTGTTTGTGATTAAGCCTTAATACATTTGGGGGACCATTTGTTGAAGCAGTTGGTTGGTCCTAAGAAAGGGAAGAAACTTCTTTTGTGAGACAGGGTCTCACTCTGTCACCCAGGCTGGAGTGCAGTGGTGCAATCATAGCTCATTGCAGCCTCAACCTCCAAGGCTCAGGCGATCATCCTGCCTCAGCCTCCCAAGTAGCTGGGACCACAGGCACACTGAGGCTGGTCTTGAACTCCTGGGGTCAAGCAATCCTCCTGCCTCAGCCTCCCAAAGTGCTGGGATTTAGGCGTGATCCACTGTGCCCGGCCAAAAAGAAACTTTTTATGTGAGGAATGAGAGCCCCCTTTAATTATCAGTCCCAGAGAGGTGGTGAAATGTGACGGAGTGTGACAGCAGTCTCGCCTCACTCCCACCTTGATGCCACTTGCTGGGTGGGTTCTAGACTACCCCATGTCAAGTAGCCATAAATTGCCGTATGCTGGACACCATAATGTAGTCGCCACGGGAAAATATCCCCTTCACCCTCTGAAGGTTCAAGCAAAAATCAACTCACAAAAGCAGATTAATTGGAAAATAAGGCATACAAATTTATTAACATGCATTGGGGAGAATCATAGGGTCATTGCCAATTATCCCAGTGGGATAAAGATGCTTATATACCCTGCTTCTTAGGGGAAAGAGAGATGGGTATCTCTCCTTTGAAACTCAGCTGGAGCCAGACTCCTCCAGGAAGCCCCCCTGACTTCCCACTCTGATAGTGCACTACATTGGCCCCGCCGTCCTCATCGGCGGCACTGGACCCTGAGAGGGGTCTCCTGATGGGCCTAGCAGAGGTCTGGCCCACAGCAGGCACTTAATTACCCCAGGGCTTGCAGGAGGTGGGAAAGTGTGGATGATTTTAGGACAGTAAATGATTTGGGGTGGAGAGGATTTTTTTTTTTTTTTTTTTAAGACGGAGTCTCCCTCTGTCATTGAGGCTGGAGTACAGTGGCACGATCTTGGCTCACTGCAACCTCTGCCTCCTGGGCTCAAGCGATTCTCCTGCCTCAGCCTCCCAAGTAGCTGGGATTACAGGCACCTGCCACCATGCCCCGGCTAATTTTTGTATTTTTAGCGGAGATGGGGTTTACCATGTTGGCCAGGCTGGTGTTAAACTCCAGACCTCAGATGATCCATGCGCCTCCGCCTCCCAAAGTGCTGGGATTGCAGGCGTGAGCAACCGCCCCTGGCCTGGGTAGGGAGGATTTAATGGGCTTAGAGAACATACAATGGCCTGAGACAAAGCCTGTTGGACCAGAAGAGTTAACAATAGATTGTGACAAGTCTGTGCAGGTGTGTAGACAGAGTGCAGTCTTTCTTCCTGTGACAGAGGTTCAGTGAAGGAACTCACTGCAGAAGGGACCAGAGCTCATTGTTTTCTTCTTTGGCAGGTCCAGACCTTAGGCAGATAAGGAGCTTCAGAGAATGACTTCATCCTGAGCTCTGCAGACAAGACTGAGACAGAGGCGGGGACAGGTCACAGAAAGCTTGTGGCTTCTTCTTCGGTTCAGTGTCATATTTTGTGTTATCAGTTTCTGAGCCCCAGCAGTAACTCATACTCTATAGTTGAACAGTATACAGCCAAGCAAGGAGCGGTGGCTCACACCTATAATCCCAGTGCTTTGGGAGGCCGAGGTAAGAGGATCAGGATCACTTGAGGCCAGGAGTTCGAAACCAGTCTGGGCAACATAGTGGAGCTTGTCTATACACACACACACACACACACACACACACACACAATTTACCCAGGTGTGACAGCATGCACTTGTAGTCTCAGCTACTCGGGAGACTGAGGCAAGAGGACCGTTTGAACCCTGGAGGCGGAGGCTATAGTGAGCTGTGATGGCACCACTGCACTCCAGCCCAGGCAACAGAGCAAATCTCATCTCTAAAAAAAACAAAAATTTATATAGCCAATTACTAATCCATGTTATTGAAACTGCCATTGCAAAATTATGACTGAGGAAATTATGACAGTGAAAGAAATCAGACATAACCGACTCCATCTTGCTTCCAACCTTTAAGCTATCTTGTTCATTCCCAGATGTAGACTGAACTAACTTTGGGAAGAAACTCAGTTCATGGTTTGACTCTGAAACAAAATTGATAATAGCCCTTTCCCAAAAAGACGCCCTTCTTGCCTGGGGTCCAGTCTGCCTTTGCAGAACTAACAAATTAGCTACAAGATTAAAAATTACAGTTGAGGCCAGGCACAGTGGCTCACGCCTATAATCCCAGCACTTTGGGAGACCGAGGCAGGTGGATCACTTGAGGTCAGAAGTTCAAGACCAGCCTGGCCAACATGACGAAACCCCGTCTCTACTAAAAACCCAAAAATTAGCTGGAAGTGGTGTTACACGCTTGTAGTCCCAGCTGCTTGGGAGGCTGAGGCATGAGAATCACTTGAACCCAGGAGATGGAGGCTGCAATGAGCATCTCAAAAAAGCAAAAAGCAAAAAACAACTCTGACCCCCAAATGCTTGGGGAGACTGATTTGAGTAATAAAACTCCGATCAACTCTGCATAAATTACTTTGTCCATTGCAATTCCCCTGTCTTGATAAACGGGCTGTCTAGGCAGCGGGCAAAGTGAATCGATTGTGAGGTTACATTATCTCCGTAAACCAGTGAGAATTCCTGCTAAACAACTTTGTATCAACCCACTCCTTATTCTCCCTCTTTTCTTTTTTTTTTTGAGATGGGAGTCTCGCTGTGTCGCCCAGCCTGGAGTGCAGTGGCACAATCTTGGCTCACTGCAACCTCCATCTCCTGGGTTCAAGGGATTCTCCTGCTTCAGCCTCCCAAGTACCTGGTGTAAGGTTTGTTCTTGGGTTCTTGCCGCGTTTAAAATGAAACTGAAGCCAGCACGAAAATAATTCAATGCGAAGCAATTTATTCAGGCTCCCGAGTGAGGTTCTACCGTCCAGACGGAGGGGTGGCCCGGAGAATTCGCAGGGACGCCTCTCAGACGTGGGGTTTTATAGGGAGTGAAAAAGCTCGCTTGGTTGTGGGAGAGCAGGACTGCTATTGGGTAAGTTACAAGCCTTGACCTAGGACTTGGCTTCTTGTTGGTTGGAATTACTCGGCTGCTATTGGTTGTTAAGACTCGGCTGCTATTGGTTGTTAAGGCTCAACTGCTATTGGTTGTTAAGGCTCAACTGCTATTGGTTGTTAAGGCTCAACTGCTATTGGTTGTTAAGACTCGGCTGCTATTGGTTAGCAAGAGGCTAGGGTTACCGCACCTTGTTTGCATACTAGGCTCTTTTAAGGGAAGGTCAGGCTGTGCCAGCATGGGAGAAGGGAAAAGCCTGAGCATGTCTGAGCTTGTTTAAGCTCGTTCGGGCTTGTTCGAGCTTTTGAAAAAAGGGGTGGTGTGTCTCCATGCTCCCAGCGAGGCAACCGGTAAGGACCACAGGTGCGTGCCACCACTCCTGGCTAATTTGTGTTCGTTTCGTTTTGTTTTGTTTGAGACAGAGTTTCGCTCTTGTTGCTGAGACTGGAGTATAATGGCATGATCTCGGCTCACTGCAACTTCCACCTCCTAGGTTCAAGCCATTCTCCTGCCTCAGCCTCCTAAATAGCTGGGATTACTGGCATTTGCTACCATGCCTAACTAATTTTGTATTTTTAGTAGAGATGGGGTTTCTCCATGTTGGTCAGGCTGGTCTTGAACTCCCAACCTCAGGTGATCCACCTGCCTCAGCCTCCCAAAGTGCTGGGATTACAGGTGTGAGCCACCACGCCTAATTTTTGTATTTTTAGAGAAGATGGGGTTTCACCATTTTGGCCAGCCTGGTTTCAAACTTCTGACCTCAAGTGCTCCACCTACCTTGCCCTTCCAAAGTTCTGGGATTTCAGTCATGTGCCACCATGCATGGCATCCATATCTTCTTTTGCCTTTAAAAAAAAAAAAAAAGCTGCTTTTGGGCCAGACATGGTGACTCACACCTGTAATCCCAGCACTTTGGGAGGCTGAGTTGGTTTAGAAGTTGGGAGACCAGACTGGGCAACATAGCAATATGCCATCTCTTTTTTTGGGACGGAGTTTCGCTCTTGTTACCCAGGCTGGAGTGCAATGGCACAATCTCGGCTCACCGCAACCTCCGCCTCCTGGGTTCGGGCAATTCTCCTGCCTCAGCCTCCTGAGTAGCTGGGATTACAGGCACGTGCCACCATGCCCAGCTAATTTTTTTTTATTTTAATTTTTTTAGTAGAGACAGGGTTTCACCATGTTGACCAGGATGGTCTCGATCTCTTGACCTCGTGATCCACCTGCCTCGGCCTCCCAAAGTGCTTTTTTTTTTTTTTTTTTGAGACAAGTCTCACTCTGTCACCCAGGCCGAAGTGCCATTTCGCAGTCTCGGCTCAAGGCAATCTCCACCCCCCTGGCTCAAGCGATTCTTCTACCTTAGCCTTCCGAGTAGCTGGGAGTACAGACACACACCACCATGCCCGGCTAATTTTTGTATTTTTAGTAGACTTGGGGTTTCACCATGTTGGCCAGGCTGGTCTCCAACTCCTGACCTTGTGATCTACCCGCCTCGGCCTCCCAAAATGCTGGGATTACATGTGTGAGCCACCGCACCCAGCCTTTTTTTTTTTTTTTAAATAAAAAAAACTGCTTGTAACAAAGGTTGAATGAAGCACTCCCCAAGACAACTTGGAAGTATGTCTGGAATAACTGTTCTCAACCTTGGCCCACATAAAGTCTCCATATTAATTTTGCTTCAGTTTTTCTTTTCTTTTCAAGACAGAGTTTCGATCTTGTTGCCCAGGCTGGAGTGCACTGGTGCGATCTCAGCTCATCACAACCTCTGCCTCCCGGGTTCAAGCGATTCTCCTGCCTCAGCCTCCCAAGTAGTTGGGATTACAGGCATGTGCCACCATGCCCAACTAATTTTGTATTTTTATAGTAGAGACGGGTTTCTCCGTGCTGGTCAGGCTGGTCTCAAACTTCCAACCTCAGGTGAAACACCCGCCTGGACCTCCCAAAGTGCTGGGATTACTGGCGTGAGCCACCGCGCCCAGCTTGCCTCTGTAACAATACACCAGAGGCGTATGTATAAAAAGATGACCTTACCTTTTTTATTAGTATGGAAAATAAATACTGTGTGTGAAAGGCAAAAAAAGAATCTAAACAGAACAATTTAGGTAACTAGCCTCCAGCAGCTAGGGACAGTTAAGTTGTGCTCAGTTTTTTGCTTCTTTAAAGTTTTTTTTTTACTTTGTAAATAAGTTCAGGTTAACCTGGAGGAGAAATTCACACAAATAGATCGGCTGGTTAAATGGCACCAGCATTTTCCATCTAGAGTTGTACCAGTAGACACCGCCACCAACCTACAAGAGAGCCTGGGTCCCCATGAAGTGGAAATTTTGCCCAGGATTTTGTCAAGCACGCAGTCAGCGACCATCCCTATTTTAAAACTGCCCGTTTTTGCTGATAACTGCCTCTTTCTGTTTCTGCGCTCAGCTCATTGCTTACTAACTGAAAAAAGCCTTAAGGAAAACTGCCGCGTTGTCTAAAATCGGCTGCGTGTCTAAAGTCCTGAGTTACTTCCCTTCCCCTTTACCTATAAAATCTGTATACTTTTCTTAGCTGGGGCCCAGACTTTTGGGTGTGAACCGTTCTGGGCCCGCCGGCGTAATGAAGTGTGTTCCTCCTATCCCGAGTGCCGCTTGGGTTTCTTGTCAGGAAAGATTTCCGGAACACCCACCCAGTCACTGGCGTTCGGAGCCTTCACCTTTTTTTGCTCTTTGCCAGATAGAGCCTTCACCTTGTTGGCTGGGTGGCGTGACATTCCCAGAACTCCCTTTCCTATGTGTTTCTGGTGAGGGTGAACCACAAGAGAGATTCCCAGGCGAGATTTGCAGAAGTGAAACCCAAGTCATTTTCCTTTTTTTTTTCCTTTTAGATTTTTTGAGCCGGTGGGGGAAGAGAAACGTAAGTCATTTTCTTAGCTCACTCTCCAGTCACAGGCACAGGCAGAGCCCGGGCCTGCAACTGCTCTGCTTCCCCTTGGATCTGCCTTCAGCAGTGCCGACTCCTGGGCCAGATATGTGACAAAATGTTCCTTGTCACCCATGGCAGCAAGATAGGACCACTCGTGGTGGCTCACACCCGCAGTCCCAGCTATTTGGGAGGCTGAGGCAGGAGGATCAATTGAGGCCAGGAGTTTAAGACCAGCCTGGCCGACATAGTAAGACCCCGTCTCTACCAAAAATACAAAATTAGCCGGGCATGGTGGCTCACACCTGTAATCCCAGCACTTTGGGGGGCCAAGGCAGGTAGATCACCTGAGGTCAGGAGTTCGAGACCAGCATGGCCAACATGGTGAAGCCCTGACTCTACTAAAACTACAAAATTAGCCGGGCATGGTGATGATGTCTGTAGTTCCAGCTACTGGGGAGGCTGAGGCAGGAGAATTTCTTGAACCCAGCAGATGTTTCAGTAAGCTAACATCACACCACTACACTCCAACCTGGGCGACAGAGCGAGACTCCATCTCTAAATAAATACTTAAATAAATAGCTGGGCATGCTATTACACACCTGCAATTCCAGCTACTCTAGAAAGCAGCAGTGGGAGGATTTCTTTAGCCTGGGATGTCCAGGCTGTGGTGGGCCGTGATCGCAACATTGCACTCCAGACTGGGTGACACAGTGAGTTCCTGCCTCTTAAAAAAAAAAAAAAAAGAAAGAAAGAAAAGAAAATGCCAGTTTTTCTTTTTCTTTTTTCTTTTTCTTTTTTTTTTGAGACAGAGTTTCACTCTTGTTGCCCAGACTGAAGGATCTGCCTCAAAACAAAACAGACAAAAAACCCTTGTTCTCTTTCCTCGTTTTCCCCAATCTGAAGGTGTAACTTTGAAATGAAGTGCACATGTGTTTCCTGTCACCTTGAAATCCAGCCTACAAATTTTCAGAATGCGAACCTCCTCTCCCTTTCTTTTCTCATTCTTTTTTTTTTTTGATAGAATCTCACTTTGTCACCCAGGCTGGAGTGCAATGGCACGATCTCTGCTCACTGCAACCTTCGTCTCCCAGGCTCAAGCGATCCTCCCGCCTCAGCCTCTTAAATAGCTGGGATTACAGGCTCACATCACCATACCCAGCTAATTTTTGTATTTTTGGTAGAGGCGGGGTTTTGCCATGTTGGCCAGGCTGGTCTCGAACTCCTGACCTCAAGTGGTCTAGCAGCCTTGGACTCCCAAAGTGCTGGGATTACAGGCGTGAGCCACCATGCCCGGCCTCTTTTCCCATTCAGTGCTCCCATGCCTCATGCACATTTACTTACCTAGCTGCTTGCTAAACACACACCACACTCACTAATCTGGTCATATATTTCCTTAGAAGCTTCAGAGCCCAGATCCTGATACGGACCAGACACCTCTAGCGAGGATGGCACCAGCCCCTTCAGCAGATGGAACAGTAATTCAAGATAAACCATTGGAGGGGGTCACGCCACCTGACACCTCCCAGCCCCTCTGCCTCTTCTGCATTCCAAATCGTCTCTTGAAAAAACCCTGCATTCTCTCCACAAACTGAAGACTGGAAATGTTTGGAAAGGATTATACTCACCCCTCCCTTGCTAGCATGGATAATCACATCTCACTCTCTTTTTATCACACCTCACTCTTGTTATATGGGCTTCTTCTTTCTTTCTTTCTTTCTTTTCTTTTTTTTTTTTTTTTAAATAGAGACAGGGTTTCACCATGTTGGACAGGATGGTCTCAATCTCCTGACCTCGTGATCCACCGGCCTCAGTCTCCCAAAGTACTGGGATTACAGGCGTGAGCCACCACGCCCGGCCATATGGGCTTCTTTTTACAAGAGCTGAGCAGCCGGACCCTTTTGTTGGTTACAAATCAGGGTATGAATTGGAGTACACCCTCTGTTTATTTAGGTCTTCCTTAATTTCTTTCTTTTTTTTTTTTTGAGGCAGAGTTTTGCTCTTGTTGCCCAGGCTGGAGTGCAATGGTGTGATCTCTGCTCACCGAAACCTCCACTTCCCGGGTTCAACCGATTCTCCTGCCTCGGCCTCCCAAGTTGCTGGGATTACAGGCATGCACTACCATGCCCAGCTAATTTTGTATTTTTAATAGAGACGGGGTTTCTCCATGTTGGTCAGGCTGGTCTTGAACTCCTGACCTTGGGTGATCTACCCGCCTCAGCCTCCCAAAGTGCTGGGATTACAGGTATGAGCCTCCTCCCCCAGCAAGTCTTCCTTAATTTCTCTCAATTATGCTTTGCAGTGGTTAGTTAAGACGTCTTGCGTATCTTTGTTAGTTTTACATCTAGGTGTTTAATTTGTGAAAGGAAAATAAAAACTCAGGACCCCAGTTCACTATACAAAAAAAAAAAAAAAAAAGAAAAAAATTAAATTGAATGCTGAGCCATGCAAGCAGCTGCCTTTCCTTTTGTTCCTAAACAGATAGCTACAGATAAAAAGGTTCTAAATTGAGCTGTGCGTGGTGGCTCACACCTGTAATCCCAACACTTTGGGAAGCCGAGGCAGGTGGATTACCTGATGTCAGGAGTTCGAGACCAGCCTGGCCAACATGGTGAAACCCTGTCTCTAATAAAAATACAAAAAAGCAGCCTGGTATGATGGCGGGCGCCTGTAATCCCAGCTACTTAGGAGGCCGAAGCAGAATTGCTTGAACCCAGGAGGTGTGTAAGGTTAGCCGAGAGAAAGGAAAATAGACCCAAAGTCAGGCAAGCATGTTTTATTAACCTACCGGGCTGCCCCCTAACAATCAGAGGAGGCAGCCCCGAGCTTACAAAACGAGGGGTTTATATGGGGTGAGGGGGCATAAGGGAGTTTCAGGACTGAGTTCATCTATCCGCTGGTAACAGGCAGAGATAGTTTGTTAACTTGTGGCAGACTTAACAATACATGATCCTGTGTCTTTTGTGGCAGCAGTTTTTAAAAAACAGAATTTTACAGGTTTGCGTAAAACAGGAATTTACAGGTATGGATAACAAACATTTGTTTTCCCCGTCCTCTCCCGAGCTGCCCGGGTGGATGTAATCAGGCTTTGCTTCATTGTAGCGTATCTGGCAGCCTTGACACAGTGCCTAGATAGGAGTTCAGAAATGCAGCTGCAGAGCAATCAGAGTGGCGGGGGAGGTCAGCTTGCATGGAGGCAGTTTTCTGAGGCAGCTTGTCCCTAACAGGGTGGAATTTGCAGTGAGCCAAGATCGCACCACTTCACTCCAGCCTGGGTGACAGAATGAGTGGTAGAGTATCTCAAAAAAAAAAAAAAAAAAAAAAATGGCCGGGTGCAGTGGCTCACACCTGTAATCCCAGCACTTTGGGAGGCCGAGGCAGATGGATCACCTGAGGTAAGGAGTTTGACACCAGCCTGACCAACATGGTGAAACCCCATCTCTACTAAAAATACAAAATTAGCTGGGCATGGTGGCGCATGCCTGTAATCCCAGTTATTCGGGAGGCTGAGGCAGGAGAACTGCTTGAACCCAGGAGGTGGAGGTTGCAGTGAGCCAAGATTGCACCATTGCACTCCAGCCTGGGCAACAAGATCGAAACTCCGTCTCAAAAACGACAAAAACAAAGCCCAAATCTGGCCAGGCACAGGGCACACGCCTGTGATCCTAGCATTTTGGGAGGCTGAGGTGAGTGGATCACCTGAAGTCAGGAGTTCGAGACCAGCCTGGCCAACATGGTGAAACCTGTCTCTACTAAAAAATACAAAAATTAGCCAGATGTGGTGGCGGGCACCTGTAATCTCAGATAGTTGGGAAGCTGAGGCAGGAGAATTGCTTGAACCCAGGAAGCAGAGAATGTAGTGAGCCAAGATAGCACCACTGCACTCCAGCCTGGATGAAGGAATGAGACTTAGTCTCAAAAAAAAAAAAAGTTCAGTATCTCCAGTCTACGTTCACCTTGTTTCAGTGTCTCCACTCTGTGTTCACATTATCTTGTGTAAAGTGCTGATTTACTAAGCACAAGTGTCAGAGAAATTCCATCTTGAATAAGGGCTGTGTCAAATGAGGCTGAGACCTACTGGGCTGCATTCCCAGGAGGTAAAGGCATTCTTAGTCACAGAATAAGATAGGAGGTGGGCACAAGACACAGGTCATAAAGACCTGGCTGATAAAACAGTAGCGTGGGTGCAGTGGCACACCTGTAATGCCAGCACTTTGGGAGGTGGAGGTAGGCAGATTACCCGAGGTCAAGAGTTCAAAAGCAGCCTGACGAACATGGAGAAACCCTGTCTCTACTAAAAATACAAAATTAGCTGGGTATGGTGGCGCATGCCTGTAATCCCAGCTACTCGGGAGACTGAGGCAGGAGAATCGCTTGAACCGGGGAGGCGGAGGTTGCCGTGAGCCAAGATCACGCCATTGCACTCCAGGCTGCGCAATAAGAGTAAAACTCCAGCTCAAAACAAACAAACAAAAAAACCCACCACCAATAACAAAAAAACAGGTTGCAGTAAAGAAGCCAGCTAAAACCCACCAAAATCAAGATGGGAACCAGAGCGACCTCTGGTCATCCTCACTGCCACACTCCCCTAGCGCCATGACAGTTTACAACTGCCGTGGCAACATCAGGAAGTTACCCTATGTGGTCTAAAAAGGGGAAGCATGAATAATCTATCCCTTGTTTCGCATTTAATCAAAAAATAACATAAAAATGGGCAACCAGCTGCCCTCCAGGCTGCTCTGTCTGTGGAGCAGCCATTCTTTTATTCCTCTACTTTCTTAATAAACTTGCTTCGGACTCACCCTGAATTCATTCTTTCTTTTTCTTTCTCTCTTTCTTTCCTTCCTTCCTTTCTTCTTTCCTTCCTTCCTTCCTTCCTTTCTTGTTTCTCATTCTTTTTCTTTTTTGAGATAGAATCTTACTAGGCCCCCAGGCTGGAGTGCAGTGGCACAATCTCGGCTCACTGCAACCTCTGCCTCCCAGGCTCAAGCAATTCTCCTGCCTCAACCTCCCAAGTCGCTGGGATTACAGGTGCTCACCACCACACCTGGCTAATTTTTGTATTTTTGTAGAGACAGGGTTTTACCATGTTGGTCAGGCTGGTCTTGAACTCCTGACCTCGTGATCCACCCGCCTTGGCCTCCCAAAGTGCTGGGATTACAGGAGTGAGCCACTGCACCTGGCCCCCCTGAATTCTTTCTCGTGGGAGATCTAAGAACCCTCTCTGGGGTCTGGATTGGGACCTCTTTCCAGTAACACAGAGGAATACGTAACTGACTCTTCCCCCACCTACTCCTTTTCTCTTGTAACATGTGGGTTACCATACCCTCCCTCTTTCCCCTCCAGCCCACTTTTCTCCTTTAAATAAATAAATATATATTTTTTGAGACTGGGTCTCGCTCTATCACCCAGGGTGGAGTAAAGTGGTGCAGTCCTGGCTCGCAGCAGCCTGGACCTCCTGGGCTCAATCGATCGTTGTGCCTCAGCCTCCTGAGCAGCTGGGACTGCAGGCAGGTACCACCACACCTGCCTAATTTTTGTATTTTTTGTAGAGATGGGGTTTCACAATGTTACCCGGGCTGGTCTCGAACTCCCAGGCTCAAGCAATCCTCCCGCCTTACCCTTCTCCTTTATGTTTATTTGTTTTGTTTTGTTTTTGAGACGGAGTGTTGCTCTGTCACCCAAGCTGGAGTGCAGTGGCTCGATCTCGGCTCACTGCAACCTCCGCCTCTTGGGTTCAAGCCTCCTGAGTAGCCGGGACTACAGGCGCGTGCTACCATGTCCAGCTAGTTTTTTGTATTTTTAGTAGAGACATGGTTTCACCATGCTTAACCAGGATGGTCTTGATCTTCTACCTGTGATCCGCCTGCCTCAGCCTCCCAAAGTGCTGGGATTACAGACGTGAGCCACCAAGCTGGGCCTTTTTTTTTTTTTTTTTTTTTTGAGACAGCGTTTTGCTCTTGTTGCCCAATCTGGAGTGCAGTGGTGGGATCTCGGCTCACTGCAGCCTCCGCCTCCCAGGTTCATGCAATTCTCCTGCCTCAGCCTCCTGAGTAGCTGGGATTACAGGTGTCTGCTGCCATGCCCAGCTAATTTTTTTTATTTTTAGTAGAAACAGGGTTTTGCCAGCCTAGTCTCAAACTTCTGGCCTCAAGTGATCTGCCCACCTCAGCATCTCATCAAGTGCTGGGATTACAGGTGTGAGCCACCACACCCAGCCACCCTTCTCCTTTAAATGTTGAAGCCCTTGCACCTTGAATTGTAATAACAACAACAACAACAACAAAAATTGAAGCCCTCAAAGTCATCTTTGAGCATAGGCACAGACCATAGGCAGCTTTTGTGATTCCATGTCTTTTCCCTCCATGGAGGTGGCCGTGACACTTGGTACACCAGGTGACAAGGAGATGATGGCAGTAATTGCCAAATTGAGTCAACCCAGTTTTTAATACTGGCATTTGCACATTAAAACTTGCTGGCTGGCCCTTTAAGCCACCTTTTTTCTTAAAAAGAGATGGTTTTGGGGTTGTTTATTATTACAGGAATTTTTTTTTTTTCAAGATGGATTACCACTCTGTCACCAGGCTGGAATGCAGTGGTTCAATCTTGGCTCACTGCAACTCTGCCTCCCAGGTTCAAGCAGTTCTCCTGCCTTAGCCGCCCGAGTAGCTGTTTCACCATATTGATCAGGCTGGTCTTGAACTCCTGACCTCATGATCTGCCTGCCTCTGCCTCCCAGAGTGCTGGGATTACAGGTGTGAGCCACCTCACCTGGCCTATTACAGGAAAATTTTTACTAAGAACTTTTATCTTTATAATTTGCCTAAAAATTATTTGTTAATAACTTCTGTATTACAATGACCTTGCTCAATTCACCTATTTCTAACCGTTTCTTGAGTATCTGCAAATAATGACTCTAAGAGTTAAAGCAAGAGGAAGGAAACACAAAAAGCAACTCAACAGTCAGAGACAGGTTTATTTTGGAGAATAAACCTGAGAGGGGCTTCTGGCTAATTTCCATCAGGGGTGCTCTCTCTTACAGACTTAGAGTATTAATTGTTTTTTTTTTAGGGTGAGAGGGCTTATTATAAGCTAGGAATGTTTCTGTGTTGGGGAGAAGTTTATGGAGGAATTGGAATGTCTCTGGTCTGAGGGGAGGTTATCTTGGGGCTGATGTCCCTCCGGCTGAGGGGATGTTATCTTGGGGCTGGCATGTCTCTGGTCGGGGAGGGGTTTAGAATGTTTTTGGTCAGAGATGTTATTTGTGGTTTATGGTCATGCTGACCTTAGCCATAAGGCTGATGCCCTTTGAATTTAGGCAATTTTTGGGTGGGCACAGGGGTTCATGCCTGTAATCCCAGCACTTTGGGAGGCCGAGGCTGGTGGATCACGAGGTCGGGAGTTCAAGACCAGCCTGAACCTCCATCTCTACCTAAAACACAAAAATTAGCCAGGCATGGTGGCACATTCCTATAATCCCAGCTACTCAGGAGGCTGAGGCAGGAGAACTGCATGAACCTGGGAGGCAGGGGTTGCAGTGAGCTGAGATCACACCACCGTACTCCAGCCTGGGTGTGACAGAGCAAGACTCAGTCTCAAAAAAAAAAAAAAAAAGGAAAAGAATTTAGGCAGTTTTTAATCAGGGTGAACTTTAAAATGATAGTGCTTGACCAAGATGGTGATGCTCCTGCTCTGTCAATGACAGTTTCATGTCCTCCTTTCCAGCTTTCTGGCTTTTGTTTTTCTCACCTTATTACATTGGCTGAGACTTCCCCTATAACTACTGAAAGGAAATAATGAAATAATTCTTATCTTGGTTTTGATCTCAAAAGGGAGGCTTTTGATCTTGTGCCTTTAAGCATGACACTGTAGGTTTTTGTAGCCACAGTTTATCGGATTAAGGAAGTTTCCTTTCAGGCCTACTTGCCGAGAGTTTTTACTGTAACTGAATGTTGGCAAATTGAATGCTTTTCTGCATCTACTGAGATGATAAGTGATTTTTCTTCTTTATTCTGTGAGTGTGGTGAATTGCGCTGCTTGATTCTTTTTTATTTTTCTTTGTTTTGTGACAAGGTCTGGCCCTGTCATCCAGGCTGGGGGGCAATAGCATGATCATGGCTCACTGCAGCCTCCACATCCCAGGCTCAAGTGATTCCCACCTCAGCTTCCCGAGTAGCTGGGACTACAGGTGCGTGCCACCATGCCCGGCTAATTTTTGCATTTTCTGGTAGAGACAGGGTTTTGCCGTAATGGCCCAGCTGGTCTCGAACTCCTGGGCTCAAGTGATCCACAGGCTTCAGCCTCCCAAAGTGCTGGGATTACAGGTGTAAGCCTCGATTTTCTAATGTTCAGCCAATCTTGCATTCTTGGAACAAACTCACATTGGTGGGGATGAATTTGTTTTGCTTTCTGTATCCCTGGATTTGCTTTGCTCATGTTTTGTTTAAGAGTTACACATCTCTGTTCGTGAATCAAATACCCCTAAATTTCTCCTTCTTGACATTTTTTTTTGTCAGGCTTTGCTTTCAAGGTTATGCTTGCTTCTTCAAAGACATTGAGCAATATTTCCTTTTTTCTGTTCCCTGGAAGTTTGTGTAAGACTGGTATTTTTTCTTTCAACAGGTTTCAAAGAATTCACTGAGGAAGAGTTCTGGGCCTGGAGTCACTTCCTCTGGCCCTGTGGGAATCTCACTGTTGTTTTAATTGGCAGTGTTTGTTTATGAGTAGGCTTGAGAACTTTTTGTCTGTTGAAACGGCCATTTGTAGTTTTCTTTCTGTGAACAATGAGTCACATCCCTATGTATATTTTTATGTGATATTTGGCCTTTTTTTTTTTTTTTTTTTTTTTTGAGACTCATTCTGTCGCCCAGGCTGGAGTGCAGTGGTGCGATCTTGGCTCACTGCAACTTCTGCCTCTTGGGTTTAAGCGATTCTCATGCCTCAGCCTCCTGAGTGGCTGGGATTACAGGCACCTGCCACCAAGCCCGGCTAATTTTTGTATTTTTAGTAGAGATGGGGTTTCACCATGTTGGTCAGAATGGTCTCAATCTCTTGACCTCGATTACGTTGTTAGCCAGTCTGGTCTTGAACTGCTGACCTTGTGATCCACCTGCCTCGGCCTCCCAAAGTGCTGGGATTACAGGCGTGAGCCACCGCGTCCAGCCCTTGAAACTGTTTTTCTCCATTGGCCTTTTGTTGTTGTTGATAATAGAGAGGAGATCTTACCATGTTGCCCAGGTTGGTCTCAAACTCGTGGGCTCAAGTGATCTGCCCACCTGAGCACCTCAAAGTGCCGGGATCACAGGTGTGAGCCATTGTATTTGGCTTGATGTTAAAAAAAAAATCTTAAAAGACCAGTGAGGCTGAGCACAGTGGCTCATGCCTGTGATCCCAGCACTTGGAAGATTCAGGTGGGTGGAGTGCTTCAATTCAGGAATTTGAGCCTGAGCAACATGGCAAAACCCCATCTCCGTTTTTTAAATATTTTTTTAAATCAAAATTTTTTTTGCCAGGCACAGTGGCTCACGCCTATAATCCCAGCACTTTGAGAGGCTGAGATGGGTGGATCACCTAAGGTCAGGAGTTTGAAACCAGCTGACCAACATGGTGAAATCCATCTCTACTAAAAATGCAAAAATTCGCTGGATGTGGTGATGGACACCTGTAATCCCAACTACTTGGGAGGCTGAGGCAGGAGAATCACTTGAACCCGGGAGGCAGAGATTGCAGTGAGCGGAGATTGTGCCACTGCACTCCAGACTGAGCAATAGAGTGAGACTTCATCTCAAAAAAAAAAAGAAAAATATTTAAATAAAAATAAAAAACTAAATTTAAATGTTTAATTTTTACATGTTCTTATTTATTAGTGTTTTTCTTTTATGGCTTTTTGGTTTTATTACATGCCTGAAAAGGCCTGCCCCACTCTAAGAACATAAAATTTGCTCATGTGATACTTATATGGTTTCATTTTGAGCGTTTTTTGTTTGTTTATTTGAGACAGAATCTTTCTCTGGAGTGCAGTGGTGCAACCTCAGCTCACTGTAACCTCCATCTCTTGGGTTCAAGTGATTCTCCCGCCTCAGCCTCCCAAGTGGCTGGGATTACAGGTGCTTGCCACCAGGCTGAGCTAATTTTTACATTTGGAACCTTAGTACTTTAGTATCTCCATCTATAAAACTGGTATAATCACAGCTCCCCTTCTAGAGAGAATTATGTAACTTAACGCATGTAAAGCAATAGAATAGCACCTGGCCCAGCAGATGCTGTTTCTGTTGTATTAAGACACATATTTGGGTTAAGAGAAGTTCTGTGAAAGGGTAATGTGTGCAAAGAGACCCCCACATACTGAAGGAGCCAAGAAACCAAAGAAGGAAGCCGACAAATCCAGTTTGTTGGTGTGGCACGATTCACTGGGGGAAACTTACAGACAGAGCATGATCTTGGGCAGCCACAAGACGCGTCACAGTCCACGCCGCAAACCCCCAGACCCAGGACTTACATCTTGGGGGAAATACACGTACTCTGGAAGGAATGTGTAAGTGGCCACAGGTGTCACAGCCTGTGATTTGTGCAACAGTATCAAGGGTGATTTTGAAGGAAATGTACAGTGAATGGGTGTTTCTGCATAATGGGTAATACATCAACTAGACATTTTGGAGGCATTCCCAGTCTCCGGGTTAGATGTTACATGGTGAATTAGCATTTAACATAAAGTCACTTTTGTCCTCACAAAGGAGTATGCATCCATTCCCATTTTATTCAGTGTTTTTTTTTTTTTAATCTGTTTGTTTTTATCAAGAATGTGAGTTAATGGCTGGGTGCGGTGTCTCACACCTGTAATCCCAGTACTTTGGAAAGCCCAGGCAGGTGGATCACCTGAGGTCTCAGGTTCGAGACCAGCCTGGTCAGCATGGTGAAACCCTGTCTCTATTAAAAATACAATAATTAGCTGGACGTGGTGGCAGGCGCCTGTCATCTCAGCTACTTGGAAGCCTGAGGCAGGAGAGTTACTTGAACCCGGGAGGCGGAGGTTGCAGTGAGCCAAGATCACCCCCATTGCACTCCAGTCTAGGGAACAAGAACGAAACTAAATCTCAAAAAAAAAGAGGCTGGGCTCGGTTTGGTGGCTCATGCCTATAATCCCAGGATTTTGGGAGGCTGAGGTGGGCAGATCACCTGAGATCAGTAGTTTGAGACCAGCCTGACCAATATGGTGAAACCCTGTCTCTACTAAAAATACAAAAATTAGCTGGGGATGGTGGTGGGTGCCTGTAGTCCCAGCTACTTGGGAGGTTGATACAGGATAATTGCTTGAACCTGGGAGGCAGAGGTTGCAGTGAGCCAAGATCGTGCAACTGCACTCCACCCTGGGCAACAGAGGGAGACTCCATCTCAAAAAAAAAAAAAGAATATGTGTTAAAGCCAGGTGTGGTGGCTCACACCTATAATCCTAATGCTTTGAGAGGCCAAGGCAGGAGGATCATTTGAGCTCAGATTTAAGATCAGCTTGGCAACACGGTGAAACCCCGTCTCTACAAAAAATTAGCCAGGCGGCCAGGCGCGGTGGCTCACGCCTGTAATCCTAGCACTTTGGGAGGCTGAGGGGGGTGGATCACCTGAGGTCAGGAGTTTGAGACCAGCCTGACCAATATGGTGAAACCCCATCTTTAAAAAAAAAAAAAAATTAGCCAGGCCTAGTGGTGTGTGCCTGTAGTTTCAGCTACTCAAGAAGCTGAGGCAGAGGCTGGGCATGGTGGCTTATGCCTGTAATCCCAGCACTTTGGGAGGCTGAGGTAGGCAGATCACCTGAGGTCAGAAGTTCAATACCAGCCTGACCAACGTGGTGAAACCCTGTGTCTACTAAAAATTCAAAAATTAGCCAGATGTGGTGGCAGGTACCTGTAATCCCAGCTACTCAGGAGTCTAAGGTACGAAAATCCCTTGAACCTGGGAGGCGGAGGTTGCAGTGAGCCAAGATCACGGCACTGCACTCCAGCTTAGGTGATAGAGTGAGACGCCGTCTCAGAAAAATCAGTCGGCCAGGTGAGGTGGCTCACGCCTGTAATCCCAGCACTTTGGGAGGCCGAGGCGGGTGGATCACGAGGTCAAGAGATCGAGACCATCCTGGTCAACACAGTAAAACCCCGTCTCTACTAAAAATACAAAAAATTAGCTGGGCATGGTGGCATGTGCTTGTAATGCCAGCTACTCAGGAGGCTGAGGCAGGAGAATTGCCTGAACCCAGGAGGCAGAGGTTGCGGTGAGCCGAGATCGCACCATTGCATTCCAGCCTGGGTAACAAGAGCGAAACTCCATCTCAAAAAGAAAAGAAAAGAAAAATCAATCAATCAATAAAAATATAGAATGCCCAATTAAATCTGAATTTCAGATAAATGACCATTTGTTTTTAGCATAAGTATGTCCTAAGTATTATAACTCAACTCCATTTATATCATCCTAGAAAGGCTTTTATTACGTCCAAGTTTTCAAATTTATTAAAATAAAGATGAGTAATCTTTTAACTTCCTCTATAGATGTGGTTATTTCTCCATTCTCATTTCTTATTCCGTAGTATTCACACTTCCTTCATTTGTACCAATTCACTAGCTAATAACCTATTATATTTTTTGAAGGACTATTATTCTGATTTCAAATTTATCAATTTCTGCTTCAGTTGTTCCTGAGTTCTTTCAGTTTTTTTATTTTTCCTTTACTGACTGTGTGTGTGTGTGTGTGTGTGTGTGTGTGTGTGTGTGTGTGTGTATGATGGAGTCTCACTCTGTCACCCAGGTTGGAGTCCAGTGGTGCGATCTCAGCTCACTGAAACTTCCGGCTGCTGGGTTCAAGCGATTCTCCCGCCTTAGCCTCTCAAATAGGTGGGATTATAGGTGTGTGCCACCATGCCTAGCTAATGTTTGTATTTTTAGTAGAGATGGGGTTTCACCTTGTTGGTGAGACGAATCTTGAACTCCTGACCTCAAATGATTGGCGGGCCTCAGCCTCATGTTCTGGAAAATTTTTCCTGACAAGAAAATTTTTCCTGACCCAAGCGGCACTCAGGGGATCGGAGGAACACACTTCATTACCCCGGCGGGCCCAGAAGGGTTCACACCCAAAAGTCTGGGCCCCGGCTAAGAATAGTACACAGTTTTTATAGGTAAAGGGGAAGGGAAGTAACTCAGGACTTTAGACATGCAGCAGGTTTTAGATGACGCGGCAGTTTTCCTTAAGGCTTTTCAGTTAGTAAGCAATGAGCTGAGCGCAGAAACAGAAAGAGGCAGTTACTAATAAAAACAGGGTCAGTTTTAAAAATAGGGACGGTTGCTGACAATGAGCTGACAAAATCCTGGGCAAAATATCCACTTCACCCAAAGTGTTGGGATTACAGCCCAGGCTCCTTTACTAACTTCTTAAATAAGGTACTTCATTTATTATTTTGGTTTTGTTTGTTTGTTTGTTTGTTTTTGAGACAGAGTCTCGCTCTGTCACCCAGGCTGGAGTGCAGTGGTGGGATCTTGGCTAACTCCAACCTCTGCCTCCCAAGTTCAAGCAGTTCTTATGCCTCAGCCTCCCAATCAGCTGAGATCACAGGTGCCCACCACCACACCTGCCTAATTCTTTTGTATTTTTAGTAAAGACAGGGTTTCACCATGTTGGCCAGGCTGGTCTTGAACTCCTGACCTCAGGTAATCCACCCATGTCGGCCTCCCAAAGTGCTGGGATTGCAGGCGTGAGCCACCTTGCCTGGCCTATTTATTTTGATTCATATTTTCTAATGTAACTACTTAAGCCACAGATTTTCCTCTGAGCCCTGCATTAGCTGTACCCGTAGGGTCTGATCTGCGCTGATTACAGCGTTACTTGAAGATGCTGCCCTTTGTGTGTTGATTCCCTCTCTGTAACAAGATGTTTCAAGAGCCAGCTGTAAGAGTCTCTGACTGGACTAGGAATGTACATTGGCTGGCTCTGCTGGTGGTGCAGAATGGATGTGGGGGCAGGGCCTGTGCAAGTCCACCAGGGCGAGATGAGCAGGGAGGGAGAGGAATGGGCTTCCTCCAGGGGCCTCAGGAACCAAGGAAGCCTCCACACTACCTCCAGGCAGGGTCAGATGTGCATTTTCCAAAGCTTATTGCATTATGAATGGGGAGTCCACTGCGGTGGTGCCGGCAGCAAAAAGACTGAAAAGAGATAAGGAAGTGGAACCAGGGCTGAACCACACAGCTGGAGGGGAGAGCGAGGGTTCCATGAGAAGCACAGGAGGAAGGCGAGGTGGGCACCGGAGAGCTTCCAGCTGCCTCAGGGCCGACTTCCATTTGGCACATGAGTCCAGAGTGCATGAAAACCTTGTCCAGGTGGAGAGGGTTGGGGGGTTGGTCAGGTATGTGGGTCTGAGACTCCAGACAGCTTGGCCAAAGCCAACATGGTGACACCAGTTCACAAGTGGTGACTGAGCCTTCTTGGGTGGGTGGCAGCCCCAGGGTTGGCCAAGGGTCCAGGGAGCGCACTCTCACTCTGCAGGTGAGTGAGAATCAGGCACCATGGAGCCAGGGTTGCACCCTGCTGGGGGCAACAGGAACCCCTTTTCCTCTCCCCAACACTCAGGGACAAAGTTATCATGCTCTGTGGGTGCCGCTGGGAGGCGCTGATGGGAGAGACTGGCCGGCCTTCCCAGGTGAGCTCCAGGCAGCCTCCCTGCGTCCTGGCCCGGGTGGGTGTGGTCGGGGAGCACAGAGCCAGGTTCCCACCATGGGGCACCTGAGGTTGGTGCCTAGCAGCCTCCTCCTTTGGTTCCCTTTTCCTTTTTGGCCCAAAGCGTTTGGGACAAGTGGCTGCTACTGACAGCTCTCAAGGTGGCCCCACAAACCTGAACCAACCACCTCTCCCAGCCCTCCCATGCCCATGAAGACTGCTCAGAGGGGCCCCATTAAGAGCTGGACCTGGGACCTTGGTTAAACTGCAAGGGGGGATGCTCTGTCACCCTGCAGGCCGTGCAGTTCAGCTGAAGCCACTGGGACCATGGCCTGGGAGCCCGTCTAGGGTGAGGCCACCACAGGGAGGGGCCTGATGGTGTGAGGTCGGCCTCTGGATCCCACCACACTGAAGCACCCCAGAGACTCCCTTCTCTCTAAACCCACCATTTCTGCACCCTGGACCTCGACCCAGCCCTGCTGTTTTCAAAGATGTGTTTTCTACTGACTCCCAAAGCCAGATCCCAGGAGAAGCTGGTGGTCTCGCATCTGCCTGAGTTCTGGCAGCAGCCCATGAGAGTCCGTGCTGATGGCAGGTCTGCCCAAGTGGTGGGCCGGCCTGGCCCCGTCATCTCAAAGTGAGTCACCTTTTGCCCCCAGACCCTCTTTCTAGCCTGCCACATCACCCCTTCCGGCCACAGTCAAGCCCAAATTAGGAATGAGCCCCATCCAGCCCCTCTCCCACACACAATCTCCAAAGTAATCCCTGGAACCCATGATTAGATCTTATATGGCAAAAGTGACTTTGAAGATGTGATTCAGTTAAGGGTTGGAGATGGGGAGATTATCCTGGACTATCGAGGTGGACCCACTATGCCGCCAAAATTCTCAAGTTGAAACCTAATCACCAATGTGAAAGTATTAGCAGGTGGGGCCTTTGGGATGTGGTTAGGTCATCAGGGTAGAGCTCTCATGAATGGGATTAGCGCCTTATAAAAGAGCTCCCAGAGGCTGGGCACAGTGGGAGGCACCTAGAGTCCCAGCTACTGAGGAGGCTGAGGCAGGAAGATCTTGGGTATAGGAGTGAGCTATGATTGCACCATCGCACTCCAGCCGTGGTGACAGAGCAAGACCCTGTCTCTAAAGTAAATAAATAAGAGAGACCCCAGAGAGCTAGCTAGCTCCTTCCACTATGTTAGTTAGAAGTTGCCATACATGAGGACATGTGCCCTCACAAGACATCAAATCTGCCAGCACCTTGATCTTGGACTTCCCAGCCCCCAGAACCATGAGCAATAAATTTCTGTCAAATGCTGTAAGCCACCCACTTTCCAGTATTTTTGTTATCTCAGCCCAGGCAGACTAAAACAACCTGCGACACATTTGGGGTGATGTAGGAACACCCAATGTTCCCAGGAACCAGTGAGGGGCAGGAGTCCCAGATCCCTCTAGCGAGATCCCCAGAGAGCGCCATGTACCCGCCTTGCAGCTGGAAAAGCTGTTTATGGAAGTTAGGGGCCTATTGGTTTAGAGCAGCTGTTCTCAGCCAGGGGGGATGTGGCACTGTCTTGAGACAGTTTTGGTTGTCATGACAGGGCATGTGTGGTAGGGGGCGCTACTGCATCACACAGGCACAACACGCTACAGTGTGGGGACAGCCCCCCAACAACAAAGAATCATTTCATCCAAAACATGGATGGGAGCCAGGTGCAGTGACTCACGCCTGTAATCCCAGCACTTTGGGAGGCCGAAGCAGGAGGACTGCTTGAAGCCAGGAGTTTGAGAACAGCCTGGGCAACATGGTGAAACCCCATCTCTACAAAAAAAAAAAAAAGCAAAAAATTAGTCGGGCGTGGTGACACACAACTGTCCTCCCAGCTACTTGGGGGTCTGAGGTGGAAGGATTGCTTGAGCCCAGGAGGTCAAGGCTGCAGTGGGCTAAGATTGCACTTCACGGGCCGGGTGCGGTGGCTCACGCCTGTAATCCCAGCACTTTGGGAGGCCGAGGCGGGTGGATCACGAGCTCAAGAGATCGAGACCATCCAGGTCAACATGGTGAAACCCCGTCTCTACTAAAAATGCAAAAAATTAGCTGGGCATGGTGGCACGTGCCTGTAATCCCAGCTACTCAGGAGGCTGAGGCGGGAGAATTGCCTGAACCCAGGAGGCGGAGGTTGCAGTGAGCCGAGATCGCGCCATTGCACTCCAGCCTGGGTAACAAGAGTAAAACTCCATCTCATAAGAAAAAAAGAAAAAAGAATCACTTGAACCAGGGAGGCAGAAGTTGTAGTGAGCTGGGATCACGCCACTGCACTCCAGCGTGGACAACAGAGCGAGACTCCATCTCATAAAAAAAAAAGAAAGAAAGAAAAAACGAGACTCTGTGGCAATAGATGCCAAATTATAAAGAGGACCCAAGACCAGGCCAGGCAAGGGTTTATTCATGCACCCCTGCACTTAAAGAATAAACTATGTCTTAACTACGGCTTTTCCTTTTTCTCCAGCAGGTAAACAAGCACTGGCCTGAAGCAACATTAATCCACTTTGCAGCTCATCCAGCTCACAAATGCTGACTCACTGATCCCCTGTTCCTCCGGCCGTAACTACAGCTCTGACATGAGACCAGTTTCAGTAACTTTCTCCTGATAAGAGATCATTGACCATGAACTGGCTTTGGCTGGTTTTCAGAGGCTGCTCACTTGCATGCCTTCAGGCCCTGAAAAGATATTTTGACGGATGGGGCCTAATTGTAAAGCATTTTATTTTATTTTATTTTTAATTAATTAATTATTTTTAGATAGAGACAGGGTTTCTCCATGTTGGTCAGGCTGGTCTCAAACTCCCAACCTCAGGTGATCTGCCTACCTCAGCCTCCCAAAGTACTGGGATTACAGGCATGAACCACCTCGCCCACCCCTTATTTTCTTTTTTTTTGAGATGGAGTCTCGCTCTGTCACCCAGGCTGGAGTGCAGTCGCATCATCTTGGCTCACCGCAACCTCTGCCTCCTGAGTTCAAGCAATTCTCCTGCCTAGGCCTTCTGAGTAGCTGGGATTACAGGCACCCGACACCATGCCCAGCTAATTTTTATATTCTTAGTAGAGTCAGAGTTTCACCATGTTAGCCAGGCTGGTCTCAAACTCCTGACCTCAAGTGATTCACCCACCTTAGTCTCCCAAAGTGCTGGGATTCTAGGCGTGAGCCACCGCACCCGGCCTTGTAGTACATTTTAATGTTAAGTCTCCACTGTCTCCATTCTACAGCAAACATGGGTCCTAGGTTACATGCATGTTCGTTCAATATACATGTGTCAGGACCTCCTTCATGAATATTCACAGCTCTCCCTGTAACCTGTTGAATATGTATGTTTAGCCAACCCCTTCAGCATACAGCTCCTGCCCCAACCTCTCCTCCTTAGAAGTGCCTGTCTCTGGTCTCTGCCAGAGGCTATGCTTTTGAAAGTGGCAGATGGCTCCCCTTTATAACAAATGAAGTTGCCACAGTGGCTCACGCCTGTAATCCCAGCACTTCGGGAGGCCGAGGCGGGCAGATCACTTGAGGTCAGAAGTTCAAGACCAGCCTGGCCACATGGTAAACCCGTCTCTACTAAAAATACAAAATGAGCCAGATGTGATGGCCTGTAATCCCAGCTACTCAGGAGGCTGAGGCAGGAGAATCGCTTGAACCTGGGAGGCAGAAGTTGCAGGGAGCTGAGATCGTGCCACTGCACTCCAGCCTGGGCAACAGAGTGAGACTCTGTCTCAAAGGAAAAAAAAACAAAAAAAAAAAGTCAGTCAGGGGATATGGGCAGAGCTTTAGGAAGAATAGCTAATGAATGCCAGGCTTAATACCTAGGTGATGGGTTGATCTGTGCAGCAAACCACCAAGACACGTTTATCTATGTAACAAGCCTGCACATCCAGCATATGGACCCCTGAACTTAAAATAAAAGTTGAAGAAAAAAAGAAGAAATAAAGTCTTGTCGGGCATGGTGGCTCACACCTGTAATCCCAGCACTTGGGGAGGCCGAGGAGGGAGGATAGCTTGAGACCAGGAATTCAAGATCAGCCTGAGCAACACAGCAAGACTCTGTCTCTACAAAAAATTTTAAAAATTGGCCAGGTATGGTGTTACACTCGTGTAGTCCCAGCTACTTGGAGGTTGAGGCAGGAGGATGGCTTGAGCCCAGGAGGTTGAGGGTGCAGTGAACCATGATTGAACCACTGCCTGAATGACAGAGTAAGACTCTGTCTCAAAAAAAAAAAAAAGAAAGAAAGAAAGAAAAGAAAGAAAAAAGTCTCCTTTCCAAATTTATTATAAATTGTGTGATTTTTCAGTTAACCAGCACGCAGGACCAGGGCCAGCCACACTACTGAGATGGGCTGAGCAGAGTGGTGGGCTGTAGGGGGCAGGGGTGGTGCTTGCCTCTGTCCAGGGGTGGCCTGGCAGAGGTTCGGCGGGTCTGCGAGCCTCAGTTTCCCCGCCTCCATGCAGGTGCAGTGTGGAGAACCATAGGAGCCTGGTGCATGCACCACTCTGTGCACCGTCCGAGGGTCCCCTCTCCCACTCAGAACCATGGAATCAGGCCACGGTCCACCTCTTCTTTAATCTTGGACTGGAGGATATACAGGTTGAGAGGGTGGGAGAGTGGCCTGGGCAAGAGGCCCTCGAAGGGATAGAGGGGCCAGTTCAGGGCCACCAGGAGCTCTGGGAAAGGAGGTCAGGGAGGAGGCTCAGCCTCCCATCTGCCCAGCTGGTCTCTGCCACCTCTTCCACGCTCAGCTGGACTCCCCTGCCGGGGGTCCAGATCCTGCCGGAGTACTGGGTCCCCCAGCCACATCCGGCCTGGACGCAGGACCCATGAGGGGACAGGACCTCGGCTCTGGGCGGAGCAGTGTCTTAGTAGCCTGCGGCCTCCCCACCCTTCCTCAGGTCCGAGAAGGCATACACACAGGCCCCTTCCTGGGACACAGCCTGGACCACGTTCAAGAAGAAGCGCCTCTGGGTCTGGTTCTGGCCGCGGTCTTGGAGTCCCCTCTGCACCTCCTGGAGAGGAGAGAAAGCAGGTTCACAGGAGAGGGCAGCTCGGCCCATCTCCAGAAGGGAGAGGCCTCTGCAAGAAATGACAAAAACCATCAAAGGCAAGACTGAGAGGAAGAGGGCCTGAGGACACAGATGGGAGCATGGACGAGAGCCAAAGGCCGGCAGAGGAGAAGCTCGGCCTCCAGGGATTAGGCATAGAGGACACCACCCGGGCCCGAAGACCTCCAGATGCAAGTTCATGTCTGTCCTAGATCCAACGACACCAGGGCCTTGAAGTGCAAATCTGACTTCAGGGGGCTTTCAATGGAGGACGTGGCTTCTCAAGACTTAGACACTGAGGCCAGACGCAGTGGCTCACACCTGTAATCCCAACACTTTGGGAGGCTGAGGAGGGAGGATCACTTGAGGCCAGGAGTTTGAGACCAGCCTGGGCAACACAGCAAGATCCTGTCTCTCAAAAAAAGAGAAAAGCCAGGCGTGGTGATACATACCTATAGTCTCAGCCACTTGGGAGCCAAGGCAGGAGAATCACTTGAGGCCAGGAGTTTGAGACCAGCCAGAGCAATAAAGCAAGACATTGTCTCTACAAGAAAATCAAAATTGGGCTAGGTGTGGTGGCTCACACCTCTAATCTCAGAACTTTGGAGGCCGAGGCAGAAGGATCTTTTGAGCTCAGGAGTTCGAGACCAACCTGGGCAACATAGCAAGATCGTGTCTCTATTAAAAACAAATTTTTTTTTAAGAAAATAAAAATTAGTCGGGTGTGGTGGTGCTATGCCTGTAGTCCTAGCTACTCAGGAGGCTGAGGTAGGAGGATCCCTTAAGTCTAGGAGTTTGAGACTGCAGTGAGCCTTGATTGTGACACACAACTCCAGCCTGGGCAACAGAGCAAGACTGAAACCACTTTTGCAAAATTATGACTGAGATAGTGAAAGAGATCTAACCTAACTGACTCCATCTTGCTTCTAGCCTCCAGGCTATCCTTGCTCATTCCTGGGTGTAGGCTGAACTAACTTTGGGAGAAACTTCATTTATAGTTTAAACAAAGACGGTAATAGGCCTTTCCCAAAGCAGACCTCCTTCTTGCCTGGGGACCAGATTGCCTTTGTAGGACTAACATTAGTCGTTAGATTAGAAATTACGGTTTAGGAGTTATGCAGCTGAAGGTTACAAGATTCTGACCCTCCCTAAACTGCTCCTAAGATTAGTGCTTGAGGTATTTTGCAGACCCTGCACTTGAAGGATCAGCTGGCCCCATCCAGATTGATTAACTGACTCATCTGATCTTGTGGCCCCCACCCAGGAACTGACTCAGTGCAACAAGACAGCTTCGACTCCCTCTGATTTTATGATTTCCAGGATTTTGGGGGGTTTTTGTTTTTGACATGGAGTCTCGCTCTGTCGCCCATGCTGGAGTGCAGTGGCGTGATCTCAGCTCACTGCAACTTCTGCCTCCCAGGTTCAAGCGATTCTCCTGCCTCAGCCTCCTGAGTAGCTGGAATTACAGACACCTGCCACTACGCCCAGCTAATGTTTGTATTTTTAGTGGAGACAGGTTTTCACCATATTGACCAGGATGGTCTTCTGACCTCAGGTGACCTGCCCACCTCAGCTCCCAAAAGTGCTGGGATTACAGGTGTGAGCCACTGCGCCTGGCCACCTGTGCTTGTTTCAAAGATGCCAAGTACCTTGCCCCGGGGCGATGGTCCTCACACACTACCACTCTGTAAAGGGGTGAAAGTCCTAGAGGACAGGGACCTGAGCTACTAGGGCCCCATGTTTCCAGATACCATTTAAAACTAATGACCTGAGAACTTGGCTGGGTGCAGTCACACATGCCTGTGATCCCAGCACTTTGGGAGGCCAAGGCAGGTGGGTCACTTGAGGTTAGGAGTTCCAGACCAGCCTGACCAACATGGCAAACCCTATCTCTACTAATAACACAAAAATTAGCCGGGCGTGGTGGTGTGGGCATGTAATCCCAGCTAGTCGGGAGGCTGAGGCAGAAGAATCACTTGAACCCAGAAGGCAGAGGTTACAATGAGCCGAGATCGCGCCACTGTATTCCAGCCGGGGTGACAGAGTGAAACTGTCTCAACAACAACAACAAACCAAAAAAAAAAAAAAAAAAAAAAAAGACTAATGGCCCCAGAACCTTACACAGCAGGGCCTGAGATTCCGGAGACATCTAGGTACGCAGGCCCCGGCGCTCCGAACTCCTCAAGACCAGGAACTCTGATCCGAGGTCATCAGGTGATGCCACATGGCCTGAGCTGCTGACAGGGCAAGGGACGTCTTTGGAGCCCTGCACATTTGGCTATAAGTTCCCCGTGCCTGACATAATAATTGCTCACTGTCCTTAGACTTGAAGGCCAAGATCCTCACTGCTGAAGCCAAAGCTGGACTTTCAGTGCTCAGAGACTCCATTTCTCAGGGTCCAATGGCCAGACTCCAAGACCCCCAGGATCAAAGACTCTCCTCACCCTAGTCCCTGGGCCTTAGCTGTGAAGGTCCTTAGGGACATAAAGTCTCCAACCCAGAGTTTAGGACGTACTCCATGGAAAGCCCTAGACCTGAGTGGCTGACATTCCAACTCCCCAAGGGAGCTGAGAACCTTAGGTTTGTGAGTCACTGGATTCCATTAATCCCAGTCCCCAGACTGTCATCTCATCTCCCAAATTCTCAGCATTTCAGGTCCTCAGAGTGAAAGGTCCTGAGAATTGATATTCACTAAGACAAAGGTCCTTCAGTCAAGAGTCAAGGGAAGGCCGGGCACAGTGGCTCATGCCTGCAAGTCCAGTACTTTGGGAGGCCAAGGCAGGCAGATCACTTACGGTCAGGAGTTCGAGACCAGCCTGGCCAACATGGGGAAACCTCGTCTTTACTAAAAATACAAATATTAGCCAGCCATGGTGGCACACGCCTGCAGTCCTAGCTCCTTGGGAGGCTGAGGAGGAAGGATCACTTGAGCCCAGGAGGTCAAGGCTATAGTGAGCTGTGATCGCAACACTGCACTCCAGCCTGGGCAACAGAGTGAGATGCTGTTTCAAATATATAGTAATATATACAGAGAGAGAGTAAAAATTACCACCAATGCCCTAGTGCCCCAGAACAAAATCACTTTACAGACTCCCACAGGAAAAACAACCTCTGTTACAAATAAAGTTGCAAATTTAAGTTACAAACCACACAAGGAAAAAGTCACCATGAGAGAGAGTCTGAGAGGCCACAGCCAGGAAAACTCACTTCTGAAAAATGGCATAAACCACAGACCAGAGACCAAGACGCTGAGATCCTTAGCCTGGGAGCAGCGTAGACAACACCCTGCTCTCTGTCTTGGAGGCCATGGAACTGGCCTGGAGGCCACTGGCAGCCTCACCCATCAAGGTCCCCGACTCTTAGGGCCCCCAAAGCTGAAGTGTACCTGGCCTAAGAATCTCAGTGACTGAGTTCCTCCCAGGTGGCTTTGAGCAGCATGGACTTGTGGGGTGGGCTCTGCCCTAGGCATCCAGCTCGGACCTCATCCTCACCTGGCTGAAGCTGGGCTCGTACTCCACACAGCCTTTACTGTTAACATGCAGGATGGGGGCTGCGATGGCCGCTCTCAGGTCAAAGCCAAGCCACAGCTTGTTCACGATGGCCTGGGGGAGAGATGAGGGATGCAGGGAGAAAGGGGGTACCCGCTACCCTATATCAGCCCTCACACCCCCACCCCAGGGAGAATCAGACAGTATACTGCCCAGAAAGGAGAACTCGAGCCAGGAGCCCCAGACTCACCTGGGCCACGGCAGAGATGATGAGCTCCCCGCCAGACCCACCAATCACTAGCTTCGAACCCTGGGCTTTGTTGATCAAGATGGAGGGCACCATGGAGGATGGGGGACGCTCGCCTGGAACTGGGGGCTGGCACCTTCCAGGCACTCCACCCAACCTGTCTCTGTTCTCTGCTTGAGCAAACAGTGGCTTGGCCAGTGTGGTGACCTATCCAGAGATTAGCATGCAGCCCCAGCTCAGCCCCCTCCCTTTCTCGCCTGGTTGTGGGGGGCCCTTGTGGAGCCCAGGTGGGAAGCCTTGTTCTCACCAGGTGAGAGGGTGGTGCCGGAGCCCTGGGGGCATCTCTCGCATAGGTCCAGAAGCTCATTGTTGAGGATGATGCCTGTCCGTGGTGAGTACACCATCGCTCCAAAGCTGCAGCCATGGAGGCAGAGCCTGGGCTGGGGCCCGGGGCTCCCACCAGACACTGCCTGCCCCACCCACCTTGCAGGACCCCCTCCTTTTACAGCTGCCCTTAAACACGCTGGAGCCGCTATTCACTCCCTGGCACCACCCAGGAGAGGCCCCCAAAGACCCACCTGTGCCCCATATCAGAGCACCCTTCTGAGTGAGGCCACCCATTCCCAGGTAAATCTTGGCTCGGGGCCACCCCAACAGCAGCTTTTCCAGCCAGAGATGTCAGGGTGGGGGCCCCTTTTGAAATGGAGGAAAAAGAGGGCAAAAGCAAGGTGCTGCCCCACGGGGACAAGTGAGGGGACATGGGGCTGCGGGGGTGCAGGTCTGGGAGAGGAGGAGTGGCCGCCCCCCTTCCCCCAAGCCCCACGCACGGTGTGTTGATGGTGCTGGTGGCAGCCACGGCGCTGCCATCCTCCCCCAGCACAGACACATGGGACGTGCCTGTCCCATGGCCCCAGGCCCCGGCCAGGCTGTAGTGGCTGAGCTGGTGGTTCCCCCGGCCATCGATCTGCTGGCGGATGAGCTGGGCCAAGGCCTCCCCCAGCAGGTCCCGGGAGGCGTTCTGGGGTGGGTGGGCAGGTGGCAGCGTCAGTGAGGGGCCAGGCGGGGCCCGCAGAACCAAGGGCAGGACGAGCTCAGCCCCACTGGGGCCGTCTCCAGTCTGTCCTTGACCTTGTGGCCAGGCCTCCCTCAAGCCCAGGCTAGGTCTAGACTCTGCCCACCCTCCAGGTCCTTTGAGATATGGTGCCGCTCCTGCACCTGACCCCTGTAACTGCCACCCCGGGGTCCCTTTCAGTCCTGCCCTGGCCTAAAACCACATACATATCCCTCCAACCTCCCCATGCCAGGCCTGACCCTCCATTCATGCCAAGTCCTGAACCAGGGAGGAGGGCAGCCCGCCAGCCCCAGCAACCTCTGCAACTTCACCTGGAGCTTCGGGTGGCTTCGAGGGTCCCCCAGCCTCCACCTCTGCCCTGTGGCAAACTTGAGCGTCTCCACGAGGTGGTGGTACATGTTCACCCTCCCTTCAGGCCTGGCCACAGACTCTGCTGAGAAGTTGAACCCTAGGGAGGGGTTGGGGCACAGGTGGGGGTCACCCTATGTAATATATTAAATGTTGACCCCCCTAGAAACATCCACTCACATCCTAATTCCCAGAACCCGTGAATATTACCTTATACCGCACAAGAGTGACTATTACCTTAAGTGGCAAAATATGGTTAAGATTTTTTTTTTTTTTGAGACAGAGTCTTGCTGTGTTGCCCAGGCTGGAGTGCAATGGTGCAATCTCAGCTCACTACAACCTCTGTCTCCCAGGTTCAAGTGATTCTTGTGCCTCAGCCTCCTGAGTAGCTAAGACTATAGGCGTTCGCCACCACACCCAGCTAGTTTTTTTTGTATTTTTAGTAGAGACGGAGTTTTGCCATGTTGTTCAGGCTGGTCTTGAATTCCTGGCCTCAAGTGATCTGCTTGCCTTGGCCTCTCAAAGTGCTGGGATTAAGGTGTGAGCCACCATGCCTGGGCTTTTTTGTGTTTTTTTGAGAGGGAATCTTGCTCTGTCACCTAGGCTGGAGTGCGTGGCATGATCTCGGCTCACTGCAATCTCTGCCTCCCGGGTTCAAGCGATTCTCCTGCCTCGGCCTCCCAAGTAGCTGGGACTACAGGTGAGTGCCACTACACCTGGCTAATTTTCGTATTTTTAGTAGAGATGCGGCTTCACCGTGTTGGCCAGGCTGGTCTTCAACTCCTGACCTCAAGTGATTCACCCGCCTTAGCCTCCCAAAGTGCTGGGATTACAGCCGTGAGCCACCAGACCTGGCCCAAAGAGGAGATTATCCTGGATTATCTAGATGTGCCCTGAATGTGATCATAGTGTCCTTGTAAGACAGACACACAGAGGAGAGGACACACAGAGCAGAGGAGAAACCAGTATGACCACAGAGGCAGAGACTGGAGTGAGGCAGCCACAAGCCAAGGAATGCTGGCAGCCACCAGAAGCAGGAGGAGGCTGTGAAAATTGTCAAAATGGAGCTGCAGCCCGGTGGGGTGGCTCACTCCTGTAATCCCAGCACTTTGGGAGGGTGGGGCAGGCTGATCACCTGAGGTCAGGAGTTCGAGACCAGTCTCTCCAACATGGTGAAACCCTATCTCTACAAAAATACAAAAATTAGCCGGGCATGATGGCGGGTGCCTGTAATCCCAGCTACTGAGGAGGCTGAGACAGGAGAACAGCTTGAACCTGGGAGGCAGAGGTTGCAGTGAGCCAAGATCATGCTCTTGCACTCCAGCCTGGGCAACAGAGTGAGACTCCATCTCAAAAAAAAAAAAAAATGCACTCTGAAAAATAGAGCCAAGGAAAGGCCATGAAGGGAGGATTCTCGTGCACAAGTGACCCATTCTCCGCCAGGTACTGTGGCTCAGCCTGTAATCCCAGCACTTTGGGAGGCTGATGTGAGAGGATTGAGGTGAAATGATTGCTTGAGTCCAGGAGGTTGAGGCTGCAGTGAGCCTTGACAATGCCACTGCACTCCGGCCCAGGTGACAGAGCAAGACCCTCTCTCAAAAAAAAAAACACCTTACAGCCTCACACAAAGACCATCACAACCTTACACAAAAAATAATTCTGCAAGAACATCTGCCCAGCAATGGCCTGTCCAGCCTTAGACCGTGCCACCCTTATCACTGAGCCTAGTAGCCAAGGATAATCATTTCGAAACAGTTATATACTGAAGCTAAGCTATGAGGACGCAGAGGCATAAGAATGATACATTGGGCTGGGCGCAGCGGCTCACACCTGTAATCCCAGAACTTTGGGAGGCCGAGGCGGGTGGATCACCTGAGGTCAGGAGTTTGAGACCAGCCTGGCCAACATGGTGAAACCCTGTCTCTACTAAAAAAAAAATATAAAAGTTAGCCGGGCACTCAAGCCTGGGTGACAGAGTAAGACTCCATCTCAAAAAAAAAAGAGAGAGAGAGAGAGAATTGTATAATGATGATATAATGGACTCCGGGGACTCAAGGGGAAGGCTGGGAGGGGGTGAGGGCTAAAAGACCGCACACTAGGTACAGCATGCACTGCGCAGGTGATGGTGCACCCAGAGCTCAGAAATCGCCCCGCACACAGTTCACCCTAGCATGGGTATTCCCACTGTGAGGCACACTCTGGAATAAACATCATTTTCTTTGAGAGCCTTGTTCTGTTTTTTATTTAGGTCAACAAGACAGAGAAGAGGTTCTCCCCTGGAGCCCAAGGGAATGCAGTCCTGTGGACACCTAGATACTGAGCTTCTGGCTTCCAGAACTCTGAGAGGACACACTTCTGTTATTTGAAGCCACCAAGCTTGTGGTGATTTGTAACGGCAGACACAGGACACTAATATGAAGCCAGCGCAGGCAGCCCCAGGCCTCGGCACTGCCGGAACCCCCCACAGGCTGCCTTGGGCTGCGCTGAGCTTCACTCCCCGGGTGCACACCCCTGGTGGGCAGCTTACCACCTGCACAGCCCACCTGCTTCTGTGTCTGGGACTGGTCACCTAGTGGGAGGAAGACACTGGACAAATGATGTCGCCCCTTCAGCAAAGCCTCATGTATGGGCCGAGCCGGAGGCCAGCTCTAAAACCCACCATCCTGGTTTCCACAGCCCTGTCTTTGCATTGTGGGTCTGTGAACCCGGTTCATGGATGAGGAGGCTGAACTAGGCCGTGGCTGGGCGTGGAGTCCAGGTTCCCAGGAGGCCAGGGCTCTGGGCAGCGGCTTTACCTCTCAGCACGTTGAGAATGAGGCTGAGAATGGCACCCCCTGCAGGCGACGGCGGTGAGTACAGGGTGTAGTCCCCCAGGGGCACCTCCAGGGCGTCCACCACCTCGGGCTGGAAATTGGCCAGGTCCTGCAGCGTCAGCTGGCTCCCTGGGGTGAGAGAGAGGGCTCCATGAACAGATGGGGAAACTGAGGCAGGGAGGAATAACCACAGGTGACAGGTCACACAATGGGATTCCACTCATCCTCTAGCCTCGTGGACACAGGGTGATGATAGGTCTATAGGCAGCAGCCTCAGGACAGGACCCTTGGAGCCAGATGTGGAGGGGTGGACAGAGACCAGAGGCAGGGAGGGGGAGAGGAAGATGGGAGAGGGAGCTGGCCTTTGAGAGCCTGTGAGGGTGGTCAGCTTAGCTGCCCAAGCCTGCCGTGACCGTCGGTAACTCCCCTCTGCTGGCCCTAACCCGCAGGCTCTGCTGTCCGAGGTCCTGGACCACAGGACTCCTTAGGCTGGCAGTGTGAGGTGCGTGGCCTCTTGGAGCCCAGGCACCACCAGCACTCCCTCAGGGCCTGGGGGGGAGTCTGCCCTCAACCCCCGGCACCCGGACCTTGACTCTTTCTCCAGCAAGAACAGGGTATGGGACCTCAGGGAGGCTGACCTTCCTTGGCAATGTCCTCCACCAGCATCCGGCCCAGCCTCCCTGTATAGAAGACCTCCGCACCCTCTGTGGCCACGGTCTCCAGGGTGGTGGCCAGTGCAGGCCATGGGAGTGGGTCCTGAGGCCTCAGGGGTTCTGTTCCGTTGAAGAAGAGCTGGCTGGGGGGTGGGTGGCAGCCTCAGGGTGGGGCCAGGTCCCAGAGGCAGCCTCACTCCTGCTGGGGCTCTCATGGGTGGAGTCCTCAGGACCCTATAGTGCAGGGCGCCCTGGCCCAGAGTCCCGAGGCACTAGGGTGGACACCACGGGACAGATTCTCTAAGAGGTGGGGGGGCTGACACCACTCACCCCGCTCATGGCCTTGGTCCAGGGAGGGCACATTTCCCACCTAGGGCCTGTCATCCCCTAACTCCTGGGAGGGCCTGTCAGTGGGCTGGGCCAGGTGGGTGAGAGTAGCCGTTGAAGCCCTCCTGCCATGCCCTAGAGAGGGAAAAGGAGGCCGGGGCCCCAGGGCAGGTGGCAGAGCCTAAATCCACACCTTGGAGTCCTGTCACTTGGGCAATGAACTCCCCCCAGCCTGACTTCCTGAGTTATTTGCCACATGGAGCCAGAAGGGCTATGAAAAGTCTTCTCTGTCCTGGCCTTAAGGTCCCCTGCACCCCCTGAGCGTCCACCCTCCAGTGCAGGAGGGACTGAGGCAGAGCTGGGGTGTGGACTGGGCCCAGACAGGATATGGTCTTGAATCCAGGAGCCCAGGGCCACCCTGTGGGGCTCACCGCAAGGTTGACGCCTGCAGGAAAGGCCGCAGGAAGCTGCTGCGCAGGAACTGGCTGAGGACAGGGGGCACCACATGCCCTCCTCGGAGCAGCGCGATGGTGGGCTGGAACAGCTGTGCCCAGGGCAGGCGGCCATGGCGGCGGTGGGCCTCAGCGTATCCGCGGAGCTCCCCGGGCACCCCGATCCACTGGGCCCCTGCACGGCACATCCCAGACCCCCACCCTGTGGCTTCCAGGCCTTCCCAGGGATTTTCCATCACCCCTGCCTGTGGCCCCCCAGCTACAGCAGCCAGAGCTAGCTTTCTGAAGCCCACACCTAATCACGCCCCTCCCTGCTCAAACCACCTGCGGCTCCTCACAAAGTCCACAGCCAGGCCCACGGGGTCCTGCACAAGCTGGCCCCAGACGCCCTGCCCTACCCCGCCCTGCCCCGCCAACCCATCTCCACTGAAGCCTCCAGGCCTTTGTCCAGCCTGGTCCTTCTCCCTGGATCACCTCAGAGAGCCCCTTCCCAAGTGGGGTCTTCCCATTCCCTGCGGTCCATGAGGCACTGCTCCTTTGAGGGGGGTGTTGGTCAGTCCTAGCGGCCTGGGGGATGGGAGTGGGGGACCCCCCCATGGGGCCTCACCTGTGCCCAGTGGCAGAGCCTGTGCACACTGGTCCAGCAGGCTCAGGGTGTGGCTGGCCGGCACTGTCTCCCGCGCGTTGATGACCTCCACCTTCCCTGGAGTAGGGCAGGGCAGGTGAGTGGTCATGGACCCTGCAGACAGCCCCCGGCCTGCTCTAGGCCTCAGTTTCCATCTCTGCATTATGAGATGGACTCGGGGCTAACATAGGGACAGGAGTTGACACAAGGCTTTGCACAGCTGAGGTGAAGGGGGCAGAGCAGGGGACCCAAGACCACCCAGAGATGGACTTGAGCAAATGGGACTGGCTGGTGAAGGGGTTACGCACTGGTGTGCACAAGCCAGTCTTCCCCATGGCAGGTCACGTGTGGGCCCACCTGTCGTCACATTGTAGATGGTGAAGATGACACCTCCGCCCAGGCCCATGCTCTGAGGGTTGACGACGCTGGTGCAGACCAGAGCCGCGATGGTGGCGTCCACGGGGGAGCCCTGCTGCTGGAGGATGGCTCTAGGGGACATGGTACAGAGTCAGCGGTGGGGCTCCCCTCCCTGTCTCCCCATCAGGCTTGCTCAGCTGGCACTCATTGATGAATGGTGACGGAGGTGGCCCATCTACTGCCACCAAACCCCAGGTTAGGTCATAGAACACAAACAGGCTTCCCCATCAAATCCAGCTGCTCACAGGTCCACAACACTCTACAGTTGCAAAGTGTGATGCCATTTACACTGACCTTTGCCATAGATAAGGCGCTTCTCAGTTTGCAAAGTGCTTCTGTTGCCATGGCTCCCAGCAGCTCATATGCCACAGGCAGAACCAGGCCTAGGCCACCTCTCAGTCACTCACAGTGGTCCCAGGAGCCCACCCTGGAACTCCACTCCCCATCTCACTGGGGACAATCTGGCTGCGACTATTTCAAGGCTGGCCTTTGGCAGGTGACCCCAGGATCTTTCCCTGCCACGAGGGCATGAGGCTTGAGCTGATGGGCCCCACAACTTCTCCTGGGGCCCTGAGCCTATGGAAATGCTCTGGCCTAGGCTGGGCTCATTGGCTCACCCCTGTAATCTCAGCACTTGGGGAATCTGTGGCGGGTGGATCATTTGAGGTCAGGAGTTCAAGACCAGCCTGGCCAACATGGTGAAACTCCATCTCTACTAAAAATACAAAAAATTAGCTGAATGTGATGGCAAACACCTGTAATCCCAGTTACTTGGGAGGCTGAGGCAGGAGAATTGCTTGAACCCAGCAGGCAGAGGTTGCAGTGAGCTGAAATCGTGCCACTGTACTCCAGCCTGGGTGACAGAGCAAGACTATCTCAAAAAAAAAAAAAAAAAAAACAGGCCAGGCGTGGTGCTGCACACCTGTAATCCCAGCACTTTGGGAGGCCGAGGCGGGCAGATCACGAGATCAGGAGTTCAAGACCAGCCTGGCCAACATGGTGAAACCCTGTCTCTACTAAAATTAAAAAATTAGCTGGATGTGGTGGCGGGAGCCTGTAATCCCAGCTACTCAGGAGGCTGAGGCAGGAGAATCTCTTGAAATGGTAAGGCAGAGGTTGCAGTGAGCCAAGATCACGCCATTGCACTCCAGCTTGGGTGAAAGAGCAAAACTCCGTCTCGAAAAACAGAAAAGAAAAGAATTGCTCTGACTTACCCCTCCCCATCCGTCCATGGGCAGAAAGAGGTGGGCCCTTCAGCCCTGAGGGGCTGGTCAGCCTGGCCTACATTGTGATGATCCCTGTCCCTGGGGCAGAGCCCTGCACAGCTCACTAAGGGCAACCTTTTCCCTCACACCCAGGAATCCTCCCAGGACCTCAAGAAGCCGGCATTTAAACCCCAGTTGTGAATGGTGAAATGAAGGCCCAAAGAGGGAGTGGACCTGGGTCCCTGCACCCACCCTGTGGGACCTCTGACCGCAGCACCCTTCTTCAGCTCAGGCATCTGTGGCCTGACCTGGCATGTCCATCTGGACGGAAACCCTCCCCAGCTCCTGAGCCAAGTGTCCCTCCCTGGGACCACATGAAGCACACATGGGCTCTGCAGGGACACACATCATCTTGGAATGGGAAAGACAGCACAAAGCCAGAAGCAGGAAATAAACAAGTCAGGCATAAACACTAATTTTTAATAAGAATAAAACACCATAGGCCGGGCGCGGTGGCTCAAGCCTGTAATCCCAGCACTTTGGGAGGCCGAGGCGGGTGGATCACGAGGTCAAGAGATCGAGACCATCCTGGTCAACATGGTGAAACCCCGTCTCTACTAAAAATACAAAAAATTAGCTGGGCACGGTGGCGCGTGCCTGTAATCCCAGCTACTCAGGAGGCTGAGGCAGGAGAATTGCCTGAACCCAGGAGGCGGAGGTTGCGGTGAGCCGAGATCGCGCCATTGCACTCCAGCCTGGGTATCAAGAGCGAAACTCCGTCTCAAAAAAAAAAAAAGGAATAAAACACCATAAACAAAGCCAAATGACAAACTGGGAGAAAAAAACACTTCAAATTCCCTTCCCAGACAAAGTCTTCACCTCCTAACTAAACGGAGTGCACCTTTGCTTTCCCAGCCTGCCTGCTTCCAGCCGAGTCAACTGTCTTGGCTTCCAGGGAAAAATGGGGGCAATGGTACAAAGAGGGCACAGACATGGGTCCCTGCACCCACCTCCCCAACCCTGCCAGGCTTTGGTTTTCCTCCCACCTCCCTGGTCCCTTGATTTTTGGGGCCCCAGTTTTGGTTCTTGGTCCTTATGCATCTATGTCTTCTCCCTGGGTGAGCCCACAGGCTCATGGCACGAGATGCAACCTGTGTGCCGATAACTCCCCGGCTTTATCTCCAGCCAATCCTCTCCTTACACTCCAGATGCTCATCCCCAGCTATGCACAAGATACCCGCTCAGGGTGTCTAAGAAACATTTCAAACACACTGTGATCTTAACTGCTTCCAACCCTCCCCACGAAATGGCTCCTCTCCTAGTCCTTACTGACTTAGAAATTGACACAACCACTCACCCTTTTTGCTCAGTGTCTATACTCTGGAGCCATCCTGGATTGGTCACTTTCTTCCTTCCCCACATCCAACCCACCAGTGACTCCAAATGGAGGTTATACCTCCATCTCCACCACCTCGGTCCAAGCCACCAACCTCTCTCACCTGGGTTATTGCAATGGCCTCCTACCCAGGCCGCAGTGTCTGCCTTGCTCCCTTACATTTTAACAAAATAATCTGTTAAATGTACATCAGACTTCACAGTAATGGGAGACTGTAATTCAGACCACACTTCCTACAGAGAACTAGAAAAGCCCAGCAAATAGAAAACGTGTGCTTAACGGCGTAGGAGGCAGAGAAGCAAAGGGGTGGAGAGAAGCACAGGGCTGCAGAGAAGCAGAGAAGCACAGGGCAGCAGAGAAGCACAGGGCGGCAGAGAAGCACAGGGCTGCAGAGAAGCACAGGGTGGCAGAGAAGCACAGGGCTGCAGAGAAGCACAGGGCTTCAGAGAAGCAGAGAAGCACAGGGCAGCAGAGAAGCACAGGGCTGCAGAGAAGCACAGGGCAGCAGAGAAGCACAGGGCGACAGAGAAGCACAGGGCTGCAGAGAGGCACAGGGCTGCAGAGAAGCACAGGGCAGCAGAGAAGCACAGGGCAGCAGAGAAGCACAGGGCGACAGAGAAGCACAGGGCTGCAGAGAGGCACAGGGCTGCAGAGAAGCAGAGAAGCACAGGGCAGCAGAGAAGCACAGGGCTGCAGAGAAGCACAGGGCAGCAGAGAAGCACAGGGCGGCAGAGAAGCACAGGGCTGCAGAGAAGCACAGGGTGACAGAGAAGCAAGGCTGGCATTCCCCTCAAGGCGACGGCCAAGCCTGGAAGAGGAGGCTAACAGACTGCTCTTCTTTTTTTCTCTCTTTTTTTTAGCTTTTTATTTTTATTTTTTTGAGACAGAGTCTTGCTGTGTCACCAGGTGCCAGGCTAAAGTGCAGTAGCACGATCTTGGCTCACTGCAACCTCCGCTTCCCACGTTCAAGCAATTCTCCTGCCTTGGCCTCCTGAGTAGCTGGGACTACAGGCACACGCCACCATGCCCAGCTAATTTTTGTATTTTTTAGTAGAGAAGGGGTTTCACCATGGTCTCCATCTCTTGACCTCATGATCCCGCCTGCCTCGGCCTCCCAAAGTGCTGGGATTACAGGCGTGAGCCACCTCATCCAGGCTTTAGCTTTTTATTTTGCTGACACAGGGTCTATCATTACTTTTAATGGCAAAAGCCACAATTACAGTCAGGCATGGTGGCTCACGCCTGTAATCCCAGCACTTTGGGAGGCCAAGGAGGATAGATCACGAGGTCAGGAGACCAGGACCATCTTGCCTAACACAGTAAAACCCTGTCTCTACTAAAAATACAAAAAAATTAGCCAGGTGTGGTGGCACACACCTGTAATCTCAGCTACTTGGGAGGCTGAGGCAGGAGAATCACTTGAACCCAGGAGGCAGAGGTTGCAGTGAGCTGAGATCATGCCACTGCACTCCAGCCTGGGCAACAGAGAGATACTCCATCTCAAAAATCAAGAACAAAAAAACACAATTACTTTTGTATCAATCTACTAAATTGCTCATGCTGGTCTCAATTTCCTGGCCTGAAGCCATCCTCCTGCCTCAGACTCCCAAGTAGCTGAGATTGTAGGCATGAGCCACCACACCTGGTCTAGAGCAGGTCTAGAGCACCTGGTCTAGGGCACCTGGTCTAGAGGGAATGCCATAATGCCCACATGTGGGGCGCAGGTTTCTTACTCTAGAAGCGACAGTCAATCAGAAATACAGCCCTCAGGAGCACTGGGTCCAGCTTCAAATCATCTCAATCGCCCAAACTGCATAAAGGAGATCCCAGAATTTGACTCCTAGGTTTCAAATTATTTAATTAATTAATTTATTTATTTATTTTTGAGACAGCATTTCACTCTGTTGCCCAGGCTGGAGTGCAGTGGCACGATCATGACTCAATGCAGCCTCAATCTCCTGGGCTCAAGCAATCCTCCCATCTCAGCCTCCCAAATAGCTGGGACTACAGGCACACACCACCACACCCAGCTAATTTTTATTTTTTGTAGACACGTGGTTTCACCATGTTGCCCAGGCTGATCTTGAACTCCTAGGCTCAAGCAATCTACCTGCCTCAGCCTCCCAAAGTGATGGGATTACAGGCGTGAGTCATCATGCTGGGCCTCTAAATTATTTTTAAAAATTATTTCTGGCCGGGCACAGTGGCTCACGCCTGTAATCCCAGCACTTTGGGAGGCCAAAGCGGGCAGATCACCTGAGGTCAGGAGTTTGAGACCAGCCTGATCAACATGGAGAAACCCCATCTCTACTGAAAATACAAAATTAGCTGGGCATGGTGGCGCATGCCTGTTATCCTAGCTACTTGGGAGGTTGAGGTTGAGGCAGGAGAATCGCTTGAACCCGGGAAGCGAAAGTTGTGGTCAGCTGAGATCACACCATTGCACTCCAGCCTGGGCAACAAGAGCCAAACTCTGTCTCAAAAAAATACATATATATATTTCTAACTATTTTTATACACACTCTCCAGTGCTAAATTAAAAACAACCAAGCCAATAAGGAATTAAGACAGCAGGAACAAAGCTCAAGAGAAAGCATAGGCAACTTTTAAAAAGGCCCATAGGGTCTCCAGATTATGAAACTGTCAGACCACGTGCTGTAAAATAAATACTTTATATCTATATTCAAGGATATAAAAAAAAAAAAAAACAAGAATTTCATCAGGCTAGGCATGGTGGCTCACGCCTGTAATCCCAGTACTTTGGGAGGCTGAGGTGGGCGGATCATGAGGTCAGCAGATCGAGACCATCCTGGCCAACATGGTGAAACCCCGTCTCTATAAAAAATACAAAAAATTAGCTGGGCGTGGTGGCGCATGCCTGTAGTCCCCGCTACTTGGGAGGCTGAGGCAGGGGAATTGCTTGAACCTGGGAGGCGGAGGTTGCAGTGAGCCAAGATCGTGCCATTGCACTCTAGCCTGGTGACAGAGCAAGACTCTGTCTCTGTCTCAAAAAAAAAAAAAGAATTTCATCAGAAAACAGGCAACCATAAAAAATGGAGGCTGAGAGTGGTGACTCACGCCTATAATCCCAGCACTTTGGGTGGTGGAGGCAGGTGAATCATATGTGGCCAGGAGGTCAAGACCAGCCTGGCCAACATGGCAAAACTCCATCTCTACTAAAAATTCAAAAATGAGCTAGGCGTGGTGGTAATCCCAGTTACCCTGGAGGCTGAGGCACGAGAATCAGTTTTTTTTTTTAACTTTTTTTTTTCCGCTCGCCCGCCTGCCCGCCCTGAGAATCACTTGAACCTGGGAGGTGGAGGCTGCAGTGGGTCAAGATCGCTCCACTGCACTCCAGCCTGGGCAACAGATAGAGACTCTGTCTCAAAAAAAAAAAAAAAAAGATGGAATTAGGAACTCAATTTGAAGAGCAGACTAGACGCAAACATAAAAAAAAAAATAGTAAACTGGGCGATCTTTTTTTTTGAGAGAGAGACAGAATCACTCTGTTACCCAGGCTGTAGTACAACGGCATGATCCTGGTTCACTGCAACCTCTGACTCCTGGGTTCAGGCAATTCTCTCGCCTCAGTCTCCCGAGTATCTGAGATTACAGGCATCTACCACCGTGCCCAGCTAATTCGCAGATAGTTTGATACAAAATATACAAATTAAACTACAAAGAAAGAAATAGATACAACATGGAGGAAATGGATTAAGAGACATGGGGGATACTTTAACAAGGTATAAGTCATGTGAAATTGGAGTCTCATAAGGGGAGAAGAGAGAGGATGAGGAAGAGGTGAAGAGATAAAGCTGAGAATTTTCTAAAATGGACAAAAAAGAATCAAGTCATAGAATGAAGAGCCAGTTAAATGCATCAGTGTAAAACTGCTCGAAGCCAAAGACAAAACTTTTTTTTTTTTTTTTTGAGGCAGAGTTTCGCGCGTTACCCAGGCTGGAGTGCAATGGCGCGATCACAGCTCACCGCAACCTCCACCTCCTGGGTTCAGGCAATTCTCCTGCCTCAGCCTCCTGAGTAGCTGGGATTACAGGCACGCGCCACCATGCCCAGCTAATTTTTTGTATTAGTAGAGACGGGGTTTCACCATGTTGACCAGGATGGTCTCGATCTCTTGACCTCGTGATCCACCTGCCTCAGCCTCCCAAAGTGCTGGGATTACAGGCTTGAGCCACCGCGCCCGGCCTTTTTTTTTTTTGAGAAGGAATCTCCCTCTGTTGCCCAGGCTGGAGTGCAATGGCACGATCTCAGCTCACTGCAACCTCTGCCTCCCAGGTTCAAGCGATTCTCCTGCCTCAGCCTCCTGAGTAGCTGGGATTACAGGTGCGTGGCACCACAACTGGCTAATTTTTGTATTTTTAGTAGAGATGGGGTTTCACCATGTTGATCAGGCTGGTCTCAAACTCCTGATCTCATGATCTGCCCACCTCGGCCTCCCAAAGTGCTGGGATTACAGGCGTGAGCCACCACATCCAGCAAGACAAAACTTTTTAAAGCATCCAGAGGAAAAAAGATATTGCCTTTAGGCTGGCGTTGGGGAGTGGCTCACACCTGTAATCCCAGCACTTTGGGAGACTAAGGTGGGCAGATCACCTGAAATGAGGAGTTTAAGACCAGCCTGGCCAACACAGCAAAAATCCGTCTCTACTAAAAATACAAAAATTAGCCGGGTGTGGTGATGGACACCTGTAATCCCAGCTACTTGGGAGGCTAAGGCAGAAAAATCACTTGAACCTAGGAGGTGGAGGTTGCAGTGAGCTGAGATCGTGCCATTGCACTCCAGCCTGGGTGACAGAGTGAGACTCTGTCTAAAAAAAATAAAATAAAATAAAAAATAACAGGCCGGGCATGGTGGCTCAGGCCTGTAAACCCAGCACTTTGGGAGGCTGAGGCGGGCGAATTACCTGAGGTCAGGTGTTCCAGACCAGTCTGACCAACATGGTGAAACCCCGTCTCTACTATAAATACAAAAAAATTAGCTGGAGATGGTGGTATGGACCTGTAATCCCAGCTACTCAGGAGGCTGAGGCAGGGGAATTGTTTGAACCAGGGAGGTGGAGGTTGCAGTGAGCTGAGATTGCGCCACTGACTGCACTCCAGCCTGGGCAACAGAGTGAGACTCTGTCTCAAAAAAAATTAAAATTAAATAAATATGGCTGGGCACAGTGGCTCATGCCTGTAATCCCAGCACTTTGGGAGGCCGAGGCAGATGGATCACCTGAGGTCAGGAGTTCAAGATCAGCCTGACCAACATGGAGAAACCCTGTCTCTACTAAAAATACAAAATTAGCTGGGTGTGGTGGCATATGCCTGTAATCCCAGCTACTCGGGAGGCTGAGGTAGAAGAATCACTTGAACCAGGGAGGTGGAGGTTGTGGTGAGCTGAGATTGAACCACTGCACTCCGGACTAGGCAACAAGAGCGAAACTTTGTCTCAAAAAAAAAAAAAAATACAAAAATTAGTCAGTCATGGTGGCTCACACCTGTAATCCCAGCTACTCGGGCTGAGACAGGAGAATTGCTTGAACCCAGGAAGCAGAGGTTGCAGTGAGCCGAGATTGTGCCACTGCACTCCAGCCTGGGCAACACAGTGAGACTCTGTCTCAAAAAAAAAAAAAAAGTGAAAGTGGAATATATGTATGCTTATTTTGCCCATGACACAGCTCTCAGCTCTCAAGAGATCCTTGACTGTGTGCCCAAAGATAGTTTTTCCCAAAGATATTTTTATAAATAAAAAATAAAGGGTAACAGAAGAGGTAAATGTGTGGGTAAATCTAAATAAATGTTATTGGTATAAAATTATAGTAGTATAGAAAACAATGATATCTTGTGGGGTTTAAAATAAGCAAAACGTACTGAAATATGTATCAGTGAAATTACATATCTGGGATTTGCACTGAAATGATGTTGGGTGGAGGGAGGCAGGAAAGAGTATACATGAAATTAGCCTGGCTGGAAGATTGCTGTTGAAATTGAATGGATACATGGGGCTTCATTGTACAATTCTCTTTACTTTTACATAGCTGTACACTCTCAACATAAATAAGAATTAAAAACACACAAAATGCACAGATACATATATGCATACACATATATTTAAAATACATAAAAATATTAGCATATAAGTCATTGGGGGTAAATTTAGTTCCTGTTGCAAGGTTCTTGTACTGACTAGGGAGAGGATAGAAGTATTAACTCATAGGCTAGGTGCAGTGGCTCACGCCTGTAATCCCAACACTTTGGGATGCTGAGGCAGGCAGATCTCTTAAGGTTAGGAGTTCAAAACCAGCCTGACCAACATGGTGAAACCCTGTCTCTATTAAAAATAAAAATAAAAATAAATTAGCCAGGTGTAGTGGTGCACGCCTGTGGTTCCAGCTACTCAGGAGACTGAGGCAGGAGAACTGCTTGAACCCAGAGGCAGAGGTTACAGTGAGCTGAGATTGCTCCACTGCACTCCAGCCTGGGCAGAAGAGCGAGACTTCCTCTGTCTCAAGAAAAAAAAAAAAGTACTAACTCATGGTAGACTTTGATAAGTCAATGATGCATGTTGTAAGCTCTAAAATAATCTACTATCATCTTTTAAAATAACTCCAGACTGCACAGCTACAAAACTAATAGAGAGGGAGGAAATTGAATAATAAAAATAATAAATGCAAAACAAGATGTAAGAGGAGATAAGAAGAAACAGAATAGGCACAGAAAACAAATTGGTGGTGGCTTTCAACCCAAATAAATTGGTAGTTACATTTAAAAGGACAATCAATAAAAATTAAAATAATTGAAAATAAAACCCAACTAATGTCTTTTATATAAGAATACAGAAAGGTGGAAAATAATGAAAAATATATCATGCACATACTAACCAAGAAAGCTGTATAACCTTTTTTTTTTTGAGGCAGAGCCTCACTCTGTCTCCCAGGCTGCTTGCAGCGACATGATCTTGGCTTACAGCAATCTCTGCCTTCTAGGCTCAAGTGATTCTCCCACCTCAGCCTCACAAGTAGCTGGGACTATACATGTGCCAACTTAGAATTATATTAGCCACACTCGGCTAATTTTCGTATTTTTTGTAGAGGCAGGGTCTCGCCAAGTTGCCCAGGCTGGTCTTGAACTCCTGGGCTTCATCGATCCACCCACCTCTACCTCCCAAAGTGCTGAGATAACAGGCATGAGCCACCATGCCCAGCATAACTATTTTTAATGAAGTAGACTTTAAGAAGAAAAGTATTATTATTGATAAGAGACACATCACAGAAAAGAAGTTACTAGCAGCCAGGTGCGGTGGGTCACGCCTGTAATCCCGGCAATTTGGGAGGCTGAGGCGAGCAGATCACCTGAGGCTGGGAGTATGAGACAAGCCCTTGCAACATGTCAAGACCCTGTCTCTACTAAAAATACAAAAATTAGCTGGGCATGGTGGTGGGAGCCTGTAATTCCAGCTACTAGGGAGGCTGAGGGAGGAGAATCGCTTGAACCCTGGAGGCAGAGGTTGTGATGAGCCGAGATGATGACATTGTCCTCCAGCCTGGGCAACAAGAGAAAAACTCAGTCTCAGAAAAAATAAAAAGAAGTTACTAGCTAGTTTCAGTATTAACATCCAGGAAACTGGAGGTAAAACATCCAGAACTTAACATCCAGGAAACCGGATGTAAAAGTTTTTTTAGAGAAACTAAACCAATAGGTTATACATAGACAGAGAGAGATTTATTTTAGGAATTGGCTCATGTGATTGTGGGACTAGCAAGTTTAAAATCTATAGGGCAAGCCAGCAGGCTATAAATTCAGGTAAGAGCTGATCTCGAAGTCTAGAAGCTAAAATCTGTAGAGCAGTCAGCAGGCCAGATGCCCAGGCAGGACTTCTGTGTTACAGTCTCGAAGCAGAATTCCTGCTTCTCTAGCAAACCTGTTTTTGCTCTTAAGACCTTCAACTGATTGGATGTGGCCCACTCATATGATGGTGGGTAATCTGCTTTACTTGAAGTCAACTGACTGTCAATAATCACATCTATGAAATAACCTCCCAGGAAGATACTGACAAGCGTTTGACCAAATAACGGAGCACCGTAGCTTAGCCAAGTTGACTGACACAAAAATTAACCATTGGGAGCGAATAAAATGTCCAAAAAACCAAAATACTAGGGGTACTATATCTTATATAGCTATCATAATTATGTAAAACATATAATTATAGAATGAAGATATTAAGATAACCATTAGAACAAAAATATAAACTTTTATTTTTTTTGAAACCAAGTCTTGCTCTGTCACCCAGGCTCAAGTGCAGTGGTGCAATTTTGGCTTACTGCAACCTTTGCCTCTCGGGTTCAAGAGATTCTCCTGCCTCAACTTCTAGAGTAGCTGGAATTACAGGTACCCGCCACCATGCCCGGCTAATTTTTGTATTTTTAGTAGAGGCGGGTTTCACCTTGTTGGCCAGGCTGGTCTCGAACTCCTGACCCCAATTATCCACCCACCTCGGCCTCACAAAGTGCTGGGATTATATGCGTGAGCCACCGCGTTTGGCCAAAAATCACCTTTTTTACAAAGATCGAAACAGACATTATGCTGGAGATGAGAGACCTCACTGTCACTATGCTCTTTTTGTATGTCTACTAAACACAGTGCTGGGTCCAGACTCACATAAGCCTTACGGACCCGCACCCAGGGGCTCTGGCTATAGCAGAATCCAAAGAATAAAAGCTGGTGTTGATAGAGTAGGAGACAGGGCCACGCACGGTGGCTCATGCCAGTAATCCCAGCAGTTTGGGAGGCCGAGGTGGGCAGATCATGAGGTCAACAGATCGAGACCATCCTGGCCAACATGGCGAAGCCTCGTCTCTACTGAAAATTCAAAAATTGCCAGGCGTGGTGGCACACTAAGTTTGGCATCAATATGGTGACCTCCCGGGAGTGGGGGACCACCAGGTTACCTAAAGAGAGGTGAACCGGCCCAGGTCTGAAATGAAGCAGGTCAAAACTCCCGTGCTGATCAGTAGTGGGATCGCACCTGTGAATAGCCACTGCACTCCAGCCTGGGCAACATAGCGTGACCCCGTTTCTAAAAAAATAAATGAATAAAAATAAAAAAAATTCAAAAAAATTCAAAAATTAGCTGGGTGTGGTGGCATGTGCCTGTAGTCCCAGCTACTTGGGAGGCTGAGGCAGGAGAATCGCTAGAACCCGGGATGCAGAGGTTGCAGTGAGCCAAGGTCGTGCCACTGCACTCCAGCCTGGTGACAGAGCCAGACTCCGTCTCAAAACAAAAAAAAATCATAGGAGACTGGACTCTGGGAGGGCCTGCTAGTGAGAGGTAAGCACAGAGGGGAGAGATGGAGGCAGGAGCATGGGCTTCTGGTGGCCCCAGCAGACCGTGCGGCAGCGTGGCCAGCAGCCCCTGCAGGGAGGCATATTGGCCAGGAGGACGCTGCAGCAGGCCTCTCGCTGAGGCCCGTAGCCAGCCTGGCCAGGGTCCCAGAGTCCAGTGACCCCTGTTCTGCAGCAGCAGCAGCTGTGGCCAGACCCAGGCTCTCTTCCACTCCCAGCTTCTTAAAACAGGAAGTGGAGAGAGTCGTTTGACAAAACACTGTTGCAAACCACATCCTATCTCTTCACCAAGGGAGAATTGGAGAGAGTGTGGGCGGAGGAAGCATTAGAGCAGAAATCCCTACTCAACCACTGACCCTCACACACACAGCAGAGCATGGGAGACCCCCAAACAGTCACTCGGGGAGGCATAGCAGGTCCAGACTCCACTGGGAGATCTGTGGCAGCAGGTCCCCATTCCCAAAGGCCACGTGCTCATGGGTGGTCTCTGGTGCCTGAGACCCCAGTCTCATTTGCATCTTTGCGACTTCAAGTTTAAGTGGGTGCCGCATTTCTGTATGTCCTCCTGAGCAGAGAAGGAGCACTGCCCGGGGTGGCCTCTGACGTCAATCCCTCAAATCCCTTGGGAGCCACCGGGGAGGCCAAGCAGTCACCAGCCCCCACTTGTCCCTGAGCTGCCATTCGCAGCCCTGTGGAAGGAGACAGAAAGCCCTGAAGATAATCCAAAGGACCAGGTCACGAGGGGCTGGAGGGTGTCATGAGCAATCAGGGCAGGGAAGGATGGACAGATGGGGGAATGGAGGGAGGAAAGAATGAACGAAAAGGTGAATGAATGAACAAAGAGGGAGAACAGCCTCCCTTGCTTTAGTGCTGTTTACAAAGCACTGGAACCCTTCCAATAGCCTGCAAGACAGAACTTCTGGGAAGCAGACCAGGTGGCTGGCAGGAGGGGATGCTTGCCGTGGCTTTTGTGGGCCCAGTGGGAGGCTAGGGGCAGGAAGGGGCATCCTGTGTGTTCCCGCCCTGCAGTGGCAGCGGCAGAGGCCTCCCTTGGGCTGGGCTTCCTGGAAGAGGGTCAGGAAACACCCGCTGTCACCCCTCTCCACCACGCTCTCATCCAGGGCACCAAGTATCAATCACTTAGCTCACGGGACCCAGGCCCTGACTCAGGGAGAGGGAATGTGAGGGGTGGGGCACTAGGTATCCCAGGACTGAGAGATCAGAGATGTGGCCGGCCCCATGCTGGGAGTCGGGGCAGACAGGCTGTGGCAGCATCGTGTGGACCCCAGCAGTCCAGTACCCACACAGGGAGCCTCTGAACCCCTTCACCTATGACCTTGGGAGAAGACCCCAGCCTTGGAGAACTGGAAGGGGCCTGCACCAGCCAGCAGGGTCAGGCGGGGCCAGACTGGTTCCTAAATGGGATATGCAAATGGGCCTCCTGAACCCTGGAGCCAGGCATAGACTTACACACCACCATCATCCCTAAATCCCCATCTGCCCTACAGGCACACCCTGCCACCTGTTCTGTGCAAGGGCCCTGAGGCTGCCTCCTTGTGCCCAAGCCCTGCGGGCAGTGAAGCGCAAACCCAAATGGCTCTTGCTTCCTGGGCCAATGCGCGCGCGCGCGCACACACACACACACACACACACACACACACACACCTTCTCCAGGAGGGGCTGGCTGCCAACGGCCACCCAGCTCCCTCCCACCTCTCACTCACCGTCCAATATCCGAGCAGACCTTGGAATCAGCAGCAACAGCAGCGTGGGCAAAGGCCTGGGGGCCACAGGGGACCTGGTGGCCAGAGAGGATCACAGCCAACACAATGACAGCCAGCGCCAGCCCCAGCCCCAGCAGGGCCAGACCGACCGTGGCGCCACAGCCCCGCGCCATGGCTCCGTAGCCCAGGAGGAGTGGGGAGGCCGGTGGGCAGACAGAGGGACAGATGGGTGGGCAGATGAAGGGACAAGAAGATGCACAGATAGACTCGAAGGTAATTGGACAGATGGACAAACAGGTGGTGCTGGAGACAGACACGAAGATGGATTGACAGACAGTCCAGATAGCTGGACAGAGAGGACAGTAAGAGAAAGATGGTCAGATAGAGACGGGCTTACAGATGGGGGACAGTTAGACAGGTCTGAACTGTGGGCTGCCAGATGGACAGATGGGTGAACGGTTAGATGGCTGGTGGCCGGCAGCTGTGGCAAGCTACTGCCTTCCCCAAGTGCACACTACGGAGTGGCCGAACTCACGCCTCAACTTCCAGTTTTCAGTTCATGCTTGTTCCTGGCAGGAGGCCAGTCAGCAAAGCGTCAGAGGGGAGTTTTCCTTGCCTAGTGAAGCCAGCTGCTGTGTTAACTCCCCCACTGGTGGTAGGTCCCAAGGCCCCGCCTGCTATCCACCAGAGCCCAGGGCCACATTGTCCCAATGTGCTTGAGAAGTGCCTGCTGCACTGTGGTTGCTAGGTGGGGGCAGGGCTCCCAAGAACCTCCACACCATTCCCTGGGTTCCCGGCAGCTCCCGGGAAAGCAGAGCTGGGGCCGCTCAACTCTCTCCTCCCGAACCGGCCAGGCTTCCCCTCTCCCAGAGTGGAGCCCCACCCCCAGCTCCCACCTCTATTCCTAACCCTCTCTGCATGGCCCAGCCCAGGCAGTGTCAAGGTGGAGCTGAACAGAGACAGAGGGAGAGGGACCCAAGGTGGTGTCACTCAGGGCCTGGGTTCAAGTTCCTATGCTTCTGCAGCCTGGCCTGGGTCCCCCAGTTCCCCAGGGTGACCAAGGGCTTCCCAGTCTGCACGGAGAACAGGCAGACTTGAGAGCACCAGACGCTGATGACTACAAGACGCTCATGTGGGGAATGCAGACAGACCATGCCTCTAGCCCTTGGCACCGGGACCATCCATGCCTGGGACTTGCTGTCCTGGAAATGCAGCATGGGCCTCCAGGGAGGGAGGCTGAGCTGCCCGGGTGCCGTGCCACGCCCCGCCTGCAACTCTTCCCCACCCTGGCTGCGGGTCTGCTTTCCTGAATCCAAATCCAATATTACAGTGTCCCCTCCTCTCTGGGGACACTGGCCTGGCCCTGTCCTCCCCAGGACTCAGGGTGCTTAACTGGGAGGCGACCAGGGGAGTGAGGACCCACTGAGGTGCTCCATTGACCAGGCTCAGCCGGGGTGCAGGCAATGTGGGCTGGACACCTTCCCACGCGGCCCCCCAAGTCCTCCCCGCTTCCTTCCCAGCTGAGCACTGCCGGCTCCAGATGTCTACAACTAGAGTCAGAGCCCTCAACCTGGACAGCAGAGAAGCTGAGGCACAGAGACAGACTGTGTCCTTACAGGCCACACAGCCTGCCAGGCCCCTATGTCCAGCCAGAGCCCCTGGTCAGCCTGGGCTGGAGTGGTTGTTTAGAGGCGGGCTGTTCCCATGGCTGCCTCTCGCAGTAGGGGGCCTGTGGACGCCTCCTCCCACCCCCACCCGACTCACAAGCCTCAGTGACATTGCTCAATCGGGAGCCAAAGCACATTCCTGGGCCCAGGCCAGGCCACCCACCCACCCGCTGCAGCCCTCGAAGCCCAGAGGCCAGGACAGCAGGGACAGTGGCGACAGCAGCTTGGGGGATGCCCCCCTCCTCTCCCCACCATCCTGGTCAGGCAGAGGCCAGGGTGCAAGGACTGCCTGAGCAAAGGCCCAGGGAAGGGAATGGGTGTCATTCTGGTCCTGGCTAGAGGCACAGTGAGGGACATCCCTGAATGTCCTTACTCAGGAAATGATGGGGGCAGGGGCGATGAGAAGGAAAGAGAGGATTTAAGTCCCCCACCCACCGAGGTAGTCCTGGGCTGAGCCCCATGAGACCTGGAGAACCATGGTGTGCCCCACCAGTGTGTCGGGTCCTGGAAGCCTCGTGGCCAGCTCTGACTTCTCTTGCTGCTGCACAACCCAGAGAAGGCCTGCCCCTCCAGCCTCAGTCTTCTCCCCTGCAAATGGGGCCACGGCCTTTCCTCTCAGGCTAAAATAAGGATTGGACCGGGTGCAGTGGCTCACCCCTGTAATTCTAGCACTTTGGGAGGCCGAGATGGAAGGACTGCTTAAAGTCAGGAGTTTAAGACCAGCCTGGTCAATAGAGTGAGACCCCATCTCTATTTGTTTAAATAAAATTTTTTAAAAATTACAAGGCCGGGCGCAGTGGCTCACGCTTGTAATCCCAGCACTTTGGGAGACTGAGGCAGGCAGATCACGAGGTCAAGAGATCGAGACCATCCTGGCCAACATGGTGAAACCCCATCTCTACCAAAAATACAAAAAGTTAGCTGGGCATGGTGGCACGCACCTGTAGTCCCAGCTACTTGGGAGGCTGAGGCAGGAGAATTGCTTGAACCCAGGAGGCGGAGGTTGCAGTGAGCCGAGGTCAGGCCACTGCACTCCAGCCTGGCGCCTGGTGATGGAGTGAGACTTTGTCTCAAAAAAAAAAAGGGCTGGGCGCGGTGGCTCATGCCTGTAATCCCAACACTTTGGGAGGCCGAGGTGGGTGGATCACGAGGTCAAGAGATTGAGACCATCCTGGTCAACATGGTGAAACCCTGTCTCTACTAAAAATACAAAAAATTAGCTGGGCATGGTGGCGCGTGCCTGTAATCCCAGCTACTCAGGAGGCTGAGGCAGGAGAATTGCCTGAACCCAGGAGGCGGAGGTTGCGGCGAGCCGAGATCGCACCATTGCACTCCAGCCTGGGTAACAAGAGCGAAACTCCGTCTCAAAAAAAAAGAATAATTACATAGGCCGGGTGCAGTGGCTCATGCCTTTAATCCCAGCACTTTAGGAAGCCGAGGCAGGTAAATTATTTGAGGTCAGGGGTTCAAGACCAGCCTGGTCAACATAGTGAAACAACATCTCTCATAAAAATTTAAAAGAACTAGCCAGGCATGGTGGCGGGCGCCTGTAATCCCAGCTACTCAGGAGGCTGAGGCAAGAGAATTGCTTGAACCCAGGAGGCAGAGGTTGCAATGAGCTAAGATCATGCCACTGCACCTCAACCTGGGCGACTGAGACTTTGTCTCAAAAAAAAAAATTAAGTAAATAAGGATTGAGGAGTCACTTGTACCCCAGTTAAGCCCACCTCCATCTCACCCCTGGGGAGTCCCAGAGGCAGAACCCTCCAGGCTCAGACCCAGTGGAACTCTACTCGGCAGGCACAAAACCCTGTTTGCCTGTGGGCCCTTTGCAATCACCAGGTTTTCAGGCTCCTGAAGAAGAGCCATGACGTGGTCCCTGGCTCCAGTGCCCCTGGTGATATCCAGGTGCTGGGCTGTGACCACCACCCCTCATCAGCCCACCTCCACCAGCCTTGCCCAGAACCCCGCCCCAGTGTTGGAAAACTTGTGTGCAGAGGACAAGGGAGCAGGCCCCGAGGGAGGCCTGGCGGGGCTGCCGATGGTGAAGGCCACCATGTCTAGCTGTTCCCTTCCAGACCCACTCCCTCTGGGCTGTGTCCCCAGCTGGGCCAAGCCCTGATCCCTGGGATCTGGAGACCTCTTCCAGTTTGCTGTTCCCTGAGAACCAGGCCTCCATCTGGAGAGGATCACAAGCTTGGGTTTCATTCTGGGCTTGCACTTGGAAAGCCCCTCCCAAGGGCTTGGCTCTGACTAGGATGTTTTGCTCCAGCCTCTTGCCCAATCCCCACTCCTCAGACCTCAGCTTCACCTCCCTGTGTCCTCGGCAGGGTGAGCTGGATGCCCGTGGGTCTGAGAAGGCGCCCGGGGTTCCCGGCATCAGCTGGCCACCCTCTGCCTAAGCGCTAGGGTTGTGGCGCCCTCTGGTGGCTGATCCTAGGTAGTGTCGCTGCCCTGCCCCAGGAAGGGAGGGCCTGTCCCCAAGTCCTAGGGCTCAGGGTTGGCAGGGGCAGGGCTTGGCGCAGACCTGCCCCGGCCCCCAGCCATGTGCCTGGCTCTCCCCATGCTGAAGATGCTGAGGCTCGTTCCAGCGCCCGCAGTGTGAAGATCTCCGAATCCCACATCTCCGTTCCTCCCCAGCCAGATGGCTCCATTTTACACACAGGACAGAGGCCCAGAGAGTGGGGAGCCAGGCCAGGGAGGCTGCCTGAAGCCTGGCACAGCAGCCTCATTTATTGTGTTGCTCTGCTGCTCACAGGGGAAGCACATCCCCCAAAGTCCCCTTCCTGGCCCTGGTGAGTATCTTGTCCCTGGATTGCTGGTCGGCCTTGTCCGCCCCAAGCACTCAGTAGCCAGCAGGCTCCCCGCCTTTCCTGGAGTCTGAGGCAGCTGCCCAGCCACCAGCCGTGCGGACGATGGCCTGCACCACAGCGATGAAGGAGGACGCGATCTTGGTGTCATGATGCCGGGCCTCCAGGGCTGCAGTCACTGCCTGGGGGTGGGAGGAGAGGGGAGGCCTGAGCAGTGCTCCAGATGCCACCTGAACCATGCCTGTGGTCACAGGCCTCAGCCCAGGTGGTGGTATTTGGGGTCAGGAGATCAGGAAGAGCAGGTTGGGACCTGTTGGGTCTCGTTGGAGCAGGCGGCTTGGCCCTCACGGCACAGGAGCTCTAGATGGCCCAGGTACCAGACAGAGGACACCAACCATTGTCCACTGTGTGATGATCCAGGCCTCCAGCCCAGGATGCCCTGTGGCCCCACACCGTGACTCAGTTTCCCCAATCCCCAGCCCACCTGGTCAATGTTTCTCTCCACTGTCGTGACGTTGGGCAGAAGCTGGTTGTGCAGCCGGGGCTCCTCCACGGCCCGCTTCACGTCATAGCCAAACCAGAGGTGGTAGATGATGGCCTGGGGCATGGGGGCGTGATCAGCATGGCCTGGGGGCTGGGTGGGTCGGGCAGGGCCAGGGAGGGAAGGGGTGACACATACCAGTGCTGTGGCCGTAGTGATCTGTGTACCCCCAGAAGCTCCCACCACCATCCGGACCTGGCCGTCCTTGCCCACCATGATTGTCGGACACATGGATGAGAGTGGTTGCTTCCCTGTGGCCAACGGGAGAAGACAGGGATGCCGGTCAGCTGCCTGCCCAGACACCTGTCCCTCTCCACCCCAGTCCCTCACCCCCGGACCTCCACCCCATACCTGGATGAATGAAATTTGTGGGTGAGGGGGGCACCCCAAACTCGTTGATGATGTTGGGAGAGCTAAAGTCGTCCATTTCGTCATTGAACAGAATGCCGCTGACCGGGGAGCGGACCTTGGAGCCAAAGCTACAGCCCAGCCAGATCAGACAGTGCCCAGCCTCGCTTGGCCCAGCCTGGTCCCATCCACCCACTGAGGCTCAAACATACTCCCTGTGAGGCCCAGAGCAAGCTACCAAGGCAGGGCCTCAGTTTCCCACCAGGATAAAGGTGATGTAGCCACCTTTCTGGATAAGTGGGCAGTCTCTGGGCCACCCGCCCCTGGCCCTGCCCCACCCCAGCGGCCCAGCAGCCCCTACTAGAGGTTGATGGTGCTGGTGGCAGACACAGCACTGCCGTCCTCTGCGATGACAGACAGATGGGCGGTGCCCCCGTCATCCGGCGTGTAGAACTCGGGCTCGTAGTAGGAGGTCGGGTGGGTGGTGTCATCAGAGATCTGAGCCCGGAGCTGGGCAGCGAAGAACTCAGAGGTCATGTTGTGGACCACCTGCCGAGACCCCAGAGCTGGCCTGAGGAGGTGGGGAGGGAGGGTGGGGAGGGGGCACAGGGTTGTGGAAGCAGGTCTCAGAAGGTCCCCGACTGGCTCTGACCACAACCCTCCGGCACCCACAGGCTTCCGTGGCTCCCCAGGGCCCAAGGGCAGGCCCAGCCACCTTTCGTGACCTGTCTGACTCCCTGTCTCCAGCCCCTGTGTTTGTCGAGTTCCAGCAACTCTGAATGTCTGTCTGCCCGGCCCTCAGCCTCGAGACCTTTAGTGCATTCGATCAGTCGTTCACTCACGCAGATGTTTCTAGAGCTTGCATTGCATGCCTGGCACTGAGGAATCAACAAGGAACAGACACTTAGGTCTCTGCCCTCATGCCAGAAAAAACAAATGCACACGGGGAAAGTGCCGAAACCACAAGCCAGGTAAGGGGAATGGAGAGGCACAGGTATAGACAGAGTGGTCAGGGAGGGCTTCTCAGAGGAGGCAATGTCTGAGAAGAGCCTGGAATGCGGCTTAAATGATCAGTGCAAGGTAAGGGGAATGCAGAGGCATGAGGTATGGACAGAGTGGTCAGAGAGGGCTTCTCAGAGGAGGGAATGTCTGAAAAGAGCCTGAAATGCAGCCTCAATAGTCAGCACAAAGGCCCTGAGGCAGGTGGTATAGGCTGGTGAGCGACAGGCAGAGTGTGAATGGGGTGAAGGGGAGAAGAGGATGCAGATGCAGCCTGGGGCCCCTCCCACAGGACCTCCTAGGTCCCATAAGGACTTTGGCTTTTGCTCTGTGCCACACAGGCTTAGGGCAGAGGGTGAGTAGGCTGGGGAATGTTTTCACAGGGTCCCTCTGGTGGCTGTGAGGGGGATAAGGGTAAAGTCCAAAGGCTGCGGTGTCAACCAGGCGAGAGATGATGGTTTGCCCTGGGTAGGACAAAGAGAAGAATTGAGGATGGCCCCGACTAGGGAGGTAAACCCCGCAGAAGGGGCAGGTGTGGGGACCATCAGGAGCTTGATTCTGTATACTTCATCAGACCTGAAAAGCATGGGTGCACGGAGAAGCATGGCCCATGTGTGTGGAGTTCACGGGCAAGGGCGGGCTGAGAGATGAACATGGAGGTATTGACATTGAGCGGCTGCTGAACGCCACGAGCCTGGCCAGGGTCCTCAAGGCAGTGATGAGGGCTGACCAAGAGGAGAGGAGGAGGTGAGGGGGCAGACAGGATGGGCCCGGGAGGCCAAAGAGAGTGCCTCAAGGGAGTTTCAGCAACAGCCCACAGACTAGCTGGCCAACGTCAGGGAAAGCTGTTCCGTCTGAATCTGTTCCCAAGGAAACAGAAAGGCAAGTCCAGGACGTGAGACATTTTCCAAGATGACTGCCCCGGCTTTAAAAATCAACAAAACAGGCTGAGCAGGCCGGGCACAGTGGCTCACGCCTGTAATCCCAGCACTTTGGGAGGCCGAGGTGGGTGGATCACCTGAGGTCGGGAGTTTGAGACCAGTCTGACCAACATGGAGAAACCCTGTCTCTAATAAAAATACAAAATTAGCCAGGTATGGTGGCTCAGGTCTGTGATCCCAGCTACTCGGGAGGTTGAAGCAGGAGAATCACTTGAACCTGGGAGGCAGAGATTACAGTGAGCCAAGATCGCACATTGTACTCCAGCCTGGGCAACAAGAGTGAAACTCCATCTCAAAACAAAAAGAAAAAAAACAGTCTGAGTGTGGTGGTTCACACTTGTAATCCCGGCACTTTGGGAGGCTGAGGTGGGATTTGAGCCCCGGAGTTTGAGACCAGGCTGAGCAACATGGCAAGACCCTGACTCTAAAAAAAATACAAAAATTAGCCAGGTGTGAGGGCATGTGCCTGTGCTCCCAGCTGCTTGGGGGCCTGAAGTGGGAGGATTTCTTGAGCCCTGGAGGTTGAGGCTGTAGCTGAGATCACACCACTGCACTCCAAACTGGATGACAGAGACTCTCCAAACAAAAACAAAACAGCCGAGGGCACCTACAGTAGGTAAAGAGAAGGGACACAGATGTGTCACCCGGATATCCTGCTGTGGTATGTTCAAGTCCTCACTCTTGGGAGACACACCCCGAAGTGTGACATCAGCAACCTGTCTAATTACTCAGAGAAAACATGAATACCAATAGATGTGGGTGGAGACAGAGACAGGAAATCTGGCAGAAACGTCCACACTGCACACTCCAGAGAAAGGGAACGTTGACGCTGCATGGTTTTGTTTGTTTGTTTTATATTTTTGTAGGTGTGAAAATTTGCAAAATGAAAACTTGAGGAGAGTGTGGTGAGCTGTGTGAGATGCTGCTGATGGGGAAACTGAGGCTGGACATGGCGATCTGGTGGCATGGGGATAGAGCAGGAGGCGTTAGCCTGAAGGGAGAGAAGACGTAGCCCGGCCATGTTTGCTCTAAGAGGAGCAGAGGACAGAAGGAGGCAGGAGATGGAAGTTTTTGGAACAACAACAGCTGCCTTTCTTTCAGGAATTATCCATTATAAAGGGGTAAATGCCAGGCGTGGTGGCTCATGCCTGTAATCCCAGCACTTTGGGAGGCTGAGGCAGGTGGATCACCTGAGATCAGGAGCTCGAGACCAGGCTGGCCAACATGGTGAAACCCCATCTCTACTAAAAATACAAAAAATTAGCTGGACGTGGTGGCACACACCTGTAGTCCCAGCTACTTGGAAGGCTGAGGCAGGAGAATTGCTCAAATGTGGGAGGCTGAGGTTTCAGTGAGCTGAGATCATGCCACTGCACTCCAGCCTGGGCGACAGAGTGAGACTCTGTCTCAAAAAAATAAAAAATAAGGCTGGGCGCGGTGGCTCACGCCTGTAATCCCAGCACTTTGGGAGGCCGAGGCGGGTGGATCACGAGGTCAAGAGATCGAGACCATCCTGGTCAACATGGTGAAACCCCATCTCTACTAAAAATACAAAAAAAAATTAGCTGGGCATGGTGGCATGTGCCTGTAATCCCAGCTACTCAGGAGGCTGAGGCAGGAGAATTGCTTGAATCCAGGAGGCAGAGGTTGCGGTGAGCCGAGCTCGCGCCATTGCACTCCAGCCTGGGTAACAAGAGCGAAACTCCGTCTCAAAAAAAATAATAATAATAAATTAAAATTTAAAAATAATAAAAAAAATTATAAAGGGGAAAATGGTCAGAGGCAGAGAGGAGCATTGCAGGAACAGCACACTGAGCCAGTAAGTGGATAAAAGAGCTGACTTTAGCCAAAAGGGAGGGCAGAGGGACACGCTGTAGTGGTCCTGTCCCCTCAGAGAGACAAGACACCAGGTCACTGGCTGCAGGGGAGTCAGAGGTGCAGAATGCTCACGGGGAAAGAGAAGACACCTCCCGGGCAGCTGAGGCCCCTCCTGGGAGGTCACAGGTCAGTGTGGGGGGGTCTGCAGGTCTGCCCGGGAATGCCAAGGACCTGAGTAAGTAAGGAGGGGTGTGAGGATCCTCAGTGGGAAGGGATATGGCAGGGGTCTCATAGGGACCCAGCATGGAGCTGGGGCACCTAGTGAATACATGAGTCAGGCGGTACAGGGCTGAGGGTGGCATCTGGGAAGCATTAGTCTGGAGTGACAGGGAGTGGGTGGCCAAAGTCTCTGTCCACCTGGCCCTCTCCCTCTCGCCCATCCTTCTCTTATTTATTTTATTTTATTTATTTATTTATTTTTGAGACAGTCTCACTCTGTCACCCAGGCTGGAGTGTAGTGGTGTGATCTTGGCTGACTGCAACCTCCGCCTCCCAGGTTCAAGGAATTCTCTGCCTTGGCCTCCCGAGTAGCTGGGATTACAGGTGCATGCCACCACATCCGGCTAATTTTTGTATTTTTAGTAGAGACGGGGTTTCACCATCTTGGCCAGGCTGGTCTTGAACTCCTGACCTCGTGATCCATCCGCCTCAGCCTCCCAAAGTGCTGGGATTACAGGCATGAGCCACCGCAGTTGGCTTCACCCATCCTTCTCATCATGCCCGAGGGCTGCAGTGCCCCCATACATTCCTCACTTCAGCACTGAGCACTCGAGACCCACAGTATGGGCAAAGGCCCTGGGGTAGGAATGTAGCCACTAACTACCCAAACTGTGAGTTCTGTGGGGCAGAGGCCAAGACTGGGGGTCACCCACCAATCCATCCCAGCACACAGTAGGCCTGCAATCAAAGTTTGTGGCAGGAATGGATTCATAAAGCAAATGTGAGGCTGCAGCAGCCCTGGGAAGCCCAGCTGGTGCCGCTATAGCAGGCCACACCCCTTACCTTAGTTATATTCACAAACTTGGGGTCCCCAAGCAGCGTCCTCTTGGCGTAGGCAAACCGGAAAGCCTCTATGATGCGGTGGTACGTCAGGCCCTTCTGCTGAGGGGTCTCCACGCTCGCCTGGGAGAAGTTGTACCCTGGTTGATGAGAGCCAGGTGCACGTTGGTGATCCCCAGGGGCTCAGAGGGCCTCAGATGGTTAACAGCTCCCTCAGCCACTTTGCCCACCTCAAGGAGCATTTTTTTTTTTTAAGACGGAGTCTCACTCTGTTCCCCAGGCTGGAGTGCAGTGGTGCGATCTTGGCTCACTGCAACCTCTGCCTCCCAGGTTCAAGTGATTTTCCTACTTCAGCCTCCCAAGTAGCTGGGACTCCAGGCACCTGCCAGCACGCCCGGCTAATTTTTGTATTTTTAGTAGAGACAGGGTTTCACTATATTGGCCAGGCTGGTCTCAAACTCCTGACCTCATGATCCGCCTGCTCGGCCTCCCAAAGTGCTAGGGTTACAGGCGTGAGTCACCACACCTGGCTTCAAGGAGCATTTAATAATCAATAGCAGCAGCTGCTTCAGAAGGCTGTGGTGAGAGTGAAGTAAGGTGAGCGCTTCCTGTGCCTGGACCTCAGGTCACACATCAGCTCTGGCCATGCAGTGACCAAGTGGTGGGGACACCACTGGACCAGGGATGCCCTCTGGACCAGGCCCTGCAGCCCTGAGCTCCTGCACCTCTCTCCCTCCTGACGACTCCTGTTCCTCCAGCCCTTGAGCATTGCCTTCTTCATCCCTGGTCACTCTGCAATGCCTCCTGCAGGACGTGGCAAGCTGTGACGCAGGGGCACTCCTCGGGAGCTCAATGATGGAAAGACGAGGCATGGGGGGACCCGGCCATCAGGAATGCAGCAGGGGTGGGGCTGGGGAGAGACAGGCTGTGTCACGGGCCGTGCTGAAGAGCCGTGGTGGGACCACTCACCTTTGAGGATGTTGAGGATGAGGGCCAGCACAGGCCCGCTGAGTGGTGCGTTGGGCATGTAGAGCACCGCGTCTCCCAGGCTGATGTTCAGCGGGTGCTCGATCAGCTCAGCACGGTAGTTGTTCAGGTCCTCAGCTGTCATGATGCCCCCTGCAATGCGACAGCAGCTCGCATGGGCGCAGGAATGGGGCTGCACCATCACGTGGGGGATGGGGCCACAGCAGTGGCGTTGGGGTCAGGCAGGGCTACACCATGGTGGTGGGGAAAAGCCTGCACCCTGCAGGGGAGGACAGAGTGCACTACTGGAGGGGCGGGACTGTGCCCTGGGAGGGGGCCACAGGCAACCTCACCCCCTTGGGATCCTCACCCCCTCCTGAGCTTGTCTCCCTGACACTGCTCACCCCACAGCTGGGCCCGGGCCATCTGCCCTCCGCCTGCTTGGCTCACGGGCTTCCTGGCTGCCTTCTCTCCTCTGTGGCCAGAGAGGTTTTTTTTTTTTTTCTTTTTAGAGATGGGATCTTGCTGTGTCACCCAGGTTGGAGTGCAGTGGCTTAATCATAGCCTTAAACTCCTGGGCTCCAGTGATCCTCCAGCAGGTCCTCCCCAGCAGCTGAGACTACAGGCGGCAACACACTCAGCAAATTCTAACTTTTTTGTAGGGTCTTGCTCTATTTCTTTTCACTATGCTTTAAAGTTATGTTTTATGGTTCCCCACCCCCACCCCCACTATATATATGAGACTCTAGTCTCGATTTTGTTTTTGTAGTTTCACTGTCTTGTGCAGGCTTGTCTTGGACTCCTGACTTTAAGTTCTACCTCAGCCTCCCAAAGTGGGATTACAGGCATGAGACGCCAACTTGGCCTCAGAGGGCCTTTTCTCGTTTTTTTTTTTTGAGATGGAGTCTCACTCTGTCACCCAGGCTGGAGTGCAGTCAGTGGTGTGATCTCAGCTCACTGCAGCCTCTGCCTCCTTGGTTAAAGCGATTCTCCTGCCGCAGCCTCTCGGTTAGCTGGGACTACAGGCACAAGCCATCATGCCCAGCTAATTTTGGATTTTTTTCTTTTTTTTTTGAGACAGAATCTTGCTCTGTTGCCCAGGCTGAAGTAAAGTAGGCGTGATCTCGCCTCATTGAAACCTCTGCCTCCCGGGTTCAAGCAATTCTCCTGCCTCAGCCTTCAGAAAGGCTGGGACTACAGGTGCGTACGCCACCATTCCAGGCTAATTTTGTATTTTTAGTAGAGATGGGGGTTCACCATGTTGGCCAGGCTGGCCTTGAACTCCTGACCTCAGATGATCCACCCGTCTTGGCCTCCCAAAGTGCTGGGATTACAGGCGTGAGCCACCATGCCTGGCTCAGAGGGTCTCTAAGGGGAGAATTCCTGCTTCGGTCTCCCTGCTGCTTAGCCTCTTCTCATGATGAATGGATAGAGGGAGGGAGAGAGGCTCTTAATTCTCCCGGAGTCAACTCCACACAGACAGGGTATTGGCATGCCAGTTTCCAGCCTCAGTGGTGCAGGTCAACATGCTAATCACCCTCCTCCATGAAACAGTGACAAGAATTACCTGAAGAAAGCCACAGCCAAGCGCCGGGCCCCTGCCCTACAAAGCCCCTTCCCCATGCCTCTTGCAAGGTGACTCTCATCCCTTGGGACCCTCCTGGTGAATCAAAGTCCCCTCTCTCTGGGTCTTAGCCCAGCTGTTCCTTTGCTCGGAATCCTTTCCTCTCTCTGCCTAACAAAGTTATCTGCAGCCCAGCCACCTCCTTCTCCAAGAAGTCCTCCTGGATCTTCAGGTTGTATTCTAGTGCTTCCCTAGCCCTGGCTCTTGCCTACACCTGCATTTACCCCACCAGGGACTTGCTCTCCTGGACTGCATGGCCTCTCTTGGCTTTGATATACCAGGAACTATGGATTCACATGGCCAGCCACTGACCAGGAAATTCCTGCAGGCTCAGGGAGGACGGGGGTACTGTGGGGCTCTGGGCCCCAGCCGAGGGTTTCCAATGCAGGGTTCCTCACCCAGGCCCCTGAGGTTACCCACTCACCGGCCGCCTGGATGTCCTTCACAATCTGGGCTGTGAGGCTGCCGTTGTAGAAGGCCTGGGCGCCCTCGATGGCCAGCGTCTCGTAGGTGTCAGCCAACTGCGGCAGGGTCAGTCTCTCCCCCTCCCGAAGCACCTTTCCATCCCGGCAGAACACCTCACTGGGGCAGGGGGCGCTCACGTGAGGCAGAAGGTGGGGTGGACTCAGTTAGACTGCCCCCCCCGACCCACCCACATAGGGGAATGGAACAGAGCTGGGGCAGTACCCGTTACAGGTGGGTGTCTCCATCACCCAGCGCTCGTCCTCCCAGCCTCCTAGTGTCCCCTGCCACTCAGGACACATGGCCGGCCACAGTGGCCACTGGGACCCCAGGCTCAGAATGCATCCCCACACATGGTGGGAAGTGTCTGCATCTCCTCATCCCATTACCAGCGCAGGGTTCCAAAGGCAGAGGGCCGCTCCACTGCCACTCAGGGACTGCAGGGGCCTTGGGCTGTGGGGGCCCTGCCTGTGTCGGGGACCACACCCACAGACATACCACAAGACAGGCTGCTGCTCGATGACGGCCCGCTTGTTTTCCAGAGCTGCTGCCAAGCCCTTGCCCACGGGGAAGCCCTGGCGGGCCAGCTGGATGCTGGGCTGGAAGAGGCGAGCCCAGGGCAGCCGCCCATGCCGCTGGTGCGCCAGCTCATAGCCTCGGATCTCTCCAGGCACAGCCACCGACAGCCCCCCTGGGGAAAGACAGCCACAGTTAGCAGCCCTGAATGACGGACATGGGAATCTCTCACAGGCGGCATCCCAGGCACATTCCCTGACTCGTTTTACAGTTGGGGCGATGAGGTTTAGGAGGAAAGATTTATTTTTTCTTTTTTGAGATGGGGTCTTGCCGTCTTGCCCAGCCTGGTCTGAACTCAAGTAATCCTCCCACCTCAGCCTCCTGAGTAGCTGAGATTATAGGCATGAACCAGCATGTCCAGCAGAAGGGGATTTTTTTTTTTTTTTTTTTTTTTTTTTTTTTTTGAGATGGAATCTCGCTCTGTCACCAGGCTGGAGTGCAGTGGTGTGATCTTGGCTCACTGCAACCTCCGCCTCCCGGGTTCAAGCGATTCTCCTGCTTCAGCCTCCCAAGTAGCTGAGACTACAGGTGCAAGGCACCACACCTGGCTAATTTTTGTATTTTTAGTAGAGACGGGGTTTTTACCATGTTGGCCCAGATGGTCTCGATCTCTTGACCGAGAAGGGGATTTTTAAGGTCATGTCTGGGCTCGGCAGGCAGGAGTGCGCATGGACCAGGGATGTCTGATGAGGCCACAGCGGGGGAAGCGGTAGCACGCAGCTGGGTTTTGCTGTCCCAGGATTAGGTGTCTGTCTGTGCAGGTGCCTACATGTCTGAAATCCTGTGCCAGGCCAGACCCCCTCCCATCTCGCCGACCACAAGGCCTTATTCTGTAAGACTCATGGGCTCTACCAGAATGTGCTAAAGAAAGAGCAGGTGCCGCCCTGACCCAGTTCAAGCACAGGCCACCCTCCAGACCCACCCAGTCCCAAGAAAGGGCACCCTTCCTCTTTTCTACTGCTCCCGAAGCAAGACCTGAGCCTTAATCACTGTCCTGTCCCCTCTCCCAGCCTCAGTTTCTCCATCTGACTATAAGGGTTTTTGTTTGGTTGGTTTTTTGAGATGGAGTCTTGCTCTGTTACCCAGGCTAGAATGCAGTGGCACAATCTTGGCTTACTGCAACCTCCACCTCCCGGATTCAAGCAATTTTCCTGCCTCAGCCTCTTGAGTAGCTGGTATTACATGGGCATGCCACCATGCCCAGCTAATTTCTGTATTTTTAGTTGAGACAGGGTTTCACTATGTTGGCCAGGCTAGTCGTGAACTCCTGACTCCAGGTGATCCACCCGCCTCAGCCTCTCATTTTGCTGGGATTACAGGCGTGAGCCACCGTGCCAGCCTTTTTTTTTTTTAACTTTTTAGAGACGGGGTCTCACTATGTTGCCCAGGCTGGAGTGCAGTGGCTATTCACAGGCGCGATCCCACTACCGATCAGCACGGGAGTTTTGACCCGCTCCGTTTCCGACCTGGGCCGGTTCACCCCTCCTTAGGCAACCTGGTGGTTCCCTGCTCCTGGGAGCTCACCATATTGATGCCGAACTTAGTGCGGACACCTGATGGGCATAGCGCACTACAGCCCAGAACTCCTGGGCTCATGAGATCCTCCTGACTTGGCCTCCCAAAGTGCTAGGATTACAGGAGTGAGCTGTTGAGCCCACCCATCCTCCAACCTTTATCCCACAATCCATTCTGCCTCCTTTGAGCTATACCCCTGGGTGGACAGTGGCTTCCCCTCAGGTACCTGGGCAATTTGGGGGCCTCCTCGCCACTAAGACCAGATTAGAAAAGAGAGACTCTGGCTGGGCTCGGTGGCTCACACTTGTAATCCCAGCACTTTGGGAGGCCGAGGCAGGCGGATCACAAGGTCAAGAGATTGAGACTATCCTGGCCAACATGGTGAAACCCCATCTCTACTAAAAATATAAAAATTAGCCAGGTGTGGTGGTGCATGCCTGTAATCCCAGCTACTCAGGAGGCTGAGGCAGGAGAATCAATTGAACCTGGGAAGCAGAGGTTGCAGTGAGCCAAGATCACGTCACTGCACTCCAGCCTAACAACAGAGTGAGACTCTGTCTCAAAAAAAAAAAAAAAGAGATTCCACCTCATACCTCACGCTCTAGAGTGCTATCCCCACAAATGAACAAATGAATGAACTGAATAGGATGCCCATTAAGAAGGCAGGGTATAGAGAACCTGGGTTCAATTTTAGCTTCACTACCTCCCAGCTGTGTGACCTCAGCTAATTTGCATGACTTCTCTGGGCCTCAGCATCCCCATCTGTAAAATGGGAATCCACACAGCATCCCCCACCTCAAAGGAGCAGGGAAGGGTATGAGGCGCTCATAGGTGAAAAGCACAGAGCAGAGTGCAGGCCCCAGTGAGCCCTGGTCCATGAGGGCTGTTAGCGTAATAATTATTCTCCCCATGTGCTGCACAGCGTGGCCCCAGAGGCCTTGAGAGAAATAACAGAAGCACCCAGTCCTTTACTCTGCTGATGATGGTCCTGACAACTCATTGTGGGAGGGTGCTATGGGGCCAGGAAGGGATGAGGGGTGTTAGAACTTCCCGTGGACCCTGACAAGGCCAGGCTCCAGTGGGCAAGACCCCTCCCCATGGCTCGGCCGGCTCTGCACCCACGCCCCAAGCCTGCAGGCGGCTTACCCTCCTGGGACTGTTCCGAGCTGTTGAACATGTTAGGAAAGGCCAGCCTAGGGGCCACCTCGCGGGCATTGATGACCTCAGCTCTTCCTAGAAGGAGAAGCAGGTAGGCAGGCAGACTCACTCAAACCCTTCATGCCGCGTGAGCTGTGCCTCCACCCAACCCACACCCCCGACCCCTCTCCCTCGCCCCTCCCAGAAGTACTCACGAGTGCTGCTGTTGTAGATGGTGAGGAACAGGCCGCCCCCAATGCCCATGCTGTGGGCGTTCATGAGCCCCATGCACAACAGGGCGGCAATGGCTGCGTCTACCGCAGAGCCACCGTCCCGCAGTGCGTCCCTGCCATGGGGTACATGAAGGGGTGAGAACCTGCAGGCTTCCATCCTGGCCCTGCTTACACACCCTGCTGCCCATCTCCCCAAAGGAGGATGGAAGAGAAGTCCATTTGAGTTTTCAGGTTTCTGCTTTATTCTTTTTTTTTTTTCTTTTGAGACAGAGTCTTGCTCTGTTGCTCAGGCAGGAGTGCAGTGGTGTGATCTCAGATCACTGCAGCCTCAACCTCCTGGACCCAACTGACCCTCCCACCTCAGCTTCCCAAGTAGCTGGGACTATGGGGACATGCCACCATGCCTGGCAAATTTTTTGTTTGTTTTGTTTTTTTGAGACAGAGTCACCCAGGCTGGAGTGCAATGGCATGATCTCAGCTCACTGCAACCTCCACCTCCCTGGTTCATGTAATTCTCCTGCCTCAGCCTCCCAAGTAACTGAGATTACAGGTGCATACCACCATACCTGGCTAATTTTTTTGTATTTTTTAGTAGAGATGGGGTTTCACTACATTGGCCAGATTGGTCTCGAACTCCTGACCTTGTGATATGCCCGCCTCAGCTTCCCAAAGTGCTGGGATTACAGACATGAGCCACCGTGCCTGGCTGTTCTGTTTTTTTTTTGTAGAGACGGGGTTTCGCCATGTTGCCCAGGCTGTCCAAGAACTCCTAGGGTCAAGTGATCCCCACCTTGGCCTCCCAAAGTGCTGGTATTACAAGTGTGAGCCACTGTGCCTGGCCTTTGTTTTATGAGACAGGGTCTCACTTTGCCACCGAGGATGAAGTGCAGTGGCACGGTCACTGCTCAATGAAGCCTTGACCTTCTGGGCTCAAGCAATCCTCCCACTTCAGCCTCCTGAGTAGCTGGGACTGTAGGTATGAACCACCACACTTGGCAATTTTTTGTCTTTTTTGTAGAGACAGGGTCTCCCTATGTTGCCCAGGTTGATCTCGAACTCATGGGCTCAAGCAATTTTCCTGCCTTAACCTCCCAAAGTAGTGGGATCACAGTTTTCCTCTTTTTCTTTTTCTTTTTCTTTTTTTTTTCTGAGATGGAATTTCACTCAGTCGCCCAGAGTGCAGTGGTGTGATCTCAGCTTAGTGCAACCTCCGCCTCCTGGATTCAAGCAATTCTCCTGCCTCAGCCTCCCGAGTAGCTGGGAATACAAGTGCCCACCACTCCTGGCTAATTTTTTGTATTTTTAATAGAGATGAGGTTTCACCATGTTGGCCAGGTTGGTCTCAAACTCCTGACTTTGGGTGATCCACCCACCTTGGCCTCCCAAAGTGCTGGGATTACAGGTGTGAACCACCGCGCCCAGCCAGTTTCCTCTTTTTCTTTTTTGTTTTTGAGACAGAGCTTCGCTCTTGTTGCCCAGGCTGGAGTGCAATGGCATAATCTCAACTCACAGCAACCTCCACCTCCCAGGTTCAAGTGATTCTCCTGCCTCAGACTCCCACGTACATGGAATTACAGGCATGCACCACCACACCCAGCTAATTTTGTGTTTTCATTAGAGACAGGGTTTTTCCATGTTGGTCAGGCTGGTCTCGAACTCCCAACCTCAAGTGATCCACCACCTTGGCCTCCCAAAGTGCTGGGATTACAGGCGTGAGCCACTGTGCCCAGCCAGTAGCTTAGTTTTCTCTTTTTCAAGCAAACAAATGTACATGACTTTTATAATTGGGACAAAAAGGGAAATTGCTATATTTTATTAATAACTTTTTTTCTGGCTGGGGACGGTGGCTTACACCTGTAATCTCAGCACTTTGGGAGGCCAAGGTGGAGGATCACTTGAGGGCAAGAGTTCAAGACCAGAAGTTCAAGACCCGAGCAATATAATGAGACCTCATCTCTACAAAACAGTCTTTTTAAATTAGTCAGGTATGATGCACACCTGTAGTCCTAGCTACTCAGGAGGCTGAGGTGGAAGGATCACTTAAGCCCAAGAGTTCAAAGCTGCAGTGAGCTATGATCATGCCACTGCACTCTAGCCTGGGCAACAGAACAAGACCCTGTCTCAAAAAGACAAAAACAACATTTTTTCTGTTTAAGTCTTTAGGAGGGAACTGATCTTTGCATATAACATGAAATGAGTCTAAAAGAATAAAACAGTAGAGACCACAGCTGACATCTCTAATCCCAGTACTTTAGGAAGATGAGGCGGGAGGATCACTTAAACCCAAGAGTTTGAGGCCGCAGTGGGCTATGATCACTGCCCTATACTCCAGCCTGGGCAACAGAGTAAGACCCCATCTTTAAAAAGAGAAATAAACTGGGCACAGTGGCTCACACCTGTAATCCCAGCACTTTGGGAGGTCGAGATGGGTGGATCACCTGAGGTCAAGAGTTCAAGACCAGCCTGGCCAACAAGGTGAAACCCTATCTCTATTAAAAACACAAAAATTAGGCCAGGCATAGTGGCTCACGCCTGTTATCCCAGCACTTTGGGAGGCCGAGGTGGATGAATCACAAGGTCAGGAGTTCAAGACCAGCCTAGCCAACATAATGAAACCCCATCTCTACTAAAAATACAAAAATTAGCTGGGCGAGGTGGTGCATGCCTGTAGTACCAGCTACTCAGGAGACTGAGGCAGGAGAATCACTTGAACCTGGGAGGTGGAGGTTGCAGTGAGCCGAGATAGCACCACTGCACTCCAGCCTGGGTGACAGGGCAAGACTCTGTCTCGGAAAAAAAAAACCAAACACACACACACACAAATTAGCTGGGTGTAGTGGCACACACCTGTAATCCCAGCTACTTGGGAGACTGAGGCACGAGAATCGCTTGAACTTGGGAGACGGAGGTTGCAGTGGACTGAGATCGCGCCACTGCACTCCAGCCTGGGCAACAGAGCGAGACTCTGCCTCAAAATAAATAAATAAATAAATAAATATAAAAAGCAAAAAAAAATAACAACCAAACCACAAAACAGTAGAGTTTATCTAAAGAGACAGAGACTCTTAAAACTGAGAAAAGGGGCCCTGCTGGGCTCTGGGAGACCCGCATCCTGCTCTCGGGGTCACCTTCCCCTTCCCAGAGTGTACTGAGAGAACTCAAGCAAAGAACAGGTAGTCTATGCACATGGGATACCCCATGTCCAGGCAGCCTGCTTATATGTGGGGAAACTGAGTCTCAGAGGGGCGAAGGTATTGCCCAGGTTCGTTTGCCCAGTTTCCAGGGCCCATGCCCCCATGCCCTGTCCCACTCACCTCCCAATCTCCGAGCAGCGCTTGGCATCCGCAGCCACGGCAGCCCTGGCATACACGTGGTTGGCAGGTTCCTTGGAGGCGGAGGGCAGCCAGAGACAGAGGCCAATAACGACCAGCACCAGGACCACGGCCAGCAGGCCCAGCACCACAAACTGCTTCTTCATGGCTCTGCTACATCCACGGGGTAAGGAGCAGGGTCAGGGCGAGCCTCAGACATCCCTGGCCCCTCCCTAATAGGGCACAGTCTAACGTAGGGCCTCAGAAACACAAGCCCTGTGTCTCCTTTCCACCTCCCAGAACACGTGCAGGCCGTCCGGCCCCCAGACCTTTGCCCAGGCCATGCCTTCTGCCAGGAGCTCCGGGCCTCATCACTGCCCTCCCAAATCCTCCCTGCTTATCTTCAGAGCCCATCCTGGTAAGAACCCCATCTCCATCAGGGGCCCTTCCTGGGAGCCCCCAGACCTCCACACCCCTCTTTCTGCAAGGCCTTGCCTACCTCCTCACAGTGCTGAGCTTCACTGCTTAGCGAGAAGCTCCTGTAGGGGACAGGCCTGGCCTGGTTTCTCCTGTGTCCCCCACCTCAGCCCAGAGCCTGGCATTGTCCAGGAGCCCCTGAGAACCCTTCACTCCACCTGGAGCATGGGGTTTAGCTTCCATAGTGCCCACAATGGGAGCACCCCACAGTCTTCCCCTGAAATCAGCAGATTCGCAGCCACAGGGCCAGGACTTCCTGTCCAGCAGCAGATGGGGCCCCTGCCTTGCCTGGGGCGTTGGCCATGAAAGATGGAAGGATTTGGTGGAAACAGCTGAGGATATCACTGGGGTCTCCCTCACACTCTGCAGGAGCCTGTAGCCACAGACTCTTCTTCAGAGACTCACCAGTCAGGCAGCCTTCTCGTTCTCCTGAAGGTCAAGGGCGGTTACCGGAAGCATGCGTAGCCCAGTTCTTTCTGGGGGGCTCAATGTGACCTCCTTCTGCCTCTAGCTGGTTTCTCTGCCTCCAGTGGAAGTCTGGAGCCAAAGAGGCTGTCAGTAACACACTTGTTTCCAAGAATTCTCCCAGCATGTTTCCCAGGCACAGACCAAAGAGGGTTCTGTACAGAGCAGGGCAGAAAGGGGACAGGGCATTCCTGCAAAAGCCCAGGATGTGCATGTGGTAAGCATGGCAAAGGGGGCCCAGGGGGCAGAGCCAGCCTGCCCTGCTCTGAGGCTGGACTTGCCACTCACCTGCCGTGGGGCCTCAGGCAAATCACTTAACGGTCCAGCCTGGCTGACGGTAGCACCTCGCTTGCCTTGCTGCTGGGAGTGTTGTGAATAGGGTAGGTTAGACTATGGGAAGGGCTCAGTGAATGGTGGCTGCGAATATCATAATGGCTGTGAATATCATCATGGTTGCACTGGGGACACCCCAGGAGGCCTGAGTGGCACAAGTCTCTTGCTGTCTGTTATGTCCCCTGTGGACCCATTCTGGGTTGTGCAGTGAGGGACAGCAGTGACCCTTATGAAGTCTCATGGCTATGGCAGCAGGTGACAGGTATGACCCCAACAGGGAAGAGGGATGTGGTGACAGAGGTGGGGGTTCCCTCTCCCACACTCAGTTCCCCACAAAGGGCAGTGTCCGCCAGCAAGCCCCTCCAATGAGCCCCAGCTGGGTTCCCTCTGTCTGCTCCATCCTGTCCCAGTGCAGCCTGTCTGATCTCGGAGCCAGACACAGTGTCCCAGAGGTGGTCTAGGAATGGAGTCCCAGCTCAATGCAACCTCCGCCTCCCGGGTTCAAGCAATTCTCCTGCCTCAGCCTCCTGAGTAGCTGGGACTACAGGGGTGCACCACCATGCCTGGCTAATTTTTGCATTTTTAGTAGAGACAGGGTTTCACCATATTGGCCAGGATGGTCTCAATCTCCTGACCTCGTGATCTGCCCACCTCAGCCTCCCAAAGTGCTGGGATTAAAAGTGTGAGCCACTGCTCCGAGCTGTGTGATACATTTGACCCCTCCCAGCCCTGGACGCAGACACCAAGAGCAGAGGGGCCTGGCAGTGGCCATGTGGCAGCCCACCACCCACATCCCCCATAGAGTCCAAAGCAGCCCATCATCCCCACCCTGGCCACCACAGCCTCAGCCTGAATCCAGGCACCACCTATTTCTGACCTGAATTCCCTGCCAGCCCCTGCCTGCACTCCCTCCTTCCAACAGTGCCTGCCATTCAGTCTCCCAGAAAGTAGCTAGAGGACTCTGTCTGTCCCACTGTGGAACAGGCCCTGCCTCCTCCCTGCCCCATGGGCAGCTCACACCCTTCACCAGGCCTGAGACCTCTGGCCACTCAAACACCCTGGGTCCCAGCAGGGAGTCCAGGTCAGGGTTAAGGGTTCCTGATAGAGTCAGCTATACCTGGAGGTTCAAGGGGCCTCAGGACCTGGGCAGGCAATGTGCAGCATCCACTGTGGACACAGAACATTCCCATCACAGGGCCGAGCGTGGTGGTTCACACCTGTAATCCCAGCACTTTGGGAGGCCAAAGCAGGTGGATCACCTGAGGTCAAGAGTTTGAGATCAGCCTGGCCAACATGGTGAAACCCCCGTCTCTACTAAAAATACAAAAAATTAGCTGGGCATGGTGGTGCATGCCTGTAAATCCCAGCTACTCAGGAGCTGAGGCAGGAGAATCGCTTGAAACCAGGAGGCGGAGGTTGCAGTGAGCTGAGATCACACCACTGCACTCCAGCCTGGGCAACAAGAGTGAAACTCCAGGTCGGGCACAGTGGCTAGTGGCTCACGCCTGTAATCTCAGCACTTTTGGAGGCCGAGGCAGGCAGATCACAAGGTCAGGAGTTCGAGACCAGCCTGACCAATATGGTGAAACCCCATCTTTACTGAAAGTACAAAAAAAATTAGCTGAGCGTCGTGGCATGCACCTGTAATCCCAGCTACTCAGGAGGCTGAGGCAGGAGAATTGCTTGAACCCAGGAGGCAGAGGTTGCAGTGAGCTGAGACTGCACCACTGCTCTCCAGCCTGGGTGACAGAGCGAGACTCTGTCTCAAAAAAAAAAAAAAAAAAAAAAAAAAAAAGATTAAAACTCTATCTCAAAAAAAAAAGGAAAAACCAAAAACAGAAAAAAAAGAACATTCCCATCACATGTCCTGAGGCAGGGGCCGGGCCTGGCCTGGTCTGGCCCTATCCCTAGCACCACATCCCCCTCCACCAAGGAAGCTCCCCAGTCCCATCCACTGAGCTAGGTCATGCCCTGGAGAGCATGACCTCATCTCTCCCAGGCTCGGGGTCATGAGCCAAGCCCCCTATCAGGGCCCTGGGGTGGGCCAACCGTAACCCAGCCTCCCCGGTCTGTTAATCTGTCTACCCAAAGGCCCAAGTACGCTCCCCAAGAAGCAGGGGGCACCCAGCCAGGATTGGACTGCTGGGAAGCATGGGGAGGGGAGTAGGCAGTGCTGGGCCCTGTCCCCTTCTCCCTCGGCATGTCAGCAAAGGAGGGTGGGCCCAGCCTCCCGCAGGCAGATGTCGCCAGCCCAGAGGAAGACCCCCTGCTGAGGTCCTGGGTTTCCATTTCCCATCCCTCCACCCCTAAGTTCTCTCCAGACTCACTGAAAGAATGTCCAAGCCAACCCACAGTGTGAGAGCGGCACACACGAGGGGAAACTGAGGCTAGAAAGTGGTTCAGATGCCATGGTTGGCCTCAAACCCAGACCCCCTTCCTTGTGACCCTGATGGGCTTACCTGAGGCCTGGGGACAGTTTGGGTCCAGGAGAACACTTTTTTCTAGGAAGACAGTTCTGGGCTGTACCCTCCGGGGAGGAAGAGACAGGCTTGTCAGCCTGGGAAAGTCCCGGCCACAGAATTGGCCAAGCCCCCCGCCACTCTCCAGAGCGGCTCAGAGCCACGCCTGCGGCCCCCTGCAGAGCTCCTCAGGGGGCCTCCCAAATGAGACTGGGATCTGGGGGTGGGTACCTCCAAGGAGTAGCTGAGGCAGGGAAGGAGCAGGAGCAACCAGAGAACCCATGAGCTTACCTAGTCCCAGAGGGGGAAAAAGGCCAGCCAGGGAGTGCACAGCAGCCCTGGGGGACAGTGGAAGGCGTCTGCACAGGGTGCAGGACAGATAGGCCTCTCCCAGAGGTCCAGCCTGGCTGGGAGGATGGGGAGACTGACGTCACAGCAGCAAGGAGGCGCGCAGTGACTTGGCATGGTGACTCGGCCAGTCATCAGGTGACTAAAGGTCATGCAGCCCCAGGTGGGAGGTGCTGCAGCGGGGTGGGGGAGAAAGGGGTTCCCCCCTCCCAGACTCAGTTCCCTGCAAAGGGCACTGTCTGCCCACAAGCCTCTCTAGTAAGCCCCAGCCTGGGTCCTACTCTGGCTCTCCCTGTCCCTATTCAGAACATATGAACTCACAGCCAGTGTCCCAGAGATGGCTCTGGAAGCGGTGGAGTAGTGGTGCCCCTATCACCAGACCAGAACCCAACCTAAGGGGCCTCACCACACCCTGCTGTCAATGCCAAAGAGGTGTCCGAGAATATGGCCTGAGGCCCCAAGTGCATACCAGTTCTGCTGCCCATCCAGAAACATCAGCCCCCAGGCCCAAGGAACCACCTGAACAGCCCACAGAGGCAGGGCCCAGAGAGGGCCTGAGCTGGCCCAAGCTCACACAGCCCAGCAGTGTAGGCTTGGCTACTTGGTAACTGCTCCAAGTTACTGCATGTCCCTGACCAGCCCAAGAACCAGGAACAGCTGTGGGCCCAGCCCAGGGGACCTTGCACACTGCTGTCCATTCCCCTGTGGCCCTCATCTGAGAGGATATGGCTCCCCAAGGCATGGCTCCCTCCCCTGCTCCTGGGCCTACTGTGCCTGCAGTGGTGGAGAGCCCCTGCAGCCTCCACCTGAGGGCTATTCCGTGCCCATAACACCTGCCCCACAATCATGCTTCCAGGCTGCCCCAGCTGACAGAAGGGGACATGAAGGCTGACCCAATGTTGCTGCCTGCCTGGGTCACACAGCCAGCATAGGTCTGTCCTGTCACCCGCTGCTCTCAAATGGACTCTGGACAGAAACCACCAGGCACACAACTGTGAGATCCTCAATAGCCCTGGGGCGGAGGTGCTATGACCCAGCCCTTTCACCCCTCCCTGTGGAGATCAGGGTGACTGGGAAGATGACAGGGCAGGAACCAAGGCCCCGTGACCTGTCCTGAAGGCTAGACAGCAGACAGGAACATCAGGGGATCTGGCCCTGCCTAAGTGGCTGCATTCCATGGCAGTCAGCTGGGAGATGTCTAGAGTGGAGAGCCACAGGGCTCTGTCCCCTCCCTGGCCTGCTCAGCAGTTTCCTCTCTGCCTGAGAGCATACAACACCTGCAAGCTTCACAGCAGCAGGTGGGCAGGAAGATGTCTGAGTGGGCAAAGGATGGCCCAGACTCCCGCAGCTGACCCCAGAAGGAAAACCCTGGGCTGAAGAAAGTAGGAAGACAGAGGGCTGCCTGCAGGGGGACACAGATGAAGTCTGGCAGCAGGTGTGGTTCCAGAGAGGGGGGACGGGACGGGAGGCACTTTATCAAAGGCCATGTCAACAGAGGTTGGACCTACAGAATGAAGGAGGCTTTTCCTCACATTCTGAGTGTGTCACATTCTATCCCAATCAGCCCTCTACTCCCTGAATGCGGAGAGGGCACCTAGTGGGGAGGGGGTCTGGGGAAGCCATGTCACCTGAGGAAAGACTGCAGGGGCTGGCCTAGAAGTCTTCTCCAGACCCCACAGCTCTTGTCCTGGGCACGTAAGGTAGTGAGTTCCCTGTCCCCAGAAATATGCAAGCCTTACTCACCCAGAGACACTGACTCTGATGTCAGTATCACCCACTTCCAACACATGTGCAGGCACGTACACACACACACAGCTGAGCCGAATCTAGGCTGAGCAGAGCAGCTTCACAGGGCGCAGCAGAGAGGGGCGTATGAGGAAGAGGTAGACACAACAGCCAGTCTGAAGTTTGCCAGTTAATCCTCCAACACAGCTTGATGGCTTTGTCACCACAACCCCAGAGCCACAAGGGTGAAACCAGAGCACAGCCCCAACCCATTCACAGGCAGGAAGCTGAAGCTTAGACAAAAGATGTTTACCTATGTCAGCTGGCCCCAGAAGATCTGCAGACCTGAAGGTGAGCCGGGACCCATCCACCCCCAACTCTGCCAGTCTCTAGCATGGAATCACTATCCCTGGGAATGAGAACGCACAGGTCTCTGCAGCTTCCCCAGGCCAGTGTGTACCCCTGGACCAGACGCTTACCGCCCAGACCTGGGGTTGGAATCTGTCTCCCACACTGTTCACCCTTGCAGCACAGAGTTGAGAATTAGAAAAAAGCACCCCTTCAGTAAGATATAATAAGCACTATCTGCCGGAAACCTATCGGAAGAACTATATAGCTCTCTATATAGATAGCTGAGAGGTGGCGGACGCCCCCTGGAGTTGGGCAATGGCCCCTTGCACAACCCGCCCTGCCGCACCACAATCTACAGCCACAGAGCCCAGGAGTGGGGCAAGCATGGCCCAAGGACACAGTGTCTCCCAACCCCTCGAAGCTCTGGCTCTACTCCAGAGCTGACCCCTACCCCCACTCAGGGCTGCCAGATCCTCCCAGGCCTTTAATTCCAAGAAGCCACGCCTCTCTCAAGGGCTTCTTCGCCTAAGTCAGGTGACTCTGCCCCAGCCCTCCTTCACTCACCCGCATACCTCTCTCAAACCCACTTATCAGGCAAGAAACAGAGGCCCCCAGTCCAGACCCAGTCGGATAAAGAACCCGGGGCTCTGCCCACCTGTGAGATCCCCCTGCAGGATGCGCCCACACGAGTCTCGCCTCCTTCACCCTAAAGTGCAGCTCGCTCCCACTGCACAGGCACACAAACCGAGGCTCAGAGAGGAAGAGAAACTCCTCTAGAGCGCAGCAAGCATATGGCAGAGCTGGGAATGGAACTCAGGCCTCCAGACACTCCCCGGAGTCCCCTGGTCTGAGGTTCCCCACCTATGATGTCCAGCAGCTCAGAGAGGGTGAGTGGTGCCTCTGGGTCACACAGTGCTGGGGCACAGCCAGAGGCCCTCACTCCCTGGCTCACCCGACTCCTGGGCGGGTCGTCCAGCAACACACTAAAACCAAGCTAAGATTTCCAGCTGTGACCCAGCTCCTCCCCTCTCCCCTCCTCAAGAGGCCTGGGGGCGGGGGGAGGGGAAGGCTTTAAAGGCACAGGAACTGCTCCAGGTGGGACAAGGGCTGGCTCCTGGTCCCATCCCTGGGGCTGTGTGATCTGGGACGGCTGCAGGTCTCTCTGAGCCTGGTGGGGTCTCAAACCCTGAATGAGAGACCTGAGCTCTGAAGTCCTCAGTGGGACTGAATGAGGCCGGGTTTCAGCGGGAGGCAGATTAGACTAAAGGTTCCCTGGGAGGTGGGGCCACGGAGCTGGGGTGCAGCCAGATGCCCATGTCAGGAGGGGCTGAAGGTGTAAGCATCTGAGGCCCCACAAGGTCTGAGGAGCCTAGATTACCTCTACAACCCAGGGGCAGGGCATGCCTCTCCTAACAGGCCCTCTTCCCAACTTTCAGGGCTACAGGTGGGGCCTTAGGGGCTGTCACTCCAAGGATGCTTGTCACCCGGACTGAAGGGAGTCACATGATCCAGAAGGGTCCTTCCTCAACCCCCAATTTCAGGGGTCTGAGCAGGCAGGCTGACAGAGGACCCCAGGCAGTGGAAGCAGGGGGATGAGGCCCTTCCATCCATCACATGCTCACCTGCTCTGGCATATTCAACGAGATGGGGTGGGTGCCCCCATAGGGTTGGCAGGCCCAAGCCTCTCAGCCCTCAGATTAAGGTCCACACATGGTCTGCAGCCTGCCAGAATTGTCACTCTTAGCAGGGCACACACTTAAATTCATTATTTTATTCCATCATTCATTGTCCCATCTAATCCTGGTCCCTCCAGATTCTTCTCTCAAGGGGCCCCAACCTGACTGGGTATGAGACAGTACAGTCAGCCCAGAGGGAAGAGCCCTAGCGGGGGCAGGTACCAAAATAGGGGCCTTGGGAATCCAGCCTACGCTGGGATTGGACTTGGGGAGGACCTGCTAGGCTGAAGGAACCACCTGAGCCTGAAGGTCAGGAACTGGAGCCTTTTCCACGAGGTGAGGGCTGCAGGGGACCTCTTGACCACCCTAAGCCCTCCCTAAGCCCTGAGGTGTCAAGGCTGGAAAAGGAGGTGGCCGAGCTAAGACCTTCAAGGCCAAGTCAGTCTGGACTTTGAGAGCCCTGGGAGGCTGGTGAATGTGTCACTGGATCCAGTAACCATTAACCTTGGCTCACTTATTAAGACCCTGGTGGGTGTCCCTCAGCTCCTTGGCTGGTTCCAGGATCTGGGCAGAGGGCAGGGGTCCTGGGAAGAAGGGAGTGCTGAATGGGGTGCGAGTGGAGGCTGGCTGAGCTGGCTCTCTGTGTCCTTGTTCCTTGAGAAGGGTTCCAGGGCCAAGCTGGCTTCCAGCCAGGAGCAGCTGCCAACACAGCCTGGGGCAGGTGCCACCCTACCATCCTAGTTACTTTTATCTCCTTATCACCCCTGTGTGCTGGCACCAGCAGCCCACAGTGCCTCGTGGCCTTGGCCAGACAGGAGGCTCAAAGGGCTAGTCCAGTGCCTGGCTCAGCATCCACCCAGACTGCCCATCTGAGAAATGAGCCCACCATGGCCTCCAAAGCCCTGTCTGTTTCAATAAGTTGGGATCTGCTCCACCTCTGTATCTGGGGCAAGAAGGGAACTCCTGGCATAGGAACCTGCAACCTGAGACGGGAAGAGAACTGCCCAAAGCCACTCAGCAGGACAGTGACCCATGACACCAGGAAGACTGTGCAAACCTCTTCCTGCAACTGGTGTCTCATGTCAAGCTGACCACACTGAGTACCAGGAATCACCCAGAAAACCTCATGCCCTGTGGGGGTCAGGGTGAGGGCCATGGCGGGGCAGGGTGGGGAGGTGCCTCAGGGCGTGACATCCTGAACTGCAGTCATGAGCTTCTCAATGAGCGAGCGATGCAGATAGATCCAGATGCAAGCTGTGCCTGGCCCATACTCCAGAACCACTGGAGCGACATCTCAGGGTCCCCTAGGAGCCAGAAACCCAATATTATCCAGGACGTTTTGTGTCCCCTGGAGTCCTGCACCAAGGAGACACTTGGTAAACTGGCTAAATGAAACTGACTTCAAATCCAAGCATCATAGCATTTGAGTCAATATTAGGATCACAGAATCTCAAATATTTGGTCTCTGATCTTCCAACATCCCAGAGAGGTCAGCTTGCATACCTTCCCCCATGGGGAACTCACTGTCTCCAAAAACAGCGGGACTGTGGTTGGTTGGCAAGTTCTTCCCAACGTTAAGCCCCACTTTGCCTCTTTGTAACACCTGCTGCAGGTTGCGACAGTCTACCTGCTTCAGGTGTGCCTGGCCTCAGATCCTGCCCACTGTCTAAGGCCACAGGGCAGAGAAGCAGGGGTCACCCCAGATCCGGTACCTGACCACAGCCTCTCTGAGCCACAAAGACCACACTGAAGGGATGGAAGGAAGACTTCAGCTCACTGAAAGAGCTGGTGTTGGCCGGACGCAGTGGCTCACGTCTGTAATCCCACCCCTTTGGGAGGCTGAGGCGGGCGGATCACCTGAGGTCAAGAGTTCGAGACCAGCCTGACCAATATGGTAATACCCCATCTCTACTAAAAATACAAAATTAGCCAAGTGTGGTGGCACGCGCCCGTAGTCCCAGCTACTTGGAGGCTGAGGCAGGAGAATCACTTGAACCCGGGGGGCAGAGGTTGCAGTGAGCCAAGATTGCACCACTGCACTTCAGCCTGGGCTACAAAGTAAGACTCAGTCTCAAAAAAAAAAAAAAAAAAAAAAAAACCAGGTGTGGTGGCTTATGCCTGTAATCCCAGTACTTTGGGAGGCCAAGGCAGGTGGATCACAAGGTCAGGAGTTCAAGACCAGTCTGACCAACATAGAGAAATTCTGTCTCTACTAAAAATAAGAAAATTAGCTGGGCATGGTGGTGCATGCCTGTAATCCCAACTCTTTGGGAGGCTGAGGCAGGAGAATTGCTTGAACCTGGGAGGTGGAAGTTGCAGTGAGCCGAGACTGCGGTTGCACTCCAGCCTGGGCAACAGAGCAAGACTCCGTCTCAAAAGAAAAGAAAAGAAAAAGAAAAAAAGGGCTAGTCTCACGCAGTTGTGATGGAGGGAGGTAAACACAGGCCAACTGTGGGCATGGGCAGAGCTCCTGTGCCCCCAGAGCCTGGCCTACGCCCCAGCAAATGCCATTTGCAGCATTTGCTATTCCAGCACCCACCTTAGATGTGAGGACACAGGCTGGAGCATGGCCAAGTGTGTGGGCCCTCAGAACTGCGAGCTCATTAATGCCTGGGAGCACCCCGGAGCGCCCTGCAGCCTGGCCCTTGATGGACCAAGTCCAACTCCCAAACTCAGAGGCAGGATGGCAGAGGCATGGGCCCTAGAGTCCCTGGGTTCAAACGCAACCCCAGCAACTGATAGCGTGGGTATCTCGGCAGCCTTTCCCTTCCTGGCCTCAGTTTCCTACCTGGAGAGCAGGGATAACCGGAAGAGTTCCTGGGTGGATTCACTGAGATGGCCACGCACAGTCTGTAGGAAGCACCCACTATTTTGAGGCCTCACAGGTCTGGCCAGGCTCCGACACTGTGCCCGCAGCTTCTCTCCTTTCCTGATGAGCAGCTCAGAGCAAGGGCCCAAAGGACCCCGCTCCTGGCTGCCCTGTCCTCCCTGCCCAGGGCACCCTCCACAGGTAGTATTTATGACATCACCTGGTAATTATCTGCAGTGTCTGGGAGCTCCAAGAGTGGGGTGGGGGTGGAGGAAGACTGTCCATGCCTCAGTCCTGACACCATCCCATGGCCTGGTCTCTGGGAGAGCCAACCCGTTCCTGTCTCAAGGCCTCCACGGTGGCACGCCCAAGCCCACCTGTTCACCCACAGCCCCCTGTGACTTCACTGATGCCGGAACTGCCCAGCCCTTTCCATGCACGCCACGCTCTCACCTGGGCTTTTGGGGACCTCCCCCAACCTCTTAGCAGCACCTTCTGGACCTCCTTCACTTCTTGGATGCTGGGCTCAGGACTGCTCTCACTGACCAGTCTGTGCCCCACTGACTAACGTTTCAGACAAACCAGGTGGATGTGCCCAAGCCTGATCTAAGCAGCTTCGTCCCCAGACTTCCAACCGGCGGCAGGGCAGCCAGAGTCTAGCCCGGGGCGGCCGCCCCACAGCAGGACTGGCCTGGCCCTTAATGGACCAAGTCCAACTTGCAAACTCAGAGGCAGGATGGCAGAGGCATGGGCCCTAGAGTCCCTGGGTTCAAACGCAACCCCAGCCACTGATAGCTTGGGTATCTTGGCAGCCCAAGATGGCCACAAACAGTCTGTAGGACTTGGCAGCCCAAAATACCCACACTATCAGTGGTCCTGTCCAGCTGCTCCTGCCTCTACACCCCGTTCCCAGCCTCACCTGACGGCCAGCCCCCATGGGCCAGTCCTCTCACCGGGAGACTCCCAATCACAGGTCCCAGCCCCTCTGCTGTTTCCCTACTGCAGCCCTGGTGCTCAGCATACAAATCTGAGCATGCCCCTCCCCCACTGGGAAAAAAAAACACTCCAAAGGCCCCCCTTGTCCTACCTTGCTGGCGCTTGTCCTTTTCTCTCTCTTTTTTTTTGGAGGGGGGGGCACCTGGATATGAACTGTCCTTCCTTCTTGTTCCTTCCTGGTCTTTGTGACTTTGCACTGGCTCCATTGTCATGGCCTGAGGCACTCTTCAGACCCCAACCACAATGCCACCTCCTCCTGAAGCCCTCCGGCACTGTAACCCACTTGGCAGGCCAGCTGCTCCTGCTGCCTCCTCCACAGTATCCACCGTGCCCAACAATCTTCGATGAATGGATGGATGCCAGCTGTCAGGTGGTTAGCTGTTTTTACTAAAATGCATCTTCTAGGACTTTACACAGAATCTACCTAGCCACCTGACAGCTAGCCTCTCTAATCTTGTAATCCTAGCCCTATGGGAGGATGAGGTGGGTGGATCACTTGAGACCAGGAGTTCAAGACCAGCCTGGGCAACATAGTGAGACCCTGTCTTTAATTTTTTAATTAATTTTTTTTTTTAAAGCCTAAGAGGACAGGGTTTGGGGAGCTACATGTGGAGACTGACAGGAAGGTGAACAAGAGCTCATCCATGGCCAGGCACAGTGGCTCACGCCTGTAATCCCAGCACTTTGGGAGGCCAAGGCGGGCCGACCACCTAGGGTCGGGAGTTTGAGAACAGCCTGACCAACAAGAAGAAACCCTGTCTCTACTAAAAATACAAAATTAGCCGGGCACAGTGGCACATGCCTGAAATCCCAGCAACTCAGGAGGCTGAGGCAGGAGAATTGCTTGAACCTGAGAGGCGGAGGGTGCAGTGAGCTGAGATTGCGCCATTACACTCCAGCCTGGGCAACAAGAGCAAAACTCCACCTCAAAAAAAAAACAAAAAACAACACAACAACAATTCATCCAAGGCCAGCAGTGGCTCACATCTATAATCCCAGCACTCTGGGTGGGCAACATAGATGGATGGCTTGAGCCCAGGAGTTGACAACCAGCCTGGGCAACAGAGAGAGACCCCATCTCTACAGAAATAAAAAAAAAATTAGCTGGGCGTGGTGGCACATGCCTGAAGTCCCAACTATGTGGGAGGTTGAGGTGGGAGGATCACTTGAGCACGGGAGGCAGAGGTTACAGTGAGCTGGGATAGTGCCACTGTATTCCAGCCAGAGCAAAAAAAAAAAAAAAACCAACTCATATACATGTCCAACTCCACCAGGACAGAAGCTTCTGTACTTGGAAGTCTTCCAGTCCTCACCCTATGTATCTCTTCATCTGACTGGTTTATTTGTAGCCTTTATTTTATTTATTTAGTTTTGAGACAAAGTCTCACTCTGCCACCCAGGCTGCAGTGCAGAGGCTCCCTCTTGGCTCACTGCAACTTCCGCCTTCCTGGTTCAAGCGATTCTCCTGCCTCAGCCTCCTGAATAGCTAGGATTACAGGCTCCTGCAACTACACCTGGCTAATTTTTTAATTTTAGTAGAGACAGAGTTTCACCATGTTGGTCAGGCTGGTCTCCAACTCCTGACCTCAAGTGATCTGCCACCGCAACCTCCCAAAGTGCCGGGGTTACAGGTGTGAGCCACTGCACCCGGCCTGTCTGTAGCCTTTAAAGTTTCCTTTGGGTTACTGACTTTAATTGATGATAAAGTATGTCTGAGGAAAAAATGAAATAAAACATCCTTTGAAATAAACCGATAAACAGGTCTCCCTGATTTGTGTGAGTTGCTCTAGCAAATTAATTGAACCCAAAGAGGGGGCCATAGGAACCCCAACTAGAAGCCAGTTAGTCAGATGTTCCCAAGGCCCAGATTTGTGACTGGTGGGATGGGGGGTGGTCTTGTGGGACCACGCCCTCAACCTGTGGTTTCTGAGGCCATCTCCAGGTAGACAGCATCAGAATTGAGTTGAACTGGAGGACACCAGCTGGCATCTGCCACGGAATTGATTCTTGCTGGGGTGTGGGGAGAACCCACACATTTGGTCACAGATGTCTGTGCTGATTATTGTCTTGTGAGAATGCAGGGAAAACACAGTCAGTTTTTGTTTTTTGGTTTTTTTGAGATGGAGTCTCGCTCTGTTGCCCAGGCTGGAGTGTGGTGGTGTGATCTCGGCTCACTGCAACCTCCGCCTCCTGGGTTCCAGTGATTCTCCTGCCTCTCAGCCTCCTGAGTAGCTGGGACTACAGGCGCATGCCACCATACCTGGCTAATTTTTGGATTTTTTGTATTTTTTAGTAGAGACAGGGTTTTGCCTTGTTGGCCAGGCTGGTCTCAAACTCCCGGCCTCAAGTGATCTGCCCACCTTGGCCTCCCAAAGTGCTGGGATTACAGGTGTGAACCACCGCACCCGGCCAAAAAACACAGTTTTAGTTGGTTTTTCCTCACATGACCTTATTTGGAAATAGTCTCTACAGAAGTAATTAGTTAAGATGAGATCATACAGGATTAGAATGAGCCCTAAATCCAGTAGCTAGAGTTCTTATAAAGAGGCCATGTGAGCTGGGCATGGTGGCACTCACCTGAAATCCCAGCTACTTGGGAGGCTGAGGCAGGAGAACTGCTTGGGCCTAGGAATTCAAGACCAGCCTGGGCAACATAGTGAGACCGAATTGCAAAAATAAGGAAGGCCATGTGAAGGCCACACAGACACACAGGGAAGACATCCTATCTCTATAGAGTATCATCTGCTACCTTGCTCCTAGTGAATGCCCCCAAACCATTCTGTATACTTCTTTGCAGTGGCTACCAGGAGGCTCAGTGCTACCCAGCTACTTGCTGAGATCACATTAACCCTTAGCTGGCCTTTTTCCCTCCTGGGCTTAAACAACACCACTGGGTGGGTGGAGAAGGACCCAGAGGCAGTGCAAGTCCAGTTCCAGCCCTACTTGCCCACTGGGTCAGCTGGACCTTGTGTTCCTTTGAACTGGGCTACTACATGGGAGGGCAGAGGGCTTGAGGCTCCAAAGGTGTGGCTGTCATCAATTCATGTCTCCTGGCAGGTCCCACTTGGGGCCGAGTATGCTCCCATCAGGGCCTCCTCCCTGATGGATTCTCCAGCCCCCAGCCTCCCACCTCAGTGACTCCCTAGGGATGATAGGGCTACCCTACAGGATGCAGGACAAGCCTTTGCACTCCCACATCAGCCCTGGGAGCCGAAAGGACAACACTACAATCCCTCCACCCCATGGGGTCTCAACACAGCTCTGCTGCTCAGGGTAACCCAGGGAGACATCATTCCTGGTGAGGTGGAACGATGTCCCCATGCTGGAGGGGATAGCTCTGCCTCTGGGGGCTCCTGTCCAAGTCAGGTTAGGCCAGAAATTGTCTCCAAGAGCCAACTCACCCTAGGCACCCCGCATAGCAGGCAGGGAAAAGCCCATCCAAGGATCTAGGCCCAGACACCACCCTCCCTCTTTTGCCGGAAAAATATCCTCCAGGAACCTCTCAGCCAGGGACACAGACGGTGGGGGATGAGAAGTGGGGGCTGGGGCAGTTCTCTGCCTTCCACAGGATTCTAAGCTCTGGGCATTCCCCTATACCACTGGCTAGGTTGCCCCTTTCATGCTACCAGGCTCAGCCCTCCATCCCTTCCTCCCTCCCCTCCCCCTGCCCACTCTTCTCACATTTGAGGGGACAGTGCCCAGGCCTGGCTCAGCCTCTGGGAGGATATGGTCAGAATCTGGGAGCCCTCCCAGCTCTGGCTCCAGCTTTGAGGCTGCAGGGGAAGGGGAGGAGGGCTTACCAGGCTGCCTGCTCTGGGCAGGGGGTCTGAGAGGTCCCTGGGGCACTGGGGCTGCTGCTTAAAGCTCTGACCCCATCGCCACTTCAGTTCAGCAACAGTGCCCTGGCCCTGGGGGAGGGCAGGCAAGCCCGTCATGCAGGTTTGCCAGGGAGGAAACTTGTGGTGCCAAGGTGGCCCCAGGACAATACTGGCTGCACTAGAGTGGGAGGAGAGGGTGTTGGGTCCAGCTGGCAGGTGCCAGGGGAGAAGGGGGTGCAGGTACAGGCCCAGCAGAGGTTGGGGGTCCGTGGATGGTCAAGGGGCTAAGATATCCTGCTGTCCTCTGCCTTGTCTCTGAGCCTAGCACCCTGCCCTGTCCCCACAGCCATCTCTGGGCAGGCAGTGCTTAACCCAAAGGAAGAAACCTTGAATCTTCATAGGGTAATACACACACACACACACACACACACACACACACACACACACACGGAGCTTAGCTGTCGTCCCTCACTATATACCCTCAGACAGTGCTCATCCCTTCCTGCACAACAGGAACCCATCCTCCCGTCCTCACAGGCTAGACACATGCTCCCTGCCTGGGGAAGCGGGGGCTGCAGTTCAGTGCCTCAAATGTCCCCCACCCAGATGTGAGGGTCCCAGAGCTGGGATTGGGGCTGCAGGGGCCCAGCAGGCCTCCAACAGAGACCTAGACCTCTGCTGAGGGAGCCCTGGGAAGTGAGATACTCCTTGAGCTGGGCGGCTCCATACCTCACCCTGGTCCTCAGAGGAGCCAGGGCCCCCTCCTCACCCTGCCTGCCCCCCCAACCCCTTGTCAGGGAGGAAGACTGAAGCCAGTGGCAGATGCAGCTCGCCTGCTGCCAGCCTGCCCAGAGCTGGGCTTAACGGTTAACCTCAGTCTTCATCTGGTTTATTTCCCAGGCTAGGGTCAGAGGTGGGGGCCTGCCCCAAACCAAGAAGCAGGTGGCAGTAAATATGTGCCAGTGCAGGAGTGTCCATGCAGCATGAGCAGGCCCTACACTACAAAGGCCCACAGCAAGGCAGATTTCTTTTTTCTTTCTTTCTTTCTCTTTTTTTTTTTTTAAGACAGGGTCTTGCTCTGTCGCCCAGGCTGGAGTGCAGTGGTGCAATCTCAACTCACTGCAACCTCCGCCACCTAGGTTCAATCGATTCTCCTGCCTCATCCTCCCAAGTAGCTGGGATTACAGGCACCCGCTAATTTTTGTACTTTCAGTAGAGACGGGGTTTCACCACGCAGGGCAGATTTCTAAAAGCAGGTGGGGGCAATATCTAATGCTGGCACACGCAGTGGAACCCCCACGCCGCCTGGAATGCTCTTTGCACGGTCAAAGTGACTATTCCCATCAGCACTGGGGCCAAAGGGTAGAGAGGTGCCAAAAGCCACCTCGTCCCGGCCGAGCTCTGCGTCTCCCTCGGCGGCTCCGAGCCCTCGGGACAGAGCTCTAGTGCCAAGGCTGAAGCGGGCAGGGCCTCCTCCAGTGAGACCAGGCCAAGCCTAGGAACCCGCTGGCCTCGCTCTGGCGCGGCCTGGGGCGGGCGCTCAGCCTTCGGACCTGGACGGGGGTCGGGGGGTGGGGGGTGGGCGTGACGACGAGGGGCGGGGCCTGGGCAACGAGGGGCGGGGCGCGGGCGGGGCGCAGACAGCCCGGCCTCCTGTGGGTTCGGCCCCCGCCGCGCGGCGGCCATGGGGGCGCGGCTGGGCCGGCGTGCCCGGCCCGTGGCGGGCTCCCAGGCCAGGGCGGCGGCCGGCTGCGGGCCCGCGCCCTACGAGCGCCGGGTGCGGTGGCTCCGCGAGATCCAGTCCACGCTCCGCGAGCGGCGGCCGGAACGTGCCCGGCAGCTGCTGAGCCTCCTGCGCCAGGCGAGAGAAGGAGCCGGCCGCCCCGGGGCTGGCGGCCGGGCAGGGTCTGGGGGTCTGGGAGGCGCAGGGCTGTGGGTTGTGGGCATGGATCGACCGGGAGGCGAGGCTGAGCTGATCTCGGACGCGCTCGCGGGCGGGTTCCGAGGGCGCGACGGGCTGCAGCGGGGCTGGGTCTTGCCTGGGCGAGAGGGCGGCCGGCTGGAGTGAGGTGCTGGGGGAGGCCGGCGGACCGTGTGTGGAGGAGGAGGCCGCTGAGTGTGTTCGGGTCTTTGGGGTTTGAGAGGAGTCGTGTGTTGAGGGTGGCTCCAGCCTGGAGCTAAGAGCCCAGATTCAGGCCTGGCAAGATGGGAGGGGCCGGCAGGAGTGGCAAGTGAGATCGAATCATCTCCTATTGAGGGACAATGGAAGAGGGTAGCTTCCCCCTCCTCCAGGATTGTGGAGGTACTGGACCCTGGAGTGAAGACCCAGGGCTGGTCTGCAGGTGCAGCCTCACCCCAAGACACCATGGCAGCCCACACAGAGCCACCACATGCATCACCAGCCCTCCAACAGGCAGCTCTTGCCCGTAGAGTACACACCGCCAGCATCTGTGCATCACAACACTCAGTCCGGTGGCGACCCTGGTCCTACACACACCAGGTACTCTAAACCCAGATCCCAAGCCCTGGGTTGTCCCAGGATGCTGGTCCCCCATCACCTGGGCAAGCCACTTCCCTCACTACCCTGTCCTCACCCCCTGCAGCAGTTGCCACCACTACCTGCCCCATCCTGTGAGCGGGAAGTCAGCCATGCAGGTGTTTGGCCTGCAGAAGGTATATAATTAGAAATGGGGAAACTGAGGCATGGAGAGATGTAGTCATCCCAGGGCCCACAGAGAAAATGTGGGGCAAGCCAGGGCCAGAGCCCTTCTTCCTTTCCCCTTCTCCATCTCCTCCAACTCTGGGTTCAGCAGGCTGGAAAAATGGAGCTGTCCCTTTAAAAGAAACTGTCTAGACCAGAGGAAGACAGGCTGGCAGGTTGCGGTCTGGGGCCCTGTCTGGGTCTGCCAGGCTCACCAGCCAGCCTTCCTTCTAGATCCTCCCTAGCTGGCATCTCTGGCAAACAGCAGAGGAGCACTGAATCAGCCAGACACCCAGAGGCACACATCTCAGTCTGGGATGGTGTATGGAGCCCAAGGAGCCAGTGGGGCATTTTAGCTGGGAAACTGGACAGAGACCAGATAGGTCACCTCTCTGTGTCTCAGAGCTTAGGATTTGAGGTCCAGTGAGGGGCCTGTCCTGCTCCATAACCTGCAGGGACCCTGCAGCTGTGACCCACGGACTACCCCCAACCCTGGCCCAACTTCCTGTGCTTGGGACTGATGCACAGAGCATATCACCTTTGGATTGGAGAAGGCCCACATGGGGTCTCGAGGCCCCTCCTGGCTGTGACTGCCCCATCAGCTGTCAATGTGTCCTCTAAAGAGACCCTCTGAGCTGGGCGTGGTGGCTTACACCTGTAATCCCAACACTGGGAGGCTGAGGTGGGCAGATCACCTGAGGTCAGGAGTTCAAGACCAGCCTGACCAACATAGAGAAACCCCACCTCTACTGAAAATACAAAATTAGCTGGGAGTGGTGGTGCATGCCTGTAATCCCAGCTACTCAGGAGGCTGAGACAGGAGAACTGCTTGAACCCGGGAGGCAGAGGTTGCGGTGAGCTGATATCATGCCATTGCACTCCAGCCTGGGCAACAAGAGCAAAACTCCATCTCAAAAAAAAAAAAAGAGAGAGAGAGAGAGACCCTCTGAGAGTGTTCAGCCCCACACCAGGCCTGTGGGAGTAGATAGGAAGAGAAAGTTGAGGAGTGAGACATGAAGGCCAGGGCAGGTCTGTGCAGGTGGTAGTGGGGTGCGGGATGCATAGGAAAGGAGGCCGGAGGTCTGAATCTTGGCAGGAGCGGTGGGGAGAGAAAAGGGATGACTAGATGAACTGGGGGAGAGAGGAGGAGGGAGAAGTGCTGGGGGGTTCCAGGGCTTCTGGCCCTAGTGCCTGTAAAGATTGGCAAGGAAGTGCCCTATACTGAGCTGGGGCATGGGTGGTGAGGCCAGCTTCAGAGTAGCATGCCTTTGAGACATCTGAGCAGAGACAGAGGTCCACCCTCATGGGACTGTCTGCAAACAGATGCTGGCTGCAGCTCAGGAAAACCAAGGGATAGGTGGGAAAGCACAGGATCCGAAGGGAATGCTGGGGGACAGAGGAATTTGAGGGGTCATAAGAGCAGACACCCCAATAAGAGGAGAGACCCCAAAGAATCCCACTGACAAGCCCTAACCCTGGAGAAGGCAATGTCATAGCACTACATCTGGCCTCCAGGGAATTGGCCTGAGGGTTGTGGGATCTCTGTGTCACCCCCCAAGGGCCCCATGTCCTTCCCCTCTACTTATCTAAAGGGTCCACCAAGGCCGAGTGGCTCACACCTGTAATCCCAGCACTTTGGGAGGATTGCTTGAGCCCAGGAGTTTGAGATCAGCCTGAGCAACATAGTGAGACCCCATCTCTACAAAAAAATTGTTTAATTAGCTGGGTGTAGTGGTGCCTGTCTGTAGCCCCAGCTCCTCAGGAGGCTGAAGTGGGAGGATCCCTTGAGGAAGCAGAGGTTACACTGAGCTGAGATCACACCACTTGCACTGTAGCCTAGGTGACGGAGCGAGACCCTATCTCAAAAAATAAATAAGTAAGCAAAAAAAGGGCCGGGTGCGGTGGCTCACACCTGTAATCCCAGCACTTTGGGAGGCCAAGGCGGGTGGATCACGAGGTCAAGAGATCGAGACCATCCTGGTCAACATGGTGAAACCCCGTCTCTACTAAAAATACAAAAAATTAGCTGGGCATGGTGGCGCGTGCCTGTAATCCCAGCTACTCAGGAGGCTGAGGCAGGAGAATTGCCTGAACCCAGGAGGCGGAGGTTGTGGTGAGCGGAGATCGCGCCATTGCACTCCAGCCTGGGTAACAAGAGTGAAACTCTGTCTCAAAAAAAAAAAAAAAAGAAAAGTAAGCCAAAAAAGAAAGGGTCCACCTGCCACTGGACACTTGGCCCATGGCCGCCTGTGGGGAGAAGCCAGCAAGCCTTAGGGAGGAGATGGAGAGACAGGAACAGGCATGAGCAGCATCTGGCCAGCTGGGGGTGGGGCTGGAGATGGAAGACCTGACTGGCTCACTCAGCTCTCTCTTCACCACTCACAGGACCTGGGCCTTGAGGGGACCCTCCTTACCGACATCCTCTACAGAGATGTGGCCTTCCTCAACCTGGTTGACCCCATCTCCCATGACCTCCTTGTGAACCTGGCCCGGGACCTGCAGTGCCCCAAGAAGGTGAGGCTGGTAGGCATGGGCCCAGGGCTGGGCACTGTGGTGGACAGGGGCCAGCAGAGCCCAGGGCTGGGGTCTGGGAGGCTAGGTCCTTCTGTGGCTTGCTGTGTGGCCTTAGGCAAGTCACTGTCCCTGTCTGAGACCTGATGCCAGCATCAGTATATTAGGCTGGCCACCAGCTAGAGCAAGTGCTTTGCAGGACCCTCAAAGTCCTGGGGAGACCCGTTTTCTCAGTGGCAGCACTGTGCACGAGGCCTGGGGACCCAGGCAGGGGAGACTCTATCTGGGCAGAAGTCATATGGGGACCCTGCGGGACACAGCCTGTTCTGAGAAATCCAAGAACGGAACCTAACTCCCAGCCTCAGTTCCTGGGCCAGAAGAGAGCTGCCCTCGGCTAGAGCCCCCCTCGTCTGTCCACCAGTCTCCATTCTGGACAGACACCTTTGGGGACAGGTGCTCACTGCTTCACCCCACAACAGCTGGGGTCACAAGCAAGGCCTTCCTCATTGCTGGGGTGGAGTTTGCCACCTGCAACCTGCACCCTACAGCTGCCCAGACCCCACTCCGATGGCACCTGCAGATGTTCTGCTGTGAGCATCGACACAGCCCCAGGATATGTGGCTGCGACCAGCCACAGGCCCCAAACTTCTAGTCATAGTGAGTCCCCCAGCTGAAACAACAGTGTCCACTACAAGCCCTGCCAGCTCTGAACGCCCAGGTCTGTGTGCAGTCGGCCCCAAAGACTCTGAGGCTAGCCCACAGCCATCACAGGACCGGCCAGGGCTTGCAGCTGCTGTGTGCGCCGCCTGCTCCTGGGGCTGCTCACAGAGGCACTGGATAAAGGATACAGTGGAGCATGCTCAGTGCCAGCTTTGCGGGCTGCGCACCCTGGATTCCGCCCCGAGCTGGGCCTCTGCGAGAGCCCCGTTAGGACTGAGAGCGAGCCAGGTGGTGGTGCTGTGAAACATCACATCCCCCAGCCCTGTCAGCCCAGACCCAGACCCCACAGCTGCAGTCTCGCTTGGAGAGTGAGAGGAAGAAGAACATGCTGACCTGGCTTGTTCCTACTCCCTGGGACTGGCGTCAGTGGAGCAGGGCTCCCTCAAGGGGCCTGGTCAGGCCTCCTCCCCCTGTGGCAAGTCCCCGAGGGGTGCTGAGGGTGGGCAGGCGGCCGGCTGATAGCCCGAGATGCTGGCCCTGGGCCTGAGGACAGGGAACAAGGGCCCATTGTCTGGGCTTCCTCCCACTGGGCACTGCGGGACTGGACCGGCCTGTCTAGCTCCCAGAGGGCAGCCTCCCCTGGCTCTGTGCCAGGCCACAGCCGGGTTGGGGGGTGGGAGGGGGAGGCCCTGGTGGGCAGCTCCATGATCCATGGTACACAGCTGTGCTCACACACACACTTGGCTGCCCAGGCCCCTCTCCCCAAGGCCCTGAGGTGGGCAGGAGGGGCTCAGGTTCACCATGGTGACACTGCCCTCCCACAGGACTACGAACTTTGGAAGTCCTCGGACAAGATCTGCCGACAGCTCATCTACCACCTCACCCCCCACTCGAAGCAGCAGCAAGGGTCCAGCCTGCGCCAGAGGAAGACCCAGAGCTGGTAAGGGGAGCCCAGCCACTGCCCCTCTTCTCTGCCCCTCCTAGGTCCCTTCTCAGGTTGACACCTGCACTCTCACCAAGAGGCTGGTACTGAAATCCCACCTAGCCAGGCCGTCACCTGGTCCGCACAAGGCCCTACCCTGGAAGTCAGCCAGGCCCGTGGCAGCAGATGGTCCCCAAGCCAAGCTGTACCCTCTGAATGACCCGTTTGCCATTTCCCACTGGACAGTCCTGCCTCTTGCCATTCATGTGTCCCTCAATCCCAGGACACCCCAGCCACCCACCAGCTGAAGTGACCTCAGCAGGCATCTTCAGCTGAGACTTCCCATCAGGTTGCAAGCGGGGCAGATTCTGGATCATGATTCTCATTTTACAGGGAAGGAAATTTTGAGGTTCAGAGAAGTAAAGTGGCTTGCCTAAGGCCGCATTCTACCCTGATTTTCCTGAACCTTGTTGGGAATTCTTTGCCACTGCCAGACTGCCTAAAGCCGAGGCCTCCAGGGCTGCCCAATAGCTCAGTCTGCCATGGGTCCCTCTCAGACACTCCATCCTGGAGTGACTCCATCCATGGAGCCTCACACACAGGCTCAGCCCAGAGTTGGCTACAGGCACCCAGGCCCAGGGGACTGAACTGCTGCCGGGAGCTTACCCCATGAGGTCTCCCCATCTGCCTCCCACCCCTGTCCCACCTTGGGTCTAATGGGCCACGCTGAGCTTGGACCCCACAAGGCTGTTCCCTGACATGGCAGATGGGGGTCCTGGGGGTGTGCTCACTGTTCTCAGTCCCCCAGAAGGCCTATCTGCCTAGGGGACTTTGTTCAGATAACAGGGGAGAGACCTAGAGGGTTGTCGCCACTCAGGGGGAGTCCTTCTCAGTCTCTGAACTTCCCTTTTAACTAAGAACAAAGGGAGCCCTCCACAGGGCAGGTCCCCTGCACACCCAGGATCTCCCCTCGCACTACCCTGCGCCTGTCCCTCTCTAGCCCTGGCGCCCGGTACGGCCTAATATCCATCCCTTCATAGGAGAATTTCTCCCTATCCTAAAAGAATCAACCTCAGAGGGGCACAGGAAAAAAACATGTGGGCTCAAGAGTCAGAGCGTCTCAGTTTGGGGACCTGGTTCCCTGCTTAGTGGTGTGTGACCGTGGAAGAGTTACTTCACCTATCTGAAAAATAAGTGAGATGGCAGCTATAACAGGTGTGGAGCTCCTGGGCACACCATGAGATTTCAAATAACAGTTCATGGAAGGTGGGGCACAGTGCCTCACACCTGTAATCCCAGCACTTTGGGAGGCCGAGGTGGGCAGATCGAACTCCTGAGGTCAGGAGTTCGAGACCAGCCTGACCAACATGGAGAGACCCCATCTCTACTAAAAATACAAAATTAGCCAGGCATGGTGGCGCATGCCTGTAATCCCAGCTACTCAGGAGGCTGAAGCAGGAGAATCGCTTGCACCCAGGAGGTGAAGGTTGCAGTGAGCCGAGATCGCGCCATTGCACTCCAGCCTGGGCAACAAGAGCAAAACTCCATCTCAAAAAAAAAAAAGTTCATGGAGATGGAGTCTTACTGTGTGTGTATTTAATCTTTACAATCACCACATCCCATTTTAACCAAAGGGGAAACAGGCTCCGAGCACTGCCCATGGCCACCCACTTAGAAAGTGAGTCTGAACCTGACTTTGCCAGACTGTAGGCCTGGGCTGTTCCCAACAGGTCACTGTCTGTGGTCGGTGACTGTGGTGGCTGTCCAGCAGCTCACTCTGCCATAGGTCCCTCTCAGACACTCCATCCTGGAGTGACTCCATCCATGGAGCCTCACACATAGGCTCAGCCCAGAGTTCAGTTGCCTGGCTGCCTAGTCCATCCCCGCCTGCCACCCTCCCATAGCCTCAAGAGCAGCCTTCAGAAGACTCTGCTGGCAGGGGAGACTGTGGACCTCTCAGGCATCCAGCTGTCGGCGCGGGACGTGCAGCACATCGCATGCTACCTGGGCAGCCATGGCACTGGGCTGGCAGTGCTGGACCTGAGCTTCACAGGGCTGAGTGACGAACTGCTGCACCTGCTGCTGCCCAGCCTGTGGGCACTGCCCCGCCTCACCCAGCTCCTGCTCAACGGCAACCGGCTGACGCGGGCCGCTGCCCGAGAGCTCACTGAGGCCATCAAGGATACCACCAAGTTCCCTGCACTGGCCTGGGTGGACCTGGGTAACAACGTGGATGTGGCCTCCCTGCCCCAGCCCCTGCTGGTGGGCCTGCGCCGGCGGCTGAGCCAGCGCACCTCACTCCCCACCATCTACGAGGGCCTGGACCTTGAGCCTGAGGGCGGTGTGGCCGGGACTACCACCCCTGCCTCCAGCTGGGACTCCACAGCTGCTGGGCTGGGAACCAAGCCTCAGGTCTGCTGTGCCAGGTGACCCACCACCCACCTGGCTCATTGCTACTGACTTGTGATGCTCTCAAGCACATGGAATAGTGGGTGATGAAGGTCGAGGAGGACTCACAGGCCCCAGAGATCTGGTACAAATCCTCAGCCTGAGATTAAGGGGACAGAAGGAGAATGAACTCATAGGAGGCCAGATGGCTAGCCCCGGCTAGAGTTTCAGCCTTCCCTCAGTGGGAGGGGCCCCAGCACCCACAATGTGGACCCCGCAATAAAGAGTGACACCCATCTCTACTTTTCTACATCACCGACCTCAGGGTCACTGAGCAACAGCCCTGGTGCTGGGGTGGGGAGAAGGGGTGGTTTTGTCTATCCAAAAGGGAGGGGCCAAGGTCACACTGACCTTCCCCCAGGTGCTCCTTGGGCAGGTCTCCCATGGAGTCCAAGGTGTGGGGGTCCTGGGTCCATCCCCATGCGCTGGAGAGTTGTAGGAGGCCTCCAGGGAGCAGGCCCTCACATCTGGGCAGGACTTGGGCTCCTTGAGAAGGGGAGCTGTGAAGGAGCTGGTGGGGAGCCCCAGGTGGAGCAAAGCTCTACATGGAACCCCATGGCAAGCTCATGTCTGAGCCCAGGCTGCCAGCCTCGCCACCAGAGCCCCTTGGGCTGAGGATGAGGCTGCACAGACCAGAAGCAGGGGCCACAGCCGACTAAGTGGGAGGACTTGGTACCTGCCTCCCACAGGGTACAGTGCTGCTTGCCACCCCCAGTACCCAGCCCCAGGCCTCCTGTACTTGGTGAGGGGCAGCTCTGTGTGATTAGGAGACACAGCAGGCCAGAGCAAACTGCTTGTGTGTTCTCTCCAGGCCCTGGGGGGTCCCCATGTGGGAGAGCATGCAGGGGGTGGAGGTGGGCATAGCCAGCAGCAGGGGTCTTGGGGGAGGAGTAGTTTTAGGGCTGCCCCTGGCAGGGGGGACTATCTCCCTTCCTTCCCAAGCACCATCAGAGTGGGCTCCCAGCCAGAAGCCTAATGCCACAGTCACCCTCAGCCCTGTGTGGGGAGTTACAGTTCAGCTCAACCAGGAGACGGGCAGAAAAGGAATTTAGAGATGTCCGGGGGGATACTGAGGCCCGGAGTGAGGAAGTCGCATGCTGAGCCAGGAGGTAAGGTGTGGGGGCAGTGGGGCCCTGCTAGATGAGGAGAGACTCAGCAGCAGAGGGAGGCTCCAAGGCTAAGGAGGAGGCGGGGTCCTCCTGGGCCTACACACCCCAGCCCACCAGCTCCGACCTTCCCTCGCAGCCCTGGCCCACAGGGGACTGTGAGTGGCACATCCATCCCCTGTGATGCATGGATTCCAGCACATTCCCAGCCTGGCCAGATGCATAACAGCCTCTCAGGACAGAAGGGAGATGGCCAAGAAGGTTGAGGACAGGATGGTGTCTGGTCCCAGGACTGGGATAGAGACAGTGAGGAAAAGGATTTTCCTTAGGCCCCACTGATCTCACTGCTTTAGGTAGACTCCTTGCCCAAAGACTTTGGAGAGACTGAAGATCGCCATTCAGCCCCGCTCTGCTCCTGACTTGCCGTGGGACCCGACCAGGCCCTTTCCTTTTCAGAGTCTCTGCTCTCTCCCCTCTGTTCAATAGGACTTCCAGCTCTCAACACTCCATCTTGAGGGGCAGCCCCTCCCAGCTCTCCTTGTTTTATGGACTGGCCCTGCCCAGCAGCTCAGAAGCCATGAGAGTGTTTCCCTATGCCCCTACTCTGGAACAGGGGGTTCAGGCTCCCCAGAGTAAGGCAAAATGGGGTAGATGGTGGGAAGGGCCAGTGGTGAGAAGGATTGTGAGAAAATGAAAGCTTAAATCAACGTCCACTTATTGTGTGAGCAATCTATTATTTAAATCAAAACTATGAGAGCCAGCCAGGCAAGCTGATAAACCTGTCACATAAGCAGGCAGCTGAGCTCTCCCTGAAAGTCCTGTCAGAGAAACGCCAAGCTCTCCAGTCCCTTGTGCCCTCCTGACTCCCTGCCCACCACTGGCCCTAAGCCAGCCCACAAACCCTCCACCGTCACTGCTCCGAGAGATTCCTACCAGGATGGTTCACGAGGACCTGAGCTGGTGTCCCAAGAAAGCTCCGGGAGAATCCAGGCGGCAGCAGATAGTTTCAGTCTCTCTGCTTCTTAGACAGAAGCACACGATGCTGTAGTGGAGTCAGAGCCTGAAACGGATCAAGAGAAGTGGGAAGGTTGGGCTCATCGCCATGCAGGTGTTCACAGCCTTCTCGGGGCCTTCATGACCTCCAGCAAGGCTGTCTAGGGCAGGGCCACTGAGCTCCAGGAAATGGCAGCTTGTGGCTCATGCAGCCTGGTAGGGCAGAGAGCACTGGCTAGGACAGCTCCAGCCTAAGCTCTAGACGGAGGAGGAAGCAGGTGGGCTGTACTCTGGCTGGCCCTTATTCAGGCTCAGTCTTGGAGGCAGACAGGCCTGGACTTGTTCCCAGCCTGTCACTTGCTGGCGATGTGGTCCTCTTGGGGCCTGTTCCCTCATCTTGGGAACGAGGTACACCAAGCCTCCCATTATCCCACTGGAGTGAAGATGACGTAAGTTTTGGAAAAGTGTCTACCGCATTGAGGGGAGCAGGGCAGGCACTCTTCAATGTCAGCAGGGCCTCCACCCAGGACTCTCTGGGTGGCAATGGCAGGAACCCAAATCTTTGGTACTAGGCCAGAGATGAAGCCGTTTTTTTAATTTAACAAGTACTTCCATAGCCTCCCTTGGGCCAGGTACTGTTCTGATGGCCTTAAACTCCTTTAATTCTCTTCTCATTTGAAGGATATAGGTGCTCTGTTTTCCCAATGAGTCTAGTGAGGCAGAAAGAGGTTAAAGGGATTTGTCAGCAGGGCACAGTGGCTCATGCCTGTAATCCCAGCACTTTGGGAGGCCGAAGCAGGTGGATCACCTGAGGTCAGGAGTTTGAGACCAGGCTGGCCAACATGGTGAAACCCTGTCTCTACTAAAAACACAACAACAAAAAATTAGCCAGGTGTGGTGGTGGGTTCCTGTACTCACAGCTACTTGGGAGGCTAACACAGGAGAACTGCTTGAACCCGGGAGGCGGAGGTTGCAGTGAGCCGAGATCGCACCATTGCACTCCAGCCTGGGCAACGGAGCAAGACACTGTTTCAAAAAAAAAAAAAGAAAGAGGACTTTTCCAAGGTCAAAGAGCCAGGAACTGGAGGAGCCAGGATGTAAGCCCAGGTGACCTGGTGTCAGTCTGTGATGTTAACGCCTGCATGCTGCTGCCCCTCCTGCAGCCACCCCAGGGACTGTCACTAGGGCTGTTTGACCCCAGGATTCCTGTAAATGAGCAAGCCCCTTCCAAAGAGGCCATGTGAAGCAGGAGGACCATCATGGTCCGCTATAGGGAACAGACCTCCAGCCTCATTGTCCCTGGAGTAAAACCAGGTCCTGACAACCCCCCTGGACCTCAGTTTTCTGATCTGCAGGTAGGTAGAGCGGGGGGCCATGATGATGTGGGCTTTGCTCTCCCACAGGATTATAAGAGACTAGCGAGGAATGGGTTTGGTAGCACTTCCCAGGCTTTGTAAAACCCAGGCAGCCCAGGCCCAGGGGTGCAGCATTTGCATCCAGCTCTTGCAGTCTGCCTTCAACTCCCTGGGTCGGAGGCTCCTCACACTTCAGATTGCCTTGCAGGGATGCTGAGAACATCAAAAGGAAATATGTAGAAAAGATACTGTGCTCCACAAGACTGGAGAACTTCTTTTCTGTCCTAAAAGGGAGGATATTTGTGCCCAAATAAGGTGCTTTAGGACATGAGCCCGCAGGAAAGTTCAGCCTCTGCTGACAGTCTTCATCCTGAGAATCCAGAATCTTGGGCAACTGATCCCAGCTGCTATCAACCCAGCACAGAGGTTTTTCTCTGGGAGCTGGAAGGAAAGGAAAATGCACTTCTTCCACTTAGAGATCACCATGAAAACTAGTATTTTCTTTTCCAACTACGCACTATATATGTTTTTTAAAAATAATATTTTATTTTTTTTAATTACCCTGCAGGCAGGGCGCGGTGGCTCACGCCTGTAATCCCAGCACTTTGGGAGACTAAGGAGGGTGGATCATGAGGTCAAGAGATAGAGATCATCCTGGCCCCCATGATGAAACTCCGTCTCTACTAGAAATACAAAAATTATCCGGGCGTTATGGTACGTGCCTGTAGTCCCAGCTACTAGGGAGGCTGAGGCTGGAGAATCGCTTGAATTCGGGAGGCAGAGGTTGAGGTGAGCCAAAATTTCACCACTGCACTCCAGCCTGGTGATAGAGTGAGACTCTATCTCAAAAAAACAAAAACAAAGACAAAAAACCCTTCATTGAGGTATAATTGAAACACAATAGACATTTCAAGGTTACAAGATTGAAGTGTGCAATATGATACATTTTGCCACATGTATTTATCCGTGAAGCCACTATCACAATCAAGATAGTAAATGTACCTGTCACCCCAAGTTTCCTCATGCTTATTGGTAATCCCTCCCTCCTGCCTCTCCCTGCCCACTCCCATCCAAAAACAACCATTGATCTGCTTTCTGTTTCCATAGTTTGCATTTCTAGATTTTGGGATATAGGGAATCATATAGGATATACTTTTTTTTTTTTTGAGGTGGAGTCTCACTCTGTCACCCATGCTGGAGTGCAGTCTCAGCTCATTCCAACCTCCCCCTCCCAGATTTAAGCAATTCTCTTCCTTCAGCCTCCCAGGTATCTGGGACTACAGGCGCATGCCACTATGCCCAGCTAATTTTTGTATTTTTAGTAGAGATAGGGTTTCATCATGTTGGCCAGGTTGCTCTTGAACTCCTGACCTCAAGTGATCTGCCTGCCTCAGCCTCCCAAAGTGCTGGGATTATAGGCGTGAGCCACCACGCCTGGCTGGATGTATTCTTTTCTATATGGCTTCTTTCACTTAGCATAATTATTCTGAGACTCACGTGTCAATAGTTCCTTTTTATTCCCGAGTATTTTACTGGATAGGTGTGCCACAATTTATCCATTCATCTGTTGATGGACATTTGAGTTGTTTCCAGGTTTTGGCTATTACAAATAAAGTTCCTATGAAAATTCATGTACAAGTTTTTGCATGGACACGTATTTCCTTTTCTCTTGGATAAATACCTAGGAGTAGAATGGCAGGATCGTAAGGCAGATGTATTTTTAATGTTTTAAGAAACTGTCAAACTGTTTTCCAAAGTGGTGGTGCAATATTACATCCCCATCAGCAGTGTTTGGGAGTTCTTGTGCTTTATATCTTCAACAGCACATAGCATGGTCAGTTTTTTAAATATTAGTTGTTCTTCTGGATGCGTAGCAGAACCTCTGTGGCTTTAATTTGGCATTTCCTTACTGGCCTATGATGTGAACATCTTTTCATGCACGTGTTTGCCATCTGTATCTTCTCAAGTCTGTTCAGATTCTTTCCCCATTTTATTATTGAGCTTTGTGAATTGTTTACATATTCTGGATACACATCCTTTATTAGACTTAGCTTTGCTAACATTTTGTGGTTAGTGGTTTGTCTTTTGTCTTAACAGTGCCTTTGGAAAGCAGTTTATTTGGGTGGTCTAATATGTTTGGTCTTTCATGGTTGGTACGTTTGGTATTATATCTAAATTTTTGTTTAACCCAAGGTTTAGGGTTATATTTCCAGAAGTTTTATGGTTTTAGGTTTTAAGGTTTATGGTCCATTCAGGATTAATTTTTTTGTATGGTGTGAGGTATAGACCCAAGTTTTGGGGGATTTTTGCATATGGAAATCCAGTTGTTCTGGCACCATTTGTTGAAAACGCTATCGTTTCTTCAGTGCATTACCTTTGTGCCTTTCCAACAACTCATTTTATATACATGTGGGGATTTGCTTTCAGACTTTTTTTTTTTTTTGAGACGGAGTTTCGCTCTTGTTGCCCAGGCTGGAGTGCAATGGCATGATCTTGGCTCACCACAACCTCCGCCTCCCAGGTTCAAGTGATTCTCCTGCCTCAGCCTTCTGAGTAGCTGGGATTACAAGCATGCACCACCATACCCAGCTAATTTTTCTATTTTTAGTAGAGATGGGGTTTCACCATGTTGGTCAGGCTGGTCTTGAAGTACTGATCCAGTTGATCTGCCCACTTCGGCCTCCCAAAGGGCTGGGATTACAGATGTGAGCCACCGCACCCGGCCTGTTTTCAGACTCTTACTCTGTTCATTTGATCTATTTATTTAACTTGAGGAAATATGGTGTTTTGGTGAGTACAGCTTTATAATAATTCTTGAAATCAGGGAGTCTTCTTTTAAAATCTGCTCACCTTTTAAAATATATAAAATAGTTACAATTTTAATGTCTTTCTTTGCTAATTCTAACATCTGTGTAGTGTTGGATCTGATTATTCTCCTGTGGTGTGCTTTCCTGCATCTTTGCATGCCTAGTAATCTTTGACTGGAGGCCAGACGTCGTGAATTTTACTGTTGGAGGGTACTTGACATTTTTATATTCCTACAAATCTTTTTGAATTCTGTTCTCAGATACATTTAATTGGTCTGGAAAAAGTTTGATGCTTTAATGTGTTGTTTTTATGACTTGCTAGGCAGGTCTAGTGCTCACTCTTGGGCTAATTATTCCTCATTTACGAGACAAGACCTTCCTGGATATTCGTATTAATCATGTCTTTTGTTTTCTGTTTTATGATGCTTTGACATCTTGGCCTTGCTAATCCTGGAGGCTGCTCCTCCCAGGGTTAGCTAATTCCTAGAGATAGCAAACTTGCCTGGCAGTGTGTCTTTCATATACAAATCAACCAGTCCAATGTCCATACCCCCAGTTGCCTCCTTTATCTAATTCTCACATACTAAGCCAGTATTTCCTTTGCCCTGAATCACCCTGGAGCAAGGTACTTGACAGGAGACCACCTATAAGGCAGCTGAAAATTATTCAGACTATCCAATCCTAAACTTGCTCAAACTTGCCTACTCTGCCTCACTGATTCCTTCATTAGAAAGTCACAATAAGGCTGGACGCAGTGGCTCATGCATGTAATCCCAGCACTTTGGGAGGCTGAGGCAGGCAGACCCGAGGTCAGGAGATCAAGACCATCCTGGCTAACATGGTGAAACCCCATCTCTACTAAAAATACAAAGAATTAGCCAGGCATGGTGGCACGCCCCTGTAGTCCAGCTACTCCGGAGGCTGAGGCAGGAGAACTGCTTGAAGCTGGGAGGCTGAGTTTGCAGTGAGTTGAGATTGAGCCACTGCACTCCAGCCTGGGCAACAGACCGAGACTCCGTCTCAAAAAGGAAAAAAAAAGGAAACAAAACCACAATAAAGGCTTTGGGTCTTGCTCCACCATTGGTTCTTCTGTCTCCTGACTCAGGCTGGTATTTCCCCATATACCATGTAATATGGTATGTCCCCTTCTTTGAGAATGTGATACATTCTTTCAAGGCAGTTGTCTCCATGTCTCACTGTATCTAATTAAAACAAAATCAGATATAGTATATCTTAAAACAACACATTCCTACCAGACAAAAAATTCAGTTCACAGGATATGAGGTACTGTGAACCTCATATCCTGTGAACTTTTTGTCTGACTGGTACGAAAAGGTACTATTCTCAACCCAGCATGACGCCAAGCACTGTTCCAATTCGTTTTTATTGGGTCTTCCCCAGCCTGTTAACTTCCTCGCATTCGTGTGATCAGTATTCTGGTGAACATTCAAATATCCACTGCAGATCTCTTGGGTTCTCCGTGCGGCACTCTTCTCTGGTATTGTGTCCTATAACTTTAGCTGCCTTGGTGGCTTCTCATTCCTCAACACAGGCAGGCTGGTAGGTCAGCATCAGTCCCCTTCACTGTGCCACTGCTTGGAGACTCTTGGAATGCAGTGAGCTGGAGCAACTGTACAACTCCCTTTATTTATTTCGTTCCTCAGGGATTATTCTCCATCAATGTCTGATGCCTTGAAAACTACTGTTTCATATTTTGTGCATCTTTTTTTCAGGTACAATGATAAATCAATTACTTTCATCTTGGCTAGTTGCAAAAAACTCCTGTATGCTTTATTTATTTTTATTAAGGTTATGGTTCTACTAGTGTAGAAGCTGGGATAGTATCAGTGAATCAAGTGAGTCCACACCCTCCCTTGTACAGATAACCAACCAGAGACTGGAAGAGGTGGTCTCGGTGGCACTCAGAACCAGAATTTATGTTAAATACTGGTCTAGTTACCTTTCTATGACATCATCCTTTAGTCTTTATCTTCTTTAAACCTCACCTTTTTTTTTTTTTGAGACAGTCTTGCTGTGTTGCCCAGACTGGAGTGCAGTGGCGCAATCTCTGCTCACTGAAACCTCCGCCTCCCAGGTTCAAGCAATTTTCCTGCCTCAGCCTCCCCAGTAGCTGAAATTACAGCCATGTGCCACCACATTGGGCTAATTTTTGTATTTTTAGTAGAGACAGGATTTTGCCATGTTGGCCAGGCTGGTCAACTCCTGACTTCAGGTGATCTGCTCACCTTGGCATCCCAAAGTGCTGGGATTATAGGCATGAGCTACCATGCCCAGCCTTATTCTTCGTTCTAAAGTAATATATTTTCAAAGAAAAAAAGCAAAAACTTGCTTAAACATTTGTATTTCCACATGACCTGATTTCCCCAATCTTGGCAAAAAAGTTGGAAGCTTGGTCTCCAGAGGGGGTTAGAAGGTTTCTCAACTAGGAGCCCTCCGAGACCTGGACGATGAACTCAGTGTGGACATACTAGAATGCTGAAAGTCCCAGCCCTCTTCCCCAAAAGAGCTCTCAATCCAGCAGCTCATAGTGAACCCTCCAAATACGAGATCAAAAGCTTCTCCGAGAGAACTGGTCCAGCCCAGAGCAAGGTCCTGAAGTATCGACACAGGGGATTTCCCCAAAGAAGCTCAATAAGATCACCTTACAAGCACATATTCTTTTTAATACTCCACTCTTAAATATAAGCAAGATTACCAATGCTTGCCAGGCAGCTAAAGAAAATCTGTAACATGAAAGATTAAACTGAAGAACAGAAAGCAAAAAGACATATTAGAGATGAAAGTTTCTACAGAGCATATTAATATTCTGAAAAATAAGATGCTGCGTGAAGGAAAAAGGTACTGTATCTATATATCTACATATATAAAGGAACAATCAACTTGGAGTAATCTTCCATAAAGATCAAAAGACAAGAAAACTGGAGTGGGGACACACAGGGAGGAGAGGTAAGTCTGGGTCCACCATCTGAATAACAGAAATTCCTGAAAGAAAAACCACAGACAACCTAAGGAAGAAAATCACTGACAAAGAATCCAACAAAGTTTCCCAGAAATTAAGGACAAAAATCCACTCGAAAAGGGGCCTGGCACGGAAACAGACTTTCACCAAGGCAGGTATTAATACATCATTGTGAAATTTTGGAACAGTGGTGACAGAAGGGAAAGGACCCAGTCATATAGAAAAGATCCGGACTCAAAATCACTTCAGACTTCTCTACAGCAATGCTAGATGGCAAAGTAACCATACCTTAAAAATTCTGAAGGAAACTAATTCCAACACAGAATTTCATACCTAATCAAATGAAATGCGAGCACATTTTTAGACATGAAGGTACTCCCCCAAAATAAGGACATAAAAGAAGAGGTTATACAGAAAACAGAGATTCAGCTGAGGAGCAGTGTGGGGAGTGTCCAGGGTGACAGCGACACACCAGGCACAGGGGGAAACCAGTCCGGATTGGGGTGGGTCAATAATAATAACTGATAAATGAAGTGTCATGATCTTTAGATAAGACTGGGGTTGAATTAGAGACAAATAGAAAACTAAGCAAATAAAAATGCAAGAGGGAAAAGTTACTTTCAGGGAAAAGTTCCACAGTAATCTAGTCTATATGACACCATCATATTTTTAAAAAGTTTAACCACATCTTAATAATTTAACACTGAATACGATCTAACTAGAATTACGTATCAGGGAAATGGGTGAGAGGAAGTATATCCCTCTGGTGAGTACGAGGAAGAGGATTCCAAAGATAATGCCAGCCGGGTGCAGTGGCTCACACCTATAATCCCCAGCACTTTGGGAGGCTGAGGTGGGCAGATGGCTTGAGCCCATGAGTTCAAGACCAGCCTGGGCAACATAGCAAAACCCTGTCTCTATAAAAAAATACAAAAATTAGCTGGGCACAGTGGTGCATGCTAGTATTTCTAGCTACTTGGGATGCTGAGGTGAGAGAAACACCTGAACCTAGGCAGGTTGAGGCTGTAGCAAGCCATGATTGTGCCATTGCACTCCAGCCTGGGGGAGAGTGAGAGTGAGACCATTTTAAAACAAGCAGACAAAAAACCATCAAGGAATAGCCATGAAAACATGTTCATATTGAGACATGGAGGTAAATACAAACAAATCAGCCAAGAGTTGGAAGGACTATCGTGAGGCAAGGACAGTGGGGTAAAGGCAGGGTAGGAGTGTTGTTTTTCATAATAAACCTTACAGAACAACTTGCTTTCAATATATATCAACTGATTTTTCCCCCTTAGATGCAGAATATAAAACTATTCACAAGGCTACATAGTTTAGGTTGACCCCCCTTCACTTTTCAGGATCTAGGTAGGGTTATAGGCAGTTTTCCACTGTGTGGAGAATCTGCAAAGCTGGTGCTCCTGCACGGGTCCAGGGTGAACCACATCAAAAGTCACTTTTCAGATCCAGAATCCAGTTCACTACTATTTAAGTGTAATGTGTTATTATTCAAAGTACTGTTTACTGTCAAAGGAAGGCTAGTGCTCCTGGACAGGTCCAGGGTGAACCACATCAAAAGTTGCTTTTCAGATTCAGGATGCAGTTCACTACTATTAAGTGTAATGTGTTATTATTCAAAGTACTGTTTACTATAAAAGTATGATGAATTAAGTAATGGTTATACTAAAACAACATATTCTAGTACAGGATCAAAATATGGCTTCAGGTCTACTATATAAGAATCACTTATCTGGGGCACAAGGGAATATTGTTAAAAATGCAGATTCCTGGGCCCTGCTCCAGGCATAGGCCTTGCAGTCTTCACTTTTTTTTTTTTGAGACGGAGTCTCTTTTTGTCCAGGTGGGAGTGCAATGGCCTGATGTCCACTCACCACAACCTCTGACTCACAGGTTCAAGCAATTCACCTGCCTCAGCCTCGTGCTTAGCTGGGATTACAGGTGTGAGCCACCACGCCCAGCTCGTCCAGCTCATTTTTGTATTTTTATTAGAGATGGGGTTTCACCATGTTTGTCAGGCTGGTCTCAAACTCCTGACCTCAGGTGATCCACCTGCCTTGGCCTCCCAAAGTGTTGGGATTACAGGTGTGAGCCACCATGCCTGGCTGCGGTCTTCATTTATAACAAGATCCTTAGCTGATGTTGAAAACCACCGCTCTCATTTGTTTTTTTTTTTTTTTGAAAAGAAGTCTTGTTCTGTCCCCCAGGCTGGAGTGCAGTGGTGTGATCTCTGCTCACTGCAATCTCTGCCTCCTGGGTTCAGGCAATTCTCCTGCCTCAGCCTCCTGAGTAGATGGGATTACAGGCACCTGCCACCATGCCCAGCTAATTTTTGTATTTTTAGTAGAGACGGGGTTTCATACCATGTTGGCCAGGACGGTCTCGATATCCTGACCTTGTGATCCACCCACCTTGGCCTCCCAGAGTGCTGGGATTAAAGGTGTTGAGCCACCCTGCCCAGCCTCTCATTTGTTATATTAATTACCTAGCAGGCTTCAGTAATGTCAGCAAATCAATGTCTGCAAATTAAGGTTACCAGCAGGGAAAAGGGAAAGAAGTCCAGGTAGGGGCCAGGCACAGTGGCTCATGCCTATAATGGCAGCACTTTGGGAGGCTGAGGTGGGCAGATCACTTGAGCCCAGGAGTTCAAGATCAACGTGGGCAACAAAGAGACCCCATTTCTACAAATAAACTAAGTCCACGCAGGGTACTGGCGGGTAGCATTGTTTCTACATGAAATAATTCCATTTATAAAGATTTCAGGCCAGGCGTGGTAGTTCACACCTGTAATCCCAGCACTTTGAGAGGACATGGCAGGTGAATCACCTAAGGTCAGCCAGCCTGACCAATATGGTGAAATACCATCTCTACTAAAATACAAAAAAATTAGCCAGGTGTGGTGGTGCACGCCTGTGGTCCCAGTTACTTGAGAGGCTGAGGCAGGAAAATTGCTTCAATCTGGGAGGCAGAGGTTGCAGTGAGACAAGATTGCACTACTGCACTCCAGTGGCGAAAGAGCAAGACTCCATCTCAAAAAGAAAAAAAAAAAAAAAAAAATTTGCCGGGCACAGTGGCTTACCCTTGTAATCCAAGCCTGAGCACTCTGGGAGGCTGAAGCAAGTGGATCAGTTGAGGTCAGGAATTCAAGACTGGTCAGCATGGTGAAACCCCATCTCCATTAAGATGAATACAAAAATTAGGTGTGGTGGTGTGTGCCTGTATTCCCAGCTACTCAGGAGGCTGAGGCAGAACTGCTTGAACCCGGGAGGCAGAGACTGCAGTGAGCTGAGATCACACCACTGCACTCCAGCCTGGGCAACAGAGTGAGACTCTGTCTCAAAAATAAAGAAAAAAATATATATTTTTTAAAGACCGGATTTCACCATGTTGGTCAGGCTGGTCTTGAACCCCTGACCTCAGGTGATCTGCCCGCCTTGGCCTCCAAAGTGCTTGGATTATAGGCATGAGCCATCACGCCCAGCCAAAAATAGATTATTAGAAACGCAAGAAAATGTCTTGCTATTTTGCCCAGGCTGGAGTACAGTGGCAAGGTCATAGCTCATTATAGCCTCAAACTCCCAGGCTCAAGTGATCCTCCCACCTCAGCCTCCCAAGTAGTGAGGACCACAGGTATGTACCACCATGCCCAGTTAATCTTTAAATTTTTTGTTAGAGATAGGGTCTCACTATGTCTTGCAGGCTGGTTTTGAACTCCTGACCTCAAACAATCCTCTACCTCAGCCTCCCAGAATGTTGGAATCAAGCCACTGCGCCCAGCTGCTGGTTACCTGTTCTACACTAAAAACTATGTGGATGTACCAATCAATGCTGAGATGCTCTGATAAGCTCACAGGAATCTGTTTTCCCAAATCACCACAAAACTGCTTGTGTAGCCAGTACAGGAGCCAAGGAAGTTGGCTACTAGGATCCCCTGAATTACTTTTGTTACTGTTTTTGTTGTTGAGACGGAGTCTCACTCTGTCTCCCAGGCTGGAGTGCAGTGGTGTGATCTTGGCTCACTGCAACCTCTGCCTCCTGGGTTCCAGCGATTCTCCTGCCTCAGCCACCTGAGTAGCTGGGATTACATGTGCATGCCACCATGCCCAGATACTTTTTGTATTTTTAGTACAGATGGGGTTTTACCATATTGGCCAGGCTGGTCTCAAACTCCTGATCTCTTGATCCACCTGCCTTGGCCTCCCAAAGTGCTGGGATTACAGGCGTGAGCCGCCACGCCCGGCCCCTGAATGGCCAGTGTCACCTGTGTTGTTAAAGCTGAGCTGATGACAATTCCACAAATGTTAACTGAACAAAGTGCCACACTAAGTGCCTGTGTCTGAAGATGAATGAGACACAATCTGTGTGTTCTCAGAGTTTCTCCAAGGTGAACTTTTCTGGGGCTTAACCAGCAACTGGCCAGGAAAAGCAGCTTCAACTCTTATCAATAACTGTGCTATTTCAAAGTACTGGCATTCTCCCAGGACACCCCCCAGGGTGTCAAAATTTAGCCAAAGCAAACTCCAAATGAACACAAAGTACTTATTTTCTCAAAGGAAAAAAAAAAACAATGAACAAAACAGAACAAAAAACCCCCCCAGATTTATTTAGCTTAACATTTCCCCTGATCTAAAGAGAAAGATGTTAAAAGAATACCTAGAACATATACACAAGCATCTACTCCAATGAACTCAAATAACCTAAAAGAAAAAAGGGCAAAGTTCTGTTCAACGGAGAAAATTATCTTCGCTTCTGAAAGATGTTCCCACGTCCCATTCCACGTCCTCTTCCTCTTGCAGCCACTGAAAGGGAAGAAGTGAAAATATGAGGCCAGGTCAGTGTGGTCAGTGAATGCTCAAAGAACAGAGTAGCAGCCAGGACCCTAGGACACCAGTTAGAAGGGTTCTGAAGGGTTTCCTGGTCCAACACCACCCTAGCCATTGCATTTCCCCCACTTTTTTTTGGTTTTGTTTTTTTGAGACGCAGCCCCATTCTCTCACCCAGGGTGGAGTGCAGTGGCACTATCTCAGCTCACTGCAACCTCCACCTCCCAGGTTCGGGTGATTTTTACGTCTCAGCCTCCCAAGAGCTGGGACTACACGCATGCACCACAATGGAGATGGTGTTTTACCATGTTGGTCAGACTGGTCTTCAACTCATATGATCTGCCTGCCTCAGCTAGGATTACAGGTGTGAGCCACTGTGCCTGGCCAACGGCCACTGCATTTCACAGCGGGGATGGAGACACGGGCAGAGGCTAGGGACTGGCATCAGAGCAGGAGCTAGTACCACGATCTTGCCTTCCAGTCCTACAGTGCTCTCTGCAAAAGGCTGGGAGGTAGCACACTGAGGGCAAAGAAGGTGGTCTGAGAGCTACAGAAAAGACAAATTCCTGGGGCTGGCCTCGGGTGAGCTAAGAAAACATTATAGATGTAGTGAATTCATTTTTTCAATTCTGAAACAAATATAGTTAAGTGTTAACATCTATTATATCTGGGTGAAGGGTAATATTATTTTTTGTGTTTTTTTTCTGAGAAAGAATTATTTCAGGCTGAGTGCGGTAGCTCATGCCTGTAATCCCATCACTTTCAGAGGCGAGCGAATCACTTGAGGTCAGCAGTTCGAGATCAGCCTGCCCAACATGGCTAAACACCGTCTCTACTGAAAACACAAAAATTAGCTGTGCGTGGTGGTGTGTGCCTATAATCCCAGCTACCAGGAGGCCAAGGCAAGAGAAACCACTTGAACCTGGGAGGCGGAGGAGGTTGCAGTGAGCTGAGATCGAGCCACCACACTCTAGCCTGAGTGATGAAGACTCTGTCTCAAAAAAAAAAAAAATTATTCATAGTAGCAAAAACAAAACACTCTTCATATAAACAGTATGATAAAACTGCTGTTCTCCTCTGTAACCCAGGGGTTCTAGGATAGGACAAGGCTTTGAAGGACAGATGAAATATTCTGATGGCTACTAACTGGAGCCTCATCTCTCTGCTCATACAGACCTTGGAGTCGTCCCAAAGAGCAAGAGAAGAGAGCTCAACCACCAGCTGACAAGACCACAGCAAAGGGCTGGGAGGCAAAGATGGCTCAGGCAGAAGTCAGTGGGCCTGGGCACACTCACTGCCAAGGGCCTTGCAGTGCATACCCACAAGGTGTATCTTTTGCTAGAGAAGATGGTGACAATGAGGGTGGCCCCTCCCTGAGGAAGCAGAAAGAGCAGTAGTTCTAGCCATAAAGCCAGAATTTCTGAAAACTCTTCCTTCCCCAGGACAAAAGGTGCAGAGCTTCTGGTTCTATCTTCTCACAGCTGCCTCTTGTCTGGGAAGGGCAAGGAGATTCTCTGATTAGTTTTTTTTTGGCGGGGAGGGCATTTCAAAGGATTACACACTATTACATCTTTAAACTTGAGCTTTCATCCATGGTTCCTGTCTCATAACTCCTGTAGACCTTGTTATAGTATTTTGTTATAACATCGGGGCACTTTAGGCCTCAGAAGCAGGACTCACGAAACAGAATCTCTCTCAAAACTTCTCCTGCCCTCCTTCCACCTGCCCAAGGCAGGACCCTAATCTGATTGTGGGTCACAAGACCTCATTCCAGAGAAAGGTCCTGCCCTATGCCCTGCAGGAAGAAATGCTGCAGAGAGGCCAAAAAGAATCTGGACAGGCCTTGCGGGGTTTCCTCACCCTGTCTATTAGTATCAGATCACACCCTTTTGTCTAACTGCATTTCCACATGGTTGCCCATCCTTCAATCATGTCTACCCAACGAAATCTCTATATAAAGGCCCAAGAGAACAGGGTTAGGGGAGCTTTGGGACAGCTGACCACACGGAGCCCGACAGGAAGGTGAACAAGAACTCATCCATGTGCCAGGAGGAAACTCCATGCGGACAGAAGCTCTCGTGCTTGGGACCCTTCCAGATTTCACCCTATGCATGCATCTCTTCATGTGGCTGTTTATTTGTAGCCTATAAAATATCCTTTGTGGCCAGGTGTGCTGGCTCACCTGAGGCCAGGAGTTCGAAACCAGCCTGACCAACATGGAGAAACCCTGTCTCTAAGAATAATAAAAAAAAAATAGCTGGGCGTGGTGGCGCATGCCTGTAATCCCAGCTATTCAGAGGCTGAGGCAGAAGAATCACTTGAACCCGGGAGACGGAGGTTGCAGTGAGCTGAGATCACACCATAGCACTCCAGCCTGGGCAACAAGAGCAAAAAACACCTCCGTCTCAAAAAAAAAAAAGAAAAAAGAAAAAATCCTTTGTTGTAAATCAGTAAACTTAAGTATGTGATTCCTACTCCAGCAAATTCACTGAACCTAAGGAGGGAGATGTGAGAACCCTGATTTGAAGCCATTCAGACGTTCTGGAGGCCCGTGCTTATGAACAGTGGGGAATGGAGGGGTAGTCTTGTGGGACCAGGCCCTCAACCCGTGGTTTCTCAGGCTGTCTCTAGATAGATCATGTCAGATCTGAAAAACACCTAGCTGGTGTCTACTGCAGAACTGACTGCTTGCTTGGTCACACAAGTCTTCTTTGTTGATTGCTGTGTTGTGAGAGCAGAGGAAAAACACAGTTTGACTTTTTTTCCTATATAAAACATGTATAGCAGCTAAAGATACCAATGGAGAATCTAGTGCCTTCCCTGCCTGCAAACCTTTTTTTTTTTTTCAACCAACACTAAGACAGTTTCTAAGGGCCGCAAATACTTTGTTATCTAATCCACATGGCAGAACTTCTCAGGAACCTAAATATAAAACCAAATTAAGCTAACCAAGAAGCAAGGCCAGACACTAGGGGACTGGGAAAAGGACAGTCCCATTTTTGCAATGTATTAAAGGCAGGCTTTATTTCTGAAAATGGAAGTCCACTGTCAGATCTCCCTAAGTGCATGCCTAGTATCTATCCACATTACCCAGTCTCCCTAGGAAATGCTGCCCTCACGCGTCATGAGTCAGCTCATCCGCTCCGTGCTGTGACTGCTCAGCAAGACAGACAAGGGCAAGCCATTCCAGACTCTTGCACAGAACTTGTAAAAAAGAAGGGCCTCTCCAGGCCTGGTGGCTCACGCTGGTAATCCCAGCACTTTGGGAAGCTGAGGCAGGTGGATCATTTGACGTCAGGAGTTCAAGACCAGCCTGACCAACATGGTGAAACCCCATCTCTACTAAAAATACACACACAAACGAAATTAAATTAAAAATACAAAATTAGCTGGGCATGGGAGTGCATGCCTATAATCTTAGCTACTTGGAAGGCTGAGGCAGGAGAATTGCTTGAACCTGGGAGACAGAGGTTGCAGTGGGCCGAGATCAAGCTACTGTACTCCAGCTTGGGTGACAAAGCAAGACTCTGTCTCAAAAAAATATAAAAAATTAAAATAAAAAAAAAGGGCCTCCTAGAAATTTATTATAGATTTTATCAACTCTTTCACTGAAGACAGGAATACTGTCTTAACACAATTATTAAGACAGTATTCCTGTCTTCAGTGAAAGAGTTGATAAATCTCCTATAATGAATTCTTTTTCTTTGGATTTTATGTAAGCCCTGTTACTGGGATCAGATGTAGCAAGACAGAGAAGGCCAGGCAAGGCCTCATGGCCTCATGGCCTCACAGGATCTCTCCACGCTGCAAGGGGAAGGGGTGGCAGTGGGTGTGGAGAGAGCAGGGGTCAAGCCCACTTCATCCCCAGGCAGTAACAAGGCCCCTTTCTATAAGACACAAGACAAACCTGTATTTTAAAACCTGTGCATGAAGAGCACCTACCTTGGGCCTTGAGAATAGCAGCTTTTCCTCGGCCAGCCCCTGAGCCTTGGTTTTTATTTTTCATGCTCTTTAACATGGGTGCATTCTTAAGCATGTCAGGCAAAATCAGAAAGCGAATTTTGCTGCCACGGATGTATACCTGCTCCAGCTGTGCCACTCGGCCATCTCTGTATGTGACTGTGATGTTGGACATCTGGAAGGAAATTACCAGTTAATCATTTAATGGTCAACAGCACCAGTGGTGGGGAGGGCCTTGACTGTTGGGAGGGTTAAGTCCTGAAAAGCAGACTGACATTGTGACGAAGCTGGTGAATTACTCAGCAATGGTCAGTACTAACTGTGTACGCCAGGGACTGCACTGAGCACTTTACCTAAATAGTCCTCACAACACCTCTAGTGTGGGTATGAGTGTTCCCATTTTTATGGGTTAAAAAACCAAAGCAGTTATCCAAGGTCAAACAGCTGGAATGCAGGGAACTCCAGATTTGAACCAGCTGGTCTAGCTTCAGAGCCTTAGCTGTGCTGTACTGCCTGCTGAGGAAACATGTGAAGAGCTCTTGAAGGTGCTAGACCCTAACTAAAACAGCTTCAAACTGCTGGTCCAAACTGTGTCTTCCCCTGCATTCCCTAGCAGTCAGATTTCAAAGACACCACCAAGGTCATGAGTGTATACCAGATGCGGTTCTGACCCTCCAGAGTGCCTACTCTAGAAGGTGAGACAGAACCTTCTAGCTTGAGTGATTAGGGATTGAGATATGAAGGACACCCAGCATGTACAGGTACCACAGGGCCTATACAGAAGGCCTGACATTACAAGGAAAAGAGCAGGCACTTGGGCAGAAGCCTACAGGATGTGAGGACCAGAGCAGTCAAATAACAACCCTGGACAGGGCTGTTATTTCAGATAAGGGGTCACTCAAGTTTGTCGACAGAGGAAAGATCAACAGGGTTAAGGCAGCACTTAGGAAAGATAAATGTGTCAAAATGGATAGACTGCAGGCTGGACAAATGGGGAGCCTAGAGTTGAGACCGGCTTAACATGGGAGGGTGACACCAATCTGCCAGCATCAACCTCAACAAGCACCACATTTACAGAAAAAGCAGTTTTTACTGTATGAACCTTCTGAAGTGAGAGGAATCTAATTTATTCAGAATGGGTCAGCCCATATTGTTGAGAGATGTGCTTGTCTCCCCAGATTTGTCTGGCTAGTTGCCATCTTATACTCATTCATTCTTTTCCTCAAGTGCTAACTGGCCACCCAGCCACTGCTTGAACACTCAGTGAGAAAAGAACTATGGGCTGGGTGTGGTGGCTCATGTCTATAATATCAACAATTTGAGAGGTCATGGTGGGAGGATCACTTGAGCCCAGGAGTTTGCGACCAGCCTGGGCCACACAGTGAGACCTTGTCTCTACAAAAATTAGCTGGGTGTGGTGGCATGTGCCTGTAGTCCAGCTACTTGGGAGGCTGAGGTGGGAGGATCACTTGGGTCTGGGTGGTCGAGGCTGCAGGGAGCTGTGATAGCGCCACTGCATTCCAGCCTGGGCCACAGTGCAAGATCCTCTCAAAAAGCAAACAAAACTATGCTCTGGGGCCACCCTGCTGTATATGAGCAGTTTCTAGAGGAATGGTTTCTAGAGCTTCCACCCACTATCACTGTTTTACGTTCGGGGCAACAGGCCTCCAGTTTTCCATAAATCTTCTGCTCCAGGCTCCCCAATTCCAGTTCCTTACCAAATTTTCATCCAGTTCCCAAGTCCTTGCCAATCCTTTACTTCCCCTGAAAAACACCATAACCTCTAGTGCCACAAATGAATGCCAGGTATGGTTAGACTACCCAAGAGAGAAACTAGATACAACTCAGGCTCACCCGAATCTGACTGACAGTTAAAATGTGTTTTGGGGCTGGGCATGGTGGCTTACGCCTATGATCTCAGCACTTTGGAAGGCCAAGGCAGGGGTGTCACCTGAGGTTGAAACCAGCCTGGCCAACATGGTGAAACCCCATCTCTACTAAAAATACAAAAATCAGCCAGGAATGGTGGCAGGTGCCTGTAGTCCCAGCTACTGGGGAGGCTAAGGCAAGAGAATCACTTGAACTGGGGAGGCGGAGGTTGCAGTGAGCAAAGATCACACCACTGCACTCCAGACTGGGCAACAGAGCAAGACTCTGTCTCAAAAAAAAAAAGTGGGGGGGGGTTTGGGAGGCTGTGCCACACTCATGACTCTGTAGAAGACACAAAATAGGCCCGAAGACCTACAGGTGAGACCCAGCTCTGCCATTTGTCAGGTCTACTTCCAGGCTTCTCCTGGCCTCAGTTCCCTCATCTACAAAGTTGAGGAAAATACAAGAGAACAAAGCCAACATTTACTGAGCACTTATTAGATATCAAGTGCTGGCCCAGGTGATTTCCCCACAGCAGCTCATGTTACCCCACAAAATCCTACAAGGTAGAGAGATGAAGTGGCATAGCCATTCAGAGGCAGATTGGTCCCCAGAAACCCAAGCCCTTTACCTCTATTCTGCTTGAGATCACACCACTCTTATATGGCCTGGCTGGAGTTTGAACCCAGTTCTGACTATCTCTAAACTCACATTCTTAATCACTTCATCTGATCACACTTCCTGAAACTGTTAAAAAGCAAATTAGGCCTGGAGCAGTGCTTCATGCCTGTAATCCTAGCACTTTGGGAGGCCAAGGTGGGAGGACTGCTTGAGGTCAGGAGTTTGAGACCAGCCTGGGAAATGCAGCAAGATCTCATGCCTACAAAAAGTCAAAAAAATTTGCTTAGTGTGGTGGTGCATGCCTATGGTTGCAGCAACTTGGGAGGCTGAGGTGGGAGGATGGCTGGAGCCTAGGAGTTCAAGTCTACAGTGAGCTATGATTATGACACTGTACTCCAGTCTGGGCAACAGAGTAAGACTCTGTCGTTAAAAAGAAAAGAAAAAAAAAAAACAGCCAAGTAAACAAGGAAAAGTACGTCTAAATGCTGTCTCTATTGCCTAACACATAATAGAGACTCAGTAAATGCTAAAACTGATTGACACTTAAAATGTGTGTTTTAGGAGCTGTGCCATTGCTAAGCCACACTCCCTCCAGCACCATAGGGGCACATCTCACTCCTTCCCTGTCAGAAGCTGTTACAACAAGACTTAATCTAAGCATTTCCATAAATGAACTATGTTCTGGCTGAAGCAGGAGACTCCAGTACCATTTGACTCCTATTTCAACCCTAAGAATCAGGCTCACTATTGCTCTCGCTTTCCCTGCAGCACTGGCTGACGAGAACAGCTCGCTGTAGACAAAACCCCAGTCTCACTGCACACATGCCTGCTAGAGCTTGCTAATAAGCCTGAGCTGTGTTTGGATCATACACCAAAGGCAGGAACTGTTGAGTGAACCAGATTTTAATCAAAGCCAGGCAGGAACACCCAGTTTAATTAACTTTCCTCAACAGCCACAATGAAACACAGATGGTATAAGCCAGGTACCCAACTGAAATGACATCCTGGGGGAGAGGGAGAGAATCTTTGTAGTATAGTCAAAGTGGTGGGAGTTTCTCAGATATTTGGGGCCAAGACGGAAAAAGTTACCTCCAGGACTGTGAAGGTGCATTGGGGTGTCTCAGGTCTGTCAATACACCAGAAATGCACAAACTCTTTAGGACAATTTCACACATACACAAAGGCAGAGACACTTGGTTGCCACTGCTATTATATGAATACCAACTGATGTATGATGAATGCATTCCATGCATTCATCCACTCACAAACAGTTCAGGAAAAAAAGCATACAATAGTTAAAAAAAACTGGTTTTCTTTCAACCAAGAGGGCTAGGTATCTAAAGAAATTCAACCACATTGAGTTCAGAGGTTTCAAAAACTTTCCTAGTAATAGTTATGGGCAATTTTCTGGCCCAATCATGTGAGAGTTTCTTTTTGTTTTGTTTTGCTTTTTGAGACAGAGTCTCACTCTGTAGCCCAGGCTGGAGTGCAGTGGCATGATCTTGGCTCACTGTAACCTCCACCTCCCGGGTCCCGGTTCAAGCATGCCCAGCTAATTTCTGCATTTGTAGTAGAGACAGGGTTTCACCATATTGGCCAGGCTCGTCTTAAACTCCTGACCTTGTGATCCACCTGCTTCAGCCTCCCAAAGTGCTGGGATTACAGGCGTGAGCCACTGCACCCAGCCAAGAGTTTCTTTTGGGTTCTAATTTTTATACAGTGACACAATACCATGTTCCACACAGAGACCATTTTTTCCAAAGACAGCTATTCTGCCACAGCCAAGAAAATAGATTTCAAACAGTCCCATCAGCGACTGGGTGGTCATGTCAAAGCCCCAAAAGCACAATGTCTGCTTGTGCAGAACTCTATACCAATTTATCCCACTAAAGCTTCTAACAGGTCACTTAGAATATAGTGAAATGGGTATGACCATTACTCTCTGTATTTGCTTGTATCATTTATAATTTGGTTCAATTTTTACAAAATTGGGGACATACCTTGGAGTTTTGTTATTTTTCTCACACTTATGCTAGCAGCATTTTGACAGACATTAGACATTCATATATGTAATTTTACTAGATTAATAATATTCTTTGTAATGCACCCCAATTTTTAACCATAATTTATTCAACTCTAGTATTAGAAATGTTGGTTTTCATTATTAAAAACAGCACTGCAGAAGCAGGCAAGGTGGTGGGCACCTGTAGTCCTAACTGGAAGGCTGAGCAGTGAGGATTGCTTGAGCCTAGGAGTTTAAGGCTGCAGTGAGCTATGATCATGCCACCGAACTCTAGCCTGGGTGACAGAGGCAGTCTCTTAAACAAATGACGAGCAAAAAAAAAAAGGCAGCACTGCAATGAATACTTTTGTACATAAATATTTGTTCACAATTTTGAATTGGTTCCTAAAAGTAGAATTATTGTTTTTTTAAGACAGGGTCTTGCTCTGTCGCCAAGGCCCACGGTAAATGCAGTGGCATGATCACAGCTCACTGCAGCCTTCACCTCCTGGTCTCAAGTGATCCTCCCACCTCAGTCTCCTGAGTAGCTGGAACTACAGGCACATGCCATCACACCCAGCTACTTTTTTGCAGAGACAGGGCCTCATTCACCCAGATTGGTCTCGAACTCTCGGACTCAAGCGGCCCTCCCACCTCAGTCTCTCAAAGTGCTGGGATTACACATGTGAGCCAGTGTGCTGGGCCTAGGGTTTCTAAATTAAAATTAAGTCTTCTACTCTGGTATATGTTAAATGCACTTCCAGAAAGGATATATGAATTTATACTTCTACTGGCAGTGTAGCAAGAAACCTGTGTAGCATTAATTTTATTTTGCCAATTTTCAAGTTTAGACATTCTTACTGTTATTTGCTTATCTGCTGGATAATGGTATTTTGGTCAGCAACAGACTACATATACGACAGTGGTCCCATAAGATTACAATTCTGTATTTTTACAGTACCTTTTCTGTTTACATATGCAAATACGCTATTGTGTTACAGTTGCCTACAGTAATCAGTATGGTAACATGCTGTACAGGGTTTGTAGAACATATAGTCTAGTTATACCATCAAGGCTTATGTATGTACCATCTATGATGTTTACTCAATGACAAAAATCACCCAATGCATCTCTCAGAACATATCAGGCAACATTGTCAGGCAACACATGACTGTACTTTTTCTTGTGTGAATTATCCATTTTATGACTATTTTTAATTGGAGTATATGAAATACAACAACCTCCCTTCATAAAAAAAAATTATGAGATGTTCTAAGTGTCCTAAGTGTTCACAACTAGCTAGGCTAGAACACTTCTAGAGTTCACTAAGAATCTATGAAGGAACCTCTGGGAACCTTTCACATGGGATTCCTGATAAAATCCACACCCATTAACTACCCCCTACATTAACTACATAAATACGGTCTAGTCTATAAATTTTGTGTTTATTCCTACTCATTCCTTATCTTAAAGCTCCTTTAATGGCTTTTAATATTTGACCAAATATCTGACTACAAGTATTCTTTCTTAATTTGTTCTGATTTTGATAAAAAACAAAACAAAACAAAAAAACCCCTCAGTTCCCCCTTGACACTGAATATCAACAGGATGCTTCAGGCTAATGGCGAGTACAAACAGCCAAGAACAGAAACTTCCCATTTGGGGACCTCTAGCTTTAAGCCATCCATCCCTGGGATGGGAAGAGATCAGTGATGTCCCACCTCTGCTACAAACAAAAATCAGCTAAAAAGGACCCCATGAAGAGCAATAGGGGGCCCTGCTCAACCCCATCCACACTGGGCCCTTAGGAGATGCTCACAGCAACAGAAGTAGGGCACCATCATGCAGAGCTGATGCCATATCCTGCAGCACTGGCCACTAGTGGATGCTTGGCTTGCAGCTGTGGGAACCAGAAGGAGAAAAAAGCTCCCTGCCTTCCCAGCCGAACCTCAGATGCACACCTTCTGACCCAATAAGCACCATTTCAGGGACCTTGGCCTAGGTTTCACATATACATATTTCCTTCTAAAAAAAATATACACACACACAAGAGACAGGGTCTATGTTGCCCAGGCTGGTCTTGAACTCTTGGGCTCAAGTGACCCTCCTGTCCCAGCCTCCCAAAGTGCTGGGATGATAGGCATGAGCCAACATGCCTGGCCATATTTTACACTTTCAAATGTCAAAAACAGTGCTATGGTAACCGGGTACCTTAAAACTACCTGAGGGACCATAAAAGCATATTTCGTATGGGGATGTTGTCGAGGACATCATCTAATAGTGTCTCCTGTATCTGAGTGCCAGGAAATCCACCTGATTGCTATTTTAACTTAAGAACACTATGCATTTTGGAACTGATGATCTTCCCTGCTTAACCTTACACTGGAATATACCTTTATATATATACAGGGATTCAGGTTTACATTTCTGGATACTGACTACTTGGCTTCATTTTATGTTCTACCCTAACTTACATGCACCATGAATCTATTTATCTATTTTTATCCTGCCATGGAATCTTTTTAATTTTAGAGATAGGGTCTTGCTTTGTCACCCAGGCTGGAGTGCAGTGTTGTGACCAAAGTTTACTGCAGCCTGAACTGCTAGGTGTGCTCAAGTGATCCTTTTGCCTCAGCCTATGGAGTAGCTGGGACTACAAGCATAAGCCATCACGTCCAGCTAATTTTTAAACTTTTTTTGTTTTTTTTTGGAAGAGACAGGGTCTAACTACTTGTGAAAGGGGACAGAATAAAAAGTAAATACTAAAACCCCAAAACAGGGAAGGTGTGGCTCAGGCCTGTAATTCCAATACTTTGGGAGGCTGAGATGGGAGGATCACTTAAGTTCAGGAGTGCAACACTAGCCTGGGCAACAGAGTGAGATCCTCTATTTAAAAAATAAATAGGCCAGGCGCAACGGCTCATGCCTGTAATCCCAGCACTTTGGGAGGCAGAGGCGGATGAATCACCTAAGGTCGGGAGTTCGAGACCAGTCTGACCAATATAGAAAAACCCCCGTTTCTACTAAAAATACAAAATTAGCCAGGCGTGGTGGCGCATGCCTGTAATCCCAGCTACTCGGTAGGCTGAGGTAGGAGAATTGCTTGATCCTGTGAGGCAGAGGTTGCGGTGAGCTGGAATCATGCCATTACACTCCAGCCTGCGCAACAAGAGCAAAACTCTGTCTCAAAAAATAATAATAATAATAAAAATAGGGCCGGGCGCGGTGGCTCACGCCTATAATCACAGCACTTTGGGAGGCCGAGGCGGGTGGATCACGAGGTCAAGAGGTCAAGAGATCAAGACCATCCTGGTCAACAAGGTGAAACCCTGTCTCACTAAAAAATACAAAAATTAGCTGAGCATGGTGGCGCACGCCTGTAGTCCCAGCTACTTGGGAGGCTGAGGCAGGAGAATTGCTTGAACCCAGGAGGCGGAGGTTGCGGTGAGCCGAGATCACGCCATTGCACTCTAGCCTGGGTAACAGGAGCAAAACTCTGTCTCAAAAAAAAAAAATAATAATAATAATAAAAATAAATAAAGAGAAATAATAAAACCCCAAAACGGGGAGTGCATATTCAGGGTGACTTGAATCTATGCTCCCAAGTGAAAAAGAAAAGAAAAAAAAAGATAAAACCCTAAAAACATGCAGGGAAGAGTCCATACCAATAGCCAAAAGTTGTTTCGGTGGGACTCTTTCATCTTTTCCAAATCTTTGTGCTGTTCTTTTGTGTGTGTGCGCATGTGAGACCTGGCTGGAGTGCAGTGGTGCCATCATAGCTCACTGCAGCCTTGACCTCCTGGGCTCAAGTAATCCTCCTGCCTTCCCCTCCACCTGAATGGCTGGCACTATAGGCATGTGCCACCACATCCATCTAATTTATTTTATCTTTTTTTAGAGACAAGGTCTTGCCATGTTGCCCAGGTTGGTCTTGAACTCCTGGGCTCAAGTGATCCTCCTGCCTCAGCCTCTCAAAGTGTTGAAACTATAGGGGTAGCCACCACACCTGGTCCCATCCCACTTTTGTAATAAAAAATGTTACTGAACAAGCAAGAAAAAGTGCTAAGAGGATATTCTCATTCCCAAAAGGCAGAATGATTGGGTCTGGGAAGGACAGACAGTATATGGTGTACCACAGGAGCCATAAGCCTCACAGCCTGAGATGTGCTGAACAAACTAAACTCTGTTCAGTGTTCACCCACTGCTGGCTTTAACTACGCCACAGTCTGCTGGCTCTTATTCAATGTGCCTAGGTTTTGGTAGACCCAGTGAAGCCTCTACATCCTGTTATGGATTAAACTGCGTTTCTCATGTTGAAGTCCTAATACCCAGTACCTCAGAATGTGATCATATTTAGAGACAAAAAAATCTTTACAGGCCAAATGTAGTGACTCATGCCTGTAATTCCAGCAGTTTGAGAGACCAAGGCAGGAGGATCACTTGTGGCCACAAGTTTGACACTGGCCTGAAAAACATATCAAGACCCCACCTCTACAAAAAATTTAAAAATTAGCCAGGTATGGTGGTGCACACTGGTAGTCCTGGCTACTCAGAAGGCTGAGGTGAAAGGAACTCTTGAGTTCCTAAGTCCAAGGCTGTCATGAGCTATGATCAAACCACTGCACCCTAGCCTGGTCAACAGAGCAAGACTCAGTCTCAAAAAAAAAAAAAAAAAAGCTGGGTGTAGTGGCTCATGCCTATAATCCTAGCACTTTGGGAGGCTGAGGCGGGCAGACTGCCTGAGCTCAGGAGTTAGAGACCAGCCTGGGCAACATGGTGAAACCCCATCTCTACTAAAAATACAAAAATTAGCTGGGCATGGTGGTGGTGGGCGCCTGTAGTCTCAGTTACTCGGGAGGCTGAGGCAGGAGAAGTGCTTGAACCCAGGAGGCAGAGGTTGCAGTGAGCTGAGATCATTGCTCCATTGAAACCCAGCTGGGCGACAAGAGCAAAACTCCGTCCCCACCCCCTCCAAAAAAAACAACTTTACAGACATAATTATGTTAAAATGAAGTCATTAGGATGAGCGCTAATCCAATATGCCTGGTATCCTTGTAAGAGATGTGGGGCCAGGAGCGGTGGCTCACGCCTGTAATCCCAGCACTTTGGGAGGCTGAGGCGGGTGGATCACGAGGTCAAGAGATCGAGACCATCCTGGTCAACATGGTGAAACCTCGTCTGTACTAAAAATACAAAAAATTAGCTGGGCATGGTGGCGCGTGCCCGGAATCCCAGCTACTCAGGAGGCTTAGGCAGGAGAATTGCTTGAACCCAGGAGGTGGAGGTTGCAGTGAGCCGAGATCGCGCCATTGCACTCCAGCCTCCTGGATAACAAGAGTGAAACTCCGTCTCAAATTAAAAAAAAAAAAAAAAAAAAGAGGAGAGATGTGGACAGAAACACTACAGAAGGAAGACCAAGTGAAGACACAGGGAGAAGAGAGCCATCTATAAGCAAGGCCTGGAACAGATCCTTCCTTCATATTCCTCAGAAGAAACCAGTCTTGCCAACACCTTGATCTCAGACTTCCAACCTTCAGAACTATGAGGAAACAAATTTGTGTTGTTTAAGCTGCCCAGTCTGTGGAACTCTGTTATGGCAGCACTAGCATACAAATACAAGAAGGGAGGCAGGTGGCTGCCCCCCGACCTGTGGTCAGGCATGTGACATGCATCCCCTGCATTATGGTTCCTTCTGCCGCCAATGAGCTATTTTTATCCCTGATTTAGAGGAGGGACCAGAGGATGAAGGAGGTCCAAAGCTCACCCTAAGTCACAGCAGGTGGCAGGCTACAAGTGGATTCCAGGTCTGTCTGACACCAAGGTCTGTGCACTTTGTGTCACATTGACTGCATGTCTGAATGACCACCAAGGTCATCTGGTTAGACACACCAAGGTCATCTGGTTAGACACCTTCGCGTTACGGATGGGATGTCAAAGGCCCTGGAAACCCAGCAAGTTGTCCAAATACATACAGCTAGTTGAAAAACTCATTAAGATTCACTATCCCAAATCTTGCATTCCCCTCAGGATGAGCATGCCTTAAGCCAGAGGACTGGATCTATGAAAGAGAGATGATAAACCAATCTACCAACAATCTATTTATAGATGATAAACCTATCTACTGTCAATAAACTGATCTATTAACAGTGATGTGATAAACCTGAGTCACCAGAGGTCTACTTCTCTGCATGCCAGGGAACTGACCAAGCTCGTCAACTTTGCAGGAAGATGATAGATGCTCACAGCTACAAAAAAATCACAAATAAATGATCCCTGCAAAGCAATGGATGGTTAGGATGCCTGACCGTGGTGTAAGATGCTTTACCTCTCTGATCTTCTCATCTGGAAAAAAGCAGTAGGTACCATATGTTAAATACTCACAATATGCGAGACACTGAGCTAGTACTACACACGTGTAACTCATCTGATCTTTCTAAAAGTCCTGGAGGTGTAGATATTACTCCTGTGGCAGTCTCAGGGATGTGCTAATCAGATCTCCCTTCAAAAGAGAACAAGATGTGACGAGTGCAGGCAGCCAACAGTCTCCATCTTATTCAACCTGAGGCTACTCTCTCCCCAGGCTGCCAGCCAATGGACTGAACACACCAGGGGTAGGAGTCCGCCCATTTCTGCCCCATGCTAGACTCTTCTAATGAGCAATCGCCGCTTTGCTGAGACTTCCTCAAAACTACGCTGTAGTCTAAGGCTCTTCCTGTTCAATCCTCCTTCCTTTCCCCCTCTTTTCACCAGCCAGACAAGCATCACAGACTGAAAATTTCCCTACCTACTACTGTTTCCTTGCTCCTTTATCCTTTATTGTCATTTCTCCCAATAAATACTTTGCATACTTCTGTCTTGGCATCCATATCAAAGAACCCAAAATAGTATCACCCCCATTTTACAGATGAGAAAACTGAGTGGTTAATACATCTAAGGTCATATAATTAGGATTCAAACTCACATCTCTGACTCCCAAGCCCAAGTTTTTAACCAACAGTTTAAACAAAGAAAGTGTGAAGATATAATTGAAAAACAATATTCTAATAATTCAGATGACTATGCAAAAGGCCAAGTTGTGCCATGAGAAGGACACCATATCAGGAAACTACTCCATTATTTATCATCAGAGTGATGAGTCCTTTAATCTCATTCTCCCTATTTTATGGATGTCAAGACTATCATCAAACCTGCTTACCTCACAAGGTAGTTGCAATAATCAAATGAGATTCTCCCTCCAAGAGAAAAGGCAGACAAATACAGTATGTGAGAAGATTCTGCTAACCACAAGGCAAATTGAGGCAAATGGATAATGGCTCTGAATCTGAAGGATTCTACTGAAGTAGAACTTCTCTCAAATAGGCCCCCAACTCTGGGGATGGAAAAAACAAAAAGGACAAAGTAAAATATTCCAAACCTCCAAATGGCTTTCCTGCCTCAAGACTGTGCCTTGTTCATGCCCACATTCCCAGAGCCTATAACAGTGCCTGGCATGCATTAGGTGCTCAGAAAATTATGGCTGAAAAATAAAAAATAATAAAAAAAAAAGAAAAATAAAAAAAGTAACAACAACAAAAAAAGAAAATCATTGCTGAATGAGAACAATTTTTTTTCAAAGACTCCCCCCCAACCCACACCTTTCCGTTCCTCTGAGACACAGGTCCATTCCTCCCACATAGCCTCATGTGCAAAGCAGGATACCTGGCAGTTCATGTTGTCCTCTGCTTCAATGAGCTTCCCACGATATACCTCGCCAGTGTTTGTTTCGCATGTCACAATGTGGCCCTCGGCCTCATGCAGTACTTTAATCGGCACACCAATAGACATCCTGGCAGAAGAGTTCTACAGTGAGAGAGACAACAGTCAGTTCATCTTTCAGAGACTGAGAAGGCATGCGGCACACACCATGCTTCCTTCAAGGCCTGGCCCTCCATAAAACAGCAAAAATGCCAAAACTGAGTTGTTTTTTTTTTTTTTGAGCCAGAGTCTCACTCTGTCGCCAAGGCTGGAGTGCAGTGGCACGATCTAGGCTCACCACAACCTCTGCCTCCCAGGTTCAAGCAATTCTCCTGCCCCACCAAGTCAGGCTAATTTTTTTTGTATTTTTAGTAGAGACGGGGTTTCACTGTGTTAGCCAGGATGGTCTCATTCTCCTGATCTCATGATTCACCCATCTTGGTCTCCCAAGTGCTGGGATTACAGGCGTGAGCCATTGTGCCCGGCCCAAAGCTACATTTTCTACAAAAAACAAAACAAAACAAAAACAATTCAGCTCCTGGCTTGGAGGAAACTATCTGGCAAACACGTGCAAGATGTGGGGTGAGAAGGAATGGTGGGCTGGACAGAGGTAAAAATAGAAATGAAAAGAGTGCATCTCCCATCGACCACATGTCCCTGCTACCCTATGTCCCTTAATCTTCATCTAAATGACCATTAGCCAATACTGTTCATGTCGGGGAGAGGGGGTTAGAATGTTATTTGTTGCACTGTTATTGTCAACCCGTAATTGTACATGATTACATTTTGAAAATAATATAGGCCCGAGCTGTCCAATACAGCTCATGTCCACATGTAGCTATTTAAATTAAACTTACTTAAAACAAAATAAAATTAAAATAAAAAACCCAGTCTCAATCCCAGTGGCCATATTCCAAGTGCTCAACGGCCATATGTAGCTAGTGGCTCCCCTACGGAAGGTGCAGATACAGACCAAAGGACCCATGCACATCTAGGAGAGGAGGCTGCACTTTTAATTCAGCCCTTTTACCCTTCACTTACTTTACCATCAAGGATGAGAAAATATCAAAGTGACAATGTGCTATATTCAGGAAATGCTTGTCATAGAGGAAAATCAGGGAAATCACCTGATTTGACCTAATTAAAAGAATCAAGCAGCCGGGCGTGGTGGCTCACGCCTGTAATCCAAGCACTTTGGAGGCCAAGACAGGCGGATCACCTGAGGTCAGGAGTTCAAGACCAGCCTGACCAACATGGTGAAACCCCGTCTTTAAAAAAAAAAAAAAAAAAAAAAAAGAATCAAGCAGTGAACTTTTTATTAAGATAAGCAACGACTCAAAGTTGGAACGGAAGTGCACTTAAGAGAGGAGAACATGAGGTTGAAGAGACAGGTTCCTTCGGTGAGGATCCCTTGCTTTCAACTTTAGGAGTCTAGATTTTATGCTGAAGATAGTGGGGAACCACAGCACGATTACAGGTAAAGAATGACGCAATGAAAAAGCAGCAGCATTTATTTACAAAATGGATAGAATGTAAGGTTTAGAAGCAGAGAAACTTGTTAAAACTTCTGCAACAGTGTGGAAACCATTAGGGGACCACTACCTGAAAGGGGGCTGAAGGCAGAGATGCAAGTAAATTTTAAAAGAATGACTGGCCGGGCGCGGTGGCTCACACCTGTAATCCCAGCACTTTGGAAGGCCGAGGCCCGTAGATCCCTTGAGCCCAGGAGTTCAAGACCAGTAAGGGCGACATGGTGAAACCCCGTCTCTACTCCAAAAGAAAAAGAAAAAAGCACTCATAGGATTTGGGGAAAGGAGATAGTCAACCAGAAATGACTTCAAGATTACTGCCTGGAAGCTTTGAAAAACACTGACCTGGAGAGATACAAAAAGTGAAAGCATGCACGTTGAAGCTAATGAACTTACTTCTAGGAGCTAATGAGGCGACGCTCGTGGATGTCTAGGTGGCCCAAGCTGCCCGCTTTCTTCCCTCCCCGAGCCCCGGAGAGTTGCATGCAGCGAGTCTTTCTCCAGCCCCTGGCCCCTCACAGGCGCCTCGACCTCCCCTTGCCCGTCCCCAGCCTCACCGGCTCCGGCCTCCTTCTCCTTCTCTTCGGTGCGGCGGCAAAAGCGTCTACGGCGGAGTTCAGCGAATGGCGGGCCCAGCTCCCAGAATTCCACTCGTTCCCAAAATGCTGCGCGCAGAGCCCACCTCCTTCCTTTCCCCACTGGTGAGCGCCGTCTCGTCTCCGCTTCCTCTTCACTGCGCCCGCCGGCTGGGAAACTAGGGCACTGCTACGATAGTTCCGGCACCGGAAGAGACGGCTGATAAGTGGGCCCGAGGGCCGCCGGAAGCAACGAGCCTTGGGCCGGCAAGGAGCCGGAGAGGGTGCTCGCTCTTCCAAGCACCCCACACCAAGGACAGGCTGGACGGCAAGGCGGAGACCCGGGGTCTGGGCCCTCAGACCCGGGGCAGCAGGAGGTTGGGCCAAGGGCCAGGACTTCCCCCTCACAATTTAATTTTTTGATTCCGGCATCGCCAGGTAAGGGGCGCCCTGAGCGAGGCGAGGTATTCGTACGGACAAAATTAGGTATACAGTAGGGCGGCGGCCGGCTCAGGATCATCCCTAAAAGCAGTTGGAAGAAAGTTGTTTGGCCCTTCGGCAATGCATTGGGCGGGACCGGTGCTTACACCTAAGGCTGCAAAGGAGCGGGAAACGGCAGAGGCGGAGCTTGCTGAAGGGACGAGCCTCTGGGAAGCATCTGTTCACTAAGTGCACGAGCCTCGGGGCGGGGCTCAAGGGAAGGGGCGGGGCTTCCGGGGCCCGTGTCCTGGTGGGCAGCACGTCTACGCGAGGATTGGGTGACGGGGCGGAGCCACCCAACGCAGAAGCGGCAAATGGCCGGGGCGGGATTAAATTGAGAGGCTGGGGGCGTCTAGAATCAAAGTTTGAGGCGGGGCTTATAGGAGGGGCGGGGCCTCGAGATTTGAGACCTGGAAGGGCCGGGGCGGGCCTTGGGGCGGCCCAGCCGCCGCCTCCTGTTCTCCCCACCGCAGCGGCGGCGGTGGCGGCGGAGGAACTCAGGACGCACCGACCGCCCTCCCGCCCTAGCCGAAGCGGAAGCTGTAGCCCGCTCTGGGCCTGGGCCATGGGCGCCCCGCGCCGCCCGGGTAATGAGGACGGAGGCGGAGGCAGCGGGGCCGCCGCTCGAGCCTGGTCAGTGCCTCTTTGTGGGCCCAGTCCTCTAGGAACGAGGGGGACCCCGCCCTAGCGCGGGGCAGGGTCCAGCCGCGCGGCCTTGGGCCGACTCCCGCCTCGCCCCTACACCCTCCTCGCACCAGTCAGTGGGGGTTTCCTGACACTCGCAGGATTACGACCCTTGTCAGCATGGTGGGAGGGTCCGGGTAGCAGGGGCGCCACCTTCCCCAGAAGCGAAAAGTCCTGCTGAAGCCGCCTTGGGAGCTCCCGTGCTTTGGAGAACCGTGGAAGACAGGCTGAGAAGGGCAGGGAACTGGCCGAGAGCACCGAGTCATGGAAGGGGCGGTGTCCTGGCCTCCCAGACTCAGCGTTTTGTCTTGCTCCTGTTCTTCGCCCTTTGGTTCCCTCTGCCACGCGGTAGCCTGAGCCCCTTTGGGGCGGAGACCCAGACTGGTATTCACTGCCTTGGCGGTTAGTTTGCTTGCCCAAGAAGTAGGGGAGGAGGAAGACGTGATTCCTGTCCTGCTTAAGGGCAGGGCTGATGAGAAACGGAGTGCTAGCTAGTAAACTCAGGTGAAGTGCCAACTGTGGAAGAGGTCAACAGCATGTGGGACCCTGACCTTCAGGTGTCACTCCCAGGGAGTTCTCTTTTGTGTTTGCTGTGTGGAGTAGGAGGATTTACATCCCTCCTTCTGCAGTTATCTAACCCTGTGATCTTAGACAAGGTGCTTGCCTTTCCTGAGCTTCAGAGGAGGAATGGCTTACATTCGCAGGGAGCTATGAGGCAGGCAGGCGCTGTGCGCAGTTGTTTACATGCAGTGCGTCGTTAATCCTCATAACGACTCATTGAAGTAGGTGCCCACTATAATAATGCACTTTTGCAGCTGAGCAGACTGAGTCTGAGATGGGTTAAATATTCAAGGCTAGTGCACTACGTGTCTTCCTAAGTGACAACCACTAACTAAAGTCAGGCCAGGGCCTTCCAGGCGGCCCCTTGGCTCCAGGCATCAACATCTGGCTGTGGGCTAAAGCTGTTATGGGGACAAATGCCAAGGCCTCGCCTAACCTTATCACCCCCAACATGAGCATCTCTAGGTCTGATCCGCCTTTGCCAAGACTGGAGATGGCCATGTTGGGGCTGCTGGGCCTCAGGATCAAGGAGTTCTAGAGCGGGGCAAGAGGAGGAGGGGCAGCTGAGTTTCTGAGGGCCCTAGAGAGCTGCTGTCCTGTGCCATATTTTACAGCTGGGGATAGCCCAGCTAGTCAGTGTCACAGCCCAAGCCACAGAGTAAGGAGGGACCCTCACACAGAGGGCTGTAGTCTGGAAGCCTGGGGTGTGGAGCATTGAAGTGACAAGTCGGCCTGGGCATCTCAAGGTATGAGGTCTTTTTGGAAAATGCCTTCCATTCTCCAAGTATATCTGAGTGCCTGCCCTGGGCTGAGGGCTGGGAAGAGGCAAATGCAACCTCATCCCCATCTGCCACTGAAGAATTCTCCTTTTGTTCAATAGGGGAAAGCAGATGCGTCTTTAAGCACTCCGTATTGAGGGGTCCTGAGAGTGAGAGGGATGGAGACAACATTAACATTTCAGAGTGAGGCAAGCTTGTCCAGCCCGCAGCTTGTGACCCAGGACAGCTTTGAATGTGGCCCAACACAAATTCATAAACTAACTTTTTCTTTTCTTTTCTTTTTTTGAGAATGGAGTCTTGCTCTGTCACCCAGTCTAGTGCAGTGGTGCAATCTCCGCTCACTGCAGCCTCTGCCTCCCAGGTTCAAGTGAGTCTCCTGTCTCAGCCTCCCGAGTAACTGAAACTACAGGCACACGCCACCAAACCCGGCTAATTTTTTGTATTTTTAGTAGAGATGAGGTTTCACTGTGTTAGCCAGGATGATCGTGATCTCCTGACCTTGTGATCCACCCGTCTTGGCCTCCGAAATTGCTGGGATTACAGTTGTGAGCCACTGTACCAGGCCACAAATTCATAAACTTTATTAAAACATTATGAGATTTTTTTCTGCAACTTTTTTAAAGTTCATCAGCTATCATTAGTGTTAGTGTACTTTATGTGTGGCCCAAGACAATTCTTCCAGTGTGGCCCAGGGAAGCCTAAAGATTGGACACCCCTAGATTAAGGGATGTGCGAGAGCAAAAGCTGTGAGTAAGCTGGGGAGGAAACAGCGTGAGTAGAGAAAAACAAAAAGGCAGTGTGTGGCTGCTGTGAGGGGTTCTTGAACAGGCAGGCACTCACTGTGACAGCACATCCTGTGTAGAGCTCTACCATTGCTCAACTCTTTGATGGCAATTATTTCAGAATATGAGTCCCCAGGGGCCAGGGCTTGGGTGGGTCTTTAGTCACCTTTGTGTCCCCAGAGACTAGCACACAGTGAGTGCTTAGTAAGTTCATTTCTTCTGGCCTGGCACGGTAGCTCACCCCTGTAATCCCAGCACTTTGGGAGGCCAAGAGGAGGACTGCTTGAGCCCAGGAGTTTGAGACCAACCTGGGCAGCATAATGGGACTCCATCTCTATGAAAATTTTTTTTACCTTAGCTAAGTGTGGTAGTGTGTGCCCATCATTCCAGCTACTCGGGAGGCTGTGGTAAGAGGATCCCTTGAGCCTGGAGTTCAGGGCTGCAGTGAGCTCTGGCCACACTACTGTACTCCAGCCTGGGCAACAGAGTGAGACCCTGTTTCAAAAGAAAAAAAAAAAGGTCATTTCTTTTTTTTGAAACGGAGTCTCGCTCTGTCTCCCAGGCCAGAGTGCAGCAGCACAATCTTGGCTCATTGTAACCTCTGCCTCCCGGGTTTAAGCTATTCTCCTGCTTCAGCCTCTCGAGTAGCTGGGATAACAGGCGCTGGCCACCACACCCAGCTAATTTTTGTAATTTTAGTAGAAATAGGGTTTCACCATGTTGGCCAGGCTAGTCTCAAACTCCTGACCTCAAGTCATCTGCCTGCCTTTGCCTCCCAAAGTGCTGGGATTACAGGCGTGAGCCACTGCGCCATGCCTAAAAACGTTTATTTCTTCCAGCAAATATTTATTGAGTTACTATTAAACATCCAACACCAGCGACTGAGAATAACAGTGAACAAGATTAGCAGGTTTCCTGCTGTCTTAGTTCATTTGTGCTTCTATAACAAAATACCCGGGACTGGGTAATTTATGAACAATAGAAATTTAATTTCTTTTTTTCTTTTTTGGAGATGGCGGTCTCACTGTTTTGCTCAAACTGGTCTCAAACTCCAGGGCTCCTCTTGCTTCAGCCTGTGAATAGTTGGGATTACAGGTGTGTGCCATTGTGTCCAGCTCTAGAAATAATTCTTCACAGTTCTGCAGACTCTGAGGTCCAAGATCAAGGCGCTGGCAGGTTCTGTGTCTAGTAAAGGCCCATTCCTTGTAGGTGGTGCCACCTAGATGTCCTCACATGGTGGAAGGGACAGAAAGGGGATGAACATTGTGCCTTTACATGACAGAAGAATAGAAGGGCAAAAAAAATGGCCTATGCTAATTTCCTCCAGTCCTTTTATGAGACACTGATTCATTGATGAGGGCAGAGCCCTCATAACTTCCCAAAAGGCCACACCTCTTATTTATTTGTTTTTGGTTGTGGATATCTTCCACACCCATGTCTTCATACCACTACAATGGAGATTAAGTTTCAACGTGAATTTTGGAGAGGATACTATAGCACCTGCCCTCAGGAAGCTTGCAGTCTAGAGACAGAGTGGCTTGATGCTGTTGTTACTTTTGCCAAGCACTGTGAAGGAAACAAATAGGATGCTGAAGGAAAGTCCCCTTGTGTCTCAAAGTCTTGGTCAGAAAAACCTCTTAAGAGATTTTGAGCTGGGACCTGAATGACTAGAAGGGACACAGCCTTGAGAACAGCAGCCAGGAGAGAGTTCCAGACAGTGGGAGCCACACATGCAAATGCCTTGGGGTAGAATGAAGCCTTGATGAGTTAACAGGTTAACTAGACCACAGGTGAGGGCCGCTGAGATGAGGCTAGTGCCCCAGGTTAGGCAAGGCCCCAGTAAGGGATGAGAACTTTATTCTAAGAGCAGTGGGAAACTGAATGGGAATCCCTATGGCTGCTGTATGTAAAAGCGGGAGAGGTGCTGGGAGTGGAATTTGGGGCAGGGACAGGCAGGAGTCAGTGCCACTGAATCCATGGCAGTGATAGGAGGGGAATATGTGAGGGCCTTGAATGAACAGCCTGGGTGTCATTTGGAGGCATCTGGGGTAAGAGGAAGGAAGGGAATGAGGCCTCAGCCCAGCCTGGGCGTAGCATACCAGGCCCCAGCTCGGGGCAGGGTTCACATTAGCACCTGCAAAGGGCTTTATAGACGTTCTTGTCCTTAGTACCCACATCACCCTACAGGCTGGCGTCTGGTGTCCATTTCGTAGGGGAAGAAGCAGGCACAGAGAGGCCAGGCGACCCAGCTAGCAGGTGGTCTGCATTGCCCATGCTATTGTGCCTTCCGTGGGCCCTGCTGCACGTGAAGGAGAAAGAGGCCAGGAGCAGTGATAGGTCACAACCCAGAAGGGCACAGGCAAGCTCCATGCAAGGGCCACATTCTAGGAGGCAAAGCCTGAACTCAAGCCTGGAGGAGTACAGATGAGTGAAAGGGTGTAGCCAGCCTGTGATCAGGGAAGGCCCTGAAAACGGTGGCCTCTGAGCCAGGCCTTGAAGGCTGGGGAAGGTCAGACGTGGGAAGGGAGGAACTTGGGATTCAGACAAAGCTGGGTAGGTTGGAAAGGCCAGGACAGATCCCAGGACTAGTGAGTGACTGTTTTAGATGGTGCATGCAGGGGATGGAGGGGAAATGGGGCTGGCACAGCAGGAGGGCTCCTAGGGTGGCTCTGCACAGAACTGGTCACATGGTCCGGGAGAGGCCTGCCAGATGAGCAAACAATGGGGGCTGGGTTTTCACGTGCTGAGTGAGTGTCATGAGTGAGTAATGGGTGGTGACCAGCAGAGAGAAGTCCCTTCCTTTTTAGACTCTGAACTTTGTCCAGATTCATCAGATGGCTGTGGAGGAGGGTCCTGCATGCCACATGCCCATCTGCCCCCACCTCAGGGCCTTAGCACATGCTGTTCCCCCATCCCCTCTAAGGCATACCCCCACCATTTCCCCCAGCCTAGGTCTCTATTTTTCTCTTATGTTTGCTTGTTTTTGCTGTCCATCAGGATAGTGACTTTGTGTAACTGCTGTATCTCCAGTACATACACCAGGCTTTTGGGAAATATTTGTCAGCTGAATGACTGAATTAGACCAAAGTCCCCTCTTTGGGGATAGCCAGACTCATTCCAGCAAGAAGAAGTCAGCTGTCCAGCCCCCAGCCACCCGGTGGCACAGTTGAGACTGGAACGCTAGGTCAGGCCCTTTCTGCTCCACCTCACAGCCTGGCAAAGACAGACGAAGAGGTTGCCCAGGGTTGGTGGGGGATGGAGCTCGCAGGAATATTCCATATGCTACACAGCTCATGTGACAGCTCCCTTCTCCTGGCCATGGTCTCACACCCTGGTGGGCCTGGAGTCTTTGGAGTCAAGCAAACCTCCAGGGGCCTCATGAAATCAGGTACATGTATCTGCTGAGTGCCTCCCATATGCCAGCCTTGGAATGAAAGCAGGAAGCAAAACAGCCCCTGTTGACCATGCGGGGTGGCTCACGACTGTAATCCCATCACTGGGAGGCTAAGGCAGGTGGATCACCTGACATCAGGAGTTCGAAACCAGCCATGACCCACATGGTGAAACCCCATCTCTACTAAAAATACAATAATTAGCCGGGCATGGTGGCATGCACCTGTAGTCCCAGCTACTCGGGAGGCTGAGGCAAGGAGAATCGCTTGAACCCGGAAGGCGGAGGTTGCAGTGAGCCAAGATTGTACCACTGCACTCCAGCCTGGGCAACAGAGCAGGACCCTGTCTAGAAGAAAAAAAAAAAGAAAAAGAAAAAAATCAGACCCTGTCCCTCCTCCTCAGAGCTCCCACCAAAAGAAGGGCTTTGAAGAGTAGGCATGGCGGGCAGTGAGTGCACATGTGGGTCACTGGGCCCAAGAGGGGCAACACTGGAGAAGTGACACCCACGGGCAGGAGATAGCTCAGACACCTGGGAAGCCAGGTATGTCCAGACAAAGGGACCAGATGTGCAAAGGCCCCCGGGGTTGTGAGGGATCATGACAAGTGGAGGCAAGGAGGCAGAGGGTGCCAGGGCAGCAGCCATGAAGGTGGTCGTAAGAAATGTGGGACCCTTGCTGCACTGGAGGATTGTCAATTCAGTAGGGCTGACCTGCTTTGGCCGGTGTTTTGGGGTGATCACTGCTATTATAACAGCCTGGATTTGAGGGGAGTGTTGAAGGATTACAGAAAGGTCCCTGAGCAGCCTCTGCAGGGGCTAGGCAGGAGGCGGTGACACTGGTTCCCGTGAGGGTGGCTGTGGTGGGCTCTGCGTTGACGGTCTATGACCTCCCTCTGTTTCTGCACAGGGGACTTTGTGCAGCTGCCTGTGCCCATCATCCAGCAGCTCTACCACTGGGACTGTGGCCTGGCCTGCTCCAGGATGGTGCTGCGGTGAGTGGGGCCAGGACTGGGGGCCCAGGTGCTCCCCATCTACATCTCCTGCTCTGGCTTGAGACTGGGGTGGGAGCCATTGTCCATGTAGTTGTCTTTGGTTAGGGCTTACAGGAGGCCAAGCTTCTACCTGGGCCTAGTCCTACCTGCAAAAGCTAGCAAGGTGTGGACCAGGCCTTCCTGGTCTCCAAGCTGGTAATGCCTGGGGATTCAGGGTGGCCAGGAAGTCCCAGGTGCCCAGGCCTGGCCCACAAGGCAGCCCCGTGACTGTGACAGGAGGCCCTCCACACCCCCACCTCTGGCTTCTGGGAGACGGGTGCTGACCATTGAGCTGAGGCTGTATGACTATCACAGAAACCTGGACAGAGAGCCAAGAGGGACTGTAGCAGTCACCTTGTACAAGAGTTTTCATTTGGCTTCCTGAACCCCAGGGCAGCTGCACCTTCATCTGTTTTACCTCCTGGAATTCCCAACAAGATAAAATTCAACTAAAGGTTCTGTGCCTAAAATTTTGAAAACCACTGATATGATCCAAGGACCTCATCTTAGAGATGAAGCTAAAGAGGCCAGAGAAGATGGCAACTTGCCCAAGGTCACAAGACACAAGAGACACGGGAAGCAGAGTTCAGGCCCTCCACTCCGGAGCCAGGATAGTGCCCAGGCAGCCTGGGCAGTGTGTGGGCAGGACCTAGGGTCTCATGATGAAGGAGGGAGATTTCTGGGGAATGGGACCTGTGACAGGGGCCCTTGGGCAGTGGGTGGAGGGTGACCCAGACCATTTAACTCTTGAGAGCGAGCTGAGCTCCCCAGCACATCTGCCCACAGGTACCTGGGCCAGCTGGACGACAGTGAGTTTGAGAGAGCTCTGCAGGAGCTGCAGCTGACCAGGAGCATCTGGACCATCGACCTGGCCTACCTGATGCACCACTTTGGCGTGAGGCACCGTTTCTGTACCCAGACCCTGGGTGTTGACAAGGGCTACAAGAACCAGGTGAGTGGCCAGCCACCGGGCCTTCCCGTGTGAGGCCACACAGAGGTATAAGGCCGTCTGGTTCCAGTAGTTGGAAGAGGGAGCAGTCAAGGCCTAGACCCCAAGGTAGATACCCAGGTATGCAGAGACCAGGGAGCCAGCAGCAAAGAGGCTAGAGGCAGGATTTGGGAGCCAGTCAGAGCAGGTGACGTCGCAGTCTGGCTTGCCCAGAGGATCTGAGTATTAAGTCCTGGCTCCTGTCCGCCTGCCTTCTACAGCCCTCAGAATGTGCAGAGGCCACTGCCTACTATCCTCAGCACAAGGCAGGTCCACGGCCTCTGAGAACATCACTGACCTCATCCGGCCATCGTTTGCACTTTTTTTTTTTTTCACCAGGAGAGTCAGCTTTTCAGCTGGGTAATTAGTAGTCTAGAAGAAAACCAAAATACCATCTTTTCTTTTTTTTTGCCTTTTAAAAAATAATGCCAACATAGCCACACCAGCAGAGTGTTCTGTGGACAGCACTTAGCTAAGCCAAGCTGTAGCGGAGCTGTCCCAGGTGGCTCAGCCTCATCCCCCTTGCTTATTCCCTGCAGGCTCCTGCTCAGGCCTGCCAGAGTGTACAAGCCCAAGGGTGATCCATCCTCCCTGGGGAGGTGACCTGAGCCCAGCTGCCCACCCCTCTATTAAGCATCCCCTTCATGCCTCTCTCCTACGTCCCTGCTCCTGCTTAGGACAGACAGGCAAACTGCACGTACCGTCTGCCCTGGCAGGTGTGGCTCCTCTGCCCTTTGTTGTCTCTGTCTCCATAACACGCTCTTTAGTTCCTTCATCCAAATGGAGTGAAGACAGACTGAGTGGTGGCCACTCCAACCCCCTCTTCTCTATTTAGTCCTTCTACAGGAAGCACTTTGACACAGAGGAGACCCGGGTGAATCAGCTGTTTGCACAAGCCAAGGCCTGCAAGGTGCTGGTGGAGAAATGGTGAGCCCCCCACCTTTTTATCTGCTCTTCCTCTCACACCTGCTCACCCACAGCTCTGCAGTGGGGAGGCCTCGGGATGGTGTTCAGGAAAGGCTGGGACTCTGGAGCCAGGCAGAACTGGCTACCCAGGTGGCTGTGGGCTCTAGCTTGCCCCCTTGAGCCTTGGTTTATGGAGATCAGTGGGGCTACATGACCCAGGCTCTGGCCAGGGGTAGATCTTGAGCAGGTGCCAGAGGGACAGGTGAGTGAGAGGGACTACAGCCAGCCCTTGGGCTGCTTGCAGAAAGACAGCATGGGACAGAACACAAGAGCCCTAATGAAAGGGTGATGGCCTGAGAGGAGTGTCCTGGTGCAGTGACTGACAAAGGATGGGGAGCAGGGAGGACCCACTGTGTAGGCTACCTAGGAAGGCCTGGCTTCCAGATCTGCCTGCGGGCCGCCGTGACCTTACAAAGGCCCTCCCTTCTCATCTGTGTACATTGGGGCTGGATTTAGGAAGACCCTGGCTGCAGTTTGCCCAGATGTGAATGGCATTCTTTTCTGGGCTTTGTGGGAGTGGGGCTCAGGCCTCTGCCTCTAGGTCCTGGGCAGGCTCCCCTGGACACCACTCTTTTCAGATTTCCCTTTTCTTTATGGATTTATATTTTCATTATTGACATACTATAATCACATGATAGGTGATTTAGAAAATGGTGGGGGTGGAATCTTCATTCACCCTTTGACCACGTGGGCACGTTGGAAGGAAAGGGAGCAAATATTTGTTTAATGGCCCTCAGCTGTTGCGGTCTCTGTTTCTCAGGGGAGGAAAATGACGAAGGGAGAGCCATCCAAGGTCACCCCCAGCATTTTGGCCATGCCATGATCTGAACCCATGCTTGTTATTCCTTGAAGCCTGTAGCTTTTCCTTCCAGCCCAGCCCCTACTTTTTCCCTATAACTGAAATCCCACTCTGGTACACTGCCACTGGGAACTTAGCCAGCTATTTTGTTTCAAAGACCAAATGGAAAAATGGCATGTTTCCGTGGCCAAGGCAGCAATCCAAACTGCCACGTGACTCAGCCATGGTTAAAGCTGGGCCAGGCCACGTGGTACTGATGCTGCCACTCCTAGGGAGGGCCCCAAGTGGGTGAGCAGCCCCCACCAGCAAAGATGCAGGAGCCCCTAGCCTAAAGCTCTCCCTGCCCACAACCCCATCTGCCCTCTGCCCCTCTGGGTGTTTTCTTTTTCCTTTTTTTTTTTCTTCTTGAGATAAGGTCTTACTCTGTCATGCAGGCTAGAGTGCAGTGATGTAATATAGCTCACTGCTACAGCCCCAGGCTCAAGTGATCTTTTTGCCTCGGTCTCCTGAGTAGCTGGAACCACAATCTTGTGCCACCACACCGCATACCTGGTAAATTTTTAAATGTTTTTGTAGAGACAGGGTACTGCTATGTTGCCCATGCTGGTCTCTTAACTCCTGGGTTCAAGCAATCCTCTGCTTTGGCCTCCCAAGGCACTGGGAATACAGGTGTGAACCACTGTGCCCAGCCCCCTTCTGGGTTTTAATTTCGATTTGCTGCCTGCTGGAAGGCACAAGGTGGGGCAGCACCTTCTGCCAGTCAGGGAGGCTCCAGGCAGACATCACTGCTGAACTGGAGTTTCCACTGGAAGCACTGTGGCCCAGCCCTTCCTCGGCAGCCCCTTCTGCCACAATGAGCCTTAGGAGAAAAGTAAAGTAGCTCTTTCAGAGAAGCATTTGGTTGTGAAAGTGTCTAAGCCATGCTTGGCTCAGATTTGGGAGATCAGATTGGGCTGGCAATTTTCAGTGTAAACCACCCATGATTTAGGGTTGAGGAAAAACAGGGCCGGGCAAAAAGAATTCACTAACCAGGCTAGGGCACAGCAGGAGGTGGTTTCTGTGTACTGTTTTAGTCGCCCTTGACTGGGCCCACCTGGAGCTGACCTACTGTCCCCATGAAGGGCCTGATAGGGCCAGCTCATCTTTGTGCACACTCAGACACACACACACCCCAACCATTCCCCTGCGCGGCTCTAGGCTGAGCCTGGGCCACAATGACAGAGTAGGGAATTCAGGGCAAAGGGAAGAGGAGCTGATCCCCAAGCTTTGTAACAGAGAAACAAGCACAAGCAGGGATCCGGTTGAGGGATGGGGAATGGGAGCCTAGCAGCACCAGCTGACCCCTCTCCTGCCCACAGCACGGTGAGTGTGCAGGACATCCAGGCGCACCTGGCTCAGGGCCACGTAGCCATCGTGCTGGTGAACTCGGGGGTGCTGCACTGCGACCTGTGCTCCAGCCCTGTCAAGTACTGCTGCTTTGCTCCCAGTGGCCACCGCTGCTTCTGCCGCACTCCTGACTACCAGGGCCACTTCATCGTTCTGCGCGGCTATAACCGGGCCACTGGCTGCATCTTCTACAACAATCCAGCCTACGGCGACCGTGAGTGCTGGCTGGGGCAGGTGAAGCAGGGTGGTCCACATTCACTCTTCTGTATGCCCAGTGCCCACGATTCCCACCCTTTCAATCTAGTGTGGCCAGGGCCTTCTTCCCCACCTTTTCCCCAAAGCCCCCGCTCCTGCTGGGCTCTTGTCACTGGGGCCACCCTTCATGCCATGCAGGCAAACCTGCCACAAACGGTGCCAGCTTCCTCTATACCCTGGCCACCTCTCCCTCCCACACCACTGGCCCCACGCCATTGCCCAGGTCCCTGCCTTACCCTCTCATGTTGCACAGGCTGCACCCCTCCCCCAACCCCCAGGATGGCCAGCACATTCCTCAGAAAGAAAAGCCCGGCCAGGGCCGGGCGCGGTGGCTCATGCCTGTAATCCCAGCACTTTGGGAGGTTGAGGCGGGTGGATCACAAGGTCAAGAGATCGAGACCATCCTGGTCAACATGGTGAAACCCCGTCTCTACTAAAAACACAAAAATTAGCCAGGCATGGTGGTGCACACCTGTAATCCCAGCTACTCCGGAGGCTGAGGCAGGAGAATTGCTTGAACCTGGGAGGCGGAGGTTGTAGTGAGCGGAGATCGTGCCACTGCACTCCAGCCTGGGTAACAAGAGCACTCCGTCTCAAAAAAAATAAGAAAAGCCCAGCCAGACCCAGCCCTTGCTGTAGACCCATCCTGGCCTGCCTACTGCCCTCCGGGCACAGGGAAGGGCTGCCCTGACTCTCATAGACTGGACTCACGTAGACACCTCCTAGACACTCTGATCACATAGACTTAACCCATCTATGTGGCCTAGAGCATGTTTCTTCCCCTCTCTGGACCTCACCTTCTCCAACTGCTCAACTGGGGAGGAGTCAGAGAAAGCTCTTGAAGACCAGAATAGGCAAGGAGGACTTCCTGGGGGTGGAGGGCTTGAGCTGAGAGGAGTGGCCAAGTGGGTGGGACACAGACCTCACCGAGCTCCCCCAGACACTGTCAGTGGGGTAGGTGCTCTCCTGCAACCCACTGACCCTGTTCTGCCCTCCCCACCCCCAGCAGGAATGTGCAGCACCAGCATCAGTAACTTTGAGGAGGCCAGAACCAGCTATGGCACAGATGAGGACATCCTCTTTGTCTACTTGGACAGCTGACACCAGGAGCCTGGCGTGCCCAGGCCCTCGGACCCCATCCCCATCCCAGCTGGGCCCACTCAGGATGCCCTGACCCAGGCCTGGGGCTGGAATGTGGAATTACAGCCTCAGCCCATCTGGCAGAGCCCTGGGAACTCTGGGAGACTGTGGCACAGCTGCTTTTTCTGCCAGTGCCCTGTGTTGTCATGTCCCTCACCCCGAGCACCTGCTGGCTGCTGGAAGCATCCCCCAAGACCCCAAGCCTGACTCCAGCTGTACCCACAGAAAGTCCAGCTCCGACAGTGCCCTTGTTGCCTTTGAGCCAGACCCAAGGCAAGGGAGAGGCTTTGTCTCCCCACAGACCACAGGACTAAGCCTGGAGAGAGAAGTCGCTTGACAGATGCCACTTGTCAGGACAGTATGTGAGTGTCTGGAGACAGCGTAGCTGATCCCAACTCCCCAGCACTTAGGACCCCTCCAGGCTCCTCTCCTGGAAGTGCTTCAGATGCCCCCGTGCCCCATGGTTGATGACACAGCCACCTCCTGCCTACCCATGGGCCCAAGTTTCTGAGGCTGGTTTCAGGGCATCTGGTCCCTGCCACCCAGCATAGACACACCTCACAGCTGCTTTGCCATGCAGAGCCCTGGCTCCTGGGGATTCTTAAACCCCCCACAGTCCTCCAGGTCCTCCAGCTCTGTGAGATGGAGGGCTCTCAGGGGTGTGACCTGGGCCTGGATCCCACTAGTAGGCCTGATGACTGGCAGCAGTGTGTGCTCTGGGAATAAACAGCAGCCCTGGCCCCAGAGGGATCCCTGCACCCAGAGGCCTCCCGACACCAGCCTAAATCCTGACAGTGGCGTCTGTCCTCTGAGATGGGGAGCCCCAGTCCTTTAAGGTTGGCTGCTAGGGCCTGTGCTCCAAAGCAACAGGCAGGGGTAGCCTGCAGCTGCCCACCTAACCTGGTCTTCATACCAGGTTGCACAGGATACTGGGTCTCTTCTATCTTGATGGAGACGAGGGTTTCCTGCCCAGGATCATACAACACAGCAAATAGCATACAGCTCTTTCTTTCCTTTTTTTTTTTGGTTGGGATCAGGGGTTGTTTCTTTGAGATTTAAGTTTTCATTTTTGAGGGGTAATGACCTTCAAGTAAAACAGTAATAGCAAGAGTGAAGGTACTCTGGAACCACTAACACCTCTGCACAGGGCAGTTAGCCAGCTCAAGTTCTTTTTCAAAGAAAGGGACTTGGCTGGTGGTTTGAGTACCCACCCCTTCACCTCACAGACAAGGCAGCTGGCCCAGTCTGGGGAGTCTGCCCAGGACAGTGGTGGAGCTGGGCCTTGAACCCCAGTCTGTACCTAAAAAACTAAGGGAAATGGATCATTCTCAAAGGAGCAACAGTGACACCATCCCTGCACTCCTGGGTCCTGGTCTTACAGTGCCCAAGGCATGGCATGGTGGCAGCTGGACCCTCCCCCACCAGGTGACACTGGGGGTAGAGGTGGGCTCTGTTTAGGAGAGTGATCAGACCACACAGCCAAATTGCTCCTCAACCCTAGACAAAGCCTTTGATTGACCACGAGGGAGGTGCTGTTAGCTGGGCAGCCCTTCTGGGTTTCAGAGACTGGTGTTGGCTCCAGACTGGTCTCATCTCCATTGCCTTAATGACAGGTGGCCCAGGAGTACCCATGCATAGCAGCTGTGGGTTGTGGGCATCTTCAGATGTTCTGGTAAAATTGTGAGATTAGCTGTATGAAGGAAACCAGTGGGAGGAAAGGAAGTTTTCAGGATGGCGAGATTTGATTCAGACACAGTGCACATGCTGCTAGGGCTGTCACTGGGCAGTGGCCTTCATGGAGAGCGGTACCAGCACCTCAGTCCATCCAGGATATTTAGAAACAGTCTCTGGTCCCAGAGGATGGCTTCTCAGGGCATGCCACAAGTTAAAGGTCACCTGCCTGGGAGACGAATGAGAAAGCTACCCATTCTCAAGACCCATCTGCCTAGGGAGGGTCACAGAGGCAGGATGTAAGCCATGCTGTTGCATTCTTGCATAAGTCATGAAAATGGGACCAGAGAGGGAGCCTGGACATCAGGGACTTCTGCCCACAGCACATGGCACCCACAGCTGCCCAGCCTGTCCACGTGCCAGGGCCCAGCCCAGCCCCTGAAACCACATGGGACAGTGGGCTTTGTTCACTATAGCCACAGGGGCATGAAAGGGATCTTTTGCATCGCAGAGATTTTATATATATTTTGTTTGTAATGAGCCATTCTCAATAAATTCTCACTGCAAAATGGTGGCAGACCCTGGCTGGCCTTGGTGACGCTGCGTTGATCTGCAGAATTCCTGTCCTCAAGTTCTCAGCATGAGCACACGGGAACCCAGGTCCTTGTCTTGCCATACCCAGTTTAGCTGGGACTGGAATCCTGTTTTCTAGGGCCACATCCATCCCACTGAGGCCTGGATGCTTGTGCCCATCCTGGACAGGCAGTACTGGAGATAGAAGGGCCTTGGGGCTCAGCTCAACTGAATTGAAACAAATGCAATTACAGGAGACAACAAAATGAGGGAGATGTTGAAGCATTAGAGACAAAAGTGGTTGGGATGGTGAGTCCTGAGTGGGGCTGGCTCCTCAGAGCATGCAGAATTGGGGTTGAGGAAGACAGACCAAGGACTCTGGGAGGGGCCTCATTGGGAACCAAGGGGCCAAGCCAGAACAGAGATCTGAGCCCAAATGCTGCCACACCAGGGGCCAAGTGATGGGACTAGCATAGACTTGAGTGTTCATGGAAAAAAACTCAATGCCAGGAAACAGGCTGAGATGCCATGGGGGTAGACCAGTGGCCCCTCCAGTAGCTTCCTCTCTGCCCCACTCTCAGCCTCCCTCCTGGCTGCCTGCCCAAACATGTACCCTGAATACTGGCTCTGCCCTGAGCCCCTGGTGAAATACTGTGCTTCCCACAGCCCTGGGGAATCTGGTGAGTAGGATGCCCTATGCTGTTTAGGGCCCCTTAGCTTACCAGGACTTGATGTCCACATGAAGCCTTCACAACAGATGGCCTCCTCTTGGTACCTCCTACCTGCCAAAGATCTTTCCTCCCTCAGGGCCTTTGTACCTGTTGTTCCCTCCCTTGTCCCCTCAGGACTCTCTTCCAATGTCACCACTTTTTTTTTTTTTTTTTTTTTTTTGAGACAAGAGTCTTGCTCTGTTGCCCAGGCTGGAGTGTAGTAGCAAGATCTTGGCTAACTGCAACCTTCATCTCCTGGGTTGAAGCAGCTCTCCTGCCTCAGTCTCCTGAGTAGCTGGGATTACAGGCATGCACCACCATGCCTGGCTAATTTTTGTACTTTTAGTAGAGACAGGGTTTTACTATGTTGGGCATGATGGTCTTGAACTCCTGGACTCAAGTGATCTGCCTGCCTCGGCCTACCAAAGTACTGGGATTACAGGCATGAGGCACTGCACCCAGCCACTTTTTTTTTTTTTTTTTGAGATGGAGTTTCACTCTTGTTGCCCAGGATGGAGTGCAATGGCGTGATCTTGGCTCACCACAACCTCCACCTCCCAGGTTCAAGCAATTCTCCTGCCTCAGCCTTCGAGTAGCTGGGATTACAGGCATGTGCCACCATGCCTAGCTATTTAGTAGAGACAGGGTTTCTCCATGTTGGCCAGGCTGGTCTCGAACTCCCGACCTCAGGTGATCAGCCCACTTCGGCCTCCCAAAGTGTTGGGATTACAGGCGTGAGCCACCGTGCCCGACCAAAACTTTTATGTCTTTTGGATATGGGTGCATAAGCCACCATCCTGATTGGTCTCATGAGGGGAGTTTCCAAATTCAACTGACAGGGTTTGGGAAAGTTTCACAGTGCAGAGAGAAAAAGCCAAGTGCTATAGAGCCCTTTGGGCCAACTCTAAGTCTTTGTTTTGTTGCATCTATACCTGAATTTGTGGTAGGAACTGGTGCTTCTCCTTCCAGCCCTGAAGTGCTAAAGGGGGTTCTCTCAGTCAACACTAGAGGGATAAACTCCCCTGCCATTTACCCCTCCGTGGGTAAGTCAGGATTTAACTCAGTCTTCACCATACAGATGACATCCTCTTGGATGGCAAGTCAAAAGTCTCAGTCTCGGAGATCCTGATCATAGTGTTACCACACCACCAGCAGCGAGGACTGACAATCCCTGACGAAATTCCATTTCTTGGGCTATGACTGCTGATTCCATTTTTTTTTTTTTTTTGAGATGGAGTCTCGCTCTTGCCTGGGCTGGAGTGCAGTGGTGCGATCGGCTCACTGCAACCTCCACCTCCCAGATTCAAGTGATTCTTCTGCCTCAGCCTCCCAAGTAGCTGGGATTATAGGCACATGCCACCACACCCAGCTAATTTTTTGTATTTCTAGTCAAGACAGTTTCACCATGTTGGCGAGGTTGGTCTTGAACTCCTGGCCTCAAGCGATCCGCCAGTCTCAGCCTCCCAAAGCGCTTGGATTACATGCGTGAGCCACCACACTCAGCCAATTCACTATGTTTAATCCTTTCAACAGTCAAGGAAAAGCTGCCATCTCCTCTTGATCATTCTACCAGCACCAAAAAAGAAGGCCCTGTACCTTCTCGGATTCATTGGGTATTGGAGACAGCGTATGCCTCACTTGGGCATCCTACTTGGTCCTTTACATCTGCTAACTTGCCACCCAGCACCCTTTAGAGCAGGACCCAGGCCAGAAGGCTGTATTGGAAGCTGTCCAGCAAGCCCCCTCTCTACCTGTGGGTCCTCACAACCCTAACGCTCCCTTTAAGCTATACAAGTCTCTGTGACTGATAATTTTGCTAGTTGGAACCTTTGGCAAAGGGAAGCCGACTGTACCCAGAGGTACCCCAGTTTTGGACTTACTGCCTGTCTCCCTGACACAGAGATCAGGTATACCTCTTTCGAAAAGCTATCTGGACTTTTCTTAGAAAGCCTGACCCATGAAAGGCTGGCTTTCATGGAATGGTGAACTTAAGATGGAAACAGTATATTTAAGAATACAGAGAGTCTGGCCCTGCTGACATCTCAGTTTTACATGAAAAAAACTGGCAGCTAACCCTTTGGGGGATACTTATATCCCCCATTCCACCAAAGCAAAGTCACTGGCCCAACAGGAACCTCAGTTCACAGAGCTTCTCCTAAATGCCAGGGCTCTGGTTCACTGATGGTCTGATGAAGTGGAAGCCGCATGGTGTCCACAGGGCTGCTGTGGCTGTTCCCCCTCAGAAGCAGCTGCACAGAACAGAAAATGGATGGGTCACTCTGCTCAGTAGACCCTGAGCCAATATTCCCCTTGGTAAGTAAGCCTTGTTATATTTTTAATGGCTCTTGGGGTGTTGCCAATGGCCTAGTTAGAAAATCTCAACTGGCAGATTAAAGACACCCATCTTTGGGGTCATGGACTATGGGAATAAGTTTTGGCTGTGATTGCTCTGAGTCACACATGTAGATGCCCATGGTTGAAGCCTGTTCTCTAAGGAGACCAACTGAAATAAGGCTGCTGAGGGAGCCTGCACTGGCCATATTGCCACTGGGATCCATCATTGTGCCGGACATGGCAACACATCCACCATCATGGACTGGGCACAAAGGAAAAGAGTGTGTGTGTGTGTGTGTGTGTGTGTGTGTGTGTGTGTGTGTTTTGAGACAGAGTCTCACTCTGTCGCCCAGGCTGGAGTGCAGTGGCACCATCTCAGCTCACGGCAACCTCCGCCTTCCAGGTTCAACAGATTCTCCTGCCTCAGCCTCCCAAGTAGCTGGGATTACAGGCACGCACCCACCGTGCCCAGCTAATTTTTATATTTTTAGTAGAGATGAGGTTTCACCATATTGGCCAGGCTAGTCTCAAAGTCCTGACTTCAAGTGATCCACCTGCCTCGGCCTCCCAAAGTGCTGGGATTACAGGTGTGAGCCACTGTGCCCAGCCAGAAAAGACTATTTCTCATGCAGAAGCTACCACCACATACCAGGCTGTGATTCCTATCAAAGGTTGGCCCATTTCTCTTGCAAAGGAGGAGGTCTCTTGCACAGGGCATGGCCCCAGCCTACTCACAGCAGATCAACTTCATTAGACCTTTGACCTCGTGGGGCTATTGGTAGTGTTTTGCCACTGTTTACACTTTTTCAGATTATTGGATTGTTCCAGTCCTATCAGCCAACTCTGGGCACAACACTGCAATCCTTGAAACTAATCTGTGTCATGTTTTGGCTCTCTGGACCATCTGTAGTGTGACAATGGTGGACCTTTTATTACAAAAGCCACTCAACAATTGTGGTATTCAAGAGATCTTCCACACTCCTGCCATCCTTGGGCATCTGGTATTGCTGAGCATTGGAATGGCTTCCTCAAAAATCAACTCAACATCTCTGATTCTACTTTTCTCTCTCCCTCCCTGCCTCCCTCCCATTCCATACACTTTCATAAAGCATTTTGTTTGTTTTTTGTTTTTCGAGATGGAGTCTTGCTCTGTTGCCCAGGCTGGAGTGCAGTGGTGTAGTCTTGGCTCACTGCAACCTCTGCCTCCCGAGATCAAGCCTCTCCTGCCTCAGCCTCCCAAGTAGCTGGGATTACAGGCACGTGCCACCACGCCCAGCTAATTTTTTTTTTTAAGATGGAGTCTTGTTCTGTCGCCCAGGTGGGAGTGCAGTTGTGCAATCTCAGCTCGCTGCAACCTCTGCTTCCCTGGTTCAAGCGATGCTCCTGCCTCAGCCTTTCGAATAGTTGGGACTACAGGCGTGTGCCACCACGCCTGGCTAATTTTGTGTATTTTTAGTAGAGACGGGGTTTCACTGTGTTAGCCAGCATGGTCTCGATCTCCTGACCTTGTGATCCAACCGCCTTGGCCTTCCAAAGTGCTGGGATTACAGGCATGAGCCACTCCACCTGGCTGGTAATTTTTGTATTTTTAGTAGAGACAGGGTTTCCCCATGTGGGCCATGCTAGTCTTGAACTCCAGACCTCAAGAGATCCACCTGCCTCAGCCTCCCAAAGTTCTGGGATTATAGACATGAGCCACTGTGCCCTGCTTTTTTTTTGTTTGTTTGTTTAAATAGAGATAGGGTTTTGCTATGTTGACCAAGCTGGTCTCAAACTCCTGGCCTCAACAATCCTCCCATCTCAGCCTCCCAAAGTGCTGGGATTTTAGGTATGAGCCAAATGCACCTATCTTTAAAAAGGCTACTTCGTAGAAAGGTGTATCTGAATGAAGAGGTGTAGGAAAGTTATAAGATCTATTTTTAAAATTTGGGATTCTGACTGGACTCCTCCTGGGCAAGTTGCTTGCTTGCTTTCCCCTAGCAGCAACCCCAGGCCAGCCTGGTGGGCACACCTTCTAGATGGCAGTGCAATTATAAGGGGCCTAGGGGCTCAAACCTGACTGTGTTTCAGCCACCTGGATTCTCTTGTTGGACTGACATGGTCTTAGAGCATAAGAATAATGACCATAATGACCACTTGGCAAGCACACTGCTCACTGAGACCCCTTAGAGTGGCACTTGCAGGACAAAGTGGGGAACATAATGAGTCTCCGTGCATTTTATAAAAATGCCCTTATTCCTCTCGGACCTGACTCTTCTAATCAAAAAGTCTATGTGCACAAAGGGGAAAACTGGAAAAAGAAGTGACCAGTACTGGTCTTTTTCCTTAAAGAGGTGACTATAGGGACTGGAATGAGATACCGATTTTGGCTTGGGAGCAGCAATTCTGGCACCTAGGTAGAAAATACCTTGGATTCCAGGAAATAAAGAGGAAGAGGCATTTATGATCTTTGTCTTTTATAATTGCCCCTGAAGACTTGTTTATGAACAAAAAAAGATCTGGTATTGCAGCTCTCCCAAGATCTTGCAAGCACCTTAAATTTAACTGACTGCAAAGCTGGGCACAGCGGCTCCTGCCTGTAATCCCAACTACTTGGGAGATTGCAGGGGAGGATTGCTTGAGGCAAGGAGTTCAAGGCTGCAATGAGCTATGATGGTACCACTGCACTCCAGCCTGGGCAAGAGTGAGAACCTGGCTCAAATAAAATAAATTTGATGACTGTGGGTTCTGCCTTCCCCCATCAGATGGCTTTGACAACCGCTTGGTTTGCTCACCATTCCCACTAACCTTCCTGGAAGTCCACTGGAAAGAGCAGGGGATGTCCTTGGCTCCTGCACCTTCCCCAAATATCACCTGCAATACCACGAGATATTGTTCCCTTCCCCATTCCCATAGACCCCCCTCAGCCATTCTGTGGGGAGGACAAGTGCCACCTTGCTGGTGGCATGGACAAATCGGATAGATTGGACTAACTGCCCTCAGGCTGTCCTTCCAAATACAAGGACTAGACTCAATTATTCAAAATAAACTGGGGAACTACTTGGGAGGCTAAGGCAGGAGAATTGCTTGAACCCAGGAGGTGGAGCTTGCAGTCAGCCAACACCACGCCACTGCACTCCGGCCTGGGTCACAAGAGCGAAACTTCATCTGAAAAAAAAAAAGTAAACTGGGAACCCAAAGCCCTACCAGGTGGCCAGGACCTGTGCCCCAATGAATGTAGGTCCCACTTGGGGGACCCCAACAATTATAAACATTTTCTAGGGGTAACTATATGTGCCTTTGTGACTGTACTTGTGTGGAGGCTAGACATTAACTCATCATTCTCCCCAGTGTCTTGCCTCTTCAGGGTGGTCAAGAGACCTTCAAATGCTTAAGTAAATACCACCAATATGATTACACAGCCCACAGACAACTGTGGAGATTTTTTTTTTTAGATGGAGTCTTGCTCTGTGGCCCAGGCTGGAGTGCAGTGGCACGATCTTGGCTCACTGCAACCTCCGCTTCCTGGGTTCAAGTGATACTCCTGACTCAGCCTCCTGAGTAGCTGGGATTACAGGAGCCCGCCACCACGCCCAGATAATTTTTTTGTACTTTTGGTAGAGACAGGGTTTCACCATGTTGGCCAGGCTGGTCTCTAACTCCCTAATCTCAGGTGATCCACCTGCCTTGGCCTCCCAAAGTGCTGGGATTACAGGCGTGAGTCATCACACCTGGCCGACAACTGTGGAGATCCTTCTAAAGTGAGGCTGCCCTCGGTTACTCAGGGGAGCTTCTTGGACTGGTAACTGACTCATTCCTTATGTGCACTATAGGGAGAGTTATCCCTATGATGGGAGTTCTCTGATTAGGAAAGGCGATGCAACATTTGTCCCTAACTTTAGTTGGGTGATCAGTGGCACCACCTTGGCCCTGGAAGCCATTCAGCTCAGGGGCAACTCACTGGCCAGGGTGGGGTGGTATGGATGACAGACTTGCCCTACGCTTTGTTCTTGTGAACCACCAGATTGCACAGTATCTACTATATCCTGCTGTACCTGGATTCATGACTTGGGCTGAGTAGAAAGGTCAATATTTGAGAAAGTCACCTGGCTTTCTAAAGTAGACCTTGACGATTTATAGGATTTGCTCAGCCTGTTGCATTGAAGACCCTGGGGTCAGGACTGGGGTTAATATTGCAGGTTGGACTCATTTTGCTGTTTGAAATCCTGTTCATTAAATTCTGGGAGACACACTGAACTGATTTGGTCTATGCCCATTGGTCACGTTAATCAGTGACTGATAAAATGGTACACCCATAAGAAAATTGCTAGAAGCCAAGAGAGTATAGAAATGAGGGGTGATTATTATTGGGAGATAATTCTCCACAGGTCTCTCACATTTCTTTATGTGTCTTGTCACCTAAAACTATGAAGGCCTTTGTTCCGGACTATCTTTTCAAGGAAGGTGGTATAGCCTGAGAAGATAGAGGCAGGTGCTTTGTATCTATAGAGCAAAGGACAGGTGTTCTTGTGGCCTTGGTGGAGATGCCGCCTCCCATCAGTGCAAAGGGAAGGTATACCAACCATCCAATATAAAAGACAAAAATTCTGTAAGCTCTCTTCCCTCTTCCTTTCCTCAATAAAACCCACTGCATGTGCAGGATTCACTTGGTCCTCTTTGTGTTGCTCTGTGGGAACTAGGCTTGGGAAACTGCTGTAAGAAAATGCTGGTACTCTAGCTACTGCTATTGCTGTAATAAACTGTCCTTTGTGTCTGACCTAAGAGTGTCTTGTGTGGCTGGGAGCAGTGGCTCATGCCTGTAATCCCAGCACTTTGGGAGGCCAAGGTGGGTGGATCAGTTGAGGTCAGGAGTTTGAGACCAGCCTGGCCAACATGGTCAAACTCTTGTCTCTACTAAAAATACAAAAATTAGCCGGGCGTGGTGGCAGGAGCCTGTAATTCCAGCTACTCAGGAGGCTGAAGCAAGAGAATAGTTTGAACCCAGGAGGCGGAGGTTGCAGTGAGCTGAGATTGCGCCACTGCACTTCAGGCTAGGTGACAAAGCAAGGTTCCATCTCAAAAAAAAAAAAAGTATGTCTTCTGTGAGCATCTGTGAAACTGCAGAAGGCTAACTTAGCTTGCAAATAGAGCAAAATCTCCGACTATTTAGTTTTTGATCTGATGTTCCTCCTTTTTAATATTTCTTCATGACTCAATCTTGGTAGGTTTTGTTTTTAGGAATTTGCCCTTTCATTCATTCATTCATTTTTGAGGCAAAATCTCACTCCGTCAGCCAGGCTGGAGTGCGGCAGCGGAATCTTAGCTCACTGCAACCTGTTTCAAGTGATTCCCATGCCTCAGCCTCCCAAGTAGCTGGGATTACGGTGCACGCCACCACACCCAGCTAATTTTTGTATTTTTAGTAGAGATGGGGTTTCACTATGTTGGCCAGGCTGGTCTCGAACTCCTGACCTCAAGTGATCCACCATCCTCTGACTCCCAAAGTGCTATTCAGGTGTGAGCCACCATGTCCAGCTGGAATTTGCCCATTTAATCTAGGCTATCCAGTTTGTTTCCATACTACAGTCTATAGTACTTGATAATCCTTTTCACTTCTGTAGGAATGGCAGTGTCCCAATTTTCAATTCTCATTTTAGTAATTTGAGTCTTTTTCTTAGTCAGTCTAGCTAAAGGTTGTCAATTTTGTTGATCTTTTTGAAGCAGCAGCTTTTGGTTTTGTTAATTTTCTTTTTCTATTCTCTATCCCTGTTCTTATCTTTATTATTGGCTTCTGTTAGCTCTTTCATTTGCTCTTTTATTAGTGCCTTAATGTGTAAATAACGTGTATAGTTCAGTTGTTGATTTGAGGGTTTTTTTTTTAAGAAACAGGATCTCAGCCGGGCATGGTGACTCATGCCTGTAATCCCAGCACTTTGGGAGGCCGAGGCGGGTGGATCACAAGGTCAAGAGATCGAGACCATCCTGGTCAACATGGTGAAACCCCGTCTCTACTAAAAATACAAAAAAAAATTAGCTGGGCATGGTGGCGTGTGACTGTAATCCCAGCTACTAAGGAGGCTGAGGCAGGAGAATTGACTGAACCCAGGAGGCGGAGGTTGCGGTGAGCCGAGATCGCACCATTGCACTCCAGCCTGGGTAACAAGAGCGAAACTCCGTCTCAAAAAAAAAAAAAAAAAAAAAAAATAGAAACAGGATCTTACTCTATTGCTCAGACCAAAGTACAGTGGTGCAATCATAGCTCACTTAGCTCACTGCAGCCACAAACTCCTGGGCTCAAGCAATTCTCCTACCTCAGCCTCTGGAATTGCTGGGACTACAGGTGTGCACCATCATCCCTGGCAAATTTTTAAATTTTTTGTAGAGGGGTCAAGTGATTCTCCCACCTCATCCTCCTAAAGTGCTAGAATTATGGTGTGAGTCACCATGCCCAGACTTTCTTCTTTTTTAACATAAGCATTTATAGCTGTACATTTCTTTCAGCACTGCTTTTGCGGCATCCCATAAGTTTTGGTGTGTTGTATTTTTGTTTTCATTTGTCTCAAGATATCTAATTTCCCTTATTATTTCTTTTGATCCATTGGTTGTTTAAAAGTGTGTTGTTGGTCGGGTGCAGTGGCTGATGCCTGTAATCCCAGCACTTTGGGAGACTGAGGCAGGTGGGTCACTTGAGGCTAGGAGTTCAAGACTAGCCTGGCCAACACAGCAAGACCCTGTCTCTACTAAAAATACAAAAATTAGCCAGGCGTGGTGGCGTGTGCCTGTAGTCCCAGCTATTTGGGAGGCTGAGGCACAAGAATCACTTGAACCCAGGAGACAGAGATTGCAGTGAGCCACAATTGTGCCACTGCACTCCAGCCTAGGCGACAGAGCAAGATTGTCTCAGAAAACAAAAAGTGTGTTAATTTTTAAAACTTTTCAGTAGTCCCTTTGCTACTGATTTCTGGTTTTGTTCCATTATAATGGGAAAACATACTTTTATGATTTTATTCTTTAAGTTTTTTGTCTAATATGTGGTGTATATTTAATATTTAATAATGCCTTAGCCCTCCTTTCTTTTTTTTGAGATGGAGTCTCGCTCTCTTGCCCAGGCTGGAGTGCAGTGGTGTGATCTCAGCTCACCACAACCTCTGCCTTCCAGGTACAAGCGATTCTCCTGCCTCAGCCTCCCGAGTAGCTATGACTACAGGCACACACCACCATGCCCGGCTAATGTTTGTATTTTTAGTAGAGATGGGGTTTCACTATGTTGGCCAGGCTGGTCTCAAACTCCTGACCTCGTAATACCCCCACCTCCCAAAGTGCTGAAATTACAGGTATGAGCCACCGCCCCCTGGCCTCTTTTTTCTATTATTATTTTTTACAGGGACAAGGTCTGTGTTGCCCAGGCTGGTCTTGAACTCCTGAGCTCAAGTGATCCCCCTGCCTCAGCCTCCCAAAGTGCTGGGATTACAGATATGAGCCACTGTGCACAGCCTCCTTTTTTCTATTGGTCACACTGAAGTTCAGCTACTCCACCCTAGATGCCAGCAATGCAGCTGTAGCCTGGCAGGAAGGTGGCCTGCCAGAGCTGAGGTGCCCCTAGAGATTCTTGAGCCCAGTCACCTGTCATCTTAGAGGTGAGAAAACTGAGGGGTCAGAAGGCTTCACCCAAGATTGCACAGGGGCCCACAGGCCTGCAGGCCATGTACACTGAACCACTGTATGTGGCATCAGCAATAATCACAAGGAAGCAAAAACCACCACAGATTCATTCAAGTGTTTACTGAGCATCTACATGTTCCAGGCATAAGTTAAACCCTGAAACGGCCCTGTCTGTGCAGGGCCTGCCTACTCTAAGATGGGCCTGACTGTTCTGTTTCCAGGCAATGAGAGTAGCAGATAATCAAAGAGTTTTGGTCCCTTTATTCATGCCTGTTTCACAAATGCACCAATTTGTCACCTAAGCTGGCTTCTGTATTAGGTTGATTACACCCTCTTTCTAGAAACCACAGACACTAAGGTTTTGAAAGCTAGAGGACGAGGCAAAAAAGTTCTCTGTGTCTCTAGGACTGGATTTTTTTTCTTTGTTATTTGCTTTTTGCTTTTTTTTTTTTTTTTTTAAGGTATAAGGAACACCATTAGGTAAAGTGTAAACCTGCAGCACAGAGAGGTCAAGGGAGTTACCACAGAGCTATGGCCAGGCAGCTCCATCGGGGCTTCTCATCCCTGGTAGGTGTCCAGGAGCACCCCAGCCCTGACATGGACGTGCCTCCATATAATTCAGTTGCTGGGCCAGTGAAGGGATAAGGCTGCCTTCTCTGATTGGGAAAAGTAAGATGGAAATTACAGAATCTGGACCCCACCCCCAACCAGATACTCTGGTCAACTGCAGTTTGAGACTTGGCAGGTTGGACTCTTGCCGTGTAGTACAGGGACAGGGCCAAACAGGCCCTGCACTGACAACTGCCAAGGGGCTCCCTGGCCCATCTAGCCTCTTACTACTGTCCTGACATAAAGCAGGAAGAGGAATAGAGTCCTTTTTTTTTTCTGGAGACAGGCTCTCCCTCTGTTGCCCAGGCTGGAGTACAGTGGTGCAATCTCTCTCACTGCAGCCTCTGCCTCCCAGGTTCAAGCAATTCTTATGCCTCAGCCTCCTGAGTAGCTGGGATTACAAGCACATGCCATCATGCCTGGCTAATTTTTATATTTTTAGTAGAGATGGAGTTTCACTATGTTTGCTAGGCTGGTCTTGAATTCCTGACCTCAAGTGATCCGCCTGCCTTGGCCTCCCAAAGTACTGGGATCACAGGCATGAGCCATTGTGCCTGGCCCAGTCCCATTTTACAGCTATAAAAACCAAGGTGTAAGGGCTGGTCACCGTGGCTCACACCTGTAATCCCAGCACTTTGGGAGGCCGAGGCGGGCAGATCACAAGGTTAGGAGTTGGAGACCAGCCTGGCCAACATGGTGAAACCCCGTATCTACTAAAAATACAAAAATTAGCCGGGCATGGTGGTGTGTGTCTGTACTCCCAGCTACTCGGAAGGCTGAGGCAGAAGAATTGCTTGAGCCTGGGGGGTGGAGATTGCAGTGAGCCGGACTGTGAAATGGCACTCCAGCCTGGGTAACAGAGTGAGACTTGTCTCAAAAAAAAAAAAAAAAAAAGCACTTTGGGAGGCCGAGGCAGGTGGATCATGAGGTCAAGAGATCGAGACCATCCTGGTCAACATGGTGAAACCCCGTCTCTACTAAAAATACAAAAAAAAATTAGCTGGGCGTGGTGGCGCATGCCTGTAATCCCAGTTACTCAGGAGGCTGAGGCAGGAGAATTGCCTGAACCCAGGAGGCGGAGGCTGCGGTGAGCCGAGATCGCGCCATTGCACTCCAGCCTGGGTAACAAGAGCGAAACTCCGTCTCAAAAAAAAACAAACAAAAAAAACCAAGGTGTAGAGAACAGAATTAGTAGGGGATGGATAGAGATATTGAGAGATTCAGTGAAACAAATTATCTTCTCTGATGATGGGATCTGGCCAGGCAAGTCTGACATCCACAGGACAAGCCATCAGAAAGGGCAGGCTGGAACTCTGGGCACAGGCTGATGGCTGGCCTCTCATGTAAATTAGTATTGCTGCACCATGCCGTGGACTACCACTACCCTCTTTACCCTGACTCTATGGAAATAGTCATTAATGCCTTTAAGTTCAATCAAACTAGGGAAGAATTCTAAAAAAATCCAGAACCAATGCAGAAGACTCAATCTTTAAGGTTGTATTTCTCTAGAACCACTTCTGGCACCAAAATCCATAGCAGTCAGATTCAACTAAAGAAGCAGAACAAGTAGGGTATGTATTGAGCTTTATTGCAAGTAATTGACTTCAGTGATCGTAGGAGCTGGCTAGTCATGTCCAAAATCTGTAAGGCAGGCTGTCAGGAAGGGCAGGCTGTCAGGAACTCTCGCCAAGAGCTGGGCTGCTGTCCACAGGCAGGATTTCTTCCTCAGGGAAGCCCTTAGCTCTGCTCTATAGGCCTTTTGACTGATCAGGTCAGGCTTGCCCAGATGATCTAGATAATCTCACTTACTTAGTTGACTGGTTATGGACTTTTGTTACATCTACAAAATACCTTCACAGCAATACCTAGATTAATGTCTGATTGAATTACTGGGGACTGTAGCCTAGCTAGGCCGACACATCCAAAGACCATCCCACCCACCACAGCCATGCCATAGGCTCAGGGACTCTGGATCAGCTCTCACCCTCTTCCCACTGGTGGACAGGATGGACAACATCATCTGTCTAATCTCAAATCCAGCAGCACAAGCAGTGCCTGGGCATTTTGTTTTTAGTTGAGGTAAAATTCGCATAACTGAAACATTCTGAAGTATACAAATTCAGTGGCATCTAATACATTCACCACGTTATTCAACCATCACTTCTCCCTAGACTCAAAACGATTCCAGCACCAAAGAAGTAAGCCTCTTACCCATTAAGAAGTCACTCCCTGGCTGGGCGCGGTGGCTCACACCTGTAATTCCAGCACTTTGGGAGGCCGAGGCGGTGGATCATGAGGTCAGGAGTTCAAGACCAGCCTGGTCAAGATGGTGAAACCCCATCTCTACTAAAAATATAAAAATTAGCTGGGCATGGTGGTGGGCGCCTGCAATCCCAGCTACTTGGGAGGCTGAGGCAGGGAATTGCTTGAACCCAGGAGGTGGAGGTTGCAGTGAGCCAAGATCATGCCATTACACTCCAGCCTGGGTGACAGAGCGAGACACCATCTCCCCCGCCCCCCCCAAAAAAAAGTGACTCCCCATGCCACCCTCCCTCTGCCTGGGCACTTTAAAGTTGACCTGGACAATGGTGCTGGGGAAAACTTGGATATGTTAAACCTGCCACGCTTGCTAATCTGCTGGGGCAGAGGTGTCTCCCTCACCCCAAGGCAGGCACTGAAGCCAGCTACTCTTTCACAATGGTGGGGCTGTAGTTGGGCTTGGCAGCTTCGGCCAGCTCCCGTGCGTACATATCATATCTGCCCGTCATCTGAAAGCAAAACACAGATGTACTTTAGAGGTTCTGGTTTTATAAATGCCCATCACTTACACGCCACCACCTCTTGCCACTGGAGGGCAGCCATGGGACAGGAATGCGTCTGGAAGGTTCATTGACAGTGACCTTTTGGCACTGATTCTGGTACTGTGGCAAAGTTCAGAGATGCCACGATGACTCATACAGCCCAGCCTTGCCTGCTGCGACCTCTTAGACCTGTCCATCCGGAAGGTGTGGTCTGCTGAGGCAGGAGGGAGGAGGGGAGTCCCATGGTCCTGTTGCTTTCCAGAGCAGCCTACAGCCCAGAGAAGAGTGAACTGCTCCAAATCACCAGCCAGGTGTACAAAAGGCTGAGATTTAAGCCGGGCATGGTGGCTCACGCCTGTAGTCCCAGCACTTTGGGAGGCTGAGATGGGTGGATCATGAGGTCAGGAGATCAAGACCATCCTGGCCAACATGGTGAAATCCCATCTCTACTAATAATACAAAAATTAGCTGGGCGTGGTGGCATGCGCCTGTAGTCCCAGCTACTCAGGAGGCTGAGGCAGGAGAATTGCCTGAACCCATGAGGCGGAGGCTGCAGTGAGCTGAGATTGCACCATTGCACTCTAGCCTGTCGACGGAGCAAGACGCTGTCTCAAAAAAAAAAAAAAAAGAAAAAAAAAAATGCTGGGATTTGAACCAGGGGCTCCTGGATGGGTGTGGAGTTCTGTCTACTCCATGTGGCATCTCATCGTGGATACAAAGGGTGATGGGGCTGGAAAGCCCACCCAGAGTGCTCACATCCAGCATGCCCTCCCTCCTTCCCTCCTTTCCCAAGGTGGGCTACCCCCAAAAGCCTCGACAGGAGCTCAAGCCCATTACCAAAGTTGGGAAAGGTTCTGCTTCTAAGAAGAGGAGAGACAGGTCAGGAGACTCTCTCATGGGCAATACCTTGTTAGTCTGACAAGGATCTGAGACTGAGGGGATGTGCCCAGGAACCCATGCTCAGAAAATGGGATCAAGGCCAAAAGCCCATGTCTAGGTTAGAGGCCCTGGTGGTCTCTCAGTCACACCGGGCAAAGTCAGTTATAACAATGTGACTTTTCTTTTTTTTCGAGATGGAGTTTTGCTCTTGTTGCCCAGGCTGGAGTGTAATAGCACGATCTCAGTTCACTGCAACCTCCGCCTCCCGAGTTCGAGCAATTCTCCTGTCTCAGCCTCCCAAGTAGCTGGGATTCCAGGTGCTGCCACCATGCCTGGCTAATTTCTGTATTTTTTAGTAGAGACAGGGTTTCACCATGTTGGCCAGGCTGGTCCTGAATTCCTGACCTCAGGTAATCCACCCGCCTCAGCCTCCCAAAGTGCTGGGATTACATGCGTGCCCAGCCTAGCAATGTGACACTTATTTGCATAAATGATTTATTTATAAAAGGTGGCTGGGGCAGGGCACAGTGGCTCACGTCTGTAATCCTGGTATTTTGGGAGCCCGAGGTGGGAGGATTGCTTGAAGCCAGAAGTTCAAGACCAGCCTGGGCAACAGTGAGACTATAAAAAATTTAAAAAATTAGCTGGGTGTGGTGGTGATGATGCACGTCTGTAGTCCCAGTTACTCGGGAGGCTGAGGTGGGAGGATGGCTTGAGCCCAGGAGGTCAAGGCTGTCACGATCTACGGTTGTGCCATTGGTCCAGCCTGGATGACAAAGCCAAGACTTTGTCTCCATGCCTCCCACTCCACCAAAAAAAGAAAAAGGGGTGCTGAGTTGGTAGAAACACCACTGAACACTAATACAGCAAACTCCGAAGATGTGAGCCCTTCTAGGGCAGAGTCCCGTCCCAGGAGGGTAGACACCTCCACTCTTCTGACTCCTAACATCACAGGGCATTAGGTGTCAAAGCCAGCATGGGACCTTCTCGCTAAGTCCCTTATTTTACAACTGGGATTACTAAAGCTTGGGAGCAGAAGGGGCTTAATTAAGGGGACTGAGGAAGGGTGTGGCAGAGCCAGGCCTAGATTCCATTTCTCTGCATGACCCATTTCCCACTATCATCAGGGCCTAGACTGTGGGGACTGGCCACAAGCAGAACCAGACATGCACATTTATCTTGTGATAAGTGCAAATGCCTGGAAAGGAAAAAAGGATTAGAGGAACCAATCCATTCTATTCTCTGGACAAATGAAATTGAGATTAATTTGTCTGAAGGCACCCAGAATCTAAATCAGATGAGAGGAGAATTTATTGCAGCCTGCTGCCTGTACATTGTTTGGCCCAACTGTTCCTCCCAGGAGCCACCAAGGAGGCAGAGATTCAGCCCTCAGCTCACACGGAGCCCTCGGGTGGGAGCTGGTACCCCGTGCTGCCGTGGGCAACCCCCCAACAGTAGTTCCCAGCCCTGAGAGCAGGATGAGAGCCAAAGCAGAGGAGCAGGTAACAGCAGGGGTCCTGGGGACCTACCTTAAAGTTCCAGACATCATTCACCTGCTGGCAGAGGTTTAGGTCGAGCTTGGCAACCAGCAGTCCATCCCGGGTACGGGACAGCCCAGGAGTCCGGCTGCTGTCAGGGGCTGCCACGTAGCTCGAGCCATAGAAGTAGCCAAAGTCCTTGTGAGCTTTAGAGGAGCAAAGAAACGCATCTGTAAACTTGTGTGGATGCACTGTGGACTCTGAAGTCGGTCAGGCACCTTGAGGCAGGCCCAGGACAAGGTCCACGCCATCCTCCCAGTGTCTGCCAAATGCTAAGGCCCAAAGGGCCTATCTCCCTCCTCAGGCCTGAAGGCCCAGCCAGTTGCTGCAAATGCCCCCCTTATGCTGCTCCCCTTTGCCCCTGGGGAAATGTCTAAATGTCACCCTTCTGAGAGGTGTTGCTGCCACCCACAGCTGAAGGAAATCAGAAAGTCACACTCTGGGGGCTTCCTCTGTGGCCCCCCACAGTGAGCTAGAGGCTCTGCCCTCATCTGCCTTGCCCGCTGCGTCACCCTCACCCTCCCTCCATGCCTTGGTCCCCTCACTAGTCAGGGAGGCCTAGCAGCCACCCCCCACACACGTAAGGAACAGGGGGGGCTGGGCAGGGCCTAGCATGACCCAGTCGCAGCAGGCACCCAGTGGATGCTCATTCTCCTGCCCTTTCTGCATGTCTATTTGCAGTAAGTTAACTAGCATCAGGGACTCTAGAAGTCTGAGGCCTGCAGTAGGGGCATCTGGGACCCTTTCAGGAAGTTTTTTCCTGGAAAATGGATCTGCTCAGCCCCTTTCGGCTTTCTAGAGGATACTCTGAGCTAGTTCAGATACCTCCTTGGTGAGGGAGGGGCAGTCCCTACCTCCCTCATTCTTGGCTGGAGACATGGGAAAGGAGTCTTTTTTCTTTTGAGACGGAGTTTTACTCGTTACCCAGGCTGGAGTGCAATGGCTCGATCTCGGCTCACTGCAACCTCCGCCTCCTGGGTTCAGGCAATTCTCCTGCCTCAGCCTCCTGAGTATCTGGGATTACAGGCACGCACCACCGTGCCCAGCTAATTTTTTTTTTTTTTTGTATTTTCAGTAGAGACGGGGTTTCACCATGTTGACCAGGATGGTCTCGATCTCTTGAGCTCGTGATCCACCCGCCTCGGCCTCCCAAAGTATTGGGATTATAGGTGTGAGCCTCCGCGCCCCACCTGGGAAAGGAGTCTTTAGGGTTTTTTTTTTTTTCTTTAAAGACCTTTTGTATCGATCTTTAGGGCTCTTAGCAGAGGTGAGGTGGACCATGCCCTCAGATCAAAACAAGCTGTGGACTCTAGAAACCCAGGGCCATCCATGCCAATGCCCTGGGGCACCTGTACAGCTGGTTTGGGCAGGGGGAAAGGGGACAAGGACAAAGGAAAGTGGGGAGAGAGGTCTACAGGCTGGATGAGAGCCCCTCTCCCTGTCAGAGGGCTCACAAAGGATCCCCGACATCCTCTCGGTCTATCTTCACACCACTCCCAGGGGATGGATGGAGTCCAACCCAATCCTCAAGCCTGGGTCTGCCTATCCACACCCCACCCACAGGCTGATTCCAATGCTGCAGGCAATAAAGCAGAGAGGGATTGGCGCCTCCTCCAAGGTGCCAGGCATGCAGACATGATCTGTGTGGCAGATCCCGACCAGAGGAAGCAGACAGAGAAGGGGAGACGAAGGCCCACTCCTCAACTGCAGCCACCATGGAAATTCAGGGGACATACCTTTCTTTCCATCTCCAGAGGTAAACTCGTTCGTGAAGTGCTCCTGTGAAATAAGACCGTGGTAAGGGGAACCTATAGGTGGCACTACCACTACACATTCCAGCTCACTCAGCCAGCCGGACAATCAGGCTAAGAGGTAAGTCAGTCAGGAAACAGTTAAGGTGAGCTGGAAAGGTCTGTACTCACCGGGCAATTAAGTGCTTATTAAACACCCATGCTGAGCAGCTACCCCTGGGCCAGCGGGGGAATTTGACAAGCAGGGTAAAAACCTGGATGTTGCCTTTGGGGAATTTATAATCTGAGAGAAAAGAAAGACACTGGGCACAAACTGGTTTCTCAGGGCTGTGGGCAACTGAGGCCGGCTTGCCTGAAGTAATTAAAACCCTGGGCCGGGGTCTGTGAAGGAAGTGGGCTAGGGGTGGGGGTGTGGGTACACACACAGCTTTCAGTATTTCCCCCAAAGCTTAACGGAAACTGTATATTAACCTGTGATGGGGTTACAAAGGCTAACTAAAACATCAGGTTTCTATTTATTTTTATTATTTATTTATATTTGGAGACGGAGTTTTGCTCATGTTGCCCAGGCTGGAGTGCAATGACGCGCTCTTGGCTCACTGCAACCTCCACTTTCCAGTTCAAGCAATGCTCCTGCCTCAGCCTCCCTAAGCAGCTGCCTGCCACCACGCCCAGCTATTTTTTTGTATTTTCAGTAGAGGCGGGGTTTCACCATGTTGGCCAGGCTGGTCCTGAACTCCTGACCCCGGGTGATCCACCCACCTCAGTCTCCCAAAGTGCTGGGATTACAAGCATGAGCCACCACGCCTGGAGTTTTTTTTTTTTTTTTTTTTTGAGGCAGAGTCTCACTCAGGCTGGAGTGTAGTGGTATGATCCTGGCTTACTTCAACCTCTGCCTCCTTGTTCAAGCAATTCTCGTGCTTCAGTCTCCTGAGTAGCTGGAATTATAGGCACGTGCCGGCCTGCCCTGCTAATTTTTATATTTTTAGTAGAGACAGGGTTTTGCCACGTTGGCCAGGCTGGTCTCAAACTTCTGACCTCAAGTGATCTGCCAGCCTTGGCTTCCTAAAGTGCTGGGATTACAGGTGTGAGCCACCGCACCCAGCCAAAAATATCAGGTTTCTTTACGCTGTTAGAAGTCAGATCGATCGACTTAGTGTGGAACCTTGGTTATCTCAGACTGATCAGATTCTCTGATTAGAGTCTGATATCTGATTAATAAAGATGAGGAAGAGATTATATAAGTGCATTCTGTTTGGCAGTCAGAACTGTTCAGGGAATGGGGCCAATGGGGAAGATAAACTGGATACTTGGAGGTGACAGGGTGAGAACTGCCACATCAAAGATCTTTTCAAAATGGCTTCAGCCAAACACAAAAACAGAAAAAATAGGAGGACAGAGATATCCTGAAAAGTAACAGACCAAGCCAGTTTTACCCCTTTCCGGACCCTAGGATTTGTGGCACACGTGCAGAGGGAACGGGGTGTCCCACCAGGGCCACCAGGTGGCGGCTCCTCTCCCCAGCCAGACCTCGGGACTTACCGTGCCTACGCGATTGATGGCGCAGGTGAAGCAGTGATTGGCAATGGCTGCGTTTCTGGCCTCAATGGGCCACATGGACTCGCTGTAAGAGAGGACGAAGAGGAACCAGGCTGCCGACTTTCTGGCCAGACTTAGTCGATGCTCAGCCTTGAGCTCAGCATGGCTGCAGGCTTTCCTGGGCCAGTGGTGGGGACAGCCAGAAGACTCACTGGTCACACCCCAAACCTGCAAGCAGGCCGGCCTATCTTCAGCACCTTGCCCTGGCCTGAACATCCTTCTGGGAAGGGACTGCTGCAGGCAGAAGCCACGTGGCTGTGCTCTGCCAGAATTAGCAGCCCTGGATCGAATCCTCATCCTAAGCCTGTTTCCTTTTCTGAAATGTCCTCAAAGGAAGACTGTGAAGACTGACCACCCAGGTGAAGATCCACGTGGTAGGAGTTCCATAACCACCACTTCCCACCTCCATCTTTTCTCCCGGAACACACCTTTTGGGCTGGGCAGAACCTCTCCTGGTGAATGCCAGAAGGGAGCCGGGAGCCTGGAGGGCTTGTGCAGGGCCTGTGAGGGCTAAGCATGGGCACTACCTGCCCTATCCTAACTCTCCTGCCTTTCTGTGCTGCCTTGCAAGGCAATCTCCAAAGGGGGAAGATTTCAGGGCCAGCAAACAAGAAAGGAACTTAGGTAATAGGATAAGGGGTCAGATTCTGCAGCAGGATCACCTCCTCCAAGCCGGTCCATTTCCCAGTGATTTCCCATTTCCCTCTTCTGAACCCTGAGTCTCTAAGTAAAGACTCCCTGGTTCTCTTACTGGCCAGTGGGGAAGTGGCCCAGGATGGAGGCATCCCACGGGCTCGGCTGAGCTGTGGGCCTTCCTCAGTCTAGCACCTGTGAAGAGAGAGTGTGATGGGAGAGCCTCAACCAGAGACCCTGTCCTTCTCTGGCCCGCCAACTAAGATGTGACATGGAAGCCAGTGGGCCTTCTTGTCACTAATTATCTTTTGTCTGAGGAACATCTTTAAGACTCCAGATTGACAGGAGTAATGCCCACTTAGAAACACTGTGTGACTGGGAGCAAAATGCCCTGGAATCTTCCTTCCTGTCAGCATGCACCTGGTTTAAACCAGGAAGTAGGTGGAGGGGGTGGGTGCTTGTCACAAGCCTAATTCTCAGGAGGAGTCACAAGTCTGAAAAAAAAAAAAAAAAAACAATCACAGGCTTGATTGAGGGGACTCATTTTGCTGCTTTTTTCCCCAGCTGCTAAGCCAAGCTGACAAAACTTCAGAAACGACTTTTACAGAAACACACCAGTAAATGACATTTTCAGGAATTAAACAGACACTTGCAGGGCGATTGCCATAAACATCTTAGTTGCAATTCTCCAGGGAGGTGTTCTGCATAGGACCCAAACCCACAGCTGGCAATAAAATTTATGCTCTCAAAACTACCAGGGGAAAGGAAGCTGGGGTTAGTGAGAGCCCAGTGTGTGCGGGAATCATGAGTCTGATGGGGAAGTGGGGACCATTGCCATATTCCCAGTGCAGTGCTCACAAATCCCTAAAAATAATCGCAGTGGGAAGGCAAGATGCAGCAAGGGGATAGGATGGTGACTTGCCAATGAATATACACAGGTGGCAGAAATCTTCGGTCATACAAGCTGCAAGGGACACATTCCAGGATTATCAGGATAACCCAATCAAAAGCACTCAGACACTACTGTGTGCTGAGAACTGTGGGACTCAAAAATGAATGAGGACACCCTGCTGGCCCACGTGTGTACATACACATGTACATGTCTGTCTCCTACACAGGCAGCAGAAGGTGCCAGAAAAGGGAATGGATGGTTCTGGAAACTATGATCCAATGCTTGTGTGCGGCTGGTGGGGATTTGCCCAGCATTGTGCTAAAAAACACTATCAATTCCATCATTTATTATTTTAAACAAACCACCCAGAATCCTATCACATAATAAACCACCTGCTGCCTTTCACCCACACTCCATGACTATCCTTGTCCATAGGCAAACGTTTTTTTCTTTTTTCCAAGAGTTCTGACCACAGCCTGGACATCTTTTTCTTGCTCACAGGCTTTTGTCATGTTACATTACCTTCATAATGACTCTTTTTAGTGGCTGTACAACAACCTGTGGAAGAGATGGGTTGCAATATACTTAGCCTGGACACTTCCCCCAGGCGAGCTTTTTGATTACTGTAAGTAAGTTGTTGTGAGCACCTTCCCATGCATTGCCTTTCCCATTTTTTTTTTCCTGTCTTGCTCTGTCACCCAGGCTGGAGTGCAGTGGCACAGTCTCAGCTCATTGCAACCTCTGCCTCCCAGGTTCAAGCGATTTTTCTGCCTCAGCCTCCCGAGTAGCTGGGACTACAGAGGCCCACCACCATGACCGGCTAATTTTTGTATTTTTAGTAGAGATGGGGTTTCACTATGTTGGCCAGGTTGGTCTCAAACTCCTGACCTCAAGTGATCTGCCAGCCTTGGCCTCCTGAAGTGCTGGGGTTACAGATGTGAGCCACTGTGCCTGGCTTTCCCTCCCTCTTTCAGATTGTTTCTTCAGGCTACAGTTCTAAGAGTATCATTATCGGGCCAAAGGGCATGAGCATTTTAGGAGCTCATGAAACATACTGCTTTCCAAAAGACCTGTTAGTTTTTACTGCCAGCCTCACCCTGAAAAGCCAAGGGTTGGATGATTCTTGGCTGAGGAAGGAAAAATCAATCATTTTTAATAAGCCTAATAGGCTGCTGAGGACATAGCAATTATATGCATATTACACTGGGGTGCTTCTGTTTGCCTAACCGGAGCTAATAAAAGCCTAAGATAAAAGGGTCGGGGAGGGCCTCTGAACACACAAGGCCAGGAGCCATCTGAGTCCGTGGCCATAGCTTTGCCTGCTCTGGCCCAGAAGCCAGATGCCCTAGTGCTTCTGGTTCCTCTAGGGACCCCTGCAGGGAGATGGAGCTTGCCAAATGTCTTACCCAGAGCCAGCGGAGGGGGCTGCTCTAGGGGTTGGCCCCAAAGTTCTGCTCAGGCCTGGTAGCTGGATGACCAGTAATAACCCTACCCACGACCACCAACGAACGCTGTCACTGGTGACCTGGCCACCATGACACTTCAGAATGTTCTCTGAGGGGAGATTGAGGCCTGATTTTTCCCCTTCTACCCAACAGTACCCCTCCTGGACATGGACCATATCTCCAGGTACGTGGGCAGGGTGGTAGACCTGAGGTAACAGACAAGGGGTTTACATTCTGACTCCAGATGGAACCTGCTGTGCAAACGCTGAAAGCGGAGGGGATGTTACTCTTGAGAAAGGGGCAGTGTGCTGAAAAGAAAAGGTAAACATTACACCCTGACATTTAGAAGAAATTCAATTGAAATTCAGTCGAGAATGAGGACAAGAGAGACAAGTGTGGGCTGCAGAGACTCAAAGCTGCCCACCCACCAGAACTCCCCGTTCCCTACCCACAGCAGGACAGGGCAAGACCACGGAGAGTGAAAGCCAGCACCTCCTGCTGCAGGAATCCTGCTTGGGAGGAAGTGAGTTGGGAAGAAAGTATTTGCACATAAATTCCTAGAGTTCTGTTACTTGTAGTGATGCAAAACTGGAAACCACTCAAATGCTTAGCCTTTGGGGAAGAGAGAGGCGGCAGCAGCACAGTCACACAGGCTCAGATCAGCTCACTGGCTGTGGCTCCTAAATGAGGGGCCCAGGGGGTGGGGTACTGCCCAAGAGTTCTCCAGCTTCCAGGGCCACTCTCCCCTCATCCCCCAGCCCTGCCTTGACAAGGCCAGTTGTATCTGTTTAGGGGTGAGGCTAACACCAAAACACTTATGTGTTACAAAAATAAAACCCTTCTCTGGTTAAAGACAAGTTTCCTTGACTGATCACCAACTCCCTCATTTGCGGCTTCTCTTGTCCAGATGTCTGGCACCTACTATGCTCCAATGCCCCAAGGACTTAGAGGTGAGTGGGTTTTTTTTTTTTTTTTTTTTTTTTTTTTTTTGAGACAGAGTCTCACTCTGTCACCAGGCTGGAGTACAGTGGTGCCATCTTGGCTCACTGCAACCTCCACCTCCCAGGTTCAAGTGATTCTCCTGCCCCAGCCTCCCAAGTAGCTGGGACTACAGGTGCATGCCACCACGCCCAGCTCACTTTTGTAATTTTAGTAGAGAAAGGGTTTTGCCATGTTGGCCAGGCTAGTCTCGAACTTCTGACCTCAAGTAATCTGCCTGCCTTGGCCTCCTAAAGTGCTAGGATTACAGGTGTGAGTCACCGAGCCCAGCCCAAAGTGGGGCTTTCTGCAGTCCCCTGGTGACTACAGGGAAGGGGGGAATTATTTTCATCTCAGTGTTCAGAATCACAGCAGAGGTTGGTGTTTTACTGTAGAGCAGCTCTTGCTGTGGGTGGGGGATTATTCATTGCCATCTCAAGGATTTTTTTAACCGAAAAGCTGGTCACATGCACAACATACAATCCTGGGGCTCAGCTCTGTTAACATCCTGGTGGCCGAGACTGTCTGCTGCCACCTTTGAGCTCCACAGCCCAGTCTTGGGTTTCAGCTGGCTAGGCCCCAGGAAGCCCCCAGACCCCACCAAGTGAGTAACCTGAGTGCTCCAATGGTGGCTGAGGGGTTGAAGATGATCTCGGCCCCGTTGATGCTGTACATAAGCCAGTTGAGGGGGTGGTGCCGCCCGTAGCAAATGTTCACCGCGATCCTTCCAAACTGTGTCTGGAACACGGGGTGGCCCAGGTTTCCCTCCATGTAGTAAGTGGACTGAAAAGCAAAGGGCCATATACTGATGCCTCTGACCTTTAAGATGTCCCTTTCCTTAGACTTGGCAGAAAAACAGAAGTATCACCCATAGTCCAGGGATGGTTACACTCCTGAGTGTGACTCTAAGTTCCAGAATTTCAGTATGATAAAAACAACACACACACAAAAAAACCCTGACACCAAACAAGGCAGCCCCCGGGGGAAATCACAGTGGCTGAAGCATTTGCCCAGTCTCCTTTGTGACACGTCGAAAAAATCCCCACAACGACGTTCCACACTATTTCAAATTCTGGTGAGGTTTCAGTCATGGTCCAACTCTAAGGTTCAGGGTTTTTTTTTTTTTTTTTTTCTGAGATGGAGTTTCGCTCTTGTTATCCAGACTGGAGTGCAATGGCATGATCTCGGCTCACCGCAACCTCCGCCTCCTGGGTTCAGACAATTCTCCTGCCTCAGCCTCCTGAGTAGCTGGGACTAGAGGCGCGCGCCACCATGCTCAGCTAATTTTTGTATTTTTAGTAGAGATGGGGTTTCACCATGTTGACCAGGATGGTCTCGATCTCTTGACTTTGTGATCTGCCCGCCTCGGCCTCCCAAAGTGCTGGGATTATAGGCGTGAGCCACCACGCCTGGCCTAAGGCTCAGGTTTGGCTGGCATTAACATGAGTTGGTCACTGCCCTCAGCTACCACACGTCATTATATAGAACAGTGGAGCCCTGGGGACCCGGAGCACATCCAAGTAACCCTCTCCCTGCTCAGAGGAGAAAGCTGTTTCCTCAGTGGGTATAACTCGCCCAAATGATTAAGGTCAAATCTTCTAGTGGAATCCTGAAAGCGCACCTTCTCCATCCTGCCTAGGGTTAAAGAGGTCCCTGTTGGGCAGGCAGACTGGACCCCATCCTCCCATCTCTGCCTGTCTGTCTGCTCCTCAGAGTGCCAGGGCAGGGACACTGTCCTGGACAGCACTGAGGGAAGCTAGAGGGCAAATCGGGATCCCAAACAGATCTTCTCTGGGAGCCTTTCACCTCCTCCTGACCCTGGCCATCAAAATTGGCCATGGTCAGGCAGCAACCAGGATGTGTGCATGTGGTGGACACCAGAGTAGATCCTGCTGTGCTGAGACAAGCCCTGTGCTATATCTGTAGGGAGCTAAAGATTAATCCCAGGGTAAACAGGTGAGGGATGCGTCTTCCCACCCCCACACCCCCACCTCCAGCTGTTACTGAGAAACGCTGGGTTCGTCTTTCTCCCTGGGAAACCTCCTCTAGCGCTGCAGACCATTTCTTGTCTGCCTGACCAGCCTGAGAATGGCCAGGACCTCCACAATCATGGAGAGAGAACTGGGGACATCACATCCTGAACAACTGTATTAACCACAAAGCAAGTTCAGATTTAGAATCTTAGGCATTAGGCAGCGCTCATATCCCTCCTTCAAACGTCCACCCCCTCCCATCTTACCTATCCAGGGGTTGGCATTAATCAACTAAAATGGCCCCCCAACTTGTGCCCTGATCATGGGGCACATGAAAACACCACATAACGCACACATACACAGATACATGTTTGCCCACTGTCACCTGACACACAAACATGGGCCACCTCAGACCCCCCCATGAGTCATGGACAAAGAATGCCACGTTCCAAACAAGGACAGGGCTGTGGCGTGCTAGGCTCTGAGTCTGAAAAGGGGCCACAGGAATCATTTCATGTTTGTGCAATATTTATTTTTGTTTTTTGAGACGGAGTCTAGCTCTGTTGCCTAGGCTGGAGTGCAATGGTGCGATTTCAGCTCACTGCAACCTCAGCCTCCTGGGTTCAAGCAATTCTCCTGCCTCAGCCTCCCAAGTAGCTGGGATTATAGGTGCCCGCCACCACACCCAGCTAATTTGTTTTTTTGTATTTTTAATAGAGACAGGGTTTCACCAAGTTTGTCAGGCTGGTCTCAAACTCCTGACCTCACGATCTTCCCTCCTTGGCCTCCCAAAGTGGTGAGATTATAGGCTTGAGCCACCGCACCTAGCCTGTTTTTGGTTTTAATTTATATACATACCACTTACTTCAAAGAATTCAGGAGGCCAAATCAGGTTGTATTAAAAAAAAAATGCGCCATTGTGCTAAAGGTGTTTGGGACTCCTCTGAGAGTCCCACCTGAATCCTGTCTGCCTGTGGTCCAGTGGAGTGTGCATGACATGGAGCATTACCCTGCACGGAACTTCCCCACAGAAAGTCCCACAGAGATCCACAACACACAGGGGCAAGTGAGCAGGGCTGGTTATCTGTCTGACGGTGGCTCACCTCGTTGAAATCACCCACTCTGGGGATGTGGTTCTTCCTAGTCTTTCCCAGGACTGCTCCAGAATTGGAGATCACCACGGCTGTATTCCACAAAATGCCCCCATGCTCGCTGTCTCGTTCCAGGATGGGAGACACCACCACCATGTTATAGTTTTTCGCCAGCTGGAAAAATGATGAATATAGCAGAGTCCCACTTTCAAACCAATTGTTGTAGTTTTTTATTGAAGAAGAATTTAATGATCCTACTAAATCATTAGGCTTGGGTCAGAGCAATCACTTGCATTTGTTGTTTGGAACACTAAATGCCCTGATGTCCACGCTTTGCTAAATAAGAATCATCATTGTCCTGTGCACAGTTGGTGGTATAGCAAAATGGTGCAGCTGCTCTGGAAAACCATATGGGAGTTCCTCAAAAAATTACACAAGAATTACCATTTGATCTGGCAATCCCAATCCTGGGTATATATCCAAAAGGATTGAAAGCAGGGTCTCAAAGAGATTTGCAAATGCATGTTCATTGCAGCATTACTCACAATAGCAATCTCTTTGCTACTGTGAGTAATGCTGCAATGAACATGCGTTTACAAATGTGACGGGCACTTGGGTGAAATGTGCCATGTTTCATTCATCCATTCACCCAAGTGCCCATCAATGGGTGAATGGATAAACGAAACGTGGCACACCCATATAATGGAGTATCATCCAGCCTTAGATGCTATGGTTCTATGCTATACATGGATGAACCTTGATGATATGCTAAATGAAACAAGCCAGTGCCAAAAAGGCAAATACTATATGATTCCATTTGTGTAAGGTATCTAGAGTAGTCAAATTCACAGAAATGGAAAGTATAATATTGATAGCATGGTGGTTGCCAGGGGTTGGGAGAGTGGGGAGCTATTGTTTAATGGGTATAGAGTCAGATTTGCAAGATGCAAAAGTTCTGGAGATCTGCACAACGTGAATATACTTTACACTACTGAACTTAAAATGGTTAAAATGGTACATTTTATATATATTTTACTACTTTAAAAAAGAATAAAAAGAATAGTCAAACTTCTTACCTATACCAAAAATAAAACTCTTTGGCATCAAATTCCTTTTGTCTCAAGTAAGAACATCAAGCCCTGGTGACCCCAGGATGAGCAGCCCGGTGGGTCATTTGTCCTCTGCTCTAATTAGCCATCATGATCTCTGGCCTTAACGACAGGACGGAGGAGAGGCACACTTGGAAAGCAGCACTAGGGGCCATGTTAAGAGCAGCCTTAAGTCCCTGTGGAGGCAGAGTGTCCCTGGCATCAGCTCCCTTTTACACTCTTCCTCCAGCCCTGGCTCAGGTTTATCATCTGCAAAAGTCCCCTAACCAGTCCCCTTCCTCTTTTCTCCATAGCAAGGAACCAACAACCCGGTGAATGAGAGTTTTTTTCCCCCTATAGCCTGAGAACACGAGTGTTTGGAATCGCAACAAAGTATTGATAAAGTCACCATGATTATATATAGCTGTGCCCCAAAAGCCCCGAAGTATATACATAAAATCTGAAGCAGAATACAAAGAAATGAAAAGAGTTCTTTTGTTAGAGTTGAAAATAAGGATAAACTACCCTTCGTCACCTCATGAAATGTTACGGGTTTTCTGGTAACAGCTTTATTAAGACATAATTCACACAACATTAAGATTCACTTTAAGATTGGGTCAAGTCCAGTAATGAGAAGTGGGGAAAGAGCAGAACAAGGAGTCACTCTTTTGAAGTGTGAAATTCAGTAGTATTCAGGATATTCTGAGTTGTGCAATCATCACCACTATCTAATTTTAGAATATTTCATCACCCTAAATGGAAACTTTGCACCCATTAGCAATCACTCCCTTCCTTCCTCGCCCCCAGCTCCTGGCCACCACTAATCCGCTTTCTGTCTCTATGGATTTGCCTATGCTGGACAGTTCATATAAATGGGACCACACGACATGTATTATGAGGTTTTAATGAAGAAAAATCAAAAACAATTTCTACATTGATGAGACACAGGCCATGAATCGAAGCTTCCATGGCTCAAGCTAACTGCAGCGGAGCCGGCAGAGCTCTCATCGAGGAACTGGCCCCTCTGGTCCCTGAATGCCAGCCCTGCCACTTGCCAGCTGCAGGACTTACTACAAAAGTCACCTCCTACCACCCTCCCTGGGCTGCAGCTCCCTTGCCTAAAAAAGCTACTAATGGCCCTTCTGGAGCCTTACACTCTCCAATTTTAAGAGTATCCTGCCAGGCGCAGTGGCTCACGCCTGTAATCCCAGCACTTTGGGAGGCCGAGGCGGGTGGATCACGAGGTCAAGAGATCGAGACCATCCTGGTCAACATGGTGAAACCCTGTCTCTACTAAAAATACAAAAAATTAGCTGGGCATGGTGGTGCGTGCCTGTAATCCCAGCTACTAAGGAGGCTGAGGCAGGAGAATTGCCTGAACCCAGGAGGCGGCGGTTGCGGTGAGCCGAGATCGCGCCATTGCACTCCAGCCTGGGTAACAAGAGCGAAACTCCAACTCAAAAAAAAAAAAAAAAAAGAGTATCCTAAAAAAAAAAGTGGCAAATAGTCTTATCTAATCTTATCAGGCAAAACAAACACCAAAGGAGTGCATTTTCCATGGTGAAGGGCCATACCCAGCAGCTGTGGTTGTGCTCTGTGACTTGCACATATTTGGCAGCTGCTACCAGAGGCACAGTTAATGTCCTACCTTCTGACAGAATTTGGTGGTGGGCCCGTCTTCTGCTGACTCAGCAAATTCTGTCCAAGGAAGCTTCTCTCTCGTACAGAAGGCAAAGGGCATAGCTATAAATAGGAGAAAGGGCAGAATTATATCCAAGATGCACAGCGTCTGAGCGGGGCTCCTCAGTCCAGCAGCAGGAGGTCACTGCAAGAGAATACAGCCTCAGGAGTGCCATGGCCTGGCTTCTGGGTCCCATTCCTGTTTGTGGGCACTGGGCAGCCCCTACCTCTGGGCTTCATGGCAAACAAGAGTCTGGGCCAAATGTCTTTTCCAAAGTCTTAAAAACAATCGCAGCACAGATATTTGCATACTGATGTTTATAGGAACATCATTCACAGCAGCCAAAAGCTGGAAACAATCCAACTGTCTTATCAACAGATAATTGATAGGTAAAATGTGGTGCATATATATACACAATGGAGTATCACTCAGCCCTCTTAAAAAGGGAAGAAATTCTGATACATGCTCATATGGATGAAGCTTTAAGAATATGCTAAGGGCCAGGCATGGTGGGTGGCTCATGACTGTAATTCCAGCACTTTGGGAGGCAGAGGCAGGTGGATCACAAGGTTAGGAGTTCGAGACCAGGCTGGTCCACATAGTGAAACCCCATCTCTACTAAAGATACAAAAAATTAGCTGGGCGTGGTGGCACATGCCTGTAATTTCAGCTACTTGGGAGGCTGAGGCAAGAGAATCGCTTGGACCCAGGAGGTGGAGGTTGCAGTGAGCCGAGATCGTGCCATTGCACTCGAGCCTGGGTGACAGGGCAAGACTCTGTCTCAAAAAAAAAAAAAAAAGCCAGGTGCAGTGGCGGGCGCCTGTATTCCCAGCTACTCGGGAGGCTGAGGCAGGAGAATCGCTTGAACCTGGGAGGCAGAGGTTGCAGTGAGCCAAGATCATGCCACTGCACTCTAGCCTGGGTGACAGACAAGACTCTGCCTCAAAAAAAAAAAAAAAAAAAAGAATATGCTAAGATACAAAACAAATACTGTAGAAGTCTACTCATAGGAGGTATTTAGAGTAGTCAAATTCCGAACGACAAAAAAGTAGTAGAGCTGTCAGGGGCCAGAAGAGGGGATATACTGTATAATGGGTAGAGGGGTCCAATTTTGAATGATGAGAAAAGTTCTGAAGATCAAGGTGATGATGGTATACAACAACATTAATGTATTTAATGCCTCAGATCATACAATTAAGAATGGCTAGCCAGGTGCGGTGGCTCAAGCCTGTAATCCCAGCACTTTGGGAGGCCAAGGCGGGTGGATCACGAGGTCAAGAGATTGAGACCATCCTGGTCAACATGGTGAAACCCCGTCTCTACTAAAAATACAAAAAATTAGCTGGGCATGGTGGCGCGTGCCTGTAATCCCAGCTACTCAGGAGGCTGAGGCAGGAGAATTGCCTGAACCCAGGAGGCGGAGGTTGCAGTGAGCCGAGATCGCGCCATTGCACTCCAGCCTGGGTAACAAGAGCGAAATTCCGTCTCAAAAAAAAAAAAAAGAATGGTTAAAATGGTAAATATTGTTATATATATCTATATGCCACAATTACAAAAAATGTTTTAAATAGCAAAAGTTCCCAACCAGCAGATCTCAAGCTGTTGGCCAATCTGCAAGGTGGCAGAAGCTCCATGAAGACTCCTTGGGTAAAGTATCAGAAGGTTACTAGGGATGGCACTGGGACCCTCCCTCCTCCTAGTGACAGGGAGGCTTCTTCAGAAATAAGAAAAGCTACTCATTAATGGTCCCACAAAAAGTACCACTGGATGGGATGAGCATCTGCAAGGATTAATGCTCCTATTCTCATAATCTCCGGCCAGGCCCCACCAGGGGCTAATTCTGTAGGAAATTCATCCAACTCACTGGTTTTTGTTTGCCTTTCTCTTTTTTTGAGATGCAGTGTTGTTCTTGTCATCCATGCTGGAGTGCAATGGCACAATCTTGGCTTATTGCAACCTCTGCCTCCTGAGTTCAAGCAATTCTCCTGCCTCAGCTTCCTGAGTAGCTGGGATTACAGGCATGTACCACCATGCCCGGCTCATTTTTGTATTTTTAGCAGTGATGGGGTTTTGCCATGTTGGCCAGGCTGGTCTTGAACTCCTGACCTTGTGATCTGCCTGCCTCAGCCTCCCAAAGTACTGGGATTACAGACATGAGCCACTGTGCCCGGCTACTTTTTTTCTCCTTCCAAACAGTAGGTACACACATAGTAACAGTTCAAAGATGCTGGTCATCTCTATGCACACCAGGTTCAGAGCAGACCCCTATGCAGGGGAAGGAGGGGAATGTGCTGGAGTGGGCCTTGGGACCTTTTGCTATGTATGCAATGCTGCTCTACAGCCCAGCCACACATGGATATCTGCAGTGCATGGAGTTACCTTCAGTACCTGCCAGTCTGCTTGTGTGAATGCTGCCTCATTGTGAGTAAATGTTTCCCATATGCCTGGTGAGGCTGAGCCCCTGACCATATATTCACTGGCCAGTCTGGATTCCTCCCCTACATTTTTTTTGTTCATACTCTTTGCCTATTTCCTACTGGGCTATTCATCTTTTTCTTTCTCAATGTGGAAAACTGAATTCCTTATCTGGACCAATTCAGTACACTCTGTAGATCTCCCACATCACAGTAACCCAAGTTCATTTCTTTGTTTCGTTGTTGTCGTTGCTGTTTTGAGATGGAGTTTCACTCTTGTTGCCCAGGCTGGAGTGCAATGGCACAATCTCAGCTCACTGCAACCTCCACCACCCAGGTTCAAGTGATTCTCCTGCCTCAGCCTCCCAAGTAGCTGGGATTACAGCTGCCTCCCACCACACCTGGTTAATTTTTTTTGTTGTTGTAGAGACGGGTTTCACCATGTTGGTCAGGCCAGTCTTGAACTCCTGACCTCAGGTGATCCCCCTGCCTCAGCCTCCCAAAGTGCTGGGAGTATAGGCATGAGCCATCATGCCCAGCCCAAGTCTATTTCATTTAAAGGGATTAGCCTGACAGAAGTTTCCAGTTGTCTGCTATTGTTCCAGCTACTTTGAACTAACTTGAGGAGGGTTTGCAGAAAGCTGCCTGATGTGATGGGGCAGTGTTTAACTGGCTTCTGGTAGGGGCTTATGGCCTGTTTAGGAGTAACAATTGTAGCCAGCATTTCCCAAATGCCAAGCACATGTGAAACACGGTGCTTGATAGAAAATAGATCCCCCATACAGAGACAGAGGGACAGGGGTCTCCGAACAAAGAGATACCCTGTGTGCAGTGGAAAAGGTGGTTGGTTATATTTGGAGGCTGGAGGAGGTGGTGTCTGATTTGCATAGGGCCCTGGGGATTGGTTTGACCAGGTGTGTCATTTAAGTAGTCCACAAAAAACCTAGCCCTCCCACCTTAGCCCTTTGATATGCAAATATGAGCCGCCGTGATGTCTTGAACATGCGTGAATTATCTGGAGGCAGCCACAACACTTGGCACAGGTGGTGACAAGAAGAGGGCAGGAATCACCACGTTGGCCAAGTTGGGTGGACCTAGTTTCTAATTGCCTGCATTTGCATATCAAAGCTTGCTAGCCTGGGTCTTTAAGAAGCCTTTCCTGTTAGAAAAGAAACGGTTTAGGGGTTGCTTCTTATTACAGGAAAAGGTTCCACAAGAACCTTTACCCTTTTTCTAGCTGCCTAAAAATATTTCTTTATAACTCCTGTATTAGAGCTCATTTCCAACATCCCTGTGAAGCAGGCATCACCCCCTTTATTTCACAGAGAAGGAAGAGAAGCCTCAGCCTCTCAATTCCTTCCAGTCCCAGAAAGACTAGTCCTAAGAGTACCACAGTAAATATCCTGCCAATGGCACCACTGCCATCTTGCCAAGTAGGCAGCAGGCACTGCCAGCAACAGCCCCGGGGGCCTTGGTACCAGGCTCAAGGCTCCCCAGGCTCGCCTTCTGTGAAGAGAGATGAATTATTTTAAGGAAGCCATCAGAAAAGCTGTTGAAAACACAAATGCTCCTTAATGACCGTTAATTCTCAGCTTTCAGAGCATTAGGAGTGAGTCAAGTGCCCCCAGAGAATAAATGACTTCTTTTCCTGTTTACACAACCACTCTAATGTAAACACACTTTCAAAAGAAGGATGTGGAAGAGGGGGTTGGGTGAGGCTGGCTGCAAAGTCCCAATTACAGTTCTTCAACTAGAAGGAAAGGGGTTCCACAAGCATTGACCCAACACCTGGCCCTCAGAAACTGCCAGCCTAGAGGGAAGGAGATGAATTAGAACCTGTTGTGGCCACACAACCTGGCAGGACACAGTGGTCAGCTCTGCCTGGGGGAGGCCCCAGGGCCCCACAAAGGAGGGGTGCCTGTGCTGGACCTTGATAAATGAGAGGGAGTTCCAGATCCAAGAAAGGGAAGATGTTAGTTCAATTATCCAGTCAATACTAATTTGTAGAGCCTGTCATGCACGAGGGATTATTCTTGCCACTAAAGATAAAACAGGAATGGGTGGAGAGTTGGGGAAAAACACACACAGGTACTGTCCTCATGCAGCTCATAGCCTAATGAAGAGTAGAAATGTATCAAAAAACAGGAAAACGTCATGAACTTATGGGTAGAGATGCAGACTGGACACAGACACGAGCTCTTTCCTGAAACCCCATCAACATGATAGGAAAGCAATGTTCATGCAAAGGCTTCTACCCACAAGGATAGGGCACTGAGGGAGGGGAAGCAGTACTGAAACACAAGTAGCTGGAAGGTGGATGCAGGCAAATCTCTCAGTAGATCAGAGAAAACTGGGTCCTGCTAGCAGTAAAGAATGTCTCCTGCTTCTCGAAAGCTCAGGAACCAGGGGTACGTACCAGGTACCTCTGAAGGCTGGGAAGCAGGGAAGGATGATAAACAAGGACTGGTCAAAGGTCTACTTAAGCAGCAGTCAGGGGCTGGGCGCAGTGGCTCACGCCTGTAATCCCAGCACTTTGGGAGGCTGAGGTGGGTGGATCACCTGAGGTCAGGAGTTCAAGACCAACCTGGCCAAGATGGTGAAACTCCGTCTCTACTAAAAATATAAAAATTAGCTGAGTGTAGTGGCATGCACCTGTAATCCCAGCTACTCAGGAGGCTGAGGCAGAAGAACTGCTTGAACCTGGGAGACAGAGGTTGCAGTGAGCTGAGATCACGCCACTGCATTCCAGCCTGGGTGACAGAGCAAGACTCTGTCTGAAAAAAAAAAAACAAAAACAAACCCATAACGAACAAATTAGGGCCAAGTGCAGTGGCTCATGCCTGTAATCTTAGCACTTTGGTAGGCTGAGGTGGGTGGATCAACTGAGGTCAGGAGTTTGAGACCAGCCTAACATAGCAAAACCTCATCTCTACCAAAAATACAAAAAAAAGCCGGGTGTGGTGGCACGGGCCTGTAGTCCCAGCTACTTAGGAGGCTGAGGCAGAAGAACTGCTTGAACCCGGGAGGCCGAGGTTGCAGTGAGCTGACATTGTGCCACTGCCCTCCCAAGACTCCATGTAAAAAAAAAAAAAAAAAAGAAGAAGCGGTAGTTAGAAGCCCAAGTCCTTTCTCCACACCAAGAGGCTAGGACCTGCCCCTTCCGCCCTAGAAGAAAGCTAAAGGTTCATCCTCCAGAGATGGTTCAGCAGAGGCTCTTTGGCTTTGGAGAAGCAGGGCAGATGAAAGCACATGACGTGTCAAAACAGAGGATTGGGTAAACATCAGCATGCTGGACCTTCTTGACAAGAGAGCAGAAATATCTCTGGGGACTCTGACCAGCCTGAAATGAATGACCCAGAGATACTAACATCAGGATTACCTGGAAATTACCACTAAATCAGATCACCCTATGATGGAGCTCAGTGGGTGAGCTCCTCCTACAAACTCAGAGCTCACAGATTTTTAATCCCCAATTCTTAAAATATGAGCAATCAAAACAGAGTCCAACTTGGAATAAGTAGGGACCACGCAGAGAGAAAACAAAATTTACTTAATATTTATATCCTTAGAGCTAAGAGAAGATATTGCAACCATGATGCAAGAACAAGATGTAATATAACAGGGACTTTCAGACCAAAAGAATGCTAGTAAATTCAAAATTTGACAGCAGAAATGAAAAGCTGAATAGGAGGGCTGATGGACAAATCAGATCAAATCCACCAGAAAACTGAGCAAAAAGACAAAGTGATAAGAAATAGGATACTGGCTTGGTGACTGGGTCCTGTGGCTCATGCCTATAGTCCCAGCACTTTGGGAGACCAAGGCAGGAGGATTGCTTGGGCTCAGGAATTTGAGATCTGCCTGGGCAACACAGCGAGACCTGATCTTTACAGAAAAAAAAAAAATTTTTCAAGAAAATTAGCCAGGCGTAGTGGCGTGCATCTGTGGTCCCAGCTACTCAGGAGGCTGGCGCAGGAGGATTGCTTGATCCTAGGAGGTCAATGCTGCAGTGAGCTGCGATTGTGACACTGCACTTCAGCCTCAGTGACAGAGTGAGACCATGTGTCAAAAACAAACAAACAAAAAAAAAATAGGAGGAAATACACAACATAATTAGGGAACCAGTCCAGGGTTCCAATATCCTAATAGTAGGACTGTCTAGAAGGAGAAAAAAAGAGGAGAAAATAATGAATAAAATAATGCAAGAAAATTTCCTAGATCAGCTGGGCGTGATGGCTCATGCCTATAATCCCAGCACTTTGGGAGGTCGAGATGGGCAGATTGCTTGAAGTCAGTAGTTTGAGAACAGCCTGGCCAACATGGCAAAAACCCATCTCAACTAAAAATATGAAAATTAGCTGAGCATGGTGGCACATATCTATAATCCCAGCTACTTGGGAGGCTGAGGCAGGAGAATCGCTTGAACCCAGGAGGCAGAGGTTGTAGTGAGCAGAAATAGCTCCACTGCAGTCTAGCTTGGGTGACAAAGTGACACTCCGTCTCAAAAAAAAAAAAAAAGAAAAGAAAATTTCCTAGATCTTCAGAACCCAAGTTTCTAGACTGAAAGAACCCACAGAGTGCCTAGAGTAGATTAAAATAGATACACACAATGGGATATCATTATGAAATTGTAGAGTATTGGTGAAAAAGAGAAACTCCAACAGTCTTCCAGAAAAAAACAAGTCACAATGGGTCACAAATTAAAACGGTGTGGACTACTCAACAATGCCCAAAAGCTAGAAGACAATAGAACAATGCGTGTTCAAACTTCTGAAGGAAAATGATTTCTAACCTAAAATTTGATGCTCAACCAAACTATCAAGAAAATTGTAGAAGGAACATATTTTCAGATGGGCAAGGCCTCAAAAAGTTTACCTCTGATGTGTTCTTCCTCAGGGAACTACTTGTTCTGAGAGTCCCTAGTTAAATGCGGGCTCTAGTACCAGAGCAGCTGGCAACCCAGCACTAACAGCAAATGATGGGAGCTGGACGTGGTCTCTACAGCATGCCTTTCCCGGGATACATCTTGTACGTGGTGGACAGCCTAATGCCTGTCTGTCCAACCTGTGACCAGGAGTCCCTGTTAAGTGAAACTTGTTTATACTGGCAGATATATTTTCCCGGGTATCCCAGGGAAAACCCAGCCAGGGGCAGCCCCTGGTTCTTCTCATGGAAGGTGCAAATTCAACACACCATGGCAATAGGAAACAAGTTCAGATTTTACTTACAGATTCTAGGCAGGGAGAAAGCCATGAGTCAGGAGGGCAGTTCTCTTTCCCCAGGTCAGATGAGGCAGAAATGAAGAGTCAGAGAGAGTGTGGGGCAGCTAGCAGTACATATAGTAACTAAGATGTAGTCATCTAAAGTTAATGGCCAAATGCCTGGATGGTTCATTTAAAGGAAGCAGCAGGAAAGTGGGCAGCCCAGTCTGCTGGTGGGAGAAAACCTTTAAGTTCTCACCTCTGGCCACTTGGCTTGAGCCATTTGGGTGTGGTGTATAACTGGAAACTGTGCCCAGGGTGACTGAGCCCTGTCTCTGATTTGAGAGTGTTAGACTTGTATTCAACATGGATGCCAAGGCAACATAAATGTATAAGGATCCACTACACTACTCTACCAAAATGAGGGTATAAACCAAGAAACAGGAAGGTGTGGGAATGGAGAAACACAAGAGCAAGGCAAAGGGATTCCCCAGGATGACAGTGAGGGGGAATCCCAGGACAGCAACTGTGTGGCCAGCAGAGGGGGCACCTGACTCAGACCACAGCAGTCACAAGGCTGTGGGGCAAATTCCTTGGAGGAGACGAAACTGATAGACTGCTTGATACGTCTAAAACACATTAAGGGGGATTTAGGAACTGGTAGAAAGTTTGGGGTTGAATGTGTGGCAAGTACACAGAAAACAAAGCAAATTCTAGGGAAAACAGAAAGTAATTCAAGAAAAGAAATCAAAGTTCAGCCTGAGCAACATTGTGAGATCTCCAACTCTACAAACTTTTTTTTTTGAGTTTTAAGGAGCAAGGAGTTTAACAGGCAAGAAAGAAGGGAGGAAGAAAAACCACAAGAAGCTCCCCTGTACAAAGACAGAGGGAGAGGGGCTCCAAAGCCAAGAGACAGACCCCCTACTTTTTTTTTTTTAACTAGCTGGGCACGGTGGTGTATACCTGTGGTCCCAGCTACTTGGGAGGCTGAGGTGGGAGGATTGCTTGGGCCTGGGAGGTCAAGGCTGCAAGGATTGATTGTGCCACTGCACTCCAATCCTTGTCTTAAAAAAAAAAAAGGAATCGAAGTTGACAAAATGGCTCGGGGGATAGAAAAACAAGGGCACACGTATGCAGAGGGGCCAGGAGGAAGGAAAGGGCTAACACTGACATCTTCCATGGGTGGGTGGGTGGGGGGGAAGTCAACAGGTGATGCAAAGCTAAAAAATTGGGAAGTAGCAACATGAATAAAGGTAAATTCCAAAGGAACTAGCTCAGTGTTCACTCTGGGGATAACAGCTATTTTTCGGTAACAGACCTTGTAGACCCATCTGACTCTCAACCATGAGCATGTATAGCTCTGATAAAAATAAAAATCACAAAGGTACATGGTACCAGGAATGTTTAGATGGGGGGCTGGCTCTGGGCTGAGATCTGAAGGTGAAGAACAGTCGGGAGGGCACAGGACACCAGCTGGAGGGAATTACAAAAGCCAGGGTGAGCTGCCAGGGGCTTGGACCAGGCAGTGATAGAGATGGGGAGGAGTGAATGGATTCAGAACCATGTGGGAGAACTGATGGGACCCAGACAACAGCCTGGCACATGACAGCAGGGAGGCCGGGGTTCCTGGTGATGTGGGCAGAGAACCTTTCTATGCATGAGAAAACAAAGGAGATTCTTTAAAATTCAGGCAGCAGACACTCTTGGCAACATGGAGAGAATACAAAATTTTTTGAAGTCAGTAGAGAAAAAGCATCGTAAAAAAGACTCACTCCATGCTTCCTGGAAACAGATGATGTTGACTCCACACATTGCAGCCACCTCTACGATAGACTTTATGCGTTTATGAAGGGCAGAGACCTGAGGATTTAAAAAGGATTAGAATCCATTTAGTTCTACTGGTAAGGCAATTTTTAGGATCTCATCCTACTGCAAATGGAACAATCAATGCCCACCCGCGCAGGTATGGGGAGTAGGGTGGGGAGGTTCTATATTTGGTTTTTTCCTTATGTCCAAAATCTGCATGAAAAGGTGGAGGTACAGAGGCTCTGGGCTGACACTTGGACACTGCCTCAGTTTCCTCACCTGATAATGGGGAGACTGCCACCTGACCTGTGGGGTTGCTGAGAGGCAGCAATGAGGATGGTGCTGCTTACTGTACCCAGGGCCCACGCTCACACCCATCTCCTGGGTCAGCCGCTCCCTCGGCCCAGGATTCCGCTCTCCACTGTCCTGCACTTCTACTTCTCCTGTGTGCATCTTATCATGGAATGCCTCGCCTCTCTGGCTCTTTTAAATCCCCATGCTTTGGTGTGTGCTGTGCCCTGGGCCAGGAATGTACTTCCCTCCTCTCACCTAATCGTCCTGGAGGTGTTATCGTCGCCCCTCTGTGGGCCTCTACAGGCTCTCACAGCTATGGGCCAAGGGTCGAGGTAACTCAGCACCCCCTGGCCTTTGTCTGTCACTCCCAGGACCCCACAGGCTCCTTGGGGATAGGAAGAAAGCATCCTCATCGTCTGCTTGTCCTTGGCACAATGCCTGGCTCCCAGGAGACATTCAAAAGTGTTTGTTCAAAGACAGACCAAGGGAACCTGGCTGAAAAACCAGAGTGCACAAACTCTTTACAATGCCTATGGTCCCCTCCTTTGAGAGGCTGTGCATCCCACAGCTTTGTGGATATTTGCTGACAGCATCAGCCCCATGAACACACATTTGCTTGGTGGTAGCAAAATGCAAGCATACGTCTAGGCGCTGTGGGGGTGGAAAAGACATAGCTGGTTCTATGACCTGACAGTCTGGGATGACAGAGGGGACATAACCACCAATAATGAATCCAGATACAAAAAGTGAGAGAACTGAGAACCAGACATCTGTGAATCCAACAAAAGCAAAGGAAGGACCAATGTGAATGATGATGCAGAACCCAACCTGGAATCCAAGAGACCTTAGGTTTCTCCAGAATCCCTAAGAATCCTCAAACACGCTGTATCCTGAGGAAATCTGTGCAGGGAAACCCCTGAAAGTTTGAGCAGCTGGGGAATGCTGTGGAGAAGTGTACAAAGCAAACCACCTGTGTCTGTGACAACATGGTTCTTTAGGGAGATACAAGATGCCGTCACCTTTATTTACTAGGTGTGAGGTTATAAGTGAATGCCTATCTGTTCCCGTAAGCCTGCAGGCACCACAGCTGGCAGACTTCTGGATATAGCGAGTCCCCGCCTTGAGGATTAAGGCAGAAGAATACACAGATGGACGGTCTCGACCGCTATGTGCTGGCTAGCCGCCTCCTGGCAGGTGACTGAGGGGCAGCATCCCGTGGAGAGCACAAGCAGCCTAAAAGGGCACCCTCCTGGTTGTTTAATGGAGCTTCAGATCAATAGCTGGGGAGAAGTGGAAAGATCAGTGAGGAGGAGGGAGAGAGAGAGAACCGGAAGACAGAAGAGCCAGAGATGCAGGCCGGAGGGACATGGGGAGGCCAGGGCAGGAGTGTATCTGCTACCGTTTGAGGCACCCAAGCCTGCAGACCTGGAGTATGTGGCCAGCCAGGGCCTGGGGTATGTTCCAAAGGCGGGGCCACAGCCCCGTTTGTGTATTTATTATGGTCAAAAGAGTCTGCACCTGTTCTGTCACAGGGGCATCTGTGGCGAGGGGGATTCTGTTCTGAACCAGCCCCACATGCACAATGCGGGGTTGTCTCAGCTGCTCTTCCGCCGCTTCAAAGGCATATCCCTGCAGTTCAAAGTCTTCTCTGGAGGCGGCTTTGAAAGCTTCCCTGGGCAGATCAAGCTTCCTAGATGGGCAGAAAAGAAGAGGGAAGGTGATTCGGAGGCAGTCTGTTCCACTTAAAATCCCTCTCCTATTTCCTGCATATTTATCAGGGAAAGAAAAGATGAGGATGTCCTGGCTAGAAGGCACTCAGTGCCAGAGCCCAACAGAGCTGGGGAGCAGGGGGTCCAGCCACGACCGGACGCTACACTGAACCTGGACTTTACCTGCAGTTGGCAGGGAGACCTCAGTTAGGCCTGGCAAAGGGGAGGCCAGTCAAGAGGTTGGTGTTTTAGAGTTGCTGAAATCAGGGTAGGAACTAAAGTCCTGGCAGTCAGCACAGAAAGGAGGGAATAGATTCTCAAGTGTTTCTGAACCAGAATCAGGGCTGTGCTGAGCCTAGGGTGTGGGGCACTCTGTGGGAACAGAGAGGGGCTTGGAAAATGAAGCTCAGGAGAAAGGCTGGATGGAGAGACCATGACCTGGGACCATATGGAGGCCTTGTGGTGAATAAAGACCCTGGCCATTCTGTCCTGCTGCTCCCGCTGGGGGAGGCCAGTTCCACACCTGGTGTTGGGTGGGCTTGGCGGGGCCCAGGTGTTCAGACGGAAGCCCTAAGTGCTCATCCACCTTTGTGGTTTATTAACAAAAGCTAGAGAATTAGTTATAAAACCTTCCACTGACATGACCATTGGCCAAACAGCAAATACCTCCTGATGCCTGTTGCACGCCCTAAGGTGAAGCCCGCAGAGGCACGGGACACGGCCTCTGGCCAGGAAGGCCTTACCATCTAAGGGCAAGATGATTATGAAATACCCAGAGAACACATCAAAAAATAACCTGACAGCCATTATCTAATAATAATATTTCTCTCCTACTTTAAATCACTTTCTTAGAGATGTTTCTTTCAAAATCACAGCCCTGTCAGCCCAAGCCCCCTGTCGCCGCCCCCTGCCAGGCACTTTTCATGTGATGGCCCTGACAGCTCTGAGTTCGGTTCCGCCCCTGACAATCAGCCTGCTTTTCAAGTAGTCAAGGTTCCCGTCACTCTGGCAGGTTAGAAATAGCAGCAGTGCCCACACCGTGCCTCCCCTTGCTGTGACTGCCTTAGACAGTCCTCCCACCCTCCAGCGGAAGGGCTGCTCTCACAGGGCAGGGCTCAGCCTCAGGGCAAATTCCCTCTGGTGGACATGATCAGGCAGCTTTCCAGCATGTGTGTGTGGCCAGACACATGGAGAAAAAGGAGCAAGGCTTATGTGTCTATTCCCCCAAAGGCCTGTGGGCCTGGAAGCCAGACAGGCCTTTGAGAGTGACCTGGTGAACCCTGCCTGGTGTCTCAGCCTGTGGTCTCACACCAGGAAGATGTCAGGTGAAGAGGTCGTCTTGGGTCTGGAAACACAGCTGTAGCCATCACTTGGCTGAAGTCTCTCTCCCCATCTTTCCACCATGCATGACCTCCTTTACCCATCTCCTTCCCTCCAGTGGTGTCTGCGTCCGGCCAGCCCTGAGGCTGCCCACCTCCTCAGCCCCAGCTCCTTGCAAGCTCATTCTCTAAACCAAGGCAACAGAGGAGAGGCCGCTCTACCCTCCAGGACAGCTGCCTTTGGGGCTCTACCTCTTCCCAGCCACTCCTCTCTATCTGGGCACCACCCGTAAGGCCTCTCTGTGCTCCCACATCCTACACAGCTTCACCTTGGAGAACCTAACCGACCATACCATACCCTGTGCAGATGCAGTCAATGACCATGTGCTGTGCCCACCAAAGGCCTGGTATGGGAAGTGTAGCGGACCACTGAGATGGACAGAATGCTTATGTCTGCCCCGAATTCATATGTTGAAATCCTAACCTCAGATGTGACAGGGCTTTTGGGGAGGTGCTTAGGTCAAGAGGGTAGAGTCCTCATGAATGGGATTAGTGCTCTTTTATAAGACCCCCCAAGAGAGCTTGCTTGCTTCTTGCACCACGTAAGGACACAGTGAGAAGGCACGATCTACGCACCAGGAAGTGGGCCCTCACTAGACACCAGATCTGCTGCGGCACCTTGATCTTGGACTTCACAGCCTCCAGAACTGTGAGGAATAAATTTATGTGGTTTAAGACGGGGAGGGAGACTGCAGACAGGTGTTGGTTACAGCCAGGTTTGCACACTCAGACAAGAGCTCTTCTTCCTGACATCTTTCTGGTGTGAGGCCGCAGGCTGAGGACAGGGCCATTCAGCTACCAGGCCCACAGGTCTTTGGGGAAACGGACACAGAGAGCCTTCTCCTTTTTCTCCCTGTGACTGCCCACGAGGACTGGGAAGTCTGTGGAATTTTGTTACAGCAGTCCAAAAGGACTAAGACAAGCATTAATCACCCACTGCCCAGCAGGACAAGTCCAGCAAATGAGTCATAACCTCACAGGCAGCCTCAAGCCCCCACTGCCCGCCCTGGTCCCTGTAGTTGGCTTTCAGACCTTCTACCCCTCAGCCTGCTACTGAGGTCTCCCTGCTCAGGGCTTCCCTTCAGACTTCAAGGAGTAAAGCCCATCACTTCCCATCCTAGCCCCACCATGCCCTTCAGGGCCCCCACCTCTCCCACCTAGGATCAAGGCAGACCTTGCCAGAGGACACTAAGTTCCTGCTTCCTCAGCAAACTCTCACTTCTGGAACTTCATCTTCCCATCTCTGATGGCTCTTTACCATCAGCACGTTAAATAATTAAAGGAGCTCTGTTACAAAAGAGATACGTGCTCACAGCAGGGGTGAACTAAATAGTGGGGAAGGTATAAAATGAAAAATAAGTTTCCCTCTCTACCCCACCCCAGTCCCAAAACTCAGAAGCAACCTCTCTTAATTTTTTTTTTTTTTTTTGAGATGGAGTTTCGCTCTTGTTACCCAGGCTGGAGTGCAATGGTGCGATCTCGGCTCACCGCAAATTCCGCCTCCTGGGTTCAGGCAATTCTCCTGCCTCAGCCTCCTGAGTAGCTGGGATTACAGGCACGCGCCACCACGCCCAGCTAATTTTTTGTATTTTTAGTAGAGACGGGGTTTCACCATGTTGACCAGGATGGTCTCGATCTCTTGACCTCGCGATCCACCCGCCTCGGCCTCCCAAAGTGCTGGGATTACAGGCGTGAGCCACCGTGCCCAGCCCCCTCTTAATGTTTTATGTCTCTTTCCTATTTTCCTACGTGGATGCAGTACAGACTCAATGGCATCATTCTGTATTTTCTGTTCTTCAACTTGCCTTTTTCACTTCATACACCTAACTTGCACATCTTTCCCCACTAGTACCTGCAGATCTCCACACTCATCACTGAAGCTGTTAAGAGTCTCTCCCATTGAGAAACAGAAGGGGGCACGGGAGGGAGGGAAGGAGAGGAAGAAAGAAAAAGAGGGACAGTGCTCCACTTTGCTCACTTGCTCTCTCCCCCTGCTGCCTAGGGAGCTTCCACGCATGCTTTCCTTTGGCTCAGGCCTCATCTCCTGGCTCCATCTCAGGAACTGCCACCAGCCTTATCATAGCTAAAACCAGCAGACTTCCTAATGTCCTCACCGGGTAAACATTTCTGCACCATCTGACGCTTCTTTCCCTGTCCTGCCCCAGAATCCTCACTTCCAGAATCTCCCACAGTCTCTTTCTCTGACCTCTTTAATATCCAGGCTTTTTGGCATTCTCTCCAGGGCCGCTCTCTTTGCACCTGCTCCTCCTCCACCTGGAATGACCATCTCCAGCACAGCTCAACAAGCCCAGCCTCTCCCACCTGAGGCCCACCTCCACACAGCAAATAGCCAGCCACTGGGTTATTTCCACCTGCGGACCCTGAAGCTACTGTAGCAGGTAGAACTGTGTCCTCATCCTGACACCTGGAATCTGTCATTGTGATTTTATTTGGAAAAAGGGTCTTCACAGATCTAATTAAGGTCAGGATCTCAAGATAAGATCAACCTGGATTATCCAAGTAAGCCCCAAATCCAAAGATGTGTGTGGACAGGGCCTCGCTCTGACCCCAGGCTGGAGTGTAGAAGCGAGATCTTGGCTCACTGCAGCCTCAACCTCCCAGGCTCAAGCGATCCTCACACCACAGCCTGCTGTGTAGCTAGGACTACAGGTGCATGCTACCACGCCTGGGTAACTTTTTAAAATGTTTTATAAAGATGGGGTCTCGCTATGTTGCCCAGGCCAGTCTTGTACTCCTGGGTTCAAGCAATCCTCCAGCCCTCACCTCCCAAAGTGCTGAGATTACAGATGTGAGCCACTGCACCTTGCTCAAAGACAAATAGAAGAAACGCTACAGGAGAGATACAGGGACAAGAGGAGAAGGCCATGTGAAGAAAGAGGCGGAGACTGGCTAGGAAAGCCAAGAGCCACCCAAGGCTAGAAAAGACAAGGGAGGATTCTCCCCTAGGATGTTTGTGGGGAGCATGGCCCTGCTGACACCTTGGTCTAGTACTTATGGTCTTCAGAACTGTGAGAGTAAGTTTCTGTTGTTTCAATTGTTACAGCAGCCCTAGGAACTAAACAGCACTCAAATGCAACCTGTCCAAAGATCCTCCTCATCAGATGTCTACTGCTCATCCGAGAGTCCAAGCCAGAGGCCAGCAAGATCGTCACTGCCTCACTGTCCACTGACCTTCCCAAGACCTCTGGAAGGAAGCCTTCTGTCTCTCCAGCCCCAGGCACTCTGTTCACATCAGGACTCTCACCTTTCACCTGCCTTTTTCCAGGCTAGTCTTTTTTCCTTTCCCTTTTTAAAAATTTCGGCTCATCCAGTAGTTATTCCAGGTCATTCTTCACTCAACCGCCAGGTCAAACTCTTCAAAGTCTCCACCATTATCAGGTCACAGTTCTGCTGCCTCAGAGCCCCAAAGATCTACCTGCCACTCCTGTCTCCTCTCTTGGGTCTTCCTTGGGGGGCACTCAATGACTAACCCTCTCACATGCACAGTTCTAAATGGGTATGTCCCCTGGTGTCTGGAGACAGGTACCCTTCCTGCCTTCCCCAGGATGTAGCTCAAGCATGGTCCCCCTAGGAAGCCTTCTTGATGTCCCCACAACCCCAAATACACAAATTCTCTCAAGCTCTCCCTGCCTCCTTCTCTCACAGTGTAAGGCAACCATCAAAAGATGGAAAGTCCCCAAGGGCAGGAACCATGACTTACTCATCCTGGTATCCCCAGTGCCAGTGGCCAAGACTAAAATAAGTGCTCAATGAATGTTTGTTGACTGAATGACGGCTTCTTGGTTCTGGCTGTCTTAAAATGGAAAATCGATGTTCTCTGGGGATTGCATCTGCCTGCCACAGGCAAAGGCCCGTTTGGCTCATTCACTGAGCAAACATTTACTAAGCACTGTAACTGGGAGAGGAGGTGGTCTTGTGTGGAGCACACTGGGAGTCGGATCAGAGAGGCTGAGGACTTCAGGTCCACTGGACCTTCACAGAGGCAGCCATGTCCAAGTCAGACTCTGAGGAGTTTATAGGAATTTAAGTGGAATTGGAGTATTTAAATGAGCAGTAATTTTTCTATCTTCAGTTCAAAAGGCTGTTCATTGCCAAATCCCACACACTTGCAAGGACAGAGCAAGTACAAAGGTTTATACGTTAGGGATAAAAGGTGAAAGGGCTGGGCTGGGCTGATCACGGTGGCTCACACCTCTAATCACAGCACTTTGGGAGGCCAAGGCGGGTGAATCACAAGGTCAGGAGTTTGAGACCAGCCTGGCCAATATTGTGAAACCCTGTCTCTATTAAAAATACAAAAATTAGCCAGGTGTGGTGGCAGGTGCCTGTAATCTCAGCTACTTGGGAGGCTGAGGCAGGAGAATAGCTTGAATCTGGGAGGCAGAGGTTGCAGTGAGCCGAGATCGCGCCACTGCACACCAGCCTGGGTGACAGAGCAAGACTACACCTCAAAAAAAAAAAAAAAAACCAAAGCTGAAAGGGCTAAATGCTGAGTAGAACATAGTAAGCAAAGGGGATAGGAAAAGAGAGGAAAAGGAGCCACGTAGTTATTGTGAGCCCTAGGATAAAGCCTAGCAGTCATTGGTCAAGAGAGGTTGTCTCCCATTTCACCAGCCATTATCATCATCCCTTCCAATCTGGAGTGACCCAAATGCTCAGATAAAATCCCTCTTGCAGGCAGTCCTTGGCCTGACCTCAGCCCTTCTCCAGAATGTGCCTCAGCCAAACACTTCTGTAGGAAATTGACTTCTCTTTTCCTGAGACTCTTCTCCTTCACCTCTCTCCTGGCACCCAGGCACTGTCTTTTTCCCAGGAACACATGCCCACCCCACTCTTATAATGAGCTAATTTCCATCCCTAGAAGCATGAGACACCTCTTGCTTTATTTAAGACATTTTTAGGAGTCTCAGCTCTAAGACACTTCTCAAGAACTAGTCTTTACAGGTGGAGTGGAAATAGGAGCATGAGTGCATTCACTGGGAGGGGACTTAAAGTTCACCCAGCCCTTTGAATATGAAAAGCCCTTTCAGATAAAGTTCTCTACTACCTCACCCCCAGAAGCAGCTGTTCTAACTTCATCATCCACTAGCTGTGAAAACACCCTTGGACCTGAGGTCTAGCCTCCCTGCAGTAACTCCACAGCAGCTGTGGCTGTGAACCACTGATCCAATCAACACCTTCAGTTACAGGTGAATTGTTCTGGTTCCTGCAAGGTCATGGTGCCTGCAGACTGGCTGGACTGGGGGAGGGAGGGAGCCCACAAATGAGCAAGAAGTTGAACGAGAGTTAGGGGCTGCTTGCGATCAGAGTTTGGGTTTCATTCTAAGAGTCTAGGAAATTCCTTACAGAATTTTAAGCTCAAAAGAGCAACAGCATATGATTTACATATTAAAGAGATCCTCTCGTTGCTGCTGGTAAGAAATGCACTGAAGAGACACTAGAGCGAAGGGCAAGTGTCTTTCTTCAGCTTTGTGGACACACTGTCCAGCAGTACACAAGCCCTCAGAAAGTCCTGGTGATGCACACAACTTGCAGGGAGTAAAAAAACATTTGCGCGTGGTAACTAACGCCCATGGCTTAACAGTGGGAAAGGTTCCCTTGCCAACTAAATGTAGACAGCCTCTATTTCCAAGGGTCAGCCAGAGAGGTCAGGTCACCGCAGGAAGGATGGTCTGGGGCTGGACAATCAGTACACCTGCTTGGGGGCTCCGGCTGGAGGCAATGATCCGGCCAGACACCCAGGAAATAAGTCTGGCTCCAGGGAGGAAGGTTGGGATGGCCACAGAGAAAGCCCTGGAGAGTAAAATCCCGTCCTTTTCCTTCAAGTTCTGGGTAACTTGGGGGAGAAGAGATTTGCAAAGGTCACCCCAGGATTCTGAAACCCCCCAAGGACCCGAGGGCTGTCACATCAAGACATACTATGGTCTCTGCCTGCCAACTTAGGACTTCTCACCACCTCCTCAGAGCCCTTCAGACCCTGAACCCCTCCCTGCCTGCTCCCCTAGACCCCGCAGTCTGTGGCCCCACAAGACCCATAAGTTAGCCCCTGGGCTGCGGACCTGAGCTCCTTGCCATAGAGAACGCGCTTCACCTCCTGCAAGTCTAGGAGTGGCAGGTGCTTCTCCAAGGATTCCTCCAGCGACGTCCACTCAGCGCCCGCCATGACCACACTCAGCCAGGGTGGGTGTCCGAGCATTAACCGCCTGCCCTTTGCACCCAGTGAAAGGAGATGGCCAAGCCAGGACCGCACAGACGCCCTCGCCTCTATCTCTTATAGTCCTGCTCCCGGACGGCCCACGTGGGGACACGCCCCCTTCCTGGAGTAGCCAATCTGCCCTCCAGGGCTTCGCGAGTGGGCCCGCCCCAGGCCCTTAGCGCGCCTTCGGCACGTGCCAGAACACGTGCTCTTGTCGCCTCCCCAGCACACGACCAATCAGCGCTCCAGGGCCTAGCGTGAGGCGGGGTGGGGGAATCCGCCCCTTGCCCTTTGCCCCTTGCCCTTCGCCCCTCCTCTGGCACGCGATGAAACACGCGCCTCCACATGCGGGACTGCGCGGAGCCCTAGTGCCTCGTTTGCGAGTCCGGGCCAAGGCTGCTCCCTCCCACCTCCCTCATGGGCCCTCGCGAGGGTGCCTCCAGGTTCCACCCGTCACCTGCCCACTGGTGTCGGTGCGGGACCCTGGAGAGGCTGTCAGGGAGGCTGCGGCACGGGTCTGTGGTAAGTCGGCGTCCCGCTGCGGACCTTCGCGGGGGCGGGTTCCAGCAGCAGCCGCTGGGCGGGGTCTTTCCCGACCGCGACCTCCAGTCCGCAGCATAGAGCAGCCGACCGGGCCAGCCCCCCGCACAGGACTGCGGAGGAAGGTAAGGAACGAGTTTCAGTGTCTCCTGGGCACGCGGCGGCGGCACCTCTGTAGTGTGGAGCCTTATGTCTGGGGAGTGTTAACCCCGGAGGGGCCAGGGTCGGAGTCCAGGCAGCCACCTGGGCCGCGCGTTCCCACCCCTGGCTTTGGAGCCGCGTTGGGGCCGAAGGTCAGCTGTTCGCCTGCCGTCCGGTGCGCCTCCATGGAGCTAATGCTGTAAAATGCGGGGTCCCCGGGCGAGGGCACGCCCCATGCCCCCTAGGGCCCCCTTTCAGCTCTGACGTCTGCGGCGGGTGTGCAAATATGGGTACTCTCCTGGGGTACGGTGCGCTTTAGACAGTCACTGAGATGGTAGGAGTGAGAGCCCCGTTTGCCGTTCCCGCTAATCCAGAGGGTGCCATCCCTTCAGGAGCAAAGAAGCACCCTCTTTGGGGGACCTACTGAGAATTAAGGCAGTAAGACCCGTTTACCTCAGGCGGGCAGCAGGCTGAAAGAATCGGTCTGTAGAAATCCTATTTAGCCACTTGCAAACCTTGTGACCCCGGGAAAGTTACTCAGTCATTGGAGGCTTCTGTTGCTTTATCTGTAAAATAGGAATCCAAAGATTACGCTGCAGGGTTGTTTAAAAGTCAGAAAAGGCCAGCACGATGGCTCACACCTGTAATTCTAGCACTTTAGGAGGCCAAGAAAGGAGAATTGTTTGAGGCCAGGAGCTCCAGACCAGCCAGGGTGACACAGCAAGACTCTAGCTGCAAAATAATTTTTTAAAAATTAGCCAATCATGGTGGTATGCAGCTGCTTCTTGGGAAGCTCAGGTGAGAGGATCACTTGAGCTCAAGAGTTTGAGGCTCCCTAGCTATGATCTTACCACTTTACTTTAATCTGGGCAACAAAGTGAGATCCAATCTCAAAGAAAAAAAGAAAAGAGGTAAGTAAGATAAGTGCAAAGGAAGCTAATTTATATCCAGAATCAGCTACTAACATTAAAAATAGGTGCTACAGGGCCAAATATTATACTTCAGGTATTTTGTTTAGGCTACTAATTCACTAGTTTTGTTCCTTGTTTTGATAAATGTTAGCTGACAGTTTCTAGTATCTGATGGAGCTGCCTTTTCAAGAATGCAAACTTTGAGTATTTTCTATGTGTAAGGCACTGCCAGGAGAGCCATATAAAGACAAGTAAGACCCAGTACCTTTTCTGAATGATATCCTGAAGAGTATTTTCCAACTTGGATTCATTCTCTTCGTCACATTTAGGTATACCTATCAAACGTAGATTAGGTCTTTTCACATAGTCCCATATTTCTTGGAGACTTTGCTCATTCCTTTTTATCCTTTTTTCTCTAATCTTGTCTTCTCGTTTTATTTCATTAAGTTGGTCTTCGACCTCTGTTATCCTTTCTTCTGCTTGATCAATTCGACTGTTAAAACTTGTGCATACTTCGCAAAGTTCTCGTGTTGTTTTTCAGCTCCATTAATTCACTTATATTCCTCTCTAAATTGTCTATTCTCGTCAGCGTTTCATCAAACCTTTTTTCAGAGTTCTTGGTTTCTTTGCATTGGGTTAGAACAAATTTTTCTAATTCACAGAAGTTTCTTATCATCCACCTTTTGAAGCCTACTTCTATTAATGGAACGCACTCGTTCTCCATCAGGCCTTGTTCCGTTGCTGATGAGGAACTGTGATCCCCTGTAGAGGGAGAGGCGTTCTGATTTTGAGTATCATTCAGGAAAACTTTCCCAACCTAGTAAGGCAGGACAATATTCAACTCCAGGTAATACAGAGAACACCACAAAGATACTCCTCAAGAAGACCAACCCCAAGGCACATAATCGTCAGATTCATTAGGGTTGAAATGAAGGAGAAAATACTAAGGGCAGCCAGAGAGAAAGGTCAGGTTACCCACAAAGGGAAGCCTGTCAGACTTACAGCAGATCTCTCAGCAGAAACCCTACAAGCCAGAAAAGAGTGGGGGCCAATATTCAACATCCTTAAAGAAAAGAACTTTCAACCCAGACTTTCATATCCTGCCAAACTAAGCTTTACAAGCTAAGGAAAAATAAAATCTTTTGCAAACAAGCAAGTACTTAGAGATTTCACCACCACCAGGCCTGCTTTACAAGAGCTTCTGAAAGAAGCACTACACATATAAAGGAACAACCAGTATCAGCCTTTCCAAAAATATATCAAAAAGTAAAGAACATCAACATAATGAAGAATTTACACCAACTAATGGGCAAAACAGCCAGCTAGCATCAAATGGCAGTATTAAACTCATATATATTATTATTCAAATTGGATAAAAAGCCAAAACCCATTGGTATGCTGCATCCAGACCCATCTCACATGCAACGATACACAAAGAGTCAAAGGGATGGAGGAAGATTTACCAACCAAACAGAGGGCAAAAATAAATAAATAAATAAAAAGCAGGAGTTGCAATTCTCGCCTCTGATAAAATAGACTTTAAAGCAACAAAGATCAAAAGAGGCAAAGAAGGACATTACATAATGGTAAAAGGATCAATGCAACAAGAAGAGCTAATGATCCTAAATATATACGCACCCAATACAGGAGCACCCAGATACATAAGACAAGTTATTTATAAAGAGACTTAGACTCCCACACAATAATAATGGGAGACTGTAACGTCACATTGTCAATATTAGACAGATCAACGAGACAGAAAATTAACAAGGATATCCAGGACTTGAACTCAGACCTGGAACAAGTAAATTTAATAAACATTTATAGAACTCTCCACTTCAAATACACAAAACATACATTCTTATCAATACCACATCACACCTATTCCAAAAGTGACTACATAATTGGAAGTAAATCACTCCTCAGTAATTGCATAGCATTTCATAGGTTTAAATGAAATATTGGTTGGCTGCTTGTTATTTTCTTCCCTTATTCCTTCCTGTCTCCATTGTTAAGCATAATTATTGGCATAAAAGAGGCTTTCAATGCCCATTTCTAGACTGCATTCTAGCCTGGGCAATAAAGCAATACTCCTGTTCTCTCTCACTCTTCCTTTTTCTTCCTCTCCTTCATTTTTTTTTCTTTCTCTCTTTCTTCCTTAAAAAAAAAAGTCTATATTTAATTCAATCTAACTGTTCCCGTAACGTAACAATGTGTATGTAAGTACACACACAAAAGTTCTGCATATAATCCTCACTTCATTACAAAAAAAAAAAAAAAAAAAGACCTAGTACCTTTTCTCTGTGATTTAAAGTAGAGGCACACTTGTAAATACAGCAGATTTAAGTAATTCGAGATGAAAAAGAAACAATATACTATGGAGTGCAAAGAAAGGTGATTTCTGGCTTAGAGAAATCATTGGAGATCTCATGGAAGAGGCTTTGAAGCCAACTCAAAATGCTTCAAACTGAATGAACTGTCACCTCCTTTCTCAGGAGGGCTCTTACCTTCTTTCTTTTTTTTTTTTTTGAGACAGAGTTTTGCTTTTGTTGCCCAGGCTGGAGTGCAGTGGCCCAATCTTAGCTCACTGCAACTTCCACCTCCCAGATTCAAGCGATTCTCCTGATTCTCCTGCCTCGACCTCCTGTAGCTGGGATTACAGGCATGTGCCACCACACCTGGCTAATTTTTTGTATTTTTAGTAGACACAGGGTTTTACCATGTTGGTCAGGCTGGTATGACCTCAGGTGATCCGCCCTCCTGGGCCTCCCAAAGTGCTGAGATTACAGGCATGAGCCACTGTGCCCAGCCTCTTATCTTCTGCACTGTATTCGCTGTTTCAGTAATGGCCTCACCACCCACTGATATGCCAAGTTTTTGAGAGTCATCTGCAACTCCTCCCATCTTTTTTTCCCCATACAATAAGTTCTGCTAAATTTATCTCCTGGATTTTGTTCATATCCTTACTCCTCCCTCCTCATGTCTGCTTCCTGTCATCTTTTGCTTGAATTGTTGCTAGTTCTAACTTCTCTCCCCACCTCCAATGTCTATCCTTAGTTGTCTTTCTAAACTAGTATCTTACCATCCTTTGTACCCTCTCGTTCAATGTATCTCTACCTGGAATCACCTTTCATCCTTCATTTTGTGACCTCCTTCTCATCCTCCACCATACAGTTGAAACATCACCTCTTCTGTAAAAACTTCTCCAATTGCCCAGAAAAAGTTAGACTCCACCAGTCCTTCGTAGATAGTTCTCTTATTACATTTATTAAACACTATTGTGTAATTATTTCTGAGCTCTCCTCAGAAAATGGACCGGACCTACTTTTGTGTCCAGAGGACTTTAGCACTCAATAAATGATTGTTGAGGGAATCAACTCTGGGATCATGGACAAATTCATTAAGGTAATAACACTGAGCTGTACCTCGAAGCAGTAGTAGAAACTATTATTACTAGTTAAATTGCTTATTTCATCTTTCCCTGATGTTCAGTGACAGATCATTCATACTTGCCTCATTATAAACCAATGTTTCATAAATAAAACTTAAGATTTACAAAGTTGTATTAAAAAAAGTTTATACTTGCCCAATTTATTTTTTAGTCTGAATGATACCAGGACACTTCACTAGCTCTTTCTGTGGTAATCATTTTGTTTTTTGCTTTTTTTTGAGATGAAGTCTCCCTCTGTCACCCAGGCTGGAGTACAGTGGAGCAGTCTCGGCTTCCTGCAACCTCCACTTCCCTGGTTCAAGCAATTCTTGTGCTTCAGCCTCCAGAGTATCTGGTATCGTAGGCACACACCACCACGCCCAGCTAATTTTTGTATTTTTAGTAGAGACGGGGTTTCACCATGTTGGCTAGCCTGGTCTCGAACTCTTGGCCAGCCTGGTCTCGAACTCTTGGCCTTAACTGATCCACTTATCTTGGCCTCCCAAGGTGCAGGGATTACAGGGGTGAGCCACCATGCCCGGCTCTGTGGCAATCATTTAAAAAGACTTAAGACTCTGCCCTAGTTTCTTTCTGAAATATCCTGCCAGCTCAAAAGGTGATAACTGCATGCAACCATACTAGAGTGAGGGATTCTTCCTTGTTTTGAAGAACAACTCTTTCTCTGGCAACATGGTGTGATTTAAGGATGTGTAACCCATGATTCGGTAAGTGTATACAAACATAGGCAGGAAGGAGAGAATACACACAACCTCAACATGATGGATACCTCTGGAGAGGGAGATGGGGGAATGGGATAGAAGAATGGGAATTATGTTGATAGATAATATTTTAATTCTTTTTAAGAGATCTGAGGCATATGACAATATTAACATTTTAAAAATCTGGGTGCTTATTATCACCTATACTTTTCTTTATGTTTGAAATATTTTTTAAAAAAATTATAGGAAAAAAAGAGACTTAGAACAGGAATCAGGAAACCTGCAGTTTAGTCTGGGTTCTTCCTTAACCTCAGTTTTTCTGTTATAAGAAAGGTTGGGGAGGGGAGGGAACTGACGAGACAGTCTATAGAGATGATGTATGTCTTTTCCTAATTCCAATAAAATATGCTTCTAATCTAGCCATATATAAATTTTCCTATATGCTTATTTGTGAGAAAACAGTTTCATTATAAAAGCTGGTTCTGCAGAAAGAGCTTATTGGTTAAAAATATGTTAGTGTCTATTTTTAGGTATTTTTAAATTTACAATATGTGTTCATTTTAATCCTTAGGGAAGATTTTTTTTTTTTTTTTGAGATGGACTTTTGCTCTTATTGCCCAGGCTGGAGTGCAGTGGCGCGATCTCGGCTCACTGCAACCTTCACCTCCGGGGTTCAAGCAATTCTCCTGCCTCAGCCTCCTGAATAGCTGGGATCACAGGCCTGTGCCACCACACAGGCTAATTTTGTATTTTTAGTAGAGATGGGGTTTCTCCATGTTAGTCAGGCCGGTCTCGAACTCCTGACCTCAGGTGATCCACCTGCCTTGACCTCCCAAAGTGCTGTGATTATAGGCGTAAGCCACTGCGCCCAGCCTAGGGAAGGTATTTAAAGTACTTTTTAAAAAGTAATTCGTATTTAAATGTACAATTAAATTATTATTGACTATAGTCTCCCTGTTGTGCTATCAAATATTAGGTCTTACTCATTCTAACTACTTTTTGTACCCATTAACTATCCCTACTTTCCCCCCATCCCCAACTACCCTTCCCAGCCTCTTGTAACCATCCTTCTATTCTCCATCTCCATGAGTTCAGTTGTTTCAAATTTTTTTCTTTTTCTTTTTTAGTTGTTTTAATTTTTAACTCCCACAAATAAATGAGAACACGTGGTTTGTCTTGCTGTGCCTGGCTTATTTCACTTAATGACCTCCAGTTCCGTCCATGTTGTTGCAAATGACAGGATCTCATTCCTTTTCATGGCTGAATAGTACTCCGTTATGCATATGTGCCACATTTTCTTTATCCATTCATCTGTTGATGGACGTTTCTTGGCTTTCAAATCTTGGTGATTATGAACAGTGCTACAACAAATATGGGATGGGAGTGCCAATATCCCTTAGATATACTGATTTTCTTTCTTTTGTATATATACCCAGCAGTGGAATTGCTGAATCACATAGTCAGGTACTATTTTTACTTATTAGCATTTGAAGGACTAAACTTTTATGATGATCAGTGGTGAGCAATTCTAATAAGGGCCATGACGTGGAGATCCCACCAGTCTTCTCCTGTGACCCAGAGGGGCTGTCTATGCCTCATTTAGCACTTGACAACACACAAAAGGCTTTTGCATCATCTTGTCCCATTTGATCATCCAATAATACTGTGAGTTAAGGGAACAAGGTCCTTGACATTTGTCAGATTTCCAAGTTAAACATGGTATTTACTGAAAAGAAACTGTAGGAGCCAATATTTTACTTTGTAGTCAAGGGAAAAAAGATCTGAAGTGATCCAATCTAAGCAACATTCTAAAGCCCAATTTCTGGGTTAATTTGTCCCTACATTGCATTCCTTAACTCAAAAGTCACAATTCTTTTTTCACTATCATTTTTTTATTGTTATTATCCTTATATAAATTTCAGTGTCTCACATGAAAAAGTCTTGGAGTACACCACCCAAGCTTACAGAAAATGGATTTTGCAGCAGAGCAAGGCTAACCCAGCCCAAATTGTGACAGAGAAGATTTGATGGCCTCTGTTTTAGCAGCCTCTTTTTTGTCCCTTGTTTTTGTTTTGGGTTTCTTACTTCTCCCCCATGACCAGCTCTGCTTTACTCATAGTAAACCTTAACTCATATTAAACCTTTAAAAAATGTTTTTAAAGTTTTATTTTTAATTGACAAATAATTGTATATATTTATGGGGTACAATGTGATGTTTTGATAGATGTATACATTATAGAATGATCAAATCAGGCCAGTTAGCGTATCCATCACCTCAAATATTTATCATTTCTTCGTGGCTGTTTTGAAATAAACAGTGCATTGTTATTGTTGTCATTATTTTTATTTGTTTTTAGAGGTGGGGTCTCTCTTGCCCAAGCTGGAATGCAGTGGCACAATCATGGCTCACTGCAGCCTCAACCTCCTGGGTTCATGCGGTCCTTCCCAGCTCAGCCTCCCGAGTAGACCGCAGGCACAAGCCACCATGCCATTTTTTTTTTTTTTTTGAGGCAGGATCTCATTATGTTGTCCAGGCTTGTCTTGAACTTCAAGGCTCAAGCAGTCCTCCCTCCTTGGCCTCCCAAAGTGCTGGGATTACAGGCATGAGCCACCATGTCCAACCTGAATCTGTTGTTTCTTGAGGATAAAGGTATGGCATGTCTTTAAGTCTACAGTGATTTGCATATAACTGGCACTTAATAAATGATTGTTGAATCAAATTGAACACCACATCAGTACTGATAAATATTTAGAAATAAGGTCTCACTTTGTTGCCCGGGCTAGAGTGCACTGATGCAGTCAGTCGCCAGGTTCCTTTACATATATTAACTCAGCTGCTTATTTAGCCTGCTTTTTTTTTTTTTTTTTGAGATGGAGTCTTGCTCTGTTGCCAGGCTGGAGTACAGTGGCTCAATCTTGGCTCACTGCAACCTCCATCTCCCGGGTTTAAGCTATTCCGCTGCCTCCACCTCCCAGGTAGCTGGGACTACAGGTGCCCTGCACGACGCCCAGCTAATTTTTTTGTATTTAGTAGAGATGGGGTTTCACCATGTGGCTAAGATGGTCTTGATCTCCTGACTTCATGATCTGCCCGCCTCAGCCTCCCAAAATGCTGGGATTACAGTGTAAGCCACCATGCCCAATCTAGCCTGCTTTTGAAAAAGACCACCTTTGTTTGGTTCAATTTAAAAAAAAAAAGAAAAAAAGACCACCTTTGGCTGCAGCAGATTTATACTTATTTCCTTACAGCAAGACTTTTAGCTATCTTTGCAGCCTGGTAATCTAGAACACAAGTACTCCAACAATGGTAGATATTGAGGGAGCTGCTTCATGTAGCACAGCTTTTGTTTACTGGGAAGTTGCTGGTTTAGTATTTCATGGTTCATCCCTCTTTGATTAGCTTCCTGACCCATATTCCCTTGGATTAGGAGTTTGGTGAGACCCTTAGCCATAACATTCCTGAGTTACAGAGAATGTTATCGGATCTCATTTTCAGAAATGCCTTTGCTATAGATAACAGACAGTTGCCTACTTATATCTTGAGAAATAGTAGTGTAAGAGAAAGAAGATTAGTTTGAAGATTGGTTAGAATATAAATATGTTCTACTCCTGGTTTTACTATTAGGTAACTGCAGCTTTATGTGCATTCTTTGATACCTCTTTCGTTTTTTATTTTTTACTTTTTTAAAATATATACTTTTTAAAAATAGAGACGGGGTTTTACCATATTGGCCAGGATGGTTTCGATCTCTTGACCTCGTGATCCGCCTGCCTCGGCCTCCCGAAGTGCAGGGATTACAGGCGTGAGCTGCTGCGCCCGGCTTCTTTGATACCTCTTTCTAATCTTTAAAGATATTAGACTAATTCTCATAGATTCTATGATTTTATGATTACTGGAGTATGGGATCCTTTTTAAAATCCAGATGGCCAAAAAAAAAAAGGAAAAACAATAAATAAATAAATAAAATCGGGTTGGGAAGGGCAAGCAGAGCAGATGTTGCATAACCCTTAGAGGCGAACACCTCGGATATTAGTGCCTTAATCACATGGACTGGGTCTCACTTGTGTTGTAATACCTTGGTACAGTAAAGACTGAACTGGACTAGAAATGAGGATAATGATACCTTCCCCACTTTCTTGCAGGAGTGGAATATGCTGAGTTGAATTATCTTTGAAAATCTATACAGCATTATCTCTGTAAGATGCTATTTTTAATCAAGGAGAAGGTGTTTAGATATAATTATTCCACGGCAAATTATAAATATACCACCCTTAAAATACTGGATACTCATCTTTGCGTTAGTTTTTCAGTGGTGATAATGGCTTTGCATTGAATCATTTATAGTCTTTCTACCAGTTCTTCTGGAGATAAATAGCATACATTTGAAAGATGGGTAATTTTGAGAAGGCTGCAGTCTGAGACCAGGAAACAAAGCAAAGCTGACTAGCCTAAGCTGAACTCTAGTCCATGACTCATCACTAGTTTTGTCTAATCATTTAGGATAGCGAACTAAGCATAGACTTATGTATGACAGGAATACAAAATCCCAGGTTGAATTTTTGGGCCATAAGTTTCATGAAGTATCAATGTGGTAAATAAACGTTTCTCTTTACCTCCATTTCCCCTATAACAATTGCAGAAGCATGCAGTGGGCCGAGTGGTGGTATGTGTGACTGGTTTAGGGGATTGAAGCTCAGTGTGAGTCAACAGTGTCTTAAGGGTATTAGTAGCTCAATATGAGGCAACAGTGTGTGGTGACTGCCAAAAAAAAGCTGATATAATCTTAGGTTGCATTATGAGAGGTATAGTGTCCGGAACACAAGGCAGATGACTGTCTCACTCTGTTGTGTGCTGAGCAGAGCACACCTGAAATAAATCTAGCTCTGGGCTAGATACACAACATATTCTTGAATATGGAGAAAAGAGAGATCTAACAGCAGCAACAACAAAATGTTAAAGGCACTGGAAACCTTTATTTAGCAAAACAAGGCAAACAAACTCAGAAAGGATATTGTCACTTCATTCAGATTTCTGAAGGGGCCACATATAAGAGGTTTTTATTTGTTCCACATGTCCCTAAGGAGAGGAGCTGGAGTCAATGGATAGAAACTAAGGGAGGCGTATTTCAGCCCAATACAGTTATTTTCAGTAGGTGATGTCAAAAAAAAAAAAAAAGAAAAAGGCAGTCTCTACAAGTAACGAATTTTCATTCGGAGTGTTCAGGTACGGTCCAGATGACCACTTGGTGGGAGTGTTGTAGAAGATAGTCAATCATCAGATGGGTAGCTGAATTAGAGAGTCTGTGATTTCTGTATATTGCTGTAACATGAACCAAGAAAACCTTAGGGATGTCAAATCCAAAGAACCATAAATAAGCCATAGAACAATACAAGATAGCTTGGTATTTGATGAAGTAAAAGTCAGTAAGTGTGAGCATCTGAAGAACCAGATGATGGGAAGATTTTATTATAAGTAACTTTTTTAAAAGCATGTTTGGTTGGATTGGGTTTAAAGGAAAAAAAACCACTTTATTGCAAGAGTATATGGACCCTAGATTCTGGAACCTAATGGTAAGAAGAGTTCTAGTCCCAGAATCTGGGGATGAAACAACTCTCATGGTTACAAAGAGTAATTTCGAATTGCAAGTGGTTGTATCTGGGGAATAGTAAGTGGACAAAAATGGATGGGGGTTAAGAGGTCAAGTAGATATACAGCACAGGGGCGAAACAAGTGTATAGAAAGAATTATGTATTTGTTAAGCTAGGCCAAACAGACTTACGTTCTCTACTTCACCATCTGCAAATAGTTGGCATCTTCAAATCCTTTATACTGAAGCAAAGTAGATTGTTTACTTTGAGAAGCTCTAAGGTATACTAATGATCCACTGTGGAGGGCTTACAGTATTGTAATAACTTACCTGGTTCTCTGCCCCAGCAACGAACTCACCACTGGCAAGTTCAGCCCCACCTTAAACACTAGACTAGTTCAGCCCTTAGTCCCAGAATCTGAGTCCTACTTCAGATCTCAACCTTGCTTGCTGCTAGCCCTGCCTGAATTAATGTCCCAAATCTAATAACTAGTTTGGGGCATTAAATCTTTTTATGGCTGGGCATGGTGATTCGTGCCTGTAATCCCAGCGCTTTGGGAGGCCAAAGTGGGATGGTCTCTTGAGCCAAGGACTTTGAGACCAGCTTGAGCAACATAATGAGAACCTGTCCTTAAAAAAAAAAATCTGTTGGGCCTGGTGATATGAGCCTATAGTTCCAGCTCGCCTGGGGGTTTGAGATGGGAAGATCACTTGAGTCCAGGAGGTAAAGGCTGCTGTGAGCCGTGTTTGTGCCACTGCATTCCAGCCTGGGTGACAGAGTAAAAACCTGTCTCAAAAAAAAAAAAAAAAAAGGAAGAAAAAAACCTTTTTGTGCTTGGATCAAGTAATTGAATCTTGAATCTCTTGTGTCCTTAAACTCATGTCTCTTTCTGATATTTCAGTGCATAGCCCCCTTTTAAAGTTAGCATTGCCAAAGACTTGAATCTGGTATCTGAATTTTGGGTCCTGCTAACTCTTTTTCTGTAGGTTGTTTTTTGGTTTGTGTATTTGTTTATTTGTTTTGAAATGGGTTCTCGCTATGTTACCCGGCTGGACTCAAACTCTGGGACTCAAGCTATTCTCCCACCTAGGCCTCCCAAGTAGCTGGGACTGCAGGAGTGCACCAGTGGGCCTGGCATGTCCTGCTACCTCTTGCCAGGCTAACATAGACTACTTTCTAGACTGCCATTGCTAAATCCCAGGGTCCCAGAGCCCCACCTTTGGGCCTCTGTGAGTGTAACAGTTACAGGCTTCAGTTCTAAGAATCAGGCATCCCTTTATCATCAGAATCCTCTCTTACAGTCTCATGTTTCTCTCTGATCCAAGTGACTTGGTCTGACCACACATTCTGCGCCTAGGGAGCCAAACTGATATTGCCCTGTGTTGGAGCAACACACTGAAAGCCCTTTTCCGTTCTCAGCCTCTGCAGACACTAGCCAAAAAGAGCTTCCTAAGCCTGGTACTACTCATCTTGCTGGACTTCTAGGCCATGCATCTGGGCAGCCGAGCCCCACTATGTACTTCTCCTGTCCAGACTCTGGAAGAGTTAGTTTTAGTAGTCCATGGCAAGCTGCACAGTTTGTCTTACAGGTGCCTTACAACCATTCAACATTTGTTCTCTTCATTGCTTAGGATTGTTTTGTTTTGTTTTGTTTTGTTTTGGTTTGGTTTTGAGACTGAGTCTTACTCTTTTTGCCCAGGCTGGAGTGCAATGGCACAATCTCGGCTCACTGCAATCTCTGCCTCCCAGGTTCCAGCAATTCTCCTGCCTCAGCCTCCTGAGTAACGGATTACAGGTGTGTGCCACCACATCTGGATAATTTTTTATATTTTTAGTAGAGACAGGTTTCACCATGTTAGCCAGGCTGGTCTTGAACTCCTGACCTCAAGTGATTCGCCTGCCTTGGCCTCTCAAAGTGCTGGGATTACAGGTGTGAGCCACTGCACCCAGCCCATTGCCTAGTTTTATAAACAAATATTAAATGAACCAGATGTACCAGACATTGGGGTCAAACATGAATAAGTCATATGGTACTTGTTCTCATAATTATGATAATAATGCTTTCCATTTCTTGAGCACCTGTTAGGTGCCAGGTACTGTGCCAGGCCTGTAAGTGACAGACTTTATAGGAGCTAGGAAGTGCATTGTGGGGGTAGAGGGAAGAGCTGGATAGTTTGTGTTACTTACATAAGGCTTCAAACACAGCACATGGCTAGTGCTTAATAAACAGTAGCTATGTTTACAATATTAGAGGATAACATTACCAAAAGTATCACGCAGGTCCAGAGGTGGGAGCACAAGTATCTGAGCCAGAGGGATGTGTGTAGGGCACAGGAAGATCAAGCAAAAAGAAGGAAAAGACCACAAGCAGAAAAAGACAGCCACTGGAGAGTAGCTAATCTATCTGGAACACAAGAGTAGATAAAGGGCCGCAATGAGACAATGTATGTGTAGCAGATCTAGAGAGTTCTAGAGATGTATGTGCTAATGAGAGGAGTGTAGCCATAAAACCCTTTACTGTAGTCACAGGAGAAAATGATTGCATGAATTTGTGAAAACCGGAAGGATAAGACACAAGCCTGAAAATTATTCAATTAAAGGAAGGAAGATTGCAGACTGCTTAGTCACCTGAAGAGAGAGAATAGCACTTACAAAATGAGAGGAGATGATTATATCACTTAAGTGAGCATTGATCAACGCACTTGGCAGGACAAGTGGAAATGTTTTTCTTTTAAATAATTCAAGCCTGCAGGCTTCCAATTCAGTTTAAGATAGTATGAGTCTGCTATATATAAATGTGGATAGCGTTCCAGTGGTAAATGAGTAGAATTCAAAGAAGGAATAAGTAAAACGTATTGTCTATGTTCAACTAAGAGTGCATGAATAAAGCGCTGGTGGTAAATTCACAGTAGCCTCCATTTGAACATGTATAAGGGGAAGGAAACACTATTTGCTTGTTGACTTGGATTATAATATACTTAAACCACATTATTCTAGTATTATCAGAGAGAGTCAAGCTTGATGCTCCAAAGACATTTCTGTTTCTTACATTCTATCAGATAGACTTACCTTGAAATCTATGACATATTTTCATGGCTGGTTGTTCATATTTTTCTCAGTATTTTCTTGAGTTAATCAATACAGAAAATGGCAGGGAAGCAAATGATGGTAAAAGAGTATTAAAGCTATAGGCCTATAATACAGGATTATATAGTAATTATACTGTTTAACTGATCATTTTTCCATTCATTGGGAAGTAGTGCTCTGATTTTTGAGAAGTAGCATGGTACAGTAGCAAAATCATATTTTTTTAAGTTCTAGCTCTGCTATGTGTTAGTTACATAAGTGACTTTTTTGAACTTTCTTTTATTCTTTATCATGAGATGACAGTACTTGCTTGAATGGTTGCTTCAAGGATTACATGAAAAGCAGGTCTGGGAAATAATTAGCAGTCCAATGCCCAGCTCTCAGTAGGGGCTCAGACACATTGATTCTCCACATCTCCCCTACAGGAAAGCCTCTTGTCAAGTTGCTGAAGGAGCACAACCTCTGGAATAACCTTAGTGTTGGTTACTCAAGAAATCGATGTTTTTTTTTTTTTTTTTTTTTTTTTTTTTTTTTTTTTTGAGGGTAGATTTTACTTTTGAAAAAATAGAAATTAGCTCTGCACTAAGTTAATGGATGATTGGGTTAGAGATGTTTACAAATAAAGTGTGACTGTGAAATAATTGGTTTTCCTGTTGAGATTGTAGATGGACTCTGAAAGCAACTCGAACAGAGAAGTTCCAGAAAAATGTCAAAGCAGAAACTGCATTTTTGGAATCAGTTTTGGATAGATAAATTCTTGTATGCTTAAACTTCAGCTTCATTACTTTATAATCACACTTTATTTCCGTGGGAAAGGTGATGCAAACAGAATTGATGACCGAGACTAATGGAGAATGAGGAGAAAATAAGACCATAGAAAACACGTAGAGGCCATTCCACTGACACAGAGCCTAATTGAAATATTTTAAAATTCTTTCTTTAGCTACAACTCAAGTCTGGTTGCTAACAATTTTTAAAGTCTCATTTCTGAATCTATATTAAAGTGTATTATATTCTCCCAGAGCAGAGCAGTTAGTCTTTAGCTTGGTATACCACATCTTAAAATGAATGTATCTTTGTCTTTGCTAATATCCTTCTTTGAGTTTCCCAGACTTAAAAACTTAAGGCTGATTCTTTGTTCTTACATTAAACCTGTTACTGTCATTCCTGTTTGTGAAATGTCTTCCATCCTGCCCCTTCTCCAGTCTTACTGCATCTACCATCATCACCTTCCTACCTGGATCTTGCCTACATCATTGTATTAGCAAGGAAGCAGTATTAGCTAGGAAGCTGATTTCTCCTATTTCAGTGTGTTTGTCTTCTAGTAGAGCCTTTTCAGAGTAATAGTTTCAGATTAATTTTCCTAAAATAACACTCCCATTTTATGTGTATATTTATTACAATACCCAACATTGATGTGTAGGTAATTGTTTATAAGATAATCATTTATGTTTCTGACTTTTTGGTTAGATTTTGAGATATTTGAAAACATGAACTATTTTATTAATCTGTGTCAGTAGTGCTTAGTACAGGGTCTTACATGTAGCCAAGTCACTTCAAACAAGGTATTTAATGGCTCTGTGCCAAAATTTCTTCATCTGTAAAATGTGGATAATAGTATCTTTCTCAAAGGATTGCTGCATTAAAACAGTATGTATATATGTGTATCAAAAGGTAGCTTTGTATTATAGCTTTTGTATAGGTCCACTTTTTTTTTTTTTTTTTTTGAGATGAAATCTTGCTCTGTTGCCCAAGCTGGAGGGCAATGGCACGATCTCAGCTCACTGCAACCTCCGTCTCCTGGATTCAAGCAATTCTCCTACCTCAGCCTCCTTAGTAGCTGGGATTATAGGCGCCCGCCACCAAACCTGGCTAATTTTTTATATTTTTAGTAAAGACAGGTTTTCACCATGTTGGTGATCTGCCTGCCTCAGCCTCCCAAAGTGCTGGGATTACAGGCATGAGCCACCACACCTGGCCACTTTTGTGTTGTTATAGCACTCAAAAAAGTTACTGCTTTCTTACTTTAGGCAAACTTCTTTTTTTCTTACCTTTTTTTTTTTTGGAGGTAGGGTCTCACTCTGTTATCCAAGCTGGAGTGCAGTAATGCTGTCTTGGCTCACTGTAACCTCTGCCTCCCAGGGTCAAGCCATTTCCCCTCACTCCTGACTAGTTTTTGTATTTCTAGTAGAGATAGATTTTGCTGTGTTGCCCAGACTGGTCTTGAACTCCTGGACCCAAGTGCTCTGCCCATCTTGGTCTCCCAAAGTGCTGGGATTATAGGCATGAGCCACCATGTCTAGCCTCCTTTTTTCCTTACTATGGAGACTCTCTTATCTGGCTCTACCTTACTCCTCCAGGTCAGTTCCATTGTTCCCCGTCGTAATCTCACATTCCTACTAGGCCGGGCTCCTTTTTGTCCTGCAAATGTCCTGTACCTTTCAGTGTGCCATTTCTATTCTGGAGCATCCTGCCTTTTACACTCTTCTCTCACACACTACTCATCCTTTAACATCCTGATTAAGTCTTGTCTCCCCTGTAGTGCGTTCACCAACAGTTCCCTCTCACACTCACCTCTTTCTTTTCTGAGCTCCTCTGGCATTTAGAGTCTGTGTCTCAGTTAAACTGAGTTTAGGCCAGGCACGGTGGCTCACACCTGTAATCCCAGCACTTTGGGAGGCTAAGGCAGGAGGATTGCTTGAGCCCAGGAGTTCGAGATCAGCTTAGACAACACAGTGAAATGCTGTCTCTACCAAAATTACACACAAAAAATTGGCCAGGTGTGGTGGTGCACACCTGTAGTCCCAGCTACTCGGGGGGCTGAGGTGGGAGGATTGCTTGAGCACAGGAGGTAGAGGCTGCAGTGAGCTGAGATTGTGCCAGTGCCTTCCAGGCTGGGCAACAGAGTGAGACACTGACTTAAAAAAAAATAAAAATAAAAACTGAGTTTTTTTTTTTTCTTTTTTGAGCGGGGAGCAGACTGGCACTTTATATATACACACACACGGCAGAAGGTACAGGGACTCAGTAAGAAAATACACTCTGTGTTCAGGTGAACCCCCATCACCACCCACGCAGAACACTCTGGGCTGAGGAGAAGGAAGGGCACAACCATAAATAAAGACTAGGAGGGAGGGTCACTGCTGGAAGGGCAAACACAGGCAGGGCGCGCACTGCCAGGAGGAAACAGGACCTGTTCTTTCCCGGGAGAGAGCGATGCAGCGGCACAGGAAAACAGTAGCCACGACTAAGCCTGCAATGCCTGGCGGGGGCACCTAACACGAATAAGAGAAGAGGGACGGACAAGAGAAGCGAGATTGTAGAAAGGGTTTTCTTTTCTGTGGCAGGACCCAGCCAGGGCTCTCATTTAACATCCATAAACTCAGAGCTGGGTGGGGAGCTGCAGGCAGGGGAGGCTGGGGTGCCAGATGAGCCGTCTGGGGACAGCAGGTGTCGCACCGTGTCCTGGCGTTGGTAGAAGAGGACATAGGCTGCCTTGGACTCAATGTGATTCTCATTCACAGGCGAGACGCTGTTGTCATCAAAGTAGTGCCACTGGCCGCTGTCCTTGTTGCAGGCAAATGTTGTGTAGTGTCCATCACGCATGCCCCCATAATGGTTGGAAACTGCAATGAGGTCATATTTGTACAGCTCCAGATTCGACTCATTCTGCGGCTTGATGACAAACTCAGAGAAGTCCAGGTACTGGATAGGAAACTCCACAAGGGTGTCCAGCTTCTCTCAGGAGAACTTGGTGTAGGAAAAGCATTTCAGGTGGATGATGAGGATCTCAGGCAGCATCCACAGATCCAGCTTCTTGATGGCCAGCTGGTGCTGCTTGCAGGAGGGGCAGTACCAGGGGTTTTCCTTCTCCAGGGTCTCCACAGTGGTGAAGAGCTCAGTGCACTCCTGCAGCTGGATGGGAGCCTTCTTCATCATGTACCCGACGCAGTCATGCTTCACGTAGCCCTCAGCCTCCGCCTCATCATAGTAATGCTTCTTCATCTCCGGCTCCCAGTCGATAGCAATATACGGCTGGGCATGGACTTCTTCAGGGGAGGTTGTGTGGTCGCTGGTCCCATTGGAGTTCACCGTCTGCAGGGTGAACAGCTGCTTGCGCCGTTGCCTCGGGGGCCACTGAGATGTGCCAAGGCAGTTGTCCAGAAGGAATGGGCACCTGTTGGTGACTCCAGAGCTGGACCCAGGCTGCTCTGGCTCAGGCTCTCGGAGGCCGCCCCCAGTTGAGGGCCCGGGGACGTCATCTTTATCTTCCTCATCATCTTTCTCATCCCCCATCGTCTTCATCATCTGAGCTGGGTTTGGTCACGTAGCGTGAGAGCCAGTACATCAGGACATTATACAGGCCCTCCCAGGTAAACCGGTCCTGGGGAACCAACACCAGGAGGGGGTGCCCAAAAAGCCTCAGGCCATAGTAAGAGTTGTTGTAGTCATGGGCAGGGGTGCGCTCCCGCAGGTAGACAGGAACCATGACGTCCTCTCTCGAGCCCTCGATAGCCTCAATCCGACCTGACACCTCATAGACGAGCTATCATCTCGATCCAAGATGCTGCTCAGAGGCTCCTCCAGCTGGTAGAGCTTATAGAAGCGGTGACTGAAGACATCAGCCACCATCATCCTCTATGGCGAGATACCCGTGTGCTTGGACAGAGCCACCCAAAGGTCCGAGATCTTGCCTTTCTTGGGGACCATGAGCTGATGCTGCTCAGGCTTGCGGCAAGAATCCATGGGGATAAAGAAGACCTCCAAGACCCTCTTGTGGTTGATAGGCAGTGGAACACTGAGGTAGCAGAAGGGGTCGAAGGTCACAGATATGTTGCCACAATCGGGGCACACCAGTGTGGACTTGAAGAGGCCATGGAAAGTGTCCACGATCACAGAATCATTCCACCGTTTGTGGTTCTGCCAGGCCTCCTGTGCCACCTCCTGATCAGGCTGCCCGGCAGCATCGCACAGCTCCACATACTCATTCTTCACCCAATTAAGGTCCTCATGCAGCCCGTCCAGGTGGAAGGACAGCAGCTCCTGAGAGTCATGCTGCTGGTAGCCCAGAAACTGGGACGCAAAATGGCTGACCTTGTTCTTGAACACATGTGGCACGATGGAGCGGTGGTGGCCAGACCATACCTGCTTCACCAGGTCTGCATAAGCTTCTGCGATCTCACCCTTCATGCCCAGTGGGTTGTGGAAGTTGAGCTCCTCCAGGTAGCCATTGTTGAGGAAGTACTCCTTGAGCTGTGGTGCGTTGCTGAGGCACTGCAGGGCCAAGTTCATGAAGCACATGTTGCCCAGATTGGTGAGGCCACAGATGCCTGGCTGGCCCCTGAAGTCCTTGTCTTCTTCCGAGATTTTCTTGTACATGACATGCAGCTGTGTGCTCGGCCAAGTGCCATCTTTCTGGTGGGTCTCCATGATGATCAGCTGCCCCGTCTCAAGGACTGAATTGAAAACCATGAGGTGTGTGTCATACAAGCGATCCAAAGAGCCTTCTGAGTTCTTGGCCCAAAGCCAAGTGTCTTCCTGGGGCTCCACCAGAAACTGCTCTCGAGCTGTGCGCAATACTAGGGCAACAGAATCGGTATTGCTGAACTGAACGGCGTGAGATGTATGCAAATCATTGTGCCGGACAAGCAGCAGTTCTACTGGGTACACCTCGACCTTCCGGATGTTGGACAGCTCTATGACCTTGTGTTCAATGGGTGGTTGGCCATACCAGCTGACCAGGTAATGCCAAGCAGCTGCTGAGAGCAACACATAATCCTCACCTTCCACCAGTCCCTCCTTGAGGGGACCAGTTTATCTCATCTTCAAAGAGTATGGCATTGTTGATGCAACCAGGGAAGGTGCCGGAGTCCTGGTCCCCTCCCTGCACGTACGCCTCCCACTGCTTATACCAGTGCTTCTCCACAAGGAACCAGCTTTCGCCGGCCCGCAGTGGACGTTCTCGTCCACCCTCGCCGTTTTCTATTTGGCACCACTGGTTGTCCAGGCCTGGCAGTTCCTCACGCTGTGGCTCTCTATCCTCAGCCCCTGCCACTGCCGCTGCCACCGCAGCAGCTGGATTCACTGCGACCGTCGCCATCGCTGTTAGTTCTCTTCTACAGCCAACGCAGCTGTGCGAGATTGGAAGATGCCCCTCAACAGCCACTTCTGGATTCTAGTCCCAGAAATGGAGGCAGAGCCCCCCAAACAGTCGCGGAACTACTGCCATATTGGAAATGGCCCCGCGCTCAGACACATCGAAGGGCTAGGTGGGGTAAAATCTTCAGTGGGAACCAAGAAAGACAGAAGTGCCTTGTGGGGCTCTAACGCCATGTAGAGTTAGGGCACAGGTGGCATGAAAAGTGAAGGCTGAGGTTCCCGAGGTAGGCGAGGACCCTTACCCTGGGAGGAGCATTTCTCTTAGTCTGATCAGAATGACTTTCATTGTACTACCTGTAACCATCAAAACCCAATGTCAAAAACTGAGTTTAAATGAAAACAGTTCAAATACAGTTTCTTGGTCCTTTTTTTTTTTTTCGTTTATTTTTGAGACGGAGTCTCATTCTGTCACTCAGGTTGGAGTACAGTGGCATGATCTTGGCTCACTGTAACCTCTGCCTCCCAGGTTCAAGTGATTCTCCTGTCTCAGCCTCCCAAGTAGCTGGGATTACAGGTGTGTACTAACACACCCAGCTAATTTTTGCATTTTTAGTAGAGATGAGGTTTCACTATGTTGGCCAGGCTGGTCTCGAACTCCTGACCTCAGGTAATCCACCTGCCTCAGCCTCCCAAAGTGCTGGGATTACGGGTGTGAGCCTCTGTGCCTGGCCCAGTTTCTTGCTTTTATTTTGTCTCTCTAATAAGAGTGTAAGCTCCTAGAGGACAGGGACCATCCTATATTTCTTCCATATACCCTACTATACATGGCATAGTTCTGGGCTTTTATGCATTCATTTAATAAACATTTCTTAACGAATATTGAATGTACAATAATATGCTATGGGATATAATAATTAGTAAGACAAGGTCTTTAATAATGTTGAGGTACCTCCATTCTAATGGGAGCTTAGGGATACTAATATTTAGTATTTCATTTAGTCAGTGCTATGGAAGGCTTTATAGCAGATGATTAATATTCTCAGATGTATTAATTATATAAATATGGGATCTAAGCAGCGTATGAGCAGGGTGAGTGATTGGCAATAAGGGTTCCCAGTCTGCAGCAGTATCTGAGGTGAGACGTGATAAAGGCCTGAACTGAAACCCTAGAAATGGAGTGAGGATGGATTCAAGAGCCTCTATGGAAATGAAAATCAAAGGGATTGTGATGACTCAACTGTAGAATATAAAGTGTAGAAGACAAGGATATTCAGGATGATTCTGGCCTCTTGCTTGAGCGTTGGTTTGATAATATAAGCCATTTAGGAAATAAGAGCCATGAGGGAAAAAAGCCAGTTTGGAGATTAAGATGCCCCTGGGATCTCCAGAAAGAGATCCCTGTGAATAGCTAGAAATTCAGGTCTGGGGCCTAAGGATTGGAATTTGGACTAGAGAGAGAGAAAACTTGAAATTTTAGCAAACAGTGGTTGTTGAAGCCATAGAAGAGATCAGGATGTGGAAATATGAGAAGTATAAAGTACCTGAGACAGAAATGCTCAGAGAAGTTAGAGGGGATGCAGGAATCAGCAGGCACCCCGTGTCAGTGGCCAGCAGTATTAATGCTGCAGTGAGACCAATTTGCAATTATGTATTCAGCATTTGGGAGAGTATTGAAAAGGTGGTTCCTGGCTCAATAAATGGTGATCAGAATGAATTGAATATGGGACAAGAAAGTGAGGATAAACTTTTGATAAACTTGGAATGACAGGAAGGAGAGAGAAGAGTTCATTGTTTGAAGATGAAATTAGGGCCCCCTTTTTTTATTTTTTATTTATTTTTATTTTTTAAGACAGGGTCTTGCAGTATCACCCAGGCTGGAGTACAGTGGTGCAATCAGTACTGCAGCGTTGACCTCCTGGGCTCAAGTGATCCTCTTGCCCAAACCATCTGAGTAGCTGGGGCCACAGGTGCATGCCACCACACCTAGCTAATTTTTTAATTTTTTTTTAAAGATGAGGTCTCAATATGTTGCCCAGGCCAGCCTCAAATTCCTGAGCTTAAGTAATCCTCCTGCCTTGGCCTCCCAAACTGGTAGAGTTGTAGACGTGAGCCGCTGTTCCTGGCCTGGGCTTTTTAAAAATGAAGGTTTCTTGAACTTTTTTTTTTTGGTGAGAAGTGGGAAAAAGGCTGGAAAAGAGAGAGAAAGCATTATCTGTTGTATTCTAGGATATGCACTAACCCCTTTACATGTTTCATGTTTAATCTTCGTCATCACCTTATAAGCAAGGGTGTCCTATCCACTGGGCACGAGGCTCAGCATTGTTAACTAACTTGCCCAGAGGAGTCAATAATTGTTTGACTACTAAGACCAAACTCTTTCCATTATGTGTGGCTGTTTCCAGGCTCTTACCCATCTCTAATCCATCACAAAAGAAAGGGGATAATTTGTTGGTCTGGAGACAGAAGAGGGTGAGAATGTTAATGTGGCCAAGGTCACCATTAGACAGACTTTGTGGGAGGAACAGGGACACTGTCCCCATGACAGGAGGCAGGATATAAGGAATAACCTACACACAGTAAGGCCCAGATGTGGGGATCGCTTCCATGTGAAGCCCCTCGGAATTGGGCCTCACCATATGGTGAGCTTGAGCCCAGACACAGTTTCCCGTTGGAGGTAGTCGAGCTATGGGGAAGCTGAGCTGAGATCAAAGGATATATGAAAACAACTTTGCTAGACAATGAGGTGATACCTATGTGGTCTGAGAAGACATTGTGTTTTTCTGTTTCTGCATTTTATGCTTTGTTTACCCATTTGCTGGGTCCTGTGCTTGTTCTTGTGACAGATATTTGCAAAGATAACAGGCTTACTGCCTCTCTGGTGCCTTGCATAGATAGTTAACTTTTTAACTATAGGTTTCCCCAACCCGATAATGAGACCCACCTGGACGACTTGATTGTATCCAATTATGTATCTGATTTTATTATTGTGTTATCTGCTGCCTAAGCTTGTATCCTGAGGACTTTCTGTTCCCTTTGATGTGTGAGATAATGGTGTCTGTTCCTGCAAATGAAGTAGGACAAAGATATGTATACTAATTGTGTGCAAAATAAATTGGCTGTCTAAGCATTGCTTATTCAGTACTCCAGACCCCGCTTTCTGTCTACTTTTCTTCCCGTGCACTCCCCTATTCAGGTTGGAACCCTTTTGCTGGCCAAGAGTCCCCGGCAGACGTGCTGGCCTCTTGGGAACCCAGACCCAGAGATGGAAAGCCTCCCTAAAGATGGGAGCTGAGGGGGCATACTGGAGCCTTAGCTGGTCGTTTCCTAAGAGGGAGGCGTAGAGGAGGATATCATGTGGAGATACTAGAAATCATAGCTGAAGGCGACCAGGCGCGGTGGCTCACACCTGTAATTTCAGCACTTTGGGAGACCGAGGCAGGTGGATCACGAGCTCAGGAGATTGAGACCATCCTGGCCAACGTGGGGAAATCCCGTCACTACTAAAAATATAAAAATAGCTGGGCGTCATGGTGCGTGTTTGTAATCCCAGCTACTTAGGAGGCTAAGGCAGGAGAATTGCTTGAACCAGGGAGTCAGATTTTACAGTGAGCCAAGATCATGCCACTGCACTCCAGCCTGGCAACAGAGCAAGACTCCATCAAAAAAAAAAAAAAAAAAGAAAAAAGAAAAAGCTGAAGGCTGGATACAGTGGCTCATGCCTGTAATCCCAGCACTTTGGGAGGCCGAGACAAGTGGATCGCTTGAATCCAGGAGTTTGAGACCAGATGGCCAACATAGGAAACCCCATCTGTACTAAAAATGCAAAAATACCAGGTGGGTGTGGTGGCACATATCTGTAATCCCAGCTACTCAGGAGGCTGAGGCAGGAGAATCGCTTGAACCTGGAAGGCAGGGGTTGCAGTGAGCTGAGATTGAGCCAGTGCACTCCAGCCTTGGTGACAGAATGAGACTCCATCTCCAAAAAAAAAAAAAAAAAAAAATGGGTGACCAGGCTTGTGCTCACACCTGTAATCCCAACACTTGGGGAGGCCAAGGTGGGAGGATTGCTTGAGGCTGGGAGTTTGAGACCAGCCTGGGCAACACAGTGAGACTCTATCTCTAAAAAAAAAAAATAGGCAAAATATTTGAACAGACACCTCACCAAAGAAGATATACAGATAGTAAATAGGCATATGAAAAAATGCTTAAAGTCATGCATCATTAGGGAATTGCAAATTAAAACAACGATAAGATACTACCGTACACCTATTAGAATGGCTAAAATCTAAAAGATTGACAACACCAAATGGTGATAAGGATGTGGAGCAATAGGAACTCCCATTCACTGCTGGTGGGAGTCAAAACACTACAGCTACTGTGGGAGAAAGTTTGGCGGTTTTGTATAAAATTAAACCTGCTTTTGCCATATGATCTAATAATTGTCCTTTTGTATTTACACAAAGGAGTTAAAAACTTATGTCTACACAGAAACCTGCACAGGAGTGTTTATGGCAGCATTATTCACAGTTGCCAAAACTTGGAAGCAACCCATATGTCCTTCTGTAGGTAAATGAGTAAATAAACTGTGGTATATCCATTCAATATGAATATTATTCAGTGCTAAAAAGAAACAAGCTATCAGTCCGTGAAAAGACACGGAAGAAACTTAAATGCTTATCACTAAATGAAATAATTTGAAAAGGCTGTATACTATATAATCCCAACTAGATGTAATTCTAGAAGAGGCAAAACTATGGAGATAGTAAAATGATCACTGGGTGTCAGGGGCTTTGGGAGGAAGGGATGAATAAATAGAGCAGATGGGATTTTTAGGGCAGTTAAACTATACCATGTGATACTATACTATATAATACTATAATGATAGGTACATGTCATTACACATTTGCTAAAACCTATAGAATATACAACACCAAGAGTGAACCCTAATGCAAACATGTGGACTTTGGGTGATAATGACGTGTCAGTGTTGGTTCACTAGTTTTAACAAATGCATCACTCTGGTGCTGCATGTCGGTAGCAAGGGAGGCTGTGTCTGGAGGCAGGGAGTCTGGGATAGCTCTATATGTTCCCCTCACTTTTGCTGTGAACTTAAAATGCCCTTTAAAAGTCTACATAGGCCAGGGACAGTGGCTCACGCCTGTAATCCCAGCACTTTGGGATGCCAAGGCAGGTGGATTGCTTGAGCCTAGGAGTTCAAGACCACCGTGGACCACATGGTGAAACTCTGCCTCTACAAAAAAGTACAAAATTAGCTGGGCATGGTGGTGTGCGCCTATAGTTTCAGCTACTTGGGAAGCTGTAGTGGGAGGATCACCTGAGTCCTGGAGGTGGAAGTTGCATTGAGCCAAGATTGCACCATGTACTTCAGCCTGGGTGACAGAGTAAGATGCTGTTTCAAAAAAAAAAGTCTATGTAAAAAGTTGAGGGGGAAGGATTGGGAAATCAGTATATTGCTAGAAAAACTATATGAAAATCTTTTATGTTTATATAAAATTAAGTTCCATTCCCTAAAGAATAAGGGATAAGATATAGAAAAACTCCAGATTCTCAACATGATGCAGAGCACCTGAGGCATTTATTTTCTATTTTATTTTATTTTTTTAGAGATGGGGTTTCACTCGTGTCACCCAGGCGGGAGTGCAGTGGCGTAATCATAGCTGGGACTACAAGTATGCACCACATGCTTGGCTATGAACCTGAAGTATGCTCATGCAGTAGGGAGAATGTAGAACTCTAAGGGTGAGGAGACCTGCCTGGAACCCTGACTCTGTCACTAGGCAATTCCTATCATCTCACTAGGTCTGTTCTCTCAGCTGCAAAATTGATCGATGTGTGATATCGGAAATGTCTTTGAGCTTGGGATATCCATGCTGGTGTTTGGCTACAGTATAACAAAGTGGTTAGAGCACAAACTCTGGAGTTAGAATGCTTAGGTTAAACCTCAGCACCTCACACCCAAGCTGTGTGACTGTGGGTAAGTTATTAGCTTCTCTGAGCCCCGGTTTCTTCATCTGTAGACTAGGGATAATAATGGTAAATATCCTGCTGGGTAGTTGTAAGGATTCAATGAAAAAAAATCTATAAAAAGTGCCTGACACACAGTAAGTAGAAGATAAATACAAGCTAATATAATTACAAAGTGTACATGCTGTTATTCTGATAATCTCTTGCTACTGCTGAGAGCACACTATATACCTATATGTAGTTGCAAGGAGCAAGAGGTAAATGGAATTAACCGATTGGAGTTTGCCAGGTTCCCCTTTTGGGAAAGGAATGGAAGGAATCTTCAAAGATCTGAGTGGTCAGGACCTCTGGGTTATGACTCAGCTACAGTCAACTGTCAGATTTTCCCACAGCTCAGTGGAAAGTCACTGAAGACTCTGTGAAAACAGTGCCATCTCTCCTTCAGTGTTTCTCTGCTAGGATGCATTGCTGACTCTGGAGGTCTGACCATATTTTTGTCCCAGCAAGCAGAGTGATCTAAGCAGGCTTGGTGGATTTTTCACCCAAAATGTCTCCAACTGTTTCTGCTTAACTGATAATGCTACAAGGCTCAAGCCTATGAAAGTTTATTGTCAACCCCACTGTAGGACATCAAAAAAGAAAAGTTTAGGGTCTGGATTGTTTCTCCCGTTAGTAACAATGATGTAGTGACTATCAGATTATTTCAGAGTTCAGAATCTCATGTCTTAGTTCCCTTTGCTGCTCTCTACCTTCCTCTGTGGGTGAAATTAAGATTATGGATGCCACCTTGAAAGATAGTATACAGGCTGGGTGCAGTGGCTCATGCCTGTAAACCCAGGAGGGGATTAGCCACTGCACCCAGCCTGTATACTATCTTAGGAGGCTGAGACGGGTGGATCATGAGATCAGGAGTTCAAGACCAGCCTGGCCAAGATGCTAAAACTCTGTCTCTACTAAAAATGCAAAAATTAGCCTGATGTGGTGGCACATGCCTGTAATCCCGGCTCTCTGGAGGCAGAGGCAGGAGAATCGAATCGCTTGAACCCAGGCCACAGAGGTTGTAGTGAGCCGAGAACGTGCCACTGCACTCTAGCCTGGGCGACAGAGCAAGACTCTGTCTCAAAAAAAAAAAAAAAAAGAAAGCGTATACATTATACATTAGTGATAGTCACTAAGATTTTTTTAAAAAGATTTCTTAGATTGCCCCAGCAGAAGCTCCATCTGTTAATGTAATTGTCCACAGTTTTAACAGAAGTAGAAACATCTACATAATTTGGTTATAATTCTAACATCTTTTGAAATCTTCTTAGGTCACTTTCTCAAATTTGAGTTCAATAACCCTTTTTATCAACCTGATTGAATCCTCAATCTTCCTCTTTCTAGCCTTGCAGAGAAACCTCACAGCTAGCTCTACACTGTGATGTTCAAGTAACTAAGGGGCTAGTGATTTGGGACAAAGTGCCTTTTCTTTCTTAAATTTCCCTTTTTAAGAGTAGAGATGCCGTGGTCTAAAGCTGGTCTGGAATTTCCCCTGCATTGAGGTCTACTCAATACAAGAATCTATTTTAAACCTAAATCTCTTGCCCAGGTGTGAATTTCCTTCTGGCTGCCCTAGGACTAGATACTGGATGCCATTCAACAAATATTGGTTTGTATTACACATCTTTTAATAGCATTTTAGTGGCCTTGGCACCTCCCCTCTGAATGTTTCTCCTTTTGGACTCCCTACTTCTCTGTGTACCTTTTTGTCTTCAGGTAGATCATTGGGATCTGCCCTTTGCAGAAAAATCTACACTTTGGTACTTGAAATGTCATGATATACATTTTTTTTTTTGAGACGGAGTTTCGCTCTTGTTACCCAGGCTGGAGTGCAGTGGTGCAATCTCGGCTCACCGCAACCTCCGCCTCTTGGGTTCAAGCAATTCTCCTGCCTCAGCATCCTGAGTAGCTGGGACTACAGGCGAACGCCACCATGCCCAGCTAATTTTTGTATTTTTAGTAGAGACGGGGTTTCACCATGTTGACCAGGATGGTCTCGATCTCTTGACCTCGTGATCCACCTGCCTTGGCCTCCCAAAGTGCTGGGATTATAGGCGTGAGCCACCGCGCCCGGCCCATGATATACATCTTAAAAAAATTTTTTTTGGGGGACATGGTCTCCCTCTGTTGCCCAGGTTAGAGTACAGTGGGCACAATCATAGCTCACTGAAACCTTAAACTCTTGGGCTCAAGCAGTTTTCTCGCCTCAGCCTCTCAAGTAGGTGGGACTACAGAGGCACAACACCACACCTAGTTAATGTTTTTTCTTTTTTGTAGAGACAGGGTCTTGCTATGTTGACCATGGTGGTCTTGAACTCCTGGCCTCAAGTGATTCTTCCATCTTGGCTTCCCAAACAGCTGGGATTACAGCCATGAGCCACCATGCCCAACCATAACATGCTTTTTTTTCTTTTTCTTTTCTTTTTTTTGCGACTGCGTCTCACTGTGGTGCCCAAGCTGGAGTGCAGTGGTATGATCTTGGCTCACTGCAACCTCCGCCTCCCAGGTTCAAGCTATTCTTGTGCCTCAGCCTCCCGAGTAGCTGGAACTACAGGCGTGAGCCACCATGCCTGGCCAATATTTGTATTTTCAGTAGAGACAGGGTTTCACCCTGTTGGCCAGGCTGGTCTCAAACTCCTGACCTCAGGTGATCTACCCACCTCAGCCTCCCAAAGTGCCTGGGATTACAGGAGTGAGCTACTGTGCCCAGCCGATACACATTTTTTAAATGAAGAAATTGAGACTCAGAAAAGGTAATTGGCTTGCCCAAGGTCATATAGGCACTCATTAACAGAGGTCAAGCCCAGAACACTGACTTCCCTGAATTCTATTCCATAGTGACTCTGTTAAGCCAGTAAGCGTCACCTTTTTAAAAATATGTGCTTCCAAGGTAGGGGTTAGGAGGAATAGAGGGAATGAAACTCTCATTGAAGAAAGGATAGGGCTAAAGGAAGGATAGAACCTATGCAAAGAAATGGCTCTGAGTAGGCAAAAGGCCCGGGGAAACAGTGAGTGTCTGGCTGTGGACAGGGAGAGGAGGTGCCATGGGGTGAGGAAAAGGCACAGAGAGAGTTGAGAGACCACCACCAACACATACTTGGCCTGGTTGAAAATCTGACTCGCCTAAACAGATATAAATGCTCCTCCAGATCTTACTATTTCTACAGCTGTGACTTAACTGCTGCTTATCTTTCCTCCAAGAGATTCCTTGGAATGAAACCAATGGGAGTCCAGGGTTTGGAAGAGTCTCATCAGAGCAGATGGGCCAGCAGCAGCCAGAACCCTTGTTGCCTTTGGCTGAGAACACTATCCTGGATCTGAATGTCTTGTGAGCAAACCCCAGCAGGCTCAGCCTTAGGCCTGAGCGAAGTTGGCCTGCTTCTCCTTGAAGAACCTTGTATACTCCCACATCTCCCCTCCCTTCTTTTGCATGTTGAAAATCACATTCTTAGAGCACTCTTGAAGCCAAAACCACATTGCCTGTTAGCAGCCCCAGAAGGATGGCGTCTTAGTGCTTTTGGTCCCTTGGTGTATTTAGAAGTGTACCGCATGGAGGGTCAGGAGGCCCGGTTCTGGTTCTTACCCAACTACTAATTTTCCCTGGGACCACAGGCAAAGTGTTCGTCCCTGGGCCACATTTCCTTAGCCGTAAAGTTGTTTATAATAACTTTAATTTAGGAAATGTTTGCTGTATATCAGACATAATCTCAATGAATTCTTTCAACAATCCTATGGAATACGTACTTTTTTTAATATAGAATCTTGCTCTGTCACCCAGGCTGGAGTGCAGTAGCACCATCTTGGCTCACTGCACCCTCCGCCTCCCAGGTTCAAGCAATTCTCCTGCCTCAGCCTCATGAGTAACTAGAATTGCAGGCATGAACCACCATGCCTGGCTAATTTTCTTATTTTTAGTAGAGATGTGATTTCACCATGTTGGCCACGCTGGTCTTGAACTCCTGGCCTCGATCTGCTTGCCTCGGCCTCCCAAAATGTGACTGGCCAGGCATAAGCCACAGCCCTAGGCTAGCATAGGTACTATTACTGTCCTGCTTTACAGGTAAGGAAGCTGAGGCTTAGAATTTTTATATACTAACCAACCTATTTAAATTACCAGCCCCTACCTGTGGCCAGCACTCCTTTCTCTGCCTTATTTTAGCCATAGCATTTATTACCACCTAAGATGTTATATATTTTACTTTTTGGTTTGCTCTCTCCATCTATGAGACTATAAGCTCCATTAGGGAATGGATTTTTATCTTTGTATTCCTGTTGTTATTGTTCATTTGCTGTGTCCCTAAGACCTAGAATTATGCCTGGCTCATGATAGGTACTCAATGTTGGTTGAATGAAAAAAACAAGTGAATGAATTCTTGGTAGGAGTGTAAATTGGTATAGACTCTGAGGAAGTCAGTTTGGCAGTAGTAATATTTAAGATGCACTAACCTTTGGACCCTGCAACACCAAAACTGTATATATCCTATAGACGATATATTCGTGCATCTGCCTAAAACCGTGAATACCAGGCACAGTGGCTTATGTCTGTAATCCCAGCACTTTGGGAGTCCGAGGCAGGAGGATCACTTGAGCTCAGAAGCTCGAGACTGCCTGGGCAACATAGTGAGACTCTAACAAATAAATAGATAACCAGACATAGTGGCACCTATCTGTGGTTCAAGCTGCTTGAGGGGCTGAGGTGAAAGGATTGCTTGAGGCCTGGGAGCTGAAGGTTGCAGTGAGCCATGATCATGCCACTGCAGTCCACTCTGGGTGACACAGAGAGACCCTGTCTCAAAAAAAAAAAAAAAAAAAAAAAAAAGATGAGAAACAAGTAAGATATTCATCAATAAGAGAACTTATTAAATAAGTGTGATAGGTCCCTCCAGTGGGCTTCTATGTAGAAGTGGAAAAGAATGCAGTAAATCTGCATATGCTGATACATAACAACTTAAGAGATACTAAGTAAAAAAAAGGAAAGTGTAAGATGATGTATCACTCTTTTTCATTTGTATGAAAAGAAAAAATATGATAGATTTTAAGATGTACTTGTTTATGCCTAGACTCTTTCTAGAAAGAAAGCTAAGAAACAAATCATTGCCTCTGAAGAGGGTACAGAAGTTTTAGGTTGGGATGGAGAACATCCTCTTACTGAGATATAATTGACAAACCATATAAGACTCATTTAAAGTATATAGTTCACTTTATATGAATGAATTATGTTTGATATACTATGTTACTTGTAAAGATTATGATTGGCTGGGGTGGTAGCCCACACCTGAAATCCCAGCACTTTGGGAGGCTGAGGTGGGTGGATCACGAGGTCAAGAGATCGAGACCATACTGGCCAACATGGTGAAACCCTGTTTCTAGTAAAAATACAAAAATTAGCCAGGCATGGTGGCAGGCACCTGTAGTCCCAGCTACTCAGGAGGCTGAGGCAGGAGAACTGTTTGAACCCAGGAGGTGGAGGTTGCAGTGAGCCAAGATCATGCTACTGTGCTCCAGCTTGGGCGACAGAGTGAGACTCCGTCTCACAAAAAAAAAAAAAAAAGGATATGGTTAAAATATATATAATGTAAAATTGGCCCCCCCGCTTTTTTTAAGAGACAGGGTCTCTATTACCTAGACTGGAGTGCAGAGGCATGATCATAGCTCAACGTAACCTTGAACTCCTAGACTCAGGTGGTCCTCTCACCTCAGCCTCCCAAGTAGTTGGGACTACAGGTATGAGCTATCATACCTTGCTAATTAAAATAATTTTTTGTTGTTGTTGAGATAGGGCCTCACTATGACCAGGCTGGTCTCAAATTCCATAATCTCAAGTGATTCAAGCAATTCTGCCATCTCGGCCTCCCAAAGTGGTGGAATTACAGGCATGAGCCACCACATCTGGCCTATCCCTTTTTAAGTATATAATTAATTGGCATTAATTACATTCACAACATGGTGCAACCATTGCCACTATTTCCCAAATATTTTCATCCCCCAGACAGAAACTTTAACTACCGTAGTCTTTTATAATATTTGATTTTTAAAAAATAATTTGTATGTATTACCTTTTTTATTTTAAAAACTAATTTTAGGACAGGCAAGGTGACACACACTTATAATCCTAACACTTTGGGAGGCCAACGTAGGAGGATAACTTGAGCCCAGGAGTTCAAGACCAGTTTAGGCAATGTAGAGAGACCTCATCACTACCAAAAAAATTTTTTAAATTGTCCAGGCGTGGTGGCACATGCCTACAGTCCCAGCTACTCGGGAGGCTGAGGTGAGGGGATTGCTTGAGCCCAGGAGTTTGAGACTGCAGTAAGCCATGATTGTGCAACTGCACTCCAGCCTGGGCAGTAGAGCAGGACCCTGTTTCACAAATATAAAAGAAAATTAAAAATTTAAAAATTAAAATGCATTTTAAAAAGAAAGTATAACAGGTTTAGAAAACGAAGTAACTTGCCTAAGATTGCACAGCTCATATTTCATAGCAGCAACCACCAGTTTTATTATAAAGTAATAAAAATTCTTAGAAAGAATGAAGTTTTAGCCATCTTTCTGGGTGTTATAAGGGACTTGGATATCATCTAATCCCTTCATTTTACAGGTGAGATAACAGATTCATTGAGGCAAGATGGCTACCCTAAGTCAGGAATCCTATCAGTAGCAGGCCTCCTAATCCAAAAGACAGAGTAGGTCACAGAAGACGTCTTTTGCTTTTGACAAAACATGTAAGGTTTGAATCTCTCCTGCCCCCAAAAGGGACTTAGGAGTCTCTTACTTCAGGTATCTCTTGTATGTTCCATGTACCTGTACTGTCTAGTAGGAGGGAATTGGGGCCACTGCACACTGAAATCATTGTTTCTGTTTATCTGAAACTACGCAGCAAACCCTTAGGGCCTATCTCAATTTCTACTTGTAAGAAAATGTACCTGATTGCCCTACCACATCCAATTCCCAGTTAATTCTTTTTTTTTTTTTTGAGATGGAGTTTCACTCTTGTTACCCAGGCTGGAGTGCAATGGCGCAATCTCGGCTCATTGCAACCTCCGTCTCCTGGGTTCAAGCAATTCTCCTGCCTCAGCCTCCCGAGTAGCTGGGACTACAGGCGTGTGCCACCATGCCCAGCTAATTTTTGTATTTTTAGTAGAGACGGGGTTTCACCATGTTGACCAGGATGGTCTCAATCTCTTGACCTCGTGATCCACCCGCCTTGGCCTCCCAAAGTGCTGGGATTATAGGTGTGAGCCACCGCGCCTGGCCTTCCCACTTAATTCTTAACTGTTATATACATTATTATTTGAAACATGTAATTAGCAATCAGAGAAGGTGTGAGGCATTTTATAGCTGTGTCAATGTATGAGTCCATTCTGCCCACTAGTGTAAAGCTCCAGGGAAGCCGGAGGTGGGTGACTGATTTCTACTAGAAGGTCCTCAGTAGATGGTTGTTGGTTGCTTAGGTTAATTGAGCTGTGCCGTTCTGAACAAAAACTCTATGATTTTAGATATAAGATATTTCAAAGGTTTATCCGTGCCTCCCCACAGAGCTATGTACTGGATCACAGAACATTGGAATCAGTGGACATTGTGGCTGTCCCTCAGTTGCTGAGAACCAAGTGTGACTCTTTCCTGTTATCCTTACCTTGGCATTAATTGCACCTTCATTTATGTGATTGTTTGATTACAGTTCATCTTCTCCTACTCCCTCCCACCCCCAACAGACTAGAAATTCCATAAGAACATAGACTGTGTCTGGCTTCACTCACCAGCATATCTCCAGCACCAAGCCTGGCACATAGTAGGTGCTCAAGAAACATTTGTTGATTGGATGAATGAATATAGCACCTTATTTTATAGATGAGGAAGCAGAGGCCCAAAGAGGTCAGGTCAGTGGCAGAGCTGGGACAAGAAGGCAGGTCTCCTGGTTCCTCAGCCAGTGTTCTGTTTTCCTTTGTATCCTCTCAGCGTTGGAGTTGGAAAATCTTGGCACCTAGTCTTACCCTTTCATTTTACAAATGGGAAACTGAGGCCCAGAGAGGGGAAAGACTTAACCAGGACCCACAGAAAGAGGCACTGGCAAAGCAAAGCCTAGTACTTGGATCTCCTGACTCCCAAGCTAGTGCTCTTTCTTTGTAAAAGCACAAAAAAAAACAAAGCTGAATTGGGCTTCTTGCCAAGCCCCTGCAGGAGGTCACATAGCCGAGCAGCTCTCAGAGTTCCTTGTCTATTCTTAGCCTGAACTTTTAGTGACTCTGGCCTTCAGCAGCCTTTTTCCCCCTTTTTCCTTTGCAATGGTCTATTGCGTATATGTAGTGTGTGTTTTAAATAAATGGTGCTACGTGTAGGAAATGGGCTTCAGCACAGTCTTGCTACAGAGGTCCTGAAAAGAATAAACGCGAGAGAAGGGGCCCTGAGAAAACAATCAACTTCCCTTCCTCTGAAGTGACCCCAGTGTCCCAGAGCCACCCTCTCTCTGCTGCCTGTCACAACTACCAACGCAAGGCTAAACCCTTCACACAATAAGAAGGAAATCAACAGAAAGAACTTACAAGGAAGATTGGCTGTTAGTATTGGCCACTGAAGCCTCATTTTGATGAGGATCAAAAATCAGCTCTTCCTAAGCTGTGGTCCCTCTTCTAACATACACTACAGTTTCCCAGCAACAAGTCATTTATCAGTCAGTCACCAAACATGAATGAAAAGACCCTTCAGACGCAGTTCTAGACTCTCAAAGCCTTTTTCTTTACTTGGCCAAATACTTGCTCCAAACAGAGACACACAAGAAATTTAAGCAGCTACTGACCTCAGGTTACTTGGAAAGGACAAGAGACATGGTGGATAGAAGGTAACTAATGTTGCCCATGTGCAAAATGACAAATGAGAAGAACAGCTCTACATCAAGTTCACATGAGGAGAGGTTGCTCTGGGCTAAGCTAGGTCAAGGAAAATTCAGGGGAGCAACTTGAACTGGTCTTGCATATTAGTTATCTATTCCTGTGTAACAGATTGCTCCACTTCGTGTGTTAGTTGCATATTCTTTTTTTTTTTTTTTTTCTTCCCAGAGAGACAGGGTCTCACTAAACTGTTGCCCAGGCTGATCTTGAATTCCTGGGCTCAAGGGATCCTCTTGCCTCAGCCTCCCAACGTGATGGGATTATAGGTATGAACTGTCATGCTTAGCCTAGTTGTCTATTCTTGCATGACTGTAAAACTTAGTGGCTTACAAACAGTAAGCACTTATTATCCAACATTTCTGTGGGTCAAGAATCCAGATGTAGCTCAGCCAGGTGCCTCTGGCTCAGTCTCTCATGAGGTTTCAGTCAAGCTGTCAGCTTAAAGGCTCATCAGACGGTAGAGAAGAATCCAGTTTCAAGCTCACTGAAGTGGTCATTGGTAGGCCTCAGTCCCTCCTGAAACAGGCTTCTCTATAGGGCTGCTTCAAGACTTGGTGCTGGGCGTGGTGGCACACACCTGTAGTCCCAGCTACTCTGGAGGCTGAGGCAGGAGAATTGCTTGAACCCAGGAGGCGGAGATTGCAGTGAGCCGAGATTGCGCCACTGCACTCCAGCCTGGCGACAGAGCAAGACTCTGTCTCAAAAAAAAAAAAAAAGTTACTGTAAGCTAAGCTTAATTTATTTAAGAAAGAGAAGCTTAAAAATGCATTTAGTGTAGCCTAAGTATACAGTATTTATAAAGTCTACAATAGTGCACACTAATGCCGTAGGCCTTCACATTCACTCACCACTCACTCACTGACACACCCAGAGCAACCTCCAGTCCTGCAGGCTCCATTCGTGTAGCTTGTACATCTCTACAGGTGTACCGTTTAAAAAATTTTTTACACTGTGTTTTTGCTGTACCTTTTCTGTTTAGATTTGATTAGAGATATATACACTTCCCATTGTGTTACGGTGGCCTACAGTTTTCAGTACAGCAACATGCTGTACAGGTTTGCAGCCTAGGAACAATAGGCTACACCATACAGCTTAGGTATGTAGTAGGCTGTACCATCTAGTTTGTGTAAGTACACTTTATGAATTTGCACAATGACAAAAATCACCTATTGACACATTTCTCAAAATGTATCATTGTCATTAGCAACACATGACTATATTTTTATCCTCAGACTCTTGTCTACATTCCTGCACTCAGTTGTAAACTCTGTGAGATTAGGAACCAGGTCTATTTTATTCCTATTGTATCTGTATAATTTGTGGTTGGTGTATGGTAGTTGGCCAAGAAAATTTGTTGACTGAATAATGCAGAGTTACCAGATTTGTTTTTTTTAAATTTCTGACAATTTAATCCCAAGGAAGCCTACATACTTACTTTAGGAGCTTCTAATCAGGATATATATGTTGTCCCCTATTTCTTTGCTTTTTTTTTTTTTTTTTTTTGGTGTGACAGTCTTGCCTTATTACCCAGGCTGGAGTGCAGTGGCTTGATCTCGGCTCACTGCAACCTCCGCCTCCCAGGTTCAAGCGATTCTCCTGCCTTAGCCTCCCAAGTAGCTGGGACTACAGGCATGTGCCACCACACCCAGCTAGTTTTTGTACTTTTAGTAGAGACGGGGTTTTGCCATGTTGACCAGGCTGGTCTTGAATTCCTGATCTCATGGTCCTCCCTCCTTGGCCTCCCAAAGTGTTGAGATTACAGGCGTGAGCCACTGCGCCAGACCTACTTCCCCTATTTCTAAAGCATCATTATTCAAATTACCCAGCACATAACAAAGTGGGAAGTTGAGTTTTAATCATGGACCTACATCCTTCCCTGTGACTAAAAGCTCTTTAAACACTTCATCATTCTGTTGAGCCTCAGAATCTTGGAATACAGGTGAAAGAAGACAAACTTGATGTCTAAGAACAGACAAAGCTGGTTCCACTCACCTAGCAGTCCAGGAGGAGTACAACCTGCCAATAGACTGGTCAAGGTTCCAACACCCGGTCCTGCCCTTTAGTCACGCTGCCTCCTGCCTTACTGGCTGACCAGAATCTATTTTGTGCAATGCCTTTAAGTATAAAGAGAGAATCTATTCTGGGGGAAGGAGTAAAGGAAGCAAAACTGTAAGGTGGTGTTTTAGTTCTGCTAGGACTGCCTTAACAAAATACCCTGGACTGGGTGACTTAAACAGAAAATTTATTTTTCACAGTTATGAAGTCTGGAAGTCTAAGATCAAGATGTTAGCAGGTTTGGTTTCTTGTGAGGTGTCTCTCCTGGGCATGCCAATGGCTGTCTTAATGGCTCTTTTTCTTAATGGTCCTCCCGTGGCCCTTTTTGTCTGCACATGCATCCCTGGTATCTCTTCCTTCTCTTAGACACCAGTCCTATTAGACGAGAGTCCCACTCTTATGACCTTATATAACCTTAATTACCTCTTTAAAGGCCTTATCTCCAAATATAGTTATCCTGGGGGTTAGGACCTCAAAATATGAATTATGGGGCACAGTTCAGTCCATAACAGTGGGCAAGGTTTATTTCAAGTGTGCCTTCTAGCCTGTCATCCTTACTCTTATAAAGGAATAATCTCCCATCTGTGGAGATGGCAGTTGATGATCCCTAAAAATTCTTCACATCCATGATCTCATGTGATATTACAACAGCCTCCAAATTAGCAGAGGTAGTGTTATTATCTCTCCACTTCAGATGAAGAAACAGAGCAAGAAGGTTAACAGGTTCTCCCAGTCACAGAGTATGGAATCTGGTTTCCGACTTCTGGGCTTCTCTGTGCTTTGCACCACAGGCATGCACCACCACACCTGGCTAACATTTTTTTATTTTGTTACTGTTTTATTGTTTTACTTTTAGTACAGATGAGATCTCATCATGTTGCCCAGACTGGCTCAAACTCCTGGGCTTGAGTGATCCTCCTCCCTCAGCCTCCCAAAGTGCTGGGATTACATGCAGGAACCACCAAACCTGGCCCTCCCAACCTAGACTCTAACTGTCCATGTTTTCTTCCTCCTGCTCTACTCCATGAAAGCTTACCCACCCTTCAGAGTTCTTCCACTTGATTTTCAAAGTGACAACTAACTGGCTGAATAAAACATTATTAATAAACTATGTTAATTTGTTAGTGAGATATTACTAGGAGGGATCTTGGCCAAACAGATTAACAACCTATGAGATTTTACAGCTAGAAAAATATTTTTTTCACATACTGTATCCAACTTACTTATATTCTGACAAAAATTATGTAAAGTAGATACTATTATCTCTTTTTCCGCAATTCAGAGATGAGGTAGCTAGGCCATGATCACACAAGTAAGTAGCAGAGGTGGAACTCGAACCCAGATATTGCATGTACTTTTCACTACATCTTGCTCCATAGCCAGACTTTACTAGTTAGTTCAAAAAAGTGTTGCCCTGAAGTTCATCTCTGAATAGTCAAAGATGTGGCCTTCCCTCACCCGTCTAGTCTACCCGAACCTACCCTCATTGCTCCCACAGTGCTGGGACTTGAGTCTCAGCTCCATTCCTGCTTAGCTATGGTGATCACAAGCACGTTTTTCCCCTCCTCATTGGGCTTTTGTTTTTTCATCTGTGAAATTAAAGCACTGACTGGGGTCATTTTTCAGTTTTAAGAGTCTAAAAAACTGATTGTTTTTATCTTCCATTTCATTCATTCAACAAGTATTCGTCAAGCACTTGCTTATGCCAAGCACTCTGCTAGGTACTGGGGACAGAGCAATAAACAAATCAGGCAAAGGTCTCTGCCCTCAGGGAGTTTACTTTCTTTTCTTTTTTTTTTTTTTTTGAGACACATTCTCGCTCTGTCACCCAGGCTGGTATGCAGTGGCGCAATCTCCGCTCACTGCAACCTCAGCCTCCCAGGTTCAAGTCATTCTCCTGCCTCACCCTCCTGAGTAGCTAGGATTACAGGCGTGAGCCACCACACCCAGCTAGGAGTTTACTTTCTTACTCGCTGGGAAAGGACCCTCGAAAGCATCTAGTCAAGTCCTTTTACAGAAAAGTGAGCTATGATGGGTAGTGACTTGCCCAGTCACAAAGCAAGAAGTGGCAGAGAAAGCATCCAGGAAGCTGGATGTTTTCATTCCGAGCTTGGGGTATTTTTCTTCATTGCCACACCTTGTATTGTGAATTATCCTAGAACATGGTTGATCTCAGCTTCCTAAATAGACTGTAGCCTCTGATAGGTGTTTATTCCCGAGATGTGCTTCACACTGTGCTGCTGCTGCTGCTGCTAGAGTATCTGACAAGAGAGCTCACTCTCAGAAACCACCATTTCAACATTTCTGAAGCAGAAACTCTCCAGCACACAGGAGTACAGTCAGAGTCTGACATGCACGGCCTGAGCCAGCTCACAAGCAGCCATGTTCTACAGGGTCTCCTCCTTTTCATGCCACCAGGGCTGGAGTCTATTTCCACTATCACACTGCATGTTTTTCAGTTCTGCTCACTACTTTTGTACTGCTTTCTTTTCTCCAGATCAGGACCTGAAGTAGCTGGCTGCCCATCCAGGTATTCTACTGGCACTTGCCCATGAAACTTTGACCACTCCTTGAATCTGGTTCCACAAAGTGAGGCAGCTGAGACTTAGGCTAAGTGACTTACTGAGGCAGCAGTCAGCACAGTGTGGGACCAGCCCCCATGCTGTTTCCCAAATGGAGGCACCTTCGTGCATACCTTGGGCATGATCTGTAACAGCTCAGAAAGCCTGGACACCAGCAGGGTAGCACCTATATGGGGAGCAGCCATCTGCACTGTCTGCATTCCATGAGCGTTCATTTCACTACCCTTCACCACAGTTATTTTTTAATTTTAAATTTTATTAAAGTTATACAGGCACATAGATTAAAATGGAAACTAGTTCTATAAAGTTTGTTAAGACAAAGAGCAGTCCTCAACCTCTATGTACCCACCCCAACCCCATTTCCTTTTCCCTAGAGGGACCACTTTCAACTTGTTTAATTCTTTTGGAATTTACTTATCTCTAAATAACATGTTTATAATACTACTTCCTGTTTTTTCCTTTAGGCGTTATCTGTTGACTTCCCACTATGGAAGATGAGGATTTAGCTCCTCCTCCTTCATTTGCCTCCTCTATACATATGCACCTCCCTACGTGCCCCCTTGCTCCCAATATAGTATAATTTTTCATAGATGATAGTGTTTTTTTGTTTTTGTTTTTTTGAGATGGAGTTTCACTCTTGTTGCCCAGGCTGGAGTGCAGTGGCGTGATTTCAGCTCACTGTAGCCTCCAACTCCCAGGTTTAAGCGATTCTCCTGCCTCAGCCTCCTGAGCAGCTGGGATTACAGGCATGCACCACCATGCCTGGCTAGATAGTGTTTGTTATGACAGTGTGAATGCCATTTGCAGCTAAGCCATAGAGTCAGCTATGATTGCTTTTCCTATCTAACACACTATTTTGTTTATTTTTTTCATGCACTTAGGTTTCTAAGGCCTTACCACTAGCCACTCTTACCACTTAAACTTTCCGAATTACCTAGATCTCCTCTCAATATATTCTTCTCAGAAAAGTCTCTTGGGAGCCCCTCCTACTCTGGGGGCCTGCTACAGCTGCTATCCCAGAACCTCTGTTTACCACTGTCCAAGGGATCCCCTTGCCTCTTTCTTGTGTTAGATTGCCTGTTTTCTGGATCCCATGTTTTCTCCTTTTGTGCTTTCTTCTCTCCTTTTGATGTCATATGTCCGCCAGGAGTTTCCTGGGAGTGCACAAGAGATAAAGTTTTCAAAATCTTGTGTGTCTCAAAATGTCTATCACTTGATTAATTGAGTGTAGAATTCTGGGTAAGAAGTCGTTTTGTCTCAGAACTTAGATACTTCAGCCCCATTGTCTTCTAGCTTCCAGCTGCTGTTGAGAAGGCCAAAGTCATTCTGATTCCTCACTCTTTGTGTGCGACCTTGCAGGATTTCTTTGTCCTTAGCATTAAGAAATTTTACAATGACATACCTATTGTCCTGGCCATTTTTGTATTTGTAGTCATTGTATTTGTAGCTTATTTTTGTATTTGTAGTCGAGACAGGGTTTCCCCATGTTGACCGGGCTCATCTTGAACTCCTGACTTCAAGTGATCTGCCCACCTTGGCCTCCCAAAGTGCTGAGATTACAGGCATGAGCCACTGTGCTTGGCCTAATCCACTATTTTTATTTAGTTTCTCTATATATACTAGTTATGTAATGATTTGTACCTTATATTTGTATTAAACACTTTAAGCTTTCATCATGGGTTTCTATCAGTTAACATATTTGATCCTCACCGCCTAGACAGTCTCCCTCTGTCACCCAGGCTGTAGTGCAGTGATCCACATATAATATATGTGGATCAGACTTTGCAGTCATCTAGTTCAGCCCCATCAAATCACAGAGAGAAAACCCAATTCCCAGAAAGGTGAAGTATCATGCTGGAAAACACTCGTTTCTGCCAGAACTTAGCAGAGACATGTGAGACATTTATTTGGCAGGCACATAATACTGTAGTTTTGTTTTTGTCACTCTTTTAAAAAAAATTGTTATTGCTAGATGTGGTTACATGATCCTGTAGTCCCAGCTTCTTGTGAAAGTGAGGCAGGAAGATTGCTGGAGTCTAGGAGTTCAAGGCTGGAGTGCACTGTGAATGGCCACTACACTTCAGCCTGGGCAATATAGCGAGACTCTGTCTTTTTTTTTTTTTTTAAAGTGTTACAGGCCAGGTACAGTGGCTCACACCTGTAATTCCAGCATTTTGGGAGGTGGAGATGGGCGGATCACTTGAGATCAGGAGTTTGAGACCACCTGGCCAACATGGTGAAACCCTGTCTCTACTAAAGATACAAAAAAATAGCTGGGCATGGTGGCACATGCCTGTAGTCCCAGCTACTTGGGAGGCTGAGGCAGGAGAGTCACTTGAACCTGGGAGGCAGAGGTTGCAGCGAGCCAAGATCGTGCCATTGCACTCCAGCCTGGACAACAGAGGGAGACTCTGTCTAAAAAAAAAAAAAAAAAAAAGTGTTATTGAGACATAACTGACAATAAACTGCACATATGTACAGTGTATGACTTGATAAGTTTTGACATACATATACACTCCTGCAATCATCATCATAAGATGTCTATCACCTCAAAGTTCCCTCATACCCCTTTGTAATTCCACCCTCCTGTCTTCTCCCAACCTGGCCCAGTCAACCACTGATTACTTTCTGTTACTATAGATTAGTTTTCATTTCCTAGATATAAATAGAATCATGCAGAATAATCTTTTTTTCTGTCTGGCTTTGTTACATGTAGTCATGTAGTCTTCTGTTGTTGTTGTTTTGTTTTTGTTTTTTAAAGAGGGTCTTGCTCTGCCACCCAGGCTGGAGTGCAGTGGCACAATCATGGCTTAATATAACCTTGAACTCCTGAGCTCAAGCAATCTTTCTGCCTTAGCCTCCCAAGTAGCTAGGACCACAGTTTTGGCCACTATGCCTGGCTAATTTTTTAAAAAATTCTGGCCGGGCATGGTGGCTCACGCCTGTAATCTCTGCACTTTGGGAACCTAAAGTGGGCAGATCACGAGGTCAGGAGTTGAAGACCAGCCTGACCAACGTGGTGAAACCCCGTTTCTACTAAAAATACAAAAATTAGCCAGGCATAGTGGCATGCGCCTGTAATCCCAGGTACTCAGGAGGCCGAGGCAGGAGTATCACTTGAACCCGGGAGGTGAAGGTTGCAGTGAGCCGAGATCACACCACTGCATTCCAGCCTAGGTCACAGAGTGAGACTGTCTCAAAAAAAAAAAAAAAAAAAAAAAAAAAAAAAAAAAAAAAAATTCTTTGTAGAGACAGTGTCATGCTATGTTGCTGAGGCTTGACTCGAACTCCTGGTCTTAAAAGATCCTCCTGCCTCAGCCTTCTGAAGGGCTGGGATTACAGGTATGAGCCACTGTACCTGGCCTACATGTAACTTTGATGGGTACTTTGGAGATCATACCTGACTGTTCAGGTGGAAAGCCTTCACCAGCTCCGCATCCCTCTACATCCTTTCTCTTCCACACACTGCCCATCTTCCCTTTTCTAGTTTCAGACAGTGTTCTAGTCTTCTCTTCATATGAGCCTGCTCCCAGGAAAGGACCAATATATTCCATTCACACTGAGGTCACTGATATGACTGATAAGTCTTTTGTAAAAGACAAAAGACAAAAACCCACATTTGGCTTGTACCAAAGAAATAAAGGGGCCGGGCGCGGTGGCTCAAGCCTGTAATCCCAGCACTTTGGCCGAGGTGGGTGGATCACGAGGTCAAGAGATCGAGACCATCCTGGTCAATATGGTGAAACCCCGTCTCTACTAAAAATACAAAAAATTAGCTGGGCACGGTGGTGCGTGCCTGTAATCCCAGCTACTCAGGAGGCTGAGGCAGGAGAATTGCCTGAACCCAGGAGGCGGAGGTTGCGGTGAGCCGAGATTGTGCCATTGCACTCCAGCCTGGGTAACGAGAGCGAAACTCTGTCTCAAAAAGAAAGAAAGAAAGAAAGGTCTAATGATGGATTTCTAAGCATGAGTAGATAAATTTGGGAGAGATTTTTTGATAAGGGCTTCCCTGAACTTCTAGAAGTACATCTTATATTATGGAGTCCTCACGTAGACTGACTCTGCTGCAGATAGGCACAATGAATTGAAATCACCTCTGGTCCCATTCAGAATTTCAGTTTCCTGAAATGTCAGCTATTTGAGAGCTAAGAAAAGAACTAATGTCTTGCCGGCCTTCCTTCCTTTTGGTCTATTTGGCAGAGAAAACAATCCTGTATAGATAAAGGGTCACTCAGGAGGGCAGGGCCTCCCGTGTTTAGTCCTAATGTCCTTGGTCCGGGTGAGAGGAGGACCATCGGAGGGAGCCCTGGGAAGCTAGACTGAGGTCCAAGCTGGCAGAGACCCAAGGATCACAGGCAGGAGAGCCTGGATGACTTGACTGTCCTACTTTTCTTCTTACTCATTTTTACATTTATTCTTCTTAACAGCTTTGTAAAGCAGGAGAATGGAAAATACTTCTCTCTTTTAAAAATGAGGAAAGAGAGGTAGTGTAACCTGTGTAATTCAAAGCCTTCCTTAGCCCTAGCTCTGTCTGTGGAGATCCCAGGCCACCTGTCTGCTGATGTCAGGGAACATGGTAGTGTGAAACGTCTGGGCTGCGGCACAGGAGTCAGGGCAAGAAAGTTAGGGAAGGGAGTAGAGTCCTCGAGCCCTCAACCATTGTTCCTCCCTCAACTGCCCTATGTGACTGCCCCCAGGTTTGTCATTCCTCTCCAGGGGCCTATTTGAAAATGCATAAGCCTAGGAGGGGAGGGCAAATGGAGTGGTCCCCAGTAATCTGTGGGAAGGGAACCATCAGACATTTTCCTTATGAACAGGAGAACCTGCTTAGGACAAAGCTGCTGGTTAAAGGGGAAGACACAAAGGCAGTCCTTTTGGCCCAGTTTAGCATTTGTTGAATACGGACTCTCTGCCCAAATGGGGCCAGGCATACTTCCCAACCTCATGGTCCTTGCAGGTCTTTCTTTTTTTTTTTTTTTTTTTTTGAGATGAGTCTCACTTTGTCACCTAGGCTGAATGCAGTGGTGTGATCTCAGCTCACTGCAGCTTTTGCCTTCCAGGTTCAAGCAATTCTCCTGCTTCAGCCTCCCGAGTAGCCACAATTATAAACATGTGCCACATACCTGGCTAATTTTTGTATTTTTAGTAGAGATGGAATTTCTCCATGTTGGCCAGGCTGGCCTCAAACTCCTGGCCTCAAATGATCCACCCAGCTCAGCCTCCCAAAGTTCTGGGATTACAGGCGTGAACCACCATGCCTGGCCCCTTGCAGGTCTTGAATAGCGGGAAACTGAATAGTGGTTGGTGGAGAGGGAGGAGGTTGTACAGAACCCCTTCATCAGTAACCCAAGAAACATGTAGTGAAGGCTAACCCGGGGTAAAGAGCACAGGAAAGAGATTTTAAAGACAAACTTGGCCAACTTTAGTAATTTGTTAAGGCTAGCTGGTCATGCCTCCAGGGACCCCAGGCTGCCTGCTGGTCCTCCTGTGCCAAGGAACTCACACTCCTGTGGCACAAAACCTCCAAGCAGGTGGCAGGAAAAGGGAGTAGAGCTTTCAGAGTCCTGCTTTTTGTTTAAGGACAACATCCCCACTCCATCACCATGCTTTATTATCTTCAATGGCAAATTCTCAGAATTAAATTTATTTACAGATCAGACATCCCATGATTCTTTTAGCAAGAGGGCAGGCATTTCTATATCCTCAAAATAATAAAAAGGTTAGCATTTCTATGTATTTAACATAATTCTAGTTTGTTATCCTTTATTTCATTTTGATACTATTAATGAGCTTATGCAGTAGCCAGGCACAAATTATTGGCAGCTAACAGATAAGGAAACTGAGGCACAAGACAGTTTGACTTACTCAAAGTCACACAGAGATATAGTAGTGAAACCAGATCTTAACACTTCAAAGCCAGATCTTAACACTTCACAGGCTAGAAGGGGTTGTAGAAGCTGGGACCACAGCTGTCCAGGGATGTTTGAGGGACAGAGTGGCCTAGGCTGGGAGTTAGGATTTGTTCTGTATTTTATGATCTTCTGAGATTATCTGTGGCCTTGCATGGTGCAGCAGGTATGAAGACCAGGGTTCTGGTTCCACTTCTGCCACTCATCTGCCATGTGATCTTAGCATGACTCAACTTTTTTTGGTCTTGGTTTTCTAATCTTTAACATCAGAATTTAAAGGATTCTGGGATGTTTTCAGAGGAAGGGACATTTAAATTATATCATTAAAATTTATTGGGCTAACAGTGAGAGGAAGGACAATAACCATGAGCACTGGCAAAAAGGTGGAAATTCAAGGTCTGGTCTGGAAACAGCTAGAGAAATGTAACTTGGAATATAGAACAGGTGTTGATATATTTAGTTAATTTATTTTGTCTGCTGTATGATAGTTCATTGAAGTAGTAAACCACAGTTCATATATCCATTCTACCTCCAAAACATACTAAGAAATACTAAAAATGTTGCTTTGACATTTTTATTATTACAGTGACACAATGAACATCCATGTGCATTTTTTTTTTTTTTTTGAGACAGAGTATGGCTCTGTCACCAGGCTGGAGTGCAGTGGCATGATCTCAGCTCACTGCAACCTTCACCTCTCGGGTTCAAGCCTTTCTCCTGCCTCAGCCTCCTGAGTAGCTGAGACTACAGGTGCGTGCTACCATGTCCAGATAATTTTTTGTATTTTTAGTAGAGACGGGGTTTCAGCATCTTGGCCAGTCTGGTCTTGAATTCCTGACGTCATGATCCACCTGCCTTGGCCTCCCAAAGTGCTGGGATTACAGGTGTGAGCCACGGTGCCCAGTCCATGTACATAGTTTTTAAAGGAATGTGTGTGTGACTTGAAGATTGAGACTTAGAAATGGAAAATGCTAGGTTATAGGCTGTTCACATCTTCAACTCTACTAGGTATTATGTATTTCTGTTCCCTACCAAGACTTTTAAATTGTTGCTAGTTGGCTGACTGTGAATATCTGTAAAATATATTTTAATTTTAATTTTCCTAATTACTAGTGAGATCAAATTTATTTTCATGTATTTGTTGATCGTTTAGGTTTTTTCTTCTAAAGTGATACATCTTTTTTTATTTTCATAGGAGTTCTATATTACAGACACCAATCCTTTATTGATTATATCCATTGCAGACATCTTCTTCTAGTCTGTGGCTTGTCTTTGTACTTTACTTTTTCATGGAAAAAAAAGTTGTTTTTTTATTTTTATTTTTCATTATTTTATTTTATTATTTATTTTTTGAGACGGAGTTTCACTCTTGTTACCCAGGCTGGAGTGCAATGGCGGGCGCAATCTCGGCTCACTACAACCTCCGCCTCCTGGGTTCAGGCAATTCTCCTGCTTCAGCCTCCTGAGTAGCTGGGATTACAGGCACGCACCACCGTGCCCAGCTAATGTTTTGTATTTTTAGTAGAGACGGGGTTTCACCATGTTGGCCAGGATGGTCTCGATCTCTTGACCTCGTGATCCACCCACCTCGGCCTCCCAAAGTGCTGGGATTACAGGTGTGAGCGAGCCACCGCGCCCGGCGGAAAAAAAAGTTTTAAAAAATTTTTATTAGTTAATTTAGCATCATATTCTTTTATGGCTTTGCTTTTGTGTTTTAAGAAATCTGTCTTTGTCCAGAGGTCATAAAGACATTTTCATATATTTGCTGTTTTTTTTTTATATTTGCTTTTTAAATTGTTAAAAGAATCTGTGTTTCTTTCACCTTTGTCTTCAATTTTACCTTTCCATGTTTCAGAACCCCATTGTTTCAGAACCACTTAATGAACCTTCCATACTTTTTCCATGGTTTGTAATGTGACCTCTACCACATATCACATTTCCATACAAAGACAGGTTTGCTTCTAACTTTTGTATCTCATTTACTTCATTTGTTTGCCTGTTCCTGTACCATACTATTGTTTCTGTTAGGACAACTCTTCACTTCTTTAAAAGGAAGAAAATTATTGTGGTTCTTCCTGGCCTTTTTTCTTTTCAAATGATTTTTAGGATCCAAAATAAAATTTTATGAAAAAAAATCTATTGGAAAATTTAAAGGATTACACTTGATTTCCAGATGGATTGGGGATAATTGCCAGTTTTATAGTATTGACTCTTCCCATCCAGGAACACAGCACATCTCCTCACCTGAGTCTTCTTTTTGTTCATATTTATTGGATTTATTTCTAGGTACCTTCTGGTTTTTGTTACTATTATTATAAATGATATATTTTAAATTACTTATAATAGTTTTTGCTGCCCTATAAGAATGCTGTTTTTTTAATATTGATTTTATATCCAACAGCCTTGATAAACTCTAGTTCCAATAATACTCCAAATAAACATTTTGAATTTTTCTATATAGACAGTTAATTCAGCTGCAGATAATGTCACTTTGTTTCTTTTCTTTTTCATGTATTATTGTGATCTCTAGGAACTTTAGTACTGTATTGAATAGAATAATGGGCCTGGTCTTGACCAGAAAGAGACAGCTTCACATAATTCACCATTGACTATGGTATGTTCAGTGAGATGTTGAAAAATAACCTTTATTGAGTTAAGAAAATGATTTTATATTTCTAGTTTTTAAAGTGTTTTTTCTATAATTAGGTGTTGACTTCTTTAAAATCAAATGAATTTTCTGCATCTGTTGAGATTCTCCTGTAGTGTTCTTTAACTTATTAATATGAGTGGCATTGAATGATTATCTAATGTGAAACCATCCTTGCATTCCTGGGATAAACCCTACTGGATAATGATTTATATATATTTTTAGTTCATTGCTAGATATGGCTTGCTAATCTTGAGTATTTTATATCTATGTTCATGAATAAAACTAGCCTCTAATTTTCTTTTCTCATACTGTCCTTATAGTGTATACAAATATAAATATACAATTTTAAAATAAGAATTAGAGTCATTAGAATTAGAAGGGAATTTATAGAGCATCTAGTCTGATCTCATCATCTTGTAGTGGAAGAAACTGGAACTCAGAGAAAGGAAATAGCCTTTCTAAAATCATACAAAATTAGAAACAGAGTTGGAACTAAAGTGCTTGGCAGAGCACTTAACATTTCAAATTACTTTCCCATTCATGATCTCATTTTATCTCCACAACAGCCCTGCAGGGAGTGTAATGCTTATTGTCCCCATTTTATAGATGGGCTAACTGAGATCCAGTCACTGAGGTCATGACTTATGTGGCCCAGCAGAGCTGGGTCCTAGACTTCTCCAAAATTTCTTTTGTTCTGTGCCAAACCCCACTGACAGGTCCACTTATTCACCTGAAATGGAGGGACCCACTGAGCTATATATCCAAAACAATTATTTTGTAGGAGTCCAGCAATATTTTCACAGGCATGTCAAATGGATGCTCCATTTGCAGATAACCCTCAATGGGCAGAGATGAGGGCTTTATGGTCCTTAAGGGTCCTTGGTGGCCAAGACATTGTTGAGGCCAAGATAAACCATTGGTCTTGGTACATAGAAGACCAAGATCCTTAAATGCAGTCTTTCTAAATGGAGTCAGAGTGTAAAGCCTTAAGATCCTGTCCTCAACATTTCCAAAGAAAGGGGCTCCAGTCTCTCTTTACCTCTCCCCCACCCTCTGGCCACCACCCTTCTTCCTCCATATCTCTCAGCAAGCTGCTTCCTGCACCGGCGCCCTTGTTTTGCTTGTGCTATTTGTGTCTGCTTCTAACAGCTGGCCCCAGCCTGGCATCCCCTAGCTCTGAGGATTATCCAATTATCCCATTAGCCCAGCATGTCCTTCCTTCCTCCAGAGCTATTAGCTCCCCATCTCCCTCTCGCTCTCTGTCTCCCTGGGCTTGTCCATAGCCTGCCTTGCTCCTTCCCTAGCTAGGCCTAGAGCTGAGTCAGCCCACAGTCAAATAGATGAAAACACCAGAGCTGGAAGCGATATGTATCCATCCATCTGCTTCATCATTTTTCAGGGAAGGAAACCCAAAGTCACATGACCAGTTAATAGCAGCAGAGAACTGAAACCCAGGTCTCTTGACCTGGTCAGTGTGCCTTACCAAGTGCTCGTTATGCTTCACTCTAGGATGGAGGAGATACTGTCTCCACTCCACTCTCTGGGATTAGAATTTATAGTCTAAGTAGGAAAATAGAACACACACTGGTGAAAACCAGCACATTACTCAGGTGTTACCTCATAACTTAGCAGCAGAAGAGATGTTATCAGAAGCAGGTAATAAACTCCTGGTGCGTGGGACAGGCGTGCATCTAAAGGTGCTCAGGAGGGGGAAAAGAGGATTTCAGCAAAGTCCCCCTCCATCTTCAAGGAGGAGACAGCTCTTCAGGTGGTCCCTGAAGCATGGGAAGTGTCTAAAGTAGGGGAGATTCAGAGTGACAGCATCCCAGGCGAAGAGGCCTGCCTGAAAGACAAAGGCAAGGAGTGGGGTAAGAGAACAGTGGACAGTTCAGTTTGGCACAGTGAGGGGCAGGGTAGTGGGTAGGAGAGTGAGTGGTCAGAGACAGGCTGGAAACCAAAGCTGTGTCCTTGAATACCCATAGAAAGAAGGTGTACTTGATATTTAGGTCCACTAAATGTTTTAGAGCAAGGGAGGGACATGGCTGATGCTGTGCTTTGGGGATATTACTCTGACTGCTTGGACTGAATAGATTGTGGTAAAAGAGATCAACAAAGAGTTCTGTTTGGAGTGTATCCAGGTTGGTAGAGATGATAGGGCCTCTGCCAAGACCATTACTTTAGAGGGGCTACTGAGGGGTGGAGTGGAACAGATTCCAAAGATGTTCAGAAAGAATGAACAGAATGTGGTAGATTAGATTTGGGAAGATAAGGAAAGGAGAAGAGCTCCCACTAATAGGATTAGGGAAGTAAGGAGGGGCCACAGGAAGTATGGGGTAGGATGGAGGAAGCGGGTGAGGGCCCTCCCCTGCTTCGTCCTCTGGCATGCCTTGGGTGAGAGCATTTTGTAAAGTTGGCAGAGTTTGCTTAACTCGACTGCAGGAGGCCTTCTCTACCCTGTGTCTCAGCCCCCCAGGCTTCTCTGCCGGATGTCCACCTGTTGACCCAATAAATCATCATGGTACCCTCCTCAGACAGCAAATGTACTTCACATTTGCTCTGAAGTGTACTTGGATAACACTGCTGTCATCTAAGGAGGAATTTTAGGCCTTGGAGTATATTCTGTTAACACAGGACTCTGGGCCTCTGATGTTTTTCAATCCATGCCAGGTCCCACCTATATAAATAGATTTTGATTCAGGTAGTGACTTTTTTTGTTTGAGAGCAGCCTCGCTCTGTCGCCCAGGCTGGAGTGCAGTGGTGTGATCTTGGCTCACTGCAACCTCCGCCTCCTGGGTTAAGCGATTCTCTTGCCTCAGCCTCCTGAGTAGCTGGGATTACAGGCACGCGCCACCACACTCAGCTAATTTTTGTATTTTTGGTAGAGACGGGGTTTCACCATGTTGGTCAGGCTGGTCTCAAACTCCTGACCTCAGGTGATCTATCTGTCTCAGCCTGCCAGAGTGCTGGGATTAAGGCATGAGCCACCCCGCCCAGCAGGTGACGTTTTATTTGTTATTTTATTTTTTTTGAGATGGAGTTTTGCTCTTGTCCAGGCTGGAGTGCAGTGGCTCGATCTCGGCTCACTGCAAGCTCCGCCTCCCGGGTTCAAGCGATTCTCCTTCCTCAGCCTCCTGAGGAGCTGATTACAGGCATGCGCCACCACACCTGGCTAATTTTGAATTTTTTGTAGAGATAGGGTTTCTCCATGTTGGTCAGGCTGGTCTCAAACTCTCGACCTCAGGTGATCCACCCGCCTAGGCCTTCCAAAGTGCTGGGATTATAGACATGAGTCACCGTGCCCGGCCAACTTTTTAATGTGTGCGTTGTCATCCCCTCCTCCTAATTCTCTGTGTTATGCCACATACCTGCTTTGGGCTTCCATGAACTGACCTTAAGACAATTCTGGCCACAAAAGATGAGCCATCTTCACTAGCCTTGTGCCCTTAAAAAACAGAGGAGTCGGCTGGACGCGGTGGCTCACGCCTGTAATCCTAGCACTTTTGGAGGCCGAGATGGGTGGATCACCTGAGGTCAGGAGTTCAAGACCAGCCTGGCCATCACGGAGAAACCCCATCTTTAAAAAAAAAACAAAAACAGAGGAGTCTCCTCAAGGATAAGGGCGTCCAAGCCTCTTATAGGCCAGCAAGTGCCTGAATGTCCTTACATAACTGTCCTTGGATCACTGAAGACCCAGCCATGAGTCTCAAATTGTTGCATCTTGGTCTTTAACATGAACTAGTTATTCTGCCAGAGCTTCTGTGAGCCCAGTTGTGCCTTTTGGAATAGCACATGGCAAGCTGTTTCCATTGTCTGGTCTGTTCACCATGGCTCTCCCTAAGTCTTCTTCAACCTCACATCCTCCAACTATTTTCAGTTTCTGGACTCTCCCTGTCTTGATCCCTTCCTTTGGCTACTTGTTAATTCATTGAGTGTCATTGGGAGGTTACCATTTTGCAGGCACAAAATGACAAACGGCTCATTTCAGTTTGTCCGTGAGCAGGTGTGGTGTTGAGAAATGAGCATGTCTCCTGCCTTGAGTGGGGACCTGGTGAGTCCCTGAAGCCTGGGACTCACTTCCTAGTAACTAGGATGTCAACACAGCCTGAGGCTGCAGTTGCTTCTTTCCCAGCCTGTCCCACGGTGTTAGCCAGTGCTGAACCTAGTAACTGAAGTGTCCATGTTGTTTTGACCTGAACTGATAGTAGGCTGGGTCTCTCTCTCTTCCCACTCCTCCCTGCATGGCGTGATCTCGGCTCACTGCAACCTCTACCTCCCAAATTCAAGTGATATCTTGCCTCAGACTCCTGAGTAGTGAGGACTACAGGCGTGCGCCACCACGCCTGGCTAGTTTTGTATTTTTAGTAGAAGCGGGTTTTCACCATGTTGGCCAGGCTGGTCTCAAACTCCTGACCACAAGTAATCTGCCCACCTCTACCTCCCAAAGTGCTGGGATTACAGGAGTGAGCCACTGCACCCGGTCTAAGCAGGACTTTATACCGATCCTTGCTCAGTTTTGTCTGTCTAGCCCTCTGAGGTCATTTTGAATCCTGACTCTGTCAGCCCAGACATTTACTGTGTCCCTTCTCTGTTCGCCTCTTAGATAAGCCTAAATTTTCCTAGTTTCTAGACTTTCATAAACAGATGGGACAGCATAAAGTTGAAGAAAGTAAATGATCCATAATCAATGACCCTTTCCTCAGTCGTCTGCCTTTCCACACCCACCTTCTGGCACCCCGAGATCAGGGGCTTCCAGGCACCTAGCTTGAACTCACACCCACCACATTCCTCCCTCTGGCAATGGCTGGACAATGTCACTGAGCAGAATATAAAAAGTGGTCAGTAGCTCTCTCCCCCACCACCCTGTCTTCCTTCACTTCCAGCCTCCATTCCACTCTCTGATACCAAGAACACTATAGCTATTGATTGGTTACCCTCTTTTCTCTCTGAACCGAGAATGGATTTATTATTTCAGCAATAATGATCATCATCGCCAGGCACAGTGGCTCATGCCTGTAATCCCAGCATATTGGGAGGCTGAGGCAGGTGGATCATGAGGTCAGGAGTTTGAGACCAACTTGGCCAATATGGCGAAACCCCGTCTCTACTAAAAATACAAAAATTAGCTGGGCATGTTGGCATGCACCTGTAGTACCAGCTACTTGGGGGGCTGAGGCAGGAAAATTGCTTGAACCTGGGAGGCGGAGGTTGCAGTGAGCCAAGATTGCGCCACTTACTCCAGCCTGAGTGACACAGCAAGACTCCATCTCAAAAAAATAAAAATAATGATCATGATGATCCTGGGCATTTGTGTTCCATATACCTTCCAAAGCCCTGCCACATCTATTTATGTATTTATTTTTTAAGATGGTGGTTCGCTCCTGTTGCCCAGGCTGGAGTGCAGTGGCGCGATCTCCGCTTACTGCAACCGCCACCTCCCAGGCTCAAGCGATTCTCCTGCCTCAGCCTCCCAAGTAGCTGGGATTACAGGCACCTGCCACCATGCCTGGCTAATTTTTTTGGTATTTTTAGTAGAGACAGGGTTTCACCATGTTGGCCAGGCTGTTCTTGAACTGACCTCAGGTGATCCACCTGCCTCAGCCTCCCAAAGTGCTGGGATTACAGGTGTGAGCCACGGTGCCTGGCCCACATTTATTAATTCATTTTATCTAAAAGTAGGCGTGGCAGCTCAGACAGTGACTTGTCCTGTCAAAGAAGTCAATGGCAAAGCCAGGGATTGAAACTGGGGCTTTCAGCAGTCGGTGGAGTAGGGTGGTGGTTGGAAGGAGCGAGTGGTGGGATTATTTGGCATCTCTGAACTAGGCAGCAGAGAGAATCGAGCTGAAACCCCAAGAGATACCCTGGGGATAACTGCAGGATGCCTCGCCAGATGCCTCCAGTTCCCCTAAAAGTTCTGGAACTGAGAGAACAATTGTGACATTGGACTGGGACTAAGTTATCCTAGGAGAAAACTTGATAATTTCCATAAGTATCATCTATCTTTAACAATTCCAGAAATCTCTGAATATAAACCAGGCTCTATCCTCCTCACTCCCCTTTCCAACCTAACTAGAAAATGTGGGTGGGTTGAGAAAGAACAGAAAAGAAAGATCAAAACTGTGACAACCTTCTGACAACATTTTAACTTGAAAATTGCCTCCAAATGGATGGCATAATTCAGTGTAGGCAGATGAAAATCAGGTGCAGATTTGCGCAGCCCCTCATTGTTCTTATTTCCTGACCAACACCTTGGAGAGGTGGGGCCCTGGAGCTGATGGGGGGCCTTTGAAAGGCCAGCTTGGCGTGGTCCCCTCTGTGAAGCCCATCGTGGCTCCCCACTGGGGTGTGGCTTTCCCCTCTGCTGAGAGCTTGTGTCTCTTTCACAGGCTTATTCCTTCCATTGGGTTTATTCTCAGTTGTGGGCTCCCTGTGCCCTGCCCCCAGCTCAGTGTGCATCAGCAAGGGCTCATTAAGTGGTTGGGAGAGGAACAGAGAGCCAGGAGATAGGGCTCAGGTCCAACCAGCACTATCTGAGGGCTTAGCTTGTCATTAGGTGACAGTCCAGATGGCTGATTTGACAGTCACTCCCCTCCTCCCCAAAACAGAAACACTTCCTTGGACAAGGCAAAGAAGCATGGATGGCTCCATGCAAAGCCTTCCCCACCTCCCTCAGAGGACCCTGGGTTGGCTGCACCCTTCACCTGCCCAGCCTCATGCTGACTCCCTGGCCTAGCCTCTCTCCTAGGCCTGCCCCCATCCAAGCCTGACTAGTGGGAAGCAGAGGGACTTGTCAGGAAGCTCTGCTCATCTGCTCTCTCTCCTCTGGAAACAGAAAGGGTTGAACCAGAGTCTCACAAGGTTTTTCTTGTAGCTAGGTTCTGTGTGTCCATCCCCCCTCTTTTGAGGTTGTGTGAGTCATCTGACATTCTTCTGCCCCCTCCCTCGGCTTTGCAGCCTGACAGGGGCTGTCCTAACAATGACAGTGACTGCTAATGATGAGTGACAGCAGCAATGAGGGGCACCTTTGGAGGGAGGGGGGATGGGTATGGGGAGGAGGAGAAGGTGCGAATCTTACACACAGAGCAGTAAGAGTCAGGGAGGGAACCACTTGCCTCACAGCACATCTGGGTCTTCCTAAGTTCTGTCCCCTCTAAAGCAGCTTCTCCCATCAGCAGAGGGGCATTGCCCAGCATGCTCAGAAAACACTTGTCCGGCACCGGAGCTCAGGGGACAGTGTCCAGCTGCAGCAAGAGCCTGTAGCAGCAGCCATGCAGGGGAGTGGCATAACATCGCAGGACGGGGGAGCGGCATCCCAGGCACAAAGTGCTGGCCTCACCCCCCTTCCCTGCGGCCCCAGGAGCAGGGGCAGCTGCGCTGAGCAGTTGGACTGCCCTGGGTTCTTGTTTCCCCACAACAGTTCAAAAGGCCAGTTTCCCACTTCTGGGATACCAAGTCCCAGAAGATGCAGGGGCATCAGCAGCTCATTGCTTGTCACTACCCAGGTGACCCCTCTTCCCTGCCTTGCTGTGGTTTGCTGTCCCTGGTCAGCACACAGAACTGTGGCTCTACCCAGCTCCCTGAGCCCCTGTGTGATGCCTCCCAGAGGATAGGGGCTTAATCCAGCCAGATTAAGGTAGGGTTTCAGGAGGGGTGGTTAGAGGAGGGTGAAAGGGAGCTCTCTGGAGGGCTTGTCTCTACTGAGGGTCAATGAGGAGCCAAGACCCAGCCTAAGCCAGACCCCTGCTCTCAGGCCTCCCTGTGGCCTGGCCACATCTGCTGTAGAGAGGGGCTGGGGCTATCAAGAACATGGATCTGCGATGGGACCCTCATACGAGGGACAGGCCTGAATGAAGCACGCCATCCACCCCCAGCCATTTGGGAAGAGCAGGGAGAGGGTAGAGAGGGGCCCTTTGACAGAGCTTAGGGTGTGGACCAGGGGGGCAGTGTCTGCACCCCATGGTGCTGCGCTGTTGCTCATGCCCTTCACCAGTCTTCACATCTCCCTCATGCTGCTGCTGTGGGCACTTGTTCCTGCTGAGGTGGACTCTGCACACTAGCATGCTTGTGTGTGCACACATGTATTCTCTTATGGTCAGAGGAATGATGCATGCATGTGTTCATGTCTGTGCACATGTGCTTACCCTCAGGCCTGCTGACGGTGGGAATCCACATGGGGTGGGTATGGACGTGGGACCATAGGCTTCTGAGGACATGAGGAGGCCTGGGCTCTACCACTGGGCAGGAGCTGGCCCTGGGAGGACTAGGGCCTATTTGTACCTAGAAGCCTTTCCTGAGCTCCTGCCCCTGTCCTCTCAGCCTCAAAGCCTATACACCTCCAGCTCAGCACTCAAAATCTGGTTCCCAAGGTCTCAGAAAAGGCTGGAGAGATGAAGTTTCATTCTTCCATAGCTTTGTAGTTCTCCTTCAGGCCTCTTCCTACCAATTGCTCATAAGGACTGGCACCTTCTGTGCTCTTGATCTCCTCAGGCATACCCCGGCCACTGTTCCACTCTCAGCCCACAGACAGTGTAGAGCCTAGGAGGGAGGAAGCTGGTGTGGACGGGGTGGACTCCGTGCGTTTCTATCAATGGCACCTTATAGGTTGTCCTGGCTGTCCATTAAGAACCCCTTGGGGAATTACTTGATCTGCCCTGGCCAATTAATCCAGTGTCTCTGGGGCAAGGGGCTCAGGCTTTGGTGCTGATCAAAGCTTCCTAGGTATTTCTCCTGTGCAGCCAGTGTAGAGGACCTCTGATATAACAGTGAGATAGCTAAAACAATCCTGTGTTGGTTTTGGGATAGTTTTGCAAGCATCCGTATACTAAAAGTGTAAAGAAGTGCAATGGAAATAGCTGGCTGCTGTGACTCACGCCTGTAATCCCAGCACTTTGGGAGGCTGAGATGGGCAGATCATGAGGTCAAGAGTTCGAGACCAGCCTAGCCAACATGGTGAAACCTGGTATCTACTGAAAACACAAAAAATTAGCCAGGCAGTCCCAGCTACTCGGGAGGCTGAGGCAGGAGAATCACTTGAACCTGGGAGGCGGAGGTTGCGGTGAGTCGAGATCACGCCATTGCACTTCAGCCTGGGTGACAGTGTGAGACTCTGTCTCAAGAAAAAGAAAAGTGCAATCGAAAGAAACTAAATTCAGGAAAGTGGTTGTTTCCAGGCCTAGGAGTCAGGGTGATGATGGGCAGGGGCCAGACGCATCATCTGTAGTTATAATGTTTCATTTCTTAAGTAGAGCAGTGGGAACATGATGTTGTTTTATACTTTTTGGTTTGGTTCAAATAGTTTATAAGTTAATGGGAAAAAAAGTACAGGGATTTTGCAGTCAGACAGACCTGGGTTTTAGGCTCACTTCTGCCACTTACTAGCTGTGTGACCTGGAGCAAGCATGTAACCTCTATGGGCTTGTTCATCATCTGTAAAACAGGGCTCCCAGGGCTGTGTGAGGATCACCCTTGAAGTTCTCACACTCCTTCTGGGTGTCCCAGAGTGAGTGAGACCAAACCGGGACAATCAGCTCCCTGCCAACCTCAGACAGGGGCAGGTGATAACTGCCTTCTGGGCCTCAGACTTCACCATCACAGAAAGATGGCACCACCTCCTCAGGCAGGAGGCCCCTGAGGCCGGGGTCAGAGCAAAAACACCCCTTCCTCCTCGTTTCTTCTGTTGGGAATAGGAGGGGGGATTCTAGGGGAAGGAAGTATAGCCCCTGGCCAGATCTGTTTCCATATACTTCTGTGGCCTCTGCTGGGGGGTGGAGCAGGGCAGGGGTGGTGGGTCACAGTTCTGAGGTGACATATGAAGAGATCTTCCCTTAAAGATGTTAGGAGGGTAATGAGGGAGGGAGTTGCTGGGGAAAGCCCCTTCTCCACAGCCCCTGTGGGCCCTCATAGAAATGCAGGTTGGATTGTGGTGCAGACAGGCCACCTGTCTCCTCGAGGACAGGAGCCTGGGGAGGCCCCCTGGGGCAGGCAGGTATCTGCATATACACACACACTCTCTCACACATACACAACACATGCCTCTCTCTGTGCACAGGTCTCGATATGGAGTAGGAAATGAACTCAGACACCATTCTCATTGGACAAGCTTAAAACACGACGTGGCTCATTTTTATTTTATCTCAGGAAAAAACATTCCCTTTAGAAGAAAAGGCAGTTAGACAAGGCCTCTCGCCAGGCAGCTCCGCGCTGCTTAGGCACGTGCCAGTGGCCTGCCAGCCCTGACCTCTCCCCTGGGGCCTGAGCCCATGCTCTGGCACTGCTCTGTTTTAACTCCCTGTCCTTGATCCCAGCATTGTCACTCTGAGAGATGGCCTTGGGACTGAGAAGTGGATGGCAGCTCATGACAGCGGGAGAGGACTGCCTGACTCCCCAGGCAGAGGCTCTGGTGCCAGGTTAGCAGCAGGACCGACAGCAGACCCAGCAGCCAGGGAGGAAAAGGTAATAAAATTAAAAGGGTTTCCTCACATTTACATTTTTCCTGGAAAAAACAGTCAAATGTCACCTCTGGGCCCAGCAGCTCCTGAACACTTTGAGAGTCTAGGGAGAGTGGTGGGTTGGTGGCAGGTGGCTGTTGGAGCCACTCCCCAGCTTCAGGGCCAGGCCAGTCTGCTGTGCCCAACCTGCTCTGTGGAGACAAGGTGGCGCTTCCAGATGCTTCTGTAGTGGAGGGCTGGGCCCTGGCCAGCAAAGATGCTGCTGGTGCTGTGTCCCCCACCTGGTACAGGGCTTCACAGCATGAAATGTCTGCTTCCTGCGACCCCAAGCCCTCCTTGCTGGGCCTCATGCTGCTCCAGCCTGGGGCTCCCTCCTCTCAGTCCAAAGCAGGAACCAGCTGCCCTCAGGGGCTCCTGGCACTCTCTCTCTTCTCCCAACATGACTGGTCAAGCCAACCAGAAAGATAAAGATTTCCTTCCCTTAGGAAGGGGCAAACTCCATGGATCATCAGGACACTCCTCCATCCTGGGCCAGGGGGTCCTCTGTGCCAGGGGACTCTGGGCACACTCCCTTGAGCTCATGGCTAAGGAGCTCCACGTCTGGGAGGTCCGTGTCTCCCTGGGACTCTCGGGCACTCCCTCCACTCACCAGCCCCAGGGCGTAACCATTGGGCCTCCGCTCTGGGTGGGGAGCACTGCCATTGGCCCACACTCCTGGGGGGTGGCCATTGAGACGGAGGCTGACCTGCTCTCCATCACTGCCATGAGCTGCTAGGGCCCGGGCACTGGTGCCAGCTGCTGCCTTGAAGGGTTCTTGCTGCCCCAGGACGTGGCTGCGAATGATCTTGCGGAAGGTCTGGCGGAACTCGCGGATACGGTAGGCATAGATGAAGGGATTCACAACCGAATTGGTGTGGGAGAGGACGATGGCCAGGTACATGAGCCAGAGAGGGGCGTGGTTGCAGTCGGGGCAGAAGAAGGTGAAGCAGTTGATGATGTGCAGGGGCAGCCAGCAGAGGGCAAAGAGCCCCACAATGATAGCCAGCGATTTGGCAGCGTGGACCTCCTTCTGCAGTGTGGACCGCGCCCGCTCCCCCGGCAGAGGCTGGCTCTCCATCTGCTTCAGCTGTTGTCGTGCTGCCAGGAAGATCCGCAGGTAGACACCCAGCATGAGCAGCAGGGGCCCCAGCACACAGGCAAAGAAGTTGAAGTACACCATATAGTTCATGGGGACCACGTCTTCAAAGAGACAGGCCACCTGGCCCTCCCCACAGCCCTTTGAGTGGTTCCTGCCTTCCTTAGGCTGACCGCAGTTGTTCCAACCCAGCATGGGAGTCAGGCCGATGGCAAATGACAGCACCCAGCAGATGGCAATGATGCCCTTAGCCCTCGTGCCAGTCACCAAGCCATTGTACCTGGGGAGAAGACACCAGCGTCAGAGATCTGAGAAGCCAGGGTTAAGCAGGGCCAAGAGTTCAGGACCCCAGAGCAGCACCCTCTTCCCTAGTTACTGGCTATAAGGTCTTGGACCAGTCATTCCTGCTGCCTTGCCTCAGCATCCTCTTCCATTAAGTGGAAGGAGTATGCCTTCCTTTTCACGGGCTGCTGGGAGGTAACAGGAGAGCAGTCACTCCAGAAATGGAAACCCATGTACAAACGTCCAGATGGTCATTAAGTAGTCTTTGCAGTCCTGGGACTTAGTTACTTTGGTTAGAGGGAATTAACACATGACTTTTTGAGGGGGAAAACAGGATTTTTCTCTAAAGGCAAATGTGTCATGGTTGATCTTGGTTAAGGCTATGACATGTTTCCCTTTAGAGAGTGGGAGGGGTCTGGAGGGTGTCCTCACTGGCTGTGGGCAGCACTGGCCAGATCTGACCTGTAGAGGATCTAGGCCTCTTGTACTCCATACCCCTGTCTTCTCTTCCCCATTTGACTTGGGGTCTCCAGAAGCCCTTTAGGAGAGGCAGCATGGTGGGTAAAAGAGGGGAGGAAGTCCCAGGCCAAAGGAGATGCGATTTCTCCCCTCCAAACCCACCACAGCCCTTTGGAGAGAAATGAGAGGATTACGTGTTAACATTTACATGGCCATCTTAACATTGGCAAGGAAATCCTGAGGTCCAGGGGGACAGTAATCTGCCTGAAATCACTCAGTCTTCCTAAGTGAGAGCCAGACAGAAATCCAAGCCTGCCGGTTCCCAGTCTCATACTCGGGAAATGGCTGGATCTGCCATCCAGGAAGCAGACCTCAGCCCTGCAGGAAAGGTGGCATAGATTTCATAAAAGAATGAACAATTAAGAAAAATTGTTTTCCTAATTTAGGAAGGCAACCTTGATGATCACTGAGGGATGACTTGTGTTGAACAGTTTTGATTCTGACAAGACCAGATTACACTCCCCTCTACCTGGCAGAAACCCTACCCATCCTTCAAGTCTGGGATAGAGAGCTCAGAGAAGTTTCCTACCGAAGTGCAGCAGATCCCCAACACATCGGGGCCCCTCAGGGGCAGGGCTTTCCTACAGCCATCTCTGCATTGTCAGCTCTGAGACAGCGACACTCAGAAGGTGCAAGGAAAAATGTGCTCTACTTAACTCCGGAGTTGGTAACATCCACAGAAACCACCTCATCCACGAGTAGCAAACAGGCGCCTCCATGTAGCACACACAGGAGGCAGCCAGTGGGGCTGGTCTTCACTGTCAGGCAAAATGTGCACCCACTGTTACCAGATCTTGGGTGGGGCTGGGGAGATGGTTTTCTGGGTAAAATCTCCCAAGATTTAAATTTTGTCAACTAACTCCTCAAAGAGAAAAAGAGAAGCCCTGTGGCTTCTGATCTCTTACATAGTCCAGTCCTCTCGCTTTACAGGTGGGTAAACTGAGGCCTGCGGAGAGGAATGGACTTGCTGTGGACGTTCCAAGAGCCCAGAGGTAACTCAGGCCAAGGCGAGTCTGTCTGTTCTGAATCTCTTGTGCCAATTTTGAGTCCAAACAGTCACTGGACAAGCCCATGCTCAGGAGCTCCTCAGCTCCATTTCATGGGGGCTTGGTCACCTGCAACAGGCCCTCCACAGGAGGGTCATAGATTTGCCCATTGCTGCCAAGCAACAGGGAGCTGGCACTGCCCTGCCTCCTGTCAGACTTACAAACATGAAATCTTAGGCTTCTCATTCTCACATCTGATGCTTACATAGCACTGACTCTGTGCCAGGCACTGTTTTAGTGCTTTGCAAATAGTAATTTATATAGTCCCCATTGACTGGGAAGCTGTATGAATTTTGACATCATTCCTGAGAAAAGCATATCCCTCCCTGGGTTCTGGCCCTGTAAACAGGAATGTTCTAAAACTTCGTCTCTCTGAGCCTCAGTTTCTTCATTTGTAAAATGGGACCAAGTCCTGGACCGGTCAGCACTGCCCCCTAAGGGCAGAATGGAGAATCATTGGGTGGAAATTACAGGGAGGCCGATAGTAGCTCAGGATGGTTTTTCAGCTGAGCGGTTCACAGGAGAGATGGGCTGCCTCAGGAACTAGTGAGTTGTTTCCTGTAGTTTGAAGCAGTGGAGCAGAGCCAAGCAGCCACAGGGGTGTTGCAGAGCTGCCTGGGCCCTGGGGCCACCTGCTTTGCTGGTTTCCAAACTGTTCTCAGCAGCAAACCTTGTCGCCCACATTCCCAGGCAGTCACAGAGGTGAAGCTGCTGGGGAAGGGAAGGGGCTTATTAAATGTTTATTGAATCAGTGAACTGGTGGGGCCAGCAGAGCCAACCTGAAGGCTTCTGGGAACACAGTATGGAAATCCCGGTCTGTCCAATTGTTTACTTGTACAGAAGAGGGAACCCACAAGGGGAGTCTTCCACTGCACTCTGCAAAGAAAGCCCCGTGTGGGGACAGAAACAAAACATGCATTAATAGCACTTGCCTATATATGCAAAGAATATCTCTGGAAAGATTAACATGGCCTTGCAGGGAGGGAACTGGGAGTCGGGGGCAGGGGGTGTGGAGGCCAACTTTCTACTATACTCTACTCTTTTGTTCCTTTTTAATGTTTTAGCGTGGGCAACTATTACTCATTTTTTTAAACACAAATAGACGAAGCGTAATCAAAAGAAAGCCCCATAGGCTGGGAGCCCTGGACCTGGTGCCCAGGGGGCAGGGACAGCATCAGCCTAGGTGGAATCATGGCTGAGCCTCAGCCGGGCGCAGCAGTGTCCCCTGGGCTGCATCTGTGACTCACACACTCACCTCTTGCCCTCCTAGACCCCAAACATTGACTATCCAGCTGGAAGGGATGCCAGGGCTGTCTAGCATGACATGCTGCCACTCCGAGGTGCCCAGGTATGTCAGAGAATGTGGGTCCCAGAGCTGCTGCCCACCCCTTCTGGGGGTGCTGTCTGCAGCCGTTTCCCTGGGCTTGCAGACTGCCCCTTTCTGGGGATCTCCATTACTCACACTGGGGGCTCACCCTATGGTCCAAGAATATGCCCCATGATTCCGGCTGGGGCTTTATGTGCATGTGTACCACCCTGAGGAGTAGGTGGGGCTTTCCTAAGTTGTCCAAAGGAGTAATTGATCCAAGAACTAAAGAGCCATGGACATATCAGGGAAACCTACATTCCTTTCCCTGGCATGAACAGGCCCGACTTGGCCTCCACCTTTCCTGCCCACTCTGTTCATCATCTGTCACTCAGCAGCCAGGCCACCCTTCCCTGGCCCAGTGCTCACATGCTCTTTCCTTCCTCAGGGCCTTATCCCAGGCTTTGCCTCCAGCTCCTGACTGACCTGCCACCACACTCATGCCAATGAGACCCTGCCTACCCATCTTGTGAGACCAATTGGGTGGCGCCTCCTCCAGGGAGCCCTCTCTCCCGATCCTGCTCTCTTAGAAGTCACAGGACTTCAGGCCTCAGCACCAACTGCCGACTGCACCTTGGCCTGTTCTTCAACCAGTGAGAGCATCTGCCAGGGGCTGCTATGAGAGGCAGGGGACAGTGACACAAAAGTCCCTGGGAACTGGGAAAAGATGCCTGTGTCTCTCGCCCTGAATTTCCATCCTCTGGGGACAGAGAGAGCTACATCTCTGCCCCTCTTGTGGTGTCTGTCTCACAGAGTTCCTTGACTAGGCCCTGTGCTAGCACAACAGGTTCCCTCCACTTGGAAAAGAATAGATAGATAGATTTTTCCAAAACTGAATTCTTAAAAAAAAAAAAAAAAGTTACTGGAGATTGGGGCAGGCTTGTGGAGCAGGAAACGGCACATAGAGGAGGCGGATTCCCAGCAGAGAAAGGAGGAGGGAGGGTGCCAAGCCAGGCTGTGACTCCAGCGCCAGCCAGGAGTGCCTCCAAATTCCCCTCATGCCCCACTTGCTCTTGGGAGCCCACATGGACACCTCCACATGCCCAGCTCCCCAGGGGCCTTGAACAGGAAAGTGAAGGGACCTGCAGGCCAGGAATAGCTTGAAGGGCTAGGAGTCCATCCACATCAGGAGACACTCGTATGTCCTCCCTTCTCTGGCCTCCCCATGAGTAACAGGAGGGTCAGAACATCTGCCCTGGCCACAATGCAGGCCAAGAGGATGAAAGGAGAGGCTGAGCTGATATCCTTTGGCAACCGTAAAGCTCTCTGCCCACGAGGGAGGATGAACATCATCGTCGTCATCCTCTCCAAGGGCTCCCTGCAGAAGAGACCAGCCTAAGCCTTGCAGAGCCTCCTGGAGCAGAGTCAAATGGCTCAAGGTCTGGGTGGAACTGAGGCCCAGGTCCAAGAGAGTTGGGATGAGATGGGTAGAGGATAGGGGGCAGGTCCATGACTGAACCCAAAGATCTGAATCCCCACCCTCCCCACCCCACCAACCCTCCTCAGGGTCCCTGTCACCCCATCCACTCACTGGACCTTCAGACCCCCTTTGTGAGCTCAGAGGGACAGAGATACTTATGGATGAGGAAATGGGCCCAGAGAGAGGCAGCTGACTTTCCACAACCGCACAGCCCATCCTGTCCTACTACGTAGGGAGTCACTCTCTCAACTCTCAGAAAACAGAGAAGGAAAGGGAGAGACAAAAGGGAAAAAAAGTCAAGCTCCTTTAAATTGAGAAGGTTGTTGCCCTTTGAATCGAGAAAAAAGTGAAAGCTCAGCCTCTGCTTCCCCATGGAGCATTCCCCTGAGTGCGCAGCTCAGCTAGGTTTCCTGAGGGGCTCCAGTCCTCTGTTCTCTGGCCCCTCTGGGCACCTGCAGACAGGCCCCCTCCTGGGCCTCCGTGTTCTGAGCTGTCACTGGACAAACCTGAACTCTGCTCTGTCTGTTGCAGCGCAAGGGATGGAGGCTCCCCAGAGACTGCACTTGGGAGTCAGACAACCTCTAATTCTGCCCCTGATAGAGCTGGCCAGGGTCCCCTTCTTTGCCAAGGGTTCTAGGCTGTCCCGGGGGTACAGAGCATCTGACGGCAGTGTGAGGTCCAGACTCCTCCCCTTCCCTGGAGCAGCCTGAATGCGGTTCCTGCTCCCACTTAGAGTCCAGGTGACAGTGATGGCTGCCTGGTGCAGGCTCTGGGAGACAGGCTGCCCATGACTGCTCCCCAGTGACTGAAGTCCAGTGGGTATCAGGCCACATTCTTTTCCAGGCCGAGCCCCAGCTCTATTACCAACTCGTTGTGTGGCCCGGAGACAGCTGACTCTCTTCTCTGAGGCTCATTTTCCGTCCAGAAGATGAGAGGAAATGACCTCTAAGGCCCCCTTGGGTTTGACACTCTGAATTTCTACTTGCTCACTTAGCTGGATCCTCCTTCCTGCTGGGACACCCTCAGCCCGAGTGGGGCTGCTGTGGCTTCCTCTTTAGGGAGGCACCCACACCAGTCTCAGATAATTCACCACAGGGATGGTGTCCCCTGCTCCCTGACCGCCTCAAGCCTCATGCATGGCCTCAGGGCCCACAACCACTCAGGCCGTGGAACCTAGCTCTGTGGAGAAGGGGCCAGGAGGTGGGGGCGGAAGGCCTCCAAGGTCCCCAAGGGAGGGAATGAACTCTTTAGCCTCATCTATGGCCTGGGTAGGTGGAAGCCAAGCCAAGTAAACTCAGCCTCCGGGAAAATCTTCATTTACACAATACTTGGCTGAAGTCACTTCACAAAAGAGTCACCATAAACCACCCCCCCCAACAGCTAGCCCCTGAGCACCCAGGCTGCCTCCAAGACCACGAGTCCTTGGTGACCTAAGGAGCAACAGAATTTGCATATAGGTCCGAGTGACTCACTCTGGCATTCAGCCAAGTCACTTCCCCTCTCTGGGTCATTTTCCTAACGTGCATGCTGGGAGGCTGGCCCAGAGGAGCCAGGGGAAGGCAGGTGGCGGGAGGCTCCTAGCACTGAGGTCCTGTGGTTTCCCCTGGTTCCCTGCTTGCCCCAGCATCATGTGGGGAGTTTTGCTCATGTGTGAGGAATGGGCCAGACACCCATCGGCAGCACGTGGGTCACCGGGACCAGAACTCCCTGCTAAGCCTAATGCCATACTCTGGCCACACTCATCTGCCAACAGCCAGAGCACGGCTGGTCTCAGGCAGCCTGGGGAAACCCGGGGAGAACCAGGCCACCCTGAGCCCACAGGGATCAGTCGGTTCAGCGTGACTGCTCGCCACATACTGGCCCTGGGCAGCCCCTGCTGAGCCCAGGGCCCCATCCCCAGCTCCCCATGCTGACAATGCGGCCCAGGCCCTGACCCCAGGCTCACCCTGGCCCCGGGCACAGACCAAAGCCTGGGCACCGACAGCCTTTGCACAGATGTAACCCCGACCCTGCTCACCGGAGGGGGATGCGGATGGCGATGTAGCGGTCAATGGCAATGGCCAGGAGGCTGAAGATGGAGCTCTGTGTGAGGACCAGGACGAAGCAGGCGATGAAGAGGCAGCCGTGGCAGGCGGCGCAGAACCCAGTGCTGATGGTGATGGCAAACGGGATGGCGAGCACACCCACCGCGATGTCGGCCGCTGCCAGTGACACCACGAAGTAGTTGGTGACGTTCTGCAGGTTGCTGTTGAGCCACACGGCCCAGCACACCAGCACGTTGCCCAGGATGGCCAGCACAGCAATGGCCAGCTCCACTGTGATGTACACCCAGGAGCCCATGATGGGCACGGCCACAGACAGGGAGGCTCAGCACGGACGTGGGCTGGGCCAGCTCACGGTCCATAGCTGCAGCTCGGCCACCTGCCTGGCTCCCAGCCTGGCCCAGGCAGAGGGGCCCAGGCCCCTGAGCCCCCTCCTCACAGGAGCCAAGTGCAGCTTTGCTGGGGTGCTCTCCAAGGGTTTTTTCACAGAGGACTCTGAGTCTCCCAAAACCAGGCCCTCTCCAGGGCCTCTGGCACCAGCAGCATGGCTCAGCCCAGCTTCAGGGTTCCTGAGGCACCTGCAAAGGGACAGCAGTGAGAAGCTGAACCACCTGCACAGGGGAGGCCCTGCGGAAAGTGCCACCCCTCACTCCACATCTACGCTGGCCCCTGAAGACCCTACAGCTTCAGATCCCACCCCACCCAGAGGCCAGGTGTCAGCCTGAGGATGGCCCCCAGGATGGCTGACACCTGAGGATGGTCGGGGGCCATCCTCAGGCTGACACCTGGCCTGTGCCTGGTGTGCTGTGGTCATAGCCAGGAGGCGGGAGAGGTAGGATTTTGACCCTCACTTTAGAGGACACCCAGAGAAGTCACTGAGTTAGTCTGCTTTCCCTGGTTCAGTAGAGTTCCCGCTACGACCCTCACACAAACCCCTCCCAAGGAGGCAGCCCCTTCTCCCAGGCTCTGCAGAACTACAGCACCATGGCAGGGTGCCTGCCAGGACTCCAGCTCACCCCAGTATCATCCATGGCTCCCTGCATTCCTTGCTCTGGGTATTGGGATCATGGTGCCTCTCACTCTGGGCTTGGGGCTGAGGATCAGCCGCAGTCTGTTTTTTTTCCTGGGTCCTGGATCCCGGCCAGCCCCATGACCCTCCCTCCCAGAAGGGCCCCTCCCTGCCCAGGCTTTCCCGATCCCACCCACCATCTCTCACGAGGCCAGCTTCTCGGCCTCTGGCCCGCTCCATCCCACCAGCTCTCCCAGGAACTACCAGCACCCACCTAAGGGCCACTAGCTGCCCTGTGAAAGGACAGGCCAGAGATCCCTGGAGCTCAGATGTGGAAGGATGTGGGGAGCTACCTGGTCCTGTCTCCCACTGCCGCGGAGGGTAAGCCCTCTCACACTGTGCCCGAACCTGCTGCCTCCAGGTGCTCCCGCCAGCCAGCTGCAGTCAGGGCAGGGGCGGCGCTGCAGCTGACTATGAGTTTCCCCTCGGAGGGAGCCGCCTCACCTCCCTCCTCCCACGCCCTCTCCCCCACCTGCTCCTCTGCCTGTCTGACACCAGGAATGACTGACTGGAATTTGGTCCCTGGCAGAAAGCAGGTACTGAGCCAGGACTGACTGGGGGAGTCTAGGCAAGAATGCTTTTCTGGGCCTGTTTCCTCATTGATACGGTGAGGCGGCTGGACCCCAAATGACCTCTAGGGGCCATGCCAGCTCTCACCCATGATTCCTTTTTTTTTTTTTCCTTAGATGGAGTTTTGCTCTGGTTGCCCAGGCTGGAGGGCAGTGGCACGATCTCAGCTCACTGCAACCTCCGCCTTCCGGGTTCAAGCGATTCTCCTGTTAGCCTCCTGAGTAGCTGGGATTACAGGTGCCCACCACTACGCCTGGCTAATTTTCGGTATTTTTATTAGAGACAGGGTTTTGACATGTTGGCCAGGCTGGTCTCAAACTCCTGACCTCAGGTAATCCGCCCACCTCGGCCTCCCAAAGTGCTGGGATTACAGGCATGAGCCACCTCACCTGGCCCTCACCCATGATTCTATGAGAAGGAAATAGATTTTAAATGGCTCCCCGAGAAGTCTTGGTTCCCTAGCAGGCCTGAGCCCAGCCCCAACTCCCAGTGTCCCCCTCCAGCCTGTGAATGGTCTGGGTCCAAGCAGACCTCTGCCCATTAAACGACCTCTCTTTGAGAGCTAAGAGGCCCCCAGATACACCCCCTCCAGTCCTGAGCCCTCGTGGGGTCCTATGGGTGTATAGCTAGCAGCCACCACCTGCCTGCCTTTCATGTGGACTCAGCAGCCACCTCATCTCTCTCCTCCAGGACGTGAGGGATGGAGCAGGCCTGGCAACTTGGAAAGAAGGTCACTCCTGATCCTGAGCCCTGTTCAAAGGGCCAGGCTCCCCTCTACCCCACTGTCCATGTGATGGAGCTCAAACAGATGGACCCCAACTGTCCCTATAACTCCAATACCATCAGCACCTCAGGGGGCTGGAACATGATCAGCAGAGGCTGTAGCCAGACCTGGGCCTGGAGGTTCTCCTGCACCCAGCGGGCCCTTTTGCCCCCACTAGGAGGCTCAGAATGGAGCCTCTGACACAGAAGTGGGAGGAGGGAGGAGCAGAGCCAAAGACCCTACAGAAGTGGAGGTCTGCAGCAGCTGGAGAGGGCTGAGTCCTCCCGAGCCCCTGCTTTGCATGGTGCACTTGCCAGGCAGCCACTCACAAAGCATGTCGCTGGCAGGGATGCACCAGACCAGGTCTCCTGGCACCATCCTTGGCCACACTCAAGGAACACAGTTATCCCTGATGCTCCTGGCCTCTCTCCAGGCAGCCTTCAGGCCTCCCAACTTACAACAGGCCCCTGCCCAACAGGCACAAGTGAAGCTGGTGCTGGACCTGGGCTGCCTCCCACCCCGGCGCCTGGCCTTTGGCCTCAAGGTGGCCTCCCAGGTCTAACACCACCAGCAGCAGTGACAGGCGACTGTCTAGTGAGGCCCAGTGAACCACTGAGGAGCTGCTTCTACCCATACATCCTGCCTCCCACCACTGCCCTCTCTAGGGCATCTGCATTGAAGGACACCACAGCCTTCTGCCAATCTGACCAGCCCAGGCTAGAAGGCTGATGCAGCTCTGGACAATGCTCCTGCAGGCTCTCCCAGCTGCTGCTAGCACATCCTGGGTGAGGCTTGCCCAGACCCACAGGCAACCTGGGCCCCTGCCAAGCCAGAATCCACTCTTGGCTGTGCCTTTCTCTGCCCTGAGCAAAGCAGATCAGTGGAGCCAGAGGCGCCCTCGGGGCAGGCAGGGGAGGAGAAGTGCGTTCCTCAGGGGAAGGCTGGGAGCTACCCATAGGTTGGCAAATTGGCCCCAGGCCGGGGGGTTGCCCTGACTTACAGACTTTGGCTGATTTCTGCAGTGTAAATTCTCCCCCTGTGCCCAGTTTCAGGCTACTAATGTGTCGTGGGCCAGAACTGGAGAGCAACACAGAGTCAGCTGGCCACAGTGCCAGCTACTGCTGAAATGTCAAACCTTAAGCTGTCCCCGGGGCCACCTGCCTAGAGGCCAGCACTGCACTGGACCCTCCAACACAGCTTGCACAGCCTGCTTAGGAGCTTGGGAAACGACTGTCATCTGTAATCTCGCTGGTCCCACAAAGCCCATTTTACAGATGAGGAAGCTGAGGCCAAAAGGCGTGAAGCGACCTCTCCCAGCCTCACCAAGAGCACTGGAGGGTGACGTAGGGCTGGGGCCTTGCCCACAGAGAGCACAGCAGCAGGAGGGCTCCTGGGCCTCCCCTCCCCTCCCTCAGAAGCCTCCCAGAGTGACAGGAAGGTCAGAGGCCCCGGGGAGGGGCCAGGATCTGGCAATTTCCTATCCCTCTCTGTTGGCCCTGTGCATCTGATTAATCCTTGAGTCATCTGTTGCTAACCAGCAGGGGAAATTAAATATTAATAATGTAATGCTCTGTGACTGCCCCTTGTTGGGGACAGGGCAGAGGGCAGACGCTGCCCTATATAAACGGGGACTCATGTTGCAGAATGTGCATAATGCCTCTCGAAAGAAGAACCCCATAGGATTCCATACGGTCAGACTCAAAGCTGCTGCTGCTTCCCTTCCTCCTCACCTCCCCCAACCCGGCCACTTTAATTAAAACTCCATTTAATCAAAACCCACACATCTCCTAGCCCACTTCTTCTGGTTCCTCGTATGTCACACTATCAAGGCCGTCTGTACACATGCCCAGATGGTGGCTATACCCCCCAGAGCCTGCTGCATGGTGGTGCCCACCAGCTCCTAGGCAGTGCCTTGCACACCTGCTCCTGAGTGTGTCTAAGGGCAACAAACAGGGCACAGTGCAGGAACTCAGACCCACTCCAGCCATGCCGGCCTGTTCCTGGGCTCCAGAGCCCCAGCTAAGAACTTGCCTGCTACCTTCCTGTAACAATTGTTTACCAAGTACCTCTACCAGGGCTGGCAACTGCTGGGCCACAGGGAGATGTGCTGCCTGCTGCTGTGCCTGGCCCCATCTGGGCCCTGAGCATATGGCAGGGGACCTCAAAGGAGGAAAGGATCCAGGACATTCCTGGGAGGTGGCTGCTGCCCTGTGGCTTCAGGCACCGCACATTACTCCCTGTCTCAACAACCTTGGCTAACCTAAGATGAGTTACAAATCAATTTCAAAGCACAGGAGGTAAGTGAAGGCTAAGAAACGTAATCAACAGGATAAAAAATATGGAGATGAATTCATTGCAGAAGAAAGGAAGGTAAGACAGTAATCTAATAATGATTTCAGAGACCTTTAGGATCTACAAAGAGGCAAAGAAAGGAATGGCATCGGCAGACAAGAATGAGAACTTCTGAACCAATTGGCAGAAATGAGCAAGGACAGGTGGATATGAGCAAGAAATCATATCACATCCAGGGACTGAAAAGTAGAGGGATGGAAACAAGGGATGTGATGGGCCTCAGGCACGCACAGGAGGCTAGCACTGAGGAATCCTCACAGAAATGCCACCAAGAGACCGAGTCTAGGAGGAAACGGTTGAGAGGCATGGGGCGGACTGAGAAGCATCAGCAAGTGGCTTGTGGGGGTTCAGCAGGGGCACAGCAGGTCGAAAGCCCCCGCTATGACTGGCTTTTGGGGTGGCCCAAACCCAGGGCCCCAGGATCCCTGAACCCCTCCCAAACTCCTCAGCGCAGGTGCCTTCCTCACTGCCCAGCGGCAAGCAGCCACCCAGCGTCCACCCAGCGTGGGCTCTGCTTCCCTCCTGCCCTCCAGGGCTGCCCGGCGGCCCCCACTTCAGATGCTGGGTGCGGGCTGGGCCCAGGACCCGGAGAGAGATGCCTGGCACCCCTCCCCCACAGCCCTGGTGCGGCCGCAGCTCTCTGCTCTTGGTGGCAGGATGTGGGCAAGATGGGGCCGAGACCGAGCTCCCAGCAGCTGGAGGCTAAGGCCCTGAGCCCGCCTCACAGAGCAGCCCCCACGTTACGCCCCAGGGCCAGCACTGGGGGCCGCAGCTCCTGATCCCCACACCCCCATGTGTCCAGGCCAGGGGCCAGGGAGGTCACAGCCCCACCCCTCCCCGCCTAGAGGTCACTCACCCCCTCACAGGATGCTTCACCTGACAGCCCTCCTTCGAGGGGCCACACCCTATATGAAGGTGCAGGGGGCCCACGCTGTGCTGAAAACAGCCTGGCTGGGGGTGGCTCCTGCTCCATGTCACAGTCCCCAAGACCCGGGCAGAGCTTCCCCTCTGCATGAGGCTGCTCACATGTACACAGGCTGCGGTGAGGCACATCAGGTCATGTGAAGGATCAGCACCTGCACCTCCCTCAGATGGCGGGCGACAGGTACTATGCCGCAGAAGTGGGGACAAGGGAGTGTTTCTAGATGGCCCCGAGGACACAGAGCCTAGTAGGCCTGGGCGGGAGGCTTGAAGGGGCGGTGCTGGGTGCAGGGCCTCAGGAAGCCCCAGAGTGACTACACCGAGGGTGGGAGGGGTGAGGACCAGCTGGTGGGTCCTTGGGCAGGTGTGACAAGGCAGCCCTGAGGCTGACAGGGTGACCTAGCAGAGCCTGGCCACTGCTTCTTCCCCACTGCACAGCCTCCCCAGGACTGGCTCAGGGTTTGCAGAGCCTATTGAGGGGCCAGAGGCGAGTCCTCCTGTGACACAGGGGCAGACAGATACCAGCCTGGGGCCTCTGGGGAGAAGTCTCCTACCCAGACACCAGAGGAGACATCAAGTGACACTACTGGCCTCCCTCTGCTTAGCCAGCTCTGGCAGCCTCTCCGCCAGGTGACGGCCGATGACAAAGACCAGGTTTGCAGCAGCCCTTCCGAGGGGTGGGGCACAGAAGGGCAGCAGCCGCCCCTGCCCGGTGACTCCTAGAACAGGCCTGCCCTGCAGGAGGGGTGGGGCCTGAGAGAATCCCCATGGCGATTCAGAGAAGGGGCATCTGGGTGGGATTTGGAGAAGGAGGTGAAGAGAGAGAGGTGACAAGAGATTCTAGCAGAGAAAATGCCTGCAGAGGCTCGAGGCCAGGGTCCTGTTTTCCCAGGACTCCCATCACCCCCTGTGCTGGGCCAAGGGGCAGCTGCTCTCCTGCTTCTCCCTCCACCTGATCCTCCCCAGTCCCTGGCGGGATCCACGGCATCCAGGCTGCAGGGGCTGGCCTCCCTCTCTGCCATGGAACTGCCCCTTCCCACCACCCAGAGCCCCAGGCCGTGTGCAGGAGGTGGGTAGTTGTGTAGGGGCTCCTCTGTGCACCCCACCCAGCTCCATTTCCTTCCCCATCTCAGACCCTCTGCTCCCTGCAACCTCCAGACCACCCACCTCCTCGGACCAAGGCCCTCGGGCCAAGCCCCTCCTGTCAGTGGCCCAGACCCTTCCCCTGGGGGCTAGAACCCTCCCTTTCACCAGCTCAGCTCCTGCCTGTGCGGTCTCCCCTCTGCAGCCTCCCCACCACACATGCCCTAAATCCCCTCAGCCTGTGCTTCCCACCTTCATCTATCCATCTGTCTGTCTGCCCGTCCTTCCTCTGCTCTCCTGCGTGCTCAGGGCCCAGTTTGCACTGCACCAGACAAGACAGAACCTGCAAAAACGGTTGAGATAGCAATTCTAGCTCATTTGGGGTTAGGTAGCTCAGGAATTAGGTTGGTGAGAGGGTACCAAGACCTTCTTTGGGGTGTCAAGACACAGCTGAGCGCCACCAGGGGCTGTGGTCCCACATGGCAGGCGCTGCCCAGGCCCCCACCTGGACTTGGCAGGACTGATACCCTCGAGCCACACACTTGCTCCCAAGCCAACCACTGTTCACATGTTCCTCTGCCAACAGCAATCCTTCTGGTGTCCCCTGACCCTCAAGGCTAATACTCTCCCTCCCGGGTTCCCCAGCTCCAGCACACATCCCTAACCGGCCCTCTGGTCTGCCCTAAACCTTTCCCCGCTCGCCTCCAAGTCAAAGCCTTTCCACATTAAACACTGCTAAGATCATCCTTGTTCTACAGATGAGATATCAGATTCCCGGGGGGCTGTGACCTGTCTAGGGAGTGAGGCAGGAGGCAAGACCAGAACCCAGATGAGGGCACTGAAAGAAATCTCCAGGCCATCGGGTTGCCCACGAGGCAGTCATTGCCATTGCCCTGGTCCACCGCGGACTCCTGGAGGTAGGACGCCAGCTACGTGTGGGGATCTGCACTTCACAGCCCCAAGACCAGCCAGGTCAGCCTGGCCCAACACCCGCCTGCCGCCAGAGGTGTCCGGGCTGCCCCCAGCTTCTTCGAGGCAACCGACAGGGAAGTTCACAGCGCAGCCTGCTCAGCCCAGAGCCCGGTCAGCCCTGAAGGAGACAGGGGACACAGATGGGGAAGTAGTGGCTGGTTTTTGCCTGAGAAACACTAGGACTGGGGGGAGCCTGGGAGACCCCAAAAAGCAAGGGCAGGACAAGGAGGGACGGACACCGTGGCTGTGGACTGGCGTGGATCTGCCGGGTCGGAGTGGGGGCTGCCCACAGGGCCCAGCCTTCCCAGCCCCACCCAAGGCCTCCGGGAGCGGCCAAAGCAGGGCCAGTGAGGAAGCCCCCACCCTGCAACAGCCTCCCTGGCCCGCGGTACTCCACAGACCTCTCCGCCATGGTCCCCGAGGCCGGGGCACCCTGGGGCAACCCTAATGCAGGCATGGAGTATTGGCAGTGTGCCCCGCCGGGGAGTCCGGGGGAGCCGGAGTGGAGTGGAGGTGGCCTGAGCGCCCCGCAGGAGGGGAGAAGGCCCTGTCAGGGGCAGAGCCCAGGAGAGGAGGTGCTGCCTCAGGATGGGGACGGAGAGCTGGCTCGAGCTGTGACCCACCCTCCCTGAGGGCCACGAACACCTGCTCCTCTCTGCCGACCCCGACTTCCCAAGCCCAGGACCCAGCCCTGGGTCTCCCTCTTTCTCCCACGGTACAGTCGGGGCAACTAAACACAGGGATCTCAGCTCTGCCGGCCCACGGCCGCCTCCTCGAGCCCTCGGGCCGCCTTGCGCCAAATCCCTCGAGAGCCGCCACCATTCCCGCCATTCCTACCTTCGCTTGGGGCAGCCATGCAAACGGCCAGGGCCAGTCCGAGGCACGCACCCACCCCCGCCCGTCCCTCGTCCTCGCCTGCGTCCCCCAAACCCGATTCCCGCCACCACTGTCCACGGGACGCGCCCACGCTCGGCCTAGCGTTCCAGACTGCCCCTTCCTCGGCTCGCCCAGGAGCTCGGGTGCCTCTGCCTGTGCCGCACCTTCCCCGGGGAACCGGCCTCGGCCCGGCCCCTCCACCTGGGGATCCTCCCTCGCCCGGGGTCCGGCCCGGCCGCCCGCCTTCAGGAAGCGCCGCTGCGCCCCCAGCCCATCCCTGCTGGAGGAGCTCCCGGAAGGGTCACGCGAGCGCGCGGGGCCGGTTCGTGGCGCCTGGACGGACGGACGGACGGACGCTCCCCACCCGCCACCTGCGGCTCCGCACCCCGCGCCGCGCCGGCCGCCGCACTTGCCTTCGCTCCCCGCCTACCCCGCGCGCCTTCCGGTGCAGTTTGGGGCGCACGCAGCGCCGGGACTGCGCCCGGGACGTGAGTGTGCCTGGCCCTGCACAGGCCGTGCGGGCGCCGCCGCGGGGCAGGACTCGGACCCGCGCCGCGGAACTGGTCTCGGGGAGGCGGGAAAGGAACCCTGAGGGGAGGGAACCCTCCCAGCCCTCCTGGCCGCGCACCCCCGACGGCCCCACGCCGCCCGGCCGCCAGCCCCGGACCCGGGGCACCCAGGACTCCGCATCCCGGCACCCGGGACCCCGCACCCAGAACCCTGCACCCCAGACCCTGTACCCCGGCTGACCTGCGGCTCGCGCGCCTGCTCCCACTGTCTCGGCTGCCGCTCGGGCTCCGGCTCCGGCCGCGCCGCTCACGGGCGCCCCCTGCAGGCAGCTTTGAGACCCACGCTGCCCCCGCCCCGCCCCGCTGCACGGGGAAACCGAGGCCGGCGCGGGGCCGGAGGCGTCGGACCGCGAGGCCCGCAGGTGTTTCTGGCAAGTCGAGCCCGCAGGTGTTCCTGGCAGGACGAGGCCGCGACGGGCCTGGACCGCGCCGCATCCCCCGCCCTCAGCCCCCCAGCGCGCTCTTCCCGGCCTCGCATCCGTCCCGCCGCCTCCTCAGTGCCACACGCCCTCCCTTCCAAGAGACCTGGGGCCTGGGAGTCCCCTTCCCCGCCCCTTGGAGCGCTCTGGGCCCCACCTCCACACTTCCACTTTTCTTCCTTTTTTTTTTTTTTTTTTTGAGACGGACTCTTGCTCTGTCGCCCAGGCTGGAGAGCAGTGGCACGATCTGCAACCTCTGCTTCCCGGGTTCAAGCGATACTCCTGCCTCAGCCTTCGGAGTAGCTGGGATTACAGGCATGCGCCACCACACCCGGCTAATTTTTGTATTTTTAGTAAAGACAGGGTTTCACCATGTTGGTCAGGCTGGTCTCAAACTCCTGACCTCAGGTGATCCACCCGCCTCGGCTTCCCAAAGTTCTGGGAATACAGGCTTGAGCCTCCCTCTTTTCTAAGAAGTCCCCACTGCCACCTCTGCTGCCCCAGTCCTGTGGAACTCTGCTGTTCCTTATCAGAGCTGGGCTGAATCTGTGCCCCCGTGTCACCTTTTCTCCAGTGTCCAGCTGTGCCCACCCGCTCCTGTTCAAATCTTTCCATGGCTCCCCAGGTCCTGAGAGATAAAGGCCAGCCTCCTGAACACAGCACTCAAGGCCCTGCCTGGCCCTTGTTCAGCTCCCCACCGTTAGCCCTGCCCTTCCTGAGCCCGGCCAGGGGCTGGTATCTCAGTTCAGATATATGTCCCCAATTTCCAATGTCCCCTTTGCCTCTCCCCATCCCAGACTCTGGGCCAGAGACCCTCTTGTTCCAGCTCCTGGTGCCCAGTGTGGCCCTGCTCTTCCCCCACTTTCCTGAACAAGGAGGCAGGGAGTCCTGTATGCACCAGACTGGGAATTTTAGAGCCTGAGGCTGGGAATTCCCACCCCCGCCCCCTCTCACCCCCACCCGCCACTCGCCTGTTTTCTGGAGGCTTCCAACTGGGAACAACCTCAAGTCCAGTCCTCCAGACTATGCAAGGGGACCCGCCTTCTACCCTCGCTTCTGGATGGATGTGGACTAATCCCAATTTTGTTCATGGTAAGACAGCCTATGTCAGACTGGGGTGTTGGTGGCCAAAGGCTTTTGGGAACTCTTGCAATTCTAGAACCTCTGGTGACTGGTGGGGTAGTGGCTAGAGGCCCAGGGTGGAGGGGCTTGCCCAGGGTCAGGCTGGCCCCTAAGGCTGAGGCCAGAATGGGGGCACAACCTCTTTCACAGCAGCCACCACTCACTGCAGGGAGGAGAGGGTGGGTGGGCAGTGGTTGCACAGGCACCTGGCCAATGTGCTGGGAGGAGCATGGGGCCCATGGCAGTGACCATTGCCTGCCCAGACACAGCCTTGATCATCCGGCAGCCTCCCTGGCTTATACCTGGTTCAAAGCCTGAGCCCCTTTCTCATTCAGCTAGTCCAGCTCTCCTGGTTCTGTTGTTCCCTAACGTTCAGTGGGGCCCTTGCAAGGCAGAGAAAAGCCTGGAATGTGTGGACCCACACAGCTTGAATTAAACTCCAAGGGGTGAGGCCCACATGAGACTCTCAGGGTGCTGTCCCCAGGTCTTTCCAAAGAGACCTGGCCCTGGTGCCCCCCTCTCTCTCATCCTGGCCTTTGCTGACCCCCTATTCAAAGGAGCTTGCCTGCCCTCATTCTCCCATGGCCCTGGCTTTCCCTAGTGGAGGAGCTCCCCCTCTGGGTGGGGACACCGCCCTGGGACCAGAGGCTGGGGCTTTCCTAGACCTTCCAGGACCCATACCCTCACTGGTAAAATGAATGTCTTGTGTCTGCCCTGCTCCCCCTGCCCCATGGAGGTTAAGCCAGACCATGAGGTAGGGGTGATGGATGACGCCGGCCACGGGGCCCACCCCTGCCCCCATCCTTGGCTCCCCATCCTTGCTTCTGGGGATCCCCATGAAGTAAAACCTCTCCCGTAGTAGGGACAAACCCCTCCCACCCACACCTGCTGGACGCCGATTCATTCAAACCCTCACCCAGCAAACATGCACGGAGCATTCTGCATCTTCCTGAGGGGCCCCCGGAGGCTCACGTAGCAGAAACCAGCCCTCAGCCAATTCTGTGGTCTCTCTTGTCTCCCAGTGTGGACCCCGAAGACTCCTCTCCCATTCCCATCCTGGGGCCTGCACCCTTCCCGCGTGGTCGTTCCCATGCATGGTCTGGCCATGTGCATGCCAGTCCCACAGCAGGAGGGGTGCGGCCCCAAAGTTCTCATGCAGGGAGCAAATGGCTTTATTCCAAAGCTGGTCCTCAGGGTCACAGTGCCAAAGCCACTAACATTCACCTTTAGGGCTCAAGGGGCGGTTCCATGCCTCAGCACTGGCGCTGGTGGAGCTGTGTCCTGAGGCCAGGGGTGGTCAGGCAGGGCCTGGAGTGGTTCCAGCCCCAGAACCAGCTCCACAGTCCCCAGGGCTAGCCTGGGAGCCAGCGCCAAGGAGGCTGTGAGGGGCAGGCTCATGCCAGGACCCCACCCTTCCCCTACTGGCTCCTCCCTGGCCCTTCAGAGGCAGAGAGCCCCGCGGTCCTGTGTCATCTGTCAGGTGCTTTGGCCCAGGTCTCCAGCGATGCCACTGCCCAGAGACTGGGCACCGGCCAGGCTGTTCAGTTCAGGGGTGGGGAACGGCACCCGGGAGGGCTGTTCCCAAACTGCCTGCCCCATGGGCTGGCCTGCCTTCTTCACAGAGGGGCCCATGTTCTTGACACCATGCACCTTAAGGCCGCCTCCTCAGTCTTGGCCTTGCTGTCCCCTTGCCAGCCCTGTGCCCACCTCAGCTGAGTGCTGTCCTCAGATATCAAGGCTGTGGGGCAGGGGGAGGGCCCTGTGCAAATGCCTGGGCCACCAACCCACCCGAGGCCCAAGGGAGCAGCAAGGGTGCGGGGCAGAGCCAAGTGCAACCACTGCCCCTTGGTAGGCACAGGGAAGCCCCTGGCAGGCCCCGGCTTCTGGCTCTGGGTCTTGGTTTCCCTGCCCAGCCCCAGGCAGTCTTTGAAAAGACTGTGGACGCCCACCCTTCCTTCCATCCAGGCCCAGGCTCCTCAGGCCAGGCGGCGGGGCCAGCTGGGCCTCCCCTGCTCCAGGATTCCGGCCCTTTGTTCCTGCCCAGGATGCACCTGGTGGCCTCTGGCCCTCATTGTTTGCTCTGGGACCAGCTGAGCTGCATCAGGAGCAAGACATGTAAGGCCCAGGACAAGCAGCCTGTGAGCACTGGGAAGGGTCCCTGGAAACTGACTGGGTCACCCCGGGTGCTCCCCAACTTCTTCAATGGGTCGGGGACCTCACAGGGCTCCAGTTTATCCTAATAGAGGTCCTGCAAAGGCAGAAGAGTCATGTGGAGAAAGTGATCTCCCGAGTCACTGGCCACCATTGCAGGTGCAGGGGCAGCCCCCTCCTCCCATTCACCCCCACCCACTCAAGATGTTCACCCCACCCGGTATCTGCTTCTGGGTGTCAGGACAAACAGCAACTGGGTAGCAACCCGGCCTTGGGAATGATCGGTGTAGATGGGGAAGCAGGCCCCGAGGGGAGTGGAACCCTGGCCCCAGGGTGGGCACACAGTCCTCTGCAGCCCCTCACACTGGGGCTGGCCACTCATCATCCCGATGGCTCTACACCACCTGCCTGCTCTTCCTGTGCCCTCAGCCCTGTGACCCGCCAGGCCTCTGTACCCCAGGTCAGAGAGGGTGCCTGATAGGAGGGCCCAGGATGGGGTCCCCGCTTTGCAGAGGTGGAAACAGCCCAGCACATCACACGTGCTGGTGGCCGACCTGGGGAGGACCTGTGTGTCCCGACTCCTCCTCCGCGCTCATCCTGGCAGAAGCCTCCGGTGCAACACGGCTGTGTGATGGCCCGTCCTTCCCCTCGGGGCACATGTGCTTCCTGCCTAGTGGGTGCCTGCTGGGGCCCTTCTCATCTGCCTTCCAGAACTCAGATCCCAAGACTGCAGACCCTCTGCCACCCCCTCCTCACACACATGAGGGTGTGGAGACCAAGACCAGCTTTCAGCACCTGCTCTGGGCCTGGCTATGACGTCTCTCCACACCCCTCCCACTGCCTCACAGCATGCTGCTCCCTGACGCACTCCAAGCCCGAGGGGCCGGTCAGGCCGGGAAAGTAGAGTCCTTTCCTGTGCCCAGCCCAGCCTCCTGTAGAGGCCCAGTGAAGTTCAGACCTACTGGGGTCAGAGCTCTTGCCGGAATCGAGCCCTGCATCTCAGCAACCCAGGAGTCTGTCCTCACCCACTTGACATACAGGGCAGTGGCTGCCAGCATGTTGAGACCGGTTCTATCTGCCCCAGTTCCTCAACTAGGGGACAACCTAAAATAGATGCCAGGCTACCCCAAGGCTGCAGGAAGTGCTGGCCCTGGGGGTCTGCGGCCACAGAGCTGGCCAGGTAGGGCTGCTGGGGCAGGGCATGGCACCTAGGCCCAGGACTGAAGCCCCTTGAGGCTACTGGAGGGGTGTGGGGGATCCTTCTGGGATCTCTCCTCTCTCCCTGGAATCTCACAGCTTCCCCCTTCCACCAATTTAGCCTCCCCTCAGACATTCTGGAACTTTCTCTGAGTCAAGGTAGAAATGATGCCCTCCCCAGAGGTGCTGCTCTGGGGAGCAGCAAAGCCAGCTCTGCATTGAGGGGCGCTGCATTGTATACGGGGCCGCTGGCCCCCAGCAGGTAACTCAGCTACAGAAGGATCCCCTCAGGGCCACCCTAGTCAGCATAAGGCAGCTGCACTGCAGGTGGGAGGGACAGAGGATCTAGGAGTGACCACCCCACCTGGGGGGCAGCGGCTAAGGGGCCTGTGCTGCCCGGATGAGGTTTAGGTGCGCTGGTAGGCAGGGCGGACCCCTGCTAATGCGTGGAGGCTGCAGCACACCGGGCCCACCCCGCAGGCTCCACGGACACTCGCTGGCCACTAGGGCAGAACCCCCTCTACATGGCAGAGGACACAGCGCTGGGGCTGCTGAGCAGGGAGGAGCTGAGTCCAAGCCTGGTCTTGCCTGTCCTTCCACACCCAGCCCCCGGCTCTACAGCTGTTGCCTGCTGCCCACCCCGGGGAGCCTGAGCACCTGCAGGTCACAGCTCGATTACTTGGGGGCAAGGCAGTTGCTGGGTCCCCAACTCTGGGGAGTCCCCGCCTGGGAAGGGCACTTACCACAGGCCCTCGTGTGCAGGAGACAGCACTGCCACGGGCCCTTTTGCATGTGACCTGGGCAAGGTAGTAAGTGTTCTCCAGGCCACGCTCAGTGCATTCACAATCACTGTAGTGGCTCACACCTGTAATCCCAAGGCTCTGGGAGACTGAGGGTGGAGGACTGCTTGAAGACCAGTTTGGGCAACATGGTGAAAACCTATCTCTACAAAAAATAAAGAAAAAAATAGGGCATGGTGGCTCGTGCCTGTAATCCCAGCACTTTGGGAGGCTGAGGCGAGCAGATAACCTGAGGTCAGGAGTTCAAGACTAGCCTGACCAAAATGGAGAAACCCCATCCTACTATACATATAGAATTAGCCAGGTGTGGTGACACATGCCTGTAATCCCAGCTACTCGGGAGGCTGAGGCAGGAGAATAACTTGAAACTGGGAGGCAGAAACTGTGGTGAGCTTTCACCATTTCACTTCAGCCTGGGCGACAAGAGCGAAACTCCAACTCCAAAAAAAAAAATTGCTGGAGATGGTGGTGTACACCTGTGGTCCCAGCCACTCAGGAGGCTGAGGCAGGAGGATTGCTTGAGCCCCGAAAGTCAAGGCTGTGGTGAACCACGATCGACAAAAACCAACAAAAAAACAACGCATAGGAAAAAAGGTGTATCTGGTTGCCTCTGGGTAGTATAATTGTTTTCTTCTCTATTTTATACATCCTGACAATTATTTCCAAGATGATACATGCCTAAAAACAAAACCCCTCCAGACACTCCCTTGACCCCAGGGAAGGCATGTGTCTGGGCTATGCAGGGGGCTTCCACTCTCCTAGGGGCAGCGCTGCCAGGGTCTCTGGGGTCTTGGCATCTGTCACAGAACCCCAGGGGTTACAAGGCTCACCACCCCACAGCCCTGAGCCACATGGTGATATACTATGGCCCAGGGGAGGTCACCCTGGACTCCTGGTCAGGATCTTCCCATGAGAGGAAGTGCGCCTTGGGGTGGGGTCACAGGCTGGCTCAGAGGTGCCCTTTTCTATACAGCCAGTTCCAGGAGGCAGCTGGGTTCTGGTTTATTCAATGTCAAGAGGGACAGCAGGAAGGGGAGGGCAAACTAGAAAAGCCCAAGTTGGTTGTTTCAGCCATTTTAATACATTCAAGAATACTTACTAGAACAACATTTAAAAGTATCGTCAGTCAGCAGAAGCCTGGGATCAAGAGAAATAGAAACGCGACTGGCCCTTTTGCAGTAAAGCTTGTGCTTGAAAGAGAAAAGGCAAACTGGCTTCCTGGAGGCTTCATGCCAGGTGCCGTAGGACTGAGAGCATCTCCAAATGTCACTTTAAACATGTGTGACCATCTGTAGTCACTGTTGAAGCCCAGTGTTCTAAGGATCCTATTAGACAAGGCAGAAGGCACCCTCACCTGCAGATCTGCATGCAAACCTTCCCCAGGGAGGGGCCCAAGCAAAGCCTCCAGAGGCAGGGCCAGGCCCTCCCCATGCCCATCTTCTTTCCCTGTTGCTGCCCAGGAGACTCCCAGAGGGAAAACACAGATAACAGCCCATCCATCCATGGCCACCTTCCTCCAGAGGATCCTGGGAACCCCCACCCTCCCATCCCCATGAGGCACCAGGGCTGTGCTCACATGGCCAGCAAGGGATCAAGTTGGTAACTGCAGACCTGGGGAAATCCCCTCATTCTTAGGGCAAAACAGCCCCCAAGGACACAATAAATAAACAAAACCATGACCGGACACCTGGATCCGGACAGGTGGACCAGCTCTGTGAAGGCAAATGAGAGCACAAGCGGAAACCGAGGACGCCTAAGTGGAGAGACAATTAAAAACAGTAATTCTCATACGAACATCAGTCACTCACGCCGACAGCAGAGCTGGCCATCAACAGAGCAACAACAAGAGCACAACTCAGACAGAGGGGACTGGTCCAGGTGTCTGCAGGGGCTTCTCTGGAATACTCTGTGGTGTGACTTTGCTTGCCTGGCTTCTCCTTTCTTAGCTGAAAACAGGCATTTCACCAAAGAGTGTTGAGCCAGCGGCAGCAGCCTGAGCTCCCAGGCTGACGTGTGGACAGGGCTAATGGGCAGCTCCTGGCCATCTGGTGTTGGTGTACTGGCAGCTGCACCCACACACACTGCCCCTTTCTTCATAACCACACTCTTTTCTAGGCTACACAGACATGTTAAACTTCTAGTCTAGAATATCATGCTTAAATACACACCCCTCAGTCCATGATTGGGCTGGCTGGGCCTCCTGGAAGCCCCTCATTGCATCCAGTCTGTGGGGCAGTGACCCCGCTTCCACTGGTGGCTGGTCTTCCTTGTGGTGCTCTGCAGATGACAAGCACGGTTGTATTCTCCAAGCTATAGGTCTTGTCTGGACATCGTTCAAACCAATAGTTACCATGTTAGGCACACAGGAGATCCCTATTCCCAGAAAGAGCTGTTGAGTCCCAGCCTGAAAGCATCTCCAGTGACCACCTTTAAATAAGGCTTTGGTTCAAACAGCATGGACCCAGTACCTGGGGAAGGCGGGCATGTGGGGTACGGACCCAGTACCTGGGGAGGGTGGATAAGGTGGTGGGAGACAACTCAACCACTGAGCCCTGAACGAGGTCCCGCCTTGGCCATGGAGGGCAGCAGCTGCCCTCACAAGAAAAGTTAAGGCACTTTCTTCAGCTCTGGCCTAGGATGAAGTGACTCAGTGACTGTAACGACAGTGCCTGGGCTCCCTAAAGTTGTTTACTTTTCTCCTATTTCCTGCTTCATTCCTTGCTCTCACCATGCTAATGTACAGATCTTGTGTTTAGATTTCTATGCTTATATATGTAACTTTGGTACTAAGAGAACAGAAGCAACTTTTTCCAATATTGCTCATAACAAAACAAAAATCTTAACTGGAAAAACTCCTTATGATGAAGAAATCTAAAGCCAGAACTGGGACTCCAAACCCTGTCCAGGCTGGAAGACAGGTGGCAGGGCCCAGGCAAGGGGACCCTGCAACTGCCTCCTGTCAGAAAGCCCAGCTGCGGGAGTGCAGCAGCAGCACCTCCAGCCCTGGAGTGCCTGCACTGCACCCTCTAGATGCTCTCCTAGTTCATGCTAAAAATGCCTGGATTATGCCGGCCAGGACAGCCCTGTCAGGTGTGGGCAGCTGACCCACATCTGTAGTGACAAGCTCCTCCAAACTAGGATCGTGAAGGGTCCAGGGCGCTGGGAAATACCAGGCGCTGGCTGGCTGACTTTCCTTCTGGGTTCTCACCAGCAAGGAACTCACCCTGGCCAATAGTCAGGAAGTGCCACGACCGAGCCTCCATCAATCCCAGTGAGTTTCCCACAGAACTGAATCCGCTTTCCCAAGTTGAGCTGTGCATCAGCCCTTTTCGTTTGGTGCCCTGGAGCACTAGTGTAGTTCAATATTCTCTTCAGAAGGAAAACTTCGGCAGCCACTGGCCTGCAGGATGTGTGCTGAGCCCACATGACCTGAATGGATGGGTCATGTGGGAGGGACCCCAGCGGGAGCTGTGGGCCACATGGCTGAGTTCTGCCAATACGGAAGCCCCGAGCTGGAGGCTCACACGCTGCGGGGCAGCCCAGAGTTGCTGGAAGCTTTACAGGGGTGCGTAGCTAATGGCGTTGGTGTCGCTTGGTCACTGTGGTGGGTCCCCCCGCTGTTGGGGCAGCTCCTCCCGGCATGCTCAGGTTTCAAAGTACTTGTAGATTGCCGTCACATACAGCATCACGTTCTGCCAATCGGGCCGTTCAGTCCGCACCATTTCATTAATGTCCTGACAGACAAGGAAGAGGCTCAGTTAGAACTGCAGGTCACCTCCAGGCTGTCCCTTGGGCTCTGACAGCAACATGGGCTCTTGGGGTTGGATGGGGCCCTGAAATATTTTCTGGGCCTAATTACATGTTGCAAAAGCCTGGCCAAGAATACTTCCTCCCTGGGCATCAGCATCGTCCCCAGGCCACCCACCCCTGCCCCAGAGCCACAAGCAAGGTGGCTCTCTGCTCCCTGCCGTGACTCTGCAGGACTGGAAGGGTTTCATCCAGTATGGGGGGTGGGGGGGAACTTCCTCCCTCCTCCCTCATCTGCCTCTCTTCTTAAACCATTCCTTGGGGGGCCCTTTTGAGAGCCCTTCTCAGCCCCAGGCACTGGCCTAGGAGAATTTCCCTGTGTCGAGAGCTCCCAGAACCAACACTCTGATGGCCTTCACCATGGGCAACAGTCTGAAATCATCCAAGACGCTGCTCTGTAACTGTGCTCTGCAGAGAGCCAGGTGGCCTGTGACCGGTGAACTGATGTTTTAGGAAAATAAACTTGGGAAACTGTGGACCCACCCCTACCCTACTCCAGTGTTTCACAGCCTTTAACACGCAAAAGAAGGCCTCAAAAAGTGATACACTGCCGCTGCTGAAGGCTCGGGGAGTGTCCCAAGGGGCTGGCCTGAGAGATCCTTCCTTTTCCTGTGGGTGAGGAACAAAGGATGTGTGGCTGAGCACGCAGGATCAGGAGGGCGCCCTTGGTGACTTGGTGCAGAAAACAGAAAACCTGTCTGTTCAATTTAAGAATCTTGACTATAGAAGCTTTTTAGGGTGGGAAAAAGGCCCACTTTTAAAAAATATTGGAAGTTTACACGTGTTGTAAAATACCCAGGAATGGGGAAATATTTAACTTATTTTTTCCCTGTACAGTTGAACAGAGACCACCCTAAAAAAAGCACATTTCTAGAAATGTAGATGTACCTGTGGCACGAACACGCTAATGAGTGAACATGGTTGGAACACTTCCTCGCAGCACCTCCACTTGCTACAAGTTAGGGTGGAGGTACTGGAGATGGGGGAGGTGGCCCTGGGGGGCCCCACATATAGGACTGTTTGAGGCCTGGCTGGGCCTGTGGGCGCTCCGCCCTTTTTGAAAATCCCCTGATGGTGTGTCTCATGCAATACTGTAGCACTCAGTTTACTTAATAGAAGTGTCTCTGGGTGTAGAAGGTTGGCTTTGGATTCAGACACCCTTTTTCTCCCAGAAAGTCAGGTTCAGCAAGGTAGAAGCGTGAGAGGCCTGAAGAGCCTGAGAACACGCTGGGTTTCTACACGTCTCTCCCCATGCCCTAGCGAGGAAGTGCAGGAGCCTCTCATCCAGCCTCTGAAGTCGCTTGCCTTGTCTGGGAGCTGCCTTGCCCTCTCCCTCTAGACAGACAAGGCAAATGGACCTGCTGGCATGGTGTTTTTGACAGTAATATTTTCCTCCTGACCTGAGGATTCCCTTATGAAAGAGATGACTGTGAGGAGCCTCCCCAGGTAAAGTTGGCTGGGCACACAGTCTCAGGCCTCCCACCCTTTCAGGGAGCATCCTCAGGGCGCTTCACGTGAGCTAAAGTGCTGAGGGCCAGGACGCATGATCCCACATCTGTTCCCACCCTTGATGGGACCCTCCCTTGGCCCCAGAGCACCCCGTAGCCACCTCTTACCAGGCAGCCACACCACCCCACGTCCACGAGGATTCAGCTTAAAGAGGACTGAACTCTTTCTAACCAGAAAGAGGGCCCTACCAGTGACTCAGGGGGACAAGGGCTCACCAGTGTGGATTTGATGCCAACACTTTCAGCTGCCTGGAAAGCCAGCATGAAGTTCCTTCTCTGTAAAAGAAACTGTGTCACTGCAGTGCATGAATAATGCATGGAGAAAGGTCACATGGCCTCCACAACTACCTGGGAAAGATGCACCTGAAGGACGACACCCACCTCCACCTGGTGCCACAACAAACCTATACTTGGGAGCTTGAGCTTCTGTGTCTGCACCAAGTACCCTGCATTAGGCCCTGGCCACTCCCCTCCCTCCACCAACACCTGCTCCTTCCTCACTCCTGAAGAATCCCACTTCTTACACACCAGCGCCACGGCACCTGAATACATACCCCTCAAAGCTAGTTAGGAATGCTCATCCAATGAGCTTCCCCCACAGGGGTCTTCAAGGGTTGTCTGCAGGGCTGGGGGCTGACATGGGGAAGCAGAGGACTGGGGTGGGGCTGCGGGCCTGTATCCTCTCTGGCGGCCATCTTGGGCAGGGCTTCTTCCCTGACCCTGTCCCCAGGGAGCTCTCTGGATGGAACCTATCAAACCACACCCTGGGAGTGCACAGGGTTCGTGTTTCTTGCAGTTCTAAGGCCCACAGTGCAGAATGGGCCATGAAGTGACAGACCTCCCCAAGATAGCAGGAGGCTGGCCTGGCCTGGTCAGCACTGCCTGACTACTCTTGCTTTTTCAGGGGGCTTCTTGGCCCCCTCAAGGTGAAGCTCTTCCTCCTAAATGTAGTCACTCAGGAAGGACTGGCTGCTCCCACTGATAATGATATCACTTGGGGAATTCTGAACCAACCAAATACTACACACAAGGTGGGTCAGGGACTGGTGGGCTCAGCATGAATGACCTGATCCCAGAATAAGACCCAGCTGGCATAAGGCAATCGCAAGCTAGCACTGTGGCATGTGACCTGCTGATGGCAGGCACTGTCCTTGGTTCTCAGCCCTCCAAACCTATGAGGCAGATGCCAGGAGCTAGTCCCCTGTGGCCTACCTTATCCTGGCTGTTCAGTTCTTGATATGGAATGTGGGCGGGCAGATAGGTATGCAGGAGGGCACAGAAGGCCAGCCCATCGTTCCAGCTGCTGCTGAAGTTTGTAATGTCAATATTCTGAAGGAAAGAAGAAAAACATGTAACAAACACACGCTGGGACCCTCTTAGGAGATGCCAAGGACGCAGGAGGTCTCAGATGCTGCATGGCCTCCAAAACAAAACCAAACCCAGGGCAGGGCAGCCTTTGGTGCTTTGGTGAAACCACAGCAGGTGGGGGGCTACATCCGACGGCTATCTGGTGCCTATGACTCCCCCACCCGTCTCACCCACCAACTGTAGATGGCTGCCCCTGCGTAGTCATGCCTGGGCCTGGTGTAACACAGCTGTTGCTTACAAAGAGAGGCCTCCACCACCATGCCCGGCTAATACTGTATTTTTTACTAGAGACAGGGTTTCTCCACAATGGTCAGGCTGGTCTTGAACTCCCGACCTCAGGTGATCCGCCTGCCTTGGCCTCCCAAAGTGCTGGGATTACGGGCGTAAGCCACCGTGCCCAGCCTTATTACTATTTTTTAAAGAGACAGGATTGCACTGTCTTCAGGCTGGAGTGCAGTCGCACAATCACAGCTCACTGCAGCCTTGAAATCCTGGGCTCAAGTGATCCTTCCACCTCAGCCTCCCAAAGTGCTGGGACTACAGGTGTGATCCACCTTACCTGGCCCAAAATGTTTTATCACATAAAATATTCTGCAATTCAGCTGGTATGCAGCCTTTATCCTTATTTGCAAGACTCCTTATGAAGATGAATCTACACATTTCAATTTTCCTAATTCACACACTTTATGTAGACACCACAAGCTGAAAAACAACATCGCCCAACCACCCTGTTCCACATTTCATTATTTCATGCCATCTCCAACTGCACCAAGAGTCAGCTTCCTAGGTGACTGAGAAAGCCCAAATTTTATTATTCAAGGCAAACCATCCAGCTTGTGGGGAACATTTTATACTCCTCCCAGGAATGAGTGATTCAAAGAATAATATTAACACTATTTTATTATATTATTAACTATATCTGTATAGTCTTACAAAGTTTACAAAGCACTTTATGAATCTTGACCCCTCTTTATATACTGTTAGGACATAACACCAAGTCGGGGACCTGTGGCTCAGAGACAAGGGCAGGTGGGGGCCATGGGAACCCAGGCTCGGAGCTGCAAGGATGTGTCCAACCAGCAAGGGCCCAAGTAGAGCAGGCTGGGCAGGCCGCCCTTGCGAGGGAAACCATCAGTCCAGCCTCTCAGCTGGACTTACAAAGCAGCAGACCATGTGGAGGATCACGAGGCTGACTTCTCATCACCTGCATCATCAAAATGTATTGTCTGGCCCCTGATTGCATGTGCCTGGACGCTCCAGTGTCTATGCAAAGCATGAGCCTTCAAGGACGGCAGTCCCGAGAGTTACTTTCATTGGCCATTTCCTCTCATCAACCTGACCATCTGCTGCTTCCAGCTTCTCTGATATGACCCGGAGACATTGTTATAAACTGTGGGGAGGAAAGTCACCAGATTAAGGAACAAGGAAATGCAAACCTGCCAAGAGTCGCAGGGGAAGGTGGCAGCAAGCCTGTGGTGGCTGGTGTGTGTGCTGCCAGGCGTCCGCTGACATCAGCTCTTCCCAAACACCTGGGCCGGGTGAGAATGCCCTCTGCCTCAGTGCTGCAGTCCTCACACTTTCTGGCCATGAAGACACAATCCTGAGAGTAAGCCCTACTATATTCCCAAGAGGCCTGGCCCGCCCTCCACAAGGCTTTCTGCTCTGGCCATGATTTAACAGTCACCACTCCATAAAGGGTTCTGATGACCTAATGAAGAAGGTGCCTTGTGGCAAACAGTGCTTGACAGTTACTGCTGACTGAAGACCCCTGAACACATGCACACTCACGCAACTTCACCTCTTTGATCTCATCTGAATCTCAGAAAGCAGCTCATCAGGGAGGTAACTAGGACGAGGGAGGAGTGCTTGGCAGGCGGCAGTGAAGACGGGACTGGAACGCTTGCCCCAGGCATCCTGTGAGCAGTATTCACTAACTCTCACAGTCACCCAGAGCAGTCTGGAAGGAGGGTGAGGCTCTGAGAGGCCAAGACACTCACCCAAGCCACAGAGTGGGCTGTGGGATCATTCAAAGTGAGGTGTATCACAGGAGGATGGCCTGCTTTCCTTTAGGCATCTAGGTAAGAGTTCCTAATGCTCTGTCCACCTTTCCATAGTGTGAAGTAAGTCTAGAATTGGGGTGCAGAGAAGAGGCAGGAATTAAGTATGCAAGACAAATTAAGAATGGGCCAGGACTCACTTGCTCCACAATTTGCAGGGCCCACTACAAAATGAAAATGCAAGGCCCCTTGTTCAAAATGCAGAGGAAAAAGTCTATTAAAGGTACTAAAGAAAGAGCCAAGTCTAAGGGACTAAGTGTTTGATGAAAGAGGCATCTTTGCAGGGAGACGGGGCCAGGAAACTTCTAAGTGTGGAGCTCTGTGCAAGGCCAATGGCAGCCCTTGGCCCCCAGAGGTCACAATCACTTTTGGAGGAAAACAAACCTTCACTTCCTGCCACAGCCGCCCCTTCTGCTCCCTGAAATGCAGGCACCTCTGGCAGGGTCATGGACGTGCCTGGCCTCACTGCCACATGGCGCCTCGAGGCAGAGGCTCCTGTGTCCCATCCTCCTGGCTGTGGGAACCCCAACCTTCTCCCTCCGCTTCCTCAAGATAAACTCAACACCCCGTCGGGGAAGAAGCTGCTGCTCCAGCACCCCCGCCCCAACTGGAACCTCTGGGAAGAGAGATTTCATTTACAAAGCATGCCACAGTGACCTGAACCGGGAGGAAAACAATGGCTCCTTCAGTTTCAGGCTGGGGGAGTTCATGTTTGAGTACCTGACAATTAATTTCCTATCAATATAACTAAAGCCCAAACCAAGGCTCCCTTAACCCTTAGTGAGCTGGAGGGCAGCCAGGCCAGGCTGCCCCACATGGCTCCAAGGCACCCTATGTGACAAGCTGGAAGCCAGAAAGCAGGGAGCCCAAGTGAAGCCTGAGTGCCCACTGACTGCTCTGCCTCCTCCCCCATCCAAAGTGACCATGTGGGGAGAATGAGCCAGGCTTTGAAAAAGGGGTTCCTCCACGGAAGTGAGGAAGAAGCCTGCAGCCCTCTGCTCCCAGCCTCACCAGCAGTTGCATGGTTTGTAATGTTCCAGGCTGAAAAGTCTAACTGCTGATGAAGTCATATTGACTAAATATAAGAAAAGCTGCGTTCTCCGGAAGGCACGGCACTAGAATACCAGGCAGGAAGGTGGGGAGCTCCTCTCCACACGGCTATCATGGCCCATTAATATGACAGGATCGGTAGCTTGGAGAGGAAACACATGGAACGACACAAAATCACATGGAATCACCAGAGAAATGGCTTGCTTCTCCCTTCCTCACCCAGTCAAGACCCTTGTTCTGCAAGTGGGACTAGAACGCAGTGAGGCCTCCTCCACCTACTACCCCAGCTGCCACCAATCACACGATCCACCAGCTATTCCCAAACCCAAACCACAGAGGGCTCTGGGCTGCCAGGGGAGCACAGGGATAGGCGAATGATCCCACAGACCAGCTCTGTGCTTGGCCTCTTGGAGCCTCAGTCTCCTTCCAGACCACTCTAGTGACTGAGAATTACAGTGAGGTACTGCTCACAGGATGCTTGGGGCAAGGGTTCCTGCCCCATCTTCCCTACTGCCTACTGAGCACTCCTCTCCCGAAACCAGGGGGATCACCAAGTGTCTGCAGGCAGCCCCCAGACCTGCCTCTTACCATCTGCCCCTCATGCCTCTGTTCCGTGCCTGGCCCCACAAAGAGCCTGGGAGCAGCGTGGTGTTCTGTCTCCAACTGTATGAGGTCTGGAACTAAACTTTCTGTTGCTTTCTAAGTTGGCAACAGGTACAGGCAGGTGAATCTGCCTGTGGATTGCTGGCCCCTGCAGTGTGTGATCCCTACCTTCCCAAGACGGTTAAAGTCACCCTGGATTTTCTTGGCAATTGAAGAAAAAAGATAAAGCTTTTATGCCTTGGATAAAAACAACTCACCGCCACCAGTAGGAAGCTTGTGGGCAGGGGTCTGAGCCAGGTCTGACACTTCCTGGGCACACGGCCCTGGCTGTCTTGGACTTCAGTGAAGCAGATTTCAGCCTACACAAGATGACGAGTCCTCGACCCCTTCTGAAACTGTGATGTGCTTTACTCATGTAAGGTTTTTTTAGGGTTTTGTGCCTCGGCTGCTCCTTCCTGGAGCCCTGCTCCTGGGCACGTGGCCACAAGTCTGCTGACCCTCATCATATCCATGTGGTGGGTAACACCCACCATTGGCACTGAGGAAGGAGAACTGTCAAGACCCCAGGCACAATTAGTGCCTGAAGAATACCTACGTTTATAGTGTTATTGCTTAGCTGTTTCCTTTCTATAATCCTTCATATATAATCATATATTAGTTTATAGAATTAGTGCTTGAAGAGTAACTTACTGCTTACATATATCTAGCATACTTAGTTCTATATAATCTTTCTATACAACCATATAGGAATTGTCGTCAGAGCTGTACTGACGCATTTAGTGCTGATTTATATAATCCTTCTATATAATCATATAGTAGTTTGTAGGAGAAGGAATGCCTAAAGCAGCCACAGAACAGAAGCAGTACATGGGAAAACAGCCAGACCAGGACAAGAACCAAAGATCCAGGCGGTGGCGTCCCAGCCTGAAAGGGCATACACTGTATGGCAGGCTTGGAGCAAGAGCCTCTCTTCCTGATAAAGGAGTTGTAGTACCTTGCATCCAGTTCCTGTGGAAAGTAGGCCTCAGGCCTGAGATCCTGGAAGTAACCGAGGAAGAAGAACCCCTCTGGTGTGACCAGTCACTGAGGCTGTATACTCTGTCAGTCTTTTCTCGCTTCTGTGCTAGTGCAAAGAATCCTCCCATAAATATCTTAAGAGAAGAGCGGAAGTCTGTCAGCTCCCACTGCATTAAGCTTACAGTAACCTTCTATTAGAAATCCTTTGAAGTCTCCAGCCCCCAGATGAGAAGTGTTGCTCATGACACCTGTTGCACACAGCCCACCTCCTTGCCTCGGCGACCTAATGGGGGTGAACCCCTTTTCTGTACACAACCCTCTACTACTGTGCATGGCACAGCCCCCTGCTGCACAGGCCCACCTCTCTGCCCAGGTGACATAATGGGGTGGTCCCCTCGCTTGTAACTCACGTGATTATGTATGCCCTATCACTAAGTCTATAGATGATGACCTCACTCATGACCCTGCCCCCTGCTTGTACCCAATAAATACAGATGCTCTTGGGCATTGGGGGGCCACTGCTGATCTCTGCTCACAGGTGGTGTGGCCCCCTAAGTCCAGATGCTCTTCACCAGTTCTTCAGTGTCTGGTCTCTTTACTTCTAGGATCTTGCACCTCAGCACAGCATAAGGGACACCCCACGACCCTGTGGGGCCTCCACAGCCCTACACATGTGACCTGAAAACCTCCACCTTCCTCCACCACTCCACGTTTTGCTGCACATGGAGCAATATCACATGCCCTGGTGTGTGGTTCCTTCCTTTCCTCCCTCTCCCATTCTTTCTAAGGGGGTTTAGATGAGGAACTCAGATAACAAACTAGCTCGAAATCCCCACTGCTGAAGTTCTCACTCAAAACACAATGGTAGGAAACATGTTCTACAATCACTTATTTCAAAGCCATCTGGATGCCACGAGGCAGAGCTTTCCACTGCAGGAGGGCCATGCTGCCCAGTGTGTGGCTTTGTTTTCTGCAGGCCTGCAAAGGTCTTATCAGGATTGGCATACAAATAGGAGAATGCAGGCCCTGGAGTCGTGTTCTTCCACTAATGGTAACGGAGACCTCCACCTTGGAGAGCAGGACACACAGCAACCTAAAATCTGTGGCCTCAGCATGGAATCCACAGGTGGACGTGGCCATGGTCACATATCTAGGGACAACTTGGGGGAAAAGGCAGCTGGGCCGACTGGGCAGAGGGCCTGGGGATGGGCTGCTCTTTTTGAGGACTCATTTGCACATTCGGTGAGTCCTTACCCCTGGGGTTTCATGGGTGGGTGTCTTGTTGGACAGGTGTGACATGTGGACTTGACATGGGCCAGGGCTCAAGGAGGTTTAAAGGGAAGTGTGGCTGGACTGGGGGTCAGAAGTACAGCCGAGAGCAGGGGGAGGGCTGATGTCAGAGGCTGGCTGGGCAGTGGCTGCAGAGGTTCGTATCAGGATAAATTGGGGTGGTGGGTGGGAGATGGAGGGCCATGGAGATACTTGGCAGATAAAGCAAACTAGACTTGGTGACAGACTGGCTATGAGGAGGGAGACCACATGCAGTGCTCAGGATGGGCCTTGGCTTCTGTGGGCAGAACCAGACACTGGTGGTGGCCTTCACAGAGGCAGAGCTCACTGGAGTGGGCGTTGAGCAGATGAGGGTGTGTTTTTGATACCTTAAGTTCAAGGTACCTTGGAGACACCCAAAGGTGCTCGGTGGCACTGACACGTGAGTCAGGAGAGCAGTGCAGAGAGACAAAGTGTGGCATCATCAGAGTCCTGTGTGGGATCCTCTAGGGATGGCTGTAGTGGACCATAAACAAGAAGGGGCCTTGGATCCAGCCCCTCAGAACTCCCAGAACTAATGGCCATGAGGAGAACGGCCTTTATTGGGACACAGGGAAGGGGCCGGGGGCTAGGGGAAAGAAACTAGAAGGCAAAGGAAGAGTGTGTTTAAGTCAGGAGATAGTGGTCAATGCAGCAGTGATGCGGAGAGGCCAAGAGGACTTCCAGTCTCCTGCAGTTAGAAACACGAGTTGCCATTATAAGCATTAGAAGCAATGGCAAATAAAGGGAAGAGCAGGCACAAATCAGGTTTGTGTGTTTTTTAAAAAAGGGAGGGAGTCTCACTAGGTTGCCCAGGCTAGGCTTGAACTCCTGGGCTGAAGGGTTCCTCCTGCCTCAGCTGCCCAAATAGCTGAGACTCTGGGCATGTGCCTCGCAAATCAAATTTTCAGAAGCCAGCAGAGCATGAAGTTAGATGAGCTATAATAGTGTTACAACTTTCACAGATATCTCTTCTTATGAGTTTATTTCACAAAGCTTGCCTAGAAATGGCATTTCTATTTTGTAAAAGTGGTGTTTTCTGTCCTTATCTTCCAGGAGTTTCCCTCTGAGGGAAGGCTGTTCATGCTTTGCTGAAGAGTGGAGAGGCTGGGGGGCCAAGGGCCTTCCACTCTGCACTCATGTCCTGACTCCTACAGCGACAGCTTCTGGTGGAGGCCAACAGAGCCCTTTAAAGTAAACTATTCTTAAAGCCAAAACTCACACTTATTTGGGAGAAAATGCACACTAATGGAAGGAATTTCTATTGTTCACTACTCACAGGCAATGGTGCCAATTCAAGAAGGAAAAAAATTAACTTTTTTTTTTTTAAAAAAGAGACAGAAAACATACTACTAATTATAATGTAAGTTTCTTACTAATTCAGATTTTGCATTTAGTTTTTTTCAGGTCAATTTAGAGCTTTTCTATTCTACAAGATAATTCCATGTTTGGATTAGGGTTAACAAAGCAAGAGAGATGACATGTGCCAGAACAAAAGTTCAAAATGGCCTCTGCACAGACTCGAATGAGAAGCTCTGCCCCATTTTCTCCTAAGGGCATATGTCCTTCAACCAGGAAACGTCGACTAAGAGATGTAAGAGCAGAAAGACGGGGCCTGTTTCACAGTTACCATTTGCTGTCCTTTCTATCCTCATAAAGACTCCTGACACCCCTGCCCCTCCAAGGGACTGGCTGAGTGTTTCCACTCACTGCTTCCTGACCAAGGACGGAAGCCCCAACTGTAGATCTGACCCTGCCTTCTGTCTGTGGCCTTATGGTGGGATGTGAAAGCTAAGAGATTACACAAATCTCCACAAAAAGATTAAAAATATGTCATAAAATAACTAAATGTTTTAATTTGTTTGAACTTTAATTAAGGGCCATAAAATATACTCCCAAGTACCACATGCTCTTTAAATAGCTATTAAAGTTCTGGTCTATTTAAGGAAATGCCATTTTTATGGGCACAGGGCAAGAAGCCAAAGGCTCTGATTCATCTCTCTGCTGACACACGCAAGCATCCACTTCCTCATGCCTGTATGAGCCATGAAGAGCACTGTCCCCAGGTCCACACTCTGATAGAGGTGGCCGTCACTGGTCCTCCAGCCTCACAAGGACACCACGCTGTTAAGCGGCAACCCAGTGCATTCGGATGAAACCTGTTTGGGGATTACAGCCCAGCCTCGTGAGGTAGGAATGAGTTACTAACAAAGCCCTGGCCCACGGCGCCCCCCTACACTGTGGGGCAGAGCTTGGGAGCCTGAGTGATGTGGGTGGGGTTCCTTTCCTGTGCAGTATGGTGGGAGAAGACATAAGGTCGGAAAGAGAGTTAAAAAACTATGGAGAATGTTCATTGCTATCTCCAGATAGTGGCTGTTAAACACAGAAGGCCCAAAAGGGCCTGGGAATGATGAACGGGCGCCTGCCTGGGGCCGGTGGTACCTGCGGGGTAACCTGGCCAGGCCCTCTAGCTGCTGATCTAAGGGTGCTGCCCTGGGCACTACAGTGCTCCATCTCCTCCTTGAAGCTGGGCCAATCTCTGCTCCAGGTCAGGGGAGGGGAGAGAATAAAAGGGGAGGGAAGAGGCAGAGAAAGGGAGGGGAAGCAGCACATTTTCAGGGAGAGTCTTGCTGGGTGCATCACGGAGCCCAGGTGTCTGTACTTATATGGTAAAGAGGGAGCAAGAAGGGCGGCAGGACAGGTGGCTGAGGTAGAGCTGGCAGCCTCCGGAGACAGGCCCTGTATATCTTTGCTTTTGATCCAATATGGACCCTCAATCCTCACTGTGTGCCAGAATCACTGCAAAGATTTTTCGAGTTTTCCTATGCTTGCCCCACCCCAGAGAGGTTCATTCACGTGGTGTGAGCGGGTCAGGGCATAATTTTCTTTTAAAGGTCCCCAGGTGATCTGAATCCACAGCCAAGAGGGAGGCTCACCATTTGAAGAACGAAGGTAGGTGGCAAGTGCAATGGGGTGGCACATCTAAAATGTGACATTGGTGAGTTTATGGTGATACCTATACAAAGGTACACCCAACCTGGCTTGCAAGCCACTCATGAACCTGAGAGCTGGAAAATCAAGGGACAGGACCAAGCACCTGATGGAACTAGTTGACCAAACCATAGTCAAGGCAGTTGAACAGCTGACAAAGGGGTTTCTCTGTAAAATGGAAGCCTAATGAAGGAAGGAGTGACAGAATTACCCAGAATGACTGACCTCGTTGTCAGAGGCAGTGACATCTCAGAAAGAGGCAGCCAGTCCCGCTGCGAATGGACAGCTGAGGTGTTTCTGCCGAAAACATGAACTGGAATCAGATCTAACCTCCAGCTCTGCCTACCAGTTTACACCACGAACAACAGCATGGGGATGGAACCAACAGAATCTAAAATGTGGGTCTCTCTATAGGATCCACAATCAATCCCATTCCTTCAAAAAGAAACAGAAAGAAAAAAAGAAGATAATTTACGGACTGAAAGAGACCTAAAAGAGACATATTCTCCAAATGCAATGTGAGAACCCTATTTGGATCATAACTCAAGCAAACTGATTATGATACAGTGGGAGGTGTGAGCTAGTGTGTGGTGACATTAAGTGGCTGGGGTTTGCTTCCGAATCCTCCAGGTGGGCGTGGGAAGAGCAGCCGTGTGCTGATGACTTGTCACTAGGGTTTTGTACAGGAGGGTTGTTTTACTATTCTCATGACTTCAGTGCATATCTGAAAATTTCCATTAGAACAAACAAACATGAACTCAATCAACAACAGAAAAGACAACCCAGTTGCCCAAATATAAAAATGAGCAAAGGACATAAATAGAACATTTCCCCAAAGAAGATATACAAATAGCCAAGAAGCACATAAGAAGGCTCAACACGGTTAGTCACTAAGGAAATGCAAATCAAAACCACAATGAGATGACACTTCATACCCATTGGGATGGCTATTATTTAAAAGAAAAGAAAAACACGGTGAGGATGCAGATACTGGAATGCTTATATTTTGCTGGTGGGAATGGCAAATGATGCCGCTGCTGAGGGAGAGTTTGGCAGTTCCTCAGTAAGTTAAACACAGAGTTAACACACAACCCAGCAATCCCACTCCTCGACTATACTTCAAAGAACTGAAAGCAGATGTTGAAACAAATACCTGTACAGGAACGTTCCCAGCAGCACTATTCACAACAGCCAAAAGGTGGAAACAACCCAAATGCCCACCAACTGACGAATGAATAAACAAAATGTGGTCTCTCCATATAATGGAGTATTTTTTGGCCATAAAAAGGAATGAAGTACAAATATACGCTACAACATGCATAAATCTTGAAACATGATGCTAAGTAAAAGTTAGACACAAAAGGCCACATATTATATGATTCTATTTATATGAAACATCTGTAGTCAAATCCAGAGACAAAAAGTAGACGAGTGGTTGTCTAGTGCTGAGAAGGGGAAGGAGCTGACTGATGAATGGGTAGGCGGTTTCCATTTGGGGTGATCTAGTTTTGGAACTACGTAGTGGCGATGAATACATATTGCAAATGCACTTAATGCTACTGAATTGTAGATTTAAAAATGATAAAATGGTACATTTTTGTTATATACATTTTACTCAAATAAAAAAAGCTGCCAGATGTTCTGAAGTAGTTTATGCCCAGTAACTCTATACACTAGGTGGATCTCATACGCAACTAAATTATCCTGGAGTGTTTACTGAGAAGTTACATTAAAACTCAGATGATGCATGAGCATGAGTTCTGTGAGAATCTATTATAGCTTTGCTTAAAAAATTTAAAAATAGATACATTTCTTAAAAACAAAGCAGCAGCTAAGGGTAGGAAGCAGGGTATCAGTCAGCTTTCTTCACCAGTAGGAAAAACTGAGCACCTCTGGTATGGCAAAAGGAACCTGATAGATGTCATCTTCTGTAAATGGCTATTCCCAAGAAAGGGAAGCCATCACTGATTCTGTGACAGAAACAGCTGTATTTACTCACGACCATGTTGCCCTATATGCTCAAAGTAGCAAGCATACTTCTCAGATATAGCTTCAACTATATTGAAGCTTCACAAAAACAAAGTCTATAGTATAATAACATATTTTGGACTTAATATGCTTTAACTCTTTTTAGTCAAATGAACCTATTTTGAGGGACAGTTAAGAATAAAATAGGTCAGCCAATGTCACCCTAAGAGATAGGAATTAGTGTCCCCATAAACTCCTCCAGAAGGAGATGCACACAGGAATCATGATATCTGCTTTCTGATAACTTAGGAAACTGCTCTCAGGCAGAGATGGGTGTCAGGCAAGAGCCACTGGCTGGGTCACAGCTGATTAATGAACTCTAAGCATGTTGTGAGCAGTTTTATTAGCAGCTGAGGAATAAATATTGTCTTTTCCCACAGATTTAGTTTAGCTTTGGCAGAGGATATTACTCACTAAAATGCAATCTCAACCCTCATGGAAATCCTCAAGCAAGATCTGCCCCTGTGCATGCTCTGAGGAAGGGACTGGGCAAGGGAGGAAGGGAGGTAACGATGCAGAGTCTTGTCCACATCCAGACCCCCAACAGCCTTCCCAGCTTCTTTAGGGGAACTGGAGTGTTTGAGTGAAGAAAAGTAGGCCTTCCAAAACATCCAGGGGGGCCTTCTTTAATTTGTCCTCAGGACAAATGTCACCAATTCTGTCTTCAGGCTCAAAGAGATGAATGTGGTGAAATCTGAATGGTGTCACCAGCCATGACTTAAGTAGAGACCCTGTTCAGATGCCTTCTCTGAGAAAAGCCTCTTTATGCTAGAACCATGTGATTACAGGAAGAAACTTCGAGGCAACGGCTCCTCCATTTTAAGTCCTTGGAAATTCTTTATACTGATTTGAAAGCCACGTCTCTGTAGATCACTGGAAAAGCAGAGAGGTATGGCAGAGGTATCCAAGGTTTCAGAATCCCATGGATCTGTGCTTTGATTGTTGGTGGCACTTTGTACTGCCTGTAGGACTGTGGGCACATAGTTTTAACTTGTATGAGTCTCACTCTTCTCATATGCACAGTGGAAAAAATAATGAATGAAGATTTAACAAGATAACATCTGTAAGGCTCTCCAGCTGAAGCTCAACACATCCTGTCCTCTTCTCCCCGCCATCCTGCTCTTTGCCCCTGAGATGGTGTCAATTACAGTTTCTACAACACAAAAGTGTGAAACACAAGATTGTTCTCCTTGCCCCAGAAGAGGCCTCTGAACATCAGAAGACAGGTATGCTGGTTCCTGAGTCCCTTTCTCTTGACAGTACCCCCAAATTTCAGGAGATCCTGCCATGTGGCCAGAGGTGAAGATGTGATGAGTCTGCAAGCAGCCAGAGAAAATTTTGTCACCAGGTCTCCAGGGTGTGAACTGCAATTTACGCACTTATACGACTCTGCTTCTCTCTCTTAGGCTCCTCAGGGGTGAGCTTAATCTTGACCAAGTGCTGAACGGTAAACCTAGCACACTCTTCAGGCAAACAAAGGTTTGTTGAATACATACTGGTGTAAGAAAACTGCATCCAGAAACAAAGTCCAGAGAATTTAAAGAGAAAGAAAAAAACATGTTTCATTTCTAAAAATGAGATCTGCTAAAAAAAAATATGAGGACACTTTATAAAGCAGAAAGGATAGGCAAAGAATGTATTTGGGGCCAGGCGCAGTGGCTCACGCCTGTAATCCCAGCACTTTGGGAGGCCGAGACGGGCAGATCACAAGGTCAGGAGTTTGAGACCAGCTTGACCAACATGGTGAAACCCCGTCTCTACTAAAAATGCAAAAATTAGCTGGGCGTGGTGGCGCATGCCTGTAATCCCAGCTACTCAGGAGGCTGAGGCAGGAGGACTGCCTGAACCTGGGAGGCGGAGGTTGCAGTGAGCCAAGATCACACCACTGCACCCAGCCTGGGTGACAGAGTGAGACTTTGTCCCAAAAAAAAAAAAAGAATGTATTTGTACTCATTCAAATACCTACTATTTGAAAAATATAACTTATACAAAAAACGATATACTACTAAACTGAGACTATAGTATACTATTAATTTAATACAGAGCAAAAAGATTTAGACCACTGCATTGATGGTGAACCCTTATTCACTTTCTGAATGTATCATTATTCTCTTGGTACTAGTATTTCAGAGGAATATCACCCACCCTGCTCACCCTCCAAGCACCTGACACTGGCTGAGACTGAATGGGGGCCTAGAAGGATGACTGGTCTTCCCTGGCACAACACTTCCTATTTCTGAAATCACAGGCAATGCATTTAGTCTGACCTGGGATATCCAGGCCATCTGAGTACAGCAGCCTGGATGTGAAATGCCCCATGGTCTTGCAGTAGCTTAGGAAGGAAATGATATCAGGAAAGAGATGCTCAATATAGTGTGCTCACCTTACGATGAACTTATTTTATTGCTTACAGCAGGAACTGAAGCATTCTTTTCAATCTGTCAATGTATTAGTTTCTACATCTACTAGGTACTGTTTTGGCAGACGGAAACTGGGAAAACAACTAAAAAAGGTACACATCTGTGGTATCACACTCCCGTACCTCTCTCCAGAGCACTCAACTCAAAGCCCAATAGTCTACTTACCTTTCCTTTAGTGCAATAAATGATGAAGGGAAACTATAAAACACTTTATTTTGGATCAAAAATAACAAGATACCACCACTGAAAGAAAGCGACCGACACGGCTGTCACCAGGACCCCAAAGAAGAGCAGAGCAGCCCTGCGTGGCACTTTACTCCTGACCCCATGCTTATTTTTTTTGTTTTATTTTACATAAGAGTTGGTTACCAGCTTTTCTTGCTGTTTTCTTGTACTAAAACACAGTAGGGTACAGCCAGATAAAAAGCACTGAGGACCTTATGGAGGAACACAATGGCAGCAGAAGTACAGAGGCCACGTGAAACTGGATTTCCATGCAGTACAGTAAATGAGTGTTTTTAATTACAAACTGGAACGTGGAAAAGGTTAAATTATTCCCCGGAAAAGGCATAATTTTAAAAGGCCTGAAAATAATAATATGTCTCAGAAATAATCTTGAAAGTTCTTTGAGGCCGGGTGCAGTGGCACACCTGTAATCCCAGCACTTTGGGAGGCTGAGGCAGGTGGATTATGCGAGGTCAGGAGTTCAAGACCAGCTTGACCAACATGGTGAAACCCCGTCTCTACTAAAAATACAAAATTAGCTGGGCATGGTGGCAGTTATCTGTAATCTCAGCTACTCAGGAGGCTGAGGCAGGAGAATCACTTGAACCCACGAAGCAGAGGCTGCAGTGGGCCGAGAGATTGCACCAATCTACTCCAGCCTGGATGACAGAGTCAGACTCTGTCTCAAAAAAAAAAAAAAAAAAAAAGTTCTTTGAGGGCAAAGGTCATGGTCTATACTGCATTCTATTCCTCCTTGTATTTAACTACCTCTCTGGTTGTGCACAGCAAGTGTCAAATATGTATTTCATGATTGATTTAGAGTATAAAAAGAAAAATTTCCACAAGTTTAGATGCCTGAAGGAGAGAGCTAGCATTACGAAGATGTATCCACTGACAGTCCCCTGCAGCAGGTATAAACCCAAAGAATCACTCTGTCACTTGACACCAAGGCCAAGAGCAGAATCTTGCCTTACTTGATGACTTGAGATCTAACATCTAGCCCAAGAAGATAAAAGCCTTTTTTTCCTCCATATTTTCTCTGGGCCAGGCATGGTGGATTGCTTGAGGCCAGGAGTTTGAGCCAAGCCTGGCCAACGTGGCAAAATCCCGTCTCTACTAAATATACAAAAAAATTAGCCAGGCATGGTGGTGCATGCCTGTGATCCCAACTTCTTGGAAGGCTGAGGCACGAGAACTGCTTGAACCTGGGAGGCAGAGGTTGCAGTGAGCTGATATCATGCCACTGACCTCCAGCCTGGGCGACAGAGCAAGACTTTGTCTCAAAAAAAGACAAAAAATTTATTTTCTCTGAAGAGTATTGATATAAAAAGTTGGATCCCCAAATCCTTTCCTTTGCAATCCATGAAAATGTTTCTTAAACAAACCTGCTCTTCTTCCTTTGTCTTTTCTGGAGCAGCTGTCACTGACCCTGATGAAACATCTCTCCTTGGAGAAGACATGTCCTCTTCCTTGACCCTCAGTCCCTCTCTGGTATTATGGGGCATCTTGTATGTGTCGGTGTAACTGACTGTCTTCAAGGTGCTCTTAAATCCTTCACTCTATCACATGCAATCTTCCCAACTTAAGTCTACAGGCCAAAAAGCTGACCTCAATCCATACCTCACATCGTATTTGGAAATGAACTCAAAATGGAGCAGAGACCCAAATGTATGAAAATTATAAAATTTCAGGAGAAAGCTGTCATGATCTTGGGTTATGCAAACATTTCTTCTTTGCAACACAAAAACATGCATGCTTCATAAAAGAAAATGTATAAATTGCATGTTATTAAAATTAAGAATTTCTGGCTAGGTGTGGTGGCTCATGCCTGTAATCCTAGTACTTTGGGAGGCTGAGGTAAGCAGATCACTTGAGCCTAGGAGTTTGATACCAGCCTGGGCAACATGATGAAACCCTGTCTCCACAAAAATACAGAAGTTAGCTAGGTATGGTTGTACATGCCTGTAGTCCCAGCTACTTGGGAGGCTGAGGTAGGAGGGTCGATTCAGACCAGGAGTTCAAGGATGCAGTGAGCTATGATTGCACCACTGCACTATAGCCTGGGTGACAGAGTGAGACCCTGTCTAAAAAAAAAATCCCCCAAAACAAACCAAAAAACCAAATAAGATATAAGGTGGCAAGTAAGCATGTGGAAAGATGCTCAACACCATTAGTTATTAGGCAACAGCAAAATTAAAAATATAAAACAGTACTACACACCTTTTGAATATCTAGAGGCTGACCACATGGTCTTGGCAAGGATTTGTAAGGACTGGAATTCTCCTTCACTGCTGGTGGTAAAGTGACAGGGTAGAGCGAGTCTGTAAGACAGTTGGGCAGCTTCTGAAAATGTTCGACCTACTACATGATCCGACTAGTCCACTTTTCAGATGTCCATATGCATATGCAATGGACTGCATATTCCTGGTTCCCCAAATTCTTATATTGAAATCCTAACCCCCAATATGATAATATAGGGAGGTTGGGTTCTTTGGGAAGTAACGAGGTCATGAGGGTAGAGTCCCCATGAACGAGATTAGTGTGCTTCCAAACAGCTCTCTCATTCTCTTTATTTCTACCATGTGAAGACACAGGACAGCAGTCTGCAACCTGGAAGATGCCCTCACAAGAATCCCACCATGCTAGCATCCTGATCTCAGTTTTCTAGCCTCTAGGCCTGTGAGAAATAAATTTGTTTTTTTTTTTTGAGATGGAGTCTTGCTGTCGCCCAGGCTAGAGTACAATGGTGCGATCTCAGCTCACTACAACCTCTGCCTCCCAGGTCCAAGCAATTCTCCTGCCTCAGCCTCCCGAGTAGCTGGGATAACAGGCACACACCACCATACCCAGCTAATTTTTGTATTTTTTTGTAGAGACAGGGTTTTGCCATGTTGGCCAGGCTGGTCTTTAACTCCTAACCTCAGGTGATCCACCCGTCTTGGCCTCCCAAGTGCTGGGATCACAGGCGTGAGCCACTGTGCCTGGCCTCAAATTTCTGTTGTTTATAAGCAACTCAGGCTTTGGTGCTTTGTTACAGTAGCCTGAACTGACTAAGACACCATACAAACACCTGCATGTGAATGTTATAGGAGTTTTACTTACAGTAAGCAATAACTGGAAACAACCCAAATGTCCATCAACAGCTAAATGGCTTACTAACTGTGGTATACCCAAAAAATGGACTAACACTCGGAAAAAAAGGAAATGAGCTACGGTGAGTTACAGTTACACACAATGACATGAATGAATCTCAGTGTGCTAAGTGAAAGGAGCCAGAACTCCCCTAAAATTGTACAGATCATGATATTTGTATAAAATTATAACAAATACAAACAATATACAGCAACAGCAGATCAGTGGGTATGCAGGGATGGGGGATGTTGGGGAGAAGCAGGGTAACAGGAGTACAAAGGGGTACAAGGACATTTTCATGCTAACGGTATGTCTATCATGTGATGATAGTTTTCACAGGTGAATATATGTGACACATATGTATATGTATGTCAAAAGTTATCAAATTGTAAGCTTTAAATATACACAATTTATTATACGTCAACTATACCTCAATACAACTATTAAAAAAAATAAAGGAAATCCAGGGCCCCAAACACATTTAGGTACCACGCAGGCTCTCTCTGTTTTAGAGCTTTTTAACTGAATGTAGTACAGGTGTAAACCATGGCAGAACTGGATACAGTCCAGGCACAGTTCAAGGGACCCCAGTGAAAACGCTGAGGTCTGAGGAAGATATCCTGGGTGGACACTAACTGGCAGATGGTCATCTTGTGTGTTCCAGGACATAAGCTAAATCTTTGATGATTCACTAGAAAGTCCTGCAGCTGCAAACACACTTGGGTTACATCATGTAGCATTCTTCACCACACCACCACTTGTTCTCACCCTCATATTGCCTTACCTACCCTGATTCATTCTCATTTGTGAGGCAACATTAAAAAAGCATCATAAGGTTCTGTCAGGTCAGTGTCACATTATTAGCTTCTCTAATTAAGTGAGATAACAGTCTCTGTGACAGACTGGATTTTCCAAAAAGGATCACAGCAGTATTTCTGGCCCCACATCCTCTTCAGAAGCCTGCTATGCCCCATCAAGAGGCGGTGCCTATTTCCCTTCTCTTTGTAACTGCCTTGACAAACAGAGTATGGTAGAAGAGATACTGCATGACTTCCAAGCCTGTGTCATAAAAGGTGGCTTATGCCTGTCTCTCAAGACACTTGTCCTTGGAATGTGGCCACCACATTTTGAGGAAGCTCAGGTCAACTACAGGAGAGGCTGCATAGAGGTTCTCTGGCCACAGCTGTAGTGAAAGTCTCCGCCACAGTCACTATCAACCACCAGACCTGTGAGGGAGGGAGCCATCAGCTAGTGCCAGCCCTCCAGTGGTACTAAACTGAGTGGAGCGGAGATGAGATGAGATATCCCAAATAAGCCCCATCCAAACTGTAAACTCAGGATATTAGTAGAGGTCATTATGTTAAGCCATTAAGTTTTGGGTGGTGTTTACAGATAACCAGTCTCCTTTATATTGAATCTAAAGAGTGTATTCAGAAAGGAAACTAGTTTCTCTCTCCCTCGCCCTACATTGTCTAATGGCTAATTATCCTTCCCATAATCATTTATCATGAGGCAGCAACAGGACATCTTTACAAATAACCTGCTTCTACAAATGTAGAGGTCACCATAAATTGCCAGAATGACTGCAGGCTAAACTCATTTGTGAAAATCCAGAGCAATCATGTATCTAATGAAATCAACCTGTTGAACTCCAACTTGTCTGTGGAGGCCACATCCTTATGTTGTCATCCCATCCAAAGTGGATGAAGCACAAGAAAACTATGATTTTTCATGAGGCAAGGAAGTTGAGAACTGTGCCTGTTACTTGAGATGATACATAAAGATTACTTGACCCAGAGAATTTAATGATTCTGCTTTTAGCAAAATAATTAAGCAGCTCTTGAAAATGTTACTTATCTGATTTCTTTTTCTCAGCATTACTCATAATAAAAATATCTACTTATTGGAAACTTACTGAAGAGTCTGGGGCCCTGCCATGGATGGATAGCTCACTGTAAAGGGCCTGGGGCTGGGAGCTTAGAGATCCAATTGTATGGTCGGTCTTAGGAAAGCATGGCACCTCTCTGTTTTGCAGATGTGAAATGGAAGCCCGGGTTTTTATGATTTCTAGGGGCTGTCTCAAGTCTGACTTCCTCTAACTTCTGAGAATGGAATGTGGGTGCTGATTCACATAAACTACTCATTTTATCTAAGGAAAGGCAGGCACCCTGAGGCAATTATCTTAAAGCTAACCAAGAACATTGGCAAACAAACCATTTTATTACATCCAGCAGGTTTTCTCCATGTCATTCGTGGGAGTTAAATGGAAAAAGAATGCAAGAAAAAGGAACAAAACCTTGAGCTAAAGGCAAGACAACCTTCTATAATTCCATTCAAACTGCTCGGGCCCACCCAGCTCCACCACCTCCGGCAGCCCATCTAGTTGGTGAAATAACAACAGGTACATCCAAGCTACTGCTGTTACTGCCAACAGACCATGCCTCCAACAGGGCACCATTCTTGACTATCTTTCCAAATCCAAATGTACTGGTCCTGAATGCAGCTCTGAAAGATGCTCACAGTGAGGGGAGTGAAATGAGCATTTAAAGACTGGTGCTATATGCAAGGCCTCCACTTCTTCACCTGTTTAAGATCTAATTTGTGTCAGCCAGGGGGAAAAAAGTCTTGACTGAGTAGTCTCATCTACCACACACAAAAAACACTGATCAAACTCATTTATGGTAATAGCACTAAGCAACTGATTTTTTAAATTACATCCCTGAAATTTCTGGAAATAGATGTTAATAGTAACTATCGAGATCATGTTTAAACAGAATGCAGTAAGTACATTGTGATTCTGGGAAAACTTTGTTTCCCAGCTGCTATGTTTGACATTAAAAGGAATTCCCTGAAAACAGAAAAGAGTTCTTTCACTTCACTGGGACCGAAAAGCCGTCATCTAACCTCTGCTGTGTGCAGTCAAGAACACAGGCCCAAGAAGAGCTCTGAGATGCAAGCTGTTTCTATTCCCTGGTGGCTCCAAGAAACGTGAAGTTCTTGGCCAGCCACTGAGCCTTCTGGATGAAGATATCTTGTCATCAGGACTGAAAATGATTAGATTCCAGGAGTTTTTAACGCTTCACTGTGGAGAAGCGTTATGAGTAAATACAGTCCGCATAAAGAATGGGTGGGACAGCAAGGCTGGCCATTCTTGTTCCCCTTTGTTCAAGTATTTTTAACCCCTGGAACACAGTGATATTTACAAACAATAAGATCTTTCTGTATACTTAGTTTCCATGCAAGTGACAATGAAAAACGAAAAGATTTAGACTTTCAACCTAGATTCGATTCAGATCAAAACTCTTATCTACTGGCAGCACCTTTTTTTATTTTTTAACTCTGGGAAGTCATTCCTGTGACCTAAGATTCCAGTTATAGAAGAGGAAATTAAACCAACTAAGCTCTGCTTGGACTATGAGGAATTCCTAATGCATTATTTTAACTCTATTCTGTCTACTGGAAGAACTCCCAGCTTTCTCTGACCTTTCTCATCCCACCCTACCTTACCCTAGTCCTAACTCTAATCATGAAGAGAGGATGCTTAGAAGGTAGAAGGTTAAGAAAAGGAAGAGCGACATTCTAGAATATTTTCCAGAGAGGAAACTACTTTTTTTTTTAAAGGGGGTAGGGGGATGAGCAGAAATAACATTCCCCCTTAAGGCAGGACATATAAGGGAAAGAGGGATCACATGTGAAAAGGAAGCATCTCTATTCCTTGTCTTTTCCAGTATGTAGTGTCCAGGAAGAATCAGAAGAAATGAGCTTTCGGGGCCAACCTCTTTAGGTTGGGAAACTCACCTTTATACAAAGAATCTACTCAACCCATAGGCTTTTAAATGGTGGTAATGAGTAGTGGTCTAAGGGACCGTGACTAACACCAAGTGCCACTCTCATGCCTGGGTTGTGCAGGTAGCAAATACCATATTTAATACTTTATAAAGAGCACTTCCTTGTCTCCTATTTGTCTCCTATTTGTATTATTACAAAGGAAGCTGTGAAGGACTGAGCTATTTTTATCTGTTCACTAGTTCTTACTCTATTGATTCTTCAATCTATGGGGACACACAGTTCTGGGAGAATAAAGGTTAAGTACTTCTTTTCCTTGCTTAGGAAAGAGGGTGGGGAATATAAAAAAGAATTCCAAAATGAAGCATGCTAGGAAACTTCTGGCTGTGGTAGAGCAAAGAGGTAGATAAATCCTTTCCCTAAAAAATCCAAAACAAAACAAAGCCCCAAAACACAAATATAAATCTGGATGAAAGTGTCACAAATTACCATTTTAGGGCAAATCAACCAAAGGCAAACAACCAAGTAAAAATTATTATTGGCCGGGTGCGGTGGCTCACGTCTGTAATCAGTACTTTGAGGGGCCAAAGCGGGTGGGATCACCAGAGGTCAGGAGTTCAAGACCAGCCTGGCCAACATGGTGAAACCCCAACTCTACTAAAAATACAAAAATTAGCCGGACGTGGTGGTGTGCACCTGTAATTCCAGCTACTTGGGAGGCTAAGGCAGAATTGCTTGAACCTGGAGGCTGCAGTGAGCGGAGATCACGCTATTGCACTCCAGCCTGGGTGACAAGAGTGAAACTCTGTCTCAAAAAAAAAAAATCATTTAGCCAAAGAAAGGAGTGAAGTACTAACACATGCCACACGGAAGAACCTCAAAAATATGGTATGTGAAAAACATCAGTGACCAAAGACCACAAATGATCCCAGTTACATGAAATGTCTGGGACAGGCAAACCTATGGTGGCTGCCTAGGGCTGTGAGGTGGTGACAATACTCTAAAATTTATTGTGATTATGGTTATACAACTTTGTGCATATACTAAAAACCACTGAACTGTTCAACTTAGTGAACTGTACAGCATGCGAGTTATAATTAAAAAAACACAACTAAATCCTAGAAACTCAACTCTCAGAAGATTACTTTATAAGTATCTGTGGGCCGGGCACGGTGGCTCACGCCTGTAATCCCAGCACTTTGGGAGGTTGGGGCGGGCAGATCGCGAGGTCAGGAGTTCGAGACCAGCCTGACCAACGTGGTGAAACTCCATCTCTACTAAAAATGTAAGAATTAGCTGGGCGTGGTGGTGCGTGCCTGTAATCCCAGCTGCTCAGGAGGCTGAGGCAGGAGAATCACTTGAACCTGGGAGGCAGAAGTTGCAATGAGCCGAGATCACGCCACTGCACTCCAGGCTGGGCGACAGAGTGAGACTCCATAAAAAAAAAAAAAAAAATAGGTATCTGTGGTAGGCCCATAAGCTGTTGATGTCTTAATTTCTTGAACCTATGAACATATTTATTTACATGGCAAGAGAGTTTGCAGATGTGATTAAGAATTATAAGGACAGGAAGATGATCCTGAATTGTCCAGGTGGACCCAATCTAATCACACAAGCCTCAAAAGCAGATAACCTATGGTCAGAGTGATGCAATGTGATGACTGACAAGTTGGTACTTTGAAGATGGAGGAAGGGGCCACCAACCAACAAACATGAGTGTCTCTATAAGCTGGAAAAGGCAAGGAAATAGATTCTCCCCTATAGCCTTGAGAAAAGAACACAGCCCTGCTGACACCTTGATTTTAGCCCAGTAAGAGCCATGTTGGAATTCTAACCTACACAACTGTAAGATGAAAATTATATGTTGTTTTAGCTACTACATTTGTAGTAATTTCAATAGTAATAGAAAATGAATACACTAGATTATAAATTATTTGTTTTATATAGAAAAGAAAATGAATCTAATAAATATTAGTAAATCATCTGGAATAAATGCTCAAAATATCAGAAACATGTGACATAAAAACCTCAAAACCACAGATAATTGGGGCAACAACATTCCTGCCAACACCAAAAAAATTTTTTTCCTTAATTTTTGCTGAAGTATAATATACATGAAGTACCCAAATGGTAACTACAGCTAAAAGAATTTTCACAAAGTGAATACACCATGTAGTCACCTCCCCCAAATGAAGATACAGAATATAACCAGAATCCCAGAAAGCATCCCTCAATTCCCCTAAAGATACCACTATTCTGACATATCATAATAGATTAACTCCACCACTTTTCTGGCTTCATTTAAATGGAATCATCGTTTGGATTCCTGTGTATCTGGCTGTTTCTGCTCAACATTACGTGTGTGAGATTCATCCAGGCTGCTGCATGTTGCAACAGTTTGTTCTTTTTTGCTTTGTTTTGTAGTACCTTATATATCACAATTCATTATCCCTTCACTTCTTGATGATTATTTGGGTTGTTTCCAGCTTTTGACTCTTACGAAGACTATTTAACTTCAGCAGATACTGTTAAAGTTTTCCAAACTGGCTAGAACTGTTTACAACCCTATCAAAAGTGTGCAAGTGTTCTTGTTTCTCTGCTTCCTTGCCAACACTTGGTATTATCAACTTTTTAAATCAGACATTCTGTGTCTAATCTGCTGCACACATAGCAAAGCCTGGCTGTATTTTATTTTTTAAATGCTAATAAAAATTAGATCCTGAAATTTTTTTCACTTGCTATTCTCATATTTTACATGCATCTGTTAGTATTTCCTACATCATAATCATGTCTGCAAATAGAATTTTCTCTCTTTCCAATTATTATACCTCTTATCTTTCTGCCTTACTACCCTGACTAGAACTTTATTTTTTAATTTTTTGTAGTGATAGAGGTCTATGTTGCCCAGGTAAGTATTGAACTCTTAGCCTTAAGGGATCCTCCTGCCTCAGACTCCCAACAGAGCTTTACATACAACATTGAATGGAAGTGATGAGAGCCAGGTCTTGTCTGTTCCCTCATCTCTAGAAGAAAGCTTTCAGTAAGTCACCATTAAGCTTAATGTCCACTATAAATATTATTTTTTGTAGATGTCCTTTATCATATTTTTAAAAGTCTCTTTCTTCCCAGTTTGTTAAATATTTGTTCTGTGGGTTGTTTTTTCTTTTTGAAACTAATGAACAGGTGTTGAATTTTATCAAATGCTTTTGTTCTTCTACTTTGACTAGATCTCATTTTTCCCTCCATTTTGAGAACTTTGAAGGACTTTAATTCATTGAAATGTTTTGAGATTACATGTGGCCAATTAGAAGGAATGTGCAATCCCCTGTTGTTTGGTGCAGTGTTATAGATTAGTCAGGACAAAGTAGTTAATAGCATTACTCATATCTTCTGTAGCTCTACTAAATTTCATTTTTTTTTTATTAATGAGAGAAGTATATTAAAATCTCCAAATATGCCTATTTTGCCTTTTAGATCTATCAGTTTCCCTTTATATTTTCTGGGGCTATGCAACTAGATACATATGAATTTATGATGTGCTCTAAGTGCCTATAAAGTCTTCCTGGGCAGTGTTAAGTCTTAAAACATTGTTTTCTAAGAATGCCTTGGCTATTGTTATTGTTTTAATCCTTTATCATTACGAACAACCTCTATCTCTAGTAATATTTCTTTCTGTGAAATAACACTTTGAAATTAATATAGCTCTTCCAGTAGTCCTTTGGTTAGCGTTTGCATAGTATATCTTTTCCAACTCTTTTACTTTCAGTCTTTCCATTTAAAGTGGGTCTCTTGTACACGAATCATGGTTGGGTCTGTTTTTTTATTTTTATTTTTATTTTTTTTGAGACAGAGTCTTGTTCTGTCGCCAGGCGACAGGCTGGAGTGCAGTGGCGCAATCTCAGCTCACTGCAACCTCCGCCTCCCAGGTTCAAGCAATTCTCCTGCCTCAGCCTCCCGAGTAGCTGGGACTACAGGCACTCGCCACCATGCCCAGCTAATTTTTGTATTTTTTTAGTAGAGACGGGGTTTCACCATGTTGGCCAAGATGGTCTCGATCTCTTGTCCTTGTGATCCGCCTGCCTTGGCCTCCCCCAAAGTGCTGGGATTACAGGCGTGAGCCACTGCGCCTGGTCGGGTCTATTGTTTTTAATCTGAAAATCTTTGTCTTTTAAAACTGGAATAGTCAGCCTGTTTACCTACAATGTAATTTTTACATATTTGGGTTTACATCTATTACTATACCCTTAGTTCTTTGTTCCTTTTCTCTTCTTTCCTGTCTTATTTTAGACTAAGCAAATATTAATATTCCAGTTCTCTTCTGTTAGCCTCTTATATTCCATTCTTTTATCACTTTATTAACAGTATGACTTTAATTATAGCAGCCACACAGAAAAAGTTAAAAACATATATTAATATATTTTATTTAATCAAATATATTAAAAATATGATCATTTCAACATATATTCAGTATTTTTTAAATGAGGTATTTTACATTCTTTTTTTTTCCATACTAAGTCTTCTAAGTCTTCAAAATCTGGTGTTTATTTTATAATCACAGCACATCTCAATTCAGAATAGCCACATTTTAAGTTCTCAATAACTCCATGCAGCCAATGTCAACTGTAGCAGAGTGCAGCCATAGAGATTTACAATGTGCAACCCTTAACTTATTAAGAATCTATGACAAATTAGTAATTTCCTGACCTTCTGAACAATGCAAGGAACTTGCAACACCTTAATTACATTTACTGCCCCCCTCCTAACTTTTGAACCATTTTATGTTAAATTTTCAACCTACATATATATTATTACACTACAGTCAATATTCATACATATTTACCTTCATATTTACTCTTCTACTGTTCTTTATTCCTTCCTGCAATTTTGTTCCCTATGGGATTACTGTCTTTCTGTAACAAGGACTTCCTTTTTCTTTCAGAATGGGCCCACTGGTGACAAATACTCTTTATTATCTATTGAGAAATCAGCAGCCAATCTTATTCCTCTTAATCTAATTATCTTTTTTCTCTAGCAATTAAAGATTTTTTTCACTGTCCTTGACTTTTAGCACTTTGATTATGGCACTCCTAGCCCTCTCATTTAGTGTAACCCAATTGTATGTGTCTTAAACCTTCTGTTGTGTCCCTTGTCGCCATTACACTATTATTTTTCATTCTTTCATTTCTCAGTGATTCATTGTAGATCTTTCTGACTGATCAATCTTCTAATTCATACATCTTCTCTGTGTTGAGTGGTTGTTAAACACATGTATGGGAGTTCTTAACTCAAGCTAATGTATTTTTTAGTCCTAAAATTTTCATTTAGCCAGGCGCAGTGGCTCACACCTGTAATCCCAGTACTTTGGGAGGCCCAGGCTGGCAGATCATGAGGTCAGGAGAGACCAGCCTGGCCAACATGGTGAAACCCTGTCTCTACTTAAAAAAAAAAAAAAAATTAGCTGGACATGGTGGCAAGTGCCTGTAATCCCAGCTACTCAGGAGGCTGAGGCAGGAGAATCACTTGAACCCAGGAGGTGGAGGTTGCAGTGAACCGAGATTGCACCACTGTACTCCAGCCTAGGTGACGAGAGCAAAACTCTATCTGAAAAAATAAAATAAAATAAAATTTTTGTTTGATTCTATTTTATAGATTCCAGTTCTCTAGTAAAACCCTATATCTCTTCATCTGCTTCCATAAACTCATAAATTAGTTATTTTAAGGCCCAAGAGTTCCAATATCTGGATCACTTCAAGTTCTTTTCCTGTTACTCATTCTTTCTCTTGATTTTCATTCATTTGATCCTGCTTATTGGCATGCCTGGTATTTTAATTAATTAATTAATTATAGAGACAGGGTCTTACTATGTGGCCAGGTTGGTCTCCAACTCTTGGCCTCCAGTAATCTTCCTACCTTGGCCACTCAAAGTGCTAGGATTATAGGCATGAGCCACTGTGCCTGGCAATGCCTGGTATTTTGATGGAATGCAGGATACTATGTTTCAAAGAGCATAGGGGCTAAGTTTCTTCTGGCAGGCAACTAGAATAACGGCTGATCACCTCGATCCAATCAAAGTTTTGATTTTTTTTGGCTCACGCCTGTAATCCCAGCACTTTGGGGGAGGCCAAGGCAGGCGGATCACAAGGACAAGAGATCGAGACCATCTTGGCCAACATGGTGAAACCCCGTCTCTACTAAAAAAATACAAAAATTAGCTGGGCATGGTGGCGAGTGCCTGTAGTCCCAGCTACTCGGGAGGCTGAGGCAGGAGAATTGCTTGAACCTGGGAGGCGGAGGTTGCAGTGAGCTGAGATTGCGCCACTGCACTCCAGCCTGTCGCCTGGCGACAGAACAAGACTCTGTCTCAAAAAAAATAAAAATAAAAATAAAAAAACAGACCCAACCATGATCTTAAGCTGGTAACTTCTGGTCAGCCTTTATTGGTAGGACATAATTCTTTTGAGGTCTCAATTGAAAGCCTGGAGTATTTTCCATTGTCATTCCACTTTGGCTGGCCTTGAAATCTAATTTTTTGTCTACCTGCTCCTATGAGAACAAAAACTATGCTTAAGTTGTTTAGCCTTTGGTAACAGCTTTCTACTGAGTTTTTTCTGAATTTGAAAAATATCTTAATTTGAAAAATACCTTAATAGCAAAAGCTAAGTCAAATGCTGAGTTTACTACTCTCTCTCTCTCTCTCTCTCTCTATTTTTCCAAAGAATTGGGGTCTCACTCTGTTGACCAGGGTCAAGTGCAATGGTGTGATCAAAGCTCACTGTAACCTCGAACTGCTGGGCTCAAGCAATCTTCCTGTCTCAGCCTCCTTGATAGCTGGGATTACAGGCATGTGTCAACATGTTGGCTGAGTTCATTACTCTTGAGGTTGTCTTTTCCCTAGGATCTTGGACCCTCAAATCCTGGCTGCCTTAGAATCCTTCATTTTAAACTTTAGTCCTGCTACTCAGTGATTATGAAACAAACTCTGGACCACTGCTTTATCTGGCCTCTACCCCATGGGAAGAATTAGCCAATGCCCTAAGGTAAAAAGCAGGGGTAAATATGGGCTCAACTCAATAGGATTTTTCTCTACAATTCTGGCTCCAGCCAAATTTGATCTGGCTGTCTTGGTTAGTCCCCAATGCCTTTAACGATATTTATTTTTGTATTTTAAACAGTTTTTACAGCAGTCTCATCAGAGATTTGGTCTGATATTCTGTTATAACCATAAACAAAGTTTTACTGAATTTTAATTACTGATACAGTTTTTACTGACTAGTCTATAAACTTCCTGAGAATAGAAACGATTTTTATTCCCTAACTTCTATCTAAACACTTAGCACACTACCTGACACAGAGCTTACTATTTGATAAATTATTAGCCATTTTTTTTTTTTTTTTTGAGACGGAGTCTTGCAATGTTGCCTGGGCTTGAGTGCAAAGACATGATCTCAACTCACTGCAACCTCTGCCTCCCAGGTTCAAGCGATTCCTCCTGCCTCAGCCTCTCAAATAGCTGGGACTACAGGTGTCCACCATGAAATCTGGGGCTGATTTTTTGTATTTTTAGTAAAGACGAGGTTTCACCACATTGGCCAGGCTGGTCTCGAACTCCTGACCTTGTGATCCACCCGCCTCGGCCTCTCAAAGTGTTGGGATTACAGGTGTGAGCCACTGTGCCTGGCCTAATAGCTTTTTTATATTAGGAAAAAAAAGCTTAGAATGGAAGTAAAGCATAGCACATAAATATAAGCCTGCTAAATCATTCCAGCCTATTAATTCTTTTAATTCCACTTATCTCCAGTAAGACATATCCAATCTTTTCTTCTGTGGTCCACACATTAATGAAGTACATCCATCAATAAAAATGCATTCTCAATGTTAATCTGAGGTTAAATTACCTCAGACAGTACTAAAATATTTTGTTCAATTATTAAAAGTCTTTTGTTCTAGATTAAGTGATTTCATTATTCTTTGGATTTAACCAATCCATTTCTAGGTCTAGCATTTTATCAGAAAACAATGAGATTTTTCATTCAAAATAAAGCTCTCTCAAGTTAACCTTTAGAGGCATCTTGATTACATTCAATTAGGGTTTTCCAGGAGGGCAAGAAATCAATGATACAATAAAAGCTCTTAGATATAAAATCTAAAACCAAAGAAAAGTTGACTGAAAGTATAAATATTTTCTTTATGCCAGTGGGTTACTCTTGTATTATCAATCTTGTACTATCAATCCCTAAAGACAACAGCTAAAAAAAATTAAAAGTGGTTGTCTCTGGACAGCAGAAATTTTAGAGGTAATGAAATAGGGAACTGGATTACCACTTCTCACAATAAGCACTTAAAAATTATTAGAGTTAGGGGAGAGATCCAAGATGGCTGATCACTAGCAGCTCGGGCTTGTAATTCCCAGTCAAAGCACAGAGAACGAGAGGACGCCACACTTTCAGACAAATATTTGTTGCTCATGGACTAGGAGATTCCCAGCAGAGGAGCCCCATGGGTCGCCAGGGCGACTCTTGTGGCTGGCGTGGCGGTTTTGCTGGCGCCTTAGTGCGCCAGTTCTTGGTGCAGAGTCCGGAGATTCCCGGGCAGAAAAATACCATCCATCTTAACACCGCTATTTTGGCCGGCGCAGTGAATTGCTCAGATTTCGGCGCTGGGAATCAACAAGTTGGACGTCAGCTCAGAGACCTAGTTAGAAAGGCAGTAATTACAAAGACGACAGACGGATAAATATATAATGAAGGGAAGAAACCAGCGTAAAAAGGCAGAGAATACTCAAAATCAGAATGCCTCTCCCTCTACAGGGGATGGCAATTCCTCATCAGTAACGGAACAAGGCTTAATAGATTACAAGTGTGTTCCAATAACAGAAGCAGGTTTCAAAATGTGGGTGATAAGAAACTTCTGTGAATTAAAAGAACTTGTTCTAACCCAATGCAAAGAAACTAAGAACCTTGAAAAAAGGTTTGACGAAATGTTAACGAGAATGGACAATTTAGAGAAGAATATAAATGAATTGATGGAGCTGAAAAACACAACATGAGAACTTTGCAAAGCATGCACAAGTTTAAACAGTCGAATTGATCAAGCAGAAGAAAGGATATCAGAAGTCGAGGACCAGCTCAGTGAAATGAAACGAGAAGACAAGATTGGAGAAAAAAGGATGAAAAGGAATGAGCAAAGTCTCCAGGAAATATGGGACTATGTGAAAAGACCTAATTTACGTTTGATAGGTGTACCTGAATGTGACGAAGAGAATGAATCCAGGTTGGAAAATACTCTTCAGGATATCATTCAGGAAAACTTTCCCAACCTGGCAAGGCAGGGTAATATTCAACTCCAGGTAATACAGAGAATACCACAAAGATATTCTTCAAGAAGACCAACCCCAAGGCACATAATTGCCAGATTTATTAGGGTTGAAATGAAGGAGAAAATACTAAGGGCAGCCAGAGAGAAAGGTCAGGTTACCCATAAAGGGAAACCTATCAGACTTAACAGCAGATCTCTCAGCAGAAGCCCTGCAAGCCAGAAAAGAGTGGGGACCAATATTTAATATCCTTAAAGAAAAGAACTTTCAACCCAGAATTTCATATCCAGCCAAACTAAGCTTTATAATTGAAGGAAAAATTAAACCTTTTGCGAACAAACAAGTACTTAGAGACTTCACCACCACCAGGCCTGCTTTACAAGAGCTTCTGAAAGAAGCACTATACATATAAAGGACAACCAATATCAGTCTTTCCAAAAATATATCGAAAAGCAAAGAGCATTAACACAATGAAAAATTTACACTAACCAATGGGCAAAACAGCCAGCTAGCATCAAATGCCAGTATTAAACCTATATATATATTCTAATTGGATAAAAAGCCAAAACCCATTGGTATGCTGCATCCAGACCCACCTCACATGCAACGATACACAAAGACTCAAAACAAAGAGGAGGAGGAAGATTTATCAACCAATCAGAGAGTAAAAATAAACAAATAAACAAAAAGCAGGAGATGCAATTCTCGCCTCTGATAAAGTAGACTTTAAAGCAACAAAGATCAAAAGAGGCAAAGAAGGACATTATATAATGGCAAAAGGATCAATGTAACAAGAAGAGCTAACGATTTTATAGATCAACGAGACAGAAAATTAACAAGGACATTCAGAACTTGAACTCAGACCCGGAACAAGTAAACTTAATAAACATTTACAGAACTCTCCACTTCAAATACACAAAACATACATTACACCTATTCCAAAAGTGACTACATAATTGGAAGTAAATCACTCCTCAGTAATCGCATAGCATTTCATAGGTTTAAATGAAATATTGATTGGCTGCTTGTTTGTTATTTTCTTCCCTTATTCCTTTCTGTCTACATCAAGTATAATTATTGGTATAAAAGAGGTTTTCAATACCCATTACTAAACTGCATTCTAGCCTGGGCAAGAAAGCAACACTCCCATTCTCTCTCTCTCTTTCTCTTCCTTTTTCAAAAAAAGAAAAAAAAAATTATTATAGTCCCATATTTAAATTAAAAACATAATTGTGTATAAACAGAGGCACTGATTTTTTAAAAAAGAGAAAAAAAGGAAGACGCAACCCTTAAAGCAATAGTACTGAAAGCTGGTTACACAATGCCCTGGACTCACAAGATAGCCTTGAGGCAGCCATTTATCCTTGTGGGGGTTTCAGTCCCAGATCTGCAAACCTGATAATAAACCAGAACTCCAAGATATTTTTAACACTAATACTCTACTATTCTAAAGCTTCAATGTATGATAAATGGCAGGGCACAAGTTAAAAGAGAAAAATGTATTTGTTAAATAAAAGCTAAACTCATAAGGGCTTGTTTTGTAATGGATGCTTAATGAAATTACAGTGATCAGCACAGTAATTTTAGGGTGACTCTTAAGAGAGTTAACGAAAGATGATATGGGCATTAGGGAATCTATCTCCGTTGATTAGACGGCTTCTTCATAAAGCACGCACGTTCCAAGCATTAACGATCCATCTGGGGCCTCTGAGAGCAGTATGTGCTAAGTGTCACGTAACAGCTTCTGCTCTCATAAACTAGTCAAGTGTCACAACCTGCCTTTTTCTGCAAACTGTGAGTAGTCAGAGACCAAAGGACTGAACCGAAACTGCTGGATCCAAAGGATGGGCATGATCATCCATTTATAGCTAGATAGGGAAAGGGCGCTGGCCCTTCCTATATGATTCTTGACAAATTAAGAGCACTATTAGATATGGCTTTCAGTTTTAAAAGATTATGCATTTCAGACCAGGTGCAGTGGCTCACACCTGTAATCCCAGCACTTTGGAAGGCTGAGGCAGGAGGATCACTTGAGGTCAGGAGTTCGAGACCAGCCTGGCAAACATGGCAAAACCCCATCTCTACTAAAAACACAAAAATTATCTGGGCGTGGTGACAGCCCCTATAATCCCAGTTACTCTGGAGGCCAAGGCAGGAGAATTGCTTGAACCTGGGAGGTAGAGGCTGTAGTGAGCCAAGATTGCGCCACTGCTTTCCAGCCTGGGTGACAGTGAGACCCCACCTCAAAAAAAAAAAAAAAAAAAAAAAGATTATGCATTTCAGACTGTCCAATTTTTTTTTTTTAATTATACTTTAAGTTCTGGGGTACATGTGCAGAATGTGCAGGTCTGTTACATAGGTAAACTACATGCCATGGTGGTTTGCCACACCCATCAACCAGACTGTCCAATTTTAACTTACAGAGCTTGAAATAAAAGAACCAGTATCCTCCTTACTTCTAAAGGTAAGGAACAGACAGATATCTGTCTCACAGGAAACAAAAGCCAACTGCCTCCCCCAAGCCATACATATATAACATCAAAGAAGTATCCATAGGAAGTAAGAAAGCAGAGAATTGGGTTGGTAGCAAAGATTGTCAAGTATACAAAAAGAATTTGCCTTATGTATGATTAACCATCCTATATCATATTTCCCCCTGCATTTCAAGTACCAAGTAAATGGAAAGAAACTTTAAATTATTAATTGAAATAAGTGATTTGTGTATATATATATGTTTCTACATATAGATTAAGGTGTATATATATATTAAATATCTTAAGATCATAGAATCATAGGACTTAAACTAGAAGAACCCAAGAGGCATTAAATAATTGACTTAATGCTTGAATTATCTCCATTTAATTAACTTGATACATGGCAAAGTTCTAAAATCAAAGGAAAAGTAATTTTTTTTTTTCTGAGACAGGGTCTTACTCTGTCGCCTAGGCAGGAGTGCAGTGGCGTGATAGCAGCTCACAGCAGCCTCAACTTCCCAGCTCAAGTAACCCTCCTGCCTCAGCCCTCCAAGTAGCTGGGTTGAGGTGGGAGGATCGCTACCATCCTGGTTAATTTTTTTTTAAGTAGAGAGAAGATCTCACTATGTTGCCCAGGCTGGTCTCAAACTCCTAAGCACAAGCAATCCTTCAAGGGAGAAGTAATTTATAATGTTCCTAAATTACTTAATTTATTGTCTACGAAAATTTAAAAGAAGACACCTAACAACGAGGAAGACAATACAAGTACACCTCAGACTGTACTTCATCTTCATGTGCTTCATAGATACTGAGTTTTTTACAACTTGAGGGTTTGTGGCAACCCTATATCAAACAAGTCTGTTGGTACCATTCTGCCAACAGCATGGGCTCATTTCAATGTCTCTGGGTCAAGTTTGGTAATTCTTGCAATATTTTTTATTATAACCGTTATGATGATGTGTTACCAGTGATCTTTGATGGCACTGTAGTAATTGTTTTGGGGTGCCATGAACTGTGTCCTTACAAGACAGTGAACTTAATCTATAAAGTTGTGTGTGTTCTGAATGATCCACTGACTAGCCACTTTCTCTCTCTCTCTCTCTCTCTCTCCTTGGGCCTCCCTACTCCTTGAGACGTAACAATGTTAAAATTAGACCCATTAATAACCCTACAATGGCCTCTAAGTGTTCAAGTAAAAGGAAGACTAACACATCTTTCACTTTAAATCAAAATCTAGAAATGCTTAAGCTAACTGAGAAAGGCAGAGCAAAAGCCAACAGGCTGAAAGCTAGGCCTCTTGTGCCAGTTAATCAAGTTGTGAATGCAGAGAAAAAGTTACTGAAGGAAATTAAAAGTGCTACACCAGTGAATATACAAATGATAAGATAACAAAATGGCCTTACTGCTGATATGGAGAAAGTTTTCATGCTTTGAATAAAAGATCAAACCAGCTACAACATTTCCTTAAGCCAAAGCTGAATCCACAGCAAGGTCCTAACTCTCCTCAATTCTATGAATGCTGAGATTGGCGACGAAGCTGCAGAAGAAAAGTTTGAAGCTAGCAGAGGCTGGCTCAATGTTGAAGGAAAGAAGTCATCTCCATAACATACAAGTTCAAGGTGAAGCAGCAAGAGCTGATATAGAAGCTACAGCAAGTTACCCAGAAGATCTAGCTAAGATCCCTGATGACGGTGGCCACACTAAATGACAATTTTCAATGTGGATAAAACAGCCTTCTATTAAAAGATGATGACACCTAGGACTTTCATAGCTACAGAGGAAAAGTCAATGCCTGGCTTCAAAACTTCAAAGGACAGGCTGTCTCTCTCATTAAGGGCTAAGCAGCTGGTGACTTTAAGTGGAAGCCAGTGCTCATTTACCAGTCCCACAATCCTAGGGCCCTTAAGAGTTATACTAAATCTACTCTGCCTGTGGTCTATAAATGGAACAACAAAGCCTGGATGACAGCCCATCTGTTGACAGCATAGTTTATTGAACACTTTAAGCCCAATGTTCCTTTTAAAGTATTACTGCTCATCGACAATGCAACGAATCAGCCAGGAGCTGCAATGATGATACAAGGAGATTAATGTTGTTTTCATGTCTGCTAATACAACATCCATTCTGCAGCTCATAGATCAAGGAGTGGGCTTAAAATGTTCAATAAACTATGGGGTCTCGCCACTTCAAGCCAAGATCATGGACTTTAACCAAACGACAAAGGAGAAACAAATGAAGCAGCTTAAAGAGAAGTAACAAGATCAGTTTCAAAAACACTTTGGTAGTAAGCTAGAAGCTGGACAAGAAGATGAGAAAACACGTATGTCCATGTGAAAACTTGTTGTACACAAATGTCTTCAACCAGGCAGGGTGGAATGTGCCTGTAGATTCAGCTACTTGGGAGGCTGAGGTGGGAAGATCACTTGAGACCAGACTGGACAACACAGTAAGACCTCATGCCAAAAAAAGTTCATAACAGTGATATATATAACCCCCCCAAAAGTGTAAGCAACACAGACACCATCCTGAAGAGAAGAATGGATAAACAATATGTAGCATATCCATATAATGGAATATTATTTGGCCACAAAAAGGAATGAAGTACTAGTATATGCTACAGCATGGATAAACCTTAAAAACATGATTCTAAGTGAAAAAAGCCAGTCACAGAGGACCACATATTGTGTGATTCCATTTATAAGAAATGTCCATAATAAGGAAATCTATAGGACAGAAAGTGATTAGTGGTTGCCTGTAGTAAATAGAGAATGACTGCTACTGGGTATAGGATTTCTTTATGGGGTAGTAAAAATATCCTAAAACTGGTTGTGGTAGTGGTTTTACAACTCTGAATATACTTTAAAATCTCCCCACTGAAATGTACACTTTAAGTTGGATGAATTGTATCTTGTGTGGCCTATCTCAATAAAAAAATGTTCTTAAGAAAAAAAACACAACTAAGTGATTGTATAATTTTCATTTATGCTTGAGGTTTCAGTTCTATAACCAACTTGTAACTGCCAGCATTGATGTTCTTGCCATTCAACAAAGCCTGAGACTTTTCAGGTTTGAGTACGGAAGTCCTTTTTTTTTTCTGTGTGATAAGAGATTCACTCTTGTTGCCCAGGCTGGACTGCAGTGGTGTGATTTCAGCTCACCTCAACCTCTATCTCCAGGGTTCAAGCAATTCTCCTGCCTCAGCCTCCCAAGTAGCTGGGATTACAGGCATGTGCCACCATGCCCGGCTAATTTTTGTATTTTTAGTAGAGACAGGGTTTCACCATATTGGCTAGGCTGGTCTTGAACTCCTGACCTCAGATGATCCACTGCTTTGGCCTCCCAAAATGCTGGGATTACAGGCTATGAGCCACCACGCCCAGCCTGAGTATGGAAGCCATTTTAGGCTGAAGTTTTATGTTTGGCTTCGTTCACTTAGCATAAAATTTTCACAGTTCGTCCAAGTTGCAGCATGTATCAAAACTTCTAATCCATGAACACGGTATGTCTTTCCATTTATTAAGATTGTCTTTAATTTCTTTCAGCAATGTTTATTATTTTTCAGTGTATCAGACTCACGCCTCCTTTCTTAAATTTATTTCTAGATAGTTTATTCTTTTTGATTTTGCTATAAATGGAAATGTTTTAATTTATTGTTAGTATAAGTAAATGCATGTGATTTTTGTGTACTGATCTTGCATCTTGCAACTTTGCTGAATTAGTTCCAACAGTTTTTATGTGAATTCTTAAAAGATTTTCTAGATAATAGCTGGGTGTGATGGCCTACACCTGTAGTCCCGGCTACTCAGGAGGTTGAAGAGGAAGTAATGTGTAGTCTGCTATTTTTGGGTGCAGTATTGTATAAAATACGTATTTAGGTCTAGCTGGTATATAGTACTATTTAAGTCTTCTATTCCCTTGTTGATTTTCTATCTGGTCTTAGTCATTTTTTTTTCTTTTTGCAAAGTTGTTTTATTATTGTGGATAAATATACATAACAAATCATTTTAACCATCTTTAAGTATACAGTTCAACAGCATTAAGTATATTCATATTATTGTGCTACAATCAACATGATCCACCTCCAGTACTTTTTTCAGTTTATAAAACTAAACTGTGTATCCACCCCCTTTCTTTTTTCCCTCCCCCAGCCCCTGACAATCAACATTCTACTTTTTGTCTCTATAAATATTACTACTCTAGGTACTCCATATAATTAGAATTGTGTAGTATTTCTCCTTTTATACATGGCTTGTTTCATTTAGCACAGTGTCTTCTTTTTTTTTTTTTTTTTTTTTTTTTTTTTTTTTTTTTTTTTGAGACGGAGTTTCGCAATCTTGTTACCCAGGCTGGAGTGCAATGGCGCGATCTCGGCTCACCGCAATCTCCGCCTCCTGGGTTCAGGCAATTCTCCTGCCTCAGCCTCCTGAGTAGCTGGGATTACAGGCACGCGCCACCATGCCCAGCTAATTTTTTTTGTATTAGTAGAGACGGGGTTTCACCGTGTTGACCAGGATGGTCTCGATCTCTTGACCTCGTGATCCACCCGCCTCGGCCTCCCACAGTGCTGGGATTACAGGCTTGAGCCACCGCGCCCGGCCTGCACAGTGTCTTCAATGTGCATTGCGTTGCAGCATGTATAAGAATTTCCTTCCTTTTTAAGGAAGAATGGTATTCCATTGTATTATATAACACAGGTTGTTTATCCATTCATCTTATCAATGGACACCTGGTTGCTTCCACTTTTCGGCTATCGTAACAGTGCCATGAAAATGGGTGTGCTTAAAACATTTCTCCAAATCTCTGCTTTCAATTATTTTGGGTATATACCCAGAAGTGGAATTGCCAGATCATATGGTAATTCTGTTTATTTTTTTCAGGAATTGTCATACTATTTTCCACAACAGTTACAACATCTTATCGGTCCCCCACAACAAAGTATAAGCCTACACATTTTTCCACATCTTTGCCAACACTACTAATCTCCTTTTTTAGCCAGTGGAAGTTGGCATGGAGATTTTTTTTGGGTGGGGGGACAGAGTCTCACTCTGTCATCCAAAGGCGCGATAACGGCTCACTGCAACAATTGCCTCTGGGTTCAAGTGATTCTCCTGCCTCAGCCTCCTGAGTAGCTGGGATTACAGGCACAAGCCACCACGCCCAGCTATGTACTGTATTTTTAATAGAGACAGGGTTTCACCATGTTGGTCAGGCTGGTCTCGAACTCTGACCTCGTGATCCATGAGCCTTTGCTCCCAAAGTGCTGGGATTACAGGCGTGAGCCACTGAACACAGCCTTTTTTTTTTTTTTTAATGATTTTCTCTTCTCTTTTTCACTTGCCACTGGCTTGAAGCTCAAACATGGAGAGTCTTAATAAATCCTCAATGATTATTATGACTTTTCTTTATGCCCACTGCAATTTGCTTGGCTTTTTAATCTTAAATAAGGATCATCACTTAAAATAATGTACAAATTCATCCAAAAGCGACCTGTTAATGGCAGATCTTAATCAATCTGTTACTCTACTACATGATTACCTCTTCTGCATAAAATTTGTATGAAAATGTTGTAGCTAGACCTTTTATGCTATTTTGGTGAGATGAGGGCTGATGTGAAGACACCAGGAACATAGAACTCTATTCTCTTCTTGTGTCGTACTTCTGTGCATTTGTGCCAAAGTAGGAAACGCAATCAAGAGTACCATCTGCAAGCTGGGGAGAATCTCTGCAACTAATACTGTACGTGAGGACACTAGTAACAAAATTGTATTTTTTAGCAGTATGAATGGATGAATATTACATGTTTTCTTTTTGTATGGAGAATTTGAGTCCACTCTCCAAAGTTACATTTAAGGTAAAAAAGCATTTAACCTGGACTTAAATAAGAAAGTGCTACAATAGATGAGTAATAATGGAAATATTGGCTACTTTGGAAAGGTAACAAACTTACTTCCTCCAAGTGATAGTCAATTATGGCTGGACTTTAAGAATGTGTTCCTGAAATTTTATATACGACTCATCACTGCAGCCTCTGCCTCCCAGGCTTAAGTGATCCTCCCACCTCAGCCTCTCAAGAAGCTGAGACTCCAGGCACACAGAACCATGCCAGCTAATTATAATTTTTATTTTTACAGAGATAGGGTTTTGCCATGTTGCCCAAGCTTGAACTCCTGGGCACAAGTGATCCACCCATCTCAGCCTCCCAATGTGCTGGGATTGCAGGTGTGATCCATTGTGCTCAGCCAGGATTCACCATTTCTAATGTGTGACAGGTAGTAAGCTACGACACTCCAGTACTTGGTTTGGCAATTACTCACATGGGACGAAAGAACCATATGATTACCTGATAGCCTTCTGTTTTCTTCTGACACCACTTCAGCAAGGCATTCCTCTTTGATCCTCCATATTCTCTGGCCAATGCTGAGAGAGGGTCTTTCCTTTCTTCTCTGAAAACAAGTAACCCAAAGTTGAAATATTTTTTATTTGGGCACCAGAATAAGAGAACAGTATTAGTTTGCATTTTTAAACAGGAGAAATGCACACAGTAAGGAAAACACAAAGGCAAGACATATTTTTTCATACATTTGATTTTTAGTTTATGGCCCCATAGATCCACTGTTGTCAGAATTCTCTGCTAACTGAAGGGAGGGACTCTATAATCATCACCCACATGGAAAGTGGCAAAGACAGTACAAAGCATATTAAAAATTAATCAAATGTGTTGGGCATGGTGGCTCACGTCTGTAATCCCAGCACTTTGGGAGGCCGAGGCAGGCTGATCACCTAAGGTCAGTAGTTCGAGATCGGCCTGGCCAACATTGTGAAACCCCGTCTCTACTAAAGATACAAAAATTAGCTGGGCATGGTGGCGGGCGCCTGTAATCCCAGCTACTTGGGAGGCCAACGCAGAAGAATTGCTTGAACCCTGGAAGCGGAGGTTGCAGTGAGCTGAGGCTGTGCCACTGCATTCCAGCCTGGGCAACAAGAGCAAAAGTATCTCAAAATAAATAAATAAAATAACTGTTAATACCCTTTATCATCTCATCATTTTAAAAACTACTTACTATAAATATATAGGGCAAGGTTATGCAAGTTGTCGGATTCTAAGACATAACAGTTCCTGCCTTCAAGGAGTTTACAATGGGGGGAAGCAGATAAGACAGACAAAAGATGGCAATAAACAGTTAACAACATTTATAGCTTCCATGAAATGTCTTAGATGTGTTTAGTGCTAATTGTACATCGTTTTTTGACTGTAGGCAGTTAGAATTTTACCTTGCTCAAAAATGGAATTCTTTGCAAACTTACTTATTCAACATCTCCTTATGGAGCACCACTGTGCCAGGCAATGTGCAAGCACCAGGCAATTGAGGGTGAACAACCCAGGACCTCTGCCCCCTCAAGGAACTTCAGATAGTAAGTAGAAACACTGTAGAAGTTTGGGGGGTTAAAATTCAGTGGCTATACATATGATTCATTGAAAAAAATTCTATGTAGGGGTACTTTATGACATTGCAAATTGCCTTGTAGTCAAAATAAACATCTTGCCTTAGGCCAGACATTCAATCAAAAAAGGTTTTGCGATCACCCCTGGTGAAGGGGCAGGAGAGAATTAGAATCCTACTCATTGTACACCATATCTTCCCTTTGGGTCACTACTTTGGAATTGGAACAGAACACTAAGGAATACCCAGAGAAAGAAAGTCCTGTATAATATAACCTGCAGCTTCACTAGTAGCCTGTGCTTAAAAGATTGGTCTATTTTTCAGTGATTATAGCAAAGTGGAGACTCTAGTCCCCTGTTCTGTGAACTTAGCAGCCCAATAAATATCCTAAAGGTTCATATGTTACAAGCAGCTTAGTATTCCTCAGTATATTTATTCTGTCAGTATTCACCCTCCAACGGATGCTAGGAAATCAAAGAGGGCACATTTATAACAAGCTTTTCTAATTGAGGAGCCTTGAAATAGTACCAACTTTTATTTATCTAAAAACCAAAAGCAAAAATACTATTTCTCTATGTGCAGTTAGACTGCCTTCTTGAAGAAATATACATTTTTGTGTGCCAGCCCATAAGATTCCTGCTTTGCTTTAAATAAAGCAGGGATGTTCAATCTTTTGGCTTCCTTGGGCCACAATGGAAGTAGAAGAATTGTCTTGGGCCACATGTAAAATACACTGACACGAACAATAGCTGATGAGCTAAAAAAAAAAATCTGCAAAAAAAATTCTCAATGTTTTAAGAAAGTTTACAAATTTGTGTTGGGCCACATTCAAAGCTGTCCTGGGCCACAGGTTAGAGAAGCTTGCATTAAAGGATTCCAAGAAGTTTGTTATACTACCACTAAACTTAGGGAAAGAGAATGACACAGTTATGTGAATGGATGCAAAAAAGCACGCCAAAAACAAAAACTTGTCATGGCTCAACATAAAAGTCACTATTATAATAAATGGGAAAGGTTTACTTTGGCTCACGTGGGGTCCATTTTGTTACAGAAACAGCTTAAAAAGTATCAAAGTAGAGCAAACTCTATGGACATAATGAGAAGCTACAGAAAAGTACCCCTAGGAATGGAGGATCATCTCTCACTTCTTCATCTTGAGATGAGAAACTGAAGCCAGGAGACACCTTGTTGAAGATCAAAGCTCCTAAGTGGAGGAGGCAGGAGGAGTGTGTGTCCTGTCTCCCAAACCAGTGTCCTTTGCACAAGCACCATGCAGGGAGCTCATCACCCAGGACACAGAGAAGAGCACTGTCAGTCTTTTCCCTGCATAGGCAGGGTGGCCTGAGCTACCCTTCTCACTCGGTTTTCTACCTACTCCCCTGGGGCACCGCTTACCGGACCACAATTCTAAAACGTTGGCTCCCTTAGAAGCACGGCTTTATAATAAGTGCATAATTTTAGTTTGAAAAATATTCCATTTTACCCTCAAGACTATAAATTAATATATGGCTAAACTTCTGCCACTCATTCCTATCCTTCCTTCAATTCTTTTTGTTTTTTTGAGACAGAGTCTCGCTCTGAAGCCCAGGCTGGAGTGCAATGGTACAATTTCGGCTCACTGCAACCTCTGCCACCCAGGTTCAAGCAATTCTAGTGCCTCAGCCTCCCAAGTAGATGGGACTACAGATGCACGAAACCACACCTGGCTAATTTTTGTATTTTTAGTAGAGATGGGGGTTTCACCATGTTGGCCAGGCTGGTCTTGAACTCCAGACCTCAAGTGATCCACCCACCTCAGCCTCCCAGAGTGCTGGGATTATAGGCATGAGTCATCACACCTGGCTGCTTCCTTCAATTCTTCTTAACGCTTGCCAACAGTTTTCTTCATCCCTATAAACAATGTATGCTAAATTTCTGACATCTGTTTTTCCCCCTAAGTCCTTAATACCTTTTAGTCCAAAGAGACTTCTGATATAAGAGAACTATGAATAAACTATAAACTTAGGCCAGGTGTGGTGGCTCACACCTGTAATCCCAGCACTTTGGGAGGATGAGGTGGGTGGATCACCTAAGGTCAGGAGTCCGAGACCAGCCTGGCCAGCATGATGAAACCCCGTGTCTACTTAAAAAAAAAATACAAAAAGCTAGCCGGGCATGATGGCTGGCACCTGTAATTCCAGCTACTCAGGAGGCTGAGGTAGGAGAATCATTTGAACCTGAGAGGTGGAAGCTGCAGTGAGCCGGGATCGTGCCTCTGCACTCCAGCCTGGATAACAAGAGTAAAACTCTATCATATGTGTGTGTGTGTGTGTGTATACACATTCTTAGATTTTCATGTACTTTTTAATCAATTATTAATGTAGCACCATGTTCCCAGACTCCCAGTGTAAACAAAGAGAGCCATCTTTGATATCTTCCATTCTTGCATTCTTTTTATAAAGATCTGAAATCATCTTTCTTTATGAAAAACCACCTAGGTCCAACCCTCTCTTCACCTCTTTTCCACTGGCCCAGACATGATAATTTATTTACACTACTTTATAGCTTCTACTACATCAAAGTGACTCAATTTGACTTTAAAGAAGTTCCATCACCTTGCCATCCCCTACCTAGTCAATCTTTTCTTCTGCTGTTCCCTGATATGGTAGGTACACCTTCCTCTGGACTTCTGTAACAGGGTGCTGAATCTGTAGAACCACCTACCTGCAGCATCCCCCTCCAGACTCCTCACTTATTCATTCCTTTTGTATATTCCCTCAAGTTACTGACCTTGCCAATAATGTCACCCAGCCCTCCCTGTCTACAATTTTCAAGGCCCCACTCAAATTTCAACCTTCTGGGACGCCTTCCTTAACACTCCACCCATTCCTCAGTATTTAAATTTCGTAATACTTTCTTTTGCAATCAACCATTCTCTAATTTAAAAAAAAAAGATACAGTTGCTTAGGGAAAGGAACTATCACTTTTACTTTGTCAGTGTCTTCTATACCATTTACCCAATAAGAAATATTAGTAAACCACACACAGAAAAAAAAAAAAAAAAAAAATCACAGTGCTCAAATGCCACCATTTTACAACTTGATCATTTACTATCAAAAGGCCAGGAAAGATACACACAAAATGCAAGAATATTAACTGTTCTCTACCTTATTCGGCTTCGGGTGGTGGGAGTCACAGATGCCGTTGGAGAAGAGGATAGGGAAAGCTGTGGAGACGTGGTTCCCATAGCCATCAGAGAGGCTGGCGATGCTCCCTCCTGTGCAGAAATGTCCCGTTTCATTTCTTCACTACTTCGTCGAGACACTGTGAGAAATAGTCATTATGTATTTTATAGCAAAAACATTTTAGACTGCGTTCTTGAGATTTTTTCTGAAGATTCCAAAAAGAACAGATATTACCATACAGGAGGGAGGAAAAACTAATACTGATAACTGGAAAAGTATTTCTTATTTTTCCATTAAAAAAACTGTGAGGCCATGCACAGTGGCTCATGCCTATAACCCCCCCAGCACTTTGGGAGGCTGAGACAGGCAGATCACTTGAGGTCAGGAGTTCCAGACCAGCCTGGCCAACATGGTGAAACCCTGCCTCTCCTAATAATACAAAAATTAGCCAGGCATGGTGGCGCATGCCTGTAATCCCAGCTACACAGGAGGCTGGGGCAGGAGAATTGCTTAATCCCAGGAGATGGAGGTTACAGTGAGCTAAGACTGCAACACTGTGCACTCCAGCCTGGGCGACAGAGCGAGACTCCGTCTCAACAAACAAGCAAACAAACAAGTAGAACAACAAAAAAATGTAAAAAGATACAGTAGTTGAAATATGCACGGAGCTCCATATTCCTTATAGACAAGGAGTTCGCCTAATCCATTCCTATAACACTCATGGTACCTACTAAGCACATAATGAATACTACATAAACATCTGTCTAATTACAAATACAACTAAAAACCAAAGGTTAATTATAACCAGATTTGTAACTACTCTGCCCTGCCCAACACACACAATTCGAATCAACACAACTCTTCTGAATTTAGCCAAAAACACTGTTAAAGGGACAGAAAGGAAAGACATACTTCATTACAGGTCTACACGTAATGCTAGCTAAGGGCACTTTTCTTTTCCTTTTTTTTTTTTTTTCGTGAGGGAGTCTTACTCTGTCATTCAGACTGGAGTGCAGTAGTGCATCTCAGCTCACTGCAACCTCTGCCTCCTGGGTTCAAGCAATTCTCCCGCCTCAGCCTCCTGAGTAGCTGGGACTACAGGTGCCTGCCACTGTGCCTGGCTAATTTTTGTATTTTTAGTAGAGACAGGGTTTTGCCATGTTGGCCAGGCTGGTCTTGAACTCCTGACCTCAAGTGATCCGCCCACCTCAGCCTCCCAAAATGTTGGGATTATAGGCATGAGCCACCACACCCAGCCTCAGGGCACATTTGAAAAAAAAGTCTAAATCAATAAGACAGAAAACCAAAATGTATCAATTCAACTGTTGGGAAATAGCAACAATCTTTTGGAAAAGTCCTATTCTGAAGTTTGGCACAGTAAGACATTGTACCACCTTATTAGAATTATAAAATGTTCCAAGAACTGTTGAATGGAAGTACCCACTTCAGTCACTGCTATCAGCTCCACAACAGCAGCTTTCTAAAGGCGGCACTGACTATTGCCAGGTGCTCAGAATGTAGGGCTGAACACAGTGACAACTGACATAGTTGACAAAGTCCCTAATCTCAGATTCTTTCTCACCTCAGAAGAAGGTGGATCTGCAGAGCCATTAACTCTACATTCCTGGGCTGATTTAATGCAGTCAGTGTTACACATCAGTAATCGTTTTCCCCTGATAACTAAAAACTGTCCCACCCCATTGCCTTTATTGGCTAAAATTTTCTAATGATTTTAGGATAACCATAAGCAGAATATGTAACTCTGCATTAGTAAAGCAATGCCCTTAAAGATCCAGAGGTACAAATGCTTTCTCCTATTAGATGATTTCAAATGACATGCTTATATATTTCTGGCATAATTGATAATTATGGTTTTTTTGTTCAATGTCAGTTCTTTATAGTCCTTAAATCAGTAGTTTCTTTTAAGTGGTGTGCTAGGAAACTGGATGAGAAAACCTCTCAGAACTTTATATAAAATAGAGGAAACAGACTGAGAAAGAATCTGGAGAACAGACACACACACACACACACAGAAAAAAAGGCTTTGGGATGGTAATTTTAGCTGATCACAGGACTTCCCATTGATTTAAAGCCCAGCTAGAGAGGGCGCAGTGGCTCACTGCCTGTAATCCCAGCACTTTGGGAGGCCAAGGTGAGAGGACAGCTTGAGGCCAGGAGTTTGAGACCAGCCTGGGCAATACAGTGAGATACTGTCTCTAAAAAACAAAAAATAAAAAAAAATTTCAGATGAAAGTCATCACCTGAGAGGGTCTTGGCACTTTCCATTGCAGGCACTCTCGGGAGGGAAGCAGGCCGGCTGGTTGAAGATGTTCTTAACAGATGCTCTGCACAAAGTAGAAAGGATCCCAATAAAGAAATCTGATGCTGAACTTTAAAGTAATAAAGGTAGAAAAAAGGTGAGTTTTACTCCTTTCAACCTTGAAGATCATCCTTATTCCCAATCCAGGGAACTTCAACAATTTCCCATAGTCTGTTTATCCAAAACAACTCATGTATACGTAGAACACAGTAGAACATTCCATTCAATGTTTCACCTCTAGGAATGAGATGCCCCACACAGAGGAATACTTCTAAATCCTGGGCTACCACCTACCTGTTTGATGCAACTCCACCAAAATCAAAGATCCTCTACTGCAACTACGTCTAAGCTACAACTAAATAAAAGCTTTGCCTTCATGTGCCTACAGTTAGTGTGGAAGCTACACATATTAATATATACAATCATAGATAAGTCAGGATGGGATAAATAGAGTCACAGAATGATAAAAGTATTATCAAACTACAGAGGAGAAGACATTCCCTTTGATTTCAGGCAGCAGGGAAGGCTTCAAAAAAACCAATGACATTAAGTAAGCTGGGCCTTACTGAAAAGAGGTGGGGAACTTAATGTTAGTCAACAACAATCAGAGAAAGGTACAAAGACATTCAAGTTAGAGAATAATAAAGGCCAAGTATGGCTAAAACATAGGTAGATGGAAAACAAACAAGGCAGCAGAGAAAGGGGCTTTAAAGGAGGATGAGGCTGATTAAGGAAAACCTTCATTACCTGGCATGTGGACTTTAGTCTGAGGGCAAGAAGGAAGCATCAAACATTGTTGAGCCTTCAGGGAAGGACACAATCAGATACTGCTTCCACCGTCTCCATTTGCAGCCTCACCTTGTTCTACTTCTCTCTTATTCTCTAACCACAAGCTTCTTGGGAGTTCCTTCAGTTTCTTGAGCATTGGCACAAGCTGTCCCCTAGGCTCCTCCTCTATTCCCTCCTAATACTGGTTAACTTGATCATCCTTCAGGTCTCAGTTGAACATCACTTCCCCGGGACCTGCTTCCCCACCAGCACCCACCAAACACAGATCGGAGTTGCCCTGCTCTCTTCCCGCACACTTCTTACCTAGGGCTACAGCCCGACGAGAGACTCTTCAGTCCAGGACACAGGGAGGCAGTCACAAGGACAACCAGAAGTGTTCTTTCTGATCAGGGTCTGGCGTGTGACCAGGCTTTCCCTTAGCCTAGTCACACACCAGACCCTGATCAGAAAGAACAAAGCTGCCCAGAAGCACTTGTTGAGTCTGTTTCTTACTGCATGTCTAAGGATCCAAGTCTGCCTCAATTTGACAGACTGTCCCTGTCATAGCCTTGTACTTACTTTCTGAAAATACTCAAAAATGTACTGAGAACCCAAATAGGTTATTCTTTTAAAAATTATTTGTGTTAAATTTTAACAGCCACAATCCAGGCTGCTGCCATGTCATGAAGTGTTTCCACTGTGAGAATCAAATCTGCCCAGAGGCACTTGTCACAGTAAGAACACAGGTCCATTTACTATTCTAGTAAGTAGGCTGGTTTCCATGTTCATGTCCAACTGTCAGTTTATCCCTCTTCAGGAAATAAGATTAGTCTATTACAATTGAGTGTAGCAGGCAGGAGATATTGTATTTACAGTAACAGATTCTATTCTATTGCCACATGGAGCTATTCTTGTCGTTAATCCATTCATTAAACAAAAATCACCTGAGTGTCCACTACCTGCCAAGCACTTGGCTTGGTGCAAAGGTCAGAGAAAAAAAAGAAAGGAGACAGGAAACTTGCTCTCGTGGAACCTGGAGTCTAGAGCTGAAGCAAGCATTCGAAAAGTCACTACGAATGAGTGATGCTAAGAAAGAACAAGTACTGGGGTTCTGGGAACAGAGTGGCAATGTGACCTGGTCTTGAGGGGAGAACAGGAAAGGCCTCTTCAGGGAATGACAGCAAAGTTGAGACTAGAAGGATAACTAATAGTCTTTATGCAGGCAAACGAGAGCTTAGAAGAAAAAAAATGTTCCCAGCTGAGTGCTTAGCATACCCTCAAAGAAATCGAGGACACTGTGGTGATGTTCAGAGGGAGTGGAAGAGCAGAGTGAGGTAAGCCTTCAAAGGTAGGTCAGAGGGCCAGCTCAGGCAAGCATGAGTCATGCAGGCAAACTCCAGGGTAAGGTGTCTGGACTTTAGTTGGCAAAGGGGAGCCAATGGAAGTTTTATCACATTAGCATTTTTCTGGCTGCAGCAGATTGCAGAGGGGTAATGGTTTATACAGGACAATGAGTTACAGTGTGCAGGTAAGAGATGATGGTGACTTGGACTTGGGTGGTACCAAGTGAGTACGTGATATAAACAGATTCAAGGGCTCTTTGATGCAGCAAAATCAACAGACTTGCCTACAGATGGATGTGAAGGTAAAAAGGAAGGAGGTACCACATACAGAGGTAAGAAAGGTGAGGAGGATTATGGAAGAGATGTGAACACACTTAATTTGAGAACTCTCTGAGATACCCAGGGAAAGATGTGGTCCAGGCAACGAGAGAGAGACAGTAGGAGAGAGAGATTCAAGATGGCTGATCACTAGCAGCTCCGGCACGTAGCTCCCAGTGAAAGCGCAGAGAATGAGAGGACGCCACACTTTCAGACGAATATTTGTTGCTCACGGACCAGGAGATTCCCAGTGGAGGAGCCCCACGGGTTGCCACAGCGACTCTTGTGGCCGGCGCGGTGGTTTTGCTGGCGCCTTAGCGCAGCAGTTCTTGGTGCAGAGTCCGGAGATTCCTGGGTAGAAAAGCACCATCCATCTTAACGCCACTGTTTTGGCCGGCGCAGTGGATTGCTCAGATTTTGGCGCTGGGAATCAAAAGTTGGACGTCCGCTCAGAGACCTAGTTAGAAAGTCGGTAATTACAAAGACGACAGAGGGATGAATATATAATGAAGAGAAGAAACCAGCCTAAAAAGACAGAGAATATTCAAAATCAGAATGCCTCTCGCTCTACAGGGGATCACAATTCCTCATCAGTAACGGAACACGGCTTAATGGAGAACGAGTGTGTTCCAATAACAGAAGCAGGTTTCAAAATGTGGGTGATAAGAAACTTCTGTGAATTAAATCAGAACTTGTTCTAACCCAATGCAAAGAAACTAAGAACCTTGAAAAAAGGTTTGACGAAATGCTAACGAGAATGGACAATTTAGAGAGGAATATAAGTGAATTGATGGAGCTGAAAAACACAACACGAGAACTTCATGAAGTATGCACAAGTTTAAACAGTCGAATTGATCAAGCAGAAGAAAGGATATCAGAAGTCGAGGACCAGCTCAGTGAAATGAAATGAGAAGACAAGATTGGAGAAAAAAGGATGAAAAGGAATGAGCAAAGTCTCCAGGAAATATGGAACTATGTGAAAAGAGCTAATTTACATTTGATAGGTGTACCTGAATGTGATGAAGAGAATGAATCCAGGTTGGAAAATACTCTTCAGGATATCATTCAGGAAAACTTTCCCAACCTGGCAAGGCAGGGTAATATTCAACTCCAGGTAATACAGAGAATACCACAAAGATATTCTTCAAGAAGACCAACCCCAAGGCACATAATTGCCAGATTTATTAGGGTTGAAATGAAGGAGAAAATACTAAGGGCAGCCAGAGAGAAAGGTCAGGTTACCCATAAAGGGAAACCTATCAGACTTAACAGCAGATCTCTCAGCAGAAACCCTGCAAGCCAGAAAAGAGTGGGGACCAATATTTAATATCCTTAAAGAAAAGAACTTTCAACCCAGAATTTCATATCCAGCCAAACTAAGCTTTACGAGTGAAGGAAAAATTAAATCTTTTGCGAACAAACAAGTACTTAGAGACTTCACCACCACCAGGCCTGCTTTACAAGAGCTTCTGAAAGAAGCACTATACATATAAAGGAACAACCAATATCAGCCTTTCCAAAAATATATCAAAAAGCAAAGAGCATTAACACAATGAAAAATGTACACCAACTAATGGGCAAAACAGCCAGCTAGCATCAAATGCCAGTATTAAACTTACATATATTTAAATTGGATAAAAAGCCAAAACCCATTGGTATGCTGCATCCAGTCCCATCTCACATGCAACAATACACAAAGACTCAAAACAAAGAGAAGGAGGAAGATTTACCAACCAAACAGAGAATAAAAATAAACAAATAAACAAAAAGCAGGAGATGCAATTCTTGCCTCTGATAAAGTAGACTTTAAAGCAACAAAGATCAAAAGAGGCAAAGAAGGACATTACATAATGGCAAAAGGATCAATGTAACAAGAAGAGCTAACGATTTTATAGATCAACGAGACAGAAAATTAACAAGGACATCCAGGACTTGAACTCAGACCCGGAACAAGTAAACTTAATAAACATTTATAGAACTCTCCACTTCAAATACACAAAACATACATTATCACCTCACACCTATTCCAAAAGTGACTACATAATTGGAAGTAAATCACTCCTCAGTAATTGCATAGCATTTCATAGGTTTAAATGAAATATTGGTTGGGTGCTTGTTTGTTATTTTCTTCCCTTATTCCTTCCTGTCTACATCATTAAGTATAATTATTGGTATAAAAGTGGTTTTCAATACCCATTACTAAATTGCATTCTAGCCTGGGCAAGAAAGCAATACTCCCATTCTCTCTCTCTCTTTCTCTTCCTTTTTCTTCCTCTTCTTCATTCTTTCTTTCTTTCTAAAATAAAATAAAATGAAAAAAAAAAGAAAAAAAAGAGACTATAAAAGAAAACTCTGAAGTGAATATATTGTTTTGAAAATTCTCAGCACATAGGTGATGAGGTGGGAGTGCACTTGGTGACATGGAGGTTATCGGTAGTCTTGGTCAGAGCAATTAATTCAATGACAAAAGTAAGATGAGAATGTGGTGGGGAGGGAGTGGGAGATAGGAAAGATATGGAGATTGAGCAAGGGTAAGAAAGAAAGTATAGTAGCTGGTGGACAAGAGAAAGAGGATCTTTTTCTTCTTAATGAAGGAAAGATGTATATATATATATATTTCAATTAAAGACGGGGTTTCAGCATGATGGCCAGGCTGGTCTTGAACTCCTGACCTCAGGTGATCCACCAACCTCGGCCTCCCAAAGTGCTAGGATTACAGGCATGAGCCACCGCGCCCGGCCGGAAAATTGTATTTTTAAATGACAGAAAGGAGCTAGCCAGTAAAGAAGATTAAGTTGAAGATACAGGAGAAGGAAATAATCAATCAAGAGCATAAGGTCAACAGCATCTGAGAAAGCCCAAGAGGAGGAGATCCGGGGCTCAGATAAATGGATAAACCTAAACAGAGATACATTCTGATTACTTCAGACAGATACATAACATGGGAGTCCCAGGTCTGCTAGTTAATTCTCTCTAATTGCAGAAATAAACAGGTATAGGTAGTTGTTCCTTTGTTTCCCAAATCAAAGTTATAGGCAAAATAGGTTTTAAAATAGAAGCTTTTATTGATTGAGGCCAAGTGGCACAGCTAAAATTTGGTAGAGAAACCCAGTCTTACTGTCTTGAAGAACCAGAGGACATATCCTGAGACAACCACAGCAATTGGAAAGTGAGGGTGTAGGGAAAATACCAGAAAGGGGGAGCCACCAAAAAGGAGCCAACAGTTTGTATATAAACTCTGTCTAAATCCTTCACTGACTTCTGAAGTCCACAAGTACTCATGCTCCAAAAAGCTGAATTAAGGACAAAATAACCAAACAGGTATTTCAGCTGCAGGGAGAGTTTGGAGTCTGATGTGAGTTAAGTTAACTGCTAAAACAAAAACTAATACTTTGCAGAGGAATGTAAAAGAATCAAGACTCTCAGCCAGGTGCAGTGGCTCACACCTGTAATCCCAATACTCTGGGAAGCTGAGGCAGGAGGACTGCATGAGCCCAGGAGTCTGAGACCACCAGCTTGGGCAACAGAGCAAGATCACATCTCTACAAAAACATTAGCTAGACATGATGGTGCACACCTGCAGTCTTAGCTACTTGGGGACTGATGTGGGAAGACAGTTTGAGCCCAGGAAGTAAGGCTACACTGAGTTAGGATCATACCACTGCACTCCAACCTGGGTGACAGAGTGAGACCTTGTCTCAAAAAACAAACAAACAAACAAACAAACAAACAAACAAACAAAAACCTCTAAAATACGTGATTCTTATGCCCAAGACACAACTCAAAATTACTAGACATACAAAAAAAAAAAAGAAAGTGAGCCATACTCAAAAGAAATGGAAACCTACCTGAAGATGCTATGTGCTAGAAATGGCAGAAAAGAACTTATAAGCAGCTATTAGAAATATGATCAATGTTATAAAGGAAAATATGCCCTCAGTGAATGAACAAACAGGAAAGCTCAGCTGAAAGCACTGTAAGAGGGTAATAAAGGCTTTCTCAATGAGATAAAATGCAAAGGACTGACTAAAACTGAAACTGGAATAGGCATTAAGAAAAGCCCTCTGGCCTGAACCCCGGAGGCGGAGGTTGCCGTGAGCTGAGATCGAGCCATTGTACTCCAGCCTGGGTGACAAGAGTGAAACTCTGTCTCAAAAAAAAAAAAAAAAAAAAAAAGAAAAGCCCTCTGGAAAACTATTTCCCACTCTAAACACAAAGTATTAGTGGAGACACTGGAAGTCTGTTCTGCACTGAAGGTAATTACAGCAACAACAAACCTCAAACCCAGCCCAGCTCCTGAGCAGATTAAGTCAAACTCCCACATTTAAAGACCTAAGTAGAAGAAAAGAGGTGTCCATTTCAAGGCATAAAATCTATCTACTGTCCATGTAAGATGTCTAGCTTTCAATAAAGAATTGTAAAATACACAAAAAGCAGGAAAAAGCCAACATACCCAGCTCACTACACCAAGACACAAAGTAATCAATAAAAACCCAATGACACAGATATTGGAACTATCTACAGGGCATTTACAATAACTATGATTAATATATCATTTTTAAATAAAATTTTTATAGGCATGAGGTCTCACTATATTGCCCAGGCTAGTCTTAAACTTCTGGGCTCAAGCAATCTTCTTCCCTCAGCCTCCCTAAGTGCTGGGATTACAGGCGTGAGCCAGCGTCCAGCCTCAGCCTTAAAAAGAAAGGAAACTGTTTCATGCTACAACATGGATAAACCTTGAAAACATGATATTAAGTGTAATAAAGTCTCTAAGGGAAAAAGCAGACAATATGCAAGATTGGGAGCATTTCCTACTTGATTTTCTCTTAGAGTTTCCATCTCTCTGCTAAAATTAGACAAATAAAACTGTGAAAACCATGTCTCTGGTTTTCAACTGCAGGCACATTTGCCCCTCAAGGGATTACTAGGTTATCACCCCCATCCCCCCAGTTATGACAACCAAAAATTAGAGGCATTTTTGATTGTTACAACTGGGGAAATGGGAGTGATACTGGCACTCTAGTGGGCAGAGAGCAGGGATACTGCTAAATCTCCTATAATGCACAAAATAATCCCCCAAAAACAGTTACATGGAGGTCAATAAGGCCAAGGCTGACAAACCTTAACCTAAGGCAACCACTGAAAGAATTTAATGGGTACAAATAAAAAGTCAGTATGGGAGATAAAACAATTAAAAAAAAGGTCAATGGACCCAAGAGAAGGCAGAAAAAGGAAAAAGAAGCAGAATAGATGGGTCAAACACAAAACATGACAAGGTGGTAGATTTTAATTTAATCACAATAATCATATTAGATGAGAATGGTCTAAATCCACCAATTAAAAGATAAAATGTCAGAATGAATAAAAAAGACTCAACTATAAACTATCTATAAGAAACTTACTTTAAATTTCAGAACAAGGGATACTATCAGAGATTAAAAAAAAAAAATGAATAAAGGGGCTAGTTCTTTAAGAAGACATAACATTCCCAAATGTGTATGCATCTACCAACAGAGCTTTAAGACACATGAGGCAAAACTGATAGAACTAAAAGGAGAAATAAATCCATAACTAGACTTTCAGAGTTCAAGACTATTCTCTCAGTAATTGCTAGAAACGAGCAGACAGAAAGAAAATGAGTAAATATAGAAGACCTAGACTTAAACAATACAATCAACTAGATCTAACTGATATTTATTTATAAAACACTCTGCCCAATAACAGCAAAATAAAAACATGCTGCCAAGTGAGAGAAGCAAGACTTAAAAAAAAAAAAGGTATATGTTGTATGATTTCATTTATATGTAGTCTAGAAAAGGTACAACTATAGGGATGAAAAACATCAGTGGTTGCTCAGGAATGGGGTGTATGGTAGGTTGACTACAAAAGGGCAGCCTGAGGGAATTTTGGGGGTGAGGGAACTCTTGTGTACAGAACTGTATAACTATCATGATGGACAAATGGCTATGTGTTTGTCAAAACCCACAAACTATACACCAGAGATTTTATTGTATGTAAATTTTTTAAAAAATCAACCAGAACAAGGGGGATGGAGGGAGAGGAGGAGAGGAGAACAGAATACAGACTACGACAAATTAATCTAACTGCATTATAAAAGCATGACAGAACAACTGAAGGGAGTAGGGAAAAGGAACTGGCCTAAGTAGCTTTGAGGAAAAGAAGTGTTTTAGCTAGATACTATAAGGTTAAAGACAAAAACAACTCTACACAAACACTGTAGTTGGTAAATTTACTTCCCATAAATAAAACCAGTTTTATTCTCACAGAGGTATGGCTTAATAGCTCTGAAACTACTGTTTATGTATATTAAGGTTGAACAAATAAGTAAATATACTACAGATAATGAGAGACAGGTTTCTCACCCCCAAAAGAAAGAAGTTATAGGTAAGAAAAGGGAGGCTGGAATGAACCCTTTGGTGATGGCTTGGAGTCAGGTATCAGTACAAACTTACAGTTTTTGATAAATACACAGGCAGACAGATAAGATAGGCAGGTAGGTAGGAAGATAGGTAGCTGGCTAGGTAGGTGGGTGGGTGGATAGGTAGATAGACAAGATAGGTAGACAGACAGACAGAATAGATAGTATATATACATAGGTTGGTACATATACATACAATTTCCCTAGTTCTATCCAGTGAGGGACTAAAGGCTGTGAAACCCCATCTCTACTAAATATATAAAAAAATTAGCTGGGCGTGGTGACATGCGCCTGTAATCTCAACTACTTGGAAGGCTGAGACAGAAGAATTGCTTGAACCCAGGAGGCAGAGGTTGAAGTGACCCAAGAAAGTGCCACTGCATTCCAGTGGCAGGAATTTTTTTTGAGACTCTGCCTCAAAAAAAAAAAAAGTAACCAGAACTCCTTAGAGAAATGGTTGACTCCAGGGCTGGTGCAGAAAAAAAAAAAACAAAAAACAAGATGAGACTGGAGCATCTTGTGATGCCAGAAAGTACTTCAAGGGGTGGAGAGAAGGTGCACTGAAAGAGCAAGGAGTCAATGTGAAAGATCTCCCAACAGCCTCTGATGGAATAACCTGACAACAAAACAAATAAAAATGGTAGTACATTGTAATCCAAATTATAAACATCTATGAGTCTATACTAATATAAATAAATGATGTAAATAGAATAATATCTATAAATAATTCCTTACAGATGGAATAAGGAAATAGCCACCAGAAAAACACCACAGTAATAACTGTTGCAGGCAAAATGCATCAATAAATGCTAAAATCAGTCAAAGTTTAGGAAAGAACAAAACTCATATAGTCTGGGTATTTGTCCCCTCCAAATCTCATGTTGAAATGTAATCCCCAGTGTTGGAGGTGGGCCTGGTGGAAGATACCTGGGTCATAGGAATGGATCCCTCATGAATGGCTTGGTGCTGTCCTCATGAAATCTGGTTGTTTAAAAGCGTGTGGCACCTCTCTCCTCTCTCTCATGCTCCCCCTTTCTCCATGTGGCATGGCTGCTAATGATTTGCCTTCCAACATGACTGTAAGCTTCCTGAGACCTCACCAGAAAGTGAGCAGATGCTGGCACCATGCCTCTTATACAGACTGCAGAACTGTGAGCCAATTAAACCTCTTTTCTTTATAAATTACCCAGCCTAAGGTATTTCTTTACAGCAATCCAAGAACTGACTAACACAAAAATATTTACTAATTTCTAGCAGACAACCATCTAACCAAGTGTACAAGGTTAATTTAACATCAGAAGTAAAAAGACAGGGGTGTATCATGTAATCCAGATAATAATAACTTGAAAAGGACACATCACCTCTGCAGTATCCCTTCCATTAAAACATAAACTCAGGCTGGGTGCAGTGGCTCATGCCTGTAATGCTAGCACTGTTGAGAGGCCAAGGTGGGCAGATCACTTAAGGTCAGGAGTTCGAGACCAGTCTGGCTAACATAGTGAAACTCCATCTCTACCAAAAAATACAAAAAATTTAGCTGGGTATGATGCTGTGTGTCTATAATCCCACTGTAATCCCAGCTACTCGGGAGGCTGAGGCACAAGAACTGCTTGAGCCCAGGAGGTTGCAAGTGAGCCAAGATAGCGCCATTACACTCCAGACTGGGTGACAGAGTGAGATCTTGTCTCAAAAAAAAAAAAAGGAAAAAACCCATAAACTCAACTTAAATCAGGAGAAAATATCAAACGAGCCCATACTGAGAGACAGTCTGCAAAATAACCAGTATTTTTCAAAAGTGTTGAGGTCATGAAAGATAGGAAAAGAGTGAGAAGCAATTGTAGACTGATGGGACTAATGAGGTAAGACAACTAAATGGCAAGTAGGACCCTCGATTTTATCCTAGAATTAGAAAAGGACATTAGTGGAAAAACTGGTAAAATCCAAATAAATTCTGTAGGTTAATAATATTTTACTGATGTTAATTTCTTACTTTTGACAATTCTACAGTTATGTAGGATGCTCCTATAAGAGAAGCTGGGGGAAGGGAACTCTAATTTTTTTAAGTCTCAACTTATTTCAAAAGGAAGAGTTTAAACACACAGAGAGACAGAACACCTTAAATACTGATACACATGCTGAAGGGTACCGATGATAACTTACTTTGTGATAAAGCAAATATAAAAGAATGCCACGGAATCTAGGCTGTATGTGGATAATTCATGGCACAACTTCTTGCAACTCTTCTGTATGTTTGAAAATTTTCATCATAATATGTTGGGGAAAAAAAAGGAGCCGAGATATTCTGATTTTTATCAAGACAAACACCAAGAACCACAGGGAAGAGGAAGAAGAGGTGGGGAGTGACTAAATAGCCAATTCGACTATAAAGTGCAAGAGGGAAGGATTTCTATCTTAATTCATCCTGGGACTTTCCTGGCCTGAGGCTAGATTTAAAGCTGAGGCAGAATAGGATTTAGAGTAAAAAAGGAAAATTCTGTGAAACTTTTTAAACAGAAGGTTTGGCTTTCCAGTAAAACCTCCTAACTTCATACAAATTTATGGTATGTACCCATAACATAAATCAATTTTTCTCAAAATATTCAGTTTATAAAAATCTCTAGCCTCAAGTAACACAATTTAGACAGATAATAATGGTATGAATTTCCTTACAGAACACAACTACACTTAGACTAACCAACTTCCTAAGATATCTATATGTCTGAGCTGAGGGACACAGGCAATCCCCAGGCTTCTCAACCATTTACAACAACCAGCTGAGGTTTATGCTTAACATTCTGGAGCTTATCTGGTCACTGTGCACTTTTCGACTACCTGTATCCATGTACTTGGTAGTAGAATCTGTGCTTTTCTGCTTAGAAAAAATGCTAATTCATACACTATCTACAAGGGAGTAGGGAAAAGGAACTGGCCTAAGTAGCTTTGAGGAAAAGAAGTGTATGTAGCTTTGAGGAAAAGAATGAAGTAGCACAAGTGCTAATTCATACACTATCTACAAGGTGGATAATGTAGAAGGTGACACCAGTCACGACCCCAGGCATTTAATTCAACTGCTGGTAATACCAACAAAAGAACATTTGATTAAGTGCATTTATAGTAAGATTGCTCTGGTATGAAACATTTTCCTGCAAGTGCATGATGCCAAAAGATAATAAATAAAAAACCACCTATTGTAGAACAAGAGGCAGCAACTTTTTAAACTTCAGTAATGAAGCCACTGAAATTTTTAAAACAAAAATTACACACTATATTTTTAAATTTAAAAGTAAATAAGACAACCAAGGAAGAAAAGCAGTTCAAGACAGAGCTCAAAAATGCTACTCTCATCACAATTTGGAAAACCACAGTGGCCTTTCATGGCCACGAATCATTTGGTTGTTCTTAGTTTTCTGAATGGTTCCTTTCTCAAATGACTGTTTAAGATAAAAGGTCACAGTATCAACTACTGTGATACAGATTCACCTAAGTGTGTTTCCTTTCTCCAGTATTTGCAATGTTTCAACCAGGCTCCACTAAGGCATGACAACAGACTGAAGTAGAGAATGAGACCACCATTACATAGACTGATGGCATGTACCCTATACTGCTGGCACTACCATTTGATGCATCACCAGATGATAAATGAGAGCCAGGAACAGAATCTTAATGCATTTAATCTGTCTTCAATAACCTTGGCCTACAGACCTTCCATACCCATTCCCTACCCACAAAAGCCAAGGTAACAAATAATTAAACGGTAGTCTTTCCACAGTAATATTCCAAATTTACCCATTCCTAAGAGTCACTTGGGGAGCTTGTGAAAATGGCATATCCAACCTTCCTTTCCCGGGTAGTCTACGTCAGTAGATCTGAGGGAAGGCCATACGGGTAGGCCTGAAATCCCATATTTTAACAAATGATTCAGGTAAGCTTGAGAGACACTACCAGTGCTGGCTTCCCCTGATAAACCTCACCCTGCTCTTACCCCATCAAGATAAGCCTGGAAAGCAGCAGTAGAGAGTGGAGAAGGCCTCAAGGGTTGGCTTCAGTTGAGCTCAGGAGGTATGGGAAGGCCCTGAGCCATTTCTCAGTGCAGCACTCCACTCTCCTTAGAGGCCACCATGAACATGAAGCATCAGTGTGCTCTGATGCTCCAGGATCACCTCAGTACCCTCAGATGAGGGTATCTCCTCATGGGCTTTCTCAGGCTTGCAGCTATACCACTGTGCCCACACTGGACTCATGGCTTTAGGGCATTGGTACAGGGTTATACTTAATCTCAGAGGCTGCTGCATGCTTGCACTGGCTCTGATCACACCTGATGCAGACTGAAGAAGGTCAAAAGGCTAACTATTGACAGAACCAGGGCACACCTACCAAGCAGCACAGTGGAAATGTTCCTGAAATCCTGGTTTCAATCTCTGCCTTCAACACATAGAGCTTTTTAAAGATGTCTAGGACACAACTTGTGTGGGTGCTTTAGTTATCTGCTGGCAGCTAAGCAAAATCCTACAGGCAATTCAGGCATCTAAAAATCTTTGACTTGTGGACCAGTAAGAGCTATCAGAAACTTGTGCTACTTAGAAAAAGTTTACACATACAATAATAAAATCGAACAGCAAACATTTACTATGGGCTAGAATTTGTGCTAAGCACTTTACAAGCTTTAATTCTTCTTTCTTTCACTCATCTCTCAATTTTTCATCAAGAGTCCAGTACTTCTACGGTGCTGAGGATGCCTGGCAAACAAAACAGACACCAATCTTGCCTTATGCGCCTTACAATTTAGGGAAATGAGAGAAAGACAATAAAAATTATAGACAAACCATATGGGATATTAGAAGGGGACCAGTGATAAGGAGAGCAAGCAGAGAAAGGGGTGTGTGGGAGAAGGAGTGGTTTCCATCTTTAAATATGGTGCTCAGGGCCTTGCTGAGGAGATTCGGTCTGGCAGAGGGTTCCAGCAGAGGAAGCACCAGTGCAAGTTTTCTAACTCAGGAGCATGTCCAAGTGCCCAGGGACAGCAGAGAAGTCCATGGGGTGAGGCAGTGTGAGCAAGAAAGTGAGGAGGCTAGAGAGGACACTGAGGCCAGGCTGAGAGGGTCTGGAGGCCCCGGAGAGAATTCTGACTCTTCCTCTGAAAGAAATAGGGAGCAGTGGAGGGTTTGACTAGAGCAGTAGGTTTAAATTTGTTTTTCAAGCTATAGTGTCAAGAATAGACAGTGAGGGTGATTATGAATCTTTTCATAATTTGATCTTTTCATAATCTCTGGTGGCTTACATTAGGGAGGTGACAGTAGAGAAAAGAGCAATGCTCTTATTCCAGACATATTTTGAAAGTAGAGCTAATGGGATTTCCTAAACAGCTGAACAAGTCTAAGATGAAGAAGGGATTTAAGGATGACTCCAAGATTTCTAAGGATGAAACTGCCGTGAATGGAGATGGGGAAGGCAGATTACATGTGGAACAAGTTTGGAAAATGGGGGAATCTTGTCCTGGACACACTGTTTGAGAATATTCAATATCAAAATGGAGATGTCAAGTAGGCAATTGGATACATGAATCTAGAGTCCAGAGGAGAACAACAGGCGAGAGATGCAAATCTAACAGTCCTCAGCACAAAAGTATTTAAAGTCATGAGATCACGCCTGTAATCCCAGCACTTTGGGAGGCCGAGGCGGGTGGATCACGAGGTCATGAGATCGAGACCATCCTGGTCAACATGGTGAAACCCCATCTCTACTAAAAAACAAAAAATTAGCCGGGCACGGTGGCACGTGCCTGTAATCCCAGCTACTCGGGAGGCTGAGGCAGGAGAATTGCCTGAACCCAGGAGGCGGAGGTTGCGGCGAGCCGAGATCGCGCCATTGCACTCCAGCCTGGGTAACAAGAGCGAAACTCCGTCTCAAAAAAATTAAAAAAATAAAGTCATGAGAGACAGGATACAATAACAGAGAGTGAGGACAAAGAGCAAATGCCCGGACTGAGCTCTGAGCCATACCTCCATGTACAGGTCAGGAAGAGAAAAGCCAGGCTGGGCGTGGTGGCTCATGCCTGTAATCCCAGCACTTTGGGAGGCCAAGGCTGATAGATCACCCCGAGGTCAGGAGTTCGAGACCAACCTGGCCAACATGGTAAAACCCTGTCTCTACTAAAAATACAAAAATTAGCCGAGCGTGGTGGTCTGTACCTGTAATCCAGCTACTTGGGAGGCTGAGGCAGGAGAACTGCTTGAACCCAGGAGGCAAAGGTTGCAGTGAGTGGAGATCGTGCCACTGCACTCCAGCCTGGCTGTGAGACTCCGTCTCAAAAAACAAAAACAAAAACAAAAAAAGAGAAAAGCTACACACGGGGGATGGAGGAGAAGCAGTCTGACAGAGAGGAGAAGGCACAGGAGTGTGGTATACGGGAAACCAAAAAGAATGTCCTAGACGACAGAGCGCTCAACAGTGCCAAATGGTGCTGACAGGTCACATCAGATTAGGACTGAGCTTTGTCCCTGGGTTGGGGACAAAGCAGTCCTTGACAACCTCAGCAACCACAGGGGTTAAGAGCCCAGGAACCCAGCAAGCTAGGTATTCATTATCAATTTACAGATGAGGAGACAGCACCAAAAAAGGTTGAGGTTAACAGCCAGGCCATGGCGAGTCAAGATCTCTGCTCCGCACACATATGTAAATCTTTTGTGGGTTCATCTGGGAGGTGGGATATAAAGAGAGGAAGGAGAGATGCAGAGTATTTGGGTTAAGAAAACTTTAAACCTTCCACTATTTGCTCCCTTAGCAAAACCTTCTGAGGGGAGAAAAGAGCTTAGCTAATGACTAATGAACCAGAAGCCAAGAAGCAGGGCAGAAGGCAAGTCTTTGTGCCAGGAAGGTAGTAGCAGCACTATCTTGTGTTCTATTGTCCCTAAATGTGTACAAAACCAGCTTATCAGAACACTGAAGACTGACAGATAAAGGGCCAGTTCTACTGCCAAACTGAACTCTTCAGGCCCTGGTGCTACGTGGAGCCCAGGGAGCCAGTCCTGTGGGTTCTTTAATTGGATACTTTCCACAAGTCTGCTTATTTCTGACCCAAACCTGTTGAAACCTTCTAGTCTAACATACAGAGTCTAACTTTCACAACTGAGAATTCCTGAAGAAACTGGTCTGCATCAGCTAGGAGCCCTTAGGCCCTGAGAGGACATTTGGGAATACTGCCACACCCACCCCAAATGAAGCACTGCTTTCCCAGCACCACACCCTGATGTTGCAGTTCATCTGTCCAATGCACTTCACTAGTGCGCATGAAGAGGCAGTGCGGGGGTAAGAGAAGGAGCCTCAACCTCAAAAGGTGGGATACTTGGGTTCTGGTGCCAGCTCTACCATAAAAAGCTATGTGGAAGGCCAGGTAGGGTAGCTCGCACCTATAATCCCAGCACTTCAGGAGGCTGAGGTGGGCAGATCACCTGAGGTCAGGAGTTTGAGACCAGTCTGGCCAACATGGCAAAACCCTGTCTCTATTAAAAATATAAAAATTAGCCGGGCATGGTGGTACACGCCTGTAGTCCCAGGTACTTGGGAGGCTGAGGTGGGAGCATTGCTTGAACCCAGGAAGCAGAGGTTGCAGTGAGCCAAGATTTCGCCACTGCACTCCAGCCCGGGCAATGCAGCGAGACTCCATCTCAGAAAAAAAAAAAAAAAGCTGTGTGAAAACAGCAAGTTCCTCCCAAGGGCTCAAAAGACTTGCTGACCCTCATCTTCCAGAGTCTCAGCTCCATCACGGTAACAAAACACAGCAGAGAGACCTGAAATGGGCTCTGAAGTCAGGCTACCCTGGGCTACTGCTAAGTAACTAACTGTGTTAACCTGAGTTGAGTAAGTTAACTTCTTTAAGACTCATTTTTAGTATCTGGAAAATGGGATGACAATAATACATATGCCACGGGAAACTGCGAAAACAGTGTCTAGCAATGGTGTACACTCTCTATTTCCCGTCATGAAAGATGCATTTACTCACAACTACTTTTCCCACTTGTAATTTAGATATATTTATTAGTAAACTTCTGATACAAAGGTATACCAGATTGACTGAAATAATATTAAGAGCAAAGGAAGTAATTCAGTTCACCAAAGAAGCCAGAACAATCCAAAAATTGACAGTAAAGGTGAAATGCTGTGGCAAATGACACGTACCTTGAACAGGGATTTCCCCATAGTTTGGCCTCTTATCTGAAAGGGCTGTCAGGGGTTTGGATGTTGAGATTGGTCCACTTATGGAATGTCTCTGAAATCATAAGATAAACAATATCGAGGTTAAATCAAGTGATGGGACTCATAAAGTAAACACCGCAGAGAATACATATTTAGTTATAAATCTGTATTAATTCCTTCCATACTGCTAAAGTAAGGTTGTAACACACCTTACAGGCACAGACTGTGATCAATATACTTTATTTTTAAATTAGATTTTTTATTATGGGATAATTACAGACTCTCATGCAGTTGTAAGAATATAGAGAGATCCTATGTACTCTTTACTCAGTTTCCCCCAATGGTACTATCTTATATACCTATAGTAAAATATCACCAGCAGGATTTTGACATTAGCCAATATACTGATACAGTCATATCTTATACAGTCATACATATTAATACAGTCAAGATACAGAACATTTCCATTACCATAAGGATCCTTTCTGGGGTCCTTTTATAGTCACACCCCTCTCCCCATCCCCAATCCCATATCACTGACCCCTGGCAACCACCGGTATTCCGAATGTGGTTTCATTATTTTGTTGGAAAAGAATCTTTAAAATATCACAATCCAGTTCACTAAATATAAAAACGTGTTCCAAAATGAAATGAGGATGTGCTCTTTTTGTAATTTTACTGCCCATTCAAGCCCTGCTTCAAACAGATCTCAATTCTGCCACCTGCTCGCTAATGCTACTACAGCAACTGCCCAGTACAGCCTGTCATCTCAGTGCAGCACTATACCAATGGGTTGTCACTGGCTTTCTCATCTCCAGACTTTTGCATATGCAAGCAGCCAGAAGAATCCACTATGAACACTTAAAACTCCTCAGCTCTCCTGCCACCTCTACAAGATGCTCAAACACCACCATTTACTATCACGCAGACCATGTTGCTTGTCTGTTTTTCTTGTGGTTCATTCCCACAGCTTTCCCCCAGTCCTTTTTATCTGGCTAACTTCTAACTACTCCTTTCAAATTCCCAGCAGAAATGTGTACAAGGTCCAGCTTCTCCACATCCCTACCATGCTTCGGATCATCATCCTTTTAAATTTTGGCCATTTGGGAGTATACAGAATAGGATCTCATTGTGGATTTAATTTCCATTTTCCTGATGACTAATAATCTTGATCATCTTTTCATGTGCCACTGGACATTTGTATTCTTCTGGGAAGGATCTTTTTAAATCTTATGCCCATTATTTATTGGGTTGTCTTCTTACTGAATGTAAATCTTTGTTAGATAAACGTATTATGAATATATTCTCCCCAGTCTGCAGCTTGCCTTTGTATTTTCTTAATGTCTTTCAGAGAAGTTTTAAGTTTTGATGCCCACTTAATTTATCAACTTGCTTTTATAGTTCATGCTTTTTTTTACATCTTAATAAATCTTTGCAGTCTTAAAGGTCATGAAGATTTTTTCTCATGTTCTCATGTAAAAACTGTATAGTTTTAGCTTTTGCATTTAGGATGATAGTCTATTTCAATTTTTGTGTATGTCATAAGGTACAGGCTAAGGTTATTTTTTTTCTATACAGTTATCTTGTCATTTCAGAGTCTTTTCTTCAAAAGACTGTTCCTTACCCATTAAATTACTTTGGCATCTTTGTTGAAAATCAACTAGCCTACTTCTGAACTCTCTGTTCTACTGATCTCATGTCTACACTGAAACCTCTGTCAGTACCATACTGTCTTGATCACTCTAACTTTGTAGTAAGTGTTGAAATCAGGTAGCACAAGTCCTCCAAATTTGTCCACCACTTGCACCCCTTGACCGCAATGTTTTGAATATTCAGGGCTCTTGCATTTCCATATGAATTTAATACTACCATGTCAATTTCTACCCAAAGAGCACTACTATTTTAATTGGGGTTGTGTTTAATCTATAGACCAATTTAAAGGACTACTACAAGATATTAACAATATTGAGTCTTCCGATTTATAAATGACATCACTTTTCATTTATTACTTCAATTTCTCTCTGCAGTATTTTATTGTTTTCATTGCACAGGTTGTGCACACATTTCATTATATTTATTGCTAAGTATTTCAATTTTCAATTATTCATGCTAATATACAGAAAAACGAACAACTTTTGTATAGGACCTTGTGTAAACCTTAACACTGCTCAACTCAAAAAGCTTTTGTGTGGACTCCATAGGATTTTCTACATAAATAATCATGTTATCTGCAAATAATGACAGTTTTACTTTACGCTTTCCAAATCTGTATGCTTCTTTTTTTTTTGGTCTTATGCAATTGCACAGGGCAAGAGCTCAAGCAAAATGCTGAACAAAAGTGGTGAGAGTGGGTCTCCTTGCCTTGCTCCTGATGCTGGTGGGAAAGCATCCAGTCCCCACATTAAGTATGATGCTAGCTGTGGAGTTCCCACAGGTCCCCCTCTATTTCTAGTTTGCTAAAGAGTTTTACTATGAATGGATGTAAAATTTTGTCAAATATTGAGATTAATGGTTTTTTTCTCTTCTATTCTGTTAAAGTAAATTTTAAACTTGCACCCCTGGGATATACCACACTTGGTAATGATGGACAATCGTTTTTATATATTGCTGGATTCAGTTTGTTAATGTGTGCTTTTATATTGCATCTATAACCATCTATAACCATGAGGAATGTTGGCTAGCAGTTTTCTTTGTTTGCAATGTCTTTGTCTGGTTTTGCTACCAGGTAATGCTAGCTTCCTAAAATGAAGTGGAAAGTCCTTTTACTCTTCTGTTTCCTGAAAGAATATATACAATTAGGATTATTTCTTCCACAAAGGTTTGATTCAATTCACTAGTAAAACCAATTGTGCTTGAAATTTTGTTTGTGGGAAGGCTTTCTATTTTAAACTTTAATTCTGAAATAATTATAGATTCCCAGGAAGTTGTAAAGATATTACAGCAAAGTCCCATAATACTCCTCATCCACTTTCCCCCAACTGTCTGCTGATAATAATGAATTCCCTCGGCTTTTGTTTGTCTAACAAATTTTAATTTTACCTTTTTATTGAATACACAGAATTTTAAGTTGACAGGGTTTTTCTTTCAGCATCTGAAAACCCCATTTTGGGATACAAAAATTAGCTGGGTGCCATGGCACACACCTGTAGTTCCAGCTACTTGAGAGGCTGAGGCACAAGAGTCGCCTGAACCCAGGAAGTAGAGGTTGCAGTGAGCCAAGGTCATGCCACTGCATTCCAGCCTGAGCAACAGAACTAGACTCTTATCTCAAACAAACAAACAAACAAATGCAAGAAAAAAACCCATTTTGTTGTCTTCTGACTTGCACAGTTTCTAACTAGAAGTCTGTGATCATTCTTACCTGCCTGTCCTTTAGAGTTTCTTACCACTGATTTTCAGAAATGCTTTTCTGGGCATGGGGGTGAAGGTATTTGTATATTTACATGTGCTTATCTTGCTCTAGCTTCCTGATTTTCTTGGAACTGAGTATATAATTTCCATTAAATTTGACAGATTTTGGCTATTATTTGTTTAAATAAAAAAACACTTTTTTTTTCTTGAGGAGCCTCGCTCTGTCACCCAGGCTGGAGTGCAGTGGTGCGATCTTGTCTTGGCTCACTGTAACCTCTGCTTCCCAGGTTAAAGTGATTCTCCTGTCTCAGCCTCCCGAGTAGCTGGGACTATAGGCACCCACCACCATACCTGGCTAATTTTTTTGTATTTTCAGTCGAGACTGGGTTTTGCCATGTTGTCCAGGCTGGTTTTGAACTGCTAAGCTAATCTGCCCACCTTGGCCTCCCAAAAGTGCTGGGATTACAGGTGTGAGCCACCACACCCCACCTATTTCTTCAAATGTTTTTTCAGACACACTTCCCACCCTGCTCCCTGACCTGCCTTTTTTTCTTGGGCTCCAATTTCAGGTATGTAGGACCATCAAATTTAATCCCACAAGTGAGGGACTCACTTCATTTTCTTCCCAGTCTTTTTTCCTCTCTGTTACTCATTATGGACAGATTCTACTGCTATGTCCTCAAATATACGGATCATTTCCTCTACTCTTTTTTTTTTTTTTGAGATGGAGTTCTGCTCTGTTGCCTAGGCTGGAGTCCAATGGTGTGATCTCAGCTCACTGCAACCTCTGCCTCCCAGGTTCAAACCATTCTCCTGCCTCAGCCTTCGAGTAGCTGGGATTACAGGCACACATCACTGTGCCTGGCTAATTTTTTTTGTACTTTTAGTAGAGACAGAGTTTCCACATGTTGGCCAGGCTGGTCTCAAACTCCTGACCTCAGGTAATCCACCCACCTTGGCCTCCTAAAGTGCTGGGATTACAGGCGTGAGCCACCACACCTGGCCTCTATTCTTTTTCATATCTTCCACTTCTCTCTTCATCTGTGCATGTTTCCCTTCACATACTTAAGCACAGAGATCATATTTACATCATTGTATGCTAATTCCATCATTTCTATCCATTCTAGGTCTGCATCTATTGACTGATTTTTCCCCTGGTTATAGGTGACATTTTCCTCCTTCTTCATTGTCTAGTAATTTTTAATTGCATGCCAGATTATGTATTTTATATTATCGATTCCTGTATTTTGCTGTATTCCTTTAAAAATTATTACTTTGTTTTGACAAGTAAGTACGCTACTGTGTTACTTATCTACGCTGCATGACAAATTACTCCAAATCTTTAGTGGCTTAAGACAATCCATTTATGATCTCATAGTTTCTGTGGATCAGAAAGCTTAGCTGAGTGCCTCCAGCTCCAGGTCTGGCACAAGGAGGCAATGAAGTCGTCAGCAGGGCTGCAGTTATCTTGAGGATTGACTAGAGGAAGATCCGCTTCCAAGCTCATCTACATGGCTGCTGGCAAGTCTCAGATCTGTTCCCACACTTCCTAATGTGGGCCTCTCTGCAGGGCTGGCTCACAATACGAGAACGGGGCTTCCCCAGAGTAAGTGGCTCTAAATGATAGCAAGAGGGAGCATTCAAGGCAGAAGCAAAGCTTTTCATAACTGCATTTTACAAGTGATAACCTTGTAAAATGGTCCCACTACTTCTTTTGCTTTGCCATATTCACTGGAAGCAAATCACAAATTGTTGCCAACATTCAACAACAGCAAATTACACAAGAAGTGATTACTATGAGTTGGGGATCACTGGAGAACATTTTAGAGGCTGCCTACTACAGCTACTTAGGGATCTCCTTGGTCCTTCTGCATCTTTTTTTTTTTTTTTTTGAGACAGTCTCCCTCTGTTGCCCAGGCTGGAGTGCAGTGGTGTGATCTCGGCTCACTGCAATCTCCGCCTCCCGGGTTCAAACAATTCCCCTGCCTCAGCCTCCTGAGTAGCTGGGACTACAGGTGTGCACCACCACACCTGGCTAATTTTTTGTATTTTAGTAGAGATGGGGTTTCACCACGTTGGCTAGAATGGCCTCCATCTCCTGACCATGTGATCTGCCCGCCTTGGCCTCCCAAAGTGCTGAATCACAGGCGTGAGCCACCGCACCCGGCCCTTCTACATCTTATTTTTAAAGATCTTTTAGGGCAGATCTAGAATAGTATTTACTCTGAGGCTATTTAGTTCTATAATACTTTCAGATGTGGTCCTTTAGGAGTCTATACTGAATGCCATCTATTCATAGAGGTCTCTCCACAGTGGCTGGTGGGAACGCAAATGATTCCCTGCCCTAGGTAAACTACCAGGAAGTGTTTGCCTAATAGCTCCCTGTTCCTGGAAATTGTTCCTGGAAAATTATTCTTGCCCAGCCTTGTGGGGTTTCACCCCATGCATGTACAGATTGGTATTCAGGCAAAGACTCAAAGGGATGCCTATGTAGATTTCTATACTCCTTTCTCTATGCAGTTCCCTCCTCTCAGTATCTGCTCTGCAAATTCGAGCAGTATCATTTTCCTTGAATATTGTTTTGTGCCTACTCAGATCCAGCTGGTTTTCCCTTCCCTGCTCCATGTAGGTTCATCCTCCCTGCACCACCATCTGGAAACTGCCTCCAGGAAAAGACTGTGAGCTGCAGTAGGACTTACCTCATTTTAAAATTTTTGTTCAGGATCACAGCTTTGTACAATGTCTGAAAATAACTGCTTCCTATATTTTGTCCATCTTTCTATTAATAGTTGTTTTTGACAGCAGAATAATCCAGCCTGTTACTCTCACATAGCTAGGAGTAGAATTCCTACCCAGGGAGTTTTGAAAACCTAACAATCCCAATCCTGGGCCCCAGTCCCCAGAGATTCTGGTTTACCAGGATGAGGTCTGAGAGTTTTACGTGTTTAAAAACTCTCCACACCATTTTTGTATGCAATTAGGTTTGAGAAGCACTGTATTACCTAATCATGTACTATAAAGCTACTGAATGTAGCTCACAATTATTAGTTTTTTGCAACTTATAGAAATGTGTTTTTCCACCTCCTATCTTTGCAAAGATTTACAAAGTGATGTACATTAAATGTCAACTGATAAATACCACTTAAAGAAAGTTCATCTTATTTGAAGTTTATTACATTTGGCATCTTTATTTTGCTTTTATCTGTATCTTCAGAACTTTAGATGAAGTTTGATTAATAGAGAGCACATAAAAAAGTATTAAATCAGCTAGATGCTGTGGTTCACGCTTGTAATCCCAGCACTTTCGGAGGCTGAGGTGGTAGATTGCCTGAGGTCAGGAATTTGAGACTAGCCTGGCCAACATGGTAAAATCCTGTCTCTACTAAAAATACAAAAATTGTGTGGTGGTGTACACCTGTAATTCCAGCTACTTGGAGGCTGAGGGATGAGAATCACTTGAAACCAGGAGGTAGAGGTTACAGTGAGCTGAAATCGTGCCACTTCACTTCAGCCTGGGCAACAGAGTGAGACTCCATCTCACACACACCAAAAAAAGGTCATTAAATTGGATAGGTGGAATACGGTATTCCCTTCCCTTCTTTTTAAATTACGACATAACGACATAATGCCAGGTGGTGGCTCATGCCAATAATCCCAGCACTTTGGGAGGCCAAGGCAGGTGGATTACCTGAGCTCAGGTGCTCAAGACCTGTCTAGGCAACATGGTAGAACCCCATCTTTATCAAAACACAAAAAATAGCCGCACACGCCTGTGGTCCCAGCTACTTGGGAGGCTGAGGTGGGAGGACTGCTCAGGCCTGGGAGGCAGAGGTTGTGCAGCAAGCTGAGATTGTGTCACTATACTCCAACCCGGGTGACAGAGTGAGACCCTGTCTCAGGGAGGAAAAAAAAAAAAACATAACATCTTGTATATACATGCAAATGCAAAGCCACTAACTTGCAACAATATAAATGCACAGGGAGCGCACTATTAAACACAGCACAAATGTCACAACTCCAAATGAAAATGCTCCCCAACACCATCATCTTAGGGAAGAGGTGTAGCCAAGGCTACCCTGTATGACAGGATAATGGGTTTTAGGCCATATTTCCTTTGGCTGCTCTCTCCTATGTGGAAATACTCTGCCTCAGCTACACTATTCAAAGGTGGCTGAATAAAATGCACAATGAGGAGCCTCTTGAGCACTATGGAATAACAGCCCTCTGCCCCGCATCTCATCTGCATTATGCAATGGCAAAGAAGAGCTACTTTTGAAACTGGTTTATAATGGATCAGTAATGACCTGTGCTGGACCTGTTACAAAACAGTCCTCAAGAATCACACTTCTCTGAATTCATGCCTTGTGCATCCCTTCCACTCTGAATCGGAGCTGCCCTGTGACTTGCCTGGACTAAAATAGCAGGACAGAAGTGTCACTGTCCAAGTTCCAAGCTTAGGTGCTCAGAGGCATTGCTAACTTCAATCTTCAGTCTTTTGGAGCTGGAGATACCATGCTGTGAAGGAGCCCGAGAAGACAAATCACATGGAGAAAGCGGCCCAGGAATCCTGCTGAGCCCAGGCCCCATCCCACCCTCTCTGTGAATGCAACTGCCAGAATAAGCCCAAGAAAGCCAGCAGAGAACTGCCTAGTCAACTCAGAAATGTGAAAACTAATAAAATTGTTATTTCAAGCCACTAAGTTCTGAAGTGATTTGCTATGCAGTAAAGGCTGAGACATGGCAACCACATATTCTACTTAGAGACACCTCTGTGTCTTACTGTAGTGACTGAAGTCACTAAAGCCAGACAGCCTAGCTTTGAACCCCAGCTCCCTCACTTAATTGCATGAACCTCAGCAAGTTACTTAACCTTTCCGGGCCTCAGTTACCACATGTGAAAAATACAGATAAGAACAGCACCTAATACCCAAGAGTTGTAAGGATTAAATGAGTTAACATCATAAAGTATTCAGAACAGCTAGGCACGGTGGCTCACGCCTGTAATCCCAGCACTTTGGGAGGCCGAGGCAGGTGGATCACGAGGCAGGTGGATCACGATGTTAAGAGATCGAGACCATCCTGGTCAACATGGTGAAACCCCCGTCTCTACTAAAAATACAAAAAATTAGCTGGGCATGGTGGCGCATGCCTGTAATCCCAGCTACTCACGAGGCTGAGGCAGAATTGCCTGAACCCAGGAGGCGGAGGTTGTGGTGAGCCGAGATCGCGCCATTGCACTCCAGCCTGGGTAACAAGAGCGAAACTCCGTCTCAAATAAATAAATAAATAAATAAATAAAGTATTCAGAACAGTGTAGAACACATAGCAACTGTTATTATTAGAATCTAACAGAATAACACAATTTACACCTATATAATTTATATCAATTAAAGATATTTACAGTATTTTAGAAAACAAATTCTAGATACATCCCTACTGAGGCAGTCATTTACCCATCTAATACAGGTGTAAATGACTATGAAGAAAAGGCCTTAACTTTCAGATTCTGAGGCCCTAAGAGCCTCCTGTGGTTCCAGGCACTCACCTGCATAGGGGATACAGCTGCTGCAGGAGGGGTTTTCATAGGACTTGGACTCAGGGGCGTACGAGGAATTGCAGCTGCAGCAGGGTTTGGTACTACAAAAACAACAAACAAAAAAGGAAATAATGTCACTGTACAGTGGAAGCTTAACTGGATTCCACTTAAGGACTCACCAGACTAACAAATGCTCTCAAATTCCCTTGGACACTGTCTTGGCTGATGTCTAACCTCTGCTGCACAAGGTTAGCAGCCATGTCTTAGCACACTGGTGCTTTTCCTCCCATCAGGTGAATTATTTGTATCCGTAGAGCAGTCATGGTTATTTCCAACCCTGGTTATGGCAGTCATTTTGTTTTTGTTATTTAGTTACATTACATAGTTAAAGTGCTCCATAAAGCAATGAAATTCAAGTATTAAAACCCAAGAGGAGTATTTACATAACTGTATCAGTTAAGAAGCCTGGCATGTAAATGATGTTCAATAGTTGCATATTAAACAAAAGAATGAGGGCCGGGCGTAGTGGCTCACGCCTGTAATCCAAGCACTCTGAAGGCCAAGGTGGGCAGATCACCTGAGGTCGGGAGTTCAAGACCAGCCTGACCAACATGGTGAAACCCCGTCTTTAAAAAATAAAAATAAAAAAATAAAAAGAATGAGGAACTCTTGCTTGTCTTCCCTCAATTCCTCCTGCAAAGTTCATCACGTCACATATATTTTATGATTTGTATTTAACGCAGGGATGTGTAATCACTTGTTTGCATAATCAGTCTCCTTCACCAGGATAAACTGCTGAAAAGTAGTTTATGTTTTTAGAATTTATTAATTTCTAGATAGTTGGGGATAGCACAGCTTCTGGTAAAAGCTGCAAAAATGATTATTCATTTAATGCTGAATTATAAAAAAATAAAAATTAAAAATGGGATACAAAAATGAACTCAAGCCTATCACAGTGTGGCAAGATGAAGCAGATCACTGTGGACTTTTTTAATGCAGCCAATATAAACACAAATATATATACTTATATTTAGAATTGATATATTTAGAGGTATTCTTATTTACTGAGATAAAATTCACAAAACAAAGTTAACCATTCAAAAATGTACAGTATAGTGGCATTTAGTACAGTCACATTATTGTGCAGCCATCACGTCTACCTAGTTTCAAAACATTGTCATCATTCCAAAAAGAAACCCCAAAAGTCACTTCCCACCCACCGTCTCACCAGCCTCTGGCAATCTGCTTTCTCTCTCTATGGATTGACCTAGTGTGAATATTTAATGTAAATGGAATCTTACAATACGTGACCTGTTATGTCTGGTTTCTTTCAATTAACATAATGTTATAAAGATTCATCCATGTTGAAGCATGTGTTACTACTTCATTCCTTCTTGTGGCTGAATAATATTCCATTGTATGGATATACCACATTTTGTTTACCAATTCATTGAATGCACGGATACTTGGGTTGCTTCTATCTATTAACTATTGTGAAAAGAGTTGCTATGAAAATTTATGTACAAGCACAGATGTTTCTCAATTTATGATCGGGCTTTGTTCTCATAAAACCATCATAAGCCAGTCAAAAATGCATTTAATACACCCAACCTCCCAAACATCCCAGTTAACCTAGCCTACCTTAAACCAGATCAGAACATTTACATTAGCTACAGTTAGGCAAAATCATCTAACATAAAGCCTATTTTATAATAAATAGGCTGTGTTGAATATCTCCAGTAATTTACTGAATACTGTACTGATTGTGTATCACTGACACTACTGTAAAGTCAAAAAAAAAGTTAAAGCATTGTTAAGTCAGGGACTGTACTTGTCTGATTATCTATTTTCAGTTCTTATATAATTAGGAGTGGAATTGCTGGGTCATTCACATATGTTTTATTATAAAATAACATATGAGGCTTTTAAAAAAGATTAGTATGAAGCAGTTTTGTGCATTAAAGCATGCTTTATTAATATTCTGAATAGGTGTATAATTTTAATTTAATGTAGAGATTCCATTATCATTTTGATTTTCAAAGCATACGTATACTTTATTCTTTAGAGACAGAGTCTTTGTCCAAGCTGGAGTACAGTGGCTATTACCAGGTATGGTGATAGCATGCTACTGCCTCAGCCTCCTAAGTAGCTGGAACTATAGGCACTTGTCAGCTCAAAGCATATATATTTTAAAGTTCTCCTTTCATCTTACCCCATCATATTACCCAGAGGTGGCCACTAACAACAGTTCTGGGTACATCTTTCTTGCACTTTAAATGCAAATATACTTAGCTATCTATGTACCTTAAAAATAAAAATAAAAAATAAGACCACATACACTATATACATATATATATATGTACTGGTCTGTAACTTGCTATAAAAGATTGCAGAGCACAGAGCGACTGCTCAGGTGGCACACTTGAATAAAGGATCACAGACATGTTTTAACATCAGTACTCTGAGATCTATGTCATCCTTATTAAAATATGCATAGTATTTTACTGTATCAATTGGTCATAATTATCTTAATTCTTTTAACAGGCATTTAAGCAATTTCTAGGTGTTCCATTTCTTCAAACAATGTTATACTGAAAACTCGGTATAAGTACGTATCTTTATATATAATACTTGTGCCAGTATTAAGTATAACAACTTCAGAGTCTATGAATATGGCATTTTAAATTGGAAGGTATTGCCTAACGGTCCTCTAGAATGTCTATACCAGCAATGTGTAGGAGTACACATGTGACTTTTGCTCTGCTTTTAAGTCAAAGAAAATTCATTTGTGTATAATCACAGAATACAGATTCTAGTAGCCTGTTAATAAATTTTAAAGACCTTCTAGATAAAAATTTAAGCTTTAGGACATATTACAATTAATTGTTTGAAAAAACTACATACCCTTTCCTTTCCCAGAGCTGAGGAAGTTAGGGAGATGAAAAAAAGTCAAGTCATTTCAAAGTGGGGAGAGTAAGCCTTCTAGAGCTTGTATGAAAGAAAGCCCAGCTTGATTCAGAACCTGAAGTGCCATGTAGGACTATAGCAAGTGGGGGAAGAGTGGTTCAACTGAGGCAAAGAGTAGGTAAAGGTCAGACATTTGGTAATTAAGCAATTAGAGGATTTTAAACAAGAAAAGATATTTCTATCATGGGATGAAAAAGGGAGATTAATTTGGAGGTTACTGAAACTAGTGGTTGATGGTGGCTTGAGCTAAAGTTTGTGCTGCTAGAGATGGAGAGAAGACAGAGCAAAGATATCCATGATGCAGGCTGTATCAATAGGATTTGCTCGTAGTGGAGTAGATGTAGCGGTAAGAACAAGAATTTAAGAAAGATCCCCAGACTTTTGGCTTAAGTAACTGGGTGGAATGGTGCTGCCATTTATACATGGTGAAAGGCTGCAGCTGGCAGACAAGGGTTTGGTTTTTGGACATTACATGTCCAGGAGACACCTGAAGGTCCATGTCAAGTAGGCATCTGGATATACACGACTGAGGAATTCAGAGGAAGAGAAGAGCTAAAGTCATACATCTGGAAGTTCTTAGGCACAGAGAAGACACTTAAAATAACAGGAATGTGTATGATTCACTGAGGGAGAGAAGACACATCTCTGCATGAGATTAAGGCTTCTGTCTGAGACTAACACCTCTGAAGCTGAATAGACCCCAAATCTCCTATTAAATATCACCTTCTGTTAAGTCTAGTGCATTAATCCTATATGAAAGTTAATGGGACTAAGAGTGTAAGACAGTGAAGAATATTAAACTAGACCAGAGAACACAAGGTAAGTGAACACAACCACATACAGTAGGCACAATGCAGGAGAAATTAATTACCTTGAGATGCACTGTCAAAGGACTTGATGAGGGTTTTTACTGTAGGAGTTGGCTCTGAGGAAGTGGAGGACCTTCTACTCAGTCCCATTCCCTGCCGTAAGGCTGCCAAATCTCTCTCAACAGCATTCATGTAATTGTATACCCGGCCTCGCTCTTCCTCTTGCCTGAAAACAATATTAAAATCCAAGCATTTTTATATATGTACGAGAAAATACACATTTTCTCCTCCCAGCTGAAAAGCATTAAAAAGTATCAGTTTAAAAAAATTGTATCAGTTGAGCTTAGTAAATTACCTGGTCTAATGTTCTCATTTGCTTGGTAAATACCAGGAAATGAGACTGAAATTTTTCTATCAGGTTATCCTAAGTAAGTTAAGCAACCATCAAATTCCATTTTCATCTGAGTAAGTGTAAGGTAAGGACATCAGTAATCAATTAGCAGTAAAACAGGAGGTGGACTGGCTCAGAGCTGAGACTCTCCAGGTCCTGTGCTCCCAAGAAGGCCCTTCTCAGGAGTCTGGATATTCACCAACACATGATACTGTATAATTATAATTTATACTGGCTCTAGCTAATATGCCATGCTTAGACATGGAAATACAAAAATGAAACCAAAGCTCACACTCTTTTGAAAAAAAAACATAAATAAAAACAAGTAAAGTGCTGTAGACTTCAAACAGAAATCTACAAAGAAAAAAAAAGCTTAGACTCATATTAGTAACATGAGTCCCCCAGAAGCTCAGTGTGATGAATCCTGAGTCATCTGGAAAAATCAATTCCATTTCATTTCTGGCCCATTCTAATTCACTGTGCTGACTAACACAGAATTCTTTCATCTGGAATGAGATTGCAATTGCAGAGTTTGTACATGTCATATAACTATCAAGTATGTGAATAAAAATTAAGCCAGTCCTTAGGAAAAATCTGTCTTTGGTGGCCATTTGGCTCTTCTGACAGTCTTTTGCCACAAGATGTACCACAGGATCTTAAGGTCATTTAGCTGCCATAATTAGAACTTTTAATAAAGAATCTATAACAATGATTATCAAACATTTTGATCTTAGAGCCCCTTTCTACTCCTAAAACTGATAAGGACCCCAAAAGCTTTTGTTTATGGGAGCTGTCTTCCATTACATTAAATTAAAACTAAGAATATATAAAAACATTTACTTCATCTAAAAATAAAGATAAATACAGGGCTTATTAATAATTTTTATGAAAAATAACTATATTTTCCAAAACAAAAAATTAGTAAGAATAACAGTGCTTTGCATTTTTAAATCAACTCTTTAATGTCTGACTTAAGAGAAAACAGCTAAACTCTCTTTTGTATTCAACCTATGTTGATATGAAAAAAAGCAAGTCTTACATAGATAAGGTAGGTGGAAAAGGGAAGATTTTAATAGCCCTTTTAGAGAACTGTGGCTATTTTTCAACACTGCACTAAAACACAACAAGTAGTGACTTAAAAGTTAGTTTCAGGCCAGGCGCGGTGGCTCAAGCCTGTAATCCTAGCACTTTGGGAGGCTGAGGCGGGCAGATCACCTGAGGTCGGAAGTTCGAGACCAGCCTGACCAACATGGAGAAACCCCGTCTCTGCTAAAAATACAAAATTAGCCAGATGTGGTGGCACGTGCCAGTAATGCCGGCTATTCGGGAGGCTGAGGCAGGAGAATCGCTTGAACCTGGGAGATGGAGGTTGCGGTGAGCTGAGATAACGCCATTGCACTCCAGCCTGGGCAACAAGAGTGAAACTCCATCTCAAAAAAAAAAAAAAAAAAAAAAAAATCCACCAAGTAATACTGAAGCCTGAATCATCCACAATTTGTCTGTGGTTCTCAAGTAAGAAATGGCAGTCTATGAAAAAAGAAAGCAGCTCAAACTAAAATAATCACAGCACTTTCCTCAACATGACCTCACTCTTCAGTACAGTCTTGAGTATAGCAGATAATGCAGAAGTGCTTTTTCTGTACTTCCCATTTTGTCACCCAGAATGCTAAAGGGATATTCAAGGACCAGGATTTAGTAAAATAAATAATTTAGTGTTTCACCACGGACATCTTTAAGTGAAACCTGCATTTTAAAAAAAATGGAAGTATGTGATGGTGAAGAGTACAATGACTACGAGTGCAACTGCTGAGACCTTGATTCATCAACAGTTTTCACTTGCTTTTCACTCCCAGTTTAGAAGTCAACACAGTGAAAAGGGCAACAACACGATGGTGTTACAAAGACAGTTTGACCTCACAGACTCCCTAAAGGGCCTTAGGGACATCCAGGAATCTGCAGGCCTTGTTCTGCGAACCACTGCTCTCCAAGATGCTACCTCTTTCTGAAGGCATTTTTAAAAACATGTGTCTCAAAATTTTGGGAATTTTTAAGATCCAAAGGAATAAAACTTTAACAGTAGAATTTTATTTACTCAGGATAACTAAACAATGAAGCATTTCTAATATGTTATTCATTTAATAATATAAAGAAAAAAAAGTAATGTAATACACGTTTTATACCAGTAGAGAAAAAATAATCTTCTGTCTCATTCCATGTTCTGCTTAAGGAATCCAACGAAAAATGATTAGCAATACTTTTCTCTGGGCCATTCACTAGAGTAAGCCAATAATGAGACCATTTTTTAAAGATATACTGTTAGTTTTCTAAATTTCTTCCTTTGCTTACTTAAGAATTACTCAAGCTAAGGAATATACAAATTCTGAATAATAACCTTAAATACGAAAAGACTTTCCACTACTCTTAGATGGAGTCTCAGTGTGGAGCTCAGAGAATGTCACAAATGTCATTTCATCTGATAATTTTCATCAGTTTCCAATTATCTCTATGTTACGTGGGGAAAAAAACTACTATGGAAATTCATGTGATTATAAGATAAAACAAGTGAAAATTCCTCAAGTGAGTGATAAAGAGAAAGTCACTTTGCAGTCTTTACCTGGGTCTCCAAAAATACTAGCTAAAGTATACTGATCGTTGCCCTGAGTACTTGGGAGGCTTTATCTTATTTAATCCTTATGACAACACTGTACAGCAGGTAGTATTGTGTCACTGTAAAGAAGAGAAAACTGAGGCCCAGGGAAGTGAAGGTTCCTGACCAAGGTCACAGCTAGTAAGAAGCAGAGCTGGACACGAACCAAGACTATCTGTCTCCAGAGTCATCCTTAATCATGGGGCTACAATCTAAAGAAAATTAACAGGGCTGGAATCAGGGACTGGGGAAAGGAGAATCACGTGAGACCATCCTGGTTCCCTCCAGAGTTGTGGATCACTGATACTGACAGAAAGATCCACATAGACAGCACTAGTTTACATGTGCCATAAAAGGAGGCCTAGAAAAGCTGAGTAACTTCCATCAGATGCAAACTTAGTATCAAACTCCACATTTTTTGCATAGTACCACATCAAAAATTGGGATTTAAATGTTCTCTACTAAAACATAAATACACAACTGGTTTCTCAGAACATACTTGCGTGACTTTATTTCCTCCAATTCTTTTGTGAGTTTCTCATTTTTTTCTTGAGCCTCATGTAACCGGCGCTTTAGATCACCAATCTCCTCTTGAGCTTCAGATTTAATGTCATTTGCAATGACTACTGCAGTCTGAAGATCAGCCTGAAACTGCCGCCATTCTGCAGATTCTTCCTATATTAAAAAAAACTAACTTTTTATTTTTTATTTAAAAGCAATAAAATTTGTTTATGATTGGATTGCTATAATGCACTAATGTTTCCAAATGATGATTAATTTTTTTAATCCCAGAGAATTGCTATTATCTATTTCTAACAGGCAATGCAACTATTATTAGTGAATTTGTTCTTAATAAGGAAAAGATTCTCTAGCTATCTGCCTACTGAGGCATCAAGCACTCAAGAGTGCTCAACAGATATTAATGATAACAATGTCAAGCCTCCCTTCTTCATGCAAGTTTCAAAGCAAGTCTTATGAACATAAACATCATCGAGAATTTATGGAGCTTTACTTCTGAAAAGCACAAGAAGGTATATAAATGGTATGTGAACCATACAGTGAAAAACTATAAATATCCTGACATCAAAACCTAACAGGAAAAAAAAAAAAAATCAAAAGAAAAGGAAAAGGAAGAGGAAGCCAGAAGAAAAACACTAAACTCAATACAGGCAGGCAAAATTATACAAAGAGATGGTGAGGAACTACATGGTCTGTTGCTTCCCACAGTCATGGAGGATGTGGGTGTGGCCAGGTGGGGAAGTCTCCCTGGGCCTCATCTCCATCAGAGCCACAGCTGGGCCATGCATGAGCCTCACACCCTCACACCCCTAATGCAATTTTGTAACATCATGCAAGTAGCCTAAGCAACTGTGGCATAACCCAAACGATTGAGTAGCTTTCTCCCCATCCCCTGCATCATGGCTGCATTGCTGTTGGCAAGATGGATCATACGCACAAAATGAAGAAAACGTGTATGAAAACAGACTGGTTTGGGGCACCTTATAATCAACAGCTAATAATCTTTCTTTACAAAATAGAACACTTTTTCCCCAAATCTATCTTTCTAAAATTACTACCCATAAATTTCTAAAGGTCGAGTTATCACTTATCCAAAAGCATTTCAGATTTAACATGTTTTGAATTTTGGAATATTTGCACTATACTTAACAGCTAAGCATCCCAAATCTGAAAATCCGAAATCCAAAATGCTCCAATAAGCATTTCCTTTGAGCATCATGCCATCACTCAAAGAGTTGTGAATTCTGGAACATTTTAGATATCAGAATTTCTGGTTAGGGATACTCAACCTATGGTACATTCTTCTACCCACAATTTAATACCAGTCTCAATTTGAAATGATAACATTTGCTTTCTGCCCAAAGCCCAATGGGGCCAGTATTATCACTGTATCTAAAGCTTAAGATGAATGATAACAGAGTCAATGACTACACCTCAAATTTCAGAAAACTTTTCTAACAAGGTAATACATGAAGATTTATCCTACCCGAAGTCTTCTGTGGAGAGTCTTTATTTCTCTTTCCATGTCGTGCTTCTGGTCCTGGAGTTTTTTAACTGTATCTGAAGAGACCACCAAAGTTTAAATATTTATTCTCACCACAATGTTCAAAGGAATGATATAAAGAAAAGAGGTACTTAAATATGACATTAGAAAAAAGTTATCCTGTCCAAAGACAACAAAAATTTTTAATACAAAACTTTAATACAAAAAATATTCAATCCAAGTAATAACCAGTATTACTTTCTTTGGAAAATATCAAGTTAAAAATCACAATTTCTAAATCACTTCCTTCCACAATATCTTAATTCTGAAACAAAATGTAAAACCGTTAGAAATCCACTTTGTTGGTACATAACCAATCAAAACAATATTGACTGTGACTAAAATATGAACTTTTAATCATAAGCATTATTAATCTGCAGTATTTATAGAAGCATATGTTTCTTTACACACTAGAATAAATTCCAGAAAAGTAGTGAATCAGTAAAATCAAAATTAGTAAAAAATATAATATCCAGGGGAGCTGCTATTTAAATTAATCCTACAAAATATTTTTTTAAATAAATATATTTATAAAGTAATCAATAATTCCTCAAATTACTCATCACATATGAATTTTCTTAAAACAGTTTCATTCACTCTAAAAACATGGAATGAGTACCAATAAGATGCAAAGTACCATTCTAGATAGAGTGAGGATACAAAGATGAAAGTGCAGCACAGGCCAGTCTCCCTGAAACCAGAATCATAAAGGGAAGTCACCTTCTCTTTGGACGTTCTACTCTAAAATCCACGCATAAGAGAGAAATGCCTTAGGAGGGTGCTATGCTGACAGATGCCACTAAGGAAACCTTTCACAGCTGGTTCCTTTGACAGCTCAGGAACCAATCACTTTTTGGTTAAGGGCAAGGAAGGGTACTTACAACTAGTGGCAAATCCTTAATCTAATTTACCTACAGCCCCACCCCAGTAGATCCCTGGCTTTTCTCTGTGTTCCAACTCTGTCTTACAAGGCCTTGTATCATGTTGTCACCAACATTACCACATCTCTTTATACACCTGTCTCGACCACTAGACGAAAAACACTTCAAAGGCAGAAGAAGCCATGTGATGATCTCACACACTCAGTAGTTGAAACGTGGTAGGTCTTTAAAATGGAATAAATGTATAAATGTGCAGGCTAATGGTAGCATAATAAAAAGCAATGCTGAAATCATTACCTAGGTGTTTTTTTCTGTTTGTTTTTTTAAGTAAGTATCCTATTGACAGAACTTAACAATTTGTCATCAGGGACAGTATAACTTTAGACATTAGTGTTTCTGGGTAAATAACATATTCTCCCATTCCTTATACTTAGCAGAAGGAACTCAGGCATAGTGAATACCTGCTTGCAATGGCATATGTAATCAAAAAATTTTTCCTGTAGCTAACAATTTATTGGCTTTTAATCAAGACCCTAAAGTATGAGTATACTGATGTTTTTTCTTAGATGGCTCATCATCTTCCTTATCCTTATACCACTAGAATCTTCTCTTCTAAAATCTTTTTGCTACTCTACATCTGATGCTGGTATATATGTGTTCTGATATTTTTAAATGGCATGCATTCACTTTAACAATATAGAGCCTTGAATATTTATAACAATTATATGTGGAATAATAATTATTACAATTATATAAATAATGCTGTATTTTCTAAAGCTGCATCAGAAATAAATGAGATAAAATGTTGGCAGCAGGGGCAATTCTGGTAGCCAGTAGTTAACTTGCCCCAAAACTGTGTAACAAAGTCAGGTCCTGTGAAATAAAAAGGGTTCAAAATTTACTCTTTAATTCTTCAAATGTGTCATATGTACCAACTTTGTACCAGGTTTTTTTTTTTAAGTGCTTAAGAAGAAAAGGAAAAAGACATAATCTTCATCTTCTTAGAGACAAAAAGGCTAGTCTTGTGCTGAGACAACAAAGGTAGATGACTTCCTAAGCAAAGGATTAAACTTTAAAGCCTGTTTCATATACAATCTACTTCAGACTCAATCTGCAAACTAAGGGTTAAACAGGCCATCCAATCTGGTTTGGGTAAAGCAGACACCAAGCTGAGTGGGTGATTCTATGCCCCCCTGATCCTTATCTCTGGAGGCAAGGATGGCTCTGGAATCAGCAAGGGAACTTGACTCCTTGTGACCACACACATAGACAAATTCAGGGTTTTGGACACAGATGAGGAGTAAGAACAGAAGCTGAAAATTTTGTAATGTTGAAAACACTAGGGTTATACCTTTCATTTACACTGTATCCATTTATATGCAAGAAATATTTCATAATCAAAACAGGTAGCCAGGCATGGTGGCTTAGGCCTGTAATATCTACCAATCACCTGAGGTCAGGAGTTCGAGACCAGCCTGGCCAACATGGTGAAACCCTGTCTCTACTAAAAATAAAAAATTAGCCAGGCGTGATGGCAGGTGCCTGTAATCCCAGCTACTTGGGAGGCTCAGATGGGATAATCACTTGAACCCAGGAGGCAGAGGTTGCAGTGAGCCGAGATGGTGCTACTGTACTCCAGCCAGTGCAATAAGAGCAAAACTCCATCTCAAAAAAAAAACAAAACAAAACAAACAACAAAAAACAGGCAAGCAAAAAATGTTAGGAGTGTAATTTCTCTTGAAATTTGCTAAAAAAAAAATTGTTTTCATTTTCTGGTCACAAAGGACACATCTACTTATTGTTAAACATAATACACACAAGACAAACAACAGCAAAGCTCACTTTTAACATTTGGCATTTTGATTCTCAGGTGACCTTTTAAGCTACATGGCCATCTTAGACTGTTCATAAATTCTCAATTTCATTCACTTATTTTGTTCTTTTTCTCTTTATTAACCTTTTCATTCATGGCCACAGAATTCACATAATCATGATTCTCTAAAAGGTGTTTTTCTGTCCCCTGTCACTACATATTTATTATTGTCACCTCTTATAAATAATAAATAAATAAAATCCTTTTAAATAAAAGAGAAACTGGCAGCCAGTGGCAATACTCAGACAGAATAAAGTGAACTAAAAGTGTCTCTAGGGAATTTGATTTAAACTTTACAATCATGCCTATATTTTTACTCTGAAACAGAATGTATTATTGTTTTCCTGGAAACAAAGGAGTTTGTGCTTAAGTTCTTGTTGTGAATACTAGTTTACAAAACTGCCATCTAGCATGATTTGTGGTCACACAAGAAAACAGCATTGCCGGGCGCGGTGGCTCACGCCTGTAATCCCAGCACTTTGGGAGGCCGAGGTGGGTGGATCACGAGGTCAAGAGATCAAGACCACCCTGGTCAACATGGTGAAACCCCGTCTCTACTAAAAATACAAAAAATTAGCTGGGCATGGTGGCGCGTGCCTGTAATCCCAGCTACTCAGGAGGCTGAGACAGGAGAATTGCCTGAACCCAGGAGGCGGAGGTTGCGGTGAGCCGAGATCGCGCCATTGCACTCCAGCCTGGGTAACAAGAGTGAAACTCCGTCTCAAAAAAAAAAAAAAAAAAAAAAAAAAAAAGAAAGCAGCATTACTCTTCGACTCTCAAGTCTCTAATGGCAGTTTCCTTCCTCTTCAGTGTTCCTACTGTGAGGGACACTGCCATCTACTGTCTTCAACTCAAAATCAACATTTGAGCTACCAAGGAGAAGAACTACTACTATGATCTTCCTATTTTTAAATTATAAATTATAACTCAATTTCTACAATGTTATTTTTATTCTAGAGATCAGGCAAACTGCTAGTCTCAATGTTATTAGACCAACTTTGTTCTGAACAACTCTGGGTACTGCCCTACCCATTTAACAAAGAGTTCATAACCTTTGAGCCCCATTCTTGATTATGAACCCCATTATTCTCTGACAAATAAAAAACAATCCATTCTCACTCTGGTTATATGCCCATCAATCGTGCTGACATTACCAGGCAGGTACCATGGACACAGGATCAATTTGTGACTTTTTCTTTTGTTTTGAGATGGAGTCTCACTCTGTCGCCCAGACTTGAGTGCAGTGGCACAATTGTAGCTCACTGCAGCCTCCACCTCCTGGGTTCAAGCTATCCTCCCACCTCAGCCTCCCAAGTAGCTCAGATTACAGGCACCTGCCACCACACCCAGCTAATTTTTGTATTTTTAATAGATACGGGGTTTTACCATGTTGGCCAGGCTGGTCTCAAACTCCTGAACTCAAGTGATCCACCTGCCTCGGCCTTCCAAGGTGCTGGGATTACAGGCATCAGCCTCTGGGCGCAGCCTGGTTTGGTCTTAACCTCCTGCCTCAGCCTCCCAAAATGCTAGAATTACAGGCATGAGTCAACGTGGCCAGCCCTATTTTATTACTAAATGCAAATTATCCCCACATGTATAAAAGGGGAGGACAAAAAAGAATGAAAAGTTCTTATCTCTTACTCTCTAAATCAGAAATAATGAGGTTGTCATGAAGTTTCACAGCACGATGTTGTTCTACTTCATCTTCAAGTTCAAAGATGGTTTCTTTCATGTCACTCCTTTCTGTTTCTTTTTCATCCAGCTCTGATCTTAATTTTTCTAATGTCATATTCAAATCTTCAATTTGTTTCTTAGCGTCTTCTTGGAAGGCTCGGTATTCATCCTCTACCTACATAAAATTGATGATGCAGTTTTAGAAAAGTAAGAGTTGTTTTAAGGTAAGTTTCAAAATTGAGGTACACACCATTTTGAAGAGGAGCTAAATGTGAGGTACTATGGATGAACTAGAACAACTTGTGTAATAACTGTTAAAAAGTATGAAAAAGCACTCCATGGTAAGATTTCATATAAAACCCTTAAACACAAACTGTTGCTGTAACACTGACTGAAATTATATTGATATTATCATTGAACTTAACCAGATTATTTACAGGGAAACTTTGGAAATTCTCCTTTCTCCCAAGTTTGAACGGAAAGCATGTACATTTGATTAATGATTAACATGCTGTCCTAACAAAAATGATGTCATATTTGTGATGATTCCAGTATCAAACTGAAAAAGGGAAAAACAATTCTCAAATAGTGTTTTTACAAAAGTATTAGTTCATAGTAGCCCCTCAACATACATGTACCAAGAAAGAATACAAATCTCCTAAACTGTAACTTCAAAAGTATTCACTAAAAAACCCTAAAATCTAAATTATTCAAATTTTGGCCAAAGATATATTAAAATTTCTTTAAAAATCACCGCACTAAAGTAACAAATAAATAAAATGTAAGCTAGAGTAACAGATAACTCATGGAAATAAACACTTCATCAGCAAGCACATGGAGTACAGATTCCTGGCCAGAATGCCAGCAGCCCTGGATAGCAGTTCCAACTGAGTTCTCACTATTATGCTGCATGCATGTAAAACAAGGGGCTGGACTAATGATCACTAAGGTCCCTGCCAGCAATAAGTCACAGGCCTCTGAGAAACAGGAGTCTCCATATGCCAAAAATATTTTAAAACTCTCAACAGCTCTCTGTTTGAAAAACTATTACTATAGTGGGATAAAAGGAAATATGCACTGCTGATGCTACAGACTGGAATACTACTCTCCATCTATATTATAACAAAACAGATTCAAGATGAGGTGAGAGGAGGTAAAGTTTCATGACCTGCTCCATAGGCATACTGAGAACTAGGGACAAATTCTGGTTTTAGTTGTAATACCAGCCACATCCTCTCACAGGCAGGAAAACAGAAACAAAATACAAGTGAGAGAAAGTGACATTATCTTAAGAATACTTTCACTCTATTCCAAAAAAAGGAAATCATTCTCAAGTTTTAAAAATATCAGCTTTAAAAAAAGCTAGTAACACACCAAACCAAATCAGTGACCCTGGTTCTCAGTAAGCATTGTGCATGGCAGCTGCCTAATGCTGTCCGGAACATTTTAATCTATTTAAACAATACCTTAGCAAGGGCATCCTGTAATCGATTGGCATCATTTCGGGTATGAGCCAGATCTTCCTGCAAGCTACTAGCCAAAGTCTCTGCTTTTTCTTTGTCCAGCCTGACACTCTCCAGGAGGTCCTGAATATCAGATTTGTCTCCAGAGTTATGGATAGAATACAGCTCTGCCACTTTCTGCTTTTCATTCTCCAGCTGGGCCTTCAGGCGATTCATCTCTATCTGGTCACTGGCCACTGTGGCTTTGTACTCCTCTAACGTGGCTGCCAAGGCTGCTTTCCCTTTCTGCTCAGACTCAATAACTCGCTCCATATGGTGACTGCGTTCTTTGAGTGCCCCTATCATTTCTTGAGCTTCCTTGTTGTCTTGTTCTGCCATTTTCAAAGTATTGCTTAAATGCTGCTGGACACCAAGAAGCTGCTCCCGTTCAAAACGGGCATTCTCAGCGAGGTCCATGTAACGTTGCTCTAATTCCATATAGCGCCCACTTTTTACATCTTCATCTATGACATAAGATATGTGATGCTCATCTAGAAGAGAGCGGAAGTATTCAATCTGCCGACTAAAGTGTTCCAACTTATCGCTCTGCTGACATAAAGACTCCATCAGAATAACCTTCTCTTCTCCAAGCCTTTCGTTTTCACTATTCAGTTCTTGGGTAATTTGCTGCAAATCAGCTAGCTCTTGCAGGGTTGCCTGGAGTTCCTCACTTGTACTGTGTTGGTTCTCTTCCATCTGGTGTATCCGTTCAGTCAGGCAAGCCACAGACACTTCACTGGCATTCCCACTGCTCCCCTTCCGGGAGCGCTCTATGCTGGGGATGCCTTCCGACTCTGAAGAGGACGGTGCATCCAGCGCATCATCACTCGATGTGAGGGGCTGGTAGACCTCACTGCACTCGCTGTCTAGATTATCCATGGAGTTACTGTGCTGATGGTCCATTAGTGTATTTTCATCCTGACTCAAGAGATCCTCCACTGAGCCAGGGGCAGAGCCTTCCACTGAAGAAGTCAGAGTTCCTCCTCCATCGCTCTGGTTACCAGGGGTGATTTCTGGACTCAGAGACTGATAGCCAAACAGTTTTTCAGAATTGTCTAACCTCTGCTCTAGAGAAAAGCCCAATGCATTCAACCTATCCTTTAACATTCTGTTTTCATTTTTCAGCTGGTTGAGTTCTTCACGGATGGCAGTATTCTGTTCCTGCAACTGCAATAAAGTGGACTCCACATCAGTCGGCTGGTGAGCAATAATTGTTTCCTTCTCAGATTTTTCATCACCCTCAGAATGCTCCTCACTAATGCCCAGCTGGGCACGCATGTCTCGCAGTTCATTTCTCAAGTGTAAAATTTCTACGTCTTTGGTTTTTGCCAGTGTGAGAAGATCCTTCACTTTGGCCTCCAAAGCAGCTTTGTCACTGATCTGATTGTCCGACTTAGACTTGCTCATACGAACATCACATTCTGTAGCAGTTCGACTACGGGAACGTTTAGCCAATGCCACGTCATTAGCTCCCTGACCTGTAGAAGGTAGTTTTTTGCTCTGGTTTAATCGGGTACGTTCACGTAATCTTTCTCTAGTAGAACTGGATTCTTTATTACCTGTAGAAGTGCTCCGCTTGGTTGAAGAAGCTGTGCCTATATGTTTAATACAAAAAATGTAAGGCAAAAATGTTAGCAATAAGAGGCTAAGTAAAATACACAGTTCCTGCTCCAGGTGCAATGAGATGAAATCCAGGATCTATATGTTGATTTAGATCCACAATAATCTTGCCTTAGATTACTTTAGTTTACTCTGTTACTTTAAAGTTCAACTTCTTCCAAACCAGAAGATCATTTATCATTTAATTATCAAGGAAAAATTAGTTATACATTTTATTTTATACTTTATTAAAAGAGTAAATTTTATGGAATGTGAATTACATCTCTATAAGCTGCTATTTAAATGATATATAATAATTTGAATCCAGAAGCAGAGTTTTAACCAGTTGGCCAGAGGCATAATATTATAGGGCAAGACAAGCAAAGATGACTCCAGGATTAGCCAGTCGGTGGTAAACTAACTGTACACAGATAGTGAAAGGAGATCACAGGTGGGCAAGAAGGGAAAAGCAACCTCTGGACAAACCAAAAATCTAAGCTGCCTACAAGAAACACAAAAATTTTACTCTGACCAAAGTAAATGCAAAAAAGTTTTCACACCATAAAATGCCACATAACTAGTAACAATTATAACAACAGCTAGCACTTGGTTATATATATATATACACGTAACATATACATTAACACTTCACATACATTAACTTATATAAGCGTCATTAAATACTGAGGTAGGTGCTATTATTACCTTGTTTTACAGATGAAGAAACTCAGGCACAGATGTTAAATAATTTGCCAACATCCCACTGGTAATAGATGAGCCAAAATTCAAACCCAGGCAGTGGTTCCACAATTTGCACCTTAACCAGTATGTTATACTGCCTCTCCTTTTTTTTTTTTTTTTTTTTTTCTGAGAAGGAGTCTTTGAGACTAGAGTGCAGTGGCATGATCTTGTCTCACTGCAACCTCCACCTCCTGGGTCCAAGCAATTCTTCTGTGTCAGCCTCCGGAGTAGCTGGGACTACAGGCATGCACCAACACATCCGGCTAATTTTTTATTTTTAGTAGAGACGGCGTTTCACCATATTGGCCAGGATAGTCTTGAACTCCTGACCTCGTGATTCACCCGCCTTGGCCTCCCAAAGTGCTGGAATTACAGGCGTGCGCCACCACGCCCAGCCGTGCCTCTTTAAATGTTAAAAAACAATGAAGCATTAATGTTAAATAATGATTTGCCAATCAAATCTACATGAATCACATAATTACTTAACTACTAAAATTTTAAACCTGTGAAAACAACTGATACAATCATTTGTTTAATATAAAAAGAACAGAATTTTTTTTTTTTTTTTGAGATAAAGTCTCACTCTGTCACCCAGGCTGTAGTGCAGTGGCGTGATTTTGGCTTGCTGCAACCCTGAGTCCCAGGTTCAAGTGATTCTCCTGCCTCAACCTCCCAAGTATCTGGGATTACAGGTACATGCCACCATGCCTTTATTTGTATTTTTAGTAGAGATGGGGTTTTACCATGTTGCTGGTCTCAAACTCCTGACCTCAAATGATCCGCCCACCACGGTCTCCCAAAGTTGTGGGATTACAGGCAAGAGCCACGATACCTGGCCAAGAATATGTTTAAATACCTGTAAATACTTAAGAAATAATGAATTTTTATGTTAAAAAATAAGATCCACAACTACTCAATAAATATTTTTAAAGACCCTGCTGGTTCATTAAGTGGTGGGATCCAGGCTATAAAGGTAACAGGGAGCATCTCCATGGATATAAAAAGATAGCCACTAACAGACCAGGTGTACAGGAGGGTGGGTAGGGAATTCAGGCTGGCAAGAAGATAGACAAGGAAGAGGAAGTAGAAGTGAACATGGCACACAGAAAGGAAAAGTACAGTCACACAGTTAACGGAAGCTGCTGGGAAATGTCCATATAGAGTCCCGAAAGATAGGCAGAATTCAGTGAGTTACACTAGGTCAATAAATGATCTTGAGTAGGAAAAAAATGTAAGGAAAATAGCATTTTATGAAAATTAATCTAGATGATATTGATATGGTTTGGCTGTGTCCCCACCCAAATCTCATCTTGAATTGTAGTTCCCATAATCCCCATGTGTTTTGGAAGAGACCCAGTGGGAGGTAATTTAATCATGGGGGCAGTTACCCTCATGCTATTCTTGTAATAGTGAATTCTCATGAGATCTGATGGTAAGGGGCTTTCCCTTCGCTTGGCTCTCATTCTTCTCCTTCCTGCCACTATGTGGAGAAGAACATGTTTGCTTGCCCTTCCATCATGATTCTAAGTTTCCTGAGGCCTCCCCATCTCTGTGGAACTGTAACTAAATTAAACCTCTTTTCTTTATAAATTACTCAGTCTTGGGAAGTTCTTTACAGCAGCATGAGAATGGACTAATACAGATACTAAGTAGAACACATAAGGAAGAAAGCAGAGCAGTAGAGGATGAATGTGGGCAGGTAGACCAACATAAGTGAAAGAGGTCCTACATTCAGGAGCAGCAGTAAGAGCAGAGAAGGTGCAAGAAATCTGTGACAGATTTCAAAGGCAAAAGTAATTAGACTGAGAAAAACAACTGAATACAGAGGCCAGAAATGGAAAAAGATGGCATAACTTATTTATTTATTAGAAAGTCTTGCTCTGTCACCCAGGCTAGAGTGCAGTGATGCCATCACAGCAAATCCACCTCTGAGGCTCAGGTGATCCTCCCACCTCAGCAGCCCAAGTAGCTAGGACTAAAGGCCCATGCCACCATACCTAGCTAACTTTTGTATTTTTTGTAGAGACGAGGTTTCACCATGTTGCCCAAGCTGGTCTTGAACTCCTAGGCTCAAGTGATCTGCCCACCTTGGCCTCCCAAAATGCTGGGATTATAGGTGTGCATCATTGCACCTGGCTGGGGTAACTTTTCCCCCAACATTAATTCCTTTCCCTAGTTCTGTAAGCAGTACTTCATCCTTATCTAAACCAAAAATCCTTTCAAAAAAGAAAATCTGTTCATGTCTGAAAGATAAGAAAAATTCCTCTCTGGGATTACTGTAATGAGTAGATAAAATAATCTGAGGTAAAGAGAAGTGAATTGATACACTGAAATCAAACAGTCTTAGGAAAGTCACTGGAAGAAGTAAAGGTAGAGCAGATAACTGAAGAATAAGGATGCTGTTATAGGCTGAACTGTGTCCCCCGACAAAATTAATATGTTGAAGCCCTAACCCCAAAACCTCAAATGTGACTGTACCTGGAGACAGCATAATTAAGGTAAAGAGGTAATTAAGGTAAAATGAAGTCATTAGGGTGGGCCCTAATCCAACACAACTGGTATTCTTGTAAGAGGAGGAAATGAGGACACACACACAGAGGGACAAACCAGTGAAGACACAGAGAAGATAGCCATCTGCAAGAGATCTCAGGAGAAAACAAATCTGCTAATACCCTGATCTCAGACTTCTAGCCTCCAGATTTGTGAGAAAATAAATTTCTATGGCTTAAGCCACCCAGTCTGTGGTATTTTGTTATGAGATCCCCAGCAAAATAAAATAAATGTACAAAGCCATACTGGGGCAGCTGATCTAGAGAGGTGATAACTGAATACTTATATCAGGTAGCAAGAAACTACGTATACAAACACATGGACTCTCTCCCAGTACAATTCTAAAGGCAGGAAACAGGAAGGGATACAAATGGCAAGAGTATTTAATTTCCTTCTCACCACATAAGCTAGAATGTTAAATGTGGTGATGACCCCAGCCCTGGGAGTAAAAGACCTTGCCCCACCATCAGCCTTGTGAAAACAGATCCCCAATAAATATTTACTGAGCAAATGAATGCATGGCCTTGGCCAAGACACTTAAGCTTTCTCATCTCTAAACTGAGGATAATAGGTCTCTCATACGGCTACACAGTGAAAATAAAATGAAATCATGCCTGTAAATCACAAAGTAAGGACTTCAATATTCCTTCTTGTTAATCATACCTATTGTAGTTAACAGACGGGCCCAATCTGAAATGGAAGAAGAATTTGCAAAAAGTTAAAGCAAAAAAGAAAACAGTAGATAATCCTGGGCTAGGAAGTCTAATAGACACAAGAGGGGCTAAGAGCCTAAATTATGATAACAGAAAAGGATCTGCTACAATTTTTACAATTTGCTTTCATAAGCTTTATTACAAACATTTGATCTTATGCTTACTAGAAGTTTTAAAGTTCTTTTTCTATAAGTGTAAGAAGTAAAATATGAAAGCATTACTCCTTGGACTGTAAGATAATTTATCAACTCTATCAAATCTAAAAACAAACAACTGCTACTGAATGAATAAAGATGGCAGAATTAGAATGAATGGATCTAGGCACTGATATCAGAGGCTTCCAACGTCATTTGAAGAGAGACAATCAGAAACTATGTGTTTCCTGATGGATGGACACACCACCACCTATGAAGGGTGTTTTTTGGTTGCTGTTGTTGTTTTTAAATGGGGGGACAAGGGACCTGAATCTGTCCTATAAGGCTCCAATGCCATTTACAATAACTACAGACAACAAAGGATGATGGGCAAAACATCATGGGGATATTATGATATAAAAATCCAGATGCTCCGAAACACTATAGGTCATATGATCAGCTTCCACAAAAATTAAATTGCAAGAATCAGGATAAACACACAGATTTAAAAAAGAAGATTTAAGAGACACATCAGCCAATTACATATGGACCTACATGAGTCCTGATGTAAACATAAAAACAGACAGTAAATAAAACAAAAATATTTATAAGACTGTTGGAAATTTAAATAGTCATTGAATAAGTTACGATTTAAGGAATGATTATCAGTTATTTTAAGGACTGATAATGGTATTATGATTATATTTTTAGAAGAATCCTTCTCTTTCCAAGATAATAAAATGTTCACGAATGAAATGATATGATGTCTAGAACCCGCTTCAAAATAATAAGAGGGGAGGGTGGGTATCAAGGAGGTATGACTATGAGTTGATAACGGTGATGAGCGTGATGAGCATATTGGGCTGAAATATCAATCCATCTACTTTTGCATGTCTGAAATTTCCTATAATTAGATGAAACACTGTAAACACCAACGCATCCTGCCTATTCAAACAAAAAAGCAGTTGAAGCCTCAGACTGAACATCACCCATACCTGTGCTAATCTTGGATTTGTTCTCCACAGTGGTCATGGCAGGGGCAGATGCTGAAGGTGCTGCAGATGGGCAGGTGCTTTTCTTTCCTTTAACACCATTAGTCACCGTTACCCCTCCGGCCATTCCAGTTAAAAGATCATCACTGCTCTTGGTCTAGAAGCAATAGAAAACAAAAACAAATTCGCTAGATGAAGCAAGATTAGATATTTTGAGACTCAACAAAGTTCTTGACTTAATAGACTGAGTTCAAGAGCCCTATTACCAAAGCTTTCTGACAGGTATTAAGCAGCACACCACTCTGTGCTACAGAAACAGAATTTCTTTACAGGTTTATAAACAATCACATACTTCTTTTTAAAATAATAAAATCATACATGGAATCAAAGTCTTGATTATTATGGAAGCCTGCTATGTGTCCACACATGCCAGATTCAGATAATGGGGAACAGCACATGAGCCATCTTGGGAAAGTCCTATAATGCCATAGGAAGTGTCAATTTGCAATTTCTAGAAAGAAATATCACTAAGAGTCAAATAACCTTCATTGCTCTAAAGTGATTCCATGATGAGACCAGTATCTAAAAGAATTAATTCTGAAATTTATCTTTTTTACCTTATAATTCTGTACCAGTCAAATTTTAGTCACAATTTAAAGGAGGTATATTCTAAAATGTGCATAATATATTAAATAAAAACTAGAGATTTTATAGTTTGAGCAAGGGTTATGCTGTCTAAATGATCATATTACTTGAAAGACCATGTGCAATATTTATATTTTATAAAGACAATTTTAAAAATAGGAGCTTAAAAAAAGCACTATGGATAATAAATTGGCTGTACATTTATTATTTAAAAAAGTAGTGAAGAAATGTTTTCACTTCTCCTAGAAATGAAGGGAACACAGAAGAGTTAAAAATCTATGGGGGAAAAAAGGAAAAACTACTTTTTAACAAAAGAATCCAAAAGTCTCTTTGGTGTAAGTTAGCCAACTGGTTTATACCATCTTCTATCTGGTACCATGCTCTCTCTCAGATAATCATACTGAATTCATTTCTACAAGTTAAAAATAGTTCATAAGTAACTAATCTCTAAAGTCTCTTTCAGTTCTAAATGTCAGTGACTCCATATGGAGTGTATTTCTGTTATTTGATTGTGAAAGTTCTAATACGATACCATTAGGTTAAAAAGAGGCAGAAAAGGCTGGGCACATTGGCTCATGCCTGTAACCTTAGCATTTTGGGAGGCCATGGTGGATCACTTGAGCCCAGGAGTTCAAGACCAGCCTGGGCAACACAGGGAGACTCTGTCTCTATGAAAAATTTAAAAACTAATTAGCTGGGCATAGTGGCACATGCCTGTAGTCCCAGCTATTGGGAAGGTTGAAGTGAGAGGACTGCTTGAGCCCAAAAGGTCAAAACTGCCCTGAGCTGTGATCTTGCCACTGTACTCCAGCCTAGGCAACAGAGTGAGATCCTGTCCCTACCCCCACCCAAAAAAAGGGAGCAGAAAAAGGGATCAATATTTTCAATGAATTAAATAGAATTCAACTCTGGTAATTTAGGGCTGTCACATTATGAAATCTAGAATACATAAAAAGAGAGGGATACACTGCATTAATTTCAAGGATTGTTCATATATTTTTTTTTTTTTGAGATAAAGTCTTCATCTGCCACCAAGGCTGCAGTGCAGTGGTGTGATCATGGCTCACTGCAATCTCTACCTCCCAGGTTCAAATGATTCTCCTGCCTCAGTCTTCTGAATAGCTGGAACCACAGGTGTGTGCCACCATGCCCAGCTAATTTTTTTTTTTTTTGAGAAGAGTTTTGCTCTGCTGCCCAGGCTGTAGTACAGTGGCACAATGTCAGCTCACTGCAACCTCTGCCACCTGGGTTCAAGCGATTCTCCTGCCTTAGCCTCCCGAGTAGTTGAGATTACAGGCACCTGCCACCATGTCCAGCTAATTTTTGTATTTTTAGTAGAGACAGGGTTTCACCATGTTGGCCATGCTGGTCTTAAACTCCTGACCTCATGATCCGTCTGCCTTGACCTCCCAAAGTGCTGGTATTACAGGCATAAGCCACCGCACCTGGCCAACCAGCTAATCGTTGTATTTTTAGTTGAGATGGGGTATTGCCATGTTGGCTAGGCTGGTCTTGAAGTCCTGGCTTCAAATGATCCACCTGCCTTGGCCTCCCAAACTGCTGGTATTACAGGTGTGAGCTACCACACCTGGTCTGTTCATATTCTTTAAGACTTGTTTCTGTTCACAAAACTGGTCATCAACTATGATGCCAAAAAGTTACACAATGAAAGTCATACCACTTTCCTGCCAATTTGTCCCTTCTCTATTAGCCAGTAAATAAATGTGACATATTCTTATATTTCCAATCTTCTTTTACATCCTGTTAAGAAGAGTAAAATTATCTTTGAACTAATCTTTCTTCTTCCATAAGTTAAATAGTCTTTCATTTGATAATAATTATACTTGAAAACCACCATACATTGTTATGTCGAAGTAGATTACTCATCATACTTCTCTGGTTACAATTTGCCTTTGGGTAATGACAAAGTTAAATATACATAAGGGCATCAAATCACCCATAAAGAAGCTGCATATTTATAGACACTTGATTTATAACCAAAGCAGCAATGCAGAAAACAAGAGTTTTCCAGCAAATGGTGCTAGGTCAAAGGTATATACAAAAGGGGCAAAAATAAATGCTGACACCTATTTCACACCATATCAAATATAAAGTCCAAGGTTTTCTAACTATGATTTTAAATCTGAAATAGTAAAACAAAGATTTGATTGATTTGACTACATTAAAATTAAAATCTTAAAAATAAAAAATCCTGGGCGGGTGCAGTGGCACACACCTGTAATCCCAGCACTTTGGAAGCCTGAGGCAGGCAGATCACAAGATCAAGAGATCAAGACCATCCTGGCCAAGGTGGTGGAAACCCTGTCTCTACTAAAAATACAAAAAATTAGCCAAGTGTGGTGGCAAGCACCTGTAATCCCAGTACTCGGGGGGCTTAGGCAGGAGAATCGCTTGAACCTGGGAGGTAGGAGCCAAGATCGTGCCACTGCACTCCAGAGTGAGACTCTGTCTCAAAAAAAAAAAAAATCCTTTTAATTAAAAAAATGTTAAAATCATAATGAGAGAAATGCAAATTAAGCAGCACTTGTCACTTATCAGATTGGTAAACACACTCTTTTGGGAAGAATATGGGGAAACAGGCACCCTCCTTAGTTGTTGATGGGAATGCACCTTAACTTAAGCGTTATGAAAGGACCCATGCAATACCTAACAAAGCTACACATGTATCTACCTTTTGCTCAGCAACTTCACTTTTAGGAATTTAACCTTAAGATACACCTCCAATAAGACGAATACATATGCATAAGGCTAATTATTCATTGCAGCATTGCTTCCTATTGCAAAATACTGGTCTGCCTTACACGCCTGTATACACAGGAAAGCATATGCAGTACACTTCAGTGAATACAATCAGGTATTAAACAGCAATAAAAAATAAAGAAGACTGCTACAAATAGGTATGGAGAGAAATTTCTGGAGTACATTAAGTGAAAAGATTCAGAGTGCAAAAGAATGTATTTTGCCACCTTTTGCGTTAAGAAAGGAGAAGTAAAAAAAAGGTATTTCCTCATTTATGCAAAAAGAAACATGGAAAGAATAAACAAAAACTAAACTTCTGCGATGGGTGGGTACCCAGTAAGAGAGAACAGGGGAAGGGAGGGGCACTTTTCTGAATATATCTTCAGTTATGGTTCTGACTCATGGAGCCATGTTAGTGTTTCATATGCTGAAAATAAACAAATAAATAAAATTTAAATAAAGATAGGAGAAGCCTAAAATGGAATAGGATAGGAACAAACAGACCTAACTATATTTCAAATGAACAACATAACCCAAGTATTTTTTCAACACAGTAGTATTTTGACCATAAATCCTCAGACTCTCAAGCCAAAGACAAAAGCGTATGCAAATATTAAACTTCAATTGAGAAATTTGTTTCTCACAGTGGTACAAGTAATTCTAAAACTATTTTCTGTATATTATAGGGTGGAGAAAATAAGTAAATGTAGGTGGTAGAGGCCAGGTTTTTCAGTGTTGGATAAATGAATTACAATTATAGAATGTGGAAAGGCTGTTATGAACCTTTTAAGTCAATAGAATTGGAAGTATCAGTGTGAACTCATACATTTAAATATATGGAAAAACAGGTAGAGAAATTGACATAGGAGTGTGTGTGTGTGTCTGTCCCAAAAGCAATGAACACATCTAACTTCTAGGTCTTGGTTTTAAGTACTATCCTACACTAAAAGGAACAAGGTCTCCTTGAAGAAATGGCTGATTCTAGGGCTGAGCTGGAAAGGTACAGAAGTTATTGTGCCAGAAATTAAGGAAGTGCTCCAAGAGTAATAGGAAAATGTCAAAAGGACACAGGAGCCAGCCTGAAGGGGCTCCCAGTGGCCAAATAAGGGATAATCTAGGCATAAAACTAACTGATCCTAATAATTTATAGCCCACTGAATAAGAATCTATGAATTACAATAAGAGAAAAAAACTCTTCCTTGTGGCAGAATGCCAACTAATACATGTATAAGGAATGACAGAATTAGAAAATTGTCGTGTGGCAAAAATCACAGTAATAACTGATTTGGGAAAGAACTATCAACAAATGCTAAAACCAGGGTGAAAAGTCTGGGGAAAAGAGGATAGACATGTTTACAAAGTTTCAAAGTACCTCTGACAAGACACTTACTTATTAATTACAAAAGGAAGCACAGTATCCTGACAGTGGAGAAATCTAGCCTTCACTACCCTAACCAAAGGAAGTTAACATCCCCCACAATGGAAAAGATGGAAGTCAAGTATTTCTATACTTCTGTGATATTCCTGCCTAAAATGCATAACCCAAATCTAATCATTAAGGACATACTACCAAACCCAAATCTGGAGGGCACTCTATCAAATAACTGCCTTTCACTCTTTAGAAATGTCAAAGTCATAAAAGACAGAGTGAGAAACTATTCCGAATTTAAAGAAAATGAAAAGCATAACAACTGAATGCAATACATGATCCTGGATTGGAGCCTAGGCCAGAAAACAATGTTTTTTTCTCTTTTGCTACATCTGACATTAGTGCAATTGGTGAAATTTAATGAAAGGCAATACATTAGATACTAGCATCATATCAATGTTAATTTCCTGATTTTGCAATTTACTATGGTTATAAAAAAGAATGCCCTTGTTTTTCTGGAAATATGCACTAAAATATTCAGCAGTAAAGGAGCATTATGTCTACAGTTCATGATCAAACAGCTAAAAAAAAACTATGTGTGTATACATGTGTATATACAGGGAAATGATAATCATGACAGGTTAATGTGAGGAATCCTGGTAGAGAATACTGGAATTTTTTGTACTAGTCCTTCAGTTTTTCTGTAGGTCTAAAATTATTTCAAAATAAAAAGCTTTTACCTAATTATTTCCAGACAGATTGAGGATCTAAATATGAAATGTAGAAAAACACTTTTAGAAAAAAAATAAATAGGGGCCAGACATGGTGGCTCACACCTATAATCCCAAGGCTTTCGGAGGGTGAGGCAGAAGGATCTCCTGCAATCAGGAGATTGAGACCAGCCTGGGCAACATAGTGGACCTTGTTCCTACAAAAAGAATGAGAAAAAAATATAAGAAACTACTTCACTTGGCCTGGGGATAGGTTAAGATTTCTTAAAAACACACACACACACACACACACACACACACACACACACTCCCCATAAAGAAAATATTAATAAATTGGGCTACATTAAAATAAATAGCTGCTGTTCATGAAGATATCTTTAAAGGTATTACACCTTTATGAAGGGGAGGGGAGAGAAAGGGAGGGGAGGGAAGCAGGGGAATATCGTGCAGCATGTATAAATGATAAAGGGCTCACATCTAGAAAAGGTAAAGAACCACAAATCAGTGCAAAAAGACACTGTACCCTCTCATAACCACTAGAATGGTTATTATCACAAAACAAAATAACAACTTTGTAGAGCACCTGAAAAAAACGAGAACCCTTATGTACTGTTAATGGGAATGTAAATGGTGTAGCTGCTAGCAGCGAGAAACGACAGGCAGTTCCTCAAAGAATTAAAAATGGAGTTACCACATAATGTAGCAACTCCACCTATGGACATATACCCCCTCAAAATTGAAAGCAGGGCGTTGAAGAGATATTTGCACACTCATATTCATAGTAGTACTATTAGTAGTAGACAAAAGGTGGAAGCAACCCAAGTGTTCACTGACAGGCGAATGGATAAACAAAACACGGCATATAAATACAATGGAATACCACTGAGCCTTAAAAATGGAAGGAATTCTGACGCATGCTACAACACAGATGAACCTTGAGGACATAATGCCAAGTTAAATAAGCCAGTCACAAAACAAGTGGCCTATGATTCCATTTATATGAGATAGCTAGAGCAGTGAAATTCATAGACAGAAAGTAGAATGGTGGTTGTCAGGTGTTGGAGAGAAGAGGGAATGGGGAGTTATATAATAGGTACAGAGACTCAGTTTAGCAAGATGAAAAATTCTGGAGATGGATGGTGATGATGGCTGCACAACGATGTGAATGTATTTAATGGCACTGAACCGCACACTAAAAAATGGTTAAGATGGCTGGGCACTGTGGCTCACACCTGAAATCCCACCTTCACAGGAGAAGTACTTGAGGGCACAGAGTTAGAGATCAGCCTGGGTAACAAAGCAAGACCCTGTCTCTTAAAAAAAAAAAATTTGTTTTAATTAGCCAGGTATGGTGGCATGCACCTATAATTCCAGCTGTTCAGGAGGCTGAAGCCAGATGGCTTGAGCCCAGGAGTTCAAGGCTATGTAAGCTAGGATCATGCCACTGCACTTCAGCCTGGGCAGGCAACAGAGTGAGACTCCATCTCTTAAAAAAATAAAAATAAATAACGTCTGTAATCCCAGCACTTTGGGAGGTCGAGGTGGGTGGATCACGAGGTCAAGAGATCGAGAACATCTTGGCCAACATGGTGAAACCCTGTCTCTACTAAAAATACAAAAATTAGCTGAGTGTGGTGGTGTGAGCCTGTAATCCCAGCTACTTGGGAGGCTGAGGCAGGAGAATTGTCGAACCTGGGAGGTGGAGGTTGCAGTGAGCCGAGATCGTGCCACTGCACTCCATTCTGGCACCTGGCGACGGAGTGAGACTCTGTCTCAAAAAAAAAGAAGAAAAATAAATAAATAAATAAATAAAAATAAATAAAATGGAAAATAAAAGCCCAAGGTGATGAATGCTATATGCAGTTTTCCACAATAAAAAAAAAAAGTTGGAAAAAAAAGGCAACAGAAAAATGGGCAAGTGACTTGAACAGGCATTTCGCAAAAGAGGATCTAAATGACCACTGAGCACATAAAAATAATGTATAAAAAGGTATTCAATCTTACTGGTAACAATGCAAATTAATGCCACTCCTCCACCCCTTTATACATTCCTGAGTGCTTAACATAAAACGAGTAACAATTTAAGTGCAAGAGAGGATGTGAAGTAACCAGGAATGTAAACTGGTAACCACCTTAAAAAATGATTTTCTTCTATCTATAATATTAAAGCTGAACATAGGTATACCCTATGGTTCAGTAATTTCACTCCTTGTTCTAGAACCAACACAAATGGGGGCACATGTGTATTAATACACATGTATATGAATGTTCATAACAATACTACTCTTAGAAACAAAGCAGAAACTCCAAAAGTCTGCCAATAGTAGAAGAGATGAACAAACTGTGGTATATTCATCCCATGGATTACTAACCAGTAATGAAAAGGAAGTGACCACCGCTAGATGCAACAGTACAGATAAGAAACCAGATACACATTAAAAACACATGGTATATGACTATGTTCCTGTAAAGATCAAAAACTGGCAAAATTAGTCCCTGGTGCTAGAAGTCAGAAAGGTAGTTACTTTGGGGAAGGACAGGAAGGGCAATGATTAAGCAGAGGCACAAGGGAAGCTTCTGAGGGGCACGTATGTTGTTTCTAGGTGGTGGCTGCAGGGTATGTTTCATTTTGTGATGATTCACTAAGCTCAACACCTATGCTTTGTGGACTTTGCTGTATGTATGCTTTACTTCAACAACAACAAAAAAGGAAAAAACAAAAACAAAAACCTCTGCATTTTCCAATTTACCTTTTACCCTTAGCTACTAGCAGGCTCTCTGCTGTTTTTCCCTATTTCTTTTAACTTTTGCTACAAAATTATGTAAGGGCATGTGCATTCCCACACATAAACATCCCCCATCAGCAAGTGTAAAAACATGAAATTGATGAAGGAACAAATGTTCAGCCTACTTTTTTATAACTGCTGCAAAATGCAAATAATTTGGTAAAAACATTCCAGAAACAAATAATGAAATACTACAACCAGGTACATATACTTCTCAAGGTCAAGTCCAAGTTTCACAGTCTGCATTTCTCTCTCAAATTTGAAGATTTGTTTTCAAATTTTACCTTTCAAGTTTCAGAGGTGGATTGTTCATACTGTTAACTAACTTTTACACTGTATGACCACAAATAGTTATGCAGAGTTATCAATTGTAAATTCTAACTGAAGCTTATTAATTCATATCTATAATTTTTAGAAAAAATTATCATCAGTACAATGGAATAGCATATTAATTCAAAAGAACTAATCATGAACACTTGAACAGTAAGTGAACGCTACAAAGTGCTGGCATGCAGGAGGCCCTCTCTACATGGAAAATAATCCTCTCCACTGACTGTGACAAAGGAGAATTAAGTATACAAAGGTTGAAAGCCCAATAACACAGCTCCTGACAAAAGTGGGAATAATGTCCCCAAAACTCACTGCGGGCAGCAGTAGTGTTTTGTATTTACAAAAGCTGCAACCAGCAGTGAAGTGTTCTGGATCAAAAGAGTCCTTCCCTTAACCCTCAACTACATTTAGCCTCAAACAATACTTGAAATGAGAGAGGTGAAGAAATGCATATCCTGTACCCTGTCACTACAAGAAGAGAGTCATGAGAATATTGTGCAGTGACAGACACACAGGTGTGGGTGTCCATAAATGAATGGGTGTGTGCACATGCTATGTCAATAATTAAGCCAAACACTTCATTCACCAGGTTAATCATCAATGCTTCATGACAGTTACAGGAATTCACGTTGTAAGAAGTATCTATGTGCCAGAGAAACACAGTAAAATAAGGAAAATTAGAAAAATAAAATAACAGTTTAGTCTGTGGGGTCTCAAAGCCCTTCAATGTTTCCATTGTTCTTTTTCACGATTTTCTTCTTTCCTTCTGTCTCTTTTTACTTTAATCTCCACTTCATTACTTTTTCCTTCTCCTCTCTTAAGTGAAGGCAATTAATCCACTCCAGGAAAAGTATTGCCAAAAAAGCTTTACCTCTGCCCTGACCTTCCTGCTACACACACACACACACACACACACACACACACACACACACACACACACACACACACCTTAAACAAACTTGTCAACACAGCAAAGCCAAAGCTATGGACAGCTGGCATGTGCTGGCAAGAGCAAGTGTACAGGTTTGCTTTACAGTGGAAAAGTACTCACTGTCCAAGACCAAACTCCCAGCAACTCCAGATCCAAGCTTTCGAAGATGTAACATGCCTGTTCAATGCACATTCCATAGTAAACCTCCAAAGACACTGCCTGCCACTGATGAAGAGGCCAGAGAAGGAAGGTGGCAGTGCATGCCGAATGCCAACATTTCAACCCGTTCTTCCAGTCACATAAATAACAGGTCACCTAGTCACACAGGCACTCCACGCCAAAGAAAGCCCCAGCAACTGAGTAACCAGTTAGGTCAGAAAACACCGCTTATCTTACACCAAAGAGCGGTAGCACTGCTACCAACAAAATGATTCAGTGTGTTCACTGAGACTAACGGAAGCTGGGCAAGGGTCTATTCCTGGTACATAGGCCACAGGATGATACCTAGCAATTCATCAGGGTCATAGCCAGGAGAAAATCTGTGTGCATCTCCAAGCCAATGAAATAAGTCTGGGTTCGGTTCCAACAACCTCAGAATAGAAAAACCAGCATTTCCTGTTAGATCTTTCAACACATATAAGGAAGTTCCTCATCAGCTGTTCCTGAGGTCATTCTTAAAATAATTAAGCCATGATCTATCAGGGCTCTGCCTGGAAAAAAGGATTTTGAACAAATTATGTTTCCGGTTGTACATGCGGATGCACACCAGCAGTGCCAGCTACTCGAGAGGCTGAGGCAGGAGGATCCACTGAACCAGGAGACCAGCCTGGGCAACACAGATCTCAAAAAAAAAAAAGTGATGATGATAATAATAATAATAATAATAATAATAATAATAATAATGAACCAGCTGCCAAAAGAAGATCAGCAATTTGTGGTGACGAAGGTGAGGGAGATAGGCAGATAAAAAGACCTGTCTAGAGGTCACAGGACTGTAAGACTTGGCTCACATGCTCTTTTCATAAAACCTTCCCAGGCTAGAAACAATATTTACCTACCTGAAACTGTTCACAGTGCTTTACTGCTCTCCCTGGGTATCTGACATTCTCCCTGAGTATTTTCCTTATTTATGTTTGTGCCTTGCCTCCATCCTTTACTCTACAAGCTCCCTGAAGTCAGAGTGTACCTCCAGGTCACACAATCACAGCATCCTACACAAGGCAGGTGCTCAATTATTTGTTTCATGAACAAGCCTATTGTTTGGTTTCATTCAAAAAGACAGACCAAAAACACCAATTAGGTCTACCCTACTGTAAGGTCTCTTCAAAGGCCAAGTGTTCCCAGCACCAGAAGAGGGCACACCTGTAAGGATGCTCATTTAATATATTAAACATCATATTTAAACTCACTCCTCCAAAAATCCACCATGTATTCAAACATCACCACATGAATACCTTTGACAATGATGCTGCTGTCCCAGGTTTTACAGGTTTGCCTCCTGTAGATGCTGAAGAGCTGTTTTCAGGTTTAATTTTTTCTGCTGTTTGCGTTTTACTTATCCCAGACACTTTAGGCACCGAGCCAACACTCCGGCTTGCTTTCTTCATTCTGGGTTGCCTCTTCGTGATACATTTACAAGCAAATCTGTGGAAAGAAACAGCATTACACTGAGAATCTAACTGGAAGAAAGCTCTTTAGAAATTTGCTTTTGAAGAATTTTACCATGTGATAAAACTGTTTGAAAGCTAGATGTCACTAGAGAAAAGTTGAAAAATTCTTAGACGTACAAATCAGAACGTACAAATCAGAACACACCTTATTTAAGGCTTCCTCCTTGAATATTACTATTTTGAAATTATTTTGCACATTCTAGCTCATTTAGTAAAAAGAATGTCCAGATCTCTAACAGAAATGGTTAAATATAACACAGTGTACATTATCTTCAGCATTTGATAAAGCAATAATCATCCCGGCATTTGGGAATTAGCCATTTGCAGGTATCTAAAAGTGATCACACTTTACAAATTATCCATTAAAGTCCTACTTTCAAATATTTGCTGTGATATCCTATATAAGTCAGTAGACTATCTCAGAAACCCCAACATCCAGGATCTAAACCTATTTCCAAGCATACCTCTCTCATCAAGAGGCAGCAGGGACATTTTTTTTTTTTTTTGAGACAGCCTTCCTTCAGGCTGGAGTGTAAGTGGTGCAATCAGAGCTCACTGTAGTCTCGACTTTCTGGACTCAGTTGCTTCTCCACCTCAGCCTCCCAAGTAGCTGGGATTACATGAAAGAACCACCAGCCTGGCTAATTTTTTGTAGAGACAGGGTTTTGCCATGTTGCACAGGCTGGTCTCGAACTCCTGGGCTCAAGTAATCCTCCTGCTTTGGCCTCCCAAAGTGCTGGGGACTACAGGCATGAGCCAGTGTGCCTGGCCAGAAATTCTTTTGCAAAATATTAGCCCCAATATTGGTTCAGAAAACAAAACCATTCTATATACCTATAAAGAATATGGCAACAATTCTTCCACCTAAGTGGTACCTATTTGCTTTCACAGCTAAGAGGACTTGAATAACACCGGCAATACATAAAGCTGAAGCCAGATAAGCTCTTAAATATACATTTGTTAACTGAGCAAGAAAAAATAGGCTCTATAATAATGTTTAGAAAGATTCCTTGAATCACTTTGGGTAGAGTAATAAAATTATCAAAAATGAGAGTCTCTTCTGAATATAAGATTTATGTATGATGACACTGATAAACCATATTGAGCATAAAAGAGGTTGGTCTTTTTTTTTTTTTTTGAGACTTAGTTTCGCTCTTGGTGCCCAGCTGGAGTGCAATGGAGTAATTTCGGCTCACCACAACCTCTGCCTCCTGGGTTCAAGCGATTCTCCTGCCTCAGCCTCCCAACTAACCATCTCGGCTCACTACAGCCTCTGCCTCCCAGGTTCAAGCAATTCTTCTGCCTCAGCCTCCCGAGTAGCTGGAACTAAAGGCGTGTACCACCACGCCCGGCTAATTCTTTGATTTTTAGTAGAGACGGGGTTTCTCCTGACTTCGTGATCTGCCCATCTCAGCCTCCCAAAGTGCTGGGATTACAGGCATGAGCCACTGCTGCCTGGCTAATTTTTGTATTTTTAGTAGAGACAGGGTTTCACCATGTTGGCCACGCTGGTCTCAAATTGCTGATCTCAGATGATCCACCTGCCTCGGCCTCCCAAAGTGCTGGGATTACAGGTGTGAGTCACCGAACCCAGCCGAGGTTGTTCTATTTTATGAGGATTTCTATACATGAATAAAAAGAGAATAGCCTTTTGGAAAAGGCTCACTCCAATGGTTTTACTGAATATTCTACCTAAACTGTGCTTGGGCACTCCAGATTTATCTTCCCTTTACATAAAATAAGCTGTACCAACTGGTTTGGCGGTGGGACAGCGAGACAGGGTGAAGGGGGCTGTGCTCTACCCTCAACATGGTAAGGCCTTGGAGAAGAAGAATGCTGCCACTAACTTCAATCAAAATACAACGAACCCTCAGAGACTCTCCTAGCTTTTCCCCAACTTCCTGGTTATTCCTTACAGAAAATGATGCATATGGTAATAATCAAATTATCTATCTACTCTTAACCCTTTTGCTTTCTACCTTCCTAATCCAGTTGAGTAATATGCCCAGGGTAAGCACTCTCTCTAGTTCAGCTCTCTCATCTATTTCCTACTTCATTCCAGGGGATACTGAAAATGACCAAGATAGATTCAAGGAGCATCCATTGACAGGTAAAACATACCATTATACTGATTCCTGCTAACCAGTAATATATGTTTTTCTCACCTATAAAATGAAAGAATTAGATTGGATACATTCACTAACTCAAGGTACTGTAGAAAAATCAAATCATTAAGAACGTTTCCTTCAACTTCTCACTATTATTTATTTATTTATTTATTTTTAGAGTTTCACTCTGTCACCCAGGCTGGTGTGCTGGGGTGCAATCTCAGCTCACAGCAGTCTTTGCCTCCTAGGCTCAAGTGATCCTCCCACCTCAGCCTCCCAAGTAGCTGGGACTACAGGCATGTGCTACCACACCTGGCTATCTTTTTTAGTAGAGAGAAAGTTTTACCACGTTGCCCAGGTTGATTTTGAACTCGTGGGTTCAGGTGATCTGGCCCATTCAGCCTTCGGCCTCTCAAAATGCTGGGATTACAGGTATGAGCCACCACACCTAGCCAGTTTCTCACTTTTTAGCTTCTCTTATGTCTTGTAAATGGCTCCCCAAACTTTTTTTTCTTCTCACCTTTCTACCACCTTCCATGCTGGCACTCCTTTCTATTACACCACTCAGAAACTCAACTGTTCTCAGCCTACCCTTCCAGCCTCTGTCAAATTAATATTTTTGGCCAGGTGTGCATGGTGGTTCACATCTACAATCTCAGCACTTTGGGAGGCCAAGGCGGGCAGATCACTTGAAGCCAGGAGTTCAAGACCAGCCTGGCCAACATGGTAAAACGTCGTATCTGTTAAAAATACAAAAATTAGCTGGGTGTGGTGACGCATACCAGTAAACTGAAGCATGAAAATCCTTTGAACCCAGGAGGCGGAGGTTGCAGTGAGCCAAGATTGTGCCACTGCATTCTAGCCCAGACAACAGAGTGAGACTCTTGACTCAAAAAAGAAAAAAAAAATTAAAATTAACATTTTCTAGACCAGTATTATCTAACAGAACTTCCTAGCCAGGCACGGTACGGCACACCTATAGCTCCAGATGATTGTGAAGCTGAGGTGGGAAGACTGCTTGGGGCCCCAGAGTTCAAGGCTGCAGTGAGACAGAATCACACCTGGGTGAAAGAGATACGCTCTTAAAGAAAAAAAAAAAAAAAAAAAAAAAAAAAAAACCAGACAGTCACAGTGGCTCATGCCTGTAATCCCAGCACTTTGGGAGGCTGAGGCAGGCGGATCACGAGGTCTAGAGATTGAGACCATCCTGGCCAACATGGTGAAATCCCTTCTCTACTAAAACTCCAAAAATTAGCTGGGTGTGGTGGCGTGCGCCTGTAGTCCCAGCTATTCAGGAGGCTGAGGCAGAAGAATTGCTTGAACCTGGGAGGCAGAAGTTGCAGTGGGCCAAGATTGTGCCACTGCACTCCAGCCTGGCAACAGAACGAGACTCTGTCTCAAAATAAAAAAAGAAGAAAAGGAAAGAGAGAGAAGGATAGAAAAGGAAAAGAAAAGAGGACAAGCACAGTAGCTCACACCTTCTGAAGCAAAAGCAGGAGGATCAGTTGGGGTCAGGAGTTCAAGACCAGCCTAGGCAATATAGCGAAATCCCTTCTACCAAATATCAAACAAAAAATAAAGTTAGCCAGGTGTGGGGGTGTGCACCTGTAGTCCTAGCTACTCAGGAGGAGAGGAAGGAGGATCCCTTGAGCCCAGGAGTTCAAGGCTACAGTGAGCTACGATGTTGTCACTGCACTCCGGCATGGGTGACAGAACAAGACTCTATCTTAAGAAAAAAAGGAACTTCCTGCAAAAATGCACATGTTGTATGTATCTATTTATGCTAATATGGAAACCTCTAGCCACTTGTGGCTACTAAACACTTAACAATGTAGCTAGTATGACTGAATAACTGAATTTTATTTATTTTCTATTTTTTGAGGCAGAATCTCATTCTGTCGCCCAGACTGGAGTGCAGTGGCATAATCTCGGCTCACTGCAAACTCTGAACTGTTTTTTTCTGATTTTTTTTTTTTTTTTTTTTAGAATAAAGAAAAAAAAAAAGGTGACCACAAAGGACGATGTATTATATGATTCCATTAATATGAATTATCTAGAAGAAGCAAATCCATAGAGATAAAAACAATATTAGTGATTGCCAGGGGTTGGGGTAGGGAGTATAGAGGCTAGGTACTAATGGATACAGGGTTTCTTTTTGGAGTGATGCAAAATTCTAACATTAGATCGTGGTGACAGTTGCACAATCCTGTTAACATATTAAAAACCACTAGGTTTTACACTTTGAATAAATGAATTGTATGGCATGTAAATTACCTATCAATAAAGCCAAAATGTAAAAAATACCAACCTAATGAACAACATTGAACAAGGACTCTGGAAAATACATCCGAACACTGTAAGATACCTGATAAGAAGAAAGACTATGGTTTTGCAGAGGTCCAAGAAGAGAAAAGAAACACAGTCAAAGCTTTAAAGACACTGAGATACAGACTGTTCAAGTAGGCTGGCAGCTTGAGATCACTTAGACTGCTGGTTGTTCGCCACATCAGACCCAAATACCCTCTTGTGCACCTTTTTTTTGAGACAGGGTCTTGCTCTGTCACCCAGGCTGGAGTGCTGCGGTACGATCACAAAACACTGCAGCCTTGACCTTCCAAGCTCAATGGATCCTCCCAGCTCTGCCTCCCAAGTAGTTAGGATTACATGTGTGAACCACCACTCCTGGCCCTCTTTCTTTAAAAACTATTGAAAATGTACCTCTACTATCCTAAAATGAAATTCAGAAATAACTTATTTGTTACATATATATTCCAAACATATCTACTTAACTTAGCAACTATAATATAAAAATATTTTATAATAAAATAAATATAAATGTCAATATGTAAATTTTCAGGCAGGACCATATTAGGACTAAAATGGCCAGAAATCTACATATCTAAGATGAATCACTGAATTTCACAGCTACAAATACTCTTCATTTGGGTATGTCATTTTGGCAACTCATATACCACACTACCTATCACGAATGCTATCAATAATGTGATTATTCATTCACCTAAAAAGGCGAATCACTCTTAGTGTGATGGTTAATTTATGTGTCAATCTGACTGCATCATGAGGTGCCCAGACATTTGGTCAAATATTACTCTGGGTGTATCTGTGAGGGTGTTTACGGATGAGATTAACATTTTAATCACTGGACTGTATAAAGCAGATTAACTTCCCTCATGTGGGCGGGCCTTATCTCATCAACCATAGACCTGAATAGAACAAAAGGCCAAGTTAAGAGGGAACTCCTCCTGCCTGACTGCTGAGCTGGGACATCTCTGCTTCCCATCCGACTCAAACTGAAACGAACACTGGTTTTTCTTGGGTGTAAAGTCTGCTGAATTTCAGACAGAAACTTACATTGTTGGTGCTCCTGGTTTTCAGGCCTTCAGACCCAGACCAGAATGACACCATCAGCTCTCCTGGGTCTCTAGCTTGCCAACTGTAGATCTTGGGACTTCTCAGCCTCCATAATTACATGAGCCAATTCCTTACAATAAATATCTTTTTATATATAGAATGCTCCCCCTTTATCCAAGGGGGATACGTTTCAAGAAACCACCACGGATGCCTAAAACTGCAGATACTGCCCAACTCCATATACACTATGTTTTTTCCTATTCATACAGATGCTCCTTAACTTATGATGGAATAAAAACATCCTAAGTTGAAAATACCACGAGTCAAAAATGCATTTAATACGCTTTACCTATTGAACATCATAGCTTACAGACTAGCCTACGTTAAACATGCTCAGACCACTTACATTAACCTATAGGTGGACAAAAATCATCTAACACAAAGCCTATTTTATAATAAAGTATTGAACAGCTTACGTAATTTACTGAAAATTATACATTACATCAAAACTGTGATGGACTCACACTATCATATAATTGAAAAATCTTAGGTCAAACCGCAGTAAGCTGGGGAGCATGTATACATACCTCCTATGATAAAGTTAAATTTATAAATTAGGCACAGTAGGAGATTAACAACAATAACTAATAATAAAATAAGCAATTATAACAATATGCTAGCATCACTACTCCTGCACTGTGGGTCCTCTATTAAGTGAAATAAGGGTTACAAGCACGGTGATGCCAGACAGTTAATCTGATAATGAAAACTAAGGGACTAAGCGTAGGCAGGCAGCGCACACAGCAGGGATACATCAGACAAAGTGAGGAGTCATCTTCCAGGTGTGACAGTGAGATGGCACAAGATTTCATCATGCCATTCAGAACAGTCCACACTTTAAAACTTACCAAATGTTTGTTTCAGGAATTCTTCCATTTAATATTTTCAGACCGTGACTGACTAAGAGGTACTCAAACCATAGAAAGCAAAACCATAGATAAAGGGCAACTAATGAATACTTTTCTCCAGAGAAACAGAACCAATAGGATATGTATGAGACAATCATATGTATTGATTAAATATATACACATTTAAACATATATATATATATATATATATATAAACATGTATCTATCTATCTATCTCTATATATATAAACATCTCTCTCTCCTACTGGAGATCCTATTGGTTCTGTTTCTTTAGAGAGCCCAGACTAGTAAGACATTTAGTAAAACTTAGAATAAAAAAGATAATTTCCATTCAAAGTCCAGACTCAAATTTCCATTTATACTAATATTATGTTTTTTAAAAAATCCTTTATGTAAAATGGAATTAAGTTATATGTTGAGTCTTAAACAGTTTTTCTAGCTACATAAATTATTCAGCAAGATATTCTAGGCCAGGTGCAGTGGCTCACGCCTGTAATCCCAGCATTTTGGGAGGACGAGGTGGACGGATCACCTGAGGTCAGAAATTTAAGACCAGCCTGGCCAACATGGTGAAACTCTGCCTCTACTAAAAATATAAAAATTAGCCAAGCATGGTGGCACACTCCTGTAATCCCAGCTACTCGGGAGGCTGAGGCTGGAGAATCACTTGAACCCAAGTTGCAGTGAGCCCAGATCACACCACTGCACTCCAGCCTGGGTGACAGAGTGAGACTTTGTCTCCAAAAAAAAAAAAAAAAAAAAAAAAAAAAATCTATTCTAAAGCTGTGCAGATCACAGGAAAAGTTCTATTTTGCAGAACTGTCACTGCACTGAGCCCTGAATTCCATGAACTCTACCTATTAAATAAATGCCAGTGGCATCCACCAACCATTGAAACAATCAAAAATGCTTCCACAAACTTATAAAACGACCCCTAGGGTCATGGAGAAACAAATTAGAATTCACCAGAAGATCTTGGTTCCCCACCTTGTCAAAGGAGGAGGAAACACTGACTGACTCTCTTCCCCAGAGCCCCTTGAGAGCCCCCATGCAGAGATTACAGAGCGGAGCAGCAAGGGAGCACAGTTCACAGAACAAGTGTCTTGGAGAAGGAGAAGTCGTGGAAGTTACCACTATCTCTTCTCCAACTTTGCTCAAGGGTGTCACATCAGCACACATTACTGAGATCTCAAGTCCAATAAAGTCAAGGTTTGGGAGAATAAGAAGTAGCTCTCCTCATAAAAACACTGTGGATCCTGCTTCTGTGTTCTAAGAATAATCCAAAACTGTAATAATCCAAGAAACATGCCCCATGTATTTGTCAAACAGCATTTCTTATAAACACCAAAAGAGATGCACTGGTCCCAAACCAACAAGAAAAGGCACTGAAAGCCTTGAGCCTTTCCCAGGCAGCAAGCACCATGTCCTGTACCATACCTCGTAAAATTCACTGAGTCCTCACAAGAGTCCACGTGGGTATGTCTAGATGAAGGAACTAAGGATCACAGAGTGTAAGTAATTCTCTCAAGGTCAATTCATTCTTCAGGGACAACAGTCTGAATCCAAACCCCACTTTGCTTCTGCCACTCCATATGGCCTCCAGTACACACATAACACAAGAACTTCCCTAGGAATGTGAGATCTTGATCTCAATGAATATTTCACAACATATAAACAAACTGTAACAACACTAAAACTATTCAGCTCAATGTGCCCCTTCTAGATTTGTCTACTTGTCCAATATTGTCATCAGTGCTGGTATCAAAATTTTTCATTTTGAAGGGACTAACTACCATGTTATTTAACATAAAACCTTTCTTAGAGCAGAATATTTATTGCCAGGTCTACATCAGTATGTACTAAATTAGGGCTGTAAAAGTAAAATTCTTCGCTATAATCATACTAATTAGAAGGAGAGAATGAGGGATGGGCATGGATTGAAAAACCATGCTCACTACCTGGGTGATGAGATCCGTACCCCAAATCTCAGCATCATGCAATATACCCATGCCACAAGCCAGGCACATGTACCCCTTGAGTCTAAAATAAATTATTGAAATGTATTGAAACTACTTTTTTAAACAATTATTGAAATTATTTTTTAAAATCTTATGAACTTATAGATACTTATTTTTAAATTTGAAATATGTCATAATTTAGTATTAAAATATTATTTGAGTGAAGACACAAACCACTCTCATTATAGAAACAGGCCGGGAGCAGTGGCTCACGCCTGTAATCCCAGCACTTTGGGAGGCCAAGGCGGGTGGATCACGAGGTCACGAGATCGAGACCATCCTGGTCAACATGGTGAAACCCCGTCTCTACTAAAAATACAAAAAATTAGCTGGGCATGGTGGCGCGTGCCTGTAATCCCAGCTACTCGGGAGGCTGAGGCCGGAGAATTGCCTGAACCCAGGAGGCGGAGGTTGCGGTGAGCTGAGATTGCGCCATTGTACTCCAGCCTGGGTAACAAGAGCGAAACTCCGTCTCAAAAAAAAAAAAGGAAATAAACCTTGCATTTTACGAAGCTGCAATCTGGGTGGTCTGAACGCTCACCAGAATGTCCCAGTGCTCCTCAGGACAGGATTCACAGCTCTGGGAGCCCTGCCTAAAGCTAATTACACATTCACAGACACACAGGAAGCTCCAGAGTTCCTTTACATCTACAAGGAGATCATATAATTAAAACCTACTGAGAAAAACAAAGGTAAGGGCTAAACCTTACCTTCCACAAAAGGTAGACAGAATACTACTTAAAAATCAACTCACAGACTCTTACTAGAAATGAAAACTATCTTGGAAGCCATTTTATAGGAAACCCTACATGCAACATCACTGACAAAAAAAATATTATTGTAGTTAACAAGGGTCTACTATGGGAGGATCCTGCCTACTAAAAAGTTATGAGGCAAGTCATTGTGGGCACAACATTCCATGAACATTTATTCTGTGTCCAGGCAAGCCAAGCACCAATTCTCTGGGAACCTGGTCAAGAAGGGCTCAAATATATGGGTATATAAAGACTAGCACAGGACAGGCACAGTAGCTCAAGCCTGTAATCCCAGCACTTTGGCAGGCAGAGGCAGGTGGATCACTTGAGGTCAGGAGTTTGAGACCAGCCTGGCCAACATGGTGAAATCCCATCTCTACCAAAAATATAAAAATTAGCCAGGTGTGATGGTTCGTGCCTGTAATCCCAGCTACTCGGGAGGCTGAGGCAAGAATATCACTTGAACCCTGGAGGCAGAGGTTGCAGTGGGCTGAGATTGTGCCACTGCATTTCAGCCTGGTGACACAGCAAGACCCTGTCTCAAAAAAAAAAAAAAAAAAAAAAAAAGACTAGGACAAAAATATCTACTTTCAAGGAGTTCACAGTCTAGAGGAAGAAATAGGACATATAAATGAACAAAATAGGTCCCCATCCTTTAAATGTACTTTAAGAAACAAAAAACAGGCCAAGCTTATGTACAGGATACAATGGAAGCAAAAGACCCCCAAGTCTGCCTTACTTTGGGGAACAAAGCAAGAGGTACATCTCAAAGGTGAAACAGTAAACATAGGTTCAACTGAAGAACTCTAAAAACTTGGCTAGAATACAGAAATGTCAAAATGAGGACCGGTAGGCAAGGGCCAAAAGACCAGTCACAACCTGGATTTCATGTGACACAGGATGCTAATAAAAGCCGGGCAGTCCTATAACCTGATTTGCAGTTCCTAAAGACTAACCTGGGCTGCTGTGGAGGACAGACTGTACTGAAGTACAGAATGGGAGGGTCGGTTATGAGAAAAACAGAATGCACATCTCCTTCCCTATAATGTCTTTGCTCTGCCTTAATCAAAGCTCTACCTTCAAAATAAAAGTACTACTCTTACTCCACAACTCCCCCAGTATCTGAAGACCACCATGGTGCTTCCCTAAACTAGCCTTTCTTCCAAGTCAGTACCACACATTCCCCATCCACTCCTCCAGATTGCAGTATCCTGTATCCACTGGCATCATACTACACAGGCACCTTGGAACTATGCACAGATACAAGACAGGTCTGGTCTGGCAAGCACAGAGCTTGGCAAGACTATTATTTCCCTCAATCAAGACACTGAGCTGCTCCTACCTTAATCTAAGGGAAAAAAAATCTGCTTTTCTAGGAGCTTCCAGAGTTCATGGTTATCTAATATTTTCAAGTCTTTTTCCATACAAACTGTTGCTAAGCTACTTTTCTCTTTTTTCTCCTAATGTTTTATTACAAAATTTTACGAACATGCAGAAATGTTGAAAGAAGTGCACAGTAAGCAATACCCCACTTCTTTCCTTTTCTTCTTAATTTTTTTTCTCTATCATAGCACACTACAGCCTGAACTGCTGGTCTCAAGCAATTCTCCCGCCTCAGCCTCACAAGTGGCTGGGATTACAGGAGCACGCCGCCATGCCCAGCTTTTCCTCTTCATTGCTGTGTAATCTGTATTCTAAAAAATCGAAACCTTTATCTGTTAAAATTTTCATCTAGTCAAATCAACTCAAAAGTTCCAGCATTTAGGATAATTTTAAATTCTGACTTTGACTTGAAATTCGTTAGTCTTCCTTCTAACAAGTGCTATCTTTAATCTAAGTCACCTGACCACTCAGTATTCTCATCTACAATAAAAAGAAAGTTGGATTCTAAGGCCTCTCTATGACACCTCCTGACTCTAAAAACCTTGTAAGATAATTCACATAATTCATGGCATTACACAGGACAAAGCAATGGTAAGGCTATGTGACACACCACAAGAATCTCTTTCTGGGTCTTCCATTCAGAGAGTAGAGAACTGAACTTAAAGTCGAGAGAACTGGGTTCAAGCTCCAGCTCTGCCATACAAGTTGTGACTATAGGCAAATCATTTCATCACTTTATATATCTGCAAATCTGTTTCTTCTCCTATAAAGAAGAATTGATAAAATCTAATTTATAGAGTTCTTGTAAAAACTAACATGTGTAGGGCTGGGCGTGGTGGCTCACGCCTGTAATCCTAGCACTTAGGGAGGCCGAGGTGGGTGGATCACCTGAGGTCAGGAGTTCAGAACCAGCCTGGCCATCATGGTGAAACCCCATCTTTAAAAAAAAAAAAAAAAAAAAAAAACTAACACGTGTAAACCAACAAGAACGTAACTTCTGATACCTCAGTTCCAGAAGCTATTTTATCAGGGATCAAAAGTCAAAGGAAAAAATGGTGCAACAATGCAAGGTCAGTGATGGCAACTTATTTCAGTGATTCAGAAACCCCACCCTCACCAACCATTCACTCATGAAAAACACACCAATCAAGTTTCAGAAATATGCCAAAAGGACATTATAAATTTATCTTATTGTCATACAACATACAGAAGGATCCACCCTGAATAAAGGACAACACAAATTATCCTGGAAACCATGAGGGAGCTCTGAGAAGTGCCTTCAGCCCTGGCACAGTGTGGGACAGGAACCCTTCTGGGCAACTACAGAGGCAGTCCCCAACCCCTCCATTCTGTAGTCACACCAGGATCTTGACTGCTGTCACTACTTTTTCCTTTAAATTTCTCCTATTCACCTCCATTAGAATCTTTTCCCTTCAATGTTTCAAAAATGACTACTATTTAAAATCATTTAAATAGCAGTTATTTAATTGACATTTTATAATTCTCTGTGCTTATTCAAAAAAAAAAGAAAAGAAAAGAAAAGAAAAACTATTATCCAGAAGACTGCTCAACTACATATGATCCAATCTGTATCCTGGGGTAAGTTAGCCTCTCTGAAATGTCAGTTTCTTCACTGTAAAACGGGGCTGGTAAAACTATGTACCTTCCTTATAAGGATGTTGAGAGGAGGCAATGAAATAATGAACCTAAAGTGGTGAGCAGGTTGGCAGTCCAGAGGAAAGACCAGATAACATGAGCTATCATAATTTACAGAAGAATATACTGCATGCCCCATGTATGACTACTGCCTTATTAAAGTAAAAGCAGCAATTCAAAAGACACTTTGTAAGAGAAACCCTTTAAAAGGAATGACTAAAGATTGTTTTTATCTACTATTTACTTTAAATTATATATCATGGCCCACAGATGTCAACAAACAACATTAGCTTCTGGGTTTTTCCTATGGAAAATTACATATTAGGAAAATACTGAAAATATATGGTAGGGAGTTTACTGGAATGATAATCAAGAGACCTGGATTGTGGTCCCAGGTCTGGCACCATCTATGTGACCTTGTGCAAGTCACCCAAACTCTGTGAGCCTTGTTTATAAAGGAGAGCGGATTAGTAGCTTTCAGAAGTTCAAAAGTTTTATTTCATAATCTATACCTTCAGAACATGGACTCAAACAATTTAGGAGGAACTGCTTATTAATTATGACTTTTTATGCCTATCAATACCCCCTGAAAATCCAAAAAGGGTTTTTTAACCTAAGAAATCTAAATATATTTATCTCTATTATGTCACAAACTTCATTTTCAAAATGTTGAGCTCATATTAAAATTGTAAATTAAAAACAGACTTAAAACACTTAGGAGAAGGAATCACAGTCAAGGGAAATTGTAACTCAGGGAAAAGGCCACATAGGAGTCAGAAAGTGAATGTTGCTAAATGAAGCAAAATCAACAATCAATTTGATAAAAATCATGTGTCTTACAAAAAAAAAAATCAAAACTTTGAAAAGAAACTTAGTAAGAAATGTTTAAAATAAATAAACCATAATGTAATGGATTGATCCTATATTCTATATAGGACTCTATGTACCTACATAAGAAAGGTTATGTATATTCTTCAACATATACATAACATTTCTTATGGTGAATTATGACACATTCAGAAAAGTACATTTTATGTACATATTTTAAAGACTTGGAGTGCGACTCCATTGAAAAAGTCAAGGATTACTAATAGGGAAAGTCTGAGCCTTGTGTAAGGCCGGTCGCCTCACAGGGAGCTCGGACACACCCCCACCCTTGCACAGCCTAGCTCTCGCTTAAGGACCCCACAAAAATGCAAACAAAGTCTTGTAACTCTAGCCAATAGCAGCCGAGTCCTGTATGCAAACGAAGTCTTGTAACCCTAGCCAATAGCAGTCGAGTCTTGTATGCAAATGAAGTCTTGTAATTCTACCCAACAACAGTCTTGCCTTGCCCACATCCTGCTCTCCCACAACCAATCGAACGCCTCCACTCCCTATAAAACCCCACATCTGAGAGGAGTCCGTGCAACTTCTCCAGCCCCTCCTGTCGGACCTCAGAACATCGCCCGGGAGTCGAACAAATTCACATTGGATCTTCTTGTGCTGGCCTCAGTTTCTTCATTTTAAATTCGGCAAGAACCCAACAAACCTTACACCTTGTCATGTCAAAAAACTGCACATGTGCAAGTCAGCACATATTCAAGGTGCATGAAAGAGACAGGAGAGAGAGGCAGGGGTAAGATGCCTTCGGATGTGTGATTCTCTGCTCAGTTTGAATCCAGACAGAAGTCTAGTACTGCTCAAAAAACTTCAATGTTTACTGACTGAGGAGGCACAATTTTTAAATGCTTGTTTTTTTAAGACAGTATTTTCTTAATTCTTAAAGACAAATTTTATACTATGCCTAAAAATGTAATGTGTAGTACATTTAGTAGGGTAGTTTCCTGTTTCCAGAAATCAATTATATAGATTATGACTTAATGAGGAAAGATGGCACCCAGATCTACCTCTCCCCTCCTTCTACCTCCAACTTCAAGACAAAAGAAACTGCACCCTAGGTCCTCTCCCCACTCCAGGTATGCACTCTCCTTTCAACACCCTCATGGCCACAGAAGGAAAATGCAGCTTTCTGCTTTAACCCTATTCTTCTCACAACTCCATCCTCTCTGCCTGTTCAACCAGTTAAGAAAATCTAAAGGTGAATCTACAGGAGAAAGACCATGCTGCTCAGTCATGCCTGAGTGCCCACTTTAATCATGATAAGGGAGTGATGGTGAACAGGGCCAATGAAGCCCCAGTGGAGGGATGGAGGCCAAGTCATGCTGCAGTGGAGTGGAATAAAAAGCTGAGTAGGAAAGAACAGGATAAAGAATTTCTCAAAAATTTGGCTTTGTGAAGGAGAGAGAGTCAGGGGGTAATGAGGAGGCTGAGACACTTTGTTGATGTTGCTGTTGTTTATGAAAGTAAGTTGCCTGGAGAGCACCAGCCAAACAATGTGGAAAGCCTACACGGCACAAATCCTAGGGCATTGATTCTCATAGCAGCCCTACATGGAGGAAAGGAGAAAGAAACTTTGGTTAGAGAGGAAAGCAAGCAGCTTGCCCAACCACAACTACATATAGGATGCTGCAAAAAGGAGGTAGTTATCATTAATACCAATTCAAATGGCCACTAAACAGCACAACTGTATTCCCACTTGTTTAGGCCAAAGAAAAGCTCACTCATACTAATTTATGATTTCTCTATTATTCTATGAGGCTTAACACAAGAAAATAATTAGAAACGAATAGAAGCTCCTGGACTTTTCAAACTTACAACCATATAAGTCTTCTCCTTCTTACTACTTTCCGAAACGTAACGAAATAAAAAAAACTAATCTTATACCAAGACCTCATCAGATCCATTTCTGGAGATCTTCTCTCATTTTAACGCAAACTGCTGGAAAGGACGTTAAACTGCTGACAACACTTAACATTCCAGACAAGTGACAAGCCTGGAAAAGGACAGCCTAAAAGAATTTCTGGCAACAGTACATAAGCAATTTTTCCTGATTTAGTCCAAAACACATTGGTTCCCAAAGTTCAAACTGCCAGAATGCAAGAAATTTTGAGTCCCCTCCTTAGCCAAAGTTTCTGAATATTTACAAAAAGAAAAGGTTTATTCAAGATCCCTTCAAACCACAGCTTTACGCTCAGATTCTTGGCAGGCAGTTTAAACTTGCACAATTTGGTATCCATAAAATTAACTGTCAGCCATAGTTTTAATTCAAAACATCAATCTGATATACTTCTACATTTATAACAAACTCTTATGTAAAATACTGAATAAAACATTTCATTTTGCACTTCATTAGTGGTTCAAGTGTAACGGTGTAAAAAAATCCTTTCTAAAAAACTTAAAATTTTAGACTTGAGAGTGTTTGGACAATGGCTCAAAGGAAGTCTTTCTAAACTAAATAAGTTAAAACAGATTAGAATTCAAATTCAGTTTAGTAAAAACAAAGTCTTTTTTCCAATAAGCATTTCACTGATTACGTTAAAAAGAAATTTTTAAAAAATGCTAAGAAGTTCTTTTTCCTTGTGTCAAGTGAGTATAAAGCAGTGGTACTTAATGAGGGGTAGATGGTAATTTCGTACGCTAGGGGATATTTGGCACTGTTTGTAGACATTTTTGGTTATTACAACTGGGTGGGAGGCAAGGTGCTACAGACACTAGGTATGTAAGAGGCCGGGAATCCAGATAAACTTCCTTCTAACACATTAGACAGCCCCCTACAACAAAGAATTATACAGCCTAAAGTATCAATACAGCCAGGGCTGGGCGCGGTGGCTCACGTCTGTAATCCCAGCACTTTGGGAGGCCCAGGAGGGTGGATCACGAGGTCAAGAGATTGAGACCATCCTGGTCAACATGGTGAAACCCCGTCTCTACTAAAAATAAAAAAAAATTAGCTGGGCATGGTGGCGCGTGCCTGTAATCCCAGCTACTCAGGAGGCTGAGGCAGGAGTATTGCCTGAACCCAGGAGACGGAGGCTGCGGTGAGCCGAGATCGCGCCATTGCACTCTAGCCTGGGTAACAAGAGCGAAACTCTGTCTCAAAAAAAAAAAAAAAAAAAAAAAAAAAATCAATACAGCCAAAGTTGGGAGACTTTGGTATAAGAGGACTGGTTAAACTCAGAAGGAAGGCTTTGTCTTTCTGTTAACCATCCCATAAACAAGGTCTCATGTGTACTATCTGCTAAGAAAGCCACAGTTCTAGCAGCTGGCAGAGCTGAAAGAGAAGGGAAAACCTATGCAAAGGGCCCTTGCATTTCCACCCACATTTCCCAGGAAAGAGTACACTTCCAGGAAGGGCTCTCTCTGATCTCCCAGAATGAAATTTGAAAATGAACCACAGGGCCTCACTGCTTACCTGTACCTCCTTTTGTAGTCCCCAGCTGGCCTGGTACAGACTGACAACCCCAAATGGATGGTCAAAATCCACTGTTCTCCAGTCTCTCTGAAACCTCACCAGCAAGAAGGAAAGAAACTAAACCCTGAGGGCCCACTATACGCTAGCCCTGGGATTCCACACTCATTCAGTTCCTTTTCATCATAGGGGATGGCCATAATAGTATCAGTTCCACTGTAAAAGGTAATCCCAAAGCTTCCACAGCTAGCAAATGCTAGAGCAGGAGTCTGAAAGGGGGCACCTCCAAAAGCCACACCCATCCCACCACAGCTCTCAGGGGTTTCTTTCTAATCTCAAGGGTGGCCTATACCCTGGGACTATAGAGGGCCTTGGTGTGCTAAATCTTCAGAGATATTTTTAAACGATCAAGATGTCTCTTGACAACTAGAAGAAGTTCCTGACTTCGCAGCATTCCCTCCTCCCCATCCCCACTACCCAACCAATCCTATGCCAGCCTGTCTGTGTCAGGGAAGAAGTCCAGCTGGACAATTCTGGCAGCCTCCTGTCGCTCTCCCCTGCCAGCAGTCCTTCTGTGCCACAGCTGTTTGTCCACACTCTAAAGCACACATGCTACCAGGCCACTCTCCTATAAAATAATCCCTCCCTGTCCCAGGCCAAACACCCAGCACCGATACCACACACTTTCACATACCCACACTTTGGGTCCTACTGTTCCTATCCCTGAAAGTCCCTTACCATTTTCTTGCCTGAGAACTGCTCGTGCATCACTTCAGGACTCACCTCCAGTGCTGTGTCCTTAGTGACACCTTCCCTTGTCACTAATTGGTTGGCCCCCCATCCCTCTTACCTTCCTGGCCACAGCACTCACCTAAGTGTCTTTTATCCAGACATCATTTAGGGTATACTTAAACCAAAAAAGCCATCATAGTTTATCTGAAATTCACATTTACTTATTTTTAATTTCCTTTTTTTTTGAGACGGAGTCTTGCTCTGTTGCTCAGGCTGGAGTGTAGTGCATGATCTCAGCTCACTGCAACCTCTGCCTCCAGGGTTCAAGCGATTTTTCTGTCTCAGCATCCAGAGTAGCTGTGATTACAGGGGCCTGCCACCACACCCAGATAATTTTTATATTTTTAATAGAGATGGGGTTTCACCATGTTGGCCAGGCTGGTCTTGAACTCCTGACCTCAAGTGATCCATCGCCTCAGCTTCCCAAAATGCTAGAATTACAGGCGTGAGCCACTGCGCCTGGCCTGAAATTCACATTTAATTGGGCATCCTGTATTTTATTTACCTGGCAGCCCTAGGCCTGACACATACCAGACCCTCAAATAGGGACAATGGAAAAGCACTGGCAGAAAAGGGAGCAGCCAGAACACAAGGAATAATATACAAAAGTAAACCAGAGGCAAAAAAGATGGAAAGAAGTCTTGTGCTGTAAGCACTAGGAATATTACCCCCAAATCCCCCTGGCTAAGCAGCCAGTCCTCCTCCACAAGGAAGCCTGACCCACAATTCCAAAGCTACCCTCCAGACTCACCTCCAAATACCCAAGCTCAGAGCAGCGCATCTGTTTCTTCTTACAGCAGCCACTGTGCTCTGCTTGGTTCACACGGCTCCCTCAAACTGGTGTATTATTCCCCTAACCCCAATGTCCCTCATCCTTCAAAGCAAATCTCAAAGGACATTCCCCCACCTCACCTCATCCCCATGAAGGACAGCTCAAAGGACCTATGTCTCCCAATACCCACAATCACACGTGGTCTTCCTCAAGTGTTGGCCGAAGCCCCCAACACTTGAACAATCAATCTTCTAGCACTTATTAACAGACCTTCGGATGGCGATTGTGTGTTTACTTCTTCCACAAGTCACAGTTATTACAGAATGCAAAGGTCCTAGGGATGAGGTAAGGCAGGAAAAGTGCTTTAAAGAGAAGTCTCAGTCTATTTTCTGTTGCTATAACAGAATATCTGAGACTGGGTAATTGATAAAGAAAATAAATGTATTTCTTATAGTTTCTGGAGGCTGGGAAGTCCCAGGTTGGGGGACCACATTTGGTGAGGGCCTTCTTGACAGTAGAGGCTCTCTGCAGAGTCCTGAGGCAGCACAGGGAATCACACAGAGAGGAGGCTAGAGCATGCCAAACTGGCAAAATTGACCCACTCTCCTGACAACCCATTAATCCATCAACACATTAATCCATTATGAGGGCAGAACCATCATGATTCAATCAACCCTTAAAAGCCCCACCTCTTAATACTGTTACAATGGGGATTAAGTCTCAACATGAATTTCAGAGGGCACAAACATTCAAGCCATACCAATATCATTTAGTAAGTATATGGACACTATAATCAAATACTTGAAAAACAGACAAAATCAAAGCTATGATGTGAATAGCCTGAATTATTGCTGAAAAGTACATGAATGTCAGAAGTAAATCCAAACTCTTACTAGACAGGTCAGTTAATCAGTTACACAGTTTACAGCCTAACTGTTATAAGACATCCTATAACCAAGTCTACAACTTCTACTCACTTCTTAGTGATAGGACAAAGATATAAGAGAGAAAAAGAGGAAAACAGTGGATATTATTTCCCTTTCATGTTCGAAGTGTCACAGTCCATACTTCCCTGTTAAAATGCTGATACACTACTTTTGCTGTTACCAACCTATAATAAGCTTCACCTATGTCTTCATCTCATGAGCAATGTAAGTTCAAGCAATAAAGTGCAATTACATGCCAGAATGTCAATATAACATAACCAATCAGGTACTAAAAAAAAAAAAAAAACAGAACATGTAAAATAACTATGATGTGTCTTCCCAATGTTTCATTCTCATTTTTAAAAAGTAAACTTTCAGAACAATATTACATGACATCAGCAAATTTTGACTTTCAGTAAAAGGTTACTAACAGCAGGTATTAAGAATAGACTACCATGCAATGCAGATTTCACTGCAGCTTATCCCCACTTTATCAGATGGGAGTCTTAAATCCAAGCCTTCAAAACTATATTCTAGGGTGCAAACATTACCAAAAAATCACCAAAGCCCTACACACACATACATGCCTCTTAGAATGTTGCCTGTCATATCCAATTTACTGAAGAAATGAGTAACTTGATTATTTTAGCTTAAAAAAACAATAATCCCTTCTAAGGACTTCAAAACACAAAATCAACAGATTTTCTTTTTAAAAAAGAAGAGCAGTATTGTTTGGGTTATAACACTTAACATAGAGCATGTGATACACAGAAGGCAGCTCTTTGAATAGGAGCAGACTGGTACATTTGCTGGCCTGTATTCATGAATTTACGTACAAGTGGAAAGAACTCAGACTGTGGTTGGGTAGAATTTGGATTCAAATGCTAACAACTCCACCACTTATTAGTTATCTGACTCTGGGCATATTACTCATCTCCAAATTTCAGTCTTTCATCTGTAAGTAGAAACAGCTAACATACAGGATGCTGTAAAAGAACCACATCAAACAATGTGTGTAAACTAACAAGGAAAATGCTCAGCCCACAGAATTACAATAAGCATTCACCTCCTTTCCTTCCCACTACAACCAGAAGACAAATTTCCCTTTATCCTAAACTTATTTCTTAACTTCTATCTCATCACAGTATTAGCAGACATATAGCTCTCCCTTTCTATTACAAACCTCAGGGCTGCTTCCACTCCAACTTAAGCAGAGAAACTTCAGAGGTTCTTCCAGACAACTACAAACTTCATCACTCCATTCTAAGTGTGTGCCACCCTCTCCCAACCCTAACGACCACAGATTTGATCACTGCCAGAGTTTAACACAGCTTGCTTTTACCTCCCTCCATCTTCCTCATTCAATCAACTACAAACTTACACTTACCTTTCCTTTGATTGTCCCTGGTGACCACGTGTCTCTCCCTTTTCTCTTGTCATCCACTCCCTCTACTTTGCATGAGTCACTCCACTGGCCTTTTATCAGGCTTCCTTGACTGACACAGATCTCTCTTTCTGATTCTTTCTGTCTTTCTTCAAATTGTCCTTTTTTCTGAACTGTTGCTTTTTAAAGAGGGAATAACGGTATTGTGGCTGTGTTTGTTTTTTCTTTAAAGATTCTCTATTAATTAGAAAATCATGGAATATCCCTGGAAAATTCTGAAATACTTGGGAACTCACACACTTCTAAATCTATGAACTAAAGAAGAAATCAAAAGGGAAATTAGAATGTATTTTGAACTTAAAATGAAAACATATCAAAATTTGTGGGCGACCCCTAAAGCAGTAAAGAGAAACTTATAACACTAAACACCGATGCTGGAAAAGAAGAAAGGTCTCAAATCAGCTCCTACTTTAAGAAACAAGAAAAAGAAGAACAATGAAACACAAACTATGCAGAAGAAGGAAAAGAATAAACATGGGCCAGGCGCGGTGACTCACGCCTATAATCCCAGCACTTTGGAAGGCCGAGGCAGGTGGATCACGAAGTCAGAAGATAGAGATCATCCTGGCCAACATGGTGAAACCTTCTCTACTAAAAATACAAAAATTAGCCAGGTATGGTGGCGCGCACCTGTAGTCCCAGCTACTCAGGAGGCTGAGGCAGGAGAATTGCTTGAACAACCTCTGAAGGCAGAGGTTGCAGTGAGCCAAGATCATGCCACTGCACTTCAGCCTGGCGACAAAGGGCAACTGTCTCAAAAATAAATAAACATCTAAGCAAAAATCAGTGAAACAGAAAAGGAAAAACAGAGATCAATGAATCCAAAAATGTGTTGAGAAGATCAAAAAAACTGATAAACCTCTAGCCACACTCAGAAAAAAAAGAGAGGACACCAATTACCAGCATTAGGAATGGGAGATTCCTACAGATTCAACAGCTATCAAAGGATAACAAGGGACTATCAGGAACTACTTGATGCCAGTAAATTCAGTAACTTAGATAAAATAAACAAATTTCTTGAAAGACAAACTGTTGAAGCTCACTCAAAAAGTGACAAATAACTTGAATAGCTCTATATGTATTGAAGAAATTGAATTTGTAGTTAAAAACTTTGCTACAAAAAAAAAAACAAAAAACTACAGGCTAAGATGGATTCACTCAGGAATTCCACTAAAGAAGAAATGAATTCTTTACAAACTCTTCCAGAAAACTGAGAACACTTCCCAACTCATTCTATGAAACCAGCATTACTCTGATGCCAAAATCTGACAAAGACATTACGAAAAAAGAAAACTACAGACCCATATGGCTCGTGAAAATAAATGAAAAAATTACAAACAAAATGTTAGCAATTGAGTCTAACAATCTAGAAAAAAAGGATAGTACGTCGTAATCTAGTTGGGTTTATCCCACAAACGCAAGGTTGGTTTAACATTCAAAATTCGGCTGGGCGCAGTGGCTCACGCCTATAATTCCAGCACTTTGGGAGGCCAAGGTCGGTGGATCACCTGAGGTCAGAAGTTCAAGACCAGCCTAGCCAACATGGCGAAACCCAACCTCTACTAAAAATACAAAAATTAGCCGGGCATGGTGGTGCATGCCTGTAATCCCAGTTACTTGGGAGACTAAGGCAGGAGAATTGCTTGGACCCAGGAAGTGGAGGCTGCAGTGAGCCAAGACTGTACCACTGCACTCCAGCCTGGGTGACAGAGCAAGACTCCATCTTAAAAAAAAAAAAAAAAGTTTGAGACCAGCCTGACCAACATGGTGAAACTCCGTCTCTACTGAAAATACAAAAATTAGCCAGGCGTGGTTGTGCACACCTGTAATCCCAGCTACTCAGGAGGCTAAGGCAGGAAAATTGCTTGAACCAGGGAGGTGGAGGTTGCAATGAGCTGGGATCATGCCACTGCACTCCAGCCAGGGCAACAAGAGCAAAACTCCATCTCAAAAAAAAACAAACAAACTAAAAAAACCCACACAACTCCATGTAAATAGAAGAGAACCTACTAAACTTGATAAATGGCATATGTAAAATAACTGTAGCTAATATCATAGTTAATGACATAAGACTGAATATTTTCTCCATAGGATTAAAAATAAGACAAGGAAATCCACTCTTACGATTGAAAATGCCTTTGCAAAATTATGACTGAGACAGTAAGATATCTAATTTAATTGACTTTATCTTGTTTCTAGCCTCCAAGTTATCCTTGTTCCTTCCTGGGTGTAGGCAGAACTAACTTTGGGAGAAACTTAGTTTATAGTTTAAAACAAAGACGGTAACATCCCTTTCCCAAAGCAGATGACCTTCTTGCCTGGGGACCAGATTGCCTTTGCAGGACTAACATTAGCCATAAGATTAGAAATTACGGTTTAGGAGTCATGCAGCTGAAGGTTACAAGATTCTGACCCTCCCTAAACTGCTCCTAAGATTAGTGCTTGAGATATTTTGCAGATCCTGCACTTGATGGATCAGCTGGCACCATCCAGATTGATTAACTGACTCATCTGATCTTGTGGCCCCCACCCAGGAACTGACTCAGTGCAAGAGAAAGAAGACAGCTTCAACTCCCTACAGTTTCATCCCTGACCAATCAGCACTCCTGGACCACTGCCTTCCCCCTACCTACCAAGCTGTCCTTAAAAACTCTGCTCCTCAAATGCCCAGGGAGACTGATCTGAGTAATAAAAAAACTCTGGTCTCCTGCCCAGAGGGCTCTGCCTGAATTACTCTTTCTCTATTGCAATTCCCGTCTTGATGAATCGGCTCTGTCTAGATAGCGGACAAGGTGAACCCACTGGGCAGTTACACTTCTATGTATTTATTTATTTATTTATTTTTTGAGACAGAGTTTCGCTCTTGTTACCCAGGCTGGAGTGCAATGGCGCAATCTCAGTTCACTGCAACCTCCGCCTCCTGAGTTCAGGCAATTCTCCTGACTCAGCCTCCTGAGTAGCTGGGATTACAGGCACACGCCACCGTGCCCAGCTAATTTTTTGTATTTTTAGTAGAGACGGGGTTTCACCATGTTGACCAGGATGGTCTCGATCTCTTGACCTCGTGATCTACCCGCCTGGGCCTCCCAAAGTGCTGGGATTACAGGCGTGAGCCACCGCGCCCGGCCACTTCTATTTATTATGTACTTAGAAGTTCTAGCCAGTGCAGCAAAGAAAGTAAAAATAAATAAAAAGCATTCAGATTAGGAAGAAAAAAGTAAAACTATCTTTATTCACAGACAATATTGACAGAATATCCAATGGAATTCACAAAAAAACTATGAGAACAAATTATATCAAGGTCTCACAATACAAGATCAAAATATAACAACCAAGTGTATTTTTGTGTATTAGGAATGAATAACTGGAAGTTGAAATTCACAATATTATCAAACTATATGAAATACTTAGGAGTAAATGTGACCAAACCCCTTCAAAAAAAGGAAAAATCTATATACTGAGAACTATAAAATATTGTTGAGAGAAATTAAAGGAGAGATATACTATGTTCGTCGGTTGAAAGATTCAATTTTAGTAAGAAGTCAATTCCTTCCCTGAAATTATCTACAGACTCAAAACCATCCCAACAGAAATTCAGCCAGCTTTTTGGTAGGACGTGACAAGCTGATTCTAAAATTCACACAGAAATGCAAAGGACCTAGGATTGATCATTGTTGAAGGTAGACCACAAATACATCACTTGGTATTTTGTTACATTATTCTACTTTGTAAATGTTTGAAATTTTCCATAGTGAAGATATGTTTTGAATAAAAACTGAGATGCTTCTAGGAACACATATAAATACAAAATATCCTTCCTTTAAAGTTTTCACTACATTACAAAAATGGTTTTTTTTTTTCACACTACCTTAAGTCTAACTCCCTGGCTTGGTTTCCCAGACCCTCTAACCAGTCCTCTCTGCTTCCTGTTCCTCTGTGACAGGGGTCAACAAACCACAATCCAGGGCCAAATCTGGCCCATCACTTGTCTTTGTCCGACAAAGTGACATTCTTAGTTTGTTCACAAACTAAGAATGTTTTGCACTTTTAAATGGCAGGGGAAAAAAATCAAAAGACTATTTTGGGCTGGACCCAGAGGCTCATGCCTGCAATCCCAACACTTTGGGTCCAGAAGTTCAGGAGTTCACGACCAGCCTGGCCAACATGATGAAACCCAACCTCTACAAAAAATACAAAAATTAGCCGGGCATGGTTATATCTGCCTGTAGTCCCAGCTAGTTGTGGCTGAGGTGGGAGGATCACTTGAGCCTGGGAAGTCAAGGCTGCAGTGAGCTATGATCATGCCACTGCCCTCCAGCCTGAGCCAAAGAGGGACACTGTCTCAAAAATAAATGAATAAATATATTTTATTTAAACATAGTCACATTCATTCATTTCTGTAGTCTCTGTGGTTACTTTTGCACTACAATGATGGAATTCATTAGTTGCAACAGAGACCTTAAGGTCTTCAATGACTAAAATATTTATTATCTGACTCTTTATAGTCTGTCAATCCCTACTTTATCATATACATTCTCCCTCAGCTAATTTCCTTACCCCACGAATGTTCACTACTACCTCTCTGTTCAAGCCCCAGCTGCTCCTGGAAACCCAAAATTCCCTTCTTCCCCTTTTCCAAATCCTAACCATATCAGCAGTTTGTGTGGAAGCAGGTAAGCAAAACACTATTAGTTATTATGTAAAGGAAGGCAATGAAGTTGCTGTCCCTATATGTACAGGGAGGCTGATGACCCTTTGATTCATTTTCAATTTCTCAAAGCAGGTTGGCAGGCTAGCATCTAGGAAGGAGAGAGTGAGCACATGACACAGATAGAGCACTGAGAAATTCCTCAGTAACACGAGAGTTAATTTGTTAGTCCCCCTGGTCTGCTATGTCATCCTTTAGACACCAATTCAAGACAGCATAATTCAAAAAAGAAATGAGGAAGAAAAAGGTGATGAGAGGCAGAAGGAAAAAAGAATTTGTCACTTCACAATGTAGAGACTGTCACAAACTGTGGTTAATGTAAAACTATGGCCCAGTGTGACAGCTCACACCTGTAATTCTGGCACTTTGGGACGCTGAGGCGGGTGGATCACTTGCAGTCAGGAGTTCAAGACCAGCCTGGCCAACATGGTGAAACACCATCTCTACTAAAAATACAAATTTAGCTGGGCGTGGTGGCACATGCCTATAATCTCAGCTACTTGGGAGTCTGAGACATGAAAATCGCTTGAACCCGGGAGGCAGAGGTTGCACTGAACTGAGATCATGCCACTACACTATAGCCTGGGCAACAGACTAAGACTTCATCTCCAAAAAAGAAAAAAAACAGAAAACTACAGACTAGCAAGGCGGTAGCCCCATCACTGGGAGGCCCAAGCAGAACAGCCTATGAAGGAGGGAGCATAGCAGAGCCTTAGCTTCAACACCTCAACTCATCAGGTGTCCTGACTTCTTGAATGAGCACACAAAACAAAGTGGTGAAATCTGCTAGGCTTAACACTCAGGGATTACTACCATCCTTGCATGCCACTTTGAAACAAATATTTTTGTTTGTTTTGAGACAGGGTTTCACTCTGTCATCTAGGTTGGAGTGCAGTGGTGCAATCACAACTCACTACAGCCTCAATCTCCCAGACTCAAGTGATCCTCCCACCTCAGCCTCCCAAGTAGCTGGGATCACAGGCGAGTGCCACCAGGCCCAGCTAATTTTTTTATTTTTATTTTTAGTAGAGATGAGGTCTAACTATGTTGCCTGGGATGGTTTTGAACTCCTGGGCTCAAGTAATCCTCCCTCCTTGGCCTCCAAAAGTGCTGGGATTACAGATGCGAGCCACTGCACCCAGCCAGGAAACAGGAAACAAATATTAAAGTAATAAGAATGTGAAATTAATCTCTGTAACTAAAGTCCCAAACAGGAAACCCTGAGCTTTTGGGGGATACTTAATTTTCTTCATCTCCTCCAACTAAAAGAGGCAAATGAGGCCAGGCACTGTGGTTCTCGCCTATAATCCCAGCACTTTGGGAGGCCAAGGTCAGTAGTTTGAAACCAGCCTGGTCAACATGGTGAAACCCCCATCTCTACTAAAAACATGAAAATCAGCTGGGTGTGGTGGTACATGCCTGTACTCCCAGCTACTTAGGAGGCTGAGGGAGGAGAATCACTTGAATCTAGAAGGCAGATGCTACAGTGAGCTAAGATCGTGCCACTGCACTCCAGTTTGGGCAACAGAGCGAGACTCCATCTCAAAAAATAAGTAAGAGGAGACTGATCCAAGATGGCTGATCACTAGCAGCTTGGGATTGTAGCTCTCAGTGAAAGTGCAGAGAACAAGAGGACGCCACACTTTCAGACGAATTTTTGTTGCTCACGGACCAGGAGATTCCCAGTGGAGGGGCTCCATGGGTCGCCAGAGCGACTCTTGTGGCTGGCGCGGCAGTTCTTGGTGCAGAGTAAGCGGGACTGGGTCCCCTTTTGGCTGATGTTGTTTGGAGCTCCGGGAAGACAGAGTCACCTATTCAGGTGATTGAAGGACGGACTCAAGAAGGGAGCTAGACTGGAGATTCCCAGGCAGAAAAGCACCATCAATCTTAACACCGCTGTTTTAGCCAGCGCAGTGGATTGCTCAGATTTCGGCACTGGGAATCAACAAGTTGGACGTCCACTCAGAGACCTAATTTGAAAGTCGGTTATCACAAAGACGACAGGTGGATAAATTTACAATGATGGGAAGAAACCAGCGTAAAAAGGCTGAGAATACCCAAAATCAGAATGCCTCTTTCTCTACAGGGGATCACAGTTCCTCATCAGCAACGGAAGAAGGTCTGATGGAGAATGAGTGCGTTCCATTAACAGAAGTAGGCTTCAGAAGGTGGATGATAAGAAACTTCTGTGAATTAAAAGAACTTGTTCTAACCCAATGCAAAGAAACTAAGAACTTTGAAAAAATGTTTGACGAAATCCTAACGAGAACAGACAATTTAGAGAGGAATATAAGTGAATTAATGGAGCTGAAAAACACAACACGAGAACTTCGTGAAGTATGCACAAGTTTTAACAGTTGAATTGATCAAGCAGAAGAAAGGATATCAGAGGTCGAAGACCAACTTAATGAAATAAAACGAGAAGTCAAGATTAGAGAAAAAAGGGTAAAAAGGAATGAGCAAAGTCTCTAAGAAATATGAGACTATGTGAAAAGACCTAATCTACATTTGATAGGTATACCTGAATGTGACGAAGAGAATGAATCCAAGTTGGAAAATATTCTTCAGGATATTATTCAGGAAAACTTTCCCAACCTAGTACGGCAGGACAATATTCAACTCCAGGTAATACAGAGAATACCACAAAGATATTCCTCAAGAAGACCAACCCCAAGGCACATAATCGTCAGATTCATTAGGGCTGAAATGAAGGAGAAAATACTAAGAGCAGCCAGAGAGAAAGGTCAGGTTACCCACAAAGGGAAGCCTGTCAGACTTACAGCAGATCTCTCAGCAGAAACCCTACAAGCCAGAAAAGAGTAGGGGCCAACATTCAACATCCTTAAAGAAAAGAACTTTCAACCCAGAATTTCATATCCAGCCAAACTAAGCTTCACAAGTGAAGGAAAAATAAAATCTTTTGCGAACAAGCAAGTACTTAGAGATTTCACCATCATCAGGCCTGCTTTACAAGAGCTTCTGAAAGAAGCACTACACATATAAAGGAACAACTAGTATCAGCCTTTCCAAAAATATATCAAAAAGTAAACAACATTAACATAATAAGAACTTACATCAACTAATGGACAAAACAGCCAGCTAGCATCAAATGGCATTATTAAACTCAAATATATTATTAACTGGATAAAAAGCCAAAACCCATCGGTATGCTGTATCCAGACCCATCTCACATGCAATGATATACAAAGACTCAAAACAAAGGGACAGAGGAAGATTTACCAACCAAACGGAGAGCAAAAAAATAAATAAATAAATAAGCAGGAGTTGCAATTCTCACCTCTGATAAAATAGACTTTAAAGCAACAAAGATCAAAAGAGGCAAAGAAGGACACTACGTAATGGTAAAAGGATCAATGCAACAAGAAGAGCTAACGATCCTAAATATACATGCACCCAATACAGGGGCACCCAGATACATGTTCTTAATGACTTATAAAGAGAATTTAGCCTCCCACACAATAATAGTGGGAGACTGTAACATCACATTGTCAATATTAGACTGATCAACGAGATAAAAAATTAACAAGGACATCCAGGACTTGAACTCAGAGCTGGAACAAGTAAACTTTAAAATAAACATTTATAGAACTCTCCACTTCAAATACAAAAAACACACATTCTTATCAGTACCATATCACACCTATACCAAAAGTGACTACATAATTGGAAGTAAGTCACTCCTCAATAATTGCATAGCATTTCATAGGTTTAAATGAAATATTGGTTGGCTGCTTGTTTGTTATTTTCTTCCCTTATTCCTTCCTGTCTCCATTGTTAAGCACAATTATTGGCATAAAAGAGGTTTTCAATTCCCATTTTTAGACTGCATTCTAGCCTGGGCAATAAAACAATACTCCCATTCTCTCTCCCTCTTTCTCTTCCTTTTTCTTCCTGTTCTTCATTCTGTTTTTTTTCTTTCTCTCTTTCTTCCTTTTTTCTTCTAAAAAAACAAACAAACAAAATAAATAAATAAATAAAGTGGCAAATGAGAGAGGAAGCAGGTTTTGGAAGTGTGTAGATGCCTCAAAGGTCAGCATTTGATCTTACTGCCTATGAGTTCCCAGTAAGAGCAGAACATGTGAAAGGACTCTGAGGGACAAAAATACAGTTGGATAGTCCTAGGCAGGCAAGAGGAAAGTTGAGTAAATGTGTGTCTAAAACATGCATTTCTAGGCTGGCCACAGTGGCTTATACTTATAATCCTAGCACTTTAGGAGACCAAGGCAGGAGGATCACTCAAGCCCAGGAATGTGAGATCAGCTTGGGCAACATAGTGAGACCCTGTTCCTACAAAAATAAAAATTAGCTGTGGTAACGAGCACCTGTAGTCCCAACTACTCAGGATGCTGGGGCGGGGTGGGGAGGAAAATCACTTGAGACCAGGAGGTGGAGGCTGCAGTGAGCTATGACTGCACCATTGCTGCACTCCAGCCTGGGCAACAGAGCAAGACCTGTTTCTAAAATAATATAAATAATAATAACAAATGTACATTTCTAACTTCATTTCAAAGTTAAGGCCAGGCGCAGTGGCTCACGCCTGTAATCCCAGCATTTGGAAGGCCAGCCTGTGGAGAATAATGAGACCCTGTCTCTATAAAAATAAAAGTAAATAAATAAATAAAATAAACAAAGTCAGATTTTTTTTTTTAATCTGAACAAAAACGTTTAACTACACTACTTCTAGGGCCAACAGAGTAGGGGTTAGCACGGGCACAACCAGATTGCATATCTACATACAATCTGCCCTTGTAGGAAGGACATCCTTTTTCCTCCTGGCTTAACCACTCTAGGTGACCCACATTATTACAAATTATTAGCATCAACAATTTAAAGCAGGTTTTACTGTAAGGCACAATCTCAATAATTAATAGGGCAATATAATAAACATATAAAAGTTCAGGAAGAAACCAGACTCTTGAATGGGCCTGGAAGTTTTGTCATGTCCCCCAAAGTACTCTTAGTTGCATCCATCAGAACCTTTCAACATATACACATATACCTGACTCATCCTTTTGTGAAGAGTGTTTATTACTTAATCACTAGATTAAGAGGATTTGGATACAATTGATAAATGTACAAACTTTGCTACCAAGCACTGACACATTTACTTTTCCAGCTCATCAGTTTATGTCCTAGGAAAACCCCAGATCCACATTTACCAGCTGTTTTCTATTTTCCACTTTAGGATGGTGTTTCTCTTTCACCTGCAAAGTGACTGATACTAATACCAATTGCAATAATTTAAGTAACACCATTTAGAGTAATTTCATCTTTAGTACTTTATTTACACTACTAAGAAAGTTGCCAATGACTCAAATTGCACTCACCGGTGAAACCCTAGACTACATATGTAATTAACTTATTTCCTAATATCTTATCTCCCTCCACCCTCTCCACTGGAAAGTAAACTCTAAAAATGCAAGAATTTTGTGTGTTTTTGTTTAATGCCTAGAGCAGTGTCTGGCTCGTAACAGTCACTTAATATCTGCTAACTCTGATGAATGAACGGTATATTCATATTGTGCAATATGACCATGGAGCCATTAAACACAGTGAGTGATAACCAGATAATTGAATGGAATTTCCAGAAGTATGAAGTTAAGAAAACAACAAGAAAAGTGTCAAAACTATAATCCCACTTTTTTTTCCCCCAATACGGAGTCCTGCTCTGTCACCCAAGCTGTAGTATAGTGGTGCCACCATGGCTCACTGCAACCTCAAACTTCTGGGCTCAGGAAATCTTTCCACCTCAGCAAGTAGCTGGGACTACAGGTGTGCACCACAATGCCCAGTTAGTATTTTAAAAATTATTTTTTTGTAGCCAGGCACGGCGGCTCATGCCTGTAATCCCAGAACTTTGGGAGGCCGAGCTGGGCGGATCACCTGAGGTCAGGAGTTCAAGACCAACCGGGCCAACATGGTGAAACCCCATCTCTCCTGAAAATACAAAAATTAGCCAGGCATGGTGGCATGCGCCTGTAATCTCAGCTACTGGAGGCTGAGGCAGGCGAATCAACAGAACCCAGGAGGCGGAGGCTGTAGTGAGTCAAGATTGTGCCACTGCACTCCAGCCTGGGCTACAGAGCAAGACTCTGTCTGAAAAAAAAATTATGTTTTGTAGAGATGGTCTCTCCATGTTGCCCAGGCTGGTCTTGAATTACTGGGCTCAAATGAATCTCCGACCTCAGCTTCCCAAAGTGTTGGGATTATAGGTGTGAGCCACCATGCCCAGCCTGATCCCATTTTTTAAAAAGTATACCCCAAAAGCCATACATTGGTGAGGAAGTTGAGAACTTGGAATCCTCATACACAGAATGTAAAATGGTACAGCTCTGGAAAACATTTTAGCAGTTCCTCAAAATGTTTCATATAGCTACTACAAGGCCCAGCAATTCAAATCCTAGGTACATACCTAAGACAACTGAAAGCATATGTCCACACAAAAATTTGAAGAGGAACCTGTACATACCTGTTCACAGTAGCATTATTCATAATAGCCCAAAGTGACAAAAATACAAATGTTCATCAACTGATGAACAAATAAAGTATGAACTATTGTTCAGCCACATAAGAAATGAAGTGCTAATACATGCTACAACAGGGATAGACCTTGCTAACATTTTGATAAATGAAAGAAAGTCAGACAAAAGGTCACATGTTGTATGATTCCATTTGCATAAAATATCCAGAATAGGCAAATGCATAGAGACACAAAGATTAGTGACTGCCCAGAGCAGGAGGCAGCGGTGAATGTGAAATGACTACTAATGAGTATAGATTTCTTTTTGAGGTATCAAAAATGTTCTGGAATCAGATAGTGGTGATCAACGCATAACTTTGTAAATATACCAAAAACCACTTGAAAGGTAGACTTTAAAAGCCTGAACTTTAAGGTATGCGAATTACATCTCCATAAACCTGTTGTTTTTTAATGTATGTTTATTTGCAAATGAATACACAGATAATGAGGAATAATATGAAAGGTTAATGATGATAACCTTGGTGATAGGATACAGGGGGCTGGGAGGGGAAGATAAGTGTTGAGGTAGAAGAAGACAAAAAATAAAATAAAAGACTAAAGCAATAATCCAGGGCCAGAGGCTTTGAGTGGGGAGATGGAGCAAGACTAAGTATACAAAGAAATGAGCATAAATCATAAAACTGAGGGAACTAGGGTTGAAAAATCCAGCAAGTAGTTTGTAACAGGGGAGAGGAAACAAACCTAAGTAACTGCAACAGTTCAATGGAGTTTGCAGAAAATGCAAAAAGGAGAGAAAACAATAAGAAAATGGGGCAGAAGATTTAAAATTGGCTCTACCCCACCAAAGTTTTAAAAAGCATGCAAGAAGAAAATTCAATTGCTCCTGGGCAAGAATTCTTGGGTCCAGTGGGGTAGAACCAAAGCATGATAAGGAGACACTAGTGTTTTATAAGCAAAATAATATATTAAGGAGAGAAAAAGGTCTCATTGTGATTGTTCTAAAATAAAGTAGCCCCATCAGACTGCCTCAGGAATTCATGGTGGAAGAGGTGCCATTGGAAAATGGCTTAGTCAGGATTTTCCCCAAGAACACTAGAAGGGAGAGAGGAAGAATAAAAGAGCTTTAAATTTTAGCAGGTATATCTTTTTCTTTTTTTAATTAAAAAAAATCTTATTGGCCTATATTTTTATAGATTGAGGTCTTACAATCCAACCCAAACTGACTCAAACTCCTAGGCTCAACAGATTCTCCCACTTCCGCCTCCTGAATAGCTGGACTACAGGTGCGCACCACTGGGCCCAATGTAATGGCTATTTCTTGACAAATCTTGACATTGCCACGAGCATGTTTTTCTTTAGAGACAGACTCTCCCTTCACAGCCCAGGCTGGAGAGCTGGGCTCTCCCGTGATCCTGGCTCACTGCAGCCTCAAACCCCAGGGATAAAGAGATCCTCCTGCCTCAGCTTCTCAAATAGCTGAGACCACAGGTGCACACCACCATACCTGGCTAATTTTAAAATTTTTATTTGTAGAGACAGGGTTCTCGCTATGTTGCCCAGGCTGGTCTCGAACTCTTGGCCTTAAGCAATCCTCTCCTCTTCACCTCCCAAAGCCCTGAAATCACAGGTATGAGCCATCACATCCAGCCTGCTACCAGTTTCTTTGCATACCTCTTTCCTAGGCTTGACCAGGACCTTTACTTTCTTTTGTGTACAGCTCAGCATTTGAAAAAAAAAAAAAGTTTAGGTTGGGCACAATGGCTCAACACCTATAATCCAACACTTAGGGAAGCCGAGGTAGGAGGTTTGCTTGAACCCAGGAGTTCCACACTAGCCTGGGCAAGATAGCAAGACTGTGTCTCTACAAAAAAATTTTGAAAAATTACCCAGGTGTGCTGGCATATGCCTGCAGTCCCAGATAGTGAGAAGGCTAAGGCAGGAGGATCCCTGGAGACCAGGAGTTCAATGCTACACTGAGCTGTGATCATCACTGTCCTCCAGCCTGGATGATAGGATGAGACCCAGTCTCTAAAAACAATTAAAAATAAAAAAAAGCTTAATAAAAAAAGAATCTTTTTTTTAGAGGCAATGTATTTTTCCTCTTTAACTTTTTGTTTTCCCTAGGCTATAAGCACAATAGACAAAGTTGAAATTTAATCTTAATCTCTTAAACCCTTACTGTTCAAACACATCAAACTTAAAAAAAAAAAAAAAAAGGTGAAAGGTGTACAAGAGAAAAAGGGAAGTAATCTGTGCCAAATGTACATTCCTTCCAGAGTTTCGGACAAAAATGATGTCTACGTGGTCTCTGGGTGCTAAAATAACACATTAGAGACAGAGTGCCTTCCTTCAAGAAATAAGATTGGAATTAGACACTAAGATACAATTAAACAGACTTTGAAAGTTGGTATGCACTACTGGGAGGTGACTCACACCTGGCAGGGTCAAGTGCAACTGGAATAAAAGCTCCTAAGGGCAAGGACTAAGTGGCTCACTTCCTTTGTAACACTGCCATGCCCAGCACTGTACCAGCACCCCAGCAGATTTCAACAACTTTCCGTCAAGCCACATACTTAAAGTCTCATCGTCTAGTGGGGGTCACAGATGAGACATAGTGTGCCAAATCCCAAATGTACAGGGTGCCAGACAAGTCTGCAGGAGACAGGAGGATTAGGAAAGCCTTCCAGGCAAGGTAATACCTGAGCTGAGTTTTCTTTTGAGTTTGGAACATTAATTTAATCAGAGGAAAACAAGGGACATGAAAAGGGCTAGGAAATAAGAAAATGAGCTGAGTTTTGAAGGTGATGATTAGATGAAGTGAGAGAGGACATTCCATCAGAGGGAGACAAGGAGACTGGCGAGATTTCAAGGAGCCAAGAGCTGTTCAGGGAAAACAGGGGTCAAAGACCAGTACTGAAGTGTTCTGGATGCCAAGCAAAGGAGACATTATTACAAATGCAGTGGGGCTGTTGAAGGGTTTAAATGGGAGAGTGACTGTGAACAGATTAACACTTTGGAAAGATATAGGCAGGAGTAAACCTCTGGATTTAACCAAAAATAAAGGACAAAACCACAATGAAGATATTGGAAAAGATCAGGAAAAACATTCTTAAAAATACTCACTCTCGGCCAGGTGTAGTGGCTCATGCCTGTAATTCCAGCACTTTGGGAGGCCAAGGTGGGTGGATCCCACTGTACAATAAGGGACAGGCTGTCAGGAGGCTCCAGCCTGTCCCTTATTGTTCCCTTACTGAGCTGAGCAATTTGCATAAACACAGTTTAGTCCTGTGATTTAAATCTGTATATGATAGCAATTTTGATACTATCACTTAAGTCATTCAAAATATCAGACATATTGTGTCAAGTCAGTTATAGGGAACCACTGCTTCAGAGAAATCACATCTGAAGAGGTCAGAAGTTCAAGACCAGCCTAGTCAACATGGTGAAACCCCATCTCTACTAAAAAAAAAAAAAAAAATATATATATATATATATATGTATACAAAAATTAGCCGGGCATGGTGGCGCATGCCTGTAGTCCCAGCTACTCGGGAGGCTGAGGCAGAAGAATCGCTGGAACCGGGAGGTAGAGGTTACAGTGAGCCGAGATTGCACCACTGCACTCCAGCCTGGGGGACAGAGCAAGACTCTGTCTCAAAAATAAAAAATAATAAAAATAAAAATAAATAAAACTCTATAAGGTATATAGAAAAGAAACAGAAAAAAAATTTCACTCTCTTCTCTCTTCTTTAAAAATTTCATTTATGGAATTACCAAATCATCCTTTGAAAACAGAACTCAGAAGTGGCTGAGAGCTGTCAGTCTTCAGAATGTAAAAATTACTATTGTGGGCCAGGCACAGTGGCTCATGCCTGTAAACCCAGCATTTTGGGAGGCTGAGCTGAGTGGATCATGAGGTCAGGAGATCAAGACCATCCTGGCTAACACAGTAAAACCCCATCTCTACTAAGAATACAAAAAACTAGCTGGGTGTGGTAGCTCGCGCCTGTAGTCCCAGCTACTTGAGAGGCTGAGGCAGAAGAATCACTTGAACCCAGGAGGCGAAGGGTGCAGTTAGCCAAGATTGCGCCACTGCATTCCAGCCTGGAAGACAGAGCGGGACTCCATCTCAAAAAAAAAAAAAAATTGCTATTATGAAGAAAGTAGATATTACATCATTAATTTCATTTCAAGATGCTTTAAAAATGTATCTTTTGATACACTGCAGTTTTTTAAGAGTATGTCACAATAATTCTAAATCTGAGATTAACAGCAGAGCATTATAAATTTTTAAGTCTTCACAGAACCAGAGATCATCTGTTATGTTCGCTCTGGAACAGATCATAACTGTCCTTCCCCCTCAACATACCCAAAATACATTGTTTAAGCCTACTTTCTTAATGGTCATGTTGTTTCACAGAAAAAGACTGTGGTCACAGTGTTAAAAGATTTGAGCTAATAAGAGAACCCCAGGGGGGTTCTTTACCTTGCAGCTAGTCTATTCAATACTAACAATTCCAACCACTAGGAGGAATTTCCCTGCCTAGGCTTACTTTGTTGGCACACCACAGCACAAAAAAAAATCTCCTGGGGCGGGGCGCAGTGGCTCATGCCTGTAATCCCAGCACTTTGGGAGGCCAAGGCAGGCGCATCATCTGAGGTCAGGAGTTCGAGACGACCGTAACCAACATGGAGAAACCTCCATCTCTACTAAAAATACAAAATTAGCTAGGGGTGGTAGTGTATACCTGTAATCCCAGCTACTAAGAAGGCTGTGGCAGGAGAATCACTTGAACCCGGAAGGCGGAGGTTGCAGTGAGCTGAGATCGTGCCACTGCACTCCAGCCTGGGCAAAACAAGGGCAAAACTCCGTCACACACACAAAGAAAATCTCCTGACATTTTATATCCAATAAGAAAAGATTTAACAATGGTCAGAATAGGAACATCTTTAATGCCAGGCAAATGTAACAGCTTTCTCAGTGGATTTCTCAGTAGACTGTGACAAACGACCTCAAAGTAAACTCGTATTTACTCTTAAGAAATAATCTGGCCGGGCGCGGTGGCTCAAGCCTGTAATCCCAGCACTTTGGGAGGCCGAGGCGGGTGGATCACGAGGTCAAGAGATCGAGACCATCCTGGTCGACATGGTGAAAACCCCGTCTCTACTAATACAAAAAATTAGCTGGGCACGGTGGCGCGTGCCTGTAATCCCAGCTACTCAGGAGGCTGAGGCAGGAGAATTGCCTGAACCCAGGAGGCGGAGGTTGCGGTGAGCCGAGATCGCGCCATTGCACTCCAGCCTGAGTATCAAGAGCGAAACTCCGTCAAAAAAAAAAAAAAAAAAAAAAAAAAAAAAAAAAAAAAAAAAGAAATAATCTATATTTGAATCTTAACAGCAAAAGCCCCAGGAACTTTTTCCTAAACTCCCTAACAACAGCAGCAAAACACCAGATTCTCGGCTCTCTTTATTTTTAAAAATCACAATAAAATAATTAACCCTGTATTTATTTGCTACTTACAATCACCATATATCACCATTTACTATTATCATCGTTTCATAAAAGATGCTTTAACATCAAGAAAGCAGGACTTTTTTTTTTTTTTAGAAAGGATAGTCCTTTAATCGGATAAATTTAATTGTAGGAAAAGACTCCTAATATGGTCCTTTCCTTCTTTTTATGCTAAAGCCCACACAATACTCCATTCTAGAGGACTGATCACAGTGTCTCCGATTCATTCTCACCAACTACAAAGTCACCAACCCTCCCCACTCCCATCTTTGAAGAGGGACTGCAAAACAGTGTCATTGAACTGGTGAGAAGACGCAGTTCCATCGTTAGGTGGGATAATCCTTACCTGTTCCTCCTTTGGAGGACAGATAAAACATGATGATTGGAGATGCATGAAATGTTTAAAATTTAATTATTAAAAAAAAAAAGAGAAGACGCAGTTCGACCCGCAGCTGAAGAAGACTCTACAGGCCAGGACCTGCTGAATGTTAACATTAGCACCTCAAGCTTCCTTCCATCCCTCCAAACTTCACAGGTGGGGAAATGAAGGTTCAGAAAGCAAAGCTGACTTGCCCAAAGCCGTAAGGCCAAGAACATTTCTCCAGCCTCCTGACAGCCAGTCCCTTACTGTTCCCTTACTGAATGAGCTCAGCAGTTTGTGTAATACCACGGGTTAGTCAAGTGATTTACATCTGTATATGATAGCAATTTTGATATTATCACTTAAGTCATTCAAAACATCAGATGTATTGTGTCAAGTCAGTTATAGAGAACCACTGCTTCAGAGAAATCACATCTGAAGAGGACACACTGCAGATACACCTCCAAAAGTTCATGTTTGAAACCGAAATTTTGATACAAACTTCACTTTAACTATAATTGTAATTATTACAGTTATTCTCCACTCACTAGATACTGTACTTGACACATATTTGGTCTGCTACCAAAGTGCACCAGTGATAAAGCTTTCCTATGGCACAGCATTCACTTTCTTATTGAAAATGTCAAGAACACCCCTACACACCTGCAACCATTATGAAACACTCTCCACCTATCTAAAAAGTCACTGAGGCCTGGCGCGGTGGCTCAAGCCTGTAATCCCAGCACGTTGGGAGGCCGAGGTGGGTGGATCACGAGGTCAAGAGATCGAGACCATCCTGGTCAACATGGTGAAATCCCGTCTCTACTAAAAATACAAAAATTAGCTGGGCGTGGTAGCGTGCGCCTGTAGTCTCAACTTGGGAGGCTGAGGCAGGAGAATTGCTTGAACCTGGGAGGCGGAGGTTGCAGTGAGCCGAGATTGTGCCACTGCACTCCAGCCTGGCGCCTGGCGACAAAGTGAGACTCTGTCTCAAAAAAAAAAAAAAAAAAAAAAGTCACTGAGTCTGCTCAGCAACTCTGCATGGTGTACACTAAATCAAAGGGGAAAAGATGTTTTTATGGAGGAAAAAATACTGGATCAGCCATTTATTTATAGAAACAATTTTACCCAGAACAATACTCTACTTCTCCTTCCACTATATAATGGTTTGGTTATTTTACAACATATTTATATTGTTAGGCCTGGTTTTCTTTTTTTGGAAACATGGTCCGGTTCGTCCCCCAAGCTGGAGTGTAGTGGCTGGATCTCCGTTCACTGAAACCTCCGCCTCCCTGGTTCAAGCAATTCTCCTTCCTCAGCCTCCCGAGCCGCTGGCATCACAAGTGCACCACCACACCCGGCTGATTTTTTATTTGTAATAAAGATGGGGTTTCACAATGTTGGCCAGGCTGGTCTCGAACTCCCGACCTCAGGTGATCCACTCCCCTCGGCAAAGTGCTGAGATTACAGGCGTGAGCCACTGCACTCAGCCTTGTTATGTCTGGTTTTTTTGTTGTTTTGGGTTTTTTTTTTTTTCTGAGAGGGAGAATGTTGTCACCCAGGCTGAAGTGGAGTGCAGTGGCACAATCTCGGTTCACTGCAACCTCCGCCTCCCGTGTTCAAGCGATTCTCTTGCCTCAGCCTCCTGAGCAGCTGAGATTACATGCGGGTGACACTACGCCCACCCAATTTTTGTATTGGCTGGTCTCGAACTCCTGATCTCAGGTGATCCGCTGGTCTCGGCCTCCCAAAGTGCTGGGATTACAGGCGCGAGCCACTGCACCTGGCCTGGTTTTTAATTACTAAAAAACTACTATACTCCCTTTGGTATCACCTACATTCGTAAAACTGCAGTCGCCCCCCCCTCCCCCACAAGCCACGAGAAATGACTGCTCTTCTCCACAAAGCCTACGGCTCTGATTTCATCTCAAGATGTGCCCTACTGGGTGACAGCAAATGTCATTTTTTAAAGGCTTGTATCTGTTATAAACTTGGGAAGTATTATCAATGGCTTAAAAGGCTCTTTTGACAAAAGAAAACACTGTCCCCTGTAATCACCTGGGCAGCAGTCACGAGAATCTTTTCCTGGCCCTTCCCGTACTCCAGACAAATGATCAAGGACATCAACAAATCAAGTCCCTGCATTTGAATGATCACAGAATTTCTGCGTGTTCTGTAAATGGGGTAAAACTACTGGAAACCGATTTCTTTTCGTCATCTCCAGGGCAGCTTGCCCAACTTGCCATGACTATGATGTCGTAGATTTAACTACTTAAGCTGATACAATTACCAAGTTCCTGGAAATACAAAATTTCCTCAGCAAAGCACCAGATTATTCACATCCAACCTGACGCAATGAGCCAGGTCTCAAGAAGAAAAGACGTTCCGTCGGCCTGGGGCGCCGGCCCCGGCAGAAGCAGCACCCGCAGCAGGCCCTGGAGCCGCCGCTCGTGGCCTCCGCTCCCCGCGCTGCGCCCTCGGGGCCACGGAGCAATGCTGTCCCAGCACGAGACAGGGAACCGGGACGATGGGGCAGCAGCCCCAGCCTGTCCCGGAGCGCCGGAAAGGCTAGCACGAGGGTCGCACCCAGCCAGTCCACACACCGAGGAGCCGCAGGCGGGGTCCCAGAACCAGCTCAACCCCGGCACCAACGGACGGAGGCCCGCGGCTCTCCGCGGCAAAGTCTGCGGGTTATCCCAAGAGCCTCGGAGCTCGGAATCGGGACGGCGCGGGAAGGGGAAGGCGCAGGCGCAGGCGCGGGACAGACTGGAGGGGCCCAGGAGGGGGACGGCGCAGGCGCGGGGCCTGCCGGGGTCTGCGGGGACGCCTGGGCCCGGCCGCGCGGGCGCCTCTGCGGCGATAAACTGACCCGCGGGCGAACACAGCGGGAACGCGGCCCTGGCTCTTACCGCGCGGCGCCGCATCGCTCCCTCGCAGGCTCGTGGCTGGGGCCGGGCGGAGCTCACCCAGTGGCTCAGCCGGGACCCGTTGAGTCCGGCCTCAGGATAGCACCCAACCCCTCGGAGACGCTTCCTAGGACCGCCTAGCCTCCCTCTCGGTCCCCGCCCTTGGCCCGCCCCTTCGCGCCCTGCAGGCTTGCGGCCGCCTGCGCAGGTGCCGTGCGGACCCCGCCCACATTTCCGCATGGCGCAGGCGCCGCAGCCCCACCTCTCTAGTTCGCGTCGCTCCGACACTGTGTCGCGCAGGCGCCCTACCACTTGCCTGGCCAAGGAAAAAAAAAAAAAACAACAAAAACAAAAAACTGGGCAGCCAATGCGCACGCGTCATGACTTGTGCCGGAGCCTAGCAAGGCGGGTCCCTTTAGAGGCCCCATTGGGCCCTGCGTAATGTTGCTTAGAGTGCGCTAGTCCCAAAGACTGTCCTAAGCGTGTTTACAGTGTGCCAAAGACGGTGCTAGGCATGAGCCAGACAGTGGTGAGAAAAACACAAAGCCCTGCCTCCTGCCGCTCTCGATACATAAGGGAACACAGACAAAAAAATAAGCGAGCAACCTATGTATATATAATACTAAAGAAATTCTATTATGTGGCAAATGAACAGGTTGCAATGATCATACAGGTTTTTTCCTTTGATAGTTTGTGCTACTTTAATAGTTTTTTATTACATCACTTTAGTTTCCTAGGAAAACCATAACTTGGTTGTTATACATGTTTAATACGTTGCTGGATTATTTGCTGATACTTTATTTAGCATTTCTGCATATTTGTCCATAATTAGTTAGTCTATACTTTTGCCTCCTTGTACTATTCATGTCCGGTTTGGTATTAAGCTTATACTAAATTCACAATGAGTTGGGGAGAATTCCATTTGCTTCTTTTTCTGAAAGATTATGTAGGCCGGGCGCGGTGGCTCACACCCGTAATTCTTAGCACTTTGGGAGGCCGAGACAGGCGATTACCTGAGGTCGGGAGTTCAAGACCAACCTGGCCAACATGGTGAAACCCTGTCTCTACTAAAATTACAAAAAATTAGACTGGTGCAGTGGCGTGCACCTGTAATCCCAGGAGAATCACTTGAACCTGGGAGGCAGAGGTTATGGTGAGCTGAGATCATGCCACTTCACTCCAGCCTGGGCTACAGAGAGACTTCATCTCAAAAAAAACAAAAAATTATGTGGAAGATAAAGACTCTTTGTTCTTTGCAATGTTTGCTGGACTTGTCTATAAAATCATCTGGACCAGGTGTTTTTCTTTGGTTTTGTTTTTTGTGAGATTTTTGAGGGGATGGGGGACAGATGATTTTAAAATAAACATTCAACTTTTCTTCTTCTTCTTCTTTTTTTTTTTTTTTTTGAGACGGAGTTTTGCTCTTGTTACCCACACCGGAATGCAATGGCAGGATCTCGGCTCACTGCAATTTCTGTCTCCAGGGTTGGAGCAATTCTCCTGCCTCAACCTCCTGAGAAGCTGGGATTACAGGCATGTGCCACCACGCCTGGCTAATTTTGTATTTTTAGTAGAGACGGGGTTTCTCCGTGTTGGTCAAGCTGGTCTCGAACTCCCGACTTCAGGTGATCCACCCGCCTCCGCCTCCCAAAGTGCTGAGATTACAGGCATGAGCCACCACGCCCAGTCTCAATTTCTTTAATGGTTCTGGATGTTAACTTTTCTGTTTCTTCCTAGTTCATTTTTATGAAGTTATATTTTTCTTTTGAAACAGAGTTTCTCTGTTGCCCAGGGTAGATTGCAGTCACTTGATCTCGGCTTTCTGCAACCTCTGCCTCCCAGGTTCAAGTGATTTTCCCATCTCAGCCTCCTGAGTAGCTGGGATTACAGGCATGGGTCTCCAGGCCTGGCTAATTTTTGTGTTTTCAGTAGAGTTGGCGTTTTACCATGCTGGCCAGGCTGGACTCGAACTCCTGTCCTCAGGTGATCCACCCGCCTTGGCCTCCCAAACAGCTGGGATTATAGGTGTGAGCCACCCCACCCAGACTGAAGTGTATTTTTTAAAAAAATGGTCTGTTTTGATATTTTTACAAATAGCTGGCATAAAGTTGTTTATGTAATTTCCTTATGATTTTTGTCTTAACATTATTTTTATTTTTTATTTTTTTGAGACTGAGTCTTGCTCTATTGCCCAGGCTGGAGTCCAGTGGCTTGAACTTGGCTCACTACAACCTCTGCCTCCTGAGTTTAAGGGAATCTCGTGCCTCAGCCTCCCGAGCAGCTGGGATTACAGGTGCCTGCTACCTTGCCCAGCTAATTTTTATATGTTTGGCAGAGACAGAGTTTCACCATGTTGGCCAGGCTGGTCTCAAATTCCTGACCTCCAGTGATCCTCCAGTCTCGGCCTCCCAAAGTGCTGGAATCACAGGTGAGAGCCACCACACCCAGCCCATTTATTTCCGAACAGACAATACATTTGTGAAACCCCGTCTCTACTAAAAACACCAAATTCACAGGCATGGTGGTGCACCCCTTTAATCCCAGGTACTCAGCGGGCCGAGACAGGAGAATCGCTGGAACCCGGGAGGCAGAGGTTACAAGAACCTGAGATCACGCCATTGCACTCCAGCCTGGGCAACAAGAGCGAAACTTTGTCTCAAAAAAACAAAAACAAAAAACCAGAATAGCCAGCAACCCATAACAGCACCCATTTTGTAGATGAGAAATCTGGGATGCAAAGACACAGCTAGTGAATGATGAAATCAGGATTCAGATCCAGGCTGCCTAGTTATGAGAACCATATTCAGAGAATTAAAGGAAACTATGTTTTGTTTTGATTTTTTTTCTTCAACTTTTAAGTTCCAGGGTGTGTGTGCAGGATGTGCAGGTTCTTCACATACATAAACGTGTACCATGGTGGTTTGCTGCACCGACCAACCCATCACTTAGGTATCTAGCCCAGCATCCATTAGCTGTCTTTCCTGATGCTTTCCCTCCCCCCAGTCTCTCCCCTCGACAAGCCCCAGTGTGTGTTGTTTCCCCGAAACGTGTCCATGTGTTTTCATCGTTCAGCTCCCACTTATAAGTGAAAATAGGCAGTGTTTAGTTTTCTGTTCCTGCGTTAGTTTGCTGAGAATTACGACTTCTAGCTTCATTCATGTCCTTGCAAAAGACATGTATTTGTTTCTTTCTTTTTTTTTTTTTTTGTGATGGAGTTTCATTCTTGTCACCCAGACTGGAGTGCAATGGCCCAATCTCGGCTCACTGCAACCTCTGCCTTCCGGGTTTAAGCAATTCTCTCGCCTCATCCTCCTGCGTAGCTGGGATTATGGGCGCCCACCAGCATGCCCAGCTAATTTTTTGTATTTTTAGTAGAGACTGGGTTTCACTGTTGGTCAGGTTGGTCTCGAACTCCTCACCCTGTGATCCCCCCACCTCAGCCTCCCAAAGTGCTGGGATTACAAGTGTGAGCCACCGTGCCCAGCCCAGATAGGCTCTTAATGGGAGATTTTATGGGAATCTGGAGGAGTTAGGCTGTACTCATATTGTCACTGGAGGTGTCAGAAGCTAAAAGGGATTCTGATATCTTTTTTATTTATTTATTTTTTGAGACAGTGTCTCTCTCTGTCGCCCAGGCTGGAGTACACTGGCACGATCTCGGTTCACTGCAACCTCTGCCTCCCAGGTTCAGGCGATTCTCCTGCCTAAACCTCCCTAGTATCTGGGACTACAGGCGCCCGACACCATGCCCAGCTAATTTTTTGTACTTTTAGTAGAGATGGGGTTTCACCATGTTGGCCAGGCTGGTCTTGAACTCCTGACCTCAGGTGATCCACCCACTTTGGCCTCCCAAAGTGCTAGGATTACAGGCGTGAGCTAACACGCTTGGCCATGTTTTGTCTTCCCTGTTGTTTTTGGAGGTTCAGTAGAGACTACTTCATCACAAGGTCTGAGACTGGCAGTTACTTCTGTTGCACTCCCTGTAGTATACAGATGTCCTGAGGATGGAGTGGTGTGGTGTGGTATGGAGGGAGGGAAGTGTTCTCTAGTCCTGTGACAAGGCTTCCAGGGAGTCTGAGGCCCTGTGCTGTGCCCTCCAGAAGTGCCTCTCAGTTTTCCCCTCTTTGCTGAGATTGAAAGGATAGAGGTTTGGCATTTCCCTTTCCCAGGCTGGCAATGTTCTGCAAAAATAGTTTTCCTTGAGGGCAGTTTTATCTTTTATGCTTTAAAAAACACTTTTTTATTTTCAAGGTTTCTGGGGCAGCAGGTGGTATTTGGTTACATGAGTAAGTTCTTTCACAGTGATTTGACATTTTGGTACACACATCCCCTGAGTAGTATACACTGAACCCAATTTGTAGTCTTTTGTCTCTCACCCCATTTCCACCCTTTCCTCCTGAGTCCTCAAAGTCCATGGTGTCATTCTTAAGCCTTTGCATCCTGATAACTCAGCTCTCATTTTCGAGTGAGTAAGCAGACTGGAATACTCCGGGCCTATTTCAGAATGGTTACTCTTTTTCTCCCCCTGCTGGAGGCACTAGGGTATTTTTCTCTTATCTTCCCTCTGACAGCATGACAGTGGAGGTGTTCCTGGAGATTAAATGTATGAAAATGGCTAGCAAGGGTACCCTTTCTGCAGTCCAGGGAGTCAAAATTGCATTGCTGAAAGATCCTTTGTCTCAGTGCGAGTTTTCTTTGCGGCACCGAGCATCTATTTCCAACATATACTCAAGGAATCCTCCTTTTCTCAAAGCAAGATGCCATACGCTGCTCAGGAATAAGTGACATACTACAATTAATGTTTCCTTTGGTGACAGAGCAGAAGTGAATTTTCATTTCTCCTTCCCCCTGGCCCAGGAGCTTCCATGCCAGGCCCATCCTCTCTGGGTGAGATGTGTATGTAGGTGTGGGAGCAGCAGAAGTTTCAAGAGGCAGAATGAGTTTCCCAGACTATCCCTCCCTGGCGCCTGCTTGATCCTGAGCCACCATCCCGTAAACACTGAGCACTTTTTAAATTGCTGTCCATCATTGTAGCCATCAAGTTGTGCTACTGACTACACTCCATTGACTGGGCCAGTGGAGACTCAGCAATTAGTTCAGACCTCACACATCAAAATTCACACAAACCAAGACTTTCTCCCCCTAGGTCCACAGGACACAGACACATGAAAATAATGTAAATAAGAAGCTTTATGATAAGGTATGGGGAAGGACAAGCCGGAGAACCTTAGTTCAGCCAGGCCGGCGGTGTCCTTGGCTGTGCTGTGCTGTCACTGTGGGGCATCAAAAGGGCCTGGATTGATGGAAAGAAGCTTTCACTGGAGGCAGCAGGAGGCCCAGGAGGGGAAGCTGAGAAGCGGGGCTGGTATCCATGGGGGTGACCTCCAAGTCAGTTGTTGCTGGGGAGCTAGTTTGGCAGATGTGCTGGTTGCAGGGCTGGAACTGGCTTTAGATACAGTGATCCACAGACTGTGACAGAGAGGAGCACTAGGGTCAGGGCTATGTGGGCTTTGTGTGGAGAAAACAGGAAAATCCACATACCCTGGAGACGGGGATTCCATTCTGCTGGTGCTGAGTGAAATGAGAAAGGGCTGCTGAAGCAGCTGCAGGAGCAGGAGAGGCAGGGCTTGGGCTTCTCCTGGTGCAATCCGTGCTTGGATCTGGGGAGGGGGCAGGGGGCAGCAAGGTGAATGGTGCTGAGGCCCAGGAGTGGCAAGAGATGGCAGGAAGGGGATCTGAGGAGAACAGGGGGCCTGCTGAGTGGCGCTTCCTCCCAGACACAGCAGATATAGAGGCGGCCCCTGCAGCAGATGCTAGGAGGGCCACTGGGCCCAGGCAGTCCTGGGACCTGTGTCTCTAGTGTTGGGAATTTATGCTGAGTCCTGGAGTTCAGGAGGAAGATGAGTCATCCCTGCTGTAGGTGAGAACAAAACTTGGTAAGGCCGTGAGGCTCTACAGTCCCAGATGACTGTGGCCTCTCCCTGCAATGCACTGTTGATGCACCAGAGCGCTGTCTCCTTCTCCAGGTCCAGGTCTTCAGCAGTGACCCGGAATCCCAGCTGTAAGGGAGGCAGCAGCATCAGAGGCTCCCCTCACCTGCGTGGCAGCAGGGGAAACTTGCATCTATGGGGCTTAGAGGTCTGCGATGTGGGGAAGTCGTTCCTGGAGGTTTTGGCCCTGGTGCTGCCTCTGCCACCTTTGCACATTGGGTGTGACCCCAAAAGACAGCCCATAGGCTGCCCTCATTCACTCTTTTTGAGGAACTGAGGGGCAGCCGGCAGTGGGATGATGCTGGCCTCCTCCTCCTCTTTAGCCATGGGAAGCCTCCATGGCACTGTAGGAGCTGGAGATGGGATTTTGTTTGGGTCAGGGGTTCATCCAGGAGCGCTGAGATTTCAGGTCATATCTGACTTCCGACCTCTGGGCGTGGAGGTCTCTCTGCAGAGGCCCAGGCCTGGGCACTAAGGGCAAGGGGTCTCCATTATTCCGTAGGGGCCTAAATGCAGACCATGCATCCCTGGTGCCCTTGGAGCCCCTTTTCTCATCATCAGGATTCTCCTGGACTCTGGGGTCCTTGTCCTGCTCAGGCATCCCTGCCCGCTCTCCCTGAGGGTCCTCAACATGATCTCCTCTGGACAGGAGTCTGGGGCACACACAGCTGGGTGTTGTGGGCCCCAAACAGGTGACTCCCTGCTTCTGGGCCCCACTGAGAGTCCCTGTGCTCATTGCACTGGCTGAGCTGCAGGACATTCTGGAACTGCAAGCACACAGCACTGGCTTGCTGTGGTACCTGTGCATCCAAATTGAAGGCAGGATCACCAAGAAGAAACACAGGGCTTGCAGTATCACGGAATATCCTAGTGGAGTTGCTTGGAAACACCGCTGATGCTAAGTCTCTGGATACTTGCAGGATGGCCTGCCATTCTGTTCACAAGCAAAGTGAACTGGGGGATGGAGTGAGTGCGCTCCAGGAAACTGAGCCCTACTGGCAGGGGTGAGGGGCACAGCGTCCCCAGGTAACTGTCCCTGGGAGCAGTGGGGAACCGTCAGATGCTCGAACTCTTGAGAGCTGGGCTCCGACGGTTCTCCTCTAATTGCCAACTCGGCCAAACAATAAGAGTTTAGTTTCACCTGTTGCCGGGAGCGCATCTTTCAAACCTGCGCGACGATTGGGCGGGCAATGGGCAAGTATAACGGATCGGCGCGGTCTGGTCCCGCGGACAAGGCATGTGTAGGTAATGGCAGGGGCGTGCGCAATAGATTTCAGAGGGAGCCAGCTCACCCTGCGCAAAGGCTGCGGATCTGCCCCCTGGAGATCCCCACTCTCTTGCTGAGGGTTGAGGGTGTTCGGCTGGAGGTGGCTGAGCTTCTTGCTAGGGTAGCGGTCCCTTCTCCTCCTGGCCCCACAAGAAGGGACCGCTACCCTAGCAAGAGCTGTCGGTGCACTGTCCAAAATCGGGTCCCCACCTGGCAGAGGGGGTGATACAGGGGAGCAGGATTCTGGTGCCCAGCACGTGGTGCAGGGGATGACAGCTTTGAGATCAACACCTGTGGGTCCTCTTGCCCCCTTGCTGGAAGCCCTGGAGGGGAGAGTCGCTTAGAACAGCATTGCACAGGTCACCCAGATCCTGCTGAGGTGGCAACTGTGGTGGTGGCCAGGGTAGGTTGGAGGAACCCACTTTCCATAGGACTCAGCACTCCCCTTCCTGTGCAGCTGACCAAGAGAAATCAAACAAAGCTTCCTTTTCTACAGACATGTTTGAGTGAAGCTGGGTTGTCTTTATATATATATAAATATATATATATAGATATCTATATAGATAATAAATATATATATATTAATAGAGATATATAAATATATATCTATATATTTATATAGATAAATTTATATAGATATGTATAGATAAATACTATATATATATATATATATTTTTTTTTTTTTTTTTAAAGACGGGGTTTCACCATGTTGGTCAGGCTGGTCTTGAACTCCTGACCTCAGGTGATCTGCCCGCCTTGGCCTCCAAAGTACTTGGATTACAGGCGTGAGCCACTGTGCCCTGCCATCTTTCTATATTTCAATCAAACAAGATCTGAGACAGGTTGAATGCAGGAGGAAACAGAAGAATCCAACTGTCCTTCACTTTGCAAAAATGTACAACAAGGTCACTCAGTCCCTTCTTTGTTTATTTGGTTTGGAGATTATCATCACTTCTCTTTTTTCTTATAATGCTTTCCTGAAGCAGAGATGATATTTTTCAGAAAAGGGTATTATTTGCATTTGCATGCAAGTGTGTTATTTTTCAATCCATTAATGGTTCTCAATTGCCCATCTTTCATTTCATATTTTGTTTTGAAAGAAATTTAGGCAGAAAAGCTGCAAAAAATAAGCACAAAAGTTCTATCTGTCCTTCTGCCAGCTTCTAATGTCAGTATCTTGCACCACCTTAGTTACAAGTGTGGAAACCAGGACATTCCCATGGATATATGATTATCAAGTGAACTGCAGACCTTATTTTAATCTCACCAATTTTTCCATCACTTTCTTTTTTCTGTTGCGAGATCCAGTTGAGGATCCCACACCGCATTTAATTGGCAGGTGCCCCTTGGATGCTTCCATCTGTGCCAGTTTCTCACTATTTCCTTGTCTTTCATGCCCTGGAAATTCCGAAGAGTACTGGTCAGGTATTTTGTTGAGTGTCTCCGAATTTGTGTTCTTCTGATGTCTTCTCATGATCAAATTGAGAATTTGCTTTTAATGGAGAGGACACCACACATGTGATGATTTTTTCCTCAGTGTGTCACATCTGAGGGTACCTGATGTTGCTCTGTCGTTTGTAAGGTGATATTCACTTGACCACAAAGTTCATGCGGTGTCTGCCATGTTTTCTTATGAGAAAGTTATTATGTTATTTTTTGGTGTTGTTCCTTCCTTCCTTCCTTCCTTCCTTCCTTCCTTCCTTCCTCCCTCCCTCCCTCCCTCCCTCCCTCCCTCCCTCCCTCCCTTCCTTCCTTTCTTTTTGTTTGTGATGGAGTCTGGCTCTGTCGCACAGGCTGGGCTGCAGTGTTGCACTCTCCGCTCACTGTAACCTCCGCCTCCTAGGTTCAAGTGATTCTCCTGCCTCAGCCTCCCAAGTAGCTGGGATTACAGGCATGCACCACCCTGCCCAGATAATTTTTTTTTTTTTTTTTTGCATTTTTAGTGGAGATTGAGTTTCACCATGTTGAACAGGCTGGTCTCGAACTACTGACTTCAGGTAATCCACCTGCCTTGGCCTCTCAAAATGCTAGGTTTACAGGCACAAGTCACTGCACCCAGCTAGTGTTGTTAACTTTCATAGGTAAGGCATACTTTGGAGACAGTGCATTGAGGTTATGTCAATGTCCTGCATCTTATCAGAATTCTGTGTAGAGATTTTAGCCACCTTGAAGGATTCTTGTCGGCAACACTGGTTTCTTGCTTCAACGTGATTCTCTATTTCCCTCATTCTTTCTACATTAATCAATTAGAAATCTTCCGTAAGTATAACTGGTCCCTTCTTCTACACTTGTTTATTCATTCAGTTATTTATTTGTATCTGTATAGACTTGCCAATACTTACTTTATTGTATGGCTAATAATTTCATACTATTGATATGCACTTTCTAGCTAAGATGCTTTCAGGTCTGGCCAATGGGAGCTCCTTAAGACTGGCTCCTGTGTCCTTCCAGCGTGCTCCATCCTTTAGTGAGCACCTCTTTGCTCCTGTATAACAAGATGTCTTGCGTTCATCTTGTATTTTTTCCCTCAGCTTTCAAATCAAGTTCTTCTTCAATGAGACCTGGCTCTTGATTAGAGGAGAGTGGTTGGAAAGTGAGTACTGGACAGGATTCTGCTGTTGCTTCTAGCTCCCCCCAGTGGACAGAACTAGAAAATATACCTAAGTCTATCAACTCCTTAGAGGGACACACATCTATTAATACACTTAAGACTAAATGGACATAATTTTTAAAATACACGAGTTTACACAAATGCCCTCAATTACCATCCAGCACCACAGATTCTATCCTAATATCTCATTTTTCCATTTCATTTTCCAACAGTGAGAAACCTGGCCCTCAGGCTTTACCACGGATGGTTCAGGGTTTCAGGGGTTTTTTTGTTTTTCTTTTTTTTTTTTTCCCCTTTTTTTTTTTGAGTCGGAGTTTCGCTCTTGTTACCCAGGCTGGAATGCAATAGCGCGCTCTCGGCTCACCGTAACCTCTGCCTCCTGGGTTCAGGCAATTCTCCTGCCTCCTCCTCCTGAGTAGCTGGGATTACAGGCATGCACCACCATGCCCAGCTAATTTTTTGTATTTTTAGTAGAGACAGGGTTTCACCATGTTGACCAGGATGGTCTCGATCTCTTGACCTCGTGATCCACCCACCTCGGCCTCCCAAAGTGCTGGGATTACAGGCATGAGCCACCGTGCCCAGCTGTTTTTCTTTTTGTTTTTTTGTTTTTCTCATTTGATGGTTCAGTTTTTTTATTCCTACAGAGGAATTTCTGAACCGTGAATCCACGTGAACCTCTGGGAGACATTTGCTAGCTAGACTGTATTTTCCCACTAGTCTTTTTGCATTTAGCAATATGCTATCCTTCAAAATACTCTTGTGCAAAGTTTTTAGACAGACCACCTCCTTCCCTGCCCCATCACTGTAGCTATGTTATTCTTTCATGAGAGATAGAGATTCAATTGTTGTTGTTTGGGGTTTTCCCCAAATCCTGGCTGACTCTGATGATTTATTTTGCAGATGTGTGGAGTATGATGCTGGATCTAAGAGGCACTTCTTCCTCATCCCTGTGACCACTTCCTATTCTCACTCTTTGTCCATGTGTGTTCTCCAGGTACCAATCGTGTAAGTGTCTCATTTCTCCTGGCTGTATTACTTTCGTACAGATGAGCTGATTGGTGTATTTTTCCTCCCATCATTTTCTTTCATGAAGTGTGGCATACATGAATACCATTTTGTCCTTTGAGGTTTCCAGTCTATCCTGGAATGGCTCCATAGGATTTCTTTGAAATCATCCTCATCCTTTGTCTACACTCACCTGACTGCACTTTATGAATGCGCCATAGCAGATACAGCCAGTTCCACTTAGGATTTTCCCTAAATCCTATGTTTGGCACTTAGGATTTTCCCACGTTTTGCATTCACACATGTGGCTGCTCTAAATACACTGTGCTGATTTCCTTTTGTGTCATTGGAAGTATTTCTACATGGTAGTGGGGTTGCTCGGTCAAAGTGAAATGCAGGTGTAGGTTTGTTGGCTACTGCCAAATTTCCCTCCAGAAAAGTCATGCCAGTTTGCATTCTTATCAGCAGTGGATGAGAAGCATTTTTTCCATAAAACCCTCAGTAAGAACGTGGAAGGCTGTAGCATCGCAGATGGGGCAGCTCCCACCTGCCCAGTCCCAGGTTGTAAGATCCCTTTTCCAAGTGGACTTGAAAGCTACATAGGCCGCTCTCCTCTTCCCCAGCTCCCCATGTTGTGAAAGACTGATGTTGGGTGAGTGACAGCAGCCAACGTCTATATTGGCAAGTTCCATTTCCCCAGGTTCTTACACAGGAGATCAATTTGGCTTTGGGTGGCATCTTTCAAACCTCCTACACTCACTCCAAAGGGAGGAATTGAGTGGAGCAGCCAGCAAAGAATGGAGTCTCCTATCTCCTAAAGCTTTGCATTGTGGAAGAGCTAACCCAGGCAGACTGGACACCTGGGCAGACTAGGCAGCTCTCACCTACCCAGCTCACTGGCACAGAAGATTGCCATTGGGCAGGTGATACAAGTCAAGAAACATTGGTTCCATGCTGAGGATCTACAGGGCTGGAGGGTTGGGGGGAAGCAGGGGGCAGCAGTCATTGGGCTGTGACCATCCTCCCAGTTGCCAGCTCTCACTGTATGGGAAACATTCACGGAAGTCATGTGCCCAAACCGGCACAGCTCCCGTGGCATCGTACAGAGTTTCTGCCACAGGAAGGAATGTGACAAGCCACAAAGACTGATGGCTCCCTGGCCCTGCCTGAGGGGAGTGATTTTACTTAAGTCAGAGCAGGAAGAAAGTTCTGTACCAGAGTGATATTGGAGCCAAAGGACATCACAGTAGCTGGCAGTCCTCCGTGGGAGCTCATGCCCCCAAAGCACAAAGGTCTATACCTATTCGTCCCCTTGTCCCTGAGCCTGGAGTGCAACTTCTGGGCACAGGGGACAAGGAATGAAGTTTGAATGATCTCCAAGGCCCTGGCTCTCAGCACAACCTCCATCCACGAGGGCTCTGGGGACTGTTGTGGAAGGAGTCACCAAAGGAATGAATCCAGCCAGCCAGGCCCGACTCCAGGGAATAATTGAAGGAGAGCTTACACAGGGACTACACCGTATTTTGCACAATATGGACTTGGACATCCGATGTGTAGAGGCTGGGATGTCACAGATCCAGTTCCTGACAAAAGATTAAAAATGCTCTCATTTCAGGTCAAGAAAGGTACTGAAACTTTCTAAGTTTCTCTCTCTCTCTCTCCCTCTCTCTCTCTCTCTCTCTCTCTCATTTCAGAGGCAGAGTCTGACTGTGTCCCCCAGTCTGCAGTGCAGTGGCAGGATCATGGCTTCACTGCAACCAGGAACTGCTGGGCTCAAGTGATCCTCCCATCTCAGCCTCCTGAGTAGTTAGGACTAGAGGTGTGCTCCACCAGTATGGCTAATATTTTGATTTTAATTTGTTATTATTATTATTTTAGAACAGGGATCTTGTTATGTTGCCCAGGCTGGTCTCAAACTCCTGACCTCAAACCACCCTCCCACTTCAGCCTCCCAAAGCATCAGAAGGGTTTTCTAAAAATGTCACTCAGACACAAAGTGATCACAGAGGTGTAGTTTTAGAAGTTCATTAACAAAAAGCAGAAAATGTCCCCAGAGACACCTGAAACTAGACAATAACATGTCTTTCTAAGATTTTTATTGGAAAGTACAGAAGAAATAAAGGATATTTCAAGTTCCAATAAATCACAGGCTGTTTGTTTTATCCAAGACTCAATTTTATATCCAAATAATATTTATGATTAATGAAATTTTTACACACTTTTTCATTTTTTGTAAATCCTAGCAAAACAGATGCACTTTGATTTCCTTGGTGCCCAGGAAAGAGTGTATTTTTTTCTGTACTTTACAGTACATAGCATTTATAACATTTTGAAGGTGTACCTCAATGTCAAAGGTTACTACTATTTCTCTCTCTTGCCATTTTATTGTTTCATATTTCCTTTCTAAGGTTTGGAACCAACTGGAAATGAAAAATTATCACATACATAGCAAGAATTATGATATCATACAAAAGATGAGGAATTATTTATATATAATTCTTCTTCTTCTTTTTTTTTTTGAGACGGAATTTCGCTCTTGTTACCCAGGCTGGAGCGAAATGGCGTGATCTCAGCTCACCACAACCTCTGCCTCCTGGGTTCAGGCAATTCTCCTGCCTCAGCCTCCTGAGAAGTTGGGATTACAGGCTCGCGCCACTATGCCCAGCTAATTTTTTGTATTTTTTTAATAGAGACGGGGTTTCACGATGTTGACCAAGATGGTCTCGATCTCTTGACCTTGTGATCCACCCGCCACGGCCCCCCAAAGTGCTGGGATTACAGGCTTGAGCCATCGCGCCCGGCCCCTATTTATATATAATTCTAATATGATTAAAATATGAAAATGGGGACAGATGCGGTGGCTCATACCCGAAATTCTAGCACTTTGGGAGGCCGAGGCAGGCAGATAACTTGGAGGTCAGGACTTCGAGACCAGCCTGTCCAAGATGGTGCCCTCCCACACCACCACCGCGACCCCAATCCCACAGTTGTCAGCAGGTGCCTTGTGCACGTACCTTGCAGCACCAGTTCATTAAGGTCCCAAGTCCGTAGTGCGCGCGTCTCTCCCTCCAGTACCTATTTCGCGCGCCCAGCCCCGGCCACTCCATTTTTCCACGGTTGCCAGCAGGCGCCTTGTGCGCATATGTTTCCCCCTCCCCCGCCATTGCCAGCAGGTGCCTCGTGCCCATACATTGCCTCCTCCATCGCCATTGCCAGCAGGCGCCCCGCGCACACACCTTGAACCCTCCTCGCCATTGCCAGCAGGTGCCTTGTGAGCATACCTTGCTGTACGGATCCGTTACGGTCTCGCAACCTCTGTGCGCGTGCCTCTCCCTCCAGTACCAATTTCTCGCGCCCCGCCCCCGCCCTTGCATTTTCCCGTGGTCGCCAGCAGGTGCCTTGTGCGCTGGCCCCTCCATTTTCCCGTGGTTGCCAGCAGGTGCCTTGCGCGCGCGTCTTGCCACGCCAGTTCCTTAAGGTTCTGGGTCCTTTGTGCTCCCCTCTCCTCCAGTATCGATTGCGCGCGCTGCCCCCCCACACCCCAACGCGCCCCCAATCCCGCAGTTGCCAGCAGGTGCCTCGTGTCCGTACGTAGCCCCATCTGCCACCATTGCCAGTAGGCGCCTCGCGCGCACACCTTGACCCCTCCCCGCCATTGCCCGCAGGTGCTTTGTGCGCATACGTTGCCCCCTCCCCCGCCATTGCGAGCGGGCGCCTCATGCGCACACCTTGACCCCTCCCCGCCATTGCCAGCAGATGCCTTGTGCGCATGCCTTGCCGCACCGAACCGTTAATGTCTCCCGTGCTTTGTGCGCGTGCCTCTCCCTCCAGTATCTATTTCGCGCGCCCCGCCCCGGCCCCTCCAGTTTCCCGCGTTTGCCAGCAGGTGCCTTGTGCGCCGGCCCCTCCATTTTCCCACGGTTGCCAGCAGGCGCCTTGTGCGCCGGCGCCTCCATTTTCCCACGGTTGCCAGCAGGCGCCTTGTTTGCCAGTCCCTCCATTTTCCCACGGTTGCCAGCAGGTGCCTTGTGCCCGTGTCTTGCCATGCCAGTTCGTTAGGGTTCCGGGTCTTTTTTGCTGGCCTCTCATCCAGTACCTATACCTGCGCTGCCCCCCACCCTACCACCGCGCCCCCTGTCCCGCAGTTGCCAGCAGGTGCCTCGTGCCCGTACATCGCCCCCTCCGCCGCCATTGCCAGCGGGCGCCTCTCGCGCACACCTTGTCCCCTCCCCGCCATGGCCAGCAGGTGCTTTGTGCCCATACATTGCCTCCTCCGCCGCCATTGCCAGCAGGTGCCTCGCGCGCACACTTTCACCCCTCCCCGCCATTGCCAGCAGGCGTCTTGTGCGCATACGTTGCCCCCTCCCCCGCCATTGCCAGCAGGTGCCTCCCGCGCACACCTTGACCCCTCCCCGCCGTTGCCAGCAGGTGCCTTGTGCGCATACCTTGCCGCACCTAACGGTTAATGTCTCGCGTGCTTTGTGCGCGTGCCTCTCCCTCCAGTACCTATTTCGCGCGCCCCGCTCCGGGCCCTCCGTTTTCCCGCGGTTGCCAGCAGGTGCCTTGTGCGCCGTCCCCTCCATTATCGCACGCTTGCCAGCATTCGCCTTGTGTGTCGGCCCCTCCATTTTCCCACGGTTGCCAGCAGGCGCCTTGTGCGCCAGTCCCTCGATTTTCCCACGGTTGCCAGCAGGCCCCTTTTGCGCCGGCCCCTCCATTTTCCCACGCTTGCCAGCCGGCGCCTTGTGTGTCGGCCCCTCCATTTTCCCACGGTTGCCAGCAGGCGCCTGGTGCGCCAGTCCCTCCATTTTCCCACGGTTGCCAGCAGGCGCCTTTTGCGCCGGCCCCTCCATTTTCCCACGGTTGCCAGCAGGCGCCTTGTGCGCCAGTCCCTCCATTTTCCCACGGTTGCCAGTAGGCGCCTGGTGCGCCAGTCCCTCCATTTTGCCACGGTTGCCAGCAGGTGCCTTGTGCCCGTGTCTTGCCATGCCAGTTCGTTAGGGTTTCAGGTGTTTTGTGCTGGCCTTTCATCCAGTACCTATACCTGCGCTGCCCCCCACCCTACCACCGCGTCCCCTGTCCCACAGTTGCCAGCCGGTGCCTCGTGCCCGTACATCGCCCCGTCCGCCGCCATTGCCAGCAGGCGCCTCGCGCACACACCTTCACCCCTCCCCGCCATTGCCCGCAGGTGCCTTGTGCGCATACGTTGCCCCCTCCCCCGCCATTGCGAGCGGGCGCCTCATGCGCACACCTTGACCCCTCCCCGCCATTGCCAGCAGATGCCTTGTGCGCATGCCTTGCCGCACCGAACCGTTAATGTCTCCCGTGCTTTGTGCGCGTGCCTCTCCCTCCAGTATCTATTTCGCGCGCCCCGCCCCGGCCCCTCCAGTTTCCCGCGTTTGCCAGCAGGTGCCTTGTGCGCCGGCCCCTCCATTTTCCCACGGTTGCCAGCAGGCGCCTTGTGCGCCGGCGCCTCCATTTTCCCACGGTTGCCAGCAGGCGCCTTGTTTGCCAGTCCCTCCATTTTCCCACGGTTGCCAGCAGGTGCCTTGTGCCCGTGTCTTGCCATGCCAGTTCGTTAGGGTTCCGGGTCTTTTTTGCTGGCCTCTCATCCAGTACCTATACCTGCGCTGCCCCCCCACCCTACCACCGCGCCCCCTGTCCCGCAGTTGCCAGCAGGTGCCTCGTGCCCGTACATCGCCCCCTCCGCCGCCATTGCCAGCGGGCGCCTCTCGCGCACACCTTGTCCCCTCCCCGCCATGGCCAGCAGGTGCTTTGTGCCCATACATTGCCTCCTCCGCCGCCATTGCCAGCAGGTGCCTCGCGCGCACACTTTCACCCCTCCCCGCCATTGCCAGCAGGCGTCTTGTGCGCATACGTTGCCCCCTCCCCCGCCATTGCCAGCAGGTGCCTCCCGCGCACACCTTGACCCCTCCCCGCCGTTGCCAGCAGGTGCCTTGTGCGCATACCTTGCCGCACCTAACGGTTAATGTCTCGCGTGCTTTGTGCGCGTGCCTCTCCCTCCAGTACCTATTTCGCGCGCCCCGCTCCGGGCCCTCCGTTTTCCCGCGGTTGCCAGCAGGTGCCTTGTGCGCCGTCCCCTCCATTATCGCACGCTTGCCAGCATTCGCCTTGTGTGTCGGCCCCTCCATTTTCCCACGGTTGCCAGCAGGCGCCTTGTGCGCCAGTCCCTCCATTTTCCCACGGTTGCCAGCAGGCGCCTTTTGCGCCGGCCCCTCCATTTTCCCACGCTTGCCAGCCGGCGCCTTGTGTGTCGGCCCCTCCATTTTCCCACGGTTGCCAGCAGGCGCCTGGTGCGCCAGTCCCTCCATTTTCCCACGGTTGCCAGCAGGCGCCTTTTGCGCCGGCCCCTCCATTTTCCCACGCTTGCCAGCCGGCGCCTTGTGTGTCGGCCCCTCCATTTTCCCACGGTTGCCAGCAGGCGCCTTTTGCGCCGGCCCCTCCATTTTCCCACGGTTGCCAGCAGGCGCCTTGTGCGCCGGCCTGTCCATTTTCCCACAGTTGCCAGCCCGTGCCTCGCGCGCATAGTTTGCACCTCTCCCCCCACCGCATTGTCAGCAGGTGCCTGGCGCGCATACCTTGTCGCGCGAATCCGTGAAGGTCGCCCTTCTGGCGCGGATCTCTCACTTGCGCCCGTTTTTGCACGCGCCCCCACTCGCGCACGTTAGAAGGATGCGTTGCCCGGCAACAGGAGAAACCGCTCGCTTAGTCGTTAGCCGCGTTGGCAGCTAGAGGAGGACGCTCAGAGCCTGGCTCTCGAGAGTTTAAGAATCAGAAAGTTCCCCGCTGCTCCCAGAAGGGGCTACCTGGGCACTCTGTGCCCCTTATCCCTGTCCCGGCCCGAGTGTCGGGGACCTGCCAGTAGGGCTCAGTTGCCTTGAGCCCGCTCTCCCCATCCCTCCGTTGACTTTGCTTGTGGGATCTCCTCCTTGCTCCTGCCCCTGGGTGGAGTGGCAGGTCATCCGACAAGGGCCCGGACACTTGGAATCAGCAGTGTGTCCAAACAACTTCAAGAAGGTTTTCCAGCGATCCTGCCTCTGCCTTCAATTTGGATGCACAGGTACCACAGCGAGATTCCAATTCCACACAAAACTCTCTGTGGGGTCCAGGAGCAGGGAGTCACCCCTTTGGGGCCCACAACACCCAGCTGTGGCCCAGACTCCTGTCCGGAGGAGATCCTGTTGAGAGTTACAAAGGGAGAGTGAGGCAGCGATGGCTGAGCAGGACGAGGACCCCAGAGTCCAACAGAATACTGACCATGTCCAAAGGGGCCCTGAGGGCACCAGGGATTCACGGTCTGCATTTAGGCCCGTACCGGATAATGGAGACCCCTTGCCCTTAGTGCCCAGGCCCGGGCCTCGGCAGAGAGACCTCCATGCCCAGAGGTCAGAAGGCAGACAGGACCAGAGATCCCAGCCTTGCAGGATGAGCCCCTGTCCCAAAAGGAATGCCATTTCCAGCTCCTACAGCTCCACGGGAGGCTTCCCGTGGCTAAAGAGGAAGAGGGGGCCAGACTCATCCCACTGCCATGTGACCGTGTCAGGAGTCACATGTCACAAGACATCCCAGCCTTCTGGGATGAGCCCTGGCCCAAAAAGAAATGCCATTTCCAGCTCCTACAGCTCCACGGGAGGCTTCCCGTGGCTAAAGAGGAGGAGGGGGCCAGACTCATCCCACTGCCATGTGACCCTCAGTTCCTCAGAGACAGTGAGTGAGGACAACTCTCAGGCTGTCTCTCAGGCTGTCATTCACACCCAGGGTGAAAAGGCAGCAGAGGCACCACCAGGGGAGAAATTGGCCCCCAGGAATGGCTCCCCCACATCTCAGGAGTCTAGGCCTCGTAGAAGAAAGTTTCCTCTGCTGCCACGCAGGCGAGGGGCGCCTCTGAAGCTGCCATCTCCCTTACGGCTGGGGTTCCGGGTCACTGCTGAAGACCTGGACCTGGAGAAGGAGGCGGCACTCCGGCGCATTAATAGTGCACTGCAGGGTGAGGCCAAGGCCGTCTCAGACTGTAGAGCCCCACGGCCTTCCCAAGCTTTGCCCTCACCTGCAACAGGGACTTCTTCTCCGCCTGCTGTCCCTAAAGCACCCAGCATGGATGCACATCCGGGGACTCACATGTCCCAACAGTACCTGGGCCGCGTGTCCCTCCTAGCATCTGCTGCAGGGGCCCCCTCTACACCTGCCGTGTCTGGGAGGAAGCGCCGCGCCTCCTAAGATCCCCTTCCTGACACCTCTTCACACTCCCGGGACACAGCCCAGGTCACCTCGCTGATTCCTGCCCCCTTCCCAGCTCCAAGTGTGGACTGCAGCCTGAGAAGCCCAAGGCCTGGCACTTGTGCTGCTGCTGCAGCAGCCGCAGGGGCCCTTACCCCTTCTACTTGGGACCCCATGTGGGGGGCCCCACCGAATGGAGGGCAAAGAGGCCCCTCACATCCCTGGGCCTCAGCCACAGCTGCAGCAGGTGCCCAGTCCGCCTTTCCTGCCTCTCCCGGCAGCAAAAGGATGAAATCCCCAACCGCAACGTGTGTGCATTTCCCTGTCCCCTTCACACAGGGACCCCTTGTTTCCACTGACCCTCTCTCTCCTGGTCTGCAGATCGCTGTATCTGGATCTGGTTCCAGTTCTGCAGCCAGCACATCTGCTAACCTGGCACCCAAGGCGGCAAGTGACTCTGAGGTTACCCCCTTAGATACCTGTCCCTTTTCCCAGCCTCTCTTTCTGGGGCCTCCTGCTGGCTCCAGTGTCAGCTTCCTCCAATCTCCTCAGGCCCATCTGATGCCCCTCAGGCACAGCACAGACTCAGGAAAGGACACCAGCAGCCCGGCAGGATGAAGGGTCTGTGGTCCCAGCCCAGTACTGAAACTCCCTGTTACCGCTGCAGCCACCGCCCAGCCCAAACCTGCGGTCCTTCATGGGCAGCAGCCGGGAACCCGCACCTTGAAGCGCTCTCTTTTGTCTTCCGATCTGGCAGCTCCAGCTGCAGCCCCAGCCTCATCTGCTCCAAGACAGCCAGCCCAGGGCACCACAGCACACTCAGCTGCAGGGGTCTCATTCATTACCCACCACTTGCAGCTCGAGTCCCCCCGCCAGAAGCAAGTCGGTCTGGGCTGCTGGCTCAGCTGGGTCCCTTCCTGAGGCATCCGCTGCCTCTGTCTGTGAGGTGCATGCTGCCTCCTCACACGGTGCCTCTGCCAAAACTAGGCGGCCCCGCTAACGGTTGAAAGCAGGGGCCCAGCCCCCTCGAGGTTGGTGGTTTCTGCAACACAAATGGGCCTGGGGAGCAGAGAGGCAGCCCCAGCTCTGAGTTCCAGAAATGGATCCCTCAGCAGCAAAGTGGCAAAGAGAAAGGCCCTGAGCACCACACCCAGCAATTGGGTATGAGGGGGCCTGAACACCAGGGGACCCCCAACCAGGCAGAGCACCCACATGGTGACCGGGGGAAGCAACACGAGGAGCGATTCTATTGGCTGGCATTTCTGTCTTTCCTTTCCATCATATTTCTGGGGGACCATTTAAGCAGTCACCCCCAATTGCAAGGCGGGGACTCAGTGCCACTGCAAAACAAGTCAGGCTTGAGGTGCATGTCTGGGCCAGCTTCTGACCCTGGCAACCCCACTTCCCACGTGGGCACAGCAAGGAGGAACCTGGCCTTTAAGGCTTCTTCGTTTGCTGTCCAGGGTTCTGCTGGACACAGGTCCGCTGGGCCATCCTCCAGCTCATCCTTCTTAAGGTCAGGCTTTTGAGATCTTCCTCACCGATTCCTTGCCTAGAGCGAAGTCCAGAAGAGTTTTCTCTAGGTTTTCTTCTAACATTTTTGTAGTTTCATATCTTACATTCAAGTCTTGGATGTAGCCGGAGGTGATGTTTGCATATGGTGAGAGATAGGGGTCCAGTTTCATTCTTCTGCATGCAGTTATCCAGCCCTCCCAGTGCCATTCATTGAAGAGGGCCTCCTTTCCTCTAAGTGTGTTTCTGGTGGCTCTGTTGAAGATCAATTGGCTGTCTGAATATATGGCTGTCTTTCTGGGCTCTCTCATGTGTCTGTCCCATTGAGCTATGTGTCTATTTTCATGCTGTGATCACGCTGTTTCAGTTACCACTCACTTGTCAAAAATTTTGTTGTTCTAATTTGTAGTAAAATGGGATGCCTCTAGTTTGTTTGTTTGTTTGTTTGTTTGTTTGTTTTCTATTTGCTGAGGATGACTTTGGGTCTTTGAGCTCTTTTTTGGTTCCATATGAATTGCAGGATTTCCCAGTTCTGTGAGTGACGACATTGGTATCTTGGTAGGGGTTGTATGGAGTCTCTAGACTGCTTTGGGCAGTATGGTCGTTTTAACGCTCCGAATTCCTTCCATCCATGAGCATGGGATGATTGTCCATTTCTCTGTGTCCTCTTAAACTTTTTCATCAATGTTTTGTAGTTTTCCTCGTAGAAATCTCGTACCTCCTCGGTAAAATTCATTCTGTGGCATAACGTCTCTCATTTTGTTGCTATTGTAAACGGGATTGCCTTCTTAATTTCTTTCCCAGTTAGACCATTATCGGTGTATAGAAATGCTGACTTTTCTATGTTGATTCTTTATCCTGCTAATAACTGTATTTACTTATTTATCAAGTCTAGGAGATTTCTGGTGGAGCCTTTACGTGTTTCTAAATCCAGGATCACATCTTCATCAGACGAAGATAATTCGATGTCCTTGTTTCCGTGACTTGGGTTATGCAAGGCTCTGCCTGTCAGCTGGGCATCGCAGACCAGCTCTCTTCTTTCCCAGTGAGAACGCCCAAGCTCTTCCACCCTTGCCCCAGGTGTGACCGTGCTCCCCCTCCCAGAAGTGACCTCCAACCCGATCCTGCTCCCTGTCTTGTCTTGTGGCATCTGCTCTGGGGAAGGGCATTTTGGCCTCAAGGGCTGAGCGTGTCATTCCCTGTTTTCTGTTGATCTTTCCAGAGCTGTGTGGGAGAGCCTGTGCATTAGTCCGTGTACTGCTTCTATGGAGGCAATCACGGCTTTCTTTCAGGGGTGGCTATAAAAGATCTTGTGAGGCTTCTGTATAAACTCTGCCTTCACCACATGGAAAGGACCAGCACGCTTCTGCTACACGACTGCGCAATCTGCCTTTATTTATTTATTATTTATTTATTTATTTTTACCAGGGCCTCAGACATAGATGGTTGTTTGACATTTATGTATTTCTTTTGAGACAGAGTCTCACTCTGTCACCCAGGCTGAAGCATAGTGGCGGGATCTCGGCTCAATGCAACCTCGGCTCCTGGGTTCAAGTAATTCTCCTGTCTCAGCCTCCCGAGTTTCCGGGACAGTAGCCACACGCCAGAACTCCCCAGCTAATTTTTGTATTTTTACTAGAGACCTGGTTTTGCTATATTGGTCAGGTTGGTCTCGAACTCCTGACCTCAAGTGATATGTTTGCCTCAGCCTTCCAAAGTGCTGGGATTACAGGTGTACGTTAATTAATTAATTAATTAATTAATTAATTTGGTAGGGAGTCTTGCTCAGTGGGCCAGGCTACAGTGCAGTGGTGCATTCTAGACTCACTGCAACCTCCGCCTCCTCGGTTCAAGCGACTTTCCTGCCTCAGCATCCTGAGCAGCTGGGGTTACGGGCGCCTGCCACTGTATGTAGCCAATTTTTGTATGTTTAGTGGTGATGGGGTTTCACCATCTTGGCCGGGCTGGTCTTGAACTCCTGCCCTTGTGATCCACCCTCCTTGGCCTCCCAAAGTGTTGGGATTACATGGGTGAGCCACCACACCTGGCCATATTTGTTTATTTATTTAGAGACAGGGTCTCCCTCTGTCACTTAGGCTGGAGTGCAGTGGCACCATTTCAGCTCACTGCAGTCTCTGCCTCCGGGGTTCAAGTGATTCTCATGCTTCAGCCTCCTGAGTAACTGGGACTACAGGTGTGACACCATGCAGGGACAATTTTTTATTCTTTTTGTAAGACGGGGTTTCACGATATTGGTCAGGCTGGTCTCCAACTCCCGACCTCAGGTGATCTGTCTGCCTTGTCCTCTCAAATTATGATGATTACAGGTGTGAGCCACTGCGCCCTGTCTCTCACTAGGTTTAAATGATGCAGTGACTCACGCCTGTAATCCCATCACATTGGGAGGCCAGGGCAGGCAGATCACCTGAGGTCAGGAGTTCGACACCACCCTGGCCAACATAAGGAAACCCCATCTCTACTAAAAACACAGAAATTAGCCAGGTGTGGTGGCGTGAGCGTGTAGTCCCAGCTACTTGAAGGCCGAGGCAGGAGAATCAGTTTAACCCGGTAGGCAGAGGTTGCAGTGAGCCAAGGTTGTGCCACTGCACTAGAGCCTGGGTGACAGAGTGAGACGCCATCTCAGAAAAACAAAAGGGGGGGCGGTTTAAAATACATGCTGCCTGGTTATCTCAGTCTGAGTGCCTGCATGAGCACAGCCATGTACAGGCCAGGGCTGCTGGTCGAGGGCATGTCCCATCTTGTCCAGCAGAAAGGGAGTGAGCTTGTGGGGAGGCTGGAGAACAAGCTTCCAGGATCTCAGCCTCTGCTCATGGATCGGCTCTGAGACCCCAAGTGAGCTGGGGGTGCTCTGTGTGCCTTGGTTTCCCCAGCTATCAAGTAGAGAGATTGGCTGAGGAAGTCTCTTCAAGGTGGAATGAACTCAGATTTGGGGCGAAATGAATCGTCCTGCTCCCTGGTGGTGGTGACGCTCTATAAACAGGGCTGTTGAGAGAAGCTGAGAAGGGTCACACTGCAGGCAGGGGCCCGTGTGACAAGCCCCTCTCACCCCGAGAGAGCTGACCAGGCAGCTCAGGAACAGAGGCACCTCCTGGGAGCCTGAGAAAGGTCCTGGCTGGGCTCAGCAACCTCATTGGCCACGGTAGGCTTTGCCGCGTGAGCCTTGCTCTCCTGGGGAGGCTCAGGCTGACAGCTGATGTGGACAGTGCTGAGGGTAAACCTGTGGCGCAGTAGATGTGGCCGGGTCTCCTCGAGCTGCACTCACCCAAGTAGGACCCAGGCTGCACGCCCATCTCCAGCCCATGGCAGCTCTCCTGTAAGCTGGACAGGCTTCTGAGGGCAAGACGATAGGTGGCTGAGAATACCCAGGGCCCACACACAGGAGGTGGAAAGGCTGGACTCGGCAGCAACACCAAACCCCAGAGCAAGCAGAAACCACCCGAGACCAGGGGCTCGTAGCAGAGCAGTGGCCGCAGGTAAGAACCCGGGCCCAGGCTGTGCGTGGCGGGAGTCCTCCCTGTCCCAGGGCCCAGCACAGCAAAGGAACACCAGCCGGGTCATCCTGGCAGCGGTCTGTCCCGGACCCACCTGAAGGGGCAGAAAAGCCTCCCCCAAGGGGGGATTGTCTCTCTCCAGCAAAGCAACAGCGGTCCCTGCCCTAATCAGACTGCCCGACTCAGTGGAGTTACTGCTGCTGCTCCAGCGTCCTGATGCTGTCCAGCCGGCCCCTGCCTGTGCTGACCCACACCCCCCCAGGCCTGCCTTCCCTGTGGCCTGTGCTTGGCCACCTTGGCCTGATTGAGCACTGAGGCCTCCTGGGCACCCAGCCCATCACTGCACCTGCGTTTTCCAGCCCCCACCCCACCGGCTCAGGGGTTCCACCCAGCGGCGCTGATGATGGAATCAACAAGCACGCAGGTCGTGTCAGGACTTTAATGAAAGTGTCGGCAGTTCTTGCCCCCACGCTGCTGTGTAGGTGGCCGAGCTCCTACTGCTGCTGCTTAGACGCCAGCCACTTACAGAGAGAAAGCGAGGCTGCTTCAAACCCAGGGCCTGAGGCAAAAAAGCATCACTTCCGGTCAGGGAGTCTGGCAGCCACGCCTTGTGGGAGGTCACACTGGCGTCCAGGCCTTTGCCTGCGTTGCGGGGGGAGAGCTGGGTCCCGTCCTGGAGAATGCTGCATTTCCCAGCCCCGCACCAGCTTTGCCTCTGCACAGGCTTTTGAGCCAGGAGGCAGGTAAGTGACACACCTCAAGTCCTAAAGCCATCATCACTCCTGGAACCCAGTGGGGGAGGATCCCTTTTAGAACATGGAAAGTGTGGTCATCCCATCATTAGAGAACACACATCCTACATATAAAAGTCGCATGGGGACGCAGGTAGAGGGGAGACGAGAATTGGCACAGACATCGATAGATTGCTTTCCAGTTTCAAGGCGGCAGATGCACATCATGAGACAAGAGGAGACAGAGACCAGGGCTGGATTTGGCTTTTCTAAGCCACATGTGTTCCCTTGCAGGGCTGGAGGGTCGTGGAGACAGACAGAGACGGAAGCCAGGACAGGGGAGCCCACCGGACCCAGGAAGGTACAGAGGGCAGAGAGGCTCCTGATCTGTCTTCCCCACCCACCAGGGTGACTCTTGTTGCAAACGGTGGTTGTGCCCTCCCAGCAAGAATAAAGCACAACTAAATCCACACCACACACAGACGCAGACAGAAAACCTTCCTGTGGCTCTGTTTTCCGCTCCCAGACTCACCAGGTCCACAAGCAGAGAAGTGTGAGGCACACAGCCCTGCGGTCAGGCTCCCTGAGGTGCTGCGGGCTCAGCAGGAGCTGCCCATCTACACACAGGGGACACTCACTCCTCCGACCTTGGGAGAGGTTGCCGGACAGAGCCACGCTGGGTGCTGGTGTCATCCTGGGACCCCACACGCTTTCCTGAGTGCGATCCCACTTCCCTCCTCTGGGCAGATGCATCCTCTTCTCCTGAAGGGTTCTCTGGAAACTCAGCTCTCGGCTTCGGGTCCCTTCTCCCCTTTCCCTGCCCCAAACCTCTTTCTAAAAAAGTGGTGCAATTGTTTATGGGTTTATTTCTTGCAAATATGTGGCAGCCTCTACACTTGTGTTTTCTTTTAGCAAGCTGGTCAGGTGGGGTTGCAAAGAATGCCTGGACTCCCATGCACGTGCCGACAGAGGGGGCGGCGGGTGGTCCTGAGCCTCCACCTGCTCTGGGAGGGAGCCCCCAGTCCCTAGGCCTGCTTCCTTCCTAGCTCTCCATGTATCCTGTTCTCCAGAGACCTCAGAAGCCACTCCTGAGAGCAGCGGAGTCAGGCGCTTAGAGGAAGACAAAATGCAGCCAGGACACGGATTGTCCACGGAATACATTCTAGCATCTTATTAGGTATTGGAATCTGTTAGGAAAAAAATTAGAAACTATGTATAAAACTTAAAAATATTCAAGTATCAAAAGACTATTTCAGATCAAAGTTTTAAAACAAGTCATCAGCAAGCTGCTGCCACCCAGTGGAGACTTTTACAAAAGTTGAGCACGTCCTCTGAGCTGAGAACGGAAACGTAGCCACCTGTGCGGGGGACACTTGGGGCAGGGAGAAGCCAGGGAAGTCCTGGCCTGTGGAAGCCAAACAGGAGAGCGTGCACCACGAGGGCAGTCAGGATGGGGGGACGAGGTACCGCTCCCCGGAGGACGAACCCTAAAGTGCGTAGCCTGGGACTCCCCAGGGGTCCAGTCCCCCAACATTTCACAGGCCTCCTGGAGCTGCCATCCAAGGAGGACAAACAGGGCAACAAAGACCCATTTCTGCAAAAAATCCTTCTGGAGAGAAAAGAAGAAAGCCCTGAATGGAGTCATAACGCTGCTCAGTGCCGACTTAGCCTCTCAAACCCTGCTCTAAATGGAGTGTGGTTTCTAGTCAGGGAAATGGGAGAGGCCCCACCCACACAGGGACAGGGCCGTGGCCCCACAGGATGAAGCAGCAGCGTTTATTCAAGATACAACAGTGAGGGAATCCGGCCATGCTCCCTTCTCCCCGGAGAGGGCGCATCTTGACACGTGATCCAGTAGAAATCTTTTAAACTCTGATCAGTTAAGTTCATAAAAACCACTCCCTTCACCCTGTCCCCCAGGGCCAGGCCTGGACTCTGAGATGCACTGGCTTGGGGCGCCCTCGGGTGGCCGTGTGCAAAAACCACCGTCTGAGGCCTGCCTGGGGCTCCCAGGCCTGGCTGGGATCTCCCCAGGCCAGCTGTCCTCCTGCTTTGGGTGGCTGTCTCTTGGCAGATGGCCCGCCGCTTGGGGGTGGCCCAAGGACACATCAGGAAGGGTGAATTCCCGCTCTACAGATGGCCCCATTAACCAGAGGTTTCCAGGCCATGTATCTTCCTGGAGATGGACGGGGGTCTTTAGACTTCAGTGGAGAACAGGATGCTCTGTCTCTTGCTGTCCGGGGCAGGGATGGCCTCCAGCTGCAGGAAGTACAGCAGCACCTGGACCTGCCCAGACAGAGTGGGGAAGTGAGAGCAGCTCAGAGCACAGCTGCTGGTGGGGAGGTCTTTGGGGCCCAAGCCCCCAAGTCCAGCCCAGGAGCTGAGGCCCCTGCTGGTGTCATGAACCCCTTACAGTGAGACGGGGGTGGGGTGGGGTCCTCACAAGGCGTGACTGAGGGGGATGGTTTTATTTCAGAGCCGCACAGGGCCTTGCTCTGTCACCCAGGCTGGAGGACAGTGGCTCCATCATGGATCACTGCAGCCTCTAACCCCTGGGCTCAAGCGATCCTCCTATGTCAGCCTCCCCGGTAGCCTGGACTATAGGTGTATGTCACAATGCCTGGCTAATATTTCTATTTTTTCTAGAGATGGAGTTTGCTACGTTGCCTAGAATGCTTGCAAACACCTGGGTTCTGTTATCCTGCCGTGACCTCTGAAAGTGCTGGGATTACAGGCATGAGCCACCACGGGTGAACACTCGGGGTGGTGGTAATTCCCAGCACGGTGCACCAGCAGGACCAGGAGGTGGCCTGAGCCCCCCGATAAGACTCCCATTCGTGCAGACCTAGGCAAGTTTCTCTCTGAATCTTGGCCACCTCCACGGGTACAATGCAAGTAGGAGGATGGTCAGGACTCAGGGCGGCGCAGGCAGAGGCCACCTCTGTCAGGTTGGGTGGCATGGGCTGGAGCCTGTCTTCCCATACCTGGGACATGACCTCCAAGGACCAGCTGTCGGTCATGGTGATGGGCTGGCTGGGGTTCGCAGGGAGCTTGCTCTCCTTCTCCGAGGGCCGGAGCAGCGTGGGGCCAAAGACCGTGGCGAGGTTGTGCAGGGACATCTTATTGACTGCCTCCTTCTCTGCCACCCTGTCGAGGACCGAAGCAGAGGGGGCTGTTTCAACGCCACCAACAGGAGAGAGGTGGAAGGGCTGGGCCGTGCTGGAGTCCTCAGGGAGGGAGCGACCTCGACCCTGGCTGTGCTGGAAGCTGACTCCAGCCCTGGTATTTCTGGGTCTAGGTGGCCCAGGACGAGGGGCCAGCTCTGGGCTGGTGGGGATGTCTCCTCCATGATCTGGGTGGGAGGGAACTGGGGGGTTCAAGTGCACTGGTGGACATGGAGAAAGCTCTGAGCTGTTTGTTAAGGCCACAGTGCAGAGAGAGAAGAGTGGCAAAGAGGAGAGGCTGGGGCGGGGGCGGCAGTGGCACTAGTCCCCAGAGGCAGTGAGGGACTGCAGGCAGGGGTCGGGAGAAAAGGTCCTCGGTACTGGGGGTCTGATGCGAGCAGTGGGGCACCCTGGAGTCCTGGGCAGCCACGGGAGAGCTGGGCTACCTTTTCAGGTGGTCCAGAAGGAAAAGGAAGGTGAGCAGGTTGGCCTCCGGCAGGGACAGCAGCAGGTTGAGCATGCAGCTCTCCTTTGCAACCGGGTCTGAAAGAGCTGCAGAAGGCAGTGGGTTACTCCTCCGGGTCACAACGAGCCAGAGCCCTCTCCCGAGGTGGTCACATGGAACACCCGGGACTCGTGTCCCTGAGCAGCCCAGGCCCCTCATTATCCTCACTCCCACAGCGCTGGTCCCCAGTGATGACCCTGTGAAGGGTGCCTGTGTGGGGTGTGAGCCACCTGAAGGAATTTTCTCTACCTCACAGGGGTCACCAGCACCCGGAGAACAGCAGCAGGAGGTGGCGTGAGAGCAGCCGCCCATGGGCAGAGCCTCGCTTGGGAAACTCCCGCTGCCACGCCATCCCCAGACAGCCTAAGGCAGGGGAGGCTCAGCATGGAATGAAATAAGGGAGGGAGGGACACAAGGAGGTGGGAGGTGGGAGGGCCCCAGCCCCACCAGCTATACATAGACCCCCTCATCACCCTGGACACCACAGGGGCACCTGCAGGCTGGGAGAGCAGGTCCTCTGTGCATGGGAGGCAGACCTGCCCTAAGGGTGATGTGAAGGCTACATGGCCGCACGCGCCAGCCTTCCACTTTAGCCATCAGCCTCCAGGGTGACTAAGGGTCAGGCCAGGACTGAACCCGTGCTTGACAGCCCCAGGACCTGTGGCTACAGCACCCGGGCGCCCTCATTCAGCCCTGGTCTGCAAAAAGGAGGACAGCAGAGTTTAGGACCCCACAGCACGGCTGTGCTGACCATTTCACCCTCTTGGTCTCCTGCAGGAATAGGGATGGCAAGCCCTCTCAGAATGGGCAAGGGCTTCAGGACAGGCTGGGTTCTGGCCCCTGCTTTCTCAGGTTGGTTAAAACACCGACTATGGCAGAGGTGGCACAGCTCGGGTTCCCACACCTCACTTTTCACAGCCACCAAGGGCAGCAATGGACGAAGAGATGCCTCCCAGGACGCCAAGGCCTCCAGTGCTCACCAATGCCCTCAGCGAAGTTGGGGTAGAACTCGTCAGTGAAGAGGGGCTCGGGCAGCTCACGGAAGTAGAGCTTCAGTGTGCCTGCGATGGCGTTCACATCCATCTCGCTCATCATCACCGACACGTCCTTGTTATCTGGAAAGAGAATGGAAGTGCTGCAGCCTCCTTGAGGATCCCGAGTGCGTCTCCCGCCATCCCTGCCTTGGCTAACGCACCGTCCCTGCCACACTGACTGCTGTGCGGGACCCTCCCCTGCTGTGAGCAGCTTATCTTACTCCTCCCAAAAGCTGTGTGTGGTTCTGTCTGTGCAGCGTTGATGGAGGGGCGTGTGCATCCCCGGACCTCTCCCCTGCTTGGCCCGATGTGATGGCCAGGAGGAGCCAAGCGTGGCAGGACACAGAACCTGCATGGGAATCAGGGACTCCGCCCTGTGTAGCAACCACCCTGCACCAGTGTCTTCTGATAGCAGGAAGGCTGTGGGAGAATCTGATGGGTTTCAGTGTTTGAACTGGTATCTTGTTTTTGGACCCAGTTAGCCACTGGTGCTTACCTCCCCACTACACCAGGTCCATTCTGGAACCTCAGAGGGAGCTGAAACTACCCCAGGGCCCACCCAAGGGTGCTGGGCATTCTACAGGTCCCGGTAAGGGTGGGTGGTGTGTGCCCGAGAAAGGTATACAGGCACAAAATCCTGTTGCTGTGACGATGCTGGGCAAGGACCTTCTGGGGTCTCAGTGCCCTCCCCTGGCATTTGGGGCATGTCCAGGTCCTTCATAACCTGGTGAGATGGAGGCGGAGAGGCTGCAGCCCCAGCCTGAGCTGGTCCATCAGTGCCCTCTGCCCGCCGCATCCTCACACAGGGCAGTGGACAGAACACACTGAGTCCTGGGCTCCGCAACTCCCGTCCACCCCCACAGCAAGAAGGCCAAGGCCCCGCGGAAGCCCCTAGCCAACCTTCAAGCAGCATGGGTGGGTAGGTGGTTTAAAAACTGGCTTCTACAGGCTGGGTGTGGTGGCTCATGCCTGTAATCCCAGCACTTTGGGAGGCTGAGGTGGGTGGATCACGAGGTCAGGAGTTGGAGATCAGCCTGACCAACACGGTGAAACCCCGTCTCTACTAAAAATACAAAAGTTAGCCGGGGTTGCTGGCACCCCTGTATTCCCAGCTACTTGGGAGGCTGAGGCAGGAGAATCACTTAAACCTGGGAGGTAGAGGTTGCAGTGAGGCGAGATCGAGCCATTGCACTCCTGCCTGGGTCAGAGAGTGAGACTCTATCTCAAAAACACAAAAACAAAAACAAAAAACTGGCTTTTACAGAAGCTCCTTCTACAACTCTTGTCTTGTCTTTCTTAAAAATCATAGAACAGTAAATGAAGAAAAGACACAGAGAAGGATGTGACATGCCTGGGCCATGGTGGAGCACTGTGAGATCTCATCATGGACACCGCTGCCCACACCCCCTCCCGTCCTGCCCAAGCTGACACTCACTGACGTCGAAGGCTGCCTTCAGTGCCTGGATGTCGGTGGCCACTCCGGACACGCGGTAGATGCCCACCTCCTCCATGCCGCGGCGCTCGATCTCCTCCACGCACTGGCGCACGACGTAGGGCACCTTGGACCTCTCTCTCCTGCGGGAGGATGGCGTGTTCTGTGTCCTGGCAGCCCCGCTTGAACCGTGACACAGGAGACCTGCCCCCTATCTGCACACCCGAAGCTGGGGTGAGGATGGTCACGAAGGTGCCCAGGTCTGGGGCTGCACACAGAGCCTTGTGCGTGCCTGTCCTCCCTCTGCCAGCTCAGTCCTCACTGCATGCACTCCCTCAGGACCTTTCTAAGAGGCTGAAGCAGCCAGAACCCCTGCGAGTCACACGTGGTCTTTGGGGGAAGGCCAGGAGGCCTGTCTAATAAAGTCAGCACAGGAAGGGCATCTGAAAGATTCCAGGTCTGGGGTTAGCAGCCTGTGCTCCAAGCTGGGACATCAGACCCAATGTTGGTCCTGCCACCCATGTGCTGTGTGAGAGGAGAATCTGTGACCCCTGACCCCTGCTGCTGGCCTTAATAAACATCGCACGAATGAATGAAGGGCTGCCTCAGCACCAGAGCTCCAAGTACTGCGATGCTAAGTGCTTTCTTCCTGAGTCTTAGCAGCGAACAATTCCAATACCGCCCGCCACACAGGAAACTAGAGTACGAATATTTCAAAGTTAGAAGACAGTGTTGTGCTGAGGCCTTAACTTTTTAAGTTTGGGTTTTCAACTGGATTTAGGAGCACATCAAAGCTGTTTCTCAAGCCATCCTCTTTAGCAGTGCTCATTTGGGGGAGCTTCTGATGGAGTCCTCGCTGCTCATGCCCAGAGCCCTCCCAGAGTGCCACGCAAGTGGCTGCCATACAGTTGGGGGTAGGAGTGGTGTTTATACACAGAAAGGTGTCCCGGGTGTGACTGATGGAGGCCCCGGCCCACATGATCGGCAAGGTCAGGGGCCCAGCCGGATTCCATCCTGGGGAAGCAAATGAATTCTCGGAGGAATTCATGTACTTTCAACTGCTCTCAAATCCACAAACGGGCTTCTCCTGGCAACTGACTCATAACAAAGGAGCAGGGGTTATGACCATTCAACGGGAACCCGGGACCATGACAAATTCCAAGCGAGGGCAGAAACCCTGCACTTGGCAGTTCCTGGAGCCAGCCTACTGCTTCCAAGCAAGGCGGCAAGGACGTTCCTGAGCTGGTGTGGAGTAAACACAGGAGGGAGCTGAGCACACCAACTGCTCCCTGGGGCCTGACCTCACCATGCAGCAACCACACACAGAGAAGGGAGACCCACACACGCTCTTCCCTGCAGAAACAGCTGAAGGGACGGGCGCCCTCAGTGCATGAGCCCAAGTTCCTCCCCACTCACTTGGTGACCACAGCGATCTTGACTCCGAAGACCCCTGTCTGTTTTCGGGATGGCATCCTCTTCAAGCTAAACTCCCGGCTGGTGAACTTGACCGAGAGCTTTACTTCAAGCTACAGTGGGGAGAAGGGGCACAGTCCTCTAATCCTCCTGGTTCTCACATCCGAGGTCCCGAGGGCCCCTGGGGATCTTGTCAAATACTTCAAAGCTCAAGGCATGCAGAGGTCTCAGTGTGAGGTGGGGCCACTGCTAAGAGAAGCCACTAGTCTACTTCAGCAAGAGCCGGGGCTGTTAAAGGTGGCGTCAAGGACTGGCCTCTGCAGAACCACCTCCTACAATCCCCGCTGCTCCTCTTGCTTGCTTACTTTTTTTTAGATAGAGGATCTCGCAATGTTGCCCAGGCTGTACTCAAACTCTTGGGCTCCAGTGATTCTCCTGCCTCAGCCTCCAGAGTAGCTGATACTACAGGTGCACTATGCCTGGCTTTCTCTTTCTTAGTGACAATAAAAATTAGGTAGGAAAGAGTATTGAGATTAATATAAGAGAAAGCCAAGAATCATCAATTATTAACATTTTACGATAAACGCCCAGGCCTTTTTGGGTGTGTCATGGCTTTAAGGTCTAAGTCTTTCGGGGGTACCTAAAGACAAATCAGGGGTCTCTATTTACATGGGCAGCCTCCAGGTCCCTGAGTGGAGGCCCCACCTGTCCTGGTGGTGCTATGAGACCTTTGTTCGAAGAGGGATGCTCAGGATGTGACCAGCAACTGCATCCCAGCCAGTGAATGAAGATTCCCATGCATGGCGATTCTGCTCTCTGGGGGACTTCTCTCCTCCAACCAGGCTCCCTTTCAGGTGCCAGCTCAGACTTAGCCACCTCTGACTGATTTGAAACAAACAGAGGCCACCGTATCCTTCTGGGGGAAGTGGGAGCCGAGTCCCATGGACACATACCCCATTCATGGCGATGACGGTGCGCTGCCAGTCTCTGTCCTGCAGGGCCTGTGGGTCCAGCTGAAAGCAAAGAGTCATGATTGGCAGAGGCCCTGGGTCTGTTCAGAGGCCCCACAAGGCTTCAGCCCATACCCACCACTTCTCCCCACCTTAGTCAGAGGCAGAGCCCAACTGCAGCCAGCATCTCCATCAAAGGCTGAGAGAGGTAGAGTAAGAAGGGTGCCTGCCCGACACCCTGGAGCCCAGGGCCCCACTGCTCCCAGAGCCCTGCTGCCTGGGGAACAGCACCCCCTCCTCCCTCTGCCCCTCCCACACGTGCCCCATTCGTGAAGGCTTTGTCTCCTGCTTTACAGGGAGCACAAGCTCCATCAGCTATCCTGGGTACGCCAAGATCACCGGCTGGGCTGGGTGAATGAGCGGTACCTTGGGTGGGGAGGGGTAGTCTTGTTAAAAATACACCTTCCCAGGCTCCACGTGCAGAGAACTAGACTCATAATCTGGGTGGGACCTGGGATTTGCACAACTAGAAACCCCAGGTAGTTCTGGAGTGAAGCCAGGTCAGGGAGCCACCATCTCACTCCATACAAGGCCACTGCATCGGGGCTTGTGTTTCCATCCCTTGCTTCAGGGGATGCTTCATTTTAGCCACAAGGCAAGCTGCCTAAGAGCAGGGACCACACCTCATGATGTCTGCACACATTCACGTGGATGCCCGCATACACACACACACACACACACACACACACACCGGTGCTGAGCACAGCACCAGGCCTGAAGAGGGGCTGAGGATCGGCATCATATCCACTGCAAGGGACCCTAGAGGCCACAGCCACCTGGGCTGGAGCAGGTCAAGGAGCCCAGCCAGCTGCCCCTACCTCACAGGTGCGTGCACCTGGGCCTCCTTCCTGCACCCGCTCAGCAAGAAGGCTCACCACAGGCACATCTGGGGGGTGACCCCTCCTTAACTACCCTTCTAGCTCCTACTGGTGAACATTTCCCAAGGATCTGAAATGTACACCAGAGTGGCACGGAATAGCAAAGCATGGCAGGATGTCTCCCGCCAGGGGTTATGTGGTCACAGATTATCATGCTGCATCCTGCCCTGAAGGTTTTCAGAGGCCACACTCCAGGTATCAGGGACCTCACCCTGAGAAGCAGCGTCCGTGGGCAGGGACCAGTCAGTCACAAGCCATATACAAAAAGGAATCTCTCAAGTGGCACTTTCCCCAAGAGTGAATCCTAAGGAGACGCAGGAGAGGATAACATGAGAGATGAGGAAAGGGTGCACTTTCTCTGGAAAGGGAGAGTTTAATACCACCGCGGGGAGCTTTAAAAAATTGAAACCTCGCCTGTAATATCAGCACTTTGGGAGGCCAAGGCAGGAGGATCACCTGAGCCCATGAGACCTGCCTGGGCAATACAGTGAGACCTCGTCTCTATTAAAAAAAAAAAATTTTCAAAAAAATTAGCCAAGCATGGTGGCACGTGCCTGTAGTCACAGCTACTTGGGAGGCTGGGATGGGAGCACTACTCGAGCCTGGAAGGTAGAGGCTGCTGTGAACCAAGATCATGCCATTGCACTTCAGCTTGGGCAACAGAGCAAGACCCTGGCTCTAACTAACTAACTGGAAATGCAGAAACATGTTAAGCAGGAGACATTCTTCCCCTTCCTTCCAAGAACAGCCATCACTGGGCCCCTCTTCCCTTGGAAACCCAGAAGTAGCAGAAGCAGCTGACAAGCAACCCAGAATCCAGGTAAGTAAAGACATAGAAAGAGAAACTGTCCAGACATCAGGCGGCTGCCCCTCCGATCCCCACTGGAACCGCAACCCACATGCCGGCCCACCTTGCCCTTGCACACCAGGTTTCGAATGTGGGTCCACAGGGCGGTGCCGCGACCACACAGGTGCTTTTCGGCGGAGGCTGCCCGGCTCCAGCCCGCCCAGCTGGGGTGGAAGTACCGAAGGAGGCCCTGCATCGCGGCTGGGGGGGACGGCGACTCTCGCATGCTTGGCCCTGCTGCTCTGGGAAGCTGGTGGAGCTGAACGAGAGCTCCCAGCCTCCGCAGCCTTTTGACCAGGCTTTGAGGGAAACCCCGCCCCGCAGTCTGGCTGGCCAAGGTCAAAGCTTCCCATCACCCCTGGATTCCACTTTTTTGTCTGTGTGTGGGAAGAACATCCTCCCACCCCAGCCTATTGGTTACGGGAATTCCAACCTGTCTCCATCTCCTCTAAAGCCCAGAAAAGCTGAGCTTCCTTCTCTAAGTGGCTAGTTTCCTGTTGCCCAAGTTTGGAGACGCTGAGTAAAGTCTGACTGGTCGGCCTGCCTTGTGCTGGAAGCAGTCTAGACTGCCCAGAATCTGTACCACCCCCAGCAGGTAACCACAAGAATCACACGCAGTGCCTCTGATGGATCCAGGGCGGAGGGCACCCTGCTCAGGTCCTCCTCCCCCAGAGCAAGCGCAGCCCTGGGCAGGGCTCCAGCCAGTGTCCACTCCCCAGCACTGGTGGTGTCCATCACCCACCCCAACCTGGCCCTGATGCTGTCAGATGGGTTCTTTACCAGGCCCCTCTCTGTGACTCCCAGTGATTGGAGATCAGAGTATCGGCCTCTGAGCACCGGTTCACAGCCGACCTGATTTTCAGCTCCAATGGGAAAGGCTGTCCCAAGGCTGGCTCTGCTCCAAAGAACAGAGTGTGCTTCAGAGCGGAAGCCGTGTAAAAAATAGCATGATAATGAGGCCTGTGCCTCGGCTCAGCCAACCCCAAACATTGCTCAAGACTGGCACGCTCTCTCGTGCAGTTATTTAAAGCACCAGAGAAGTAAACAAGCAAAAGACCAGGCTTTGGAAAAACAGATGACCAAGTGGGAAACAGCAGTTAAGGGAAAAACTGAGGCACTCCAGATGCTGTCTGGGGTCTCCCTGGATTGCAAAGTCTGGTGAGGAATACGCCTGCTGCCTGGCCGGGTGGGGGCCTGTCTGCTCACACGCAGTGGTCTCAGGAGGGTAGACCAGGTCGCTGCTCATCTCCCACTGGCTTGGGTAAGGCAGGGGCCTTGGAAGAATGACTGTGGTCAGTAGGCCTAGCAGATGGTGGCCTGGAGGTCTGCCTAGAAAACTACCCTGCACATCCATCCCAGGGAAGTGGTGGGGTGGGGGCTGGGGAAGGCCGAAGCCCAACTGGGGCAAGTGTTGTGTGCTGCCCTAAAGCGTCACTGATCACCTTCCATGGTGGCTCTGCTGGGGGCCCAGCACTGCCCTGCTTGCTGTGTAGTCAGCGTGGCTGGATTGAGTCACCAATAGACAGCCAGAGGACATCCTCTCTCCCACCCTCAGCAGGGGTAGGGTGGGGGTTATGAATAAATCATCCAAAGGAGGAAATGCTCGCTCACTCCTCCCTTACCTCCTTGTAGACAACAGCTTCCTCCACGGCCATCGTCACCAGCCTGGATGGTCCAGTAGGGCGCCCCTGGTTGTTCCTGTATGAGCCCCATGTGTCTGCACCATAATCTATTCCCGGGGGTGGGTCTTTGCTGAGACTACCAGAGAACCTGTGTGTTCACCAGGAGAGACATGACAGGCCTCCTGCTGTGGCCAGTGACCACAGTCTGCTCTCCTGAGATCCATCCTACTTTTTTTTTGAGAGGGAATCTCGCTGTCACCCAGGTTGGAGTGGAGTGGCACTATCTTGGCTCACTGCAACCTCCGCCTCCCGGGTTCAAGCGATTCTCCTGCCTCAGCCTCCTGAGTAGCTGGGATTATAGGCACCTGCAACCATGCCTGGATAATTTTTGTATTTTTAGCAGAGACAGGATTTCACCACGTTGGGCAGGCTGGTCTTGAACTCCTGACCTAAAACAATCCACCCACTTCGCCTCCCAAAGTGCTGGGATTACAGGCATGAGCCACCGTGCCCAGCCCCCATTCCACTTTTAACTCTTTGCTGCTCTTCTTTGATCCCAACCAGTCTCTAACATCACTTTAAAAGGAACACCCTCTCTCCCTCAGGATAAGACTATAAACAGCATTGGTGAGGATGTGGAGAAATGGCCACTGGGGATGTAAGATGGTGTAGCCACTCCAGGAAACGTAGGGCAGTTCCCCAGTCACCTTGCTGCACAGCCCAGCAACCCCACTAGGTGTCTACTCAATGAATGAGAACATATGTCCATAGAGAGACTTGTACCAAGGACAAGTTCATGGCTGCATTAACCATAACAGCCCAAACTAGAAATGATCCAAGTGTCTGTCAAATAGTAAATGCAGAAACAAAAACATGGTTTACGTATGCAGTGGAAAATTATTCAGTCATAAAAAGGAATGAAACAATGTTAACACACGAAGCCTCAAAAACATAATAGCAAGTGGAAGAAACCAGCCAAAAAAGGCCACTCTAGTATAATTCCATTTTTATGAAATGTGAAGAATAGGCAAATCTCTAGATAAAAAGCAGATCAGCTTGGGTTTGGGAGTGGTTGTAATTGGGAATGGGCTGGGCACGGTGGCTCATACCTATAATCTCAGCACTCTGGGAGGCCGAGGCAGAAGGATTACTTGAGCCTAGGAATTTGAGACCAGCTTGGGTAGCATAACAAGACCCTGTCTCCACCAAAACAAAACAAAACAAAAAGGTAGCCTGGCATGGTGGCACATGCCCGTGGCCCCAGCTACTTGAGAGGCTAAGGTGGGAAGAGCACTTGAGCCTGGGACATCAAGGCGGTGCTGAGTGTGGTTGCACCACTGCACTCCGACCTGGGCAACAGAGCATGACCCCGTCTCAAAAAAAAAAAAAAAAAGAGGCAACAGGGAAATTGTTTGGGTGATGGAAATATTCTAGAACTGGATTGTTGGTAAAAGCTGTACCGCTCTGTAAATTTACTACAGAATCATTCAGTTATAAAAATGGATGCATTTCATGGTACAAAAAGTTAAAGAAAAATATAGGGTCCAAAAGTGGCCCCCAATAGAGTAAGGAGGACCTGTGTCACTGTCCACGGTGACAGTAGTGTGCTTCTTCAGGAAGAATTCCGTGGAATCGGTGTAAGAATCTGCTCATGTGATTACATTTCATGATGTTTATGTCTTAAAATCTTCCCCAAATATTTGTTCAAGACAAATAATCACTCATTTTGTGTTCCTGCAGAAAGAAACCCCCCTGGGGCCTGCCCCACTCCAAGTCTAAGAAGCTACATAAGCTTCTCTCCTATCAGCGCCTCTGCCACATAGACCATGACTCATTCATCTCAGAATGCCCCCAGCATCAGGCACCCTGCATGGGTGGAACGGCCGTGTGGCCAAGACCTACACAGCCCTGAGATAATCCCCGACATACAAGTGGGGATTCTTGGTGCCTTCATGATGGTATTTGCCTTACCTGCCAATACCTCCCCAACTCCCATCACTTCCCCTGTGACGTGCTCTTTATTTTGGCTCATGTCTGTCCCTGCTGCTGGAAAGTAAGTGTGGAGGACAGAGATTTGTCCAGTCCGTTCTCTGTAGTATCTCCAGTATCCAGAGACATAAGACATACATCTACATCTGAAGTTAATACATTGTTGAAGGGATCTAGAATTTACATATATATTGGCACAAAGCAAGTACTGTTACATGCACTAGAAATTGCTGAGCCAGGCAGCTGTCCTCTCACAGGTGAAGGTGCTGAAGTTCCCAGGGGTGGTTGGGGGGCCTGGGGCTTCTCCACCACACCGCACATGTGCCCCCTGGTGGTTGGGGCTTTCATGGTGAGGGGCCAGCGAGTTCATGGAGTCTGGGCTCCCACATCCATCCCTGTACCGTGGGCAGCCTTTTTATCTTAGCTAGAAGGCTGAAAAGTAATTCTTTACTTTTTTAAAAAAATTGTAAAATATGCAAAATGTAAAATGTCCGACTTTAGGTATCTTTAAGTGTGCAGTTCAGTAGCATTAGGCACACACACTGTTGTGCAACCATCACCACCATCATCTCCAAACTGAAACTCCACACCCATTAAACAGTAACTCCCAGGGGGCAGGTGCCAAAAGAAAAACTTCCCTTCCCCCTGCCCCCAGCTGCTGTAGCCTCTCATCTCTTTCTGCCTCTATGAATTTGACTAATCTAGCTACCTCATGTAAGTGGAATCATACAGCATTTGTCTTTTTGTGTCTGGTTTATTTCACTTAGCAGCATGTCCTCAAGGCTCACACCATGTTGGAGAATGTGTCAGAATGTCCTTCTTCTTGAAGGCTGAGTAATATTCCACTGTATGGATTGACAGACATTCACCAGCAGGTGGACGCCTGGATTCTTTCCAGTCTGAGGCTGGCATGGTCAGTGCTGTTGTGCACATGGGCACAGCCACCTGACTTGGTGTCATCTTTGCATTCACAAGCTGTTGCCAGGCACTTCCATGGGTTCTTGGGGGAACAACTGCTGCAGAGCGGGCAGCCCAACAGGGAGACTGCCCGAGAATGGGTGGACCTCACCGCATGGTGGAGACTTGAGAGCAGCTGTCAGGGTGCCACTAGGAGGCCTCAGTCAGACCTGCTGGCTTGTGCCTGGTCAGGTGCCCACATAACCCAGGCTGGCAGAGAAGTCTGGGAAACTCCAGACAGCCAGTCAGAGCACCAGCTTTAAACGAAGACCAGGTCACATCAGAGGTTCACAGTCCAAATCTCGTCCCTGAGGCTCACAAAAAAACACTAGCAGCAACAAAAATTAACTCTGATGCCTCCACTGGAACGTGAGTCATGAGCTCAGCAAGACACACAAATAGATCAGGAGAAATGGGAGCATGACTTGATACAATGTTGCCTTCTAAGGAGAATAGACAGGGCTACCGGGATTTAGCAACCTAAAACATTTGCAAATGAAGAGAGACATGCCCATAATCCTAGCACTCTGGAAGGCCAAGGAGGGGAGATCATTTGAGGTCAGGAGTTTGAGACCAGCCTGACCAACATGGTGAAACTCCATCTCTACTAAAAAATACAAAAAAATGGCCGGGTGCGGTGGCTCACGCCTGTAATCCCAGCACTTTGGGAGGCCGAGGCGGGTGGATCACGAGGTCGAGAGATCAAGACCATCCTGGTCAACATGGTGAAACCCCATCTCTACTAAAAATACAAAAAAATTAGCTGGGCATGGTGGCACGTGCCTGTAATCCCAGCTACTCAGGAGGCTGAGGCAGGAGAATTGCCTGAACCCAGGAGGCGGAGGTTGCGGTGAGCCGAGATCGCGCCATTGCACTCCAGCCTGGGTAACAAGAGCGAAACTCCGTCTCAAAAAAACAAACAAACAAAAAAAAATTAGCCGGGCGGGGTGGCATATGCCTGTAGTCCCAACTACTCGGGAGGCTGAGGTGGGAAAGTCGCCTGAACCCAGGAGACAGAGATTGCAGTGAGCCAAGGTCACACCACTGCACTCCAGCCTGGGGGACAGAACGAGACTATGTCTCAAAAAAAAAAAAAGAAACAACTGAAGGAAGAAATTCCTAATGGCAGCCAGGCTCCAATTTCCTTGGCTCTGACCTGTGGTGACTCCCGCTTTGGCCCAGCATGTGCAGGGGCACTGGGACTGTGTCTCTGGGGCCCTGTCCCTGTCCCTGCCCCACCACACTCGGCTAGGCTGCAGACTTGACTAGTCCTCCAGCAACGTGTCCCACGACCTGTCCCATAAATCCTGTGCTCCCACTCATCTTGGAGCACAGGATGTTGATGCCTTCACCTTGAAAAATCCCTCCCTGAAGATACAGACTCAATGTCCCCTGCTCTGTGAAGGCTTCTCTGTCCCCTGACCTCACTTCCCAAATAACCATGCCACGTGAGCCACCAGTCACTCTGGGCCAAAGCCTGCCTCGCCTCCTGGCACATTTACCGCACCCTTCCTTTCCAGCTTCTCAGATCTAGACCATGAAGGCTGGGGGCAGGGGTCTTCTTATTCTTGGGGCCTGGCACACAGGAAGCCCTCCATCACTGGGGTGGCATGGCAGGTTCCTGGTGTCTGAGGATGGACTGGGATGGCCTCGCTTGCTCAGATGGCTCATTCAGGCTTGCGGCTGGCTTGGAAAGGACACCCGGCTTGTGTCCTCCTGCACCTGCCCACACACAGGGCTTCGATTCGTGCTTTCAGTGGCTCTTTGCTGGACTGTGGGCACCACCACAGCTTTGTCCCTGCTGTATTGTGTATCCTTCCCCTTGCCTTTCTGGCTGATGGCTCTGAACAATGCAGCTCACCCATCCCAATTTCTAGAGCCCACCCCACCCCCAACCCTCATGGACCCTCTACTGTGCAAGGGAGGTGGGGACCTAGCAAGTCATCCAGAACAGGCATTTGAAGAACAGAGGCTAAAATCTGAGACTTGGGCAAGTGGTTCCTGAACCCAGCTCATCAGCGCCATTAAGGGGAGCAAAAATACAGACTGGGCCAACACCCCAGCACAGAAGATCCCGACTCCTGCTGCCCACAGACGGACGCATGAGCAGCTTTGCTGAGGACTCCTTTCCATCCTGGACCCCTGACCGTGGAGGAGCCCCTGGGGCCTGCCAGGGGCCTCTGCCCTCATGGCTAGATCTGGACACTCCTGGGATGCTGCGGCTTCTGTACCTGCTGCATCAGCCTCACATCACCGGAGGGTCTCTCTACTCAACTTCTGAGTCTAGGTGCATAAGCAGGGTGGGAGCCTACAGCAGCCTCCGCAGCAGCCTGCAGAGAGCCAAGTGCCTCCCACACGGCACAGCCCAGAAGGCACCTGGTGTTGCTGGGAAAAGCCCAGATTCAAAAAGGCTGGGCCCCGGAGTCATGCACACCCTCTCCCAGGTATCCCTGTGCAGAAAACAGTGTCCAAGGGGGAGAAAGAAGCCAGGCTGGTGTCGCAGAGCGTCAATGGCATAGTCACCGCCCCTCCTCTGACTTCCTTCCTCCTGGGATCCCACAAACAAGCCCCCCCTGCTGGGAGCCTGGCAGTCCAGGGACCAGAGCAGCCACTGCCTACTTGGTGTGAGTCATGAACGCCCTTCACAAGGCGATCAGATTCCTTCCTGTCCAGTGAAGGCCAGGAGCCATGGTTCCCACCCACCGCTCCCACTGACACAGAGACCAGGGGCTGGAGCCAGACTGTGCCTGCTCCATCGCCTCCTCACAAATGATGACAAATAAGGATAAGAATAGCAGCAGGGCCGGGCGCGGTGGCTCAAGCCTGTAATCCCAGCACTTTGGGAGGCCGAGGCGGGTGGATCACGAGGTCGAGAGATCGAGACCATCCTGGTCAACATTGTGAAACCCCGTCTCTATTAATACAAAAAAATTAGCTGGGCACGGTGGCGCGTGCCTGTAATCCCAGCTACTCAGGAGGCTGAGGCAGGAGAATTGCCTGAACCCAGGAGGCGGAGGTTGCGGTGAGCCGAGATCGCGCCATTGCACTCCAGCCTGGGTAACAAGAGCGAGACTCCATCTCAAAAAAAAAAAAAAAAAAAAAAAAAAAGAATAGCAGCAAACACTGATCCCCCACCCGTAAGAGCATATGTCACTCAACCCTGGAGGCTCCATGGCCCCCCACCCCAATTTAAAGGTGAGGAGGCTGGGCGCAGTGGCTAACACCTATAACCCCAGCACTTCAGGAGGCTGAGGCAAGTGGATCACCTGAGGTCAGGAGTTCAAGACCAGCCTGGCCAACACGGTGAAACCCCATCTCCACTAAAAAATACAAAAATTAGCTGGGCATGGTGGTGGGCACCTGTAAACCGGCATGGCAGTGGGCACCTAAGCTACTTGGGAGGCTAAGGCAGGAGAATCGCTTGAACCTGGGAGGTGGAGGTTGCAGTGAATCGAGATTGTGCCACTGCACTCCAGCCTGGGCAACAGAGTGAGACTCTGTCTCAAAAATAATAATAATAAAGGTAAGGAAACACATTTGGACGAGTTGGACAGTAACTCGCCCAGGTCACACTGAGTGGTGTAGGGGTGACAAAGACTCTCCTTGACTGAACCCATGTGGTCCCTCCGGCTCTTTATTCTGGCTAGATCCCATCCCTGGGCATGTTCTCAAAAGCCCAATTTTTGCAAGAATCCTTCTAAGTCAGTTTTGCCAGAGCCCCCCGCACTTGCTATCTGATCAGATTCCTCATCCCATGCCATCCCCAGAGCATATCTATCCCTCTGGCCTGTCTTCAGCGAGATTCCTGTCAGGTTGGTTTCACCAGAATCCCTCTTCCCCCTGAGCGTACTTCTTCATGATTTTCCATCCATCAACCCTACCCTGCCTCTTGGCTGTAAGTTCCCACTCGTCCGTGTGAATCCGGCACTGGGCCCCTTTCTAGGCTGAGGTCTTTCCCCCATCACAATAGCTAAAATAAAATCTGCTTTTACCACTTTCACTGCTGTCCAGCTTGGGTTTTTCTTTGATACTTACTGCTCTCCTCTTCCCTAAGATGGGGTGGGGTGATGAGCCACACCCTCAGACTCAGAGGAAAGCACAGGTCATGTGCATAAATACTTCAGTAGCATTGCAGAAAAGGGTTTCAAAAGAAGGCCTGACATGGTAACATAGGAAGAGGCATATCCACTCTTTTCTCTTTTTCACTGAGACTACCAGTTACTCAGCAACAGTACCCTGGTTCAAATACAGACACTCACAGGACTCCAGTGGTTGAAGATTTGGATGATGAGTTGAGTCAATGGTTGGCAGAATCTGAACCTCCCCTTACCTGGCTTGATGAGCTGGAATAAGGGGACCAGCACCCAGGCTATGACTGTTCCTGGGCTGAGCAGTGAGGCTGCGCCAGACTCAGGCTGGGCTGTAGGGGAGGAATGCTGTAGGCTGGGTGGGGGCAGATGGAAAACATGGAGAGGGAGAGGGAAGGGGGAGCGACAGGAGTACTGCTGGCTTTGCAGTCTGCTCCCTCCACCTCCCTGAATGCCTGGGGACCCTGATTCTGAGCAGGTTACAGAAGTGTCTCCTGAGTGTCAAATGAGCTCTCTCAAAGATCTGCTGCAAGGACCAAATTAGAAAGCACATGTGGCCAGGCGCAGTGGCTCAGGCCTGCATCCCAGTACTTTGGGAGGCCAAGGCTTGAATCAGGGAGGAGGAGGCTGCAGTGAGCTGGGATCGTGTCACCACACTGCGGCCTGGACAAGAACAAAACTCTATCTCAAAAAAAAAAAAAAAAAAATTAGCCGGGCATGGTGGGACATGTCTGTAATCCCAACAACTTGGGAGGCTAGGGCAGGAGGATCGCTTAAGCCAAGGAGTTTGAGGTTGCAGTGAGCTATGATCCTGCCACTGCACTCCAGCCTGGGGGACAGAGCCAGACACTATCTCAAGAAAACAAAAAACAACCAAAGAAAGCATGTGCAAAAAAGCCTGAGCTGTGACCATCATCCAGACTATGACCATCACTTGACTGATGCTAAAACACTTCGGGGATCTCAAAAAAGACCAGCGCCAAGTGCTCCCTCAAGAGCGCTGTGGCCCATCTGTGTGGTACAATCTCTCACCATGAGAATCCACACAAAGGCTGGCAGGGTGAACGAGATAATGCAGTGGGACAGGGACAGGACAGCTGAGAGCAATTTTTAGTTAATTTATTTTGTTTTAGCCAGGTCTCACTATGTTGCCCAAGCTGGTCTTGAATACCTGGGGTCAAGCAATCCTCCTGCTTCAGCCTCCTGAGTAGCTGGATTATGGGCAAAAAGAAGAGCCTTTTTGCTATTAAAACTGATCTCAGTATAGGGAGCCCCAGGAGGCCCGGAGCCACTGAATTCCCTTACACGCTTCCAAGATAGAAAAACAGGCAGGAGCTGCACCTCCCAAGATGTGGCCAGCCAGGCTGGGTGGCAGGAGGGGATGAAGCCAGCACTTACTGAAGATTAGAAGATCGGCACAGGATGGGCCAATTTCAGCCCAGGGCACCACCTAACCATTCTGCTTTTAGGTTCTCCTAAGGCCAGGCAGGAACTGAGGCCCCAGCTGCAAAACCAAGTTGAATGGAAATTCTTTGGGGATGAGACGACGCAACAGACATGCAAACAGAGGGCCATCCATCAAGACCCATCAAGGCCCACGCAGGCACAGGTTCAGGTCTCCCACGGTGGATGTTTCAGAGCCACAGCTGCCCACACCACCCAACCCCGGGTGCAAGGCCACGTCAGCGTCCCAAAGGGCCGCATGAAAAAGGACACCACGCATCAGGCAAGGATGGCAGGGACGGCAGCCTCACCTGGACCTGGCCCTTCCCCATGAGTCTGTCCGAGCTCTCGCCGTCCTCCTTGGGGATCTTCGTCTTGTTGTAACACTTTTCGTAGCACAGTATCCTCAGGGTCTGGGAGCCCTCCAGCTCTATCTCAAATTCCTGCAGCCCCGAGGGAGAAGGCGAGTCCAGTGTGAACAAACAGGTCAGCGTTATGGCCAAAGGGGCCTCTGAACCGGGGCTCTCCCTGCTGCCCTGGCTGCCCCAGAGGGACCGATGTTTGCGACCCTCCTCCTGTAGTCCTGGGACGCATAGACGTGTTCCCTGTAAGCATCTCTGGCATGAGACTGTGGCCCAGCCTGCATGCTTCCAGAAGATCCAACTGGCTCTCAAACCTAAGCCAAACTCCTAACACCAGAATCTGAAAGGGTTATCCCCACACCACCTGTCTCAGAATCTCCAGGGTGCTCATCAAAAGATATTTTTATGGGCCAGGCATGGTGGCTCACACCTGTAATCCCAGCACTTTGAGAGGCTAAGGCAGGCAGATCACTTGAGACCAGGAATACGACACCAACCTAGCCAACATGGTAAAACCTCGTCTCTACCCTAAAAATACAAAAATTAGTCGGGCATGGTGGTGCATGCCTGTAATCCCAGCTACTTGGGAGGCTGAGGCACAAGAATTGCTTGAATCCAGGAGGCAGAGGCTGCAGTGAGCCAAGATCATGCCACTGTACTCCAGCCTGGGCAACAGTTGGAGACTCTCCCTCAAAAAGCAAGAACAACAAAAAAGATATTTCTAGGGACTCTGGATTATAATGATCTGTCGATGTGGGTTCACTTTTATGGTGGTGAGACTATTCTGTAAGATATCATGGTGGATACACATCACTCTACATTTGTCAAAACCCATAAAATGTGTAACATCAAGAATGAACTCTACCTAATATCAACTATGAATTCTGGGTGATAATGATGGTTCATCGTGGGCTCATCAACTGTAACAAATACCCTACTCTGGTGTGGGATGTCCATAATTGAAGTGGAGGGCAGGGGTATACGGGAACTCTTTGTTCTTTATGCTTCATTTTGCTGTGAACCTAAACTGCTCTTAAAAAATGAACTCTGTCTAAAAGGAGACAAAGCGTGATCCTTGGGGATGATACGGGAGGGAGAGGGAGGGACTTGGAGGAAAAACTGCTCCCCTAGCTTTCAAGTTGTCTGCCGTGGGTGTGTGGTGTTAACTCTCTACTCCGTTACCCTGATGGTGCCATTGGTGAATCTGCACTTCACACCGAGGTGTGCGCCCACATGGGTTCTTGGTGGGGAAATGGAGGAGGGTGAGGGGAGAAGAAAGCAGCAGGAATTTCTGAACCTGAATGAGGGTGTGTGTGTGTGTGTGTGTGTGTGAGTGTGTGCCAAGAACATGTGAGTGTCCCCGAGCCCAGACCTTCATGGACAGTGAGGGTGGTGGAGGTGACCTGCTGCAATCTAACCCTCACACCTTCACGCCTCCCTGGAGTTCCCGTCACTGCCTGGCACCTGAACCTTCCACACACCGCCTGGCACCCCTCTCTTGTTGTCTCTGCTGGGCAATGGCCCTCTTGCTCTCTGCAAAGGCTTCTTCGATGGATCCCATGTGGCTCTTATCCCCCGCACACCATAGCTGCCACTCAGCCCTTTCGCAGGGATGTCCAGAGCTACAACAACTAGGTAATTTTCCTGAGCTCCTGTGCCCTTATACTATTCAACAACATATCTAAACTGATCAAAGAGTAGTGGATGCTGAGAAAGGAGACCTGTGTTCCAGCCCCACTGTTCACTCCACCAGCCTCATGACCCATATAGACCAAGCAGCCTGGGGGCTCCAGGCTTCCTCCTCTGCAGGAGACGGGGTGGGAGGCAGCTCTGCAGGCCCAGCTGTCTCTACCTGCACCATCAAGAATGAGACCGTCGAGGTCACAGCTGCTGCAGAAGCTGGGAAATGGCACCTCTTATGGATCTGGGGACTTAGTCAATACTGGCCCCTCTGCAATCTTTCCCCCACTCCCAGAAGGGCAGTGCCAAATGGCTAAGTGACTCACGCAGCAGCTCTCCAAGGTGGAGGAAGGCACAGCGACACACAATACAAACCCAACACCCCGAGACAAGCAAGCAGGACCCTGCAGTACCTGTCCCAGTCCTACCAGCAGAGCCCAGGCTTCCGGAAGCCAAGAAGGTTACGGGAGCTCACTCCAACTTCTGTGGAAAAACACTATGGAAACTACCAAGTAAACATAAGCGATAACAAAGGCAGACAAAAAGCCCTTTCAAGTCTCTTTCCAAACAAACACCTCCAGCAAAATAGGCTGCTTCTTTTCATGATAGGGGTGGGTAAGATTCTTAGGAACAGGGAGATACAATCTCTTAGACTCCTCACCTCCCGGCCCTGAAAACACTTCTCGAGCAAAATAGACTGCTTCTTTTGATGACAGGGGTGGGTAAGATTCTTAGGAACAGGGAGATAAAATCTCTTAGACACATCACCTCCTGGCCCTGAATTCCAAGAGATTCCTGGAATTCGGCAGCATTGCCTTTCGGGGAAGCCCTCAGGGAGCCCCTGAAGGTTTAGATTCTCTCCAGTGGACAACATCCTGTGACCGGCTGGCAGGCTGAGCCCTTGTGGAATCAGCTCCTCACCTCGTTCCAGTTTGGCTCAGCTGTGTCCCTATAGACGCGCGTCTTTGCTTTATTCACAAAATACCCAAAGGAATCCACCTCCAGGGTGCAGTACAGATCTGTGGGAAGAAAGGGACATGGAGAAGGTGGCAGCTCTTTTCCACATCACCCACATGGTCTATAAGAGTAGGTGTTATTTGAAGAATCCGGAAAAAAATAAATAAATAAATAAAACACCAAATGGGGTTCTGGCATGAACACCAGCACCTCATGCGACACTCCTGCCTGATCTGTAAAATTCCCCTGGGTGCAGCTGGGAAATGGGACCTCCCACAACATTCATTCACGCAGTCAGTCCACAAACCACAGCTAAAGCCCCTACAATGAGAAGGGCCCTGCACTGCTGGGGACAGAGAGGCGTACATGCCATTGTTACACAGGGGATGTGAGCCATAGTGACGCCATGGCAGAGGCCAGCTGTCCTGGGGGATGTGGGAAGCTCCTACAACCAGAGCAGACCCCGCTCTAAGTAGTATTGGGCAAAGAGTGAAGGCAAAAGGCACCCCAGGACACTGTGGGGCACAGGAAGCAGCTCGGTGCTGGGAAAGCCGTGGGGTGCAGGAAGAAGGGAGGGAGACGAGGCTGGGGAAGAGTGGGGCTGGGCTGTGGGCAGTAAGTGGCAGGGTGGGGTTTGTATTTTAGAAAAACCACCTGAGTGGCTTACGTCTATAATCCCTGCACTTTGGGAGGGCAAGGCAGGCGGATCACCTGTGGTTGGGAGTTTGAGGCCAGTCTGACCAACAGGGAGAAACCCCATCTCTACTAAAAATACAAAATTAGCTGGGTGTGGTGGTACGTGTCTGTAATCTCAGCTACTCAGGAGGCTGAGGCAAGAGAATCACTTGAATCCAGGAGGTGGAGGTTGCGGTGAGCTGAGATAGTGCCATTGTACTCCAGCCTGGGCAGTAAGAGCGAAACTCTGTCTCAAAAAAAAAAGAAAAAAAGAAAAACCACCTGAGAAGGGGGATGGAGAGGCCTGGTGGTGGGGACCCTTTCTGCAGTGACATCCAGAGCTACAACCAGGGAGGAGGCCACAGCCAGGGCCTGGCCAGGCAGCCAGAGACGATCAAGAAGCCTCACTGATGGAGAACGGCATTTAACAGAGGGAAAGTGGACCGCAGTTTCTGGTGTGGCCACAGGGGTGGATGGTGGTGCCCCTCAAAGGAACAGGACATAAGAGGAACAAGTTTGGGGGCCATGAATAATAGATTTGGTTTGGGGGTGCAAGTTTGAGTGCATGGGACATTGAAGAGATAGAAAGAAAGGTAACAGAGAGGCAAGGAGAGACAAGCCCGGGACCGCAGGGCAGCGTACGGTGTCATCCTGCACTGCTCACAGACAGGACCCGGGAGGAGAGGCAGGGATGGAGGAAGGCCCATGAGGGAAACACCAGCGTTTATGAGGCCGCCAGAGACGGGGCCCAGGGGAAAGATTATGTGTGTTACAATGCTATGGAGGTGTAATCTGCACATCATATAATTCATTCATTCCAAGTGTAGGGTTTGAGGATTTTCAGCAAATTTAAACACGAGTGCAAACGGCACCACAATCTTTTCATGACACTGCTCTCAGCTAAAAAGTCCCCTTGGGTTCATCCGCAGTAAGTTCTTTCTCCCAACTTCATCCCTCAACAATCACTGCTAAGCTTTCTGTCTCCACATTTTGCTGTTTTTAGAAACTTTTCTTCTTGAGATGGAGTCTTGCTCCGTCACCCAAGCTGGAATGCAGTGGCACAATCTTGGCTCACCATAACATCCGCCTCGTGGGTTCAAGTGATTATCCCGTCTCAGCCTCTCAAGTAGCTGGGATTACAAGTGCCCACCACCTCACCTGGCTAATCTTTGTATTTTTAGTAGACACAGGATTTCCATGTTGGGTCAGGCTGGTCTCAAACTTCTGAGCTCAAGTGATCCACCTGCCTCAGCCTCCCAAAGTGCTGGGATTACAGGCATAAGCCACTGCTCCTGGCCTCTAGAAACTTATATAGTGTAACTGATGTGTTACCAGGTCTTCACTGTTCTGATGACTCCAGCAGCTGGGGGAGAACCCCACTTAGAGGGCAAGGTAAAAAAGAGTATTGGGGGCCTGGCACAATGGCTCACGCCTGTAATCCCAGCACTTTGGGAGTCCGAGGCAGGCGGATCACAAGATCAGGAGTTCAAGACCAAGCCTGGCCAGCATGGTGAAACCCCATCTCTACTAAAGATACAAAAAATTAGCCAGGTGTGGTGGCACGTGCCTGTAATCCCAGCTACTTGGCAGGCTGAGGCAGAACTGCTTGAACCTGGGAGGTGGAGGTTGCAGTGAGCCAAGATAGCACTGTTGCACTCCAGCCTGAGTGACAGGACAAGACCTCGTCTCAGAAAAAAAAAGAAAAAAAGAATATTATTCATCCAGCTAGACAGAGCAGCCAAATCTGCTCTGCTGTGGGGTGAGGGTGTACTGCTGACTGCCCTCCTAGCTTGGACCCAAGACTCCTGGACACTCCAGCTGCTGCCTGTCAAACTCCTTGTCAAACCCCTGCGATCACACGATCCACCTGCAAGGGTCAGTTCACTGGCTCCCAGGATCTGAGACAGGCTCGGGAGATGGCAGAGGCCACTCCGGGAAAAACAATTCCACACCCAGAAGGCATCAACCAGCACCAATGCTCCACAGCGGCCAGTGATCAAAGGTGTCCCGTGGTCATTTGAACAACTGCCCTGCTTCCCCACACCCTGGCCGATTAGTCCTTCCTGGGTGGAGAACATGGCTCGGTCCGTGGAACCTTCCTCCCCACACCAGTACTTACTTGAACTCTGCTTAAATCCAGTGGCTGAGTGGACGATGACATTCAGAAACCCATAGAGACCCGGAGACTCATCATCTGTACAAGAGACCAAAGAGGTGAGTGTCTGTTGTCCCGGGAAAGGGAGGCAGGTGACAGGCTAACTCTGCTTCAGAATCAACCATCCCGGAGACACGGCGTAGCTGCCATCTGCCTAGCACAAGGCAAGCCAGTGTCACGGGCCAAAAACATACCCATCGTGATTTCTGTCTTGGGGATCTCAGGGTCCAGTTGGGTTCACAACACAGGCAAACCAGGGACCCAAAGTGTAATAATGTTCCAAAGACAGCAGAGGGGGTCGGGGTGATGTGGACATGGATGGGGTGTGTGTGGACAGGTGCGCATAGCATGTGCTGTGTGTGTGACTGAGCATACGTGCAACAGTGAACGCAAAACTCGGCTTGACCCAAAGTGCCAACCAGCAAGTAGCTGGAGGAGGGAGGGCTGGAAGGATGGGAGTGGGGCCAGATCAAGGCCTGGAACATCGGAGGAGCGTATGCTGTAGGCCTCACGACTAGGAACGTGATTAGCCGAGCGTCTCCTCAACCACCCAGCAGCAGCCACTCAGGGAGAAACTGCTCCTAACCCATCTCATCCACTCCTGGGAGGAGACAAGAGGCCCTAACAAGCACACCTCTTCATTCCGAACCAAAGTCCATTAGTCCCAACAAAAGTGCTAACAGGAAGTGGGGGTCAGCCCCCGGGCCAGCTGCCTGCCCTCCCTGCAGGTGCCCTGTGCGCAGGAGGATGAACCCACCTTCCTTGTTGATGGTCAGTGGAATGCTGTGGACCGTCTGCAGTTTGACACACGAGTTGGTCAGCATCTGCAGCTCCACGGATGTCAGGGAGAAGCTTTTGAAACCTGGGAGGTTGGAAGAGAGGTAAACCAATTGGTCAGTGTGCTCCTTGGCCCTCCGGCCCTACCCTCTGGACCCATACCACATCCTGGGGAAGGGGCATGGCAAGAACTAGTGCCAGGACTGGAAGCTCAGGAGAGGGCACTTGGCTCCCAAGTGCAGTGCTGGTCCGGCAGCAGAGCAAGGTGTGGCTCTGGAAGGACCAGGCCTGGAGGAGTCTTGGCGTGAGACTCACAAACACACACGTCACGCGCTACCTATGCTCAGCCACAAGGCAGGTCTGAGAATAAGCGGCTGGTCGGGGAGCACCTCCCTGTGAGGTCTCCCTAGACAGACAGCAGCCACAGCTCTGACCCCATTTCTCCACTGGGTGAGAAAAAGGGGCTTATTTCTGGGCATAATGCTGAACGGGGAACAGATGCTGCCTCTCTAGAAATGGCTGAGGCTCCCATGTTATGACAGGAAACCTGGGGCCAGGAGCACTGGCAGGGCTGCTCGGAGCTCCTCATTGCCCCAGACCACGGGAGCAATGGGGGCTGAGATGTGGCTCTGCATAGGTGAGAAGGATGAGCCTGAGGGGATGGGAGGTCAGGCCAGGTCAGAGGTGCACAGAGCCCCTGCCCAGCATCCCTATGAAAAACAATGCTTTGCAGGTAATGGCCCACAGCTGTGGGAGGACCAGGCCACCTGGATATGGTGCTCAGCCCAGCTCCCCCTGCAAGAGGGACAGTGGCGTACAGAGTGCCAGTGGGAACATCTAGGTAAGGATGGCACGTGAATCCCAAACCTCCAAGGAGGAAACTGGGTGTGCCTTCCCCTCCGGACCCTGCTGAACACAGGACAGAAAGAAGGAGCGCCCTGACAGAGGGAAGGAGCAGCCGGGCCATGTGGACAGGGCAGTGGGGCCAGCACAGTGTGGCTACCCAAGTGGGTCCAGCCAAGGGCCCCTTTAGCATCAGCACCTACTGGGGCAGGGAAGGCCTGGGGGAGCATGGGGCAGATGAGGGGAAATGGAGGAGGCCAAGAAAATGGGGTGGTGGCAGGGTCCTGGAAAGGCCTAAGGGGCAGGCCGGGGGTGGGGTGTATGTGCAGCAGGCTGGGGAAATGAATGCCCAGGGGATGGGGGCAGGATAGGTGCGGGGTGTGCCCAAGTGAAAACGCGGCGCCATCAGACGGTCAGGAGCACAGAGACAAGACGGCTGGGAGGCCTACGGGGATGGCCGTCTCCAACTTGTCTTCTAAATGAGCCCTCCACCTAACACTTCACTTGATAAAACCCCTCAAAACAAAAAAGAAGGTTTCAAACCACAGGAGCTGCCAGCCTGGCCCTGGTGTTTCGAAGCCCAGCCCTCTCAGGACAGAGGACACTCACACTTCTTCTGCTGCTCCCGGATGTTATCCCTCCACTCTGCACGCTCATAGTCAGAGGAGATCAGAAACGTGTAACTCTAGGGTGGGCGAGAAGAACAAACCCAGTTATCTCCACCCTGGCTCTGCAAATGCCCGGCCGGCCTGGGGCACCTTGGAGCACGCAACCCACACCTCCAGCTGGCTGGAGCCCAGTGGCCAGGTGTGCTCACAGCCCGGCATGTCGCTTCTGGCACTCCCTGCCCTTCTTGCCAGTTGGGTGTCACAGCACCTCTGACACAAGCTCTCGCCCGAACTGCACGTGTCAGGGTGTGATGCCAGCAGAGGGGCACAGCTAAGGGACATGGAGGTGACCAGGTGGGAACAGCAGAGGTGAAGGTTGATCTAGACCTGACCTCCTGCATTCAACCCACAAGCCCCACACTAGCCCAGAGACGAGGCTTCTGCAGAGCCCACCAGTTGCCTCTCCTGGCCAGCCTAGAAAACAAGCCATTCTGCACATTGATAGGTGCGTGTCATGCCCCTGGAAGGAGAGGCCCAGGCTACAGACGGCACCAGGAGCCAGACTCAGGACAGAAGGTGCATCTCTGGCCCTCAAGGCCCCGGGACAGCATCCCTGTACCAAGGACCAGGTCTGCACAAACCTGCTAGGCGCCCTGTCTTATACCCTCCTTGGAGACCCAGCCCAATCCCAGCTGTGGGAGCTGAGCCAGCTGCCACTCAACCTGAGGGCTATGGCCCAAAACCCCAGAAAAAGGAATGAGTGTGCTTGCATGCACCATGCTGGACAAGCCTCTCGGGGCGGGGTGCATCCAAGTGAAAATGCGCTGCCATTAGACAGTAAAGAGCCCATCCCAGGCCAGAAGAGCAGGAGGGACCAGCGTGGCGGGCGCTCACCTTGCCGTTACGGCTGTGCACCCTGAAGGCCATGCTGGGAGACATGAGCAGCAGCAGCGACTCCTGCTCTGACAGCTTCTTCTTCAGCCTCTCCGTGGCCTTGCTGCCCTTGTTTGCCCTCTGCGGGGAGATACCACAACCTCACCTTCCCATTCCAGCGCCCCATACAACTCACTCCCGCTCCATCCATCCCCACCACCAGTGGTGTTCAGCCTGCAGAGAGCGAGAATCTTGTGTCTCCACTCAGCACAGTCCAGGGCCCCAGACTGCTGCTGGTGGTGGCCTTTGGAGGACAAAACAGCCTTTTTACAGGGTCAAGGCAGCACACGCTGCAGTACATGCTTGGAACCTTTCCTGGAGGAACAAGGTCTTTCCTCTCATAAGGATGGAGAGAAGAGACTTACAAACAACCCTGCCTTTCATTTTCTCCCCAATTCAGACAATGTCCAGGGGGCTGTTGCGACCTAGACGGTCCCTCACCCACTTCCTAATCCAGTTAGATTTCCACATTGGGCCCCCTGGGCATATTTGTGGAGGTCCCAGCAGAAGGGCAGACAACTCTCAACAGAACCTGGACAGGTGAGCCCTTGCTATGCTGAGCTGAGTGGATTCCTCTAGAAGCCACTATCCCTGGGGAGAAAATGTGCTGCCCGTCACCAGATAGGGCCCCATACCATCCCCCAAAGAACTGAACATGGAGAGTGCAACAGTCACACTCAACAGGCCTCAGCTGCCCTCAGGGCACGGCACTGGCTCCTACTCTGCATGGAGAAAGCCTACCACGGAGGTCACGGTCCCACAAGGATGAACAACACAATGTTCACCCCAGTCTTGAAGCTGCCCTGTGCTCCTAAGTGTGCTGGGTTTGGGTGCAGCAGGCTGGGCAGCTGGACAAGGGCTGAGGACTCCTGTCCCGCTGTGTCCACCCTACCTGAGCATCCCTGGGCCCAGGCCCAACCTTTTTGCCACCCACCTCCTCTGGCCTAGCTAACCAGATTGAAGGGCTGTTCTCACCATTTTTACAGTCTTCAAACATCTCTGGAGAAAACTAAGTGCCTGTAGTCCCAAACACCTGGAGGGGTGGCACCCCCACCTGGGCCTGGCCCCCATCAGGGTAGCTGAACAGGGGACAACCAGCCCCTCCCCTAGGCCCCACATCCTGAACCATTCCAAGCCCTCCAGCATCTGGCTATGACTTTCTCCGGTGACTTGGTACTTCACCCACAAAATGGAACCACACAGCAAAGGACGCTGCCTGGGCATCAGGAGACTGAACTCAAGCCAGTGGCCAGAGGTGAGAACCCAGAAGCCTCTCTCCCGCCTGGCTGACTGAGCTCCTGCATTCCTGCTGCTTCCTTAAAAGGACCATCCAGGCATTTGCCTGTGAACTTAAAAGTGTCCACACTCTGTTCCCTTAGAAATACTGTTAGCTGTCATGCGTGCTGTCTCTATCTCTCTGACTCTTCACTTGTGCCTCGTGTGACCCAGGGACAGAGGACTGCCATCCCTCCTCATGGCACCTCCTTGTCCAAAACCTGTAGGTAAAAGATCTCAGAACTAGTTTCTCATGGTGGTGGTGTGTTTCTGAAAACCTAGGCGGTGTTTTCCTAGGTCAGGTTTTCCCAGGGATGCCAGCGAAAACAGAAGATCAGGCTCCCAGTGCCACAGCAATGGCCACGCGGGCATAAACTGGACACAGTTTAAACTTGCCAGTGTAAACAAGTTTCCCTCGTAAGGGACCCCTGGTCACAGATGAGATAACTAAGCATGCGGCCGTCCACCAGGTATAAGAAGTGTCCCATGAAAGGCACTGTAGAGACCACGGCCAGTTCCCTTCATTCTTCTGGAAGGCTGGGTTGGCAGCCCCTCTGGTATGGTGCTCCGCATTAAGCTGGGGGTTCCTAGAACAATCGGGCACCTAGCTGTGCCCAGACGCCCAGCCCTCCAAGACCTGAGAGCTCATATATGTCCCAGAGACCAGACCTGGGGCTCAGAGGCCTGACAGAGAGAGCACCCACTGGCCGTGTGTGGGGGCTGTTGCCCAGTAAGACCACACAGAGCCCGGCCCTTGTTTCCCCCACCTGCCCCCCGCCACGCACCTTCTCTCTCTGAATGTCACTCTTGATCTGGGAGATCTTGATCTTCAGAGCGTCCAGCTCCTCGTCCGGCACCAGGGGGATGTTGGGCACTGCCTCCGATTCGTCCACCATCTGGAAGCTGAGATCCGTGAGCGGAATGTACCATTTGCAGTCATACTGCTGGATTTTGCTGGGGGTGGGGAGAGAAGAACACTGACATGCACCAACTACCTTCCACGGCTGATGTCACTGCTGTCAAGAACCCAAGAGCCCGTGTTCCTGACCACGCATGGTTTACCCAACCTAAACCCAGCACGTGTTCCATGTAACCGACTGGGATGAAGCCACTGGCAGGCGCTGGTGGCCACGGCCTCAGCCTCAGTGATTCCTGGGAACAGACACTCTGAACACGTGACCCCAGGCCCCAGGCATCTCAGGAGTCTAGATGCATCTTATCCTATGCTGACCCTAAGGTGGAGGGCTCATGTGGGAGCACGTCAAGGCTGCACAATGACAGGACAGGACTGAAGTCCACCCCAGGGCTGTAAGAGTTTCAACGACTGTAGATAAAGCTGGGCGTCATCCCCTCGCCTGACACATGGGGGAACTAAGGCTCTCCTCTGAGTTGACTGATTAAACCCACTCAGCAGGGCAGGATGTGGGGAAGAGCCTGTGCTGGTCTTCCCAGTGTGGCCTTCTATGCTCCACTCCAACCTGGTGTGATCTGGGTGAACCCAATCCCTGGAGGGAGGAGGGGAGTGTGTGCAGGGCTACGCTGAGAATAACTCAGAAGCCACCACCCAGCACTGCCTGCAGCCCCTGACCTCAAACGGTCCTGAGGTGGCCTTTCTACAATGGTCCTGGAAGTCATGGTCAGGTTTACCCCTCGCTACAGGAGTCAAAGCTGGTCCCCAGGATGCCCCATGACGTCTCCTGCTAGTGACGGTCTTTAACCTGGAGTCTGGCATTGTGCCCAAGGAGCAATGGAATGTAAAAAGAGCACCTAGCTACATCACAGCTGGCCTCCGCCATGACGGACCCTCCACGCCCTGGAGCATCAGCACGGACGGGGTCACCGCCGGGACGGGACCACATCGTTACTCACCCTCCACTCTGCTTCTTGAGCTTGGTGCAGAGAAGCAGGTCGGTGAAGAGGAAGACATGGCGCAGCTTGCGGGCCCCCTCCACCAGCTCCACCATGAAACTGTCCTTCAGCAGCTGCCGGTGCTGCGGGCACAGGGAAGGCTGGGGTCAGGGCCAGCCTGGGGTGATGGGTGGGGCGTGTTCGGCCCTCCCAGCCCAGCAGGAGCAGGTTGACCCAGAGACATTCTCTCTGGGAAGATTTCACTTCTTCCACATCTGACCCTCACATTCACTTTCCAGAACGTTTTGTTCATCCCACAGTCCTGCTGACAGATCAGGACTTACACGTAACTTCTCTGTTCAACAAATTTCCCAATCCCTCCTGTGTGCTCAGCCTTTGGAAGAGGGTGGGAGGATGGGGGAGGAGGGAGGTAACGGCTGTGGGTCTGTAGGGGCACGGAGCCAAGCAAACGGTCTGCTGTGAAGATGGGTGATGGGAGGACCCGCTTTAAACAGGGCAGCCATTGCCTCTCTGGGGTGGCAGGCGGAGGTCTAGAACTGGCAAGAAGCCAGCCGTGCCAGGAGCAAGTATTTCTGTAGAGGGAGCATGTCAGGCACAGGCCCTGTGGTGGGAAGAGCTTGGTGCTGGAGGTTCAGTGTGGTCTGTGGGTGGAGATGGGCCCAGTGCACTCTGGAAGTGGCAGCCCTCGAGGTCACGGCAAAGGGTTGGGCCTAGTTCTGAGGGCAGCAGGAACTGGGGGCCCCATGCCTGGAACTCCTAGTCCTCCCAACTAGACAGGATGGGCAGGGTCCCCGGTGTGCAGGGGCCACACCTCTGACACCTGCCTGGACACCCGCAGCCTGAGAGCAGGGTTAAAGTGGAGCGCAGGTGGGGAGTGCAGGACAGGAGCACAGGCTCCTAATAAGCCACGTGTCTTTCTGTCTCTTGGTCTGTATCTGAAAGGCAAGGGTTGGTCCTTTCTGCTGAAGAGGCTGCTGAATGGGCATGTCTAGGTAAGTCACCCCTGCCTGGTACCTCACAGGGTTGAGCACTGTGCGGAGGGCATGGGGACAGGATGAGAGGCTGTCGCAGCAGCCTTCCCCATGCCGGGACCAGAGCACCGCATGAGGACATCGCCTGAATTATTTGATCCAATCCCTACAACAGCCTGGAGGCAGGTCCTTAATGAGAAAACTGAGCTTCAGCGAGGCCCACACTCTGTCCCAGGCAGCAGAGAGCAAGCGGCAACATTCACAGGTCTCTACACTCAGGAGCCCACAACCTTGTGGGAGAAAGACCAAGTGTTTAGCGGGCACCCAGCCCCCCTGGTCTCAGGGAAGGCTCACAGGGAGGACAACCCCCGCCCTGTGCTGAGAGCCAGAGGGTCTGCAGGGGAGTCACAGGCAACAGAGGGTGTGAAAATTCAGTGTCTCCCCACAGGAGCTGCCCCTGTCTCCATCTCGGGAAGTGATGAGGTCCTGTGCTCTGGGTGAGCCAGGCTGTTTCTGGGGCCAAACCAGGCACCTCACCCTGCTGTCACCTGCAGCCTGAGGTTCTTCTCAGGGAGCCTCTGTCTCTCTGAACTCTCCCGCGCTCTGGGGCTGGAGGCAGCAGAGCTCCCCATTAGCATGTACAGTCTGGGCCAGGCCTCCGACACTCTCAGGGGTAGAGGCTGCATGTCACCATCATAAGCAGCTTGGCTCATGACAGCCAGCCGGCTCTGGTGAGGAGGAACGATGACTGATGCAGGGGCCTCTGGTGCCCATAAGTGGAAGGCTAGGAAGGTTGCCGGCGTGCCAAGGCGGTGACTCATAGGCACTCACCCACACCCCGCCTGCCGAGGGCAGACGGCCGCCTGGTGATGGCACCCACAGGAAGCAAGAAACGGCATGTGCACTTGGAGAGACATCAGGCAGAGCTGGAGCGCTGAAGCCGGGTAATCCCCACTGCTAGGTCTGCAGTGGGAACCAGGTCTGCGTAGGATCCTAGGACACTGAGGTCCTTAGGGAAGGACTACAGGATGTCTGCTTGGCAGGGACACAAGAAAGGGCCTCCCTGCCAAGGAGGAGGGGTCTCAGGCACCTTCCCTGTGGGGCACTGATGGGGCTGGACGGCCAGCAACCTTCTTCATACAAAGGCGCTGAGCTTCTCACCATCACCAGCAGAGGGCACCCCATGCTCAGCTCAGAAGCCGCAGACCTGGCCCACTCTGCCCGTGTGCCAGAAATGCAGCTGCCTCTCCAGCAGAGGTTCCCCACAGCCCACCTCAGGGGCACCCTCGGCCTTCAGCAAGGCCACTGAGTGTCACACTGGACGCCTGTAGCACCCACATGCCGGCCTGCCACACTGAGAGGACCCAGGCCTGACTGTGGGGAGGACGTGGCCCCTCTGGGGTGTGGACTGCAGGCCCGGGAGGCTTGGACAGTGGATTCGGATGATTCTGGGCTACTCTTTTGATGCCACCACAGCCTCCAAACCCCCACCCACCCGTGCAGCTCTCACCTGAGAGAAACCCTAATCCGTAGGCACCCCAGCATGTCGCAGCATCTCAGGCCCTGCTCTGCAGTCCCCATCACCTAGCCCCTGCCCTCCCAGCCCACACAGCACCAGCACGGGGCTGGGAGGCCATGTGGCGTAGGTCACTGCCTGCCCAGGAGACATCCCTCTCAGAAGTGCTCAGCAGCCTGGTCCCCGGCCCGGAGTACAGGATGCTCAGCCTTGAAATCAGCCCAGGCTTCCCCGCACAGTCCACTGGAGTCACATCCTCCAGGGCACATGGCAAAGGTGGGCCAGGGCCACAGTCCTGACTGTATCCCAAAGCCAGCATAAGGCCACGTGGCTGGAAACCACTGTTCCTACGGCTCGGCGTCTCTCCAGGGCAAACGCCCCCAGCTGGAGCGGGGGGACAGAGAGGGCCAGGGCCTCACTGGGACCTGGGACGGCACCACGGTTTGGAGAGCTGGCTTGCTGGACTGCGGGAGCCTGTGTGTGAAAAGGGCGCATTGGAAGATTCCGGGTGTATTCACTCTCGTGTGAGTGCCTGAGTGTGTCCTTCTGCGTGGAACCCCACACGGGCCTGTGGCCTAGGGAGGTGTGTGTGCCCATGTGTGTCACTGTGTGCGTCTCCATGTTTCTGTGTGTGTGTGTGTTCCCGTGTGAGGGTATGTCCCTGTGTGTGTCAGGTCTGTGTGTGTCCTGGTGCAAGTAACCCCGTGTGGGTGTCATCTCTGTGTGTGCTGCAGGGCGGGGCAGTGAGAGAGCAGGCCCCCACTGGCAGGGCAACACTTCCTTTGGGGAGCCCCCTCCCCACATCCCAGGTGGGTAACATCAGCTGGAAGAAATGCCAACTGCCTCCTTCAACGACTGAAATCATCATTCCCGCAGGAGCCCCCAGAAAGCAAGGGCAGACTGCACCTTCACTATCCCAAGCCCATCCTTCTTCTGAGCCCACCCTTCTTCTCTGTGACGATGATGTTGGCTATACTCCTCCATTTCTTGGAGCCTCTGTTTCCTTAAACATGATGGGGTGAGAAAGACTGGTCTGGTGGCATGTTCTGAGGATTAAACGAAACTGCGACCCGCAGGGCCTCACGTGGGGCTGTCACCCTTTGCCATGCCCTCTGCAGGTGGAAGCATGACAGTCATAGCTTCCCGTGAATCATACCACTCACTCCTCACGAGGACTCTACAAGGCAGGCACCACCAACTCCATTTCTACAGACAAGGAAACTGAGGTCCTGTGAGGTCACATGTGTGCCCTCTGTCTTCTGAGGAGGGGGTCGTGTCAGGCCAGTGGGCATGAGGAGGGGTACCTCCTTCCTAAGGGGACGTCCCTCTGGCCAGCCACCTCCTCCAGCTGTCACCAGTGCAGCATCACCCGCCGCCCAGGGCACAGCCTATCCAGGGCCTTCCTGGGATGGCCAGTCTGGAAGGAAGAAGCACACTGTTAGGGCTCAAAGTTTCTGCCCCCGCTCAAAATTCACACTGATGCCCTAACTCCTGTGGGATGGTATCTGGAGGTGGGGACTTTGAGAGGTAAGGAGGTGCAGATGAGGTCATGAGGGTGGAACCTATGTGATGGGATTAGAAGAGGAAGAAAGAGGGGTCCTTTTCTCTCTCCATGTCTGATCCCAGGCAGGCCATGTGAGGGCACAATGGAAGGGCGGCCATGCTTCTCACTGTCCTCATTAGAATCTGACCATGCTGGCACCCTGACCCTGGATCTCCAGCCTCCAGAACTGTGAGAGGTAAAGGTCTGTGTGTGGGCCTCCCAGAAGTCCGTACTTAACAAAGCAGCTCAAACCGACTACAACATGCCCCAGGAACCAGAGACCACGGTTCCACGGAGATGCTGGAACACTGCCCCAGGTACAAGAACTGCAGTTTGATCAACAAATCAGCAGCGCCTTGACTGGTGGGACCAGGAAAAGTTGCCAAAGAACCCCACGTAGCAGCTAAGGAAGTGGAGACAGAACAGGACCCAGGTGAAGACCAAGGGGGAGCTGTCAGCTGCTGGCTGGTGGGGGGACCTGGAGGAGGCTGGTGGCCTCAGCCCTCGCTACCGTGCCCCCAGAGCAAAGTGCGCACCCCTGGAGACCTGGCTGACACTGCCTGTCAGTGACCCTGTCTACGCAGGGATGTAGCAGGTTCCAGTGGTTTGGCAGTGGGACGAGGAGCAACGAGGGTCACCAGGCAGCCCAATACACACTGCAGCCGAGAATGAGGCCAAGGGTTCTGCTCGCCCTTCCCTCCCTCTCACCTGCTCTCCACCTGCCCTCCTTGCAGAGCAAATCTCTACTCTCTGGTCCCCATGAAAGCCTCCCATGGCCAAGCTGGCCCAGAGTTTCCTATGCCCCAAGAGACACTGTACCAGGAGGAGGGTAGGGCGGGGCCTGGGAAGAACTATGCCGGCTGAGAGCCACAATCAGGGTGGCTGGTGGCAGCTAATGTTTGCTGAGCTCTTTCTGGGTGCCAAGAAGGTGTGAAAAGAGCGTGACGTAAAACATCTCTCAATCCACAGAACCCTCCCATGCAGCAGGCTCCGGCTCCACCACTTCCTGGAAAAGGAACAGCTCAGAGGTAAGCAACATGCCCACACTCCAGGAAGGAATTAGAACTTGGCCCAGACAAGCTGAGAACCCAAGTTTTGTTTGCAAATGTTTATGAAGGGCCCAGAAAGGCCTAGCCCTCGACGTGGGCACTAGCCTTGCCCCTGCAGCTTCTGTCTGGTGCCCAGTGGAGCTGAGAACCCCACCCATCCTGTCTTCACCCCTGGGCTGGGCACCTCCCTCTCCATAGCACCCCTTGCAAACTATGCCAACAGGGTCTGGTCTCTCCAACTGTTCTCCAGCTGTTTATTTTTTTAGATGGAGTTTCACTCTGTTGCCCAGGCTGGAGTGCAATGGCACGATCTCCGTTCACTGCAACCTCTGCCTCCCAGGTTCAAGAAATTCTCCTGCCTCAGCCTCCCGAAGCTGGGATTACAGGCATGTGCCACCATGACAGGCTAATTTTTGTATTTTTAGTGGAGACGGGGTTTCATCATGTTGGCCAGGCTGGTCTCGAACTCCTGACCTCAAGTGATCCACCTGCCTTGGCCTCTGAAAGTGCTGGGATTACAAGTGCGAGCCACTATGCCCAGCCTGTTCTCCAACTCATTAATCATCAACTGATTAAAAGACCTTGGTTCTCTTCTGCCCGAGCCTCACCACCTCTCAGCCTCCAGCCTGCACCGGTGGTGCCTCCCTGCTCCAGAGCCTTTCGGCAGCTCCTGTTTGGACTTCTGCCTGTGTTCTTCCTACGGAGGGGCCTCTGGAATCCCAGGCAGAGAATGGGTATTGGAGGTCAGTGCCTGGCTGGCTCTTGGGAAACAAAACATCCCAATTGGATCATCCCCTAAGCCTGAGCCAAGGGGTTGCTGAGCAGCGCATGGTGCAAGGCTCCAAGGAGACGGACAGGCAACCACGTGGGGAGTCAGCCAGCAGCGAGGATCGGTGATCTAACTGTGAAGTTAATTCAGCTAAACAAATGAGCCCCACCCACCAGCCCTCAGAACCCAGGCCTGGAAAGAAACAGTGCCTGCAGGATCCTTTGATCCGGTTATTTTGGGGAGGCTGAGGAGGGCGTTCTCCTGGGCAGCACCTGCGGCTCATGGCCCCCAGATGTGCTTGGGTCAGGACACTAGGAAGACGGGGCACCTGCCGGCCACCATTCAGCATCAGGGGGCCACCAGGAATGCAGCCCAAAGTCACTCTTCCCCCAAAGAACACAGCCCTGGAGCCGTGGGATGTAGGTGAAAAGGGTGATGAGATTACAGGAGCCACAGTGGGGGGCTGGGGCAGCTGACCCTGAACAGGGCTCACACCTGTGCCTCTCCTTGATGTCAGACTTGCCGAGGCTGAGCAGGCAGCAATGGGCCACCTCCCAGGAGGCCCAGCAGTGACCCAGGCCGACAGAGGCAGCTTTCCTCTTGACACCAAATGCCAGAGAAGCCAGAAACAGCTCCACCCCCTTGACACACTCCCAGCAGGAGCAGCAGGGGATGGGGTGGTGTGCAGAGCTGAAAGGGACATTTCCTCCTCCTTGTGACTCTTCCTACCTCCAGGTATTGCAGGGACAAGAGGAGGCGTGGACATGTCCTATCGGCTCACAAAGGAGGAAGGGAACCAAAGAGTAACACACCCGAGGTGCACACAGGGGACCCCTGGCCTCACCTGCATCCTGGCTTAGCTACTTAGTGGCTGTGTGACTGTGGGCAAGACACTCAACCTCTCTGAGTAGCAGTTTCCTCATCTGTAAATGGGAGATCACCTCTGACCCCACAGAGTTGTCATGAGGCACAGTTTCTTTCTCCCTTTGGGAACTTGACACTCTGTGTCATGTACCAAACTGAGAGATGCGCAGAAAAGCTCAGACCCCGCTCTGGCTGCAAATTCTAAGAGGAAGCAGCCTGCAGCTCCTGCCCCTCTTTCCTGGCTGGTGATGTCAGAGGAGCTCCCCTGTCACCTCTGACACAGATGGCGCCATGCAGGCAGGTCACCACCCCTGAATTCCATAAAGTCCCTCGAAGGCTGTGAAACCTGTTCAGTCTCAACACCCAGTGGAGGGGCCACGGACCATGCATCATTGCCCTCAGAGAGCAGGGACACCCAGGGAAGCAAAAGGGTGTCCCCAAATCAGTACACTGGTAAGCAGTAAGGGAGAGCGGAACCTGGCAGGGCTTTGCCCATCTGGCATCCTTCTTTCTGCATAAAGGACTGCAAACTCGCTGGGCAGTGCCAGGGGATACTGAGGAGGACGTCCAGGCTTGGAGTGGCCAACTGATTAGCAGCATCTGCCTCAGGAATGGCAGGGGCGGGGCACAGCAAGGCATCTGTCTATCATCCTGGCTTAGCCACCATCAAGCCACCTCCCTTGACAGGCCTCAGATAGAAAGCCCTAAACAAGGGGGTGCTGGTCAGACTCACAGTGATGTTTCCTAGCGTCATTAGTCCTCCACCTTGCTTTGCAGTTGAGGCACCCAGGTGACCCCTCCTCAATGAGCAAATGCCCCTCCACCAGGGCAAGGTGCTGGTGACGATGCAGATCCAGGCCCCTCCCTTTGTGAAGCTCCCAGCCCTTCTTACACTTCCTCCTTGGTGGTCCCGAGTCCTGGCCGTGAGTCATCGTGGAAGGAGGCCGCAATGCGGACCTATGCAGGAACAAGGGCCTGGCTGCCAAATTCTAGGCAACATCACCATTTTTCTCAATTCCCCAAGGCAGTGGATTCCAATGATCTGAGTGGTGAGAAGGTCCTTCCTTCTCTCTAGCAATGATAAATGGCAGCTGGAGATGCAGGGAGCAGACTCGGCACAGGAGAAGCCATGGGAAAAAGGACCCCACACTCGCCTCCCAGGAGGTCAGAGTGCTCATAGAAGAATGTCAGTAGAAGGGAAAGAGCAGGCGTCTCAGGAGGGAAGAGCAAGCCCGGGAGGAAGCCACCCAGCACATGGAGGCTTAGGAGAAGCAAATCCAACATCCACTTAGATCTGTGCGGCTGCCCACGGGTTTGTCACAGGCTTGCTCTCCTTCTGTGGCCCTAAGCCAGGGAAGAGAACCAGGGGCAGGGCCCCGCTGATGCTTCAAGAAGCAAGATCTGATCCCTCACCTCTCCCAGGCCCCAGTCATGGGCTGATCAGCTGGAGAACACCTGCACTGCTCAACACCTCCCCTGGAAGGCGCCAGGGACCCACTTCTGCCTTCAATGAGCTCAGACTGCCAAGGAGCCATCACAGATGGCCAGGACTGCCGCTAAATCATGTCCATTTGAGAGCCCAGGTGCCCAATGAGGTGGGGCCATGTTCCCATCCTGCTGCAAAGACGAGGAATGGGCCCAGCTGGGAGAAGCTTTAGGCCACCCAGTGGGTCGGTCCTCACGATGCTGGCATGGACCCTGCGTCTTCCTAGCTCCAGGGCTTGGACAAGCCTGGAGACTGGAATGGAGAGGACAGCTCCCTCCTTCTCCATGCCCTTCTTGGGCCAGGCCCACCAGGAGAAACTTGACCAAGCCCTCAGGGTTGACCAATGGCACTCAGGGTACCATTTCCAAAGAAGTGTGTGGTGGATGAGGCTGAAAGCTGCCTGCCTGATTGCTCAGGGCAGGAAAAGGAAAAAAACCCCATGTGCTGGGTAGGTCCATCCTGGGGGGTACCCTGAAGATAAGGCCTGTGTCCTTGGCACACTGCCAACCACCTCGCACATAAACCAGAAGAAAGAGGAGGAGGTGGTTCTCAGAGCCAACTACAGTCAGTTCATGCCCAGCTTATGTCCTGCCTGGGCCAGACAGTTCCTGTCCCTGCATGAGACCCCTTAGGCCATGGGTCGGCTCCCCTCACCTCAGTGCTGCCTCTGACAAAAGCTGTTCCCACTGGACACCGGCTGCCCAGCTTGCAGGCCTCAGCTGTTCTCAGTAGCTGCTGCCCGGCTGGGAAGGCACCTGCCTTGCTATGTGCCAGGCCCCACCCAGGAAGGCTCAGAGCGGCACAGACACAGGCCATGCCTGCCCACTGATGACGTGCACACAGAGTATGTCAGTGATGGGTAGGGGAAGAAGGAGCGCCTTCCTGGAGGCAGATGTGAAGTCTCACGTCACAGACACAAACTGTGAACCCCTCTTTCTTCCCCCTCTCAAATCCTTAAATCCGATCTTAACTGTTTTTTAATGAAAGCACTCAGGAGGAAGTAGGAGGATTCTAGGCAGACAAAATGCCACCCTCCTACTCACCTCCTTCGCACAGGTCTCCTTGGCTGGGGACCCTGAGCTGGCAAGAGTGTGGGGGATAAAAAAGGGTTCCCTGGACATAACCCACCATGACAGAGAAGGAAAAAGGTGGCTGAGCAAGGCACGGTGACGACGTCTCCTGGAGGGCATGGTGCGTGCGAGTCACCCCTGCAACTGCACCCCGACGCCTTCCACGCAGGACTGGGTGTGCTGCCAAGCTCACCAATCCCAAAAGGTAAGGTCTGCTGAGGACCAGGAGGGGCTCTAGGCCTCAGATCGAGGGTGCCCTGTATGCCCCCAGCTCAGCAGGCTGGGCAAACCCAAGCCATCCCCCGCCACACTCACCTCCCCCTTCTTCACCGTCATGGACTGCCGTCGGGGTGTGATCTCCTCATTGATGCTGGATAGGAAGTTCTGTGAGATGCGGAGGGCGTCCTGCAGCAAGGGGTGGTCGGGGTGGCTGGTGGGAGTGTGCTTCAGCAAGTCCTGCCCCGGGAAGACAGACGAGTTAGACACAGAGGCGCCCTGGCACCTGCCACTGTGTGCAAAGTGCAGACACGAGGTGCAGATGGAGCCCAGAGTGCTAGCTCCATCGCTGTCAGCACTGCCTCGTGTCGCCACTGCCTCGTGTCAGCACTGCCTCGTATCACCACGTGTCGCCACTGTCTCGTGTCAGCACTGCCTCGTGTCAGCACTGCCTCGTGTCGCCACTGCCTCGTGTCGCCACTGCCTCGTGTCACCACTGCCTCGTGTCAGCACTGTCTCGTGTCGCCGCTGCCTCGTGTCGCCGCTGCCTCGTGTCAGCACTGCCTCGTGTCGCCACGTGTCGCCACTGCCTCATGTCAGCACTGTCTCGTGTCGCCGCTGCCTCGTGTCACCACTGCCTCGTGTCAGCACTGCCTCGTGTCAGCACTGCCTCGTGTCGCCACTGCCTCGTGTCAGCACTGCCTCGTGTCGCCACTGCCTCGTGTCGCCACTGCCTCGTGTCAGCACTGCCTCGTGTCGCCACTGCCTCGTGTCAGCACTGCCTCGTGTCACCACTGCCTCATGTCACCGCTGCCTCGTGTCAGCACTGCCTCGTGTCAGCACTGCATGTCGCCACTGCCTCGTGTCGCCGCTGCCTCGTGTCAGCACTGCATGTTGCCACTGCCTCGTGTCGCCACTGCCTCGTATCAGCACTGCCTCGTATCAGCACTGCCTCGTGTCAGCACTGCCTCGTGTCGCCGCTGCCTCGTGTCAGCACTGCCTCGTGTCGCCGCTGCCTCGTGTCAGCACTGCCTCGTGTCGCCACTGCCTCGTGTCAGCACTGCCTCGTGTCGCCGCTGCCTCGTGTCGCCGCTGCCTCGTGTCAGCACTGCCTCGTGTCGCCGCTGCCTCGTGTCAGCACTGCCTCATGTCAGCACTGCCTCGTGTCGCCACTGCCTCGTGTCGCCGCTGCCTCGTGTCAGCACTGCCTCGTGTCGCCGCTGCCTCGTGTCAGCACTGCCTCGTGTCGCCGCTGCCTCGTGTCAGCACTGCCTCGTGTCAGCACTGCCTCGTGTCGCCACTGCCTCGTGTCAGCACTGCCTCGTGTCGCCACTGCCTCGTGTCAGCACTGCCTCGTGTCGCCACTGCCTCGTGTCAGCACTGCCTCGTGTCGCCACTGCCTCGTGTCAGCACTGCCTCGTGTCGCCACTGCCTCATGTCAGCACTGCCTCATGTCGCCACTGCCTCGTGTCAGCACTGCCTCATGTCAGCACCGCCTCTCTCACTTGGGCCGGGCTGTGCGGGCATCTCTCACCTGGGCCATACTTGTGTGAGCAACATCCCGGAAGCAGGTTCTGGATGTGCTCCAGCAAACCCAGCCGCATGCACATGGTCAAGAGGGGCTCGTCTGTAAGGGTCTAGGGTAGGGTTTCTCGACCTCAGCACTGCTGACATTTGCATGGAGTAATTCTTTGTTGGGGGGTAAGAGAGCTGTCCCTTGCACTACAAAATGTCCAACACCACCCCAGGCCTCTACCCATTAGATGTCAGCAGCGCCCCCTCGGCTGCAGCTTTGACAACCAAAAGAAATGCCGCAGAACACCGGTGCTGCGTGCACCCTCCAGAGCCCTGGTGCTGCGTGCGCCCTCCAGAGCCCTGGTGCTGTGTGCGCCCTACAGAGCACTGGTGTTGCGTGTGCCCTAGGGGGCAGTTTTGGTCCCAGTCAGGAGGGGTGCTATGACTCACATGGAGGACCAGCGTGCTCCTCGTCACACGGTCCACAGGCTTGTAGAGCAGAGCTGCGGAGAGAGAGGAGTGGTGAGAGAGGCCACACGTGGAGACGCACACCAGCTGCCTGAACACCCTCAGTGCAAGGGTGAGTGGGCAGGGGGCTGCCCCAGCCTCCACAGGCTCCATCTCCCCTCTGTGCAGTGACAAGGGCAAGGCTACAGCACCCACCTGGAACACTTTGAGCTTTAAGCCCTGGACATTCATTGCATGTGGCGTTCAGAGCAGCTCGTCAGACCCGGGCCTGCACGGCTGGCTCAGTGACAACAGCTAAAAAGGCTCAGCATTGCCACTCCTGGGGTCAGGGAGCCCACCCTGGCAAGGATGGGCTGGGGGGGCCCCAATTCTGGAGGGAGACCTGCTCTCCAGCCCAGAGGGCACACTGAGAGCAGACCTCTTGGCTGCCCTTACCATCAACCCCGGGACGTCTCAGATGTCTGACTCCAAGACAGGCAAGAACCTACTCAGATGCCGAAACAACTCTTGGTTTGATAGGTTCTCTGGTGACCTGCCTGAGGACACCTGGACTCCAGAGGCACACGAGCCCCACTGCAATGGGAGCAGCCCCCTGGCCGACCTCAGCCGCCTGTGCTTCTCCGTGACGACAGTGAGCGTGGCCCATCTCAGGCATGGACGCTTAGGTGTGTTCTGAGACATGCCAGGTGTGTTTCCTCACGACACTCCCGCGACCAACATAAGGCACACATCGCTACTTTCATTTTGCAGATGGGGAAACTGAGGCTCCGAGCACAAAGCTCTGGAGGCTATTCTTTGCAATTGTAACTATTCACAACACCCTAACAATTGAAAGAAAGAACTGACTGATAATTCCTGATACCACTTTCCCAGCAACGCTGGACTCAAACCCCGCCCAGCCACTTAGAACCTGTGCCCTGCACAGGTTACTTCATGACTAAACTTGTCATTGGCAAAAACCGAAAATAAAATCCTCTTTACAGCCGGGTGCAGTAGCTCATGCCTGTAATCCTAGCACTTTGGGAGGTCAAGGCAGGCCGATCACTTGAGGTCAGGAGTTCAAGACCAGCCTGAACAATATAGGGAAACCCCGTCTCTATTAAAAACACAAAAATTAGCTGGTTGTGGTGGCGTATGCCTGTAATCCCAGCTACAGAAGCTGAGGCAGGAGAATCACTTAAACCCGGAGGTGGAGGTTGCCGTGAACTGAGATTGCGCCACTGCACTCCAGCCTGGGCCACAAGAGCAAAAATCCGATTCAAAAAAAAAAAAATCCTCCTTACAAGGCCACTGGGGACAACACGATGACATTTAAGTCAGTTTAAACAGCACCTTGTTGCTACTGTTGTTGGCAAACTGGTCCTGACCATGTCCTTCCCAGCCCTCCCTGAGCTGTTTTTTCCCCATCCCCACTCTATTTTAAGAGTAGAACAGGGAAGGCGCCCAGGTGTGACCCAAGTGGGCACTGTGTCTGCTTTTCCACACCGCCACCTATAAGGGCAGCAGCACCCCCACGAGGGCACACAGAGGCCCCAGCACGCAGAACTCACTTTCTAGGGAGTTCTTGGTCGTAGGATCCTTGGCATCTTTGTTGCTTCTGGCTCTCAGGTTCTGCAGAGAGAAAAGCACACGTTCAGACAGATAACAGAAGCAGCTTTGATGCGGCAGAAAGTTCCACCTTTGGCAGCAATCTGGGCTTTTCCTCACTGCAATGAACCCAGGCGCATTCTGAGCTGATAATGAAATCACAGGGTGCGCAGGGACCCACGGGCAAGCTGAGCACCCAGGATGCCCCGGAGGCTGCGGTCCACCTGGGACAGGCCTTCTCAGCCAAGGACTGTTGACATTTTGGGCTGGAGATTCTCTGAGCAGGTGTCCTGTACACTGCAGGGTGCTAAGCGGCTGCCCTGGCCTCTACCTATAGGCACAGGAGCGCACCTGCCTTCCCACTGTTGTGACAACCAAAAGCGTCTCCAGGCATTGCCAAGTGTCTGTCCCCTGTGAACAAAATCACGCCTGGCTGAGATCCTCTGACTCAGAGAATCCTGCAAATGGAGGCCAACAGGAGCACGCTCCTAAACACACATCACTGTTTTCTTGGGGCAATTAGATGGCATGCAGGGGGCTGGCAGTTTGGAAGAGCACTCGCCTTTGGAAACAGCCAGGGCAGGCCCATCACTGCAGACTGACACTGGATTCTCCCTCCACCCGCCGTCTCCGGATTTGCAAGTGTACTTGCTAAAAAATGAGGTGCTAATGAGATTTCCAGGGCAAGAGCAGGGCTTATAAGTGAAGAGCCTAGGATGTTTTGATACAAGTGCATTGAACGCATCACTGGAGAAATGTGGTATAAAAGATCCCTGTGTGCCTCAGATCTGCTGGGAAGCTGAGATTAATTCCCGGTACTAAGCTTCTGAACAAAGGCATAAGCAACAGAGATGGAAGAGATTCTGAGGTTTACTCTGCCAACCTCTTGTGTTGTAGGAAACATCTCAAGACCAAAAGAAAGTGTTTTCCAGCTCGCTGGGGCCAAACGCTGCCATGCGCTTTGGTACCTTTCCTGAGAGTTTAACAGCCCTTACAGTGACTGTTCCTCTGTACATCTGACTCAGCAGTTCCCAAAGGGTGTGAGGGGGTGGGAGAGCCAAATGAAAGACTGCAAAAACAGGTGCTGGGCTCACATGAGCCTGGGAGGCGGCCCACGTGCCTTGGAAAGTGCGATGCTTGGGAGTTACCTGCAAGTTCCAGGAACACCTGACTCAAGAAAACGTATGAGTTGGCCGGGCACGGTGGCTCACGCCTGTAATCCTAGCACTCTGGGAGGCCGAGGTGGGTGGATCACCTGAGGTCAGGAGTTCAAGACCAGCCTGGCCATCATGGTGAAACCCCATCTTAAAAAAAAGAAAAAAAAAGAAAAGAAAACGTGTGAGTTTGGCTTAACCCTGTATCTCCCAAACCAGCCTGACTCCCAAAGCCCTTTTCATCTAATTCCTATTACCTACTCTCTGGAGAGCTGGCGTTCCATGAAAGCAGATCTAACTGGACGCTGCCCATCTCTCAGGACTGTCCCAGGAGAAGATGGACACTATTCCACTCCTTCCTGTACTTGAGGGTGATCCTCAAATTCTCATGCCTGAGCACTGACCCCCTCCCACTTCCATAGGGCTTGCCACTTTCTCTTCCTTGCGTTTGACTCTGCTCTCTTTGGGTGACTCCAATTTCTCTGGATCTTTTTTGAAACACAGAGAACCGAAGTGCATGCTGCTCTGACGGTGCAAGTGCCACAAACCTTCACAGTGGGCCAGCTTGCGGCTGACCCTGAGCCCCATTGTACTTCCTGCATCCCAGCCACAGCACAGAATCCACTGGTGCATGACTGGTGGGACCACGTGATCCCCAGGTGGCGTCCCATGGTGTCTCCTCCCTCCTCTGCAGAAACCTGTCCGGGTGGACTTGAACTTGCCCGTCTAACTATAACCTGCTCTTAAAAGCTCAGGTCCCTGATTTGTCAAGGTCACTTCAAATTCGGTGTCACCATTCCAGCTGCTGGGGAGGACAGTTGCTCATTTAAAGAAAAAGGAAGAGAGAACAGATTGAATGGTCCAGAGGGAGTCTGGCAGCAGGGAGGGAAGTTGGAGCCCTGGATGCATGCAGAGCCTGTTACCAGCAGCACCCGGTGGAGCGGGGTGCCCCACGGGCTCTGGAGGAACAGGGCGGCAGGTACTGTTACTACTGGAAACATCAGAGCGGGGACCATGATGCGCCGTCCTGTGATGAACAGGACGACGGCATAAAGTCTCGAGAACAAAAGCCCAGGGGTGACAGCTGAGGGTGTGTCTCAGCAAGGGTGACTGCATTCACTCCCTACTTCTAGTGCCCATGTCTCTTTCTAACCCTGCGGTTCTCACATTCTGCTCCATGCGAGAACCACGGGGTTAGAAAGAGACATGGGTACTAGAAGTAGGGCGTGAATGCAGAACCCCTACTTTCTGCTCAGAACCCTTGCTGGGTGCTGGAAAGCCAAGTCAGAAGGCAAAGCTACAGCGAGTTGGTGGGATCATCAAGAAGCAAAGGCCCCTGAAGAGGAAAATGTCGCAGAGTGGCCACCAGGCAGACACAGGGTGGGGAAGGGCAGGAAGAACCCCAGTCTGGAGAGTGCAGACCAGGGGTGCGGCTGGGTTCTGGTCCTGGCTTGGCCACCAGCCTCCTGAATGGCCCTTTCATGGTCTCTGTTTCTGAATGACTCTTTCGAGGCCCAGGGTGCTAACACTGCATGGTTTGAGGTTTCAGCTTCCTGGGGCTAAATGCAGGCAGGGAGTCAGTAGCCTCTCAAACGTGGGGCCTGGGGCAGGCAGTGCAGCTCCAACCTGCTGCTTTGCTCCTCACATGGGTCTAGAGAGCACAGGTGACATGAGCCCTCGCCCCGCGGCACTAGCCCCTCAATGCTTCCCGCTCTCAAAGTCTCTGAAAGGCCGGAAAAGGAAGAGTGGGTCACCTCCGGCCATGCCTCCAGTGCCAGGTACAAAGTCAGCCTCAGGACACTTGTGGTGAGAGCTGTTAACGGGCAGAACTACAAACACTCCTCACTGCAGACAGAAGGTGCAAAGAGTGTCCCCAGAACCCGGCCAACCCCCAGAATCAGGCCCTCGCCCCTGGGGAGGCAGGACATCCTGTCAGCTGGTCCTCCTGTCTGGGCACAATAGCATCCCCAGCATGGGGCTGATGCAGCAAACCCAACAGAATCTGGAAACAGCTAGGTTTCACGACCAGATCTTGATCTGGCGCTCTGTTCTCCCGGGGAGGTGGAGGGTACAGGTGGGAGTCAGGGTGCACCTGGCTGAACGGCATCAAGGCATTACCTCAGAGATTTCTGCAAACTGAGCATTGGCCTGACAGCACTTCTCTGCCATTTCCATGGCAACTCCATAGTTGTCCACGAAGGCCCGGTACACACCCAGCTGGCTGGCCTGCAGGGAGGAAGGAAGAGAGAGTCGACAGGTGCTGCAGCCCCTCCAACAGCTCATCAGGAACTCCAGGGGCCTCGGCTCTTCTGTGCTGCTCTCTCCCACCTGCTCCCCTCCCCACGCGCCCAGCACACTTCCCGCTCCCAAAATGACATGCTGAGAAGTGACTCACGACGCCACACAGGTAACAGTTCCCTTCCAGAGCTACTTATTCCTCCCACCCCACTTGCTGAAATGGTGCCATGAGCGGCAGCTAAAGTTCGAGGTTGTCAGTGAATCTGGACAAGTGTCTGCACGCAGCATCTTCTCATTCTGGCTGCAGGAGTGTATCCTGGACACAGAGGTCACCCCTCATCCCACCCAGTGTCCACTCCTGTCCAGTCCCTTCAGACACATAAGACACACAGAGTCCAGCTGCCTCTGCAGAAGAGAGCCTCCCACTGCACAGACACAAGCCCATCCCAGGCCTGATGAGGGTGCCCCAGTGTCACACTGCACACCTGGCAGGGGAGAGACTGACTGGCTGTAAAGTGAGAGGTGTTTTGTTTGTTCTCTATTAAACCAAAGGCTATAACAGATATCCTTACTGCACCTCCAGCTCAGACACACACTCGATTCGGCAACAACTTCCCCTGTGTGTGAGTGCAGCAGACACAGCCATCTCTGGGCCTCACAACAGCTTTAGGGGCAGCGAGGGAAAACCAGCAAACTCAGGCCTGGGGAGTGGAAGAGCAGACCCAGGAGATGCACTGGTCAGGGCTGGAGACTCCCCCTGCAGCTGATTGCAAACTGGAAGCCCAAGGCATTCATGGCTCCTGGCATTTGTTTTGTGTCAAACCTAATTTTATTTCCATGTGCATTTGCATTTATATTGAATTTTATGTTTCTACAGATGACAATTCCGGATGCTGGATAAACCAGGCACTCTTGGTATTATCTGATCTTCTGGCCCTGCTCCCTATGGAGGCTGTGTGAAGGGTCTTAGAGTGTACAAGGAAAGGGTAGCAGCCAGAAGACACCCACCAGCCCCTGCCACATTGAGGAAACCTTGTATCCTCCAATGCTAGGTTCTTCCTTATCAGTGCAGTGATGAGGCCCAGAGCTCTTCCTTTCTCTCCTTCCTCCTCTGCAAGTCACTGAGTATCTCCCCACCAAACTAAGGGCCTGCTTTAGGCCTTGTCACCACAGTGGTGAATAATTCAGACGAGGCGCTGCCCTCTGAAGCTGGTGTTCTAACAGGAGAGCACCTGATAAACACATGTGTGAACACACACGGGCAACGTGATGGCAGATGGTTACAACCGGGATGGGGACCGAGAGCAATGGGGGTGCTTTGGAGAATGTGGTCAGGGCCAGGACAGCCTCTCAGAAGAGGTGACAGCTGGGTGGGGTCTTGGGAGGAGGACTCCTTTCAGGACTTCTCCTCCTCCTGCTCCAGGAGCTCACATCTTCCAAGTGGCTTGTGAGAAGTTTTAAGCAATTCCTTTCCACATTTTTCACTAATCAAAAACACGCCTCCAGATCTGATGCACTGAGAAGCAGAACATGAAGCTATTCCTGAGGAAACTGGCAAACCTGAGCAGGCCTGTGCCCTTCAAAAAGTGTCAAGGTCAGCTGGGCACAGCAGCTCACGCCTGTATAATCCTAGCACTTTGGGGGACGCTGAGGCAGGCAGATCACTTGAGGTCAGGAGTGTGAGACCAGCCTGGCCAACATAGTGAAACCTCATCTCTACTGAAAATACAAAAATTAGCCAGGTGTGGAGGTGTGCACCTGTAATCCCAGCTATGTGGGAGGCTGAGGCAGGAGAATTGCTTGAATCCAGGAGGCAGAGGCTGCAGTGAGCCGAGAGCATGCCACTGCACTCCAGCCTGGGTGATAGAGACTCTGCCTCCAAAAAAAACAAAGTTAAGGTCACGGAAGACAAGCAAAGTCTAAGGAACTGGAGCAGATTGAAGGAGACTAAAGAGAGGTGACAACCAAGTTCGTAACATGATCTTAAACCGGGACCCGAATGAGAATGAAAACAGCTGTGAAGAAGGCGACTGTTAATTTGGAGGAAATGTATATGAACTATATATTAAATCATAGTAGCTCATCAGTGTGAAATTTCCTGAATTTAACAAATTGTACTGTGGGTTACAGAAGAGAATGTCCTTGTTCACAGCAAATACACAATGAAGTATTCAGAGGGGAAAAAATTCCTGTGCTTGTGTGTATGTGTGCATGTGTGTTTGTGTGTGCACAAAAAGACATAAAGCAAATGTGGCAAAAAGTTACAATCAGTGTATCTGGGTGAAGGCTATACTTCGTCCCGTTCTTATAGTTCTCCTGTAAGTCCGAAATAATTAGAAAAATAAAAATTCTGAGTTGATAAAACTGCAGCCAGAAACAAAACCCGGAGTGGGGAAGTCAGCCCGTGCAGCCCCACAGGAGGAGGTGGCAGAAGCCGCATCTGGGTCTGGCTTTCTAAACCACTGGACTTGGATGATGAGTTCCTGGGCTTGGAGGCAGCACCAGAACTGGGCAGGGCACTGTGAGCTCCTTTGGTCCTAAGACTTGTCCAACCAGGAAGCCTCATGGAGCAGTGCTGGGCCAACCCTACTGAGCTGGTCTGCAGGGACAAGGGCAGGCACCCGACTTATCTGTTCTTGCAGAGGCCCCAACACCCAGTCCAGGTTGGGCACACATGAGTACTCAGCTTGTGGTTACGGGGAAAAACTTCCCACTGCAGCCCCAGCCTCTCCCCCGAGTCTTCCAGCTGCATCATCTGACTCATGAAGGCTACCTAGTTCAAGGCCTTCAGGGAAGCCAGCAGAAACTTTCCAAAGTTAAATTCCAGTGTTCATCAGATATTAACATGTTTTAAAAGTCTCTGAACAATTTTGAGTATTATTTAGGAAGAGCTCTGGATGTTTTTCTTCCCCCAACACCACGATTCTTCCTTTCTCAGGAGGGCGGCAGGCCAAGTTATGTCCACTACTTTTAAAACTGCTGCCACACACAGGGAGAAATGGGGGGCTTCAAAGATGGAGGGCGCAGCGTACATCAAAATACAGCCTCCTGCTCTCTGGCCATAGGGGAAAGAGCCCCAAGAAGCAAGAATTGGAACAAAGTGCCTTGTGTGTTTCTCAAGTCTTAGCTCTGGCCTGGAGTCTGGGCGAGGGGGTGGTCTGCAGCACAGGGTAGCAGAGGGAGGGGTCTGCCTACAGGAAAGCCACACCTCAGAGCAGAAAACTCAGTCCCCAGCACCAGCCAAAGAGAAGCCTGAGGCTACAGCTGAGTGTCTGGGTAGTCCAGGAGTGCTGGGGACAGGGCTTTTAAGGAATCACATGCTCTTCACACTTAGAGGGGGCCTGGCCTCAGCCCACACCTGCCCCTAGAGGACTTGTTTCCCTGTAGAGGAAGCCTGCTTCAGGTAAAGTGTGTGCACACAGGGTATGGTGGTGTGCGTACCTGTGGTCCCAGCTACACTGAAGGCTGAGGCTGGAGGATGGCTTCAGCCAGTTCTGGGCTGTAGTACACTACACACTAAGTTTGGCATCAATATGGTGACCTCCCAGGAGTCGGGAACCATCAGTTTGCCTAAGAAGTGAAACAGCCAAGACTGGAAACAAAGGAGGTCAAAACTCCTGTGCTGATTAGCAGTGGAATCGTGCCTGTGAATAGCCACTGCACTCCAGCCTGGACAACATAGTGAGTCCCTGTCTCTTTTTATAAGTACCTACGTAAGGCTGGGCACAGTGGCTCACATCTGTAATCCCAGCTGAGGGGGGCTAGGATTTGGGAGGCTGAGGCGGGCAGATCACAAGGTCAGGAGTTCGAGACCAGCCTGGCCAACATGGTGAAACCCCATCTCTGCTAAAAATACAAAAATTAGTTGGGTGTGTTGGCACTCGCCTGTAATCCTAGCTACTCAGAAGGCTGAGGCAGGAGAATAGCTTGAATCCAGGAGGTGGAGGTTGTAGTGAGCCGAGATCGCACCACTACACTCCAGCCTGGGCAACAGAGGGAGATTCCGTCTCAAAAAAACAAACAAACAAAACCTATATAAATAAGCATTTTTTAAAAAGGCTGGGCAAGGTGGCTCACACCTGTAATCCCAGCACTTTGGAAGGCTGAGGTGGGTGGATCACTTGAGGCTGGGAGTTCGAGACCAGCCTGGCCAACACAGCAAAACCCTCTCTAGTAAAAATACAAAAACTTAGCTGGGCGTGGTGGTACATGCCTGTAGTGCCAGGACCGGCTCTGGGTCACTCACCAGCTTCTGGAAGAGGTCGCCCACCCGCTGCAGGTGGCTCCACTGCTGCACGCGGGGGAAGAGCCCATCATAGAACTCCTTGTGGATCTCGTAGAGCTCAGGCACTTTGAAGAAGATGGTCTCGATCTGCTGACTCGTCAGCACCGGCTGAGAGGTGGTGGCAGCAGCTTTCAAAGGCTTCATGGGCTGGAAGAGGGCACAGGTGAGAGGGGCTGCCATCTGTCAGGTGCACGGCATGACAGTGGACAGTCACGGTTACTTGACATATGCACTTTTATTTTTAAATCACATAACAAATACAATTTTAAAACCAGCTTTGCTTGGCAACTCAGTCTTCCACTGGTATCCACACCAGGGACAGCGAGCTGCACCCAGGCTCTGACAGCTGACCTGGGACTTATGGGCAAAGAGGCTCCACAACTCTGTCACCCTGCCCCGCCCCACCCTGCTCAGCTTCCTACACCCTCCTCACCAGCAGCAGTGCCTCCAGGTGGCTCAGGTAGGTCTCCTCGCTGGCCAGGATTCCAGACAGGACCCATTTTCTCATCTCCAAGCCCTTTTCCAAGTCCAGCTCACTCTGCAGGAGAAACAGACAGACGTCAGACTGGAAGGGTGGAAGGGGGATGCTTGCATCAGGGCCTTCTGAGAGAGGAGGGTCAGCTTGTTGACCTCTGGACAAACCCCTACCCCCATGAAGGCTCCACATGGAATTAAAGGGAGGAAGGGGACCCTCAACACATACTCAGCCACAGGGTTGTGGCCACAGAGAATCCCAGGGGCAATACCTGGAGCCACCTTTACTCTTGCCAGACCACGAAACAGAAAGTTTGGTGCGGAGCAGACTGGGCCAGGCCTCTCTCCACGCCTTCTGCATGCAACCCAGGAGTAGCTGCCTGACACGGTCAAGGAAGGAGAAGGAGAATCTGACCCGAGGGGGCGACGGAGCCCATGGCATGGCCACCCGGCTCCTGCTGCAGCCAAGCTCCCCTCCCCACTGCTCACATGGGGCTCCCTCACCTGGATTCTCTGACTGCTGCTGCCACATGACCCTTTGACTGATGGGGCCTACGCAGCACCTCCCTCCCAAACACGGGGATTGTTAACACCTACTCTAGAAGAACCCCGTCCCTTGGGATCAAGGCCTGTGTCCCCGACCCTGCTTTTTAGACCCTGACATCATTGACAGGGACCCTCTTACATGTGGGCTATGACAAAGTACCCTTCCCATCAGCGTTCCTGCTGAAAGTTCAGGGATTCTCTACTGTTTTTGTCTCCAAAAGATGGAGCTGGCACACTGTTGGACGTTAATGTTGGGGACAGAGCCCATGGCCCCGGGAGACTGCCTTCTGAGTTATGATAACGTCTCCCCGCCCCCCACCCAAATTCATGTTGAAGCCTTAACCCCCTGTACCTCAGAATGTTACTGTATTTGAAGGCAGGGCTTTAAGGAGGTAATTAAGCTAAACCAAAGCCAAAAGGTTCCATATGTCTAGTTCTTTTTTTTGAGACGAGGTCTCCCTCTGTCACTCAGACTGGAGTGCTGTGGCACAGTCACAGCTTACTGCAGCCTCCGGAGCCCAGGCTGAAGCAATCCTCGCACCTAATCCTCCCAAGCAGCTGGAACCACAGGCATCTCCCCATCATGCTCTACTAACTTAACAAAATCTTTTTGGGGGGAGGCATGGTGGCTCATGCCTGTAATCCCAGCACTTTGGGAGGCCGAGGCAGGCAGATCACCTGAAGTCACGAGTTCGAGACCACCAGCTTGGCCAACATGGTAAAACCCCATCTCTACCAAAAATACAAAAATTAGCCAGGAGTGGTGGCAGGTGACTGTAATATCAGCTACTGGGGAGGCAGAGGCAGGAGAATCACCTGAACCCAGGAGGTGGAGGTTGCAGTGAGCTGAGATCACACCATTGCGCTCTAGCCTGAGCAACAAGAGCGAAACTGCCTCTCAAAACAAAACAAAAAAAAGCCACATTGCCCAGGCTGGTCTTGAACTCCTGAGCTCAAACAATCCTTCCACGATGGCCTCCCTGAGTACTGAGATTATAGGTATGAGCCATAGCACCCCACCAGGACTTGTAAAAGAAGAAGAGATCAGGACACAGACTCAAATGTAGGGAACATCATGTGAAGACACATAGAGAAGACAAGCCCGGGAGAGGGGCCTGAGAAGAAACCAACCCTGCCAACTCCTTGACCTTGAACTTCAGGCCTCCAGAGCTACAAGAAAATAAACTCCTCAGTCTGTGATGTTTACTTACAACAGCCCTAGCAAAGGCATGACACTAAAGATGACGCCAAAGGCCATGGAAACTGCCGCCTGACTTCCGGGCCACTCCCACCTGCTCCCTGGCTACCGGCAACGTTGGAGGCTGGCCATGCCCATGGCAGCACCTCAGTGCTCCACCGGGCTGAGGCTGTGCTCCCTCTGCCTGCCTGTGCCCATCAGCTCCGCCAGCAGTCAGTGAGAAGTGCCAGAGAGTGAGTGAGTGTGTGTGTGTGTGTGTGTGTGTGTGTGTGTATGTGTGGGGGGTGGGGTCTGTGTCTGTGACAGCCCCACCTACCTCTCCACTGGTTGCTGGGCTCACGGGTGTGGAACTGGGGTGGTGGTCCCTGATCACTCAGTTTTCCACTTTCGGAGAAAATCACTGGCTGCAGGCAGGCTCCTCTTCAGCCCCACTGACATCCTGGAGGGGCTCTGTTAGGGACTAGGGGGTGTCCTGTGCCTTGCAAAATTCAGTGCAGCATCCCTGGCCTCCACCTACCATATGTGAGTAACACCCTCTCCCCTAAGCTGTGGTAGCCACAAACGTCTCCAGACGCTGCCACATATGCCCTGGGAGCAGAATCACCCCCAGTGAAAACTGATGGGTTTGAGGAAGGATCTGACTGAGGCCAGCTCAGGCCTTATGGTATCTGTAGAATCTGGATGTGGAATCAGGGTCTCAGCACAGCGCCTGCCTACACCCAACCCTGCTGTCCTATTTCCCTGGCCTGCTAGGAGGGAGCCAAGTCATGGTATAGACAGCAGGTTCAACAGGAAAGGCCTAGGGCCTGGGCTGCCCCATGGTCTCAGGCAAAAGTCCTCCTGCCCTGAGCCTCCACTGGCTGGGGAGGGAGCTCTACCCTGTGCCCCACTTGAGTCCCTGGGGCTTAGACCACAAAGCCTCATCTGCCCACTGGGACCATCTAAAAAGCCTTCCTGGGCCACCATTTTGTCCTGGGAATCTCCTAAGTGTGTGCATACCTGTGAGAATGTGTGCATGAACTGTGAGCCTGCCCAGGTGCCTGTGTATATGTGTGCATATATATGCATTTATACACACGAGCATATGTGTAGAGGGGACAGCCATCAAGATCTGGGCTGAGAGCAGCTGCAGAAAAGGACAAGCATGTCCCAGGCACACCTGTCCCCCCAGGGCAGGGTAGGCAGTGACTCCATGGGCGGGAGCTTCCAGGCCATGGCTGTGCCTGAGCTAGGAACTTCCTTGCCTAACACGGTGCCCAGAACACCCAGGTGCTCAATTAAAATTCATTTACTAAATCAATGAGTGGATCTCAGAGACCTGGCTGGGTCCTAGTTTTGGCAGCGTTTTTACGAGGGCTCCTTCAGGGTTTCCACATGACAGTGTGCCAGTTGAGCCTGCCTCAGTGCCCTGAAATGCCACCAAAGTGCAGCAAGTCTGCTGCCCACGGTGCACGTACACATGGGGTGGGGTGGCCTATGACACCTCCCCTCTGCCCATCATGAATGGTGGAGTCGATGAAAGCAGCCCCCGGTTGCCTGTACAGGTGTCTCCCACCGTGTGCAGATGCTGCTCCCTGCCCCGCAAGAGGGGAAGAGGTGAAGGGAATGGCAGGCCCCTGGGGCAGCACCACCCACCCACCCAGCCTGCCAGCCCTGCTCATGTTCTGAGGACAATCTTGCTACTGTGAGTACCAGGGGGCCTGCAGGGCCCAGGGAGGCTGCCAGGGCAGCAGGGCCCATGATGGCCCCACCCAGTGTGAGATGCTGGTGCCCGCGTGGGTGGGAGCACGGTGTCTCCTTCTGTCCACATGGTTTGGAGAGCCAGGAGGAAAAACAGCGCAGGCAGGAAGGCACGCGGTCCAGCTCTCCCTCCCCGTTCTGAAGGGCGGGGCCGCTCAGGGAACATCTGGCCCAGGGCATGGACTGGGTGGGGTGGAGACAAGACACAGGATGAGGGCACTTCTCCTCAGACTAAGAATCTTCTAGAGTCTTCTAGAGTCTAGTGCTGGTGGCATCAGACAGGAATGGCTCAGAAACCAGCCAAGTCCATGGAGAGAAAACGAGAGAGCAAAAGGTAGGGCCAGGCCTGGGGCTATTTATAACTCAGGGCTGTGCACGTGCCAGTTATGGGAAAGGACGTGAACGCAGGGAGGGGCGTGCAGCCAGACAAGGAGGCTGGGGCGGGGAGGAAGCCAGAGGTAAAGGGAAGTTGGAAAAAGAAGTCAGTGACATGGAAGGAAGGCCCTCCTACCACGACCCTCTCCGGGCGGGTGCAAACACAAAACCTGAGGCTAAATAAAAGCCAAGAAAGAACCCACAAAACCAACTGGGCTTGTGACAACCAAGCAGGAAAAGCCAACACGGAACAAGGTGAACAAAACCGTTGTCAGTTGGCTGCCAGGCCCACACAAGGGCGGGAGCTGGAACTGAGTTTCAGGACAGGGCAGAGAGCAAGGAGGCCCCTTCTAACCCTCCTCCCGGTCCCCCTAATCTGAGGGAGCCCAGTGATGATCAGGGTGCAGAACCCTGACTGACAGGGACAGGCTACTCCGGGCTGGGAATGTGTAGCCAGCACAGCTGCTGGAGAAAGGACACTCTTCTGCTCTGGGTAAGGGCAGGTTTTCATTAGCAACAGGCTGGACATTGCCCTGCAGCCCAGCCCAGCGAGCACCCCAAAAACCTGGTCCTCATGGCACAGAGAGGGTGAGGGGATGACCTCTGTGCAGGGTCCTGGGGCTGAAGGCTGTCTCAATAGGCCAGCCTATGTGAATCCTTCCCACAGCACCCTGGGCAAGGGGGTGTCTGGCCTCTGTCCAACCTCTGCCTACACTATGAATGAGTATTCACAGAGAAGACCCGTGCCACAGGAGTCCACTGAGACCCCAAATTGCCAAAGAGTTCCCTGAGGGTTTCCTGATGGCCCCATGGCCCAGAAGACTCAAGATCAGCATCTGGGACCAAATGCGGGGTGGGTGGGGACGTGCAGGAGGAAAGGGATGAGCAGGCTGATGCCCATGCCCCACAAGCTGGTCAGGATCAGGGTGCCTCTGGCCTCAAGATCACCATGCTCCCAACCGGGTGCCATGGCTCACGCCTGTAATCCCAACACTTTGGGAGGCCAAGGCAGGTGGATCACCTAAGGTCAGGAGTTCAAGACCAGCCTGACCAACATGGAGAAACCCCATCTCTACTAAAAATACAAAATTAGCCAGGTATGGTGGTGCATGCCTGTAATCCCAGCTACTCAGTAGGCTGAGGCAGGAGAATCACTTGAATCCAGGAGGCAGAGGTTGCGGTGAGCCGAAATCACGCCATTGCACTCCAACCTGGGCAACAAGAGCAGAACTCTGTCTCAAAAAAAAAAGAAAAAAAGAGCACCATTCTCCCTGGGGGAAGTGGGGTGTCCTAGGAAGCGACAGCCATATCTTCAAACCAAAGATCAAAAATGAAAGATGATATGTGCATGGCTTGTTGCATGGCTGGCAGGGAAACCAGCCAGTCAAGGCTATGCTTGTCTCCACGGCAGTGAAGGGCACTCGTCCTGGGGCCCCAACCACTGGGAGGAGCACCCGAAGGTTTCTGGAAAGGAGCTACACATAGTTCTCCTCCAATCCAATCCCTTCCTCTTCAGACCGGCTCTGGGCCAGGGGGTGTGCTTGGGACTGGAAACTCTGACCTGGCAGGCACAGACAAGCAACCTCCTGCAGGACGTGCACTGTGAAAAATGCCTACAACTGTTGTAAGCGCAGAAGCAGGGAGCAGGAGCCGGGGGACCAGGATGGATCGTGGTGGCTTCACAGAAGAGGAGCCCCACACTGAAAGGTGAGGGTTATACTCCAAGTCAGAGCCGGATGTGAGTGGGAGGTCTCACCCCCAGACAGGAACCAGGGGCACCAAGTGGGCAGATCAGCTTCCTTTCAGGGTCAGGAGGTGCACCAAGGACTGGCTGGGTGAAGACAGCCCCCAAGGATGATGGAAAGAAATAGCCTTTCTCAAGTTCAGTACTTAGTCTACCTGAACTTGGTCCTTCTCTGTACCAAACCATGCTCACGAAGCAGCAAGAGAGGGGATGCACCAAGAAAGACAAGACAGCTGAGGGAGGGAAAGTGTGTCCACTGAAGAATCAGGAAGGCTTCAAACCCTGGAGCTGTGCAGCCCAAGCAAGTTACTTCACCTCTTTGAACCTCAGTCTCCTGGTCGGTAAACAGCTGACACTTGATGTGGGGTAGGAAGAGTTGCCTAAGTCAGCAGCCTGTGTGTGCTGCATGGAGCAGGTACATGTTACCCACTGGCTTCCTCTCCCATCCTCTCGGTGCAGAACGAGAAGGCTGCCCAGCACCAAGGCCTTCAGAATCACAAAAGCATATACATAAGCTGCAGTCCCGGGCCTGCAGCTAATGCATCAGCCCCAGAGAAAAGCAGCTCAGTGAGAAGATACACTTCTGGAGCTTCCTTACAGAAATGGGGTAAAGCCCATTCCTCTCTTGCTCTTTTTATTTTATTATTTTTTTCTTTTCATTCTTTTTATTATTATTATTATTATTTAAAGATGGGGTCTTGCTTTGTTGCCCAGGCTGGAGTGCAGAGAGAAGATCACAGCTCACTGCAGTCTCAAACTCCTGGACTCAAGCAACCTTCCCACCTCAGCTTCCTGAGTAGCTTGGATTACAGGTGTGAGCCACTGTGCCAGGCTATGCTGTTATCGGGGTGGAAACCATCTAGAAATAAGCTAAGCAGACCGGGAAAGGTATCTGTCATCAGGGACTAAAAAGACAAAAAGAAGCAACTGCCCTGGGCAGCGATTTTCTCAGCCCAAGAGGTCAAGTGGCCGGACACGCACCAACGGCAAGGGGTGTGCATCTGGGCCCAGAGCACGGCTGAAGCAGCCCCCGAGCTGTGGGACCAGAGAGAGGAGTCAGTCCTCCATGCAGGGCCGAGCTGGCCCAGCACCACCCAGCCTGCGGCCACCCCAGGCTATGTTCTCACGGTGGGTGGGGGCAGGTCCACTGCTTTCTCAGTGGGCACGGCAGAGCATCTCCTGAATGTGCCACTATTCTCTAGCCGCGCAACCTTGGGGAATCCACCACAGGACTTCAGTTCCACATTTGTAAAGTGAAAGTGACAGCAAGGCCAAGAATTATTAACGAAGGTAAAGTGAAAACTCACAGGAAAGGCTCTGGTCACATGGATGGAGCCATCCTCAGCACACGCTTTGGTAAAAGGGAGCAAGAGAACTTCATGAAGCAAAGGGACCCGAGCCCAGACACCACCCAGCTCAGCAGCATTGCCAGGGCCACCATGCAGGTCTTGCTTGTTTCATGCAGGTGGTCTCTGGTGCTGACGTTCTCAGCCTCAAGACCACGTGCTGCCTCTTCCTCCACGTGCTGCCCTCCTCCTCCTTTAAAGCATCACCCGATCTCCCGGCTCAACACATCTGGCAAGCTGTCTGTGTACCACATGTAGAGATGAGGAAGGAGTTTTTCAAGACCCACTCGGCTTCCAAACCATTGGCTGCTCCACCACCTACCTGCTAGGTACCCCTGAGCACGGGGCTGCGCTTCAGGGAGCCTCACCTTGCCCTCCTGCCACACATGCGTCGTGGGGACTCACCGCTTTAGTGGACTCCAGGGCTCCCGAGACCAGCGCATCTCGGCTGTCCCTGCCCTTGCTGCTAAGGTGGGGCGATGAGGAGGGTGAGTCATCGATGTAGGGCAGCCCGTCTTGGTGCCGGCGCTGCTCCTCTGCCCGGTCTGCAGCGCAGCCATACCCAGGTGGTGTTCCGAACGAGCCATCTGCGTGTGCAAAGAAGGATCCTGTGTTAGAGACAGAGAAGGGAGCATCCATACCCAACCCGTCCCAGCATGTACCCAGCTGACACTATCTCTGTCCCCGACAAGCATCCCACAAGGACCTTATGCTGATGTCACCTTCACGACGGACTGATCAAAGATCACAAGAGTGAGGGGTGATGAACATGGGCTCACTCCTCAGACAATACAAGGGGCTTTCTGAGACATGTCTGCCCCCTGGCAGGGGTTGTGACATAAGAACTATGTATTTGATCTTTGCATACCCCACTCCCTACTTTCCTGGCACACAGTTCCTAAAAACCTTGGAATCTCCAAAGTAATAAATGTCTTTATGTATGCTAATGAATGACAGGTGGCTGGGGCTCCTGGACAGCCTCAGGAAGGGGGCTGGTTGCCAGAAGAACCAACCACATGATTAGAGAGTTGGCACCCCCAACTCTCTGGGGAAGACCCACAGCTGAAGGTTGATCACCAATGGCCAGTGATACAGTTAATCATGCCTACACAATGAAGGCTGTCCAAAAGGACAGGGTTGGGAGAGCTTCTGGGGCTGAAAATGTGGCAGTGCCCGGAGAGGGCAGGAAGCTCTGCGCCCCTTCCCACAGACCTTGCTCTATGTACCTCTTCTGTCTGGCTGTTCCCGAGTTGTGTCTTTTTATTAAAAAACAGTCATATAGTAAGTTATTTTCCTGAGTTTGTGAGCCATTCCAGCAAAGGATCAAACTCAAAAAGGGGGTTGCTAGAAACTCCAATTTACTCCAGACAACCTGGACTTGCTACTGACATGTGAAGTTAGGGGCAGTCTTCCAGAGCTGAGCCCTTAACTGTGGGATCCGACGCTAACTCCAGGTAGACAGTGTCAGAACTGAGTTGAAATTGTAGGACACCCACCTGGTGTCAGCAGAGAACTGCTTGGTGTGGGAAAATGTCCCCACATTTGGTCACATAAGTGTTCTGTGTTGAGCTTGTGTACAGAGAAAACAGTTTGTTCTCTCCCATACAGGCGGGTTGGGTTGCTACAGAAAGGGGGACCCCTGGCCTGGCGCAGTGGCTCACGCCTGTAATCCCAGCACTCTGGGAGGCCGAGGTGGGTGGATCACTTGAGGTCAGGAGTTCAAGACCAGCCTGACCAACACGGTGAAACCCCATCTCTACTAAAAATACAAAAAATTAGCCGGGCGTGGTGGCAGGTGCCTGTAGTAATCCCAGCTACTTGGGAGACTGAGGCAGGAGAATCGCTTGAACCCGGAAGGTGGAGTTGCAATGAACCAAGATCACGCCACCGCACTCCACCCTAGGTGACAGAGCACGACTCTTTCTCAAAAAAAAAGAAAAGAAAAGAAAAGAAAAGAAAAGAAAAGAAAAGAAAAGAAAAGAAAAGAAAAGAAAAGAAAAGAAAAGAAAAGAAAGAAAGAAAGAAAGAAAGAAAGAAAGAAAGAAGAAAAGGGGACCCAAAATGCTACCGTCTTGCTGCCAGGACAGTCTTCGGGCATCTGCCTATGGGGTCTGACAGGGTAAGGAGCACATGCTGGCTGGGGTGCAACTCCTGGCCACCATGAGCGGCGAGTCCTATCATGCTCTTCCCATCCCAACCAGGGAACTGGGGCTACAGGCTCCCCTACCCCCCACTCCAGCCCACCTTCTGGCTGAGGCATAGCCCACCTCCCAGACCGTCTGTCAAAATCCCAGACCACTCTTACCCCAATGTGAGTACCCCCAGGAGGACAGAACGGCTTATCCTACAAGAGGCTCCCGGCCTGTTGGAACTAACTAGTTACACAGAGTAACTGGACAATCACTCCCTTCCTCCCAGGCTGAATGACAAAGCCCAATACACATTTCCAAGACCTTAGCCATCTGGAGCTCCCTGATGGCCTGTTCTAAGTCTGAATTTTCTGAGCCAGTGGACTCCTCATCACCAATGTCAACCCACAAGGACCTAGCCCGATCTGTGGCACATGTGAGGGTCCCTTCTCCACTCCTTCCAAGGGGGGCCTTTGAGGCCCATGGGACTTCTGAGACCTCACCCTGATGGGGTGACGTCACTCTCAACATGAGTCACCTGTAAGCAGCCCTGCCCAAAGGTTACCAGCAGAGGTGACCTTGGTGTTCATTCACGAGTTTACAACTGACAACAAACACATCCAGGCTGGGTGGGCACAGGGCGGCACTCAGGCATTCGGAGCGGCTGACCCAGCAATCCTGAATCGGGGACTGTTGTTGGTCCTTCCCACTTGGATGGTGGGGACGGGGTCGGGGGGAGCAGTGTGTCTGGAGTGATCTGCCACTGGCTGTGGGTGCAGGCGGCCGAAGGCTTGGCTTCCCTGTGTGCCTCTGCCTCTCCCTCTCCCAGGTTCTCCACTTCCTGTCCCACAGGACTCAGCGCCCTCTAACAGGTGTCCCCAGCCCTAGCTCCACACTGGCAACACCTTGGGGGGCTCTGAAAACAATTTCGCCGGGATCCACACAGACGTGCCGAGTCCGAAGCTGTAGGGGCTTCCTGGGGGAATCTAGCTGGCAGCCAGGGCTGAGACCTGCTGAGCGACCCCAACCCAGTGTCCAGCACTATACCAGCTGCTGACCTGCAGCACTGTCCCAGGTGACTGCACACAGCTACTGGCTGCAAAGGCAAGGCCAGGTTCTGCCTCTGTGCGTGTCCAAAGGAGAATTCCAGGAAGAGGGTAGTTCTGGGTTGAGCATAGCAGTCAAAGCAGGAAGACTCCAAGAGCCTGGAGCACCCATCGAGTCCCTCAACAAGCTGTATGGAGGAGTATGGTCTCCTTAATCCACGGGACATCGGGTGGGCTCCAGGTATCAAGATCACTATGTTGACTGTCAATGCTCAGTTTCTTTGGCCTTTGGGTGGGGGAAGCGAGCTGTGGTGTAATCCCTCAGAAGCAAGGCTCTGACCCTCCCCATTGCCACCTCTCTGTATTAGTCCAGGTCACTGAAGCCATCCACGCCTTGCCTTTCTTGACTTCATTAATTAATTTAACAGAGACATTGATTCACTATGGTGCCTAAGCTGGTCTCCAACTCCTGGGCTCAAGCAATCCTCCTGCCTCAGCTTCCTTCTTTTAAAATCAGGCATGTGAACTAGACAATCGATAAAGACCCTCTAGCTCTAAAATGCTACTGTTACTATTAGATGAAGGCCCTGCCATCCCCCTGGCCTCCTTCAACAACTTCCTCACCCTAGTCCCCCACTCTATGGCCCCTCCAGACTTGGCTTTTTTTTTTTTATGTTGGTTCTCACGAAATCTGACAGACTTGGCTTTTACATTAGCTCAGAATTGTCAGCATCTACTAAATGTTCTAGCAGGGGTGTCCAAGTGTCCAAGGGAGACAATACACTCATTAGTTCTCAATTTGTTTTACATTGGGCCAGTAAAGCCCCTTCCTGATTCCCCTTTTCTGCTTATCACTAGAGAAAGAAACTAAAACCGTGGTTTCAGACTGAGAAAGCCTCAAACAAAACAAACAACAACAAAATAAGGCGGGTTAGACAAGCTTTTAACCCAGGGTTTTGCTGTTTATCTAAAGATGATCTTAGGACATCAACACATTCCTCTTCACCTAGTGCAGCACCTTTTATCTGAGCTCTTTCCACCCCCATGACTACACTGACTCCCATGCAAGGTCAAGTCAACCCAGCAAGAACTTCAGGGTCAGACTCGGGGACCCAGGGCTCGCTCCAGAGGAACTGTACAACTCCACATTTGCGAAGCCATATGCTGGCTTAGCAACGTCCACGCTAAAACCTGGTGCAAGAATCAAGTGCCCAGTAAGGGTTTACCCACCCATGTCCAGTGAGACCAGATCTCACGGCCAGATTCTGCTGGGGAATTAGGACGCTCCAGACAGCTAAAACCCCAGCCATTTCCCCATCTGCAGAGATCTCAAATCAATGTCTGGGTGGCTGCTGCTTTTAAGTCTGGATTCCAGATGGCCTGCTCATCCCTGCCGCATTTCACATGCGGGCTTCAGTCCCTGTTTCAGCCAACCCAGAGCCCTACAATCCAGACTTGCTGCCCCTCATTCTGCTGACTCTTCCAGTCTGCTCCAAGGCAAATGATGGGGTGGGAGGACAGTCCCTCAATTTCCTCATCCCCCCATTCTAACCACCACATAGGAACCTGCTTTTTCACAAAGCAGTTCTTCACACCTGAGTTCCCCAAAGTACACAAAGCACCACCACCCACCTGTTATTTTATTTTCAGAGACATAGTCTCGCTGTCACCCAGGCTGAAGTGCAGTGCAGTGATCATATCTCATTGCAGCCTCAAAACTCCTGGGCTCAAGGGATCCTTCCAAGTAGCTGGGACTACAGGCGCATGCCACTATGTCCAGCTAATTTTTAAAACTTTCTGCAGAGACTGGGCCTTGCTATGTTGCCCAAGTTGGTCTCAAACTCCTGAGCACCACCACACCCAGCTAATTTTAAAAAATCTTTTTTGAGACAAAGTCTTGTTATGTTCCCCAGGCTGATCTTAAACTCTGGCCTCAAGCAATCCTCCTGTCTCAGCCTCCCAAAGTGCTGGGATTATAGGCTTGAGCCACCATGCCCAGCCAAGGCCCTTTCCTCTTGAGGATAAAGTACATTATTTGGCATTTTAAAAGCCACCATCTCCCAAGAGCCAGAACCAATTGGGAGGCCTGGCTCCCTGCCCACGTACCAGGAATACCCAGTGGAAAAACCTCTCTGGGCCTCCTCACCCTTGGCAGGACTGAGGAATTGGTGGTCTCATCAGCCCTATCCTTCCTGCAAAGCTCTATCCAAAGCAGAACCCAAACACTAGAAGGTAGGAGGTCGGGGCTTGGAATCTGGTTGCTGCTCACCTGAACCAGGAACCAGACTAGGAGTGGGGTTGGGGAGACGAAGGCCAGTGCTGGCCCAGAGCACTGCAAACAGCCCAGGGTTGGTGTGGAAGAGGAGGGCCTAGTGAAATCTGAAACCCTCTCCTCTCCAGGCAGTTTGCTTAGCAACCCAACCCCGGAACTCCGCAAATCTACTCTTTCATGAAAGACAAAAGAGCAGCCAAAAAATAAAAATAATACAGCGAGAAGAATAATGCCTGGGTAGGTCTCAGTCAGCCCAGGCCCAAGTAGGTGCTGAGGTCATATCTGCTCGACTACATTGGTTCAAAAAAAAAACTTTCAAAAAAATAAACAGAATTACCATATGATCCAGCAATTCTACTCGTAGTTATATACCCAAAAGAACTGATTTTTTTTTTTTTTTTTGAGATGGAGTCTTCCTCTGTCGCCAGGCCTCCTGGGTTCAAGCAATTCTTCTGCCTCAGCCTCTAAGTAGCTGGGACCACAGGTGTGCACCACCACAACCAGCTAATTTTTGTATTTTTAGTAGAGATGGGGTTTCACTGTGTTGGCCAGAGTAACCTCAATCTCTCGACCTCGTGATCCATCCACCACGGCCTCCCAAAGTGCTGGGATTACAAGCGTGAGCCACCGTGCCCGGCTTTTTTTTTTTTTTTGAGATGGAGTCTCACTCTGTCGCCTGGACACTGCTGGTGTGCAGTGCCAGGATCTCCCTCACTGCAACCTCCGCCTCCTGGGTTCAAGTGATTCTCCTGCCTCAGCCTCCCGAGTAGCTGTGATAACAAGCGTGCGCCACCACCCTCAGCTAACTTTCATATTTTAAGTATAGACAGGGTTTTACCATGTTGCTCAGGGTGGTCTTGAACTCCTAACCTCAAGTGATCTACCAGCCTTAGCCTCCCAAAGTGCTGGGATTACAGGCATGAGCCACTGTGCCCAGCCTCCCAAAGAATTGAAAGCAGGGACTTGAAGAGATATTTGCAAACTCATGTTCATCACAACACGGGAAGGAAGTGGTAGAAAGAACCCAACGTCCATTGACAGACAAATGGATAAGCACAATGTAACGTATATATGCAATGGAGTATCATTCAGCCTTCGAACGGAAGGACATTTTGACACATGCAATCTCATGGATAAACCTTGACATTCTGCTTAGTGGAATAAGCCAGACACAGAAGGACAAATATCGTTATGATTCCACTCATATGAGGTACCTAGAGCAGTCGGATTCATAGAGGCAGAAGGCAGAACGGTGGGCTCCCAGGAAACGCATACAGAACTGAGCTCGGAACACCAGCCACGTGATGTCTGGGTGCAGCCAAGCAGGGGAGGCTCTCCCAGACCAGACATGCCCAGAGAGGCCCCAGATCCTCCTTCAGTGGCATGGCTGCCACCAGAGGTTGGGGTTCCAGGAGCCCAACCCCTGCCCCACCCTCTGCCAATGTGCCCATGGGTGAGATTGGAGCAAGCCCTCAGCAGATCAGAGGTCATGCTCTGGACCCTCCCTACCCAGAACACTGGGAGCAGCTGTAAAGGGGCCTCCGATCAACATGTACGGGAGTCAGGAGAACAAAGGGGCCCTTCGAGGAATTGGGTGCAGGAGGCAGGAACTCCACAGCGATCATCAGCAGAGTGGTCTCCATCCTTGTTTACACTGGCAGTCAGAGACTAGGCAGTATTTATTTGCAAAGGTAAACGCAAATCAAACATCCGTGGCTCGGCCAGATGTGGTGGAGAGGTTTTCACAAAGGCAGGCATCGAGCCCCCACCCTGTCATGGCTGCAGTTGCCCTCCTCTGGGCCTCTCATCTTTTCCCAGGTCCCAAGCAAGCCACAGCAGCATGGTGTGGGGACTTCTACAAACAGCAGATCACGTCCTTTGGAGGCACAGTCCTCCAGGAGAGGTTTAGAAAAGGTTCGGGTCTCACTGAAGGGTGCACAGTCCACAGTCAGAGCTGCCTCTGCACCCCACGCTCATCCACAGCCTGACACCTTCTTCCTACTGCCATGCACCCACCAAGAGCAGACTCCACCCTCGAGAAGGGCCATGGATCTTGGGGACTCTGATGCTGGCTCTTGCAGCAGAACCTCAGGTAAGGTCAGGGAATACATGCAGTGCTTCAGGAAATTAAGTTCCTCTAACAGCAAAAAAGACCCAAATCTTTAAAGTAGCAGGCAAAAAATAACCTGCCACCCTTTACGAGGCACTTCCTCTAGGTCACACATGGTGCTGAAAACCCACGTATCATCTCCTGGAATATGCACCTGAGTGGGCATGAACTTTTAGATTGCTATTTTTTAGAGAGGAAAAACCGAGTCTCAGGCAGAGCTTGACTGTGCCCAGGTGCACCTATGTGACCTGCCTACTGGCTCAACTTTCAAACACATTCCAAAGAGAAGGCATTTCTAAGATGCGGCACCAATAACCTTACAACCTAGCAACTCCCCTCCTAGGTGTATAATCAAAAGAACTGAAAACTGGTGTTCAAACAAAAACTTGTACCAGAATGTTCACAGAAGCATTATTCACAAGGGGAGGAAACACCCTAAATGTTCACCAGATGGATTAAAAAAAAAAAAATTGGTAGATCCATTAAATGGAATAGCAAAGCTCACCGTAGCCTCAACTCCTGGGCTCACATGATCTCCTGCTTCAGTCCCCTAAGTAACTGGCACTACAGGTGTGTGACATTATGCCCAGCTAAAATAATTTTTTTTTTTTTTTTTTTGTAGAGACAGGGGTCTCGCTATGTTGTCCAGGCTGGTCTTGAACTCCTGGCCTCAAGCGGTCCTCCTACCTAGACCACTCAAAGTGCTGGGATTGCAGGTGTGAGCCGCTGCACCCAGCTCTGCCTTCAAAGGGAAGGAAATTCTGTTACATGCTACAACACGATGAACCTTGAAAACATGATGCTAAGTGAAATATGGCAGTCACAAAGTGCCACATGTTGTATGACTCCACTGATATTAAATGTCCAGAATGTGTTAATCCATAAAAACAGAAGGTAGGTCAGTGACTGCTTAATGGGCCATGGGGTTTCCTTCTGGGGTGACAAAAATGTTTTGGAACCAAATAAGAGCTGTTGGTTGCACAACACTGTGAATACACTAAAAGCCACTGAATTGCTCACTTTAAAATGATTCATTTCATGTTATGTGAATTTTACCTCATTTTTTTTTTTTTTTAAATGACCTGTTTTCCTCTCTTAAGCACGGAACCCGGAACATAATTCCGCTGTTTCCCAAGGGCTGAGTATCCTTCCAGATGGACGTCAGTACAGCCTGGCCATAACCCCTGGCCACCCACAGGCAGTGAGTGCTTTCAGAGACACGCGGTTGGTTCTGGTGGTTTTTCTACTTTCTCCTCCTCTGCCAGGCTGGCAGCTGCCCCTTCTTGCATCCACACCAAGTGGCTCAAAATTCTTTATAAATGAGATGTCCCCCACCCAGTTAGCCACTGCACCCTGGCTAAAGGCCTGCCCCCAGGGCCCTTGGTTCTGTGGTGGACGGGTGCACAGAGAGCACCCTAGGATCCCGTGGCCTCCCAGCCCTCATGCTGTACCCCAATAATGACATCACCAGGCCAGCACCCATGAACAGAAAGCCTCAGCTGCCCAGATAGAGGTCAGGGTCATGAATCAGCATGTGCCACAAAGAAAGCCACCAGGCTAGCCAAGGCCCCCACCCCATAGGCTGGAAAATGTCAGTCGGGAAGGGCCTCAGCCTGCCCCACTCCCTGACACCTTGGCTCCCCAGGCAACCCTAGACACCGAGAACGAGAAACAGGTATTTACAGCTCTGAGCTTTCTTGGAGGAGAAAGTCCAACCCGTACAACCAGCCCTGATGGCTCTGCCCGCTTGAAGGCTGACCTGGTTGGAGACTGAATCACCAGAAGGTCAACTTTGCTGGCAGTTTTTTGGGGGCACTAAAGACAGCTGTTTTCCTCCACAAATGGAGGGTGCCTCAGTACGGGCAGATGAGAACCCCGCCTCCTCTCCATCAGTATCCAGAACACTGTTAAAGGACCCTCCCCAGTCTCCAAGGACCCACCCGTGCCTAAGGCTCCCAGTCATTCCAGGAGGCAAAAATAATTTGATGCTCCAGGCTTCAGGTTGGGGCTGGCTGGTGCAGGCGCTGGGCAGACAGAGGCTGAAATCCCAGCTGGGAAGAGGCAGCCGCCCTCGGCCCCAGAATGATATAGTTACTACTACTCAGCAGCACCTGGGCTTTTTAGGACTCTGGGGCTCAGAAAGACTTCCTGGAGGCCCTGAAGATTTAGCCCCAGACAAATGTACTGAGTACTTAATACATACAGGGCACTGTGCTGGGTATGCAATGGTGAGCACTGCACACCCAGCCCCTGCCCTCAGGAGCTAGTGGAATCCACCAAGTCATGTGACATGGGCATCACAGCAACCATGCCAAGGCCACAGGAGAGGCAGCTGGCACCGGAGTACATGCAGGAGGGAGGCAGACAGACCCAGGCAGGACAGCAGGGCCTCTCCCTGAGGAAATGACCACAGAGCCAGGACCTACTGAAAAAGGGGGAGGCAGACACTGGCTCCCCTGAGGAACACCAAGGTGAGAAGCCCACTGTTGTGGACCCCCAAAGGAACATGTTCATATCCTAACCCTGGAACCTGCAGGTGTGACCTCACCTGGAAAAAGAGGTTTTGCAGATGTAATGAGGTTAAAGGCCTTGTGATGAGCTCACCCTAGATTGTCCAACTACTGCTACTATGATGTGTTGCTATTCTCCCAGAACACTCCTGACAACATATGTGTGGGTCTTTTCCTTTCACCAGGCAATCCTCCCAGTTTCTGGACACCAGCTGGGTATCCTACAATTTAATTCCATTCTGCCAGTAAGTACATGGAATGAGTGTCAGACCTCACAGGTTAAGGGCTCAGTACCACAAGACTGCCCCCACTTCAGGCACTGGGGAAAAGTCTGGGCCACATGTACTTCTGACCTACTGACCCTAAAGCTGGGGGTGGGGTGTTCCTACCACCCCCTCCTCAGGTTCAATAATTTGCTAGAGCTGGGAACGGTGGCTCACACCTGTAATCCCAGCATTTTGGGAGGTCGAGACAGGTGGATGGCCTGAGGTCAGGAGTTCGAGACCAGCCTGGCCAATATGGTGAAACCCCATTCTACTAAAAATACAAAAATTAGCCAGGCACGGTGGCATGTGACTGTAGACCCAGCTACTCTGGAGGCTGAGGCAGGAGAACTGCTTGCAGCAAGCCGAGATCGCACCACTGCATCACAGCCTGGGCGACGGAGTGAGACTGCATCTCAAAAAAAAAAAATTTGCTAGAGCAGAGCAGCTCACAAAATTCAGGCAAGCCCTTTACTCACATTTACCAGTTTATTATAAAGGATACCACTCAGGAACAGCCAAACAGAAGAGAAGCACAGGGCAGGGTGATAGAGTGTGTACTGTGGGGGGAGCTTCCATGGCCTCTGGGGTACTGCCCGCCCAGAACCTCCATGTGTTCACAATATGAAAGCTCTGGGAGCCCCACTGTACAGTGTTTTCATGGAGGTTCCACTAGGTAGGCAAGACTGACTAAATCACTGGCCACTGATGATCCATTCAGCTGAGATCAGGCGTGGTCAGCCTGGCAGGGCTGTAGACTGGTGATCAATTCAATCTCCACCCTCTCCCTGTCCCCAGAGTTCGGGGCGGAGCTAAACTTCCAACCTTCAAATCACATGGCTGGTTCCTCTGGCAACCAGCCTCATTCCACAGCTATCTGGGGGCCTGCCCATCAAGCATCACCTCATTAGCATAACCTCAGGTCCCACAAAAAAGGGCTTGCTTGTATGAATAATAAAAGATGCTCCTGTCACCCCATCTCAGGAAATTACAATGATTTTAAGAGCCTGTGCCAAAAACCAGAAGACCAAATCTATATATTTTTATTATATCACAGTATCACACTGACGGACCCTAAATCCAATGACAAGTATATTTAAAGAGACAGAAGACAGGCACACAGGAGGGCGTTTGAAGGCAGATGCAGAGACTGGAGAAGTGCCGGGGCCATCATATGCTGGGAACGGCAAGGAAAGATCCTCCCCTAGAGCCTCCAGAGACAGCCTGGACCTGCTGACACCTAGATGTTGGGCTTCCGTCTTCAGAACTGGGAGAGAATAAATGTTTGTTGTTATAAGTCACTAAGCTTATGGCATTGTTAAGGAAGCCACAGGACGCTAAGACATGGCCTGGACTGGGTGCCATGGAGTCTGAGGACAGAGATAACCCAGCCCCTGGGAGAGGCCTGGAAGGGCTTTGCAGGGGTAGAGACTGTGAGACAGAGAGAAGAATGTGACCAACGGAGCCTTCAGCCAGCAGGGGTGGGGAGCCGCAAAGATGCCCCATGGAGGTTTTCAGGCCCACTCAGCTGCCGGCTCTCCTGGGGCTTATAAATGCAGAAAGACTGGGAAGGACTGAAGGAAGCGCCGTCCCAAAATACGCTGCATCAGTACACTGACTTGAGCTGACAACATTAGAGACTGCAGCTTCCGAAAGGGCTAGCTGACCTGCTTCTTGCTGTAGGCAGCAAGCCATAAAAATTCCTCTGGGAGAGGTACCCTCCCTGTACCAAGAGAGAAAATAGCCCTTATCACCTGAGACTGGGAATTAGGGGCTGCAGTGGACCTGAATGAATATACTTAACAAAGTCACCCTTATCTCCCACCAGGTTTCCCCTCATGTATCTCCCAGTGACTCCCCAGAGTTTACTGCCCGTAGCCAGTCCCCCCTTGTCCTGCCACTTCTCAAACTTATTGTTATCTAAAAAGGATCTTGCTTTGGCCACTTCTCTGGACTTGACTCTGGAGAAGAATCTCATGTCCCTGTAAAACTAATGACATCTGTGTTTTTCTGTTAATGTGCCTGGTGTCACTTTGGTTTCTAGATCCAGCCAGAGCCCACTAAGAGCTAAAGGGGACTGAAAGCAATCTCTGAGAAAGGAGATACAGCTGGGAAAGGGGATACAGGCTGGCAGTGAGGAGAGGGAGGTAGGGGGTAATTCTGTGGGGAGCCTCAGGCTGCAGGCCCAGGACCTGGGCTCGATTTAGGAGGTGTCTGGGTCTGGAACAAGAGGGGAGCCTAGGGCCCACAGCGGGACAGGTGACATTCTAGCAGCACATCTGAGTGTGGCACAGGAGGTGGGGCAGGGCTGGGGGCTTCTGCAATGGTCACTCCTGGTGTTGGCTGAAAAACACAGGCAGGGGGCACTGAAGTGATCATGGGTCTGGCTAAGAGGACAAAGACAAGAGGAGGAAGAGTAGAGGGGACGCTGAGCTTTCTAGTCCCTGAGGTGCAGATGTGGCAGCAGGGAACTGGTCAGAAGTGTCCCTGGGAAGACAGTGGGAGGGGGCAAGGTAGGGAAGGTGGAGCAGTGCCCTTCAGAAGAGGATGGCACGGGAACAGTGCCCTGGCATGGGAGTAGCATGGGGAGCGAGGTCTGAAAGTGATTGGTGGGGGTCCCTCCATGTCAGCAAAGGTGCTCAGCCAGGAGGTGGGCTGTGGCCGCTGCACACTTGCGGGTCCTCCTCTCCCACTCACTGCTCCTTCAAAGAGGAAACACAGAGGGTTAAGAAGGGGAAAAAAATGGCAGGAAGAGGGGCTTCCCCCTGCTGGCAGTCACCACCCTGAGCCTGAGGCCAGGGCCCAGCCATGGGCAGATACCCAGCAAGCCTGGGAGGGCAGGAGAACCACCTTATCCCCAACCTGGTCTTGGGCTACCCTTCCTGAAGGATGCCTGGAGCAGGAGAGGAGAGGAGACGCACATTCACCACATTCACAGCAGCACCATCCACAATGGCCAAGAGGTGGCAGCAACCCCCGTGTCCATCCACGCGTGAGTGGAAGACCAAAATGTGCTATATACATGTAAAGGAGTATTATTCAGACTCAAAAAGGAAGGAAACTCTGAGACATGCTGACTTGGATAAGCCTTGAAACATTATGCTAAGTGAAATCAGCCAGACACAAAGAGTCAAATACTGTATGCTTCCATGTATATAAGGTTCCTAGAGTAGTCAAATTCAGAGACAGAAAGTAGAATGGGGGCTGTCAGGTGCTGGAGAGGGAGTTAGTGTTTAGTGGAGTTTAAGTTTGGAGAAGATGAAAAAGTTGTGGAGACGGACAGTGGTGAGCCCTGTATGACAATGTGGATGTACTTAATACCACTGAACTGAACACTTAAAAATGCCTAACATAGTCAATTTTATGTTATGTATATTTACACACACACACACACACACACACACACACACAGGATCAGCCAGGTTTTCAAATTTAAAACGAAAGAAAAGAAGTACAGTGTTAGGGGCTAAATTGTGTTCCCTGCCAAATTCATATGCTGAAGTCCTAACCCCTAAACTTATTTGAAAATAGGGTCTTTACCAAGTTAAAACAAGGTCATTAGGTTAGGTCCTAACCCAATGTGACTGTGTCCTTTAAAAAAAGGGTGGCCAGGCATGGTGGCTCATGCCTGTAATCCCAGCACTTTGCGAGAGAGGAGAATCACTTCAGGCAGGGAGTTTGAGACTAGCCTGGACAACATGAGACCATCTCTAGAAAAAAAAAAAATACAAAAATTAGCCAGGTGTGGTGGTCATGCCTGTAGTTCTCAGCTACTTGGGAGGCTGAGGCAGGGGGACTGATCACTGAGCCCAGGAGGCTGAGGCTATAGTGAGCTATGACTGAGCCACTGCACTCCAGCCTGGGACTGGAGCCAGAGGGAGATCCTGTTTCTTAAAAAAAAGTGGGGGGGATGCGGTGGGTGGGTGGAATTTGGAGAGAGACTGGCATATTGGGAGAATGTCACGTGAACTTGAAGACTGTCACCTATAAGGATCCAACCCAGCCAACATCTCAATCTCATACTTCTAGGCTTCAGAACTGTGAGATGATACATTTCTATGATTTGAGCTACAGAGTTCGTGGTTCCTTGTTACGCAGCCATAGCACACTATTACGTGAATGAAATCACTGTGGAGCTCAGACACTAGCTTTGAGGAGCTGTCCACATGCCACGTTCTAGACTCAGAGTGGCAGAGGGGAAGAGCAGACACCAAGGCGCACAAGGTCAGAGTAGGAGGCAGCCCAGGGCCTCGCCCCCTTCAGCCACACAGCATATCTGTGCTCTCTTGGGCACTTGCTCAGAAGCTAAATTGTTACAGATTGACCCCAGACTCTCCTGCTAGACAACAGACCAGAGCCACCTGAGTATCTTGTGCTTGTACAAGTCAGAAATTATAGAAACCCAGTCACATTCTGAATGTCCTGCACAACACTGCCAGCCAACCTTCCTGAGCGCAGCCCCTGCACCTTTGGACTCTCCTTCCTACACAGGGCCTCAGGGGCTTTGCTTTCCTCCCCTCATCCAAGCTGAGAGGTTGGGGGGGGCTTCCATGCAGGTAAGGAAACTGAGATACTAAAGCAACAAGCTGGGCAGGACCAGAAAAGCCCAATGCTAGAGACAGATTGACAAGGTGTGTGTGAACCCTTCTGGGCCCTCAAATGATTCTACAACCTGAGTTCTTTCTATTGAGGGAAAGGAGACGGCCCAGGGAACAGTTTGAGACCTCCCCAAGCCACATACACACACAAGAAGCAACTGTGTTCCCACCAGCCCTGGAGGGGTATAGCCCTAGGTCAGTCCTGGGGGCTGGTCTGCAATTCCCACCCTTGTCCTAATACTGGGTCACCCTGATCTATAGTGCTCCTGGGAGACTTACGGAGTTGTGGATGCACAGATGCCCAGGACGCCAGCCTGGGTCAGGGCCAGGGGGATAACACCAGCAATGGCAACAGGTATGGGTCAGAAGTGTTGCCTCGAATCCCCACGCCTCTGCAAGGGAGCCCTCACTACCTCATTTTACAGATGAAGGTTGAAGGTTTGGATGTAGAACCAACATACCCTGAATTCCACAGCTAAGAAGGGCGATCCCCAACTTCAGGTATCCTGGTGGACTGAACTAGGGGTGAGCTGGGGCAGGGGAGTGACATTTTGTATTCTGCACCAGAATTTAAGATGTTCCAGGTGTGGGCAAATGTCAAAAGGCTGAGGAACAGACCGGGAGGTGGCACAGTCTCTAAGTCTAAACCCAAATGGATTTTCCCCTGGAAAATCTGTGCATGCGGTTTATGTGGCCAGGAACTCTCCCATTCTTAAACAAGTATTTGGAAAATGAAATCGAACTCCCTCTGTTACCAGTTTCCCCCACCCTACCTCCAAGGCCTTCTTCAATCATCCCCCTAAAAAAGCAAGACAGAAAACAAAGCAGGATGACTGGGATAACCAGAGGGCCCGGGGGGACTGCAGGTGAAACTCTTCGCTTCATCTCTCAATGTTCCCACCAATGAAATGGGGATAATGACACTCTCCACCCATGCTCCCTACGAGGTGTCAAGCAGGCCCCATCAGAGGGAGGAAACAGCACGGAGAAGCACAAGCATCACTTAACATAATTACAGGAAGCCTCATCTAGTCCCGCGCTCCCACCAGCAACATTTCACAGCACGCTCTTTTGCTCCTTTCCAGAAAACCGTATGACCTCCTCTTGCCTGGCTTCTGGGGGATGCCATGTGAGGCTGATGGCTCCACTTCAGGAAATGTGGCAGAGCCCATGTGTCTGCTCAGGCCACTGCAGGTCCACGGGTGACCCTGGCACGGCAATCTGGTCCATCTCGTCCACTGCAGAGGCCAGCCAGGGCTCTGGATGCCAGCCTTCATGCTGCCCATCTCAGCAGCCCAAAGTGGACCCACTGCAAACGCCACTGCCCTGTCTTCCACATTTCTCTTCTCCAGCAAAAATCAGGCCACAGCAGAACTTTCCTCACTCCCCTGAGGCTGCAAACTCTGCAGGCCACAGAAAACAGCTGAGGAACGAGCCAGAAAACCAGCCGGCGAGGAGCTCTCTGTCCAGATGCAAGAGGAGACAGAGGACCCAGCTCTTGACCTGAAACTCGAAACTGTCATTGGGAATTACCACCCATGGCGATAATCCCAGCTGTCGCTGCGGGTGTGACAACCTGGTCCAGATCCCACCTGTTACTCTCAATCCAGGCTTGGGAACCAGGCCCAGCTCCTATCCTGCTTCCCCGGAGGGTATGGGAGGAGGCGAGATTCACATGCCCGGCCTGCCCCCATGGGCACAGCTGTTAGACGCCGGCTCAGGGAGCCAACTCAGCCACCTGCCAGCCCAGCCAAATGAGCAGGTCCTGATGAGGAATGTGATACGCTGCATTCTGAAACCTCCTTCTGAAAAAAGTAAGTTCTGCAGAGATTCAGCTCACAAACGAGCAGCATGGACACATCACCATGCCACCGCAAACACGCCAGGAAAAGGCCTTCCAGAACTCCACGATCCTGGGAGAGCTGTGGAACTAGAAAGGCTCTCAGAGGTATCTGACACCGGCTCTGAGCCTGGAACTTCTCCTGGAAAATCCTCAGGTGGTAGAATAACAGCTTGGCTCAATCAGGTCACCCTGCCCAACACTCTTGCCTCCACGGCTACCCCATGCCAGGGCTGATTCGGATACTATTCAAGACACAGAATCTGCTCAGACTTCCCAGACAGGCCAGTAGAGAACGAGGCTATTTCCTGCTCCTAGCTTAACAGACAGACCCCAGCTGGCTGCCTAAGGTCGCTGTCCAAGCCTCTTTACCTCCAGTGCAGGCATCACCGGCCCCCCTGCAAAGGAGAGCAATAGACACTCAGTCACATCCCACATCAGGCCAGCATCAGACACATAGCAGGCATCTAACAGGTGTCAGCCCCTTCTCGGTTCTCATGAGGGGAACCCAGACCTGCTGACAAGCTGGACTCTGCCCGTGTGGCTCCTCCCTGGATTAAGTGCTTTGTAACTTGGCTAGTCAGTGTGCATTGCCCTGTTCTTGCCTGAATACCACCTGAGCTATGCTTTCCTCTTGGTTGGCAAGTGGGGACTGTACCAGGAAAGCCTGGGATGTTCAGAAGTTTGGGCTGGTCTATTAGGGCGACTAGATCCACACCAGTCTCTCTCACCTGTCAAGCCTCTTCCAAAGAGGCCTCATGAGTCAACAACACAGCAGCAGGGCAGACAAACATCCCATGGTGCCCAATGCTGCTCAGCCACAGAGTGCAGCAGGGTGGAGATGAGGGTGCAGGCAGGGAGAAGGCAGCCATGAGATGCTGAGTCACCTGGGACCAGATGCCATGGGTTTGAGGAACCTATGTTAAGAAAGCAGCAGCTCTTCTCCATGGAACAGAAACTACCTGGAGGCCACCTGGCTGGCTGGTGTGAGGGAGGTGGCATCCAGAAGACCTCAGAGGTGGGTTAACAAACCAGGCCTCCAGCCACCAGTCCCACCAGCCCCAGCAGAGTCAGCTGCCACCTGCAAGGTCCAGCAGCTTTGGGGATGTGGGGGTGGCACTCTGGGATGCCCCTTACAGCAGACAGAATGAACCTTTGCATCCCCTCAAAATTCCTATTTTGAAATCTAACCCCTAATGTGATGGTATTTAGGGGTAGGGCCTTGGAGAGGTAATTAGGTCAGGAGGATGGAACCCTTGTGAATCGGATTAGTACCCTTTTCAAACCCCAGAGACAGTCCCATCCTTTCCACACCAGGTGAGAACACAGCAAGAAGAGGGCTATGAACCAGAAGGCAGGCCCTTGGCAGACACTGGACTCCTGCCTCCAGCACTGTGAGGAGTAAATGTTTGTTGTTTAAACTACCCAGTTTACAGTATTTTTGTTATAGCAGCCTGAAGTGACTAAGACACCCCTCCCTGAAAAAATCTGACATGCACACCCTCATATTCCAAGTTCCCATGACTCACATGGGACATAAACATGTCCCTTCCTCTCTCTGCAGTCCCCATGTTACACTGTGGAACACATGGGCCTGGACATCTATGTCCTTCCCACCCAGTGGCCCAGTGGAAATACACATCTTTCCTTTAATCAGGGAGGCATTTAGCCACTTCCTCCTAACATTCTGTCCCAGAGGGCAGGGCAATAGAACAGCTGCTTTCAGGGAATTCAGAACCTGGAGATGGCCCAGTGCTGTGGATCACACCTGTAATTCCAGCTCTCTGGGAGGCCAAGGCAGGCACATCATTTGAGGTCAGGAGCTGGAGACCAGCCTGGCCAACATGGTGAAACCCAGTCTCTACCAAAAACACAAAAATTAGCTGGGTGTGGTGGTGGACACTGGTAATCCTAGCTACTTGGGAGGCTGAGGCAGGAAAACTGCTTGAACCCAGGAGGTGAAGGTTGCAGTGAGCCAAGATCGTGCCACTGCACTCCAGCCTGGGTGAGAGAGCAAGACTCTGTCTCAAAAAACAAAAACAAAAACAAAAAACCCAGAACCTGGAGAAGACCCAAGAGGTAAAATAAATGGGAACTGGGTCATAGTCTCCAGGCCACTCTGGTTTCTCAAGAGTATGAGGGACCGTGTGCAGCCGCAGTCGGGGGAGGAGCCTGACCTCGACTGACTGACTCCTCTGAGCATGGTAGGGCTCTGTTCACACAACCCATGCCCCTCCACTCCCCAACTTTCTTACAGGCTCCAGGTGGCCCTGGGTGTCTGGGGCCCAAAGCCTGTCCAGCACGTGGGCTCGGCCCTGGTCCCATGGCTCCGGCTCACACACACACACCCACATCAGGGCCCACGACTGGGGAGTCTGAAGCTCATCACTTCACACAGCCCCTCGTGCTCACTGCGACCTCATCAGCCCGGGTGCCCTGGGTGCTCCATTCTGAGCCTCAGCTCATACCTTCCCCATCCAGATGGCCTCCCTGGGTCTTAGCCCTCCCAGCTCTTTACAGCCCACCATTCTGATAGCCCCATCCCTGCTGTCACTTAACCTGGTCACCCTCCTAGGCTGGGGGACATTCTCCCTGGTGCTTTCTCCCACTCACCGTGTGTAGGGTCCTCCTTGACACTCCACCTACGCTACAGCCCACATCCAGGCACCAGTCCCCTCAAAACTTCTCATAAGCTCCTTAGGACAGGCTGGAGTCCGGTTCCTCCTCACACCACTGACCACCCAGAACCCAGGGACCATCTGTGGAATACACTTATTCAACACATGGGGCCACCCCAGGGCCCAGATATAAATAAACAGATCAAGCAAACAACTTCATATTCACATAGCCACTGGTTCCTCAGATTTGGGAGCAACAAAGGTCAGGGTGGCCAAACTGGGTGCAGACACGGATCAAACACACAGGGTTGCAGAAAAACACAACTCAAGGCAAGCTCCCCTCCTTCATTAGCTGATAGGACACATAACAGAACTTCTGTTCGCTATCTCGGGAGAGTCCAGCTGCACACGGTCTCTGTAAAAATGCCAGAAGAAAATGCTCGTGCACACGCCATTAATGACCCCCACAGAGGACTTGGCCTGGGGCTCATCACATCTGCGGGTATACAGGCTGAGCTCATTTCTGAGTCACAAAACCCAAAAGTGATGTTTTTGGTCAGCAACCACCCGGACAGACTCCCACACTCTGGCACTCTGCCCACTGACGTGCCTTTGTCCCTGGCTGAATAGCTGATTCTCCATGGGCCCCCGGCTGGCATGCCTCACTGGGCAGGTGAAGTCACTGTGCTCATCTTTTTCTTTTTTTTTTTTTCTGATACAGGGTCTCTCTCTGTCACCCAGGCTGGAGTGCAGTGGTGCAATCTCAGCTCACCAAAACCTCCACCTCCTGGGTTCAAGCAATTCTTGTGCCTCAGCCTCCCAAGTAGCTGGGATTATAGGAATGCACCACCATGCCTGGCTAACTTTTGTATTTTCAGTAGAGATGGGGTTTCACTATGTGAGCCAGGCTGATCTCGAACTCCTGACCTCAAATGATTCACCCGCCTCGGCCTCCTAAAGTGCTGGGATTACAGGCATGAGCCACTGTGCCCGGCCTCTTCTGAAGACTGTGAGGACTCCAGGGCCAGGCATGCACCATGTGCACACAGGAGCCAGGCATTTTACACATACACCTCAGAACGCAAGCCTCGTGTTTTAGGAAGTGGGTGAGGGGAAGCAGTGGTGTCTCTTCTGTTTCCAAACAAGAACAGCCTGTCACCACCGGGCAGAGAAGCAACGCAGACTGCTTCCGCCAGGAGAAAGGCCGGCAGGAGCGGCGTGGAGATACTGCCAGAGCCCAGAGCCTGCACAGGCTGCTCAGGAAGCTCGCTCCAAGAACTGAGCATCCAAGCGGGAGACAGAACTACAGGCGCTCAGGCCCATGGGGGGCTCTGATGCGGACATTCTGTACAGGCTTTGCCTGGAGACGTCAAGGGGTCCCAGGACACAACAGCAGGCAGAGGAGCCTCAGAGGGCAGATTTTCTACAGGATCCCAATTACCTGGAAGGATGCTTTTACCTGAAGCTCTAGACCCAAGCCCAGGCTGAAGCTATCAGAGCAGCTTTTCTTCCCTCAACGCGATCCCCCATCTTGATAAAAGTGTCTCAGCCTAGGTGTGCGCACACACAGGTGTGGCATTTGCATTTACCCAACAAAGCCCAACCCAGCTTCTCTCTCATCTTTGTCAAACTGATCCAGAACAGGGGCTCTGTGGTCTGGCCTGACCACATCGGGCCTTCTGACTGCTACATATGGCTTGTTAATAAGGCCTTCCTACATGCGTGTGACATGGCAGTGTTCCTTCTGTCTCTGATCCTGCCATCTCACCTGAAGGAGGAGGCAGATGGGGCTGCCCATGCTCACAAGTGCAGCAGGTAGGCTCACGGATGAGCCACAGAGCCAGTGAGCATCCCAGCTGGGCTAGAACCTGGATCTGCAATAGGCTGTGTCCGCCCACAGAGTCCTGCCTTTCCAGGTGGGGAACCCCATGAAGATGCTAGTCAGGTAAAGGGTGGTGCTTTGGGTCCTGTCCCCAACCCACTCTGGTGCACTCCCCCACCCCCAAAGAGCCACCCTCTCTGACAGGCCCGAGATCTTCCCACCCCCGTGGCAGCAGTGCCTGAGCTGCTGGCTCCTGAGCAGAATTCATGAACTGGGTAGGGCAGACCTTGACTCAAACCCAGCCCTACCACTGCCCAGCTGGGTGACCTTAGCATATTACTTAATCTCTCTGGGCCCCAGGTTTCTCATCAATAAAAGTGGACTCGGGAGGTCAGCCAGCACACCCCGAGTCCCTGTGAGGGGCTGGGCACCATGCTTTATAGCACCCAGGACAGTGCCCACTCAGAGCACGTGGGGTCCTGGATCCTATCATCCCTGCTGGGCCAGGAGCTTTAAAACCAGAAGGCCCTGTCCTTGGCTGAGCACTGGGTCTCCAGGCTTCCAACAACTATGGAAGTGAGAAAGCAACAGAAAATGAGAGGACCACACTAAGGTACGAGTTACTACATCGAGAGCAAGCCCCTGGGCTGGAAGGCCGAAGAGACAAGACACGGCAGGGCCTGAGGGATGAGCTGCCTTGGGACAGACTGAGGGCACCCAAAGGAACAGGCAGGCAAGACAGAGCCAGGAAACCAAGGAGTGGAGCAGGGTCAAGAAAGAGAACAGGAAGACCCCCAAAGACTTCCTCTCTTGCCTGAGACGTGCCACCCCACAACACCTGCAGCTCCAAACAAAGATTCTCCCACTGAAAACAGGACATAAAGGTTGGGTGTGGGCAAGGGTGGGGACATAACTCACAGGCCCATTTGCTCCATGAGCCTGGCCAGATGGTGCCCAAGTATCCAGGGAAGGATGAACTTCACATTCCTGCAGGATTCCATGCCTGCTCCACACAAGCAGAGGGCTGGGGGAGGGGCAGCCTAGGTGGCAGGCAGCACACGGCCTGCTCAGGCAAGGCCCAAGTCCATGGGCCTCTCAACACCACGGCTCCTTCCAGCACAGGCTATTGGCCCACTTCTATTTTATTTTTAGAGATGGGTCTTGCTCTGTTGGCTAGGCTGGAGTGTATTGGCATGAACATAGCTCACTGCAGCCTCAGACTCCTGGGCTCAAGCGATCTTCCTGCCTCAGCCTCCTGAATAGCTGGGACTACACATGTGTACCACCACGTCCAGCTAATTTTATTTTTTGTACAGGCAGGGTCTCACTAGGTTGCCCAGGCTGGTCTCAAACTCCTGGCCTCAAGTGATCTTCCCACCTTGGCTTCTTAAAGCACTGGGATTACAGGCAAGCCACTGTGCCCTGGTCCAATTTTAGAAAGGCGCCCAGGGGTCCCTATGCAGCACCAGAGGAGGGGAATTGTCTCAAAAACAAAATCCCTCCTTTCCCACTAAGAAAAAAGGGCGGCTTCCATTTCCTGAGCATCTACCACAGGCCAAACTGTCACTGCTAATCCCAACACAGCACTAAAAGGTTTCTACAATAACTCTCATTTGACGGAGGGGGAAATAAGACACAGAAAGGAACCATAACTGGCCTGGTGTGCGTTGAGGGTGACTCCAGCCCGTCAGATAGTCCGGGATGCTGTACTCTCTACTCCACCTGTGGCCCCAGGGACACATTCCCTGAAGGAAAGCTATGTGTCCAAAACCACTGCCTGGGAAAGGAGCTCTAGGAAATGACAGCTGGATGCACGGCTGGGAGGCAGGCTGGTGGAAAGGAAGGCCTGGTATGTAAGACAGGCAGGAGAGAAGCAATTTTTGGGATCTTCTGGACATTTCTGAAGATCTTTATGCACCAGTGGCCTGAAGCCTTTCTCTCCCTGGAAATGTAGGCAGGCCCTTTAGTGAACATGCAGATGGCTGTGCCTATCCTGCAAAGACCATTGAGTCAGAGACAATGGAAGTTGATGGAAGGGCCTGAAGCAAAGCAGGCAAGGAGCGAACCCTGGGACACTGTTGAACAAACCAGCAGGAGGCAGAGACAAGTGCTTTGCCTGGAAAAAAAACATCAGGGCCAGGTGAGTTGCTCATGCCTCTAATCCCAGCACTTTGGGAGGCCAAGGTGGGTGAATCATGAGGTCAAGAGATTGAAACCATCCTGGCCAACATGGTGAAATTCTGTCTCCACTAAAAATACAAAAATTAGCCAGGCATGGTGGCATGCGCCTGTAATCCCAGCTACTTGAGAGGCTGAGGCAGGAGAATAGCTTGAACTGGAAGGTGGAGGTTGCAGTGAGCCGAGACTGCACCGCTGCACTCCAGTCTGGCGACAGAGCGAGACCCCATCTCAAAGAAAAAAAAACCACCAGGAAGGCCCAGCAGGCAGGCCTGCATCCACAGTGAGTGCATGAGCTTAGTCCTGCTGGGGTGGGGGTCTTGGGAGGGGCCACAGCAAAGTTACCGGGGTGGGCTGAGGTGATCAGTATGGGCCACCACCCTCAGAATGCTGTCTAAGGGCAGTGGTGGTCTATACCAGGGAACATCGCCACACAGGCAGAGAAGGCCACTTAAAAGGCAGAATCTTGAACTTCCAATTCCAGGCAAGACGGAAAAGGCACACTACACCCTTGCCCACTATCCACAGGTACAAATCCTGCATAAAACTCATGAAACAGCTATCATGGGACTCGAAAAGGTAGATAAGGGCAGCAGGACTGAGCAGGGACTGCAGGACTTTAAGGACACCTTGGCAATGACTTTTCTGGATTTTCAGTTTTGGGAATTTTGCCTCCTAGCCTGGGCACTGGAGTAGCCTGAAACCACCAATAGGCACAGACAAGAGGGAAAAAAAGGACCAAACAGAAAAGCTTGCTCTCTCTAGAAAGACCCAGGAAGGAGGAATTCTGTGGACTGAACTCTTTTGGCTTTATCTACCTTGCCCCAGCAGAAACAATGTGTCCATTCCTCTCCCCAGAGATGCAGCAGCAGCCTCCCTGGGGTGGAGACCCGTGAACTCTTTCCACTCTACACTAGCCGAGCGCCACCAAATAGGTGAAGCCCCATCCCCCTTCACCAGCACAGCAGCAGTGGACCCTCAGGGCGGAACTCTGGCGACAGTGCAGGGTGACAGGCTAGAGCCCCAGCCTTCTAATCAGAAGAGCTAGAAGGGGAAACATGCGGAAGCAGAGAGTATAGGGAAGATCATGGAGAGGAGGGAGCTGGAGAAGGGATCCTTTAAATCTACATAAGAAGCCCTGACCTCACCCCCAAACCACACATGTGTGAAAACACTTGGTATCAGCACAGCACAGATCACTGCCCAGTTTCAAACTAATCCCTGCGTGGTGAACAGCAGGGTGAATACTGGAACCACAGAGCAGAGAAAGTGAGCCAGGATGTGCCATCTGAATCTGAGTTGACTGCCTGTATTTTTAAAAAAAAAAAAAACAGTCGACATTTTCAGAACATTTAAATAGCATCCAGAGTCTCATAACATTATACTCAAGATGTCCAGGACACAACCCAAAATTACTTGACAGAGAACTAAGCAACATAAACAACTGTCAAAGGAAAAGGTAATCAACTAACATCAACCCCAAGAGGACCCTAATGTGTGAATTATCAGAATAAGACCTTAAAGTAGCTATTATAACCATGATCTAAGAAGAAAGGGCAAAGACTCTCAAAACAAATGAAAAGACAGAAGTTCGGCTGGGCACAGTGGCTCATGCCTGTAATCGCAACATTTTGGGAGGCCAAGGCAGGCAGATCACGAGGTCAAGAGATCGAGACCATCCTGGCCAACATGGTGAAACCCTGTCTTTACTAAAATACAAAAATTAGCTGGGCATGGTGGCATGTGTCTGTAGTCCCAGCTACTTGGGAGGCTGAGGCAGGAGAATTGCTTGAACCCAGGAGGCAGAGGTTGCAGTGAGCTGAGATCGCGCCACTGCACTCCAGCCTGGGGCCTGGCAACAGAGCAAGACTCTGTCTCAAAAAAAAAAAAAAAGAGAGAGAGAGACATTCTCAGCCAATAAAATAGAAGCTATAAAAAAGAACTAAAAAGAAATTTTAGAATCAAAAAATAAAAAATTACCTGGAGGGGTTCAACAGCAGAATGGAGATGACAATGGAGTCAGTGAACTTAAAGACAGATCAATAGAAATTATCCAATCTAAATAACAGAGAGAAAACAAGAATGGAGAAAAATGGAATAAAGCCTCAAGGATCTGTGGAACAACATCAAAAGATGCCAATGTCTAATTTCATGTCACAGGAGTCCCAGAGAGAGAGGAGAGTTGGAAGCAGAAAACAATATCAGAAAATATAACAGCTGAACACGTCCCAAATTAGAGGAAGGACATAAATTTACACACCCAAGAAATGCAGTGAACCCTAAACAGGATAAAGAAAGAAAACCACAGGCAGTCACATCACAATGAAAGTACTGAAAACCAAAGTTACAGAAAAAAAATCTTGAAAGCAGTCAGAGAAAACAACGTATTACATACAGGAGAATAAGAATTCAAGTGGCTGTAGATTTCCCATCAGAAACTATAGAGGCCAGAAGAGGATAAAACATCTTCAAGTCCTAAAAGAAAAGAACTGTCAACCCATAATGTTATAGCCATTGAAAATATCCTTCAGGAATGAAGGTAAAATAAAGACCTTCTCAGATGAAGGAAAACTAAGACTTAGCCCTACAAGACCTCTTTTAAACTTCTGGCCAGAACTATAAGGTAGTATGTTTTGTTGTTTGAAGTCACTAAGTTTGTTGTAATTTATTGCACTTGCAATAGGAAACTAATACATTTATCTCTGACTAAAAATCAGTAACAGAATGACACCTGGAAAAATCTCTAAAAACTTGGAAATTAAACAACATTACTATTAAACACTACTGAATGATCCATAGATGATAAAGGAAGTCTCAAGGAAAATTAGAGAATGGTTTGGAATAACTGAAAATAAAAATGCAATATGTAAAAATTTGTAGGATGCAGCTAAAGCAGTGCTTGGAGGCAAATTTACAGCATCAAATGCTTATATCAGAAAAGAAGAAAGGTCTCTAAATTTTTTCTAAAAGATGAACAAAATAAATCCAACAAAAAGAAATAACAGACTTCTAGCAGACAAACAAAAAAAGAAAGGCACAAATTACCAAAATCGGAAATGAAAGAGGGGATATAACTACTGATCCCACACATACTAAGAAGATCCTAGGGAAATACCGCAAATGACTGTGTACATAAGTTTGGCAATTTAGATTAAATGGACTAATCCCTTGAAACCTGCTGGTGACCACTCACCCTGACCCCCATTCCCCTAACCATTCATGGTGCTGCTAACTAAGGCCCACAGGAAAAAGAGCCCTGGGGCCAACAGTAACCTGAGGCAGACAGAACCACAACCCAACAGGCACAAGGACCTCACAACATGGCCCAGGCTTCTAGAAGACTTCTTAGGTTTGAGAACCACCTCGGAAACCAAATCTTCAATAACTCAGGGCCTTAGAAGTTCTAAAAGGGTGCAGCACTTGCAGCACTATTGCGATCTGAACCAGCAAAGGGTCTGAAGTGATAGGAGAGAGAATGCTGAAATCGGAAAGGTCAAAAGGCCAACTCCTAGAGGCCAGCAAGGCCAATACCCTGTGTCACCATGCAGCTGAAAGTAGACTTGCAAATGGTTTCTCCTTTCCAAAGCTCTTACCAGATGGGGGTCTCTCACACTTTTCTGACAGCTCATCCCAGTGTTTAACCATGCTTACAGTCAAGATGCTCTTCCTTATGTCCCACAGGATGGCTACAATTTCAGCTAATTTCCCCATTCCCTGTGCAGAGCGCTGGACCACAGGGGATGGCTTCCTCCCTGATTGTCAGCTGTGTGATTCATACAAAAGATGTATGGAGATCCTTGGAGCCTCCACTGGTAACTGGGGTTTACTGGCAACTACTTAGCAGGGTTGTTTTGAGACTGAACACGACGACAAAGCATCTATTACAATGCCTGGCACACAGTAGGCACAGAAAGTGGTAGTCACCATTAACGAGTGGCACTTGTCAGCCTGCTTCTCCCTGCCATGAAAATCCACCTCCTCAAATACTTTATGAAAGACCCGATTTTCTACCCTATCAATCATTCAGCTTGTCAGGCAGCTCCATATTTGCAGGGTTTTTGTCTTTGAAGGAATTTCTTCAAAAGCTCAAGGTGAGTTGTGTTCCTGGCAAGCAGCTTGCCTATTTAAAAGGATCCTCCCCAGACACCTCCAGATCACCACTGGCAAATGCTCAATCCTGGTCTGGTCTCTGAACCAAGCAAGTCTAACTTCAATCTCCTCCAAATCCCAATTACAGGGCTTCTGGCCCCTTTCAGGTACAAGTGAGGGGACATGTTCATTCATATTGAATCTAGTTGAAAAGATACTTGGCTATTCCGAGTCTCTCCATTTCTGTTTAATCCTAAAGCAGGGGTCAGCAAACTTTTCCTGTGAAGAGCCAGATAGTAAATACCTTCAGCTTTGCAAGTCACGTGGCATCTGTCTCCACTACTCAAGCTTGCCATCGTAGCATGAAGCCAGCCATACGCTATACGTAAGCCAATGAGCAAGCTGCGTCTCAAAAAAATTTTTAAAAAAACAGGCAGCAGACAGGACTAAGCTGTAATTTGCCAACCCCTGGCCTAAATGCGAGGAGAGGCCTCCACCACCATCCTATCCTCATACATTTCCCACAGTCAACACAGACTTAGAAATTCACCAGGCAGCTTAGGAACCTCTCTCCTCCTCTCTGCCTAGGCATTTAAAGGCTACCAAGAACCAATCAGCACAGGTAAAGCACCATAAGACAAAAGAATGTCCTTTGCTGTCTTACTGTGTCGAAGCTGATACACACCCCCCCACACCACACATACACAAACACACACTCTCTCTCACTCACTCACTCTTACACACTTAATGCCAATAAATATAAAAGAATTACTTTAGGCCCTGTGGGAAGGGTATTTCTGATGGGAAAGCTCGCAACAGCCGAGGCAGAAAATGTCAGCCAGGATCCTGATTCATACATAATGGAGATTCTGCTGGAAAACAGCATAGGGCAGTTGAAGGAAATGAATCATTTATGGAGTGCAAGAAGGTTTGCACTGTTTCTCAGGCAACACCCCACCCCACCCTGCCCCACCCTGCCAAGGGACCCAGGCTCCAGCAGGTCCCAGAGAAAGGGCACCGGCTGTGGGCACAGGAGGGTGCCAAGCCCAGCAGTTTTGTGTAGCTTTTCACTCACCTACTTTTAAAAGGATCCAAAGCAGCCTTAAGAAATCAAACAGTGTAAAAATAAGGCCACTGGGAAGAAAACAAAAATAAAGGCTCAAAGTGTGTTTCAGGCCCTGGGATGCACTGACCGTGCGAAATGAATAGTGAATTTTGCCCCCAGGCTGCCTGACAGCAAAGGCCAGAAAAGGGAGTCTTGGATGACTGCCTTTCAATGACAGAAGAGCTGGGGTGCCGGAGAAGCACAGGGACCCAGAATTCCTTACCGTGGACTCTTCAGCTCTGTGATTCTACCCCACCACACTATCTGTTGAAGCACACTGCAAATAAACCACGCTGTCAGTGGGATATAAACTAGAGGTAAAGGGTGAGAAACAAACCCTAGGTCATCCCAGCCACCTCCAGACCTACATGGATTTCCCCCATACCCATGTCCTAAATAGCTGCCAATGCAGATGGAAGGAGACTGAGCTCAGGCCACTTCCTCCAGGTCCCTGGGCAAGAGCCTGGAGGATGGTCCTGCAGTCCAGTCTCCAGCCAGCGGTCTTGGCTTCGGCAAAGCCCACGCCCTCCACCTGTCCTGGACGGCCAATAGGCCGGGTCTGAGAAGCAGGGTGGGGTCCACCCAGTGAATGAGCCCAGATGGGAGCGAGAGGAAATCTCAAAATAATCACAATGCATGCTACTCTTGGTTCAGATGATGTCTCTGGTCCACGGCCCTTAGGGTCAGGTGTCTTCTGTATTTAAATGGAAGAACCAAGACAGGAAAAAAAAAAAAGAACCACAGACCAGTCAATTCAGGTTCTCCTGCCATAAACACTAGACTGTTCCTTTCATTCAACAGAAAATACCGAGTCTGAGAGGGGGCGCTCATCTTATCCTGCTCTAGGCAGGCTTGGCAGCCTCCTGCCTAAGCACCCCTCCCTGCAGCATTCCAGCCAGCTGTCCCAAACGCCAGGTCTCCCTGGCAGTCCCTGAGCCAGTGGCCAAGAGGACCAGAGACATCTACAAGAACACTCGCTTCAGCCCTGAGAAGTGCGGGGCCTGCCAGGGGCCACTCCTCCGTCGCCCAGGCTGGAGTGCAGTGGTGCTATCTCAGCTCACTGCAACCTCTACCTTCTGGGTTCAAGTGATTCTCCTGCCTCAGCCTCCCAAGTAGCTGGGATCATAGGCGTGTGCCACCACGCCCGGCTGATTTTTGTCTTCTCAGTAGAGATGGGGTTTCACCGTGTTGGCCAGGCTGGTGTGAGATTGCAGGCGTGAGCTATCGTGCCTGGCCTCTGAGCAGGTTTTGGAGCGAGTCTTTCCTTGGAAGAGGCAAGGGTCTCTGGACAGACTGGTGACATCACAACGAGTGGGTAAGTGGGGAGTGAGCTCTTCCTTCAAGTCATTTGCCAGCCCCTGCCTCCCCGAGAGAATGTGGCTCACCTCACTTTGAGGTGGCTCAGAGCAAGAGGGCAGTCTGACTCACTCGGAAGCACAAGTGAGAGTCGAGCTTTGATGAAATGCCATCCACCCAAGGCCCTGCCCAGCACTGCCAGTGAGAAAGCAGCCGTCACCACCACCCAGGCCTCGGTCCTCCCCTACAGTCCATGAAGAGCTCTAAGAATCGTTAACCAAGTAAAGGTATAAATGCCAGTGCGAAAAACCAATTCGGGCAACCACCTGGGACAGAAGAGCCCTGGGGATCAGGGAGGTGGCCCAGGACAACAGCAGTGGCTACTGTGTACTGGCCACAGCCAAGAGATCTGCGCACATGCCTGTCTTCCTGCTGTGGAGTCGGTCCCTGCCTCTGCCGTTTCAGCACCAGCTTCCTTTAGACCATGTGGAAAAGAGAGATAAACTGTCCCTCCAAACTGGTGGCGGAGATAAGGGCACTCCTGTCTGTCCCTGGGTGTCCCACATGGGGTCCCGGGCATCAGGGCCTGTGCCCTTGAGAAAGGCAGGAAGTGGCGGCTCTGCACGGGGAGGCAGGGCCTTGGTCACGAATCACTTAGTGGGGAGAGGATGGAAAAGGTCAGCAAAGTGCTCCCATTACATGGAGGACAGGGATCAGAGCCCTCCACTGCCAATGTTAGGAGGAGAGGTAAGGTGAAAACCACATGGCAATCAGGGTCTAGAAACAAAACCTGAACTCTCACTGTGCACTGGGAGGGTGGGACACTTAACTGGACCCTCGCCAACTGAATGGAGGAGGTTGCAGACCCCACAGAGCCAGGCCCTCCTGGCCTCTGCTGCTTTCCCAAGCCCTCCTTCCCTAAGTAACCCCCACCGGCAGCCTAGAGCCTGGCCAGCCAGAATAGGGGGGCTGATACTAGGAGAAAAGGGGAGAAGGGAGCGACTGTGCACACAGGGCTTTGGATATGCTCTGATTTCATCTTCGGAGAGGAACTGTAGGAGGGAGTCAGCATCCACATCTATGAGATGCTAAGAAATGTGCACAAAGCCCAAAGCCCAGCCTCGAGGCCCCTGCTCCTGTGCCCCAGTGGGTCACACACACAGGCACATGCACTCACACACACACATATGTGGACACTTGGAGATCTCCATGTACACACACAAGTGTGCACATACAAACACACATGCTCACACCCACACCCCAATTCCCTTGGTGGAGTTCTTGTCACACTGCTAGGTGGTCACCCTCCACCGACTCCAAGGTGCCAGCCCTTGTGCTACGGACTGAATGTTGTACCCCCACCAAAATTCTTATGTTGAAGCCTAATCCCCAATGTGATAATACTAAGAGGTGGGGCTGTCGGGAGGTGATGAGGTTGTAAAAGTAGAACTCTCATGAATGAAAATGCCCTTATAATAAGAGGCCCAGGAGAGCTTAGACGCCATCTGTGAAGCAGGGAGCCCTTACCTCACATGGAATCTGTAGGTGCCTTGATCTCAAACTTCCCCGAATCCAGAACTGTGGGCAATAAATCTCTTGTTTATAAACTGCTCAGGCTGGCATTTTGTTATAGCAGCATGAACAGACTAAGATACCTTGTTATTCTCTATCAGAAGCAGGAGAGATGCTGCCCAGAGACCAGGACAGGAATTCCACCCATGTAACCACCTCAAGGTTCCAATGGCATGAGGGAGGAAGGCTTGGGCTCAATCTTGAACTCAGTTTCACAGGCCCAGGCAATGTGGCTTCGGCCTGTCTGATCTGTTCATAAGCACGATGCTGGTCACGGCCCCCAAACCCATAGGCCTCCTGTCACGTTCCCCTCTCCCAGGCCATGTCTCCTTCTACCTTTCGCCCTCTGCCAAATCACACCCTCCCTTAGCCTTCTCTGCAAAATCTACACCCCTCTGCCTCCTTCCCCCGGAACAATTTCCCCTGTTCTGAACTTTCTCAGCACTTAGCTCTTGTGCAATTTATCTGACAATCACATCAACCTTTTTCACCAATACACTGCGAACTATTACTTTACTTCTCATTTTAATCTTCATATGCTTGTGTTCTACCTTCCCACTTAGGCTGGAAACTTGGCTGGAATCAGATGGCTTCTGTGCCTTACTGTGCCTAGTAAGGGGCCCAAGATGCGCCAGCCAGGTGTGTCGCCTGTCCACTCTGCAAGCATTAACTGAGCACCTACTATGTGCCTGGCATTGTTCTAGGCACTGGGGATGTAGAAGTGAATAAAGCACACAGTAACTGCAGGGAACCTGCTCCACAGGGAGACCAGAGGAGTGACAGGTGAGAAGACAGGGAAGGACTATCACTTCACTCTCTTTTTTTTTTTTTTCTTTTTTTTGAAACAGAGTCTCACTGTGTCACCGACGCTGGAAGGCTGGAGTGCAATGGCATGATCTCAGTTCATGCAATCTCCACCTCCTGGGTTCAAGCGATTCTCCTGCTTCAGCCTCCTGAGCAGCTGGGATTACAGGCACCTGCCACCACTCCCAGCTAAATTTTGTATCTTTAGGAAAGATGGGGTTTTACCATGTTGGCCAGGCTGGTCTTGAACCCCTGACCTCAAGTGATCCATCCGCTTCAGCCTCTCAAAGTGCTAGGATTACAGGCATGAGCCACCGGGCCTGGCCAGCTGTCACTTCTCATAACAAAGACAATCCTGCCCTTCTATAAGCTGCCCCATGAAGAAAAGTGGGAATAGACAGAAACTCTAGTGAGCCTGGCTGGGAAAACAAAAATTACTCTTGCCACTGACTGAGGATCTTTCCTAAGTCCTGAGAAATAAGGACCCTGCCCCCAACTAGACCCAATCAGAGCCAGCAGCTTTCCCTAAGAAGCACTGAGCAGTGTGGGCATCCTCATGTGGCCCCTGCATTCAGCAGGGAGGTGCAGGAATGGGGCTCCCTACTCCCCTTCCCGTGAGATCCCACGGAACCCCTCGGCCCTTTGCTCCAAACCCATCATCCTGGACCTCTCCTGTGAAGACATCTCCCACCTACTCTGGTCCTAAGGGAGGCGCATGGGGAGACAGGAGAACCATCATTTATATCCCTGATGAAGGGGAACAGGTGAAAGAGGGAGGAGAGAGAAGCAGCAGACTGGAGGGGGCAGAAAACCCTTCGGGGGTGCTCAGACATGGTCCCCTATGGCTCCTCTGTCAATCAAAGGTGACTCAACTCTCCATAGGGAGGCTCAATCTCAAACATGCGCCTCGGAAATCTGAAGTCTCAGTCTGACGCATAAGCAGGTCATTTTCCATCTGCATCACCATCCTCCAATTTGTAAAAGAGGGAGCAAACTGTGGATATGAATTACTCATGCACTAGGAAGAATGAAGTATTGAACCTGAAGCAATTCTAGTTTGTTGTCAAGGAAGCTGAACCAGGAGGTAATCAGAAGGTACCGTGAGCCCATTAGAGTGAGAAAGAACCCAAAGAAGCTATTGCCTAGGCAAATCCTGCCCTACCATCAAGGGGGCAGGTTCTAACAGAGAGGCTTCAAAGATACCAAGAGGCAAACACGTGAGAATGACTCCTGTGTACATCCCCAGGGACAGTCTGATGAAAGCAAATCTACCCCCTTATCCAAAAGGTGCAGAACCACGGCATGACAGAAATCTCCCTAGAAGCCTACAGGGCAAGCTGGCTACTCTCTCTGATGCACCAGCAATTCCAGGAAGCAGTGAGGGTGGAGGTTACTACTCCTATCTTACAGATGGAAACGCAGGACCAGAGAGGATCATCGCCCAGCTCAGAAATCAACACCCACAGCTGATTTTCATTATATTCCAGAAGCTTGTTGCAAGGAGTGTGAATGAAACACCAACTATACAGTAAGGGGGAAGTGAGCTGAGCTCGCAAGTGGGTGGAGAAGAAACGCACTCCCCAGGCAGCCCCAGGGCCTCAGAAGCCCTGCTTCCAGCTCCCCTAGCAAACCAAGCCCGGGTGGGGCTGGGCTCAGGGATTCCCATGTTCTCAGCACTTCATACCTGAACCTGACCTTGAAGCAAATGCAAAAAAGTCACAGCCACTGAGCCAAATGACCTGGGCAGAGAGGCAGCAGGAGCTGGAGGACACAGAGGCCATTCCCTGACACCTGGATCTGGCTTCTCTAAGGTAAGTCAGTCACCCCTTCTCCCCTAGATTCAAACACGCAGCTGTCACTACAGCAGGGTCACAATCCCATGGACTGTAGATGAAACTTCAATGTAACCTTCCTTCTTTCAGAAGCACATCGACAGAGGGAGGTAGATCCTGCTGGTCCCCATGCAAGGGGTGAAGTGGTTCAAGCACCATGAGAGTGGGGGGCACAGCAGGACTCCTGCACGCTCTGCTGGACATGGAGCTCTCAAGGGAGCCTTGCCTGGACAGTCTTAAAGAGCAAGTGGCAGAACAGCGCTTCCCCTCTGTGCAGCCACACATGACAGCAGCCAGCCCCAAGAGGCTGTGTCTTCTGAGCAAGAAGCAATGGTAACAGGATGGCTCCATGCTCCTGGAACTGCAGGCTTGGAGGCGAGAAGGCAGTGTACATACAAGTACCAAAGGGAGCCCAGATGGTGCAGAAGGAGGCATGAAGAAGGGGCCGGGAGTGGCAGGAAGAGGGAAACAGGTTACATGCAGGTCAGGGAGAATGACATGGGGTGGGACAATAGTGGTGACTATGGGAAGTAGTCTCAAAGCTGGACACAGAGGACAGACAGAGCTGGACAGGTAGAGACATTGTGAGGAACATTCTAAGCAAGGAGTAGGGGACAGGAAGCACATAGAGCGGCAATGGGGGACTCTCAGAACTAGCAGTGGGGAGGGAATTGTGCTCCCACACCACCAGTGCCCACAAGCGTAGAGGGCCCTGCACACCTGCCTGCCTGAGATGTGTGGCCTTGACCTCCAGCCCACGGGCAACTCGGAGGTTTGTGAGAAGGGAGCAGCGATCAAGACCCTGTGAGGATAAATCTGGCCATACAATGGTGGACCTGGGCAGGAGCCAGGGACAGAGACCAAGGGTGGGAGAGGGTCACAGCCAAGGGGACAGGGTCAGACTGCCCCGCTGGGCTCCACATAGGGACGACTCTGGAGGCACAGTAGGGAGAGGCTCGGGATCCGGTGGGGAGGCTATGTGCTAAAACAACATCTTCTAACATAAGGAACAGACCTTGAAAATGCCAGCCGCCCATTCAAGCGTCTTTGGTGGGCACGCTCAGCTTTTCACCAACTCACTGGAATTTTCAGCCTTGAGAAGCGCCTACCCTGCTGGAAGACATGCCCCCACCCAGGGCCATCTGTTGGCTTAAGGGCTTTCCTGCTTCACTTTCTCCCCTCCCCCTGGATTATATTTAAAAGATTAGGTTTCCTGTTTTCACTGCCTGGCTGGCCCAGCCCTCCATCCATCCATCCGCTGTCACAGCCATTAGGGCAGCGACATGGCAGGAACGGGCTGGAAGCCGCAGACCCTCTCGGCTCCATAACGAGGGATCAGCCACCTCCTCACTTGGCACCAGCTGCCCGCTCTGTAAACACTGCTTCCACCCTGCGCAGGGCTGGGCTGCGACCTCTCCCGTGGCAAGGGGCCTCTTAATGAAACAAGTCAACAGGCAATGTGTCCTGGCTGCTGACAGCCGTTCACTGTCAGAACAGGCTCATTCCAGGAGAGAAAAAGCAGCCCTTTACAGGAATCCCCTCTGCCTTGCCTCCCCTCCACCAGCATCAGGGTGCAGGTGAGCCAGGCCATCCTGGGTGACGTGCCATGGGTCCTTACTATGAGGACCAAGGGCCATGCCTGTCCAGTCACTTGTGGTTTGAGTGGTGATCAGAAATCAGCACACTATGCAGCTTGTCATCAGATGAGTCCCACAGCTAAAGAACGGCCACCAGCCTCACCTCCGCACCCTGCCACTGAGCAGACCAGACCCTTCCTCACCATCAGAACCAGAGACTGGTAGGAGCTAAGATGGTGGCTTCCCAGCTCTCCAGTCCACAGCGGCCCTGTGCCCAGGCTGAGCAGGGACAACATAGTGGGTGGGGGACCTTCCACCAGCTTTACCTGCCTTACATAGTGGGGGCTCCCCTGAATGTTGTCTGATTAAGAGCTCTGCAGCTATCAAGTAAAAAGTCGAAACCCGGTGGGTCAGGGAAGAGAACTCAGTTTCTCGTCACCCTGGGCTCAAGGCACTGTCCTGGGTCACCTCCTGCAATCCTCACATGTCCCAGATGCTCACCCAGCTCTGAGGGCTCAGACCTGCCTGCCCAGATCTGCCTGGAAGCTAGGGCACTCGCAGGACCCGAGGGTCAGGTCAGATCACAAACTCCACACCAAGGGGACAGCATGGGAGTCATGATGACAAGAGAGTCCAGAATAAAGAGAACGGTGAGGGCAGCGACACTGATGTGACAGGGGAAGGGTTCCTCTGGTCAGAGGAAGGTTACTGCAGGCCTGAGGTTTCCCGGAGCCAGGGCCATTTGCCCAGAGCAGGTTCAAACCCCTTCCCTGCAGGGCCTGACTCTCCTCCCCAAGGTGATTTAGGAGCCTGGGCCATGGCTCTCCACCAGCAGCATCTGGGCATCAAGGCCTTTCCTGTCCAAGCTGGCAGCCACAGCTGCAGATCACCGCCCACCCGGGAGCCCCCGGCCTTCACGGGAGTGCCCTCCCTCCAGGTCTCAAGAGCATCCCACACGCAGGCAGAGTGCGGTTTCCCATGTATTTATTTATTCCCCTTTTTATTTTCAAACATTTACAAACTTACAGAGAACTTGTAAGAGTGCAAATAACCATCTGTTTAGGAAAACAATAATGACCTTAAAAAGGAGCCTGAAGGATTGACAATTACATATTCTCACCCCTTTCCCTAACCCAGGCAACCACACAATACTGTCCTTGGACAACAGGGTTCCCATGATGTGCCCTAATCCTACATAAGTACGGTCAGCTCTTGCGGGCTAGGCCCCACGCCTGCCTTACAGAGGAGGCCAATCAATGCCCCCATGGCCTGGGTCCATTCAGGTTGAACCCAAGGCCTATCCACTCCATCAAGGCCAGCAAGGTGAAGAGAGGGCACCAGAGCTTGAAGGCACCCCATGGTGTGGTCACCATCTCTGGACGTCTTCTTCCTGAAGGCCAGGCTGCAGAGGTCCTGTGCTGGCGGAGCCTCCAAGTTTATAGGACCTAACAGTGGACCCCACACCCCAGCAATCTTGAACCTGGAGTCCAGTGGATAACATGCTAAGGATTTTTACTTTAAACCTAATACATAACATGGCAACAGCAAAATCTAAAAGTCATCCACAACCTCACCTCCTCTACCAATGATCTAGGATTGTTTTTCCCCCAACCACTTCCAGTCCTTGTCCTGTGACTGTGTAACTAAAATTGTGTGGTGGGAGCAATCACCAGAGCCCCTGAGAATCATACCTGCTGTGTCTGTCCCTGTGTCCACATGACACTGCTGCTCCTCCCAACAAGAGGTAGAGTGCAGCTTTCTACCCCTGCTTGGATTTGGGCAGGACTCGTGACACACTGTGACCAACAGAATACAGTGGAAGTTCAGTTGAGAAGTTCCACAGCCCAGGCCTCAAGAAACCTGGCAGCATGCATCTTTGCTCTTAGAACCTAGCCTCCATGAGAAGCAACTCAGGCTACACTGTAGAACCATGACAGATCACAAGGAGAGAGAGATCCCAGCCTTCCGGTGTCCCTACCAAGTCCTCAGCTACAAGGCTTAGGTCACCTCAGATGCCAGCGGCAGTCAAACCACAAACTGAATGCGGTCACATGAGCAAGCCTGTGTGACAGCAGAAGAACCTCACACCAAGCTACAGGGTCACAAGAGATGACATCGCATTGTTTTAAGCCACTAAGCTTTGGGACTGTTAGTTACCCAGCAAGAGAAGACTGACGAGAATCGTCAACTGACGCGAACTGACGCGAATGCTAGCACACCGCACTTTGGGCATCTCACTTTTTCCACTTATGACAACATTCCATGTTGCTAATTCATTTTCATCCTTATCATGCAATGATGACAGAATAGTCTGCCAAGCTAATGGAACCTCTTTTGTATTGCAGGACGTTGAGTTTGTTTCCAGCTTTCCACTGTTATGAATACAATGAATAACTTCACATAATAGTACAAAAAAGGAAGAGGGGGGAAATTTTTCCTTAGGAAAATGCCCTAGGGTGGGATTATTGAGTCTGAGGTTACAAATATGGTAATGCCTCTTGAACAATGTAAGCACAGAATTCAAAGTGAAAGACATCCTTGTAGCATGATTTTAAAAGAAGGCAGTGAGTACACTTGCTTTTGCAGAAACACAGGCATTCAGGTTCTGAAACCAGGCCCCACAAAAACCGGTGATGTTGCCAACGCTTATCGGAGCCACTCAGGCTGGACCAAAGCGGAAAGCTCTGAGCACCTATCCATAAAACGTGCCCACAGCTTCCTCCCAAAGGGAGACAGAAGGTTACATACAGGACATTTCTCAGTTAGACTTCATAATTACCAGCTCAGCCAGATTTCCTAAACATGGCAAAATTAAAGGGAATGTGGTAATTCTAGAAAATGACCTATGTTTACAGGAAAGGTGAAATTCCTGGAGTCTCAGTCACCATCTAACTCCTGGAATAACTAGTCCCATATCCCTTGTACACATGCCCATCCCCTGAAGGCAGGCTCTAACTTCAATTCCTGAGCTGCTGAGTGGGGGTGCAGAACCACCGTCCCACCCCACAGAGAAGGCCCTACTAGATCTGTCCACTTTGTTCCACTCAGGAGGTGGTATCATAACCAAGTGGGGTCCCTGTCCTACCTCCACTCTGCTTTCATCACGGACTTGCCCAAGGACAACCAGTCCCCAGGTTTGTACCTGTCCTCATCAGCAGATGGAATCACACAGAAACATCTCCCCTCAACCATATCTGAGGCTCACCACTTTCCAGAGGCTGGCTCAAGCTCTCTTGGCAGATAAAATGGCAGAAAACAGGTATGGGGCTTGCAGCCAGAAACCCTCCATTCCAAGAACTCCCACCCTCTTTATCAAGTGACCTGCTACATTCCAGAAAGCTGTGATCACAGCAGTTACTACAACAGAAGGGGGAAGGTTCTCCCCTCTCCCATTAGTGAGCAAGTGGCTGAGTGGTGCTTGGGGCACATGTGCAGGACAGACCTGTCTGCAAGAGGTCAAGAATAAAAGCATGTATACCCCATGTTCAAGCAACATGCTTTACAACAGGGCAGAAACAAGCCAGGTCTCCATCCACCAATGGATGGATAAGCAAAATGTGGTATAGACATATAATGGAATATTATTCAGTCTTAAAAAGTAAGAAAATTCTAATACATGCCACAGCAAGGATGAAACTTGAGGACATTACATTAAATGAAATAAGCCAGACACAGATGGACAAATGCTGTAGGATTCCACTCATAGGAGGTCTCTAGAGTAGTCAAATTCATAGAGACAGAGTAGGATGGTGGTGGCCAGGGGCTGAGGGCTGAGGAAGGAGGGAGGAGGGAAGAGGGAGCTATTGTTTACTGGCTATAAATGGGTACAGACTTTCAGTATGGAGAAGATGAGAAGAAGTTCTGGAGATACAGAGTAGTGATGGTTGCCCAACATCGTCAATGTAGTTAACGCCATGGATCGATCATATACTCAAAAATGGCTAAAGTGGGCTGGGCACAGTAGCTCACAACTCTAATCCTAGCACTTTGGGAGGCCGAGGTGGGCAGAACACCTGAGGTCAGGAGTTCGAGACCAGCTTGGCCAACATGGCAAAACCCCATCTCTACTAAAAATACAAAAATCAGATGGGTGTGGTGTGGCACGCACCTGTAGTCCCAGCTACTCGGGAGGCTGAGGCAGGAGAATCGCATGAATCTGGGAGGTGGAGGTTGCAGTGAGCCAAGATTGCGCCACTGAACTCCAGACTGGGCAACAAGAGTAAAACTCCATCTTTTTGGGAAAAAAAAAAAAAAAAAAAAGGCTAAAGTGGTAAATTTTACATTATGTATAGTTTATCATAATTTAAAAAGAAAAAGAGTAAAAACAAAGCCCAGCCTGCTTTAACCCCTTCTTGGTGCAGATTTGGACAATGCAGCTCACCAACACCGACTCTGTTTCTCTGCTCTGAGAAGGAAGTCGTGCCAGGTTCCCTGCCTAGCCAACTCCACCTGAAAGAAGACATAGGTAACATAGGGAGCCGATCCCCAGAGAGTATCCTCACAGCTCCCCGGTCCCCACCCTGGGAGGGCAGACAAAATGGGAATGAATCTGCCTGAGCCCAGAGACAGTCGGAAGGAAACGCAGGTCCTCCCGGCCACGGCACAAGCCACAGGGGTGGAAGACTGGGACCACGAGAGCAGCAGCTCCCAAGCCAGCTCCTCGGAGCCGGAGCCCAGGTCAGGTGGGGAGGCTGAGCTGGGCAGGCTACAGGACCTGTGGCTCCTCTTTCATCTTTTTCATGTACTAGGGGGTCATCTGAAATACCATTTGCAAAAAAGGGATCTATCCCTGAAATAAAACCATTTGAAAAAAAACTACTGCTGAGAAATGAACACTCCAGGCTTTTCCAGCTCTGATGGAAAAAGGCGGCTTCTTGTCTCCCACTTTGGCGGCTTCTCATCTCCCACTTTAGCCCTCAAAAAAAAAAAAAAAAAAAAATCCAGCCAGCTGAAGCAGCCAACATCCTCTCCCGCTATCTGTCATAACAGCAACTACGATAACAACAATAAAATGAGAATAACAAGTGTTATTAAGCACTCAGGGCATGCCAGCAGCCACGCTAAGTGCTTTTTTTGCACGCATCATCTCATTTAATCTTCACAGCAAGTCCCTGAGTCAGTGACTACTAGGATTTCTATTTTACAGATGAGGAAGCTTACTATATTTTATCCATTATCAGGCATGCATTTTCCCCAAATTTCAACATAACTCAAAGTGGAATCTCATATCTCTGCCTCTTGAAATGATAACTGGGAGTGTTGCCTTCCTCCTCTTTTTTTTTTTTTCAAAGAGACAGGAGTCTTGCTCTTTTGCCCAGGCTGGAGTACAGTGGAATACAGCAATCATAGCTCACTATGGCCTTGAACTCCTGGGTCACTCAGGTGATCCTCCTGCCTCAGCCTCCTGAGTAGCTAGGACTACAGACATGCACCACCATGCCCAGCCAATTTGTATTTTTACTTTTTTTGGAAAGATGAGGTCTCACTTTCTTGCCCAGGCTGGTCTCAAACTCTTGGCTTTAAGCAATCTGCCCACCTTGGCCTCTCAAAAGGCTGGGATTAGAGGTGTGAGCAACCACGCTCAGCCTGTTGCCTTCCTTCTTAGTGACACATCCACTAACGGTGTGCCTTACCCTAGAGGGAATCTCAAAGTGAATGACATGCTCTGTGCATGGCTGGGACCTGGCTCTGTGTCCCTCGGGAATTTAAACCCTTAGTCACTTTGTCTGACCATCCCTCAAGGGAACGACTCTCCACAACTCTCAGCCCAGCCCCTGACTCCTGCATGGAGCCTCACCCAGGGCTCTGAGGGGTCAGGAGCACAAGTCAGCAACACTGCCATCCCACAGCCTGGCCAGTGCCTACCCTGGCAGGCAGAGCCCTGGATATACCCACCAAGGACAGCCAAGCTCAGGGCCACGAGTGTCCATGGAGCAACAGCTGCAGTGGTCAGCTGCGTCCTCTCTGGGAAGGCTTTCCTGAGAGCCAGACGAGCAAAGAGATAGTCAGGTGAATGAGCCCAAGGGTCAGAACAAAACTAGACAAGGGAGGTTGTTGTGGTGCACTTCATGGGGAAGCCTGAAGCCTCCCAAAGAAGACAGGATGCTCATCTGACTGCCAGTCCTTGTCCTTTTTGAGGCCGGCAGCCTCCCAGGAATTGAGTGAAAGCCGCCATCCCTCACATCGCCAAGTCCTCTGCAGACAAGACACTGATTTATGACCAAATAATTCATACTCTGGTCTGGGTAATATTCAGAACAGGATGTGCAGCCTGCAGCTGCCACAACTCTTGGCCAGAGAGCAGGTGCATCTATTTTCCTCTTCAGCGAGGAAACAAACCAAAGGACAGAGAAACACCCTCTCCACCAGAGTTGGAGTGGGCAGTCCATGGAGGCTGTGTGTGTTAAGAGACAGAGCAACGCTCACAGGTAGGCACAATCCATGAGGCAAGTCCACATGCTCATTCCAAAAGGCCCCTGTGTCCCCAGAGCAAGCACTGTGCTTCTGCTGAAGACGCTGGCAGCCCTGCAACAGAGGAGGCCACCCCAGGCCCCACAGAGCCCAGTGGGGGCTTACTCCAGGCCTTCCTCCAGTGCTGGGATTTTCTGCACTATGCAGCAACAACTCCATCATCAAGCTTCCCAGAAGTCGGTGTACTCACTGCTAAGGCCCTGGGGGCCTGAGCAATGGGCGTCTCTATAAACTCCAAATACCACAGCAGTTCGCAGGGGCACCTGTCAGCAGTTTCACATCCAAGGACTACAGGCAGTGAAGGGATCTGACTTTGACCATAGCCCATCCTTCGGGGTCCCCTCCTGTGCAAAGCCAGTGTGTGTCTGCCAATCCTAACCGCAGCCAATCCTACCATAGCTCTGATTCCAGGCTATAGGCATCCATGTGCCTCTATGGCTTCTCTCCTCTCTCCACTGCTTTCCAGGGTCTGGCCACTCCAGCAGCAAAGATAACAAAGGAAAACCCAGCAGTAGGAAGAGGAGAAGTTCGTGAGAAAGCGGCAGTCCGCTTGCAGAGGTCAGAGAGTGCAGTTTCCCATCCACATGCCACTTCTGGGATCCAAACCCTTACGGGAGGCTAAGTGTGGGGCTGGCAGGACCCTGGTTATGGGGCAGGGGTGCCCTGCAGGCAGCGGGTAGGTGGGAAGAGAAGGGGGTTTTGTTCTGGGGCACCCTGAGAGGAGCAGCCCCAAACCTGGAGGGAAGGGTCCAGGATCAAGGAGGAACTGAGGACAAATGAGTGAGAACAGCTCTATCACCCCCTACCCACAGAGGGCGGGATGTGGCCTGGAATATAGGACTTCTATTTAGAAGCTCTAAGATAATCCCAACACTTTGGGAGGCCGAGGCAGGAGGATAACCTGAGGTTAGGAGTTCGAGACCAGCCTGGACAACATGATGACACCCTGTCTACTAAACAACCCCATCTATAAAAATACAAAACCACATCTACTAAAAATACCAAAAAAAAAAAAAAAATTAGCCAGGTGTGGTGGTAGGCGCCTATAATCCCAGCTGCTCAGGAAGGCTGAGGTAGAAGAATCGCTTGAACTCGGGAGGCGGAGGTTGCAGTGAGCTGAGATCGTGCCACTGCACTCCAGCCTGGGCAACAGAGCGAGACTCCATCTCAAAAAAAAAAAAAAAGAAGCTCAAAGAAAAGAACTCTGTCACCAAAAGCCATGTACCATGTGATTTTGTGAAAAGTCCAGAGAAGACAAATCCATAGAGACGGATAGTGGACTGGTGGTTGCCAGGACTGGGGGAAGAAGCAGATGGGGAGAGGGTGCTAATAGGTACAGGGTTTCTTTTGGGGGTGATAAAAATGATCTGCTATCAGTGATGATAACTGCACAACTCTGAGATTATACTAACAACCACTGAATGGTACACTTTAAATGGGTGAATTCTATAGTATGTATGTTAAATGTGAAAAAAGCTGTTAGTGGGATAGAAAGGGGAAGAACAGGACTGACCGATCTGTGGAATGAAACCATCCTCAGTAATAAAAAGGAATGTGCCATCAGTACACACAACTTGCACGAATTTCAAGTGCATTATCAAAGTGACAGAAGCCAGAGCCGAAAGGTAACACAGTCTACGATTCCATTTACATGACATTGGGAAAGGCTAAACTGTAGGGAGAGAAAGCACATCAGTGGTGGCGTGGGCTGCAAGTGGGAGAAATGCCTACAGGAACAAGGGATAATGCAAGTTTCTGGGGTGACGGGCCTGCTGTGTACTATGACTATGGTAATGATTACAGAACGCTGTCACACCTCACAGAACAGTGTACCTAGAAGAGTGATTTCACTGTCTGTAAATTACATCTGAATGCACATCATACGTGTACATATACAACCATCAAGTGACATAATGACATCTTTCAGTCTTCAATTTTTTTTTTTCTTTTTCAGTCACCCAGGGTGGAGTGCAGTGGCACAATCACGGCTCACCACAACCTCCACCTTCCAGGCTCAAGCAATCTTCCCACCTCAGTTTCTCGAGTGGCCAGGACTAAAGGTCCATGCCACCATGACCAGCTAATTTTTAAATTTTTTGTAGAGATGGGGTCTTACATTGTTGCCCAGGCTGGTCTCAAATTCCTGGGCTGAAGCAATCTTCCTGCCTCAGCCTCCCAGTGCTGGGATTACAGGTGTGAGCCACTGCACCCAGCCTAAGTCCTTACGATTTTTGAAAAAGAACAGAAAATTCACAAGATAAGTATTTTTGTTTTATCTTCAACCCCAAATTTCTTTTTCCTAGGGTAAAAATAACTGTAATTGGAAATCTGTTGAAACAGGAAGGGGAGTTGGTTGAAAAACAAATAGCTGAAAGTGGGTGAGGGGCAAATAACGTAAAAATCTGATGTGAGAAAAATACATTGAGTGGGGGTGCAGTGGTGCATGCTGTAATCCCAGTTACTCAGGAAGCTAAGGCAGGAGGATGGCCTGAGGCCAGGAGGTCGAGACCAGCCTGGACAACACAGCAAGACTTCACCTCTTAAAAAATTAAAAATAAATAAATTAGCAAACAAACCATGAAATCTGTACACCCATGTTCCTGCCAACATTATTCACAATAGCCAAGAGGTGGAGGCAACCCAAAGGTCTATTGGCGGACGGATAAACAAAATGTGATGTATATCTGTACAATGGAATATTATTCAGCTTTAAAAAGAAAGGAGATCCTAATGCATGCTACAACACTGATGAACCTTGAGAACATGACACCATGTGAAATAGGCCAGGCACAAAAGACGAAAGCTGTATGAATCCACTCATATGAGGTACCCCGAGTAGTCAAATCCATACAGAAAGTAGAACAGTGGTTGCTTCGGGGAGGGGAAACAGAGAGCTTATATTTAATGAGTCCAGAAGTTTTTGTTTGCTTGTTTTTTTTTGTTTTTTTTTACACAGAGTCTTGCTCTGCTGCCCAAGCTGGAGCACAGTGGTCTGATCTCAGTTCACTGCAACCTCTGCCTCCCGGGTTCAAGAAATTCTCCTGCCTCAGCCTCCTGAGGAGCTGGGATTACAGGTGCCCACCACCATGCCCAGCTAATTTTATTGTTATTTTTAGTAGACATGGGGTTTCACCACATTGGCCAGACTGGTCTCAAACTCCTGACCTCAGGTGATCTGCCTGCCTCAGCCTCCCAAAGTTCTGGGATTACAGGCGTGAGCCACCACACCCAGATGAGTCCAGAGTTTTAGCTGTGCAAGACAAAAACATTCAGAGATAGATGGTGAACAACAAACATTCAGAGACAAACGGCTGCACAACGTGAACGTACTTAACGCCACTGAACTATATTATTTTTAAATGGTTAAGATGCTAAATTTTATGTGTATTTTACGTCAATTAAAAAAACATAAAATCAAATGAAAAATCCCAGTGACCATTCCCCACAGTCTACCGTGCATGCTCTGGGCCTGGCAAGTGGGGGTCACCGCCCTCAAAGCCTCAGTGTCACAGAGACAGGGCACAGGGGAAGGAGGACAAGGCCCTCAAGGGGCAAGGGCTGCTCTCCTACACGCCAGCCGGGTGGATTCCAGCCCAAGGTTCTCACAAACACCAGGGGGCCCAAATGAGGTTTTTGAACAGCTGCCCACACAAGCCTCACAAGATACCAGCTGAAGCATGAAGCTCCACAAACACAAAGCTCCAGTATGTCTGTTCTGCACAGACACAAAACATCATGCTGTCAGGACGGGTGCCTGCCAGGAGCCAATGAGCCAAAGCAAAGGTGGGTACAGGTGGGTACACCTGCCTCAGTCAGAGCAGCCAGGGTCTGCTGCCCAGCTGTGTGTGAGGGGTGCTCTGTCCAGGGAATGCACATAGGCCTGAAGGTGTCACAGGCACACTCGGGGTGTGGAGCACTAAGCAGGGCCTATGGAAGTCGCATACTCCACACTCACCCAATCCTCCATGCAGAAGCTTTCTCTGGCCTCTGGGAGTCAACACCAGACCACCCCACATCATCACCAGCTGGTCTCTCACCCCAATGCCTTGTGCCAGCTATCCCAAGTGTCTGAGAAACCTGCGGCAGGCCAGGCTGCTACCCTCTTCCATGCCTTCATGACTGCCCCCTGCTTGGAAGGCATCTCCTCCTCCCCTACGATGGCCTAACACACTCTTTTTGCTTGTTTTGTTTTTTTAGAGACAGGGTCTTGCTCTGTCACTCAGGCTAGAGTGCGGTGGTGCAATCACAGCTCAATGCACCTCAAACTCCTGGGCTCAAGCAATCCTCCCAACTCGGCCTCCAGAGTAGCTGGGACTAAAGGTGTGCACCAAAACACCTGGTTAATTTTTTATTTTTTGTGAAAACAGGGTCTTGCTATGTTGCTTAGGCTGGTTTTAAACTTCTGGGCTCAAGCAACCCTCCCACCTCAGCCTCCCAAAGTACTGAGATTACAATATACTCCTTTTGTGTCCACTGGAGACCCAACTAATAGACCATCCTCTCCATAATGTCTTCTTTCTGCTAACCCAGCAGAGTTAATCGCTTCTCAGCACCTGAGTGGTCCTCATTTCCATCCCAGCATCCTTTTATCAGCTGTTTTAAATACATGTCTATGGGTTACTTGTGGTCAAGGACAAAGTCAAGGCCTAAGCATTGTGCTTGGACCCCAGTTGATGTTACATCAACTTCAAATGAACAGATGAGTAGCTGGAGGATGAATGGATGGATGAGTAGGTGATGAAAAGTTTGGATGGATAAGTGAACAGTGAATAACGGACAGTTGAATGTTGAATGGATGGATGGTTGACTGAATGTTAGACAGAAGATGGATGGAGGATGGATGAATGGATGGAGGCATGGATGACAGAGGGATGAACAGAATTAGTTGCATTCATAATGAATAAGGAACAGATGAACGGATGGTTGTATGAATGGTTGGATGGATGGGTAGATAGATGAATAGGTGATGGATAAATGAATAAATGTTTGGATCTCGGATGAATGATAAATGGATGGATAGAAGGATAGCTTGGATGAATGATGGAATGGCTCAAGCATAGCTACCCCTTTCTCAGGAACATCTGCTGGTAGGAAACAGAGGAGCAAGTTTACTCATCCTGGGGTTTGAAAAGGTTTCTGGGTTTTAACACCCTGTTCTCTCAATGTGGAGGGTTTTTTGGTACCTCTGATCAAAAAATGACTGTTTTCTTAAACTTTTTTATCCTGGAAAATTTCAAACAAATACAAAAGTAAGAGAGCAGAGCATTGTGAATGCCCACGTACCCCATCATTCGGCTTCAGGGTTTATTAGCTCACGGCCAGCTTTGTTTCAGTGAATATTCAGCCCTGAGAAGCCGCAGAAAACAGGGAAGAGAAAGGGGACTTATAAAACCAAGTGACCATCTCTCATCCCAGCTTTTCCACCTCCGGCAACTTCCCCGAGGAAAGAATCCTTACGAGGCCTGGAAGACCGACCCTACCTGCCTCACAGGTTCTAGGAGAGAAGCTCCTGTGAGCTCCTGAGCACAGATGTGAGACGCCCACACCCGGCTCTGTCATCAATCGCATCAATCACCGGCATTTCAAGCAGCTCACTGTGAAACACAGGTTGGCAAACTGCAACCCACAGGCCACCAGCCCACTGCTACCTGTTTTCATGTGACCTGGGCCCTAAGAATGCTTTTTATAGCTTCTTATAGCTTCACACGCTTACATTCTAAATGGTTACGTAAGTAACCACAGAGTAGCCTCAATTTTGCCTCTCGGCCGCAAAGATAAAATTATTTACTATCTGACCATTTAAGGAAAGTTCAGCCAATCCCAAAACTGTAGTGAAGTCAAAAAACCAAACCATTCTTGGTTCAGATCCAGGCTCTGCTGCCCTAGCTTCTTATCCTTCCTAGGCTCTGGCTGTCTGAGTATCCCTTTGGTGAGCAGCAACCACCAAGCTCCTTGCAGAAACAGAGCAACGCTTGGATCCTGGAAGGTGAATGAGATCCCTTACAAAGCACAAAGCCAAACCCAAGCACAAAGTTCCAGTAAAGGGAGGGATCCTCTCTCTCCTGCAAGCCTTCCAGAAAGGGAACACTGGCAGATCTGTGTGAGGAGGAGGAGGAGGAAGGTCTCCAAGAGTCAAAGTGCACCTTGAGACAGGGCCACCAAATGAATATTCTGAAGGAAAGCGTGGCTTCCACCGAGGCATCTGTATCCCACGGGAGTGACAATGTTCAGCACCAGTGTCCTTCCTGTCCTTGTGCCCTTCAGACTGACCAGCCCATCTTCAGCACTGGCCAGCTCAGGCCCAAGACAGCCCCTACTCCAGCTGGCACTAAGAATGCTTGGAAAATACTAGCAGCCTTCCCCTGCAGGAAGGATGCCTTGCCTTCCAATCCCAGGTGGGGCCTGCAAAAGGCTGGGAGGCCGTTGGGGGACTGGTCATCTGTGACAAAGCTAAAATGATGGCCCCAAAGTACCTAATGTGCCCGCACACTATAGCACAGAAATAAGGGTGGCCACACACGCAGGCCTGCTCATCTCAGTGCTGGCCTCAGCACATGCATTCCTGACCAAGCAGGGCTGTGCTCTGGCTGGCAAGACACCAGCTGGCACTACTGGGCCTCCTGCTGCCAACCACCTGCCTGCACATCATCACCTCCACCCTGGCAGACGCCCCCATGCTGCCATCTCCTCCATCCATGCTGACGGCAGGGCCTCTCACTGCCCACGCTCTACACTCTGGCACATTGCCCCAGGTGACACCTGCACGGCCTCCGAAATCTGTTCTAGTCCTGGTGGTGACTGTAGATTGGCCAGTGGGCAGTAAGGGAGGGCAACAAATCAGCCAGCAAAGCAGTGTGCTGGTTCCCGTTAAGGTCACACACAGAGGCCAGTCCACCCCAACCCATGTCACTGCTGGAAGCCGGACACAACCAGGATCTTACGGGAAGGCTGCTTTGGGACACCCACCAAGAGGGATTTCCAAATTTGCTGGAACTCAGAGTGACACAACCTAATTTTATTTGGAATCACAAAACTAACGGATCATTTGTTTTTCTGTTTTTTGAGACCAGAGGCTCGTTCTGTCACCGAGGCTGGAGTGCAATGGTGCGATCTCGGCTCACTATAACCTCTGCCTCCTGAATTCAAGTTAGTCTCCTGCCTCAGCCTCCTGAGTAGCTGAGACTACAGGCGCATGCTACCACACCCAGCTAAATTTTACATTTTCAGTAGAGATGGGGTTTCACCATACTGGCGAGGATGGTCTCGATCTCTTGACCTCGTGATCTACCTGCCTCAGCCTCCCAAAGTGCTGGGATTACAGGCATGAGCCACCACACCCAGCCAACTAATGGATCTTAAGATGCTACTGTTCAGCTTCATCACTTACGAACAGGAATTCAGAGGCCCAAGGAGTCTATGAGAGTCACTGGAGTCACCGTGGCAGCCAATGGCACAGCTAATAAGGGCAACACAGAGCAGGAGAAGGAGCAAGCACAGGTCCCAGCTCCATAATCCATGAGCCAGGAGGGCTGAAACTCCTGAACTGCTGGCTCCCAGTTGTGAGAACTGGAAAATAAGATGGAACACCTTCCACAGTGTGGGACGACTAGTCAGTGCTGAAGAAGGGGCCATTCCTCCCCTTTCCTCCCCAAGCCCGAGACATCATGCTACCCTCCCTCCAAACATGGTCTCATGATTATCTGCCCTCCCTTCGGCCAAGACCATCCAAACCTATTGCCAGCACAGGGAGGTGTTTGTCCTGATATACCCAACAGCGTCTTCCTGTCCCGGCCCAGCTTCTGCCAGCCAAGTGCAGCCATGTAAGTCCCTCTCCCTTTGTAAAATCTCTTTTCTACCATGGCCTTCTGCTTCCTTGGAGCTTCAATGAAAGCCAAGCAGGAACTTCATGAGCCAGAATTAACTGGACAGTGCTATCTGGCAGACCTAACCCATGATGCACGGAAGAGAAGCCAAAATGCTTTTCAGATTCAGTTATAAGCAGCCCACAACAGCAATAAACTAGCAAACTCCACAACAGATGAGGGGACAGTAAGTTCTTTCCCAACCAAAAAGCACAGAGCTGACAAAGAACTGAGTGTCACCCAGCCAGTGGCCTCAGGAAGCCTCTCAGATGAGAGGGTAGACCAGTGTGACCCCACCTCAGGGCCCCTCCCTATCAAGGCTGGGCTGTCTCAAGGGTCATCAGGGAACCGGGAATTACCATGGGGCCCAGTCTAGCACAGACTCCTCTCACCCAAAGCAAACCTTAATCTCAGATTCTGCTTCTCTGGAATGAAAATCCCACATCATAGTTTTAGGTTTTTGGAGGGTAAGGACCCATACCCCTCAGACTTTTTAGCACTTGATGGAACTGCCTCAGTACAATCCTGCAATCAGAAGGAGGGCGAAGAAAAAGTCAAAGAACAGGCAACTAACCTTAAAGCCAAGGGAAAACTGGGGCAGGATTTCTGGAAGGTGACTCGGCAGCAGACATCAAGGGTCTTAAGACCGTCCACATCTCTGATCTGGTAAATCCAGTGACAGAGGCCCACTATGTCATGGGCAGAAACTCATATAAAAAGGTATTCACTTGGCCGAGTATGGTGGTTCACACCTGTAATTTCAGCACTTTAGGAGGTCAAGGCTGGCAAATCATTTGACTCCAGGAGTTTAAGACCAGCCTGGGCAACATAAGCAAGACCCCATCTTTACAGAAAGAAAAAATAAGATGAGTGTAGTGACGTGCACCTGTAGTCCCAGCCACTCAGGAGGCTGAGGTGGGAGGATCATGGAGGTCAGGACTGCAGTGAGCTCTTATCACACCACCACACTCCAGCCTGGGCAGCAGAGCAAGACTCTATCTCTTAAAAAAAAAAAAAAAAAAAGGCCGGGCGCGGTGGCTCACGCCTGTAATCCCAGCACTTTGGGAGGCCGAGGCGGGTGGATCACGAGGTCAAGAGATCGAGACCATACTGGTCAACATGGTGAAACCCCGTCTCTACTAAAAATACAAAAAAAATTAGCTGGGCGTGGTGGCGCACGCCTGTAGTCCCAGCTACTTGGGAGGCTGAGGCAAGAGAATTGCTTGAACCCAGGAGGCGGAGGTTGCGGTGAGCTGAGATCGCACCATCGCACTCCAGCTTGGGTAACAAGAGCGAAAGTCTGTCTCAAAAAAAAAAAAAAAAAAAGACCCACACACAAAAAATTTACTGAATGTAATGTAATCAATGTCACTAAATTGTACATTAAAAAATAGTTAAAATAAAGGCCAGGCGCAGTGGCTTATGCCTGTAATCCCAGCACTTCGGGAGGCTGAGGCGGGCAGATCACCTGAGGTCAGGAGTTTGAGACCAGCCTGGTCAACATGTCGAAACGCTGTCTCTACTAAAAATACAAAATTAGCTGGGCATGGTGGTGCATGTCTGTAGTCCCAGCTACTCGGGAGGCTGAGACAGGAGAACAACCTGAAGCCAGGAGGTGGAGGTTGCAGTGAGTCAAGACTGCACTCCAGCCTGGGCAACAAGAGTGAAACTCCATCTCAAAAAAAAGGTTAAAATGGCCCAAGTGCCCATCAATGAATGATAGATTTAAAAATATGTATGCAAACAATTGAATTACTATGCAAGCTTAAAAAGGAAGGGATTCTGAAACACGTAAAACACAGATGAACTCTGGGGACATTATGTGAAATAAGTCAGTTACAAAAAGACAAATACTGCATGACTCCACTTATGCAGAGTAGTCAGATTCATAGACAGAAAGTAGAATGGTGGTTACAGGACTGGGGAAGCAGGGGAATGGAGTGTTATTGATTAACAGGTAGAAATGAGTACAGAGTTTCAGTTTTGCAAGATGTAAAGAGTTCTAGAGATGGATGGTAGTGATGCTTGCACAATGACGGGAATGTACTTACTACCATTCAGCTGTGTGGCTAAAAATGGGAAATTTTACCTTGCGTTATCTTACCATAACTTTAATTTTAGTGGTTAAAATGTCAAATTTGCCTGTAACCCCAGCACTTTGGGAGGCTGAGGTGGCTGGATCACCTGAGGTTAGGAGTTCGAGACCGGCCTGATCAACATGGTGAAACCCCATTTCTACTAAATACAAAAAATTAGCTGGGTGTGGTGGTGCATGCCTGTAGTCACAGCTACTTGGGAGGCTGAGGTAGGAGAATTGCTTGAACCCCAGAGGTGTAGGCTGCAGTGAGACTGCGCCATTGCACTCCAGCCTGGGCAACAAGAGTAGAACTCTCAAAAAAAAAAAAAGTCAAATTTGTATATATATTTTACCACAATTTTTAAAAATTAATAATGTAATAATGTGACCATTAAATTGGCTGCTGTAAATAGTTGAATTGTATGGTATACGAATTATCTCAGGGAAGCTGTTTAAAAAGAGAGAGAGATCACTGAAACATTATACGAACCAGCTGCATAAAGAACCACTCGAAATGTCCAACAAAAACTTATTAAAATTAGATAAATTAAACCATAATTCCATTACAAAGTAATAACACGGCCCCTAAAATAATATTTCCAAAAGACTAATATATGGAAATGCTCACATTAACCAGCAAAGGCCGGACACCCAACTACACAGCAACATCTCAAGTATATACAAAAATTTTACACATAATTATCTCAAAAGTTGGCAAGAAAATTAAATCTTCCTTCACACTATGCAGAAACCTTCTCCATGAAGAGATCTGCTTCCTCTCGACACGTCAGCCTTTCAAAATGTGCAGCCAGTGTCCACAGACTCCCAGAAACCGAAGGGACAAACCCTGATGGCTAGAGTCACGTCACCCAGGGAGCTTTTCAAAAAACCCAGACTCACTGGGAAGAGAGAAGCAAACAGCCGCATGTGAACTGCTCGTGAACAGGGTAGGCTCTGGAAGGGGCCTCCAGCCAATGCCAGCAAGAAAATGGGGACTCAGTCCTACAACTGCCAGGAGGTAAGCCCTGCTCACAACCCAGGTGAGCTTGGAAGAGAACCCCAAGCCCCGTGGGGAATGTAGCCCTGACCAACACCTCAACTGCAGCCCAAGGAGACCCCGAGCAGAGAAGCCAGCTCTGCTGGGCCCAGAAACCGTGACATCAAAAAACAAAACAAACTCATGAATCAGACTCTCTGGGGTGGCCAGCTGTGCATGTGTGTGTGTGACTTTTTAACTACATAGGCAGCCAGGTTAGCGGCCTCTGCCAGGCTAAATGCTTCCATTTCCTATAAGTACTCTGTTCCTTGGGCTTAGCAACACCAAGTACTGGAGATGACAGACCTGGACACATCCATCAGCACCACCCAAGACTTGGGCTCCTAATGCCATGTACCAGCCTACTGACTGGTAGAAGTGAAGACACCCCCCAACCTTTTTCCAAATGAACAGCCCAGCCCAGCCTTTAAAAAGCCCACTTGGTCAGGGATAGTGGCTTATGCCTATAGTCCCAGCACTTTGGGAGGCTGAGGTGGGTGGATCACTTGAGCTCAGGAGTTTGAGACTGGCATGGGCAACATGTAGACACCTTATCTTTACAAAAAAAAAAACACAAAAATTAGCCACACATGGTGGCATGTGCCTGGAGTCCCAGCTACTCAGAAGGCTGAAGTGAGGCTGGGGAGGTTGAGGCTGCAGTGAGCTGTGGTCACACTCCAGCCTGGATGACAGAGTGAAACCCTGTCTCAAAAAAATTTTTTTTTTTTTTTTTTTTTTTGAGATGGAGTTTTGCTCTTGTTACCCAGGCTGGAGTGCAATGGCGCGATCTTGGCTCACCGCAACCTCCGCCTCCTGGGTTCAGGCAATTCTCCTGCCTCAGCCTCCTGAGTAGCTGGAATTACAGGCACGCGCCACCATGCCCAGCTAATTTTTTGTATTTTTAGTACAGACGGGGTTTCACCATGTTGACCAGGATGGTCTCGATCCCTTGACCTCGTGATCCACCCGTCTCGGTCTCCCAAAGTGCTGGCATTACAGGTGTGAGCCACCACGCCTGGCCCAAAATTTTTTTTAATTAAAAAAAAGTTAAAAGACCCCTTGTAGCCTGGGCAACATAGTGAAACCCTGTCTTTACAAAAAATTTAAAAAAAAAAAATTTTTTTTAATGGTGGTGCATGCCTGTAGACCCAGCTTCTTAAGAGGTTGAAAGGAGAGGACTGTTTGAGCCCAGGAGGTTGAGGTTGCAGTGAGTTGTGATTGTGCCACTGCACCAGCCTGGGCAACAGAGCAAGACCCTGTCTCTAAATAAATAAAAAGCCCCCTTTGAGCTTCAAACCAAAACAGCTCTGGAAAAATAGAAGCCAGGGACAGACCAGCAGTCCTAAACCACCAGCTCAGGGCCACCCTAAGTGTCTGAGCCCATGCGGTGACACCTACATATCTGAGGATGTTCCCCAGGGGGAAGTCCTGCTCCAGCCTTTGATGTCCAACGTCTCATTTACAGTCATGCCCCATCATGCTTCGTCTTAAAATTCAATAAAGTGACCCATCTCCCTTGGGAACTACCCCAATTAATTCACCGGCTTGAGGGCAGGGGGAAAAGGAGACACAAAGAAGAAATATCCATTTTCCCCCCTTCTATCAGATCTATCCCCTGCACTCATGGGGACAAAGGAGACAGGGTGCCCCAGTCCTACCACCACCTCCCCCAGCATCCCAACAGCTGACTGCAATCATTTCCACTCATGGAATTAGGGGGCAGGCCCCTAGCTGGTTTTCTGGGGGCCCAGCTGCCTAGCCCAAGGCAGCAGAAGATACTTCCACCAGGCTTCCTGAGGCATGAGAACAAAGCACCTCTCCCAGCCCACCAGCCCATCCCAATCAACCTTCCTGGACTTCCTTGCCAGAGTTTCTGGAACTGGAGACTGCGGACTTAGTGGGATAAATAAGCAACCACAGGGCTCACAAGGGTGGAGGAAGCCAGGAGATGACACAGGCGTGCCGGGACCGAGTCTCTGACGCTTCCTCAGACACCCCTTTCTGGAGCCTTCCTGACTCTTGCACAGAGAAGACTCTGCTGCAACAACTCACACCATCTGGCCACTAAAGAAATGCCACAGGAGAGGAAATCAGACTTATGTTAATAATCACAACCTGCATTTGTTAGGGCCAAATTTTTTTTTTTGAGACAGAGTTTTGGTGTCATCCAGGCTGGAGTGCAATGGTGTGATCTTGGCTCACTGCAACCTCTGCCTCTCAGGTTCAAGCGATTCTCTAGCCTCAGCCTACCAAGTAGCTGAGATTACAGGCATGTGCCACCATGCCCAGCTAATTTTCGTATTTTTAGTAGAGGCAGGGTTTCACATGTTGGCCAGGCTGGCCTTGAACTCCTGATCTCAGGTGATCTGCCCGCCTCGGCCTCCCACAGTGCTGGGATTACAGGTGTCACCCACCATGCCCAGCCCTGTTAGGGCCAAATTCTAACAGTACCTCACCTGCTGCTCCAGGGAACAAGGGCGGGTCCATGAGACTGCTCCAGGACAAGATGCCTCCTCTGGGTGGGTGCCATGAGCTGGCCCGGTGCACGGCAGTCCTGGATCCCAGACCCTCATCCTGACTCCACAGCCCCAAAAGGCCAGGCTCCACCCCGGGCACCACCAGCATGGTGCCCAGCACCACTTTCCTCTCCACTTACCCATGGCCACCAGCCACGGGGATCAGCTGCCATGGCCACGCTTTCCCTCTCCTCACCTGCGGTGGCCTCCCACCATGACAATGCCTTCAAAGCATAGCCATAGCACATCAAGTGCATGGACTGGACCCCTGCAGAGCCACATCACCCCGATTGCTGCTCAGTAGTAACCCAGCCACTCCTCTGTGGGGCCACCCACCTTCCCACAGACCCACACACATCGCTCACCTTTCTGGAGCCCCTACTTGGAATGATCTCCCCCTGGGACTCTGGCCCACCAGTCCCCTCCTTGGCATGCAGACAAGGATGTGGCCCTGCCCCTGGAACAGGGCAGGTCCATGGTGGACACTCAGGGAGCACCCAGACCCAATCCTGAATCCCACCACCATCCTCCCTGCTGCCAGAATGCTGGACACCTCGGTTCACATTTAGTTTCTGCTAAACTATACACTGCTCTGGTTCCTCCTATACTCTCTTGGAGCCTGGCTTCTGCCCTCTGTCCCATAACCCTAATAGTCACTTCCTTTTAGCCTTTCTGCAACATAAACTCCCCCATTTCTTTCTCTCATGTGACCTCCCCCAGTACGCAAGGCCTGCAGGCCTGCTCCAGCCCTCCACTCCACACACCCTCTGCAACCCCTGCTTCCGTCCTTCCTCTTCATTCCTGGCCTGGTCCTCTCTCCAAAAGGCCCATCCTGAGGCCCTCCAGCACAGCCCTCGCCATCCCCAGGCTCACATAGCCTCCCTTTCTGTCACCCCCTTCCCAGAATCGGCTCATATTCCTTGCCCTCTCCATCCCTCCCCACTCCTCCCCACCTCCCCTCAAGACAACAGCTACAGGTACCTGACTCCCACTGGACCATCACACACACTTCTGCCAAACTCACCTTCACAAGGGAAAGCTCCAAAGGCATCCCCTCTTCTGCTCAACAACCGTCTGTGGCTCCCTATTATCCTCAGAGAAAGCACAACACCCTCAGCCTGGCTTCTGAGATCCACACAGGATGACCCCAATTCTCCTATCCACCCTCACCTCCCCTGCGGCCCACATTTTACACCAGTTCTCCAACTAGAGTCTGCTACTTTCTGAGCACACAGTTGGCCCTCCACAGCCTCAGATTCCACGGCCACAGATTCAAGCAACCTCAGAATGAAACTATTTGAAAAGAAATAACCAACAATAAAAATAATACAAATATAATAACAATACAGTATAACAACTGTTTACAAAGCATTTATATTGTATCAGATATAGCCATATCTAGCTTAAAAGGGGATATGTTGAGAAATGAATCATTAGGCAATGTCATCTTCATGCAAACATCAGTGTACCTACACAAACCCAGATGACAGAGCTTACTACACACCTAGGCTACATGGTACAGCCTATTGCTCCTGGGCTACTAATCTGCACAGCATGTGATTGTACTGAATACTGTAAGCAATTGTGACACAGTGTTATTTGTGTTTCTAAACATATCAAAATGTACAAATGGTACAGTAAAAATACTGTATTATAATTTTTTGGGACCACCATTGCTAACCAAAATGTCATTATGTGGTACATGACTAATATATGTAATCTCAAGATGATTTAAAGTGTACAGGAAGATGTGTATAGGTTATATGCAAAAGCTAGCTATGCCATTTTACATAAAGACTTGAACATCCAAGGATTCTGGGACCCCCAAGGACAGGGGTCCCCAACCCCTGGGTCACGAACCAGTACCAGTCCATTGCCTGTTAGGAACTGGGCCGCACAGCAGGAGGAGAGCAGCAGGCGGAGACTGAAGCTTCATCTGTATTTACAGCTGCTCCTCATCGCTCCATTATCGCCTCAGTGCTACCTCCGGTCAGGTCAGCAGCTGCCTTAGATTCTCATGGGAGCACGAGCCCTACTGTGGCCTGCATATGTGAGGAACCTATGTTGTGCGGGCCCCTTATGAGAATCTAGTGCCCGACGATCTGAGCCGCAACAGTCTCATTCCGAAATAATCCCCTAACCCTCAGTGCGTGGAAAAATTGTCTTCCACGAAACTGGTCACTGGTGATGAAAAGGAAGCTGGGGACTGCTGCCTATGGGAGTCCTAGAGCCAATTCTGTGCGGATACCAAGGGACAACTGTACTGAATGATTCCAGTCCCTGAGTTCTTGCCCACATTCCCTGCCTGGAACACCCTCCCCTCCACAACCTCTTCCCCTGAGAAACAGGATAGATGTGAGGTTTCCCTTCCGCACACCCCCTGGTGCTGATCCATCCACAGAGCCTCGCCACTTGCCCTATGTTACCATTATTTTAGGTGCCTGGTTGTCCTGGCTCCCATCCTGGCCCAGCGGCTCCTGGCACCTAGTTAAGTACTGAGTCCAAGCCATTTCCTTATGTGCCTGAACATCCAGAGGGACGCTGGCACTGAACAAACCCCTCCTGAAGATCAGCATTTTCCCATCAACTCTGCCACTTACAAAACACCGGAGGCTTCACACTACCAAACTGCACACTGACCATCTTTCCATTTTTGTGGAGATTTGAAGATGGTAATGATTTTTTTCTTACTTACTTATTTGAGATGGAGTCTAGCTCTGTCACCCAGGCTGGAGTGCAGTGGCACGATCTTGGCTCACTGCAACCTCTGCCTCCCAGGTTCGTGCAATTTTCCTGCCTCAGCCTCTCGAGTAGCTGGGATTACAGGCGCCTGCCACCATGCCCAGCTAAGTTTTGTACTTTTAGTAGAGATGGGAATTTCCCACATTGGCCAGGATGGTCTCAAACTCCTGACCTCAGGTGATCCACCCACCTTGGCCTCCCAAATTGCTGGAATTACAGGCGTGAGCCACTGTGCCCGGTCCTTTTTCTTTTTTAAAGTTGTACCTGTTATGAAAAAAACAATGGTTTTTATTTCATTTTTTGAGACAGAGTCTTGCTCTGTCACCCAAGCTGGAGTACAGTGACAAGATCTTGGCTCACTGCAACCTCTGCCTCTCAGGTTCAAACAATTCACCTGCCACAGCCTCCTTGAGTAGCTGGGATTACAGGCATGCACCAACACGCCAGCTTATTTTTGTATTTCTAGTAGAGATGACATTTAGCCACGTTGGCCAGGCTGGTCTTGAACTCTTGGCCTCAGGTGACCTGCCTGCCTCAGCCTCCCAAAGTGCTGGGATTTACAGGCATGAGCCACCACTCCCAGCCGAAAAAAGCAATGGTTTGTATGTGTATTTATTTGCTTTTTAGAGACAGGGTCTTGCTTGCTTTGTCATCCAGGCTGGATGGAGTGCAGTGGTACAATGACAGCTTGCTCCAGCCCTGAATTCCTGGGCTCAAGCCATCCTACCACCTCAGCCTCCAGAATAGCTGAGATTACCAGCACATGCCACCATACCCAGCTTACTTTTAAATTTTTTGTAGAGACAGGGTCTTGCTATGTTGCCCACGCTGGTCTCAAATTCCTGGCCTTAAGAGATCCACCCACCTCGGCCTCCTAAAGTGTTGGAATTATAAGCATGAGCCACCACACCCAGCCCAGCCAGTTTTCAAATCAAGAATATCTGAAAAGTAGGTTTCAGGTGGTAACAATCCATGTCTCCAAACACAAATGTGGACAATTTTTATCCATGTTCCTAAGGGAGAAAGTGGAAAGCTTTCGGAAGTCGAAATTCATAAATGAGGTCCATTTCTCACTCTTAAGATTTCAGCAAAAATCAACAGTACTTCTGCACACTCCCACAGAGCGAACAGGCTACGCTGATCATCCACTTAACTAGGGTGATTCACAAAACCAGAGCAGGACTCCCAACCAGTCGGACGGTGGCTCCAAGCCCAGCCCAACCACCTTGTGCCTCAGGGACAGAGAACTGGACTTGGGCACTGCCAGCCCACCCTTTGCACCCCTGGGCTCACGTCAATGCATCACTTCACAATACTGGAGGGGACTGTGAAACAAAGATAACCCTATCTACCCAGCTAGGGAAGGAGTCAAATGACCCCTGGGGGTGGCCTTGAGCCCTCCACCTAAAACCTCCAAACACTCAGCTAAGGGGGTTCTCGCCACTCCTCCAAAGGGACGCCTGTGAGGGAAGATATTCTGCAAAATGCAGCAGGCCACACAAAGTGCCTTCTGCCCAGCTCCCTTGAACACAGGTCAGCTCAGCCTCTTTGGGGCTTGCTGCCCAACTGCCACCCAGACAAGGCAAGGAAAGGCTAGACGGAAAAATCAAGGTGCTGGCAGATTCGGTTTCTGCTGAGGGCCTGCTTCCTGGTTCATAAACGGCATTTTCTCACCGTGTCCTCACATGTGAGAAGATGTGAGAGTCTCTCTGGGGTCTCTTTTAATAAGGGCACTAATCGCATTCATGGGGGCTCCACCCTCATGACCTAATCACCTTCTGAAGAGCCTACCTCCTAATACTGTCACCTCTGGGGTTAAGGTTTAAAAACAGGAGGCCGGGCACAGTGGCTCATGCCTATAATCCTGGCACGTTGGGAAGCCGAGGAAGGCAGATCACCTGAGGTCAGAAGTTTGAGGCCAAGCTGCTCAACATCGCGAAACCTTGTCTCTACTAAAAATACAAAAAAAATTAGTCAGGTGTGATGGCACACACCTGTACACAGTACCACCTACTCAGGAGGCCATGGCACAAAGATTGCTTGAACTGGGAAGTGGAAGATTGCAGGAGCCGAGATCTCACCACTGCATGCCAGCCTGGGCAGTAGAGAGACACACTGTCTGAAAAAAAAAAAAAAATGGGGGGAGGACACACACACATAGTCCATTGCATAATCTTTAAAATATAAGAATTCCACCTACCCAGGGGGATTACGGGAGGAGACGGAAGGCCCTGGAACACCCCTGGGTCCCCCCAGAGCTCAAACTGGTCATGCAATGGCTGACCAAATGGGTGAAATGTCCATACTAAATTATGCATTTCTCCTCTCAAATTTTTTGCTAAGCGGTGTTCAATCAACTGGCATTAGATGCATGAGCAGGAGAGTCCACAAGACCAGACAGAAGGCCAGATGGTCTGCGCCCGCCACTCCCACGAAGCCCCCAAGGGGAAGGGTCGTCCTCTCTAGCTGACAGCAGCCAAGGAAGAATTAAGTCCCTGTGCGAGGCCACACTATGGCAAGTGCCAGGGCTCCGGGCAAGTCCAGATCTTTTCCCTTCAAAGCCTGCATTCTTTCCCTAAGTCAGCATATGTTGCCTGTAGGCTGCTTCGAATGCTCACCAATACTTTGTCATGTGCAGAAAATCTCTCCCTACTCTACTGGCATACCAACTGACCCCAGCAGCACTTCAAAAACGGAAGCATGTCAGGCCTTTCAAGCGAAGTGAATCTTCAAAAGCTCTTCTCAAGCCAACAGCGGCACTTGAGTGGAGGATCTCCTTGGGCTGCTCAATTCCTGGCTCTGCCTGGCTCGCTCTCTCTCTGTGGCTGCTGCATGAGTCTCCCCCTCGGCTATGTCCTGGCCTTGCCTAGAGATGGTTCCTTCCCAGAGCTCCCTGGTCACTCACCTGGCTCTCCGCGCCCTGCACCTGGCTCTATGCACACACAGCTAGCTACCTCCGCGTATCTCCACTACATCTTCCAAGTCAGACCTTGTCCCTCTGGCCCTCCCAGAACCTGCACTGCTCATCACTGTCAGCAGCAGGTCAGCGTTCACAGCCCTTGACTGTCAGTGGGAAAAGCAGATTGATGGGCAGTGCCCTTCCAACAGTTCTGCGTTCCTGCCACACAACTTGCTGGAGAAGTCTTAGCAAAGTGTCCCAGAAGGAGCTATCAAGAGTCAGGAAATCTCTTATCTTGGAGAATTGCAAAATAAGAGAGGGGAAACACGTTCCTCGATGGCTGACACCTTCGAGGCGCAGACTAAAGGCTGCAGCCAGATGATTTTCATCATGGCACTTAGGTTAATGAGGCTGTCTTCCCACCAGACCAAAGCTAACCTGCTAGAAGGCCTGCCTGAGCGTACTGAGCACCATCTGTGCCCAACACAGCAGGTGCCCAAAACCGGTTTGCTGAGCAACTGATCCAGGTCTCCACCTCTGTGGAGTCATTGTGTCTCTGCTCTCATGTGATTAACACAACCACTCAGTCTGAGGAGACAGGCAATGCCAGCCCCTCCACCAACCACTTGACCTTGGGCAGGTTACTCCAGGCCAGAGTGTTTGTCACACACACCCTCAGACCCAATCAGTGGAGGGAGTATAATTATAATACTACTGCTGATCCAGCCACTTTACAAGAATCTTTCAAGGGCCCATGAAGCGGCCTCCATGAAAGTCCTATTTACTACGTCAGAGGGGTGTCCAGTCTTCCCACCCCAGGCCCAGGAAGGCAGGTCTATGAATGTGCTGGCTGCTCTGCCCGCGGTCACCAGCCACCATCCACATCCACAGTCATTTTGCAAGGTCCTGGCAGCGAGAGCTAGAATCTAAGACAGCTAGTTAGCAGGCCCCAGTCTGAGGATTCAGGAAGCTCTCTAAGGGAGAGCCAGGGAGGACTAACCATCAGCAAAGAAGGAAATAGAACCAGTGGGATAATCTCCAAAGCCAACAAGTTTCATCGCCGGGCGACCTGTTATCACTAGGCCCCCCCAAAACCTATCACCACTTACTAGACAGGATTAAGTGGGATTGGGCCAGAACAGGAAGATCTGAGCAAATACAAATATCAGAGATGGTGTGTATCATTCCATTTTCACCCTGCAAACACCCACGGGGCCTGAGACACAGACAGACCTCCATGGGCTCAGGTGAATTGTCACATCAAACACCATTAAAGGACCAGTGTGGCCCATCCCACAGGACGCCACAGCAGGGCATACTCTGTGCTTGTCTTAAGGATCCCATCATCCTAAACAAGGAAGCCAGACAGACAAAGGATTAACAGGAAACAGCTGCAAATTTACTGTTAAAGATAGGCAGGGGAAAATGCTTTCACATTCGAAAGGTTTTATGTTTGTTGTTACTATTATTATTATTATTATTATTATTATTATTATTATTATTTTAAAGACAAGGCCAGCTGGGCATGGTAGCTCACACCTGTAATCCTAGCACTCTGGGAGGTGGAGATGAGTAGATCATAAGGCCAGGAGTTCAAGACCACCCTGGCCAAGATGGTCAAACCCTGTCTCTACTAAAAATAAAAACAAATTAGCCAGGCATGCTGGCGGGTGCCTGTAATCCCAGCTACTTGGGAGGCTGAGGCAGAGAATTGCTTGAAACAGGGAGGCAGAGATTGCAGTGAGCCGAGACTGCACTCCAGCCTGGGCAACAGAGTGAGACTCCATCTCAAAAAAAAAAAAACAAAACAAAAACAAAACAAGACAAGGCCTTGGAGATAAGCCTTTCCATAAATCCATGAATAAAGCCAAAAAAGGATTTCCATGAAAACAGTGTCAGGCACATAGCAGATGCTCAATAAATACCTTTTGAGTGATTGGATAGGGAGAGGTGGTTACCTTGGATTTTAAAAAAGAGACATATAAACCAAGATAAAGAGGAAAGAGATAGAAAAAGTTGTGTTAATAATAAATTCAGACTGGGTGCAGTGACTCACATCTATAACCCTAGCACTTTTGGAGGCCGAGGCGGGAAGGATCACTTGAGGCCAGGAGTTCAAGACTAGCCTGACCAACAAAGCGAGACCCTGTCTCAACAAAAATTAAAAATTAGCCAGGCATGATGGCATGCGCCTGTAGTCCCTGCTACTCAGGAGGCTGAAGAGAGAGGATCGTTTTAGCCCGAGAGTTTGAGGCTACTACGATGAGCTACGATCGTGCCACTACACTCCAGCCTGGACAACAGAACGAGACCCTTTATCTATTTTTTTTAAAAGTAATAAATTTTAAAGAAAAAAATTAAAGAAACAAAGGAAAGAACCTTGGCAATGATCCATTCCCACCCCTACTTTTTGGATGTGGAGAGAGATGGCAGCACCTGAAGCTTTAGCGGCCCTCCTGATGCCCAGCTCAGTGCCCTCTACACCCTGCTAGGCTGCCTAACCCCACATGATGCTTGACTCACATTACTCCTAACACGGCTGGGGGAGCTGGCAGAAGGACCCTCTCTCTCTGCCTGGAAGCCCTTTTCTCTGCTGCCCAGTAAGGGACTCACCAAGTGTTACAAGCTAAACCATGCATCACCCCCATATGTTAAAGTTCTAACTCCCAGTACCTCATAATGTGACTGTATTTGGAAATAAGGCCTTTCAAGAACTGATTAAGTTTAAGCAGGGGTCTTTACTGCCCACCTTAATCCAGTCTGACTGGTGTCCTTATAAGAAGGGAAATTTGGGGCCAGGTGTGGTGGCTCACGCCTGTAATCCCAGCACTTTGGGAGGCCGAGGTGGGTGGATCACGAGGTCAGAAGTTCAAGACCAGACTGGCCAACATGGCGAAACCCTGTCTCTACTAAAAAATAACAAAAATTAGGTGGGCATGGTGGCTCATGCCTGTAATCCCAGCTACTCGGGAGGCTGAAGTAGGAGAATTGCTTGAACCGGGACCTGGGAGGCAGAGGTTGCAGTGAGTCGAGATCATACCACTGCACTCCAGCTTGAATCAAAAAAAAAAAAAAAAAAAAAAAAAAAAGGAGGGGGGCAGAATTTGGGCCAGGTGTGGTAGCTCATGCCTGTAATCCCAGCACTTTGGGAGGCTGAGACGAACAGATCACCTGAGGTCAAGAGTTCAAGACCAGCCTGGCCAAAATGGTGAAACACTGCCTCTACTAAAAATACAAAAATCACCCAGGCGTGGTGGTGGGTGCCTATAATCCCAGCTACTCAGGAGGCTATGGCAGGAGAATCACTTGAACCTGGGAGGTAGAAGTTGTAGTGAGCTGAGACTGTGTCATTGCACTCCAGCCTGGGTGACAAGAGCAAAACTCTGTCTCAAAAAAAAAAAAAAAGGGAAATTTAGACACAGATGCCAGGGGTGCTCATGCAGAGAAAAGACCATGTGCAGAGGCAGCAAGACAGTGGCACCTGCAAGCCAAAGAGAGACAGCCCTCCAGGGAAGCAACCCTGTTGGCACCCTGATCTTGGACTTTTGGCCTCCAGAAGTGTGAGAAAATAAGTTATTTAAGACACCCAGTCTTGGTATCTTGTTATGGGGCAGGCAGCCTTGGTAAACTAATACTCTGGGCCACTTCAAAACTACGGGGCATGAAGGCCCAGGGAGGATCACCATCACTAACAGGTGTTTTCCTGAAGAAAACATCCCTGTGAAGGATCAGAGCTGAGAATTAAGACTGAGAGTGCTGCTCTGGGAACTTCAAAGCCCTACTTGAGTGAAATTAGCCAGATACAGGACAAATATTATACGACTTCACTTGTATGAGGAATCTAGGAGAGGCAAAATCATGGAAACAGCAAGTAGAATGGTGGCTTCCAGGAGCTGGGGAGGAAGGGGAATGGGGAGTTAGAGTCTGATGAATATAAAGTTTCAGTTTAAAGGGGAAGATGAAAAAGTTATAGAAATTGACAAGGGGTGATGGCTCCTCAACAATGTGACGTACTTAATGCCACTGAACTGTACACCTGAAAATGGATAAAATGGTGCATTTTATAATATAAATTTTAGCTGGACGCAGTGGCTCATGCCTGTAATCCCAGCGCTTTGGGAGGCCAAGGCAGGCGGATCACCTGAGGTCAGGAGTTAGAGACTAGCCTGGCCAACATGGTGAAACCCTTCCTCTACTAAAAACATAAAAATTAGCTGGGCATGATGGTGCATGCCTGTAATCCCAGCTACTCGGAAGGCTGTGGCAGGAGAATCACTTGAACCTGGGAGATGGAGGTTGCAGTGAGCTGAGATCGCACCACTGAACTCCAGCCTGGGTGACAGAGCAAGACTCCGTCTTAAAAAAAAAAAATTGGCCAGGCGTGGTGGCTCACGCCTGTAATCCAAGCACTTTGGAGGCCAAGGAAGGCGGATCACCTGAGGTCAGGAGTTCAAGACCAACCTGATCAACATGGTGAAACCCTGTCTTTAAAAAAAAAAATAGAAAAAAATATATATATATATATAAATTTTACCATAATAAAAATAACAGTAACAAACCTCTAACATGTTACATGAATAACATATTTTAATTAAAATAACTACACTTTTCAAAGGGAAAAAACTGAAAAGACCCAGTTGTATTCCAGCCAGGGTCAAGATATTCCCTGGGGTTTATAATTAATTTAATCCACCACCCACTGAGTCTTGGTCCAAAAAGCAGCAGCCTCAGTCAAAACTCACACCTACTCTTTGGTAACCTGAGAAAGCTTCCAAGATGCCCATTCATTCACTGTGAACAGGGGACCCTCTCAAACCACAGGGGTGAGCTGCAGCCTGGGCCTCATACACTGCTGTGTCCTCTCCCAAGTATGCTCAAGCACATAGCTCACCTGGGCTCTTTGTCCTGGTAAGAGCAGCAGTCACATACACGAGCTCTCCTGGCCACAGGACTTGCAACCAAGGAAGGGAGGGGTTATAAAGCTAGAAGCAACGAACTAGGCAAAAGGGAGTCATGGATAAGGCATGCTCCCCTGAACCCACTCAAATCAACAACACTCCTAGCTCCTTCTTTAGTGATATGTTTCAGAATGCTCCATTCTGTTCCCAAAACAAGTCAGCCTTCCTGAACCAGAGAACGCTTGTAAAATTTAATCTAGACTCTGCTTCTATGCTGTTGATGACTTTAGCAGCCTCAGACGCCACCCAGATCTGCCCACTCTGTCTTTATCCATGGAGAGGAGCCTGTACTCAACTGAGAGATGGCCACGAGGCTCTGGCCTTAAGAGATGACAATGGAACCAACTCGAGGCCCGGGTGACCTTTCCCCGCCCCACAGTTACTCACTCAAACTGGCTGCCAGTCCAGCCCATCACTCAAGGGAAAAACAAAGCAGTGGTCACTCTGGTGCCAACACATCGCCAGAATCCAAAGGGCAAATTAAGCTGCTTAATAAAAATGAGAAAACACAGGGCAGCCACTCACGTGAAGTCCATGAAGAAACACAAGATCTGTCCCGTCTCATGACTGACACCTGGAAGAAGGTTGATGGGTACACTGGGCTGGGTGTTTGGATCAAGAACTCCTCAGACCTCCCAACACAAAGAAATGATAAATGTGTTTGAGGTGATGAATATGCTAATCACCTTGATTTGATCATTATGCATTGTAGATAGGTATCAAAATATCATAGGGCACCCTCTAAACAGGTACAATTATTATGTATCAATTAAAAATATAAAAGCAGGAGGCAAAAAAGAAAAGAAAAAGAACGAGGTTGGCTGTGGTGGCTCATGCCTGTAATCCAAGCACTTTGGGAAGCTTAAGCCCAGGAGGTCGAGGCCAGCCTGGGCAACATAGGGAGATTCAGTCTAGACAAAAAAATTAAAGAGAAAAGGGAGAAATGTCTGGTGCCCCAACTGACATCAAGCCAACTGCAAGACAAATAACGGAGTCCCTCCTCCCCAATGCCAATCAGCCTGCAATCACAGAATGTGTGGGTAAGGCTAACCTAGACCATCCTATTTCAGCCCAGTCAGCCCACATCAGTAAAACTGCCTAGCCAACCAGAGACCTGTGAGAAAAATATAAATGGTTGTTATTGTAAGCCACTTAAAAAGAAAAAGATCATCTGAAAGTAAAGTAGAGGGATGAAATGAGGAAAAGACAAAGTAACTGATAAGTCATGTCCCAATAATCAGTAAAATTCCCCAGTCCTGACCCCATAGGCTATGAAAAGGAGAAAGGGCCCTTCCAATATGTGCTATGTATAAAGCTCAGAACCAGGCTCCATGGGAGACCCAGAAATGAACCAGTGATTCCTGCCTTCAAAAAGCATGCAGTTGGCACAGAGTGGTGGCTCACACCTATAATCCCCGCACTTGCAGAGGCTGAGGCATGAGGATTGCTTGAGCCCAGGAGTTTGAGACCAGCCTGGGCAACACAGCAAGACCTCATCTCTACAGAAATAAATAAATAAATAAATAAATAAATAATAAATTAGCCAGGCATGGTGGTGCACACCTGTGGTCTCAGCTACTTGGAAGGCTGAGGTGGGATGATTGTTTGAGTCTGGGAGGTCAAGGCTGCAGTGAGTGGTGATTGAGCCACTACACTCCAGCCTGGGTAACAGAGCAAGACCCTTTCACAAAAAAGAAAAAGGCCGGGCCGGGTGTGGTGGCTCATGCCTGTAATCCCAGCACTTTGGGAGGCCAAGGCGGGTGGATCACGAGGTCAAAAGATCGAGACCATCCAGGTCAACATGGTGAAACCCCGTCTCTACTAAAAATACAAAAAATTAGCTGGGCATGGTGGCGCGTGCCTGTAATCCCAGCTACTCAGGAGGCTGAGGCAGGAGAATTGCCTGAACCCAGGAGGCGGAGGTTGTGGCGAGCCAAGATCGCGCCATTGCACTCCAGCCTGGGTAACAAGAGCGAAACTCCGTCTCAAAAAAAAAAAAGAAAAAAGAAAAAAAAAAGAAAAAGGCCAGGAGCAATAGCCCATGCCTGTAATCCCAGCACTTTGGGAGGCCGAGCAGGCGGATCACTTGCGGTCTGGAGTTCCAGACCAGCCTGGCCAACATGGTGAAGCCCTGTCTCTACTGAATATGCAAAAATTAGCTGGGCGTGGTGGTGCATGCCTGTAATCCCAGCTACTCAGGAGGCTGAGGCAGAATTGCTTGAACCCAGGAGGCAGAGGCTGCAGTGAGCCAAGATCACAACACTACACTCCAGCCTAGGTGACAAAATGAGGCTTCATCTCAAAAACAAAATGAAACAAAACAATAAAGCATACAATTTCTGCCACAACGTGGATGAACCTTGAGGACATTACACTCAGTGAAATAAGCCAATCACAAAAGATAAATGTTGCAGGATTGGATTTACATGAGATATATTAGTCAAATTCAGAGAGACAGAATGTAATGGTGGTGCCAGGGGCTGGGGCGGGGACTGCGGAGCTATTATTTAATGGGTACCGAGTTTCCACTGGAAAGATGAAAAAGTTTGAGATGGAAGGTGGTGATAGTCATCCAACAACGTGAATGCTGTCAACGCACAGAACTGTATGAACAAAAATGGTTAAAATCTTCCACTTGACTAGCCTTACCCAAAAAAACAATTTAAAAGGGTTAAGATGGTAACTTTTCTTATGTGCATTTTACCAAACTTGCTGAAAATTACAAAAATGGTACATTTTAAGTTATGTGTATTTTACCATTTAAAGAAAAGCACACAGTCTAGAATCACAGGGCAGACGTGGGTGCCCCCAAGCCTTTGTTGTCGTATTTCCTTAGGGCAAATGGCTACTCTCTGCCCTCCAACTTCCGCTGATTCATCAAGTCCTCTTCAGTCCTGCCCAGTCTGGAAGCTTCCTGATCTCACTTCCCTCCAACACATACACGTGTGTGTCTCCCTCTCTTCCATTAACTTGTAAGTTTCTAGATGGCAAGAACCACACTCTCTTTCCATGGGTCCCAAACAGTTACACAGCAGGGCTCACAGCTGTCTATCATTATCCCCACAGGCGGGTTTAGGGTGCAAAGACTGGAAGGACCCCCTGAACCTCCCCAGTGTGCTTTGCAGGTGGCAGTGTGGGGTAGCAGGAAGAACACCGCAGGGGCCACCATGTTCCGGAGGGAACAGCTCTGCATTCACACAGGGACCCAGAATCCCAGCCCTGCTGCTTCCCAGTTGTGTCTTCACCTGTAAATGGGCAATTCCACCCCAAGGTGACAGATAAGCCCATGAGGGGCCCTATGGGAAGCACTTCGTCACCGTGCCCAGGGATGGCTTTAACCCCCTCCCTTGAGGGGCCCTCAACTCAGAAATGCGACGGCCCATTCATACAAACAGACTGATTCTGAGGTTATTAGATCCAGGCCACCATATCTGCCTGCCGCTGGAGAGCATTAGGGCGACTTCCTCCCCACCCACCCCCATGAGTGATTTTCCTCATTGTTCCTTTTCAGACCAGCAGGCTCCACAGCCCTCTAAAGAACATCAGTAAACAGTCCAGCAGAGACAGATGGCTGAGCCAGCGCGGATTCCTCTTTCCACACCAGAGGAAACTGCTGGGCAAAGAGCGTCAAGGTGCCCAGGGCTAAAAGCCTGGGCTTTTAAAACAAGCAGGAGTTCTAAAACCTCACAGTATCCAAACCAGTAGACTGTACAACACCAAGAGTGAACCCAAATGTAAACTCTGGACTTTGAGTAATAAGGAGGCACCAATGCAGGTTTGTGGACTGTAACAAATGCGCCCCTCCGGTGGGAGTTGTTAACTGGAGACACTGTGCGGGTGTGGCAGGGGAGGGTGTGTATGGGAAATCTCTATTTCCCCGCTCAATTTTGCTGTGAACCTGATAGTGCTCTAAAAAAAATAAATAAATAAGTCTTAAAAATGAAAAACTGTCTGAGGGAAAATACATAATCTCTTTAAAAAGATGTTTAAATAACCTTGGTTATTAAAAAAGTCTAAGAGGCCTGGTGAGGTGGCTCCTCCCTGTAATCCCAGCTACTCAGGAGGCTGAAGCTGGAGGAATACTTGAGCCCAGGAGTTTGAGACCAGTCTGGGCAACACAACAAGCCACTGTTTTTACAAAAAAAAATTAAAAATTAGCCCAGTATAGTGGTTTAAACCTTCAGTCCCAGCTACAGAGGAGGCTGAGGCGGAAGGCTCACCTGAGCCCAAGAGTTTGAGGTTGCAATGAGGTATGATCTTACTACTGCACTCCAGCCTGGATGGCAGAACCAGACACTGTCTTTTAAAAACAAAAAACAAACAAAAAGCAGTTTAGGGGGAAAAAATAAAACCTAATGGGAAAGAGACTGTGGGACCTCGAGGGCATTCAGAGAAGGATCCAGAAAGACCTAAAAGTGGGTCCAAGTGGTAAAATTAACTCCTCAGCCATTTCCTGAGGACCTTCCCTGTGTGACTCAAGGCACTGGGCTTTCCATCCTTCTATAATAATTCCTATTTTCATCTACTAACTTGCATTCGGGGCCTGGTGATGTGGTGGGCAACATGGCCACGTCTACAGAAGCTATAGGAAAGGCTGGGACCACGGTTCTGGAAACCCAGAATTTTCCACCAGCAAAGATTATCATTTCAATTTGCACATCTCCCTAAAAATCTCTCATTTTCTTTTTTATTAATAACTCTCCTGCACCACAGCACTGAGGGCCAGCTCAAGCTGGCTCGCCTGGCCAACAGCTGGCCAGACGAGGCTGGTGCCCGGTAACCACAAGGCAATCCTCCAGACCCGAACGAGCTGATGTGCCTGCAAAGCAGGCTTCTGAATAGCAGAGCATCCACCCCGCCCCCACATGGGGACTTAGGGAAGGCAGCTGCGCCAGCTTGCAGGTCGGAGGCCTGCACCACAGCCAACCCCAGCTGCAAATGGAAGATCAGCAACTGGAAGTACCTAACACAAACAGGACAGAGTGCCCATCACAAAAAGGCAGCTCCAAGAGCCAAAAATAGCCTCACTTGTTTCAAGAGGATTCTGACAAACCAAGCACATCCAACTCCTCCATCAGCAGAAAAAGAAAAATCAATGGAGCAGAAAACCAGATCAGCTTAACAGGGACCAGGTCTCCAAGAGATTCCCGACAGCCTCACACACACCCCAGTCTACCCTTTCCTTACCCCAACCAACGGCAAACTGTGCCTGGATCTCAAAACACAGTGACCAAAACGCCTGATGGTATTTGCATATAGAACAGATGTGCACAATCCCATAGTTCTAACGTTAGGGCTAGAGTCTGACCACTGACTGGGAGCCCCAAATAAGCACCTGTGGATGCTAATCCTTGGGAAGATGAGGCAGCAGGAGCATACTGGAGGGTCAGTAAATGGGGCTGGGTTACCATGCATGGAGGAGCCTGGGGCTGAGTAATGATGAGTGAAGTCTCCCATCAAAGCCAGGCAGATCAGAACAGGTGTGGCTCAGCTTCAGCCCCAGATGAAATCTCTATGCAGTTGATCTTCTGTGGCCCACTGAGTCACAACTCCCTGGCTCCTCACCTCCTCCTAATTCCTAGTCTCACCTGCTGTGACTTGCGTTCAGGGCTGCTGGCTAGCAAGCAAACCTGATGCTTCTATGGCCTGGGAGCAGCTAGCATATCTCGGGTTTCACAAATGTGTCATATAACCCTTCCAGGACAGGATCAGTGGGGTGGCGGGGAATGCCCAAGACGCAAATCAGTCCCTGCTAACAGCATCCGATCCTGGTGCTAGAGATGACTCTGGCTTTTATGCCATCCTCACGTCCCCGAGAGGGTAGAGCATAGAGCAAGAAGTTACCGCCTGGGGCATCTTCCTCCAACTCACAAGCTGTACTTCACAAACACCAAAGGAACAAACCACCTCCCATCCTTCACACGAGCATTCTCAACCCAATCCCATTACAAACACTGACAATCTGCATTCTGGAAGGAGGAGGGGATGGAGTTTGTTCGGGCACAGGATCAGCGTGAACCACAAGCGCACCTGCAAATCACTCAAAAGTACCCATTCCTCCCTCCCAACTTGTTTTGTATCCCCTACTCCTCTATGGCTTTCCTCCTCGGTGCAGGTGTGCCCATGCACGTGGCGTGAAGAACTCACCTGCGTCTCCATGGAAGGTGCCATCCCCATCGTTGGGCCAGATCTGCCCGGTCTTGCGGACGCCCACTATGGTGGCCTCGGACACGACAACCGGGCAGTGCCGGTGCCGCTTATGGCACTGCGGCGTGGGGGGGCTGCTGCTGTCGAAGGACTGCTGCGAGTTCTGCGAGGGAGAGCGGCTCTTGTCCCGGAACATGCGGTAGGTGGTGGGGCTTGGGGACACACGGCTGGACTGGCCGGAGGAGAAGTCCTCCTCGCTGGAGGTGAGGTTCTCGTTGGAGCTGCAGTCTGGGGTGTAGCCGCCTCCGCAGTCCTCAAAGCTCCGGGGGGAGTAGGACCTGCGGGGCCAGGTGAGGCGCTTCTCCTGCTCCGAGGTGCTCTGGCTGCGCAGGAGCGGGCCCTTGCCCTCCCCTTCCATCATGCCCCCGACATAGATGCTCTGGTAGGGCTGGTACTCCAGGGGCGGCCAAGGCGGCCTGCCACCACCATTGGCATTGATCAGGTTGTCCTTCAGGAAGCGGGGGTTCAACTCGGCGTCCTCGTAGTCGCCGTCGAGGCCGCAGCTGCTCTCCGAGGAGCGTCCGCGGTAAGGGGGCCTGGATGCATCCCCCACGCTGGAGCCTGCGCTGTGCTGGGACTTTTTGCGCTCCATCTGCATGGCCTGGCTGCCCAGGGAGCTGATGCGGTCCGACACCTCTTTGTCGTTGACCTTCACTAAACCGCGCTCATGGTGAAACTCAACGTTCACGTAGAAGGGCTTCTCAGCGTCTGCGCCGGGCTGGCCATGGCCCTTGCGGATCCGCTCGAAGTTGGACCTGAGCGCTGCCACGCTGGCTGGGGGCCCCCGGTCGTCCCGGTCCCCCGACGCGGCGGTCCCGGGCCTTCGGGCGGCCCCGGGCCTGGCCTTGCCAGGAGAACCCTCTCCGTCGGGCTGGGCCTCCGGCTCCTCGGCGGGCGGCGGGTCGGCTCCGTCGGCGGGCGCGGGCTGCGGGCGCGGCGCGGGCGCGCGGGGCTCGGGGACGCCGTCGGGGGTCTGCGCCGCCCGCCGGAAGCCCCAGCGCTGCCGGTCATAGCTCTTCTTCTCCTTGGCCAGCAGCGTCTGCAGGTAGATCATACGGAAGCGCTCCTGGTTCACCTCCTGCTCCAGGCGCCGGATGGAGGCCTTGCAGCGCTCCAGCTCCTGCTCGATGTCACCCACTGAGCGCAGCTCCATGCGCGGCGGCTCAGAATCCGGGAACTGCGCCTTCCACGCCTCCGCGAAGCCCACCGGGTCCACCATGGCGCGGCCGGCCTCACCTGCGCCGCCGCGCTACGCGCCGGGCCCGTCTCAGCGGCGGCGCAGCGGGCTCGCCAGGCCCGGCCCCGGGCGCCGGGCGGCCCCCATGGCCCCGCGCGGCGGCGGCGAACAATGCCCGCCCCCTCCCCGGTGGCAGGTGAGGCGGCGCGGGGCGCGGGGCGCGCGGGCGGGGGTGAGGCGCGCGGGGGGAAGGGCGCGGGCTGCGCGCGCCGCTATTGTGTGCGGGGCTCCTCCGCGCGGCGAGGCGCGGGCGCTACCCTCCGCTCCGCCTGGCCGCCACTAGACCCTGGCCGCAGCCCGCGCGCTCCTCGCCTCTCGCTCCCGCGCCGTCCCGCAGCCACGCCGCCACCGCCTCCCAGGGCTCTGCGCTCGGCCCGCCGGCTGTCGCCGCACTCCCGCCCGGCCCGCACTCTGCGCCGCAGGAAGGGGAGGGCCGGGGGGCGGTGGCCGCGGCGCGGCTGACGGAGCGGGGCGGGCCTCTTAAAGGGGCCGCGCCGTGGACAACGGCTGGAGGCACCCGGAGGCGGCTTCCCCATCGAGCCGCCACCCTTCCTCCCGTCCCTGTGCCTTTTGGGAAACTGAGGCCCTAACAACGGCGAATTAGACTGTCCAAGTCGCAGCCCAGGGGCTCCCCATAAACAGGACACCAGACACCGTGGTCCAGAGGGACCTTTCCAACAAAGAGGGCCGGGTCAGTTCTGCAGTCCTGGAACGGGAACATGTGGCTCCCCTCCAGCGAGGAGGGCTTCTCCTTTGGCCAGTCCAGCCGCGTGTTTCCAAGCCCCACCACCTACCGCATGTTCCGGGACAAAAGCCACTCTCCCTGGCAGAACTCGCAGTAGTCCTCCGACAGCAGCAAGCCACCCTCCCCTCCCCCACGCCGCAATGCCATAAGCGGCACCGGCACTGCCCGGGGCACTGCCCAGTTGTCATGTCCGGGGCCACCATCGTGGGTGTCCGCAAGGTCGGGCAGATCTGGCCCAACGATGGGGAGGGCACCTTCCATAGCAAGTGAGTTCCTCGCACCTCACAGCCCGGCCTCTAACCAGCCTCAACGCTGGGCACTCTAGGGACCACCCAGGCCCAACTCACAGGAAGGCCAGGACCAGGCAGGTCACCCAGCAATGCAGGGAGGGCCAGACTGGGTCACCAATGCCAGCACCCCTGTTTCAGTGGGCCTCCCACATGGTGGACCTGCTGTGGGTGATTGCCACACGGGGTCGTCACAGCAGGACCACATGATGGATGATAAATAGGAATTTCTCCCTCAGGTCACTCAATACCCACACCTGCCTTCCTGTGTGCTGAGCCATACGTTTGTTCCCTGGCCTCTCCTGAGCTCCAGAGCAGGAGTGAAACAAAATCTTTGATGGTTCTCTAGGGACAAAGAGATCTGAGACACAGCAGAGAGCACTCTGCAGGGAATCTGATGGGCACAACATGAAAATACCCAAACCAACCTTCTGGGTTAGGGGAAAAGGAAACAGGATTTGGGAAATGAATTACTAGGCTTGAGTCCTGACTGCCTCTCTCTCTCTCTGCCTCAGTTTCCTTGAAGTGAGAAGAACATCCACCTCCAAGGGCTGTTGTCCCTGTGTAGATGTGAGGGATTATCATTCCCTCCTCCAAGTGCCATTGTCATCTGGAGCAGATGCTTTGACGTCCAATCTAAAGTACGGAGCCCAGGCTAGTAGCCAGGCTAGCCCTGCATAGGTTCAGGTCTCCCCGCCGACTCTGTGACCTCAGCAATGTCCGTCCCCTCTCTGAGCCTCAGTTTTGTCATCTGCTCTTCATTTGCCAAATCCTGCCTCCTTTTCCCCTAACCCGGCAGGCTAGTTTGGGTATTTTCATTTTGTGCTCATCAAACTCCCTGCTCTCTGCCCTGTCTCAGATCTGCAGGCTTCCCTAGAGAACCCCCACCGATTTTGTTTCACTCTCTGCTCTGGGCTATCCTGTCTTTCACCCAGCCCTGTGGGCCACGGTACAAAATGTTGAGAACATCCTGTGTAAAATGCCCAGATGGGGCAAACGTAAAACACACCCTGATAAATGATGTGTAGGGATCATTTCGTGATCGCCTGTTAACATTGGTGTCCTGGAGAACATTCCTGCTGCTGGGAAAACCCCTGGGATGCAATTTCTAGTCAGGGTGGGCGGTGCACAGCTCACTGCTGCCCTCTGCAGGCGGTGATAACCTCCTGCCATCCTGGTCCCTTGGACCCAGCTGATCTCAACCCCTTCCTGTCAGGCTGCAAATAGCCCATTATGCAGGTGAAGAGACTGAGATGCAAGTGATGCCGTGGCTTTAGGGTAATGGGGAATAAAGGGGCTGGAATCCCAGCAGTACCACACTGAGCAGTGCTGTCATCCTCAGTGGCCTCTTTTTTTTTTTTTTAAATGAAGTTTCACTCTTTTTGCCCAAGCTGGAGTGCAATGGTGAGATCTTGGCTCACTGCAACCTCTGCCTCCCAGGTTCAAGTGATTCACCTGCCTCAGCCTCCTGAGTAGCTGGGATTACAGGCATGTATCACCACACCTAGCTAATTTTGTATTTTTAATAGAGATGGAGTTTCTCCATGTTGGTCAGGCTGGTCTTGAACACCTGACCTCAGGTGATCTGCCCACCTTGGCCTCCCAAAGTGCAGAAATTACAGGTGTGAGCCACCACACCCAGCTGTGGCCTCTTCTTTAAAGTGGATATGATAAAGGCCAGGCACAGTGGCCCACACCTATAATCCTGGTGCTTTGGGAGGCCGAGTCAGGAGGATCACTTGACCCCAGAGGTTCAAGACCAGCCTGGGCAACATAGCAAGACTCCATCTCTACAAAAAATTTAAAAATTAGCCTGGCATGGTGACACGTGCCTGTAATCCTGCCTGCTCAGGAGGCTGGGGTGGGAGGATTGCACTGAGCCTAGGAATTTGAGGTTTCATTGAGCTAGGATCATGCCACTGCCCTCCAGCTGGGGTAACAGGTCAAGACCCTGTCTCTAAATAAACTCTGAACTCTGAAGCTGTTTAGTTTAAGTTTGCACGCTCTGTTCTCCTGGCATAGCAAATGGCTTTTTGTTAGGCACAAAGACACATCCAGATAGTGGCTTTCTCCCTTGTGGGGCAGCCTCTTCTGGCCCCAAGGACACTGCTCTATCCTCAGGACTTCCCTGAAAGCACCCTTATCTTGGGCCTCTGGGCCTTTCCTGCAGAGTTTTCTTATCATCCATCCCTCCCTAGGGAGGAGTGCAGCGTGGCATGGGCATGAGATTCAGACACACGTAACACTCTGTAATCTCCCACTCAGTGTCTGTCCCAACTAGATCTAAACTCTGCAAGGTCATAGACCTGTTTGTCTTGTTCCCCTATGTCCCCCATATAGTGAGCTCATGGTAAGTGCTCAGCCAGGACTGGTGGAATGAGGAACCGGATGTGTGCATGTCCCGCAGGGCAGACAGGCCACCATGAGTGGTGCGTGTGTATAGGGGAGGAAATGATAACGCATTCCCAGCCCAGCCATAGCAGAGGTGTGTGTGCCCTGTGGGAGAAGGCACAGTCTTGGCAAAGGCTTGCCAGGGGAGGTGATGCCTGAGCTGGTCCTAAGGACAAGGACCAGGTGGACAGAGAACAAGGCTTCAAAGTTGTGTTTGAGGAACAGCCAGGTTGGGAGATGAGGCTGGTGTGGGCAGTAGGAAGTGGGCTCAGAGGTAAGGCAGGGCCTTGTAGGCCTGTACAAAATTTGGGGTTTCTTCTAAATGAGAGGAAAAACTGCTCAAAGGTTCTAAACCTGCACTGTCCGATAGAACTTTCCAGCACCGTGGGCATGTTCCGTAATCTGTGCTGCACACTACGGCAGCCATGAGCTGCCCCATGTGATTACTGAGCATCTAAAATGGGGCTAGGGCACCTGAATAACTGAATGTTTGGTTTCATTTTACTGAGTTTCAATTGCCACAGTGGTGGCTGTATTAGACCGCACAGGGGCAGTGGGTTACTTGCTGGGGTCTACTGCGTGGAAGGTTGGGCATGGGAGGTGGGAGCAGGGGGTGTGGTTGGGGACTGTGGCAATTGTTCATGAGGAGGGCGTTGGTGACCCAGAGTAGGGCAGAAGCAAGGTGGCCCAGAGAAGGGGTTGGATTTCAGGACCATTCTGGAAGGAAAATTCATGGGACTTGTAGATGGAATGGGAGTGGGGAATGAGGGAGGGCCAGCTACAGGGCTGACTTTGGGATGCTGACTGCAACCGGCTAGCAGAGGAGCCTGCGTAGGGCTTCAGGTCCCCATGGCCCATCCACAGGCAGGAGTCAGGCAGATGAGGGTGACCCCATGGCACCAAGGAGCAAACAAGACCTCAGAGAGAAAGTGGAGTGTTGCCATTGATTCTCTGGTGTTTCTAGCCACAGGGCTGAAGACTCTCTCCCTGACTGCATGAGACTGGTTGGAGAAGGGACAAGGTCTGGATTAGGGGGAAAGTAGAGGCAGAGAGACTGAAAAGGGACTGGCCAGGGAGATGACAGGGACCCAGGAGTCTGAGCGAAGACTCAGTGAAGAAGGGAGAGCCCCATGCTGCCAGCTGCCATGCCCTCAGTGGGAAGGATGCTAGCTGGGTCTGGCGTCGTGAGGCCAGCAGTGCAGAGGTAGGCCCTGGAGCTTGGCTGCAGAAGCTGGAGGCTGGATGAGTCCTGAGCACTACCCCAGGAGCCTTCTGGGGGGTTCAGCGGGAGTAGGGGGCTTCGCCAAGTGCTCCATAGCTGTCTCTGAGCAGTGGGTGACATGTATTTTCTTCATCATTATGCTCTTCTAAATTCTTCATAATAAAATACCCATCCATTGCCCATGCCTGTAATCCCAGCACTTTGGGAGGCTGAGGCAGACGGATCGCTTGAGGTCAGAAGTTTGAGACCAGACCAGCCAACTTGGTGAAACCCCATCTCTACTGAAAATACAAAAACTAGCTGGCTGTGGTGACTCCGCAGGCTGAGGCAGGAGAATTGCTTGGACCAGGAGGTGGGAGGTTGCAGTGAGTGGAGATTACTCCACTGCACTCCAGCCTGGGTGGCAGACTCTGTCCTAAGAAAACAAACAAACAAACAAAAAAAACCCCGCTATCTTTTGTAATTAAAAAAAGAAAATTTTTTTTCAACTTTATCGAGGTATAATTGAAGTGTCATAAACTGAGCATAAGGAGTGCGTGATGAGTTTTGACATCTGTGTATACTTTAAAGCCATTGCCACAATTAGATAACAAGCATTTCCATCATCCTCAATCCATGTTATGTTTTTAAATCTCAAAACTAAAATAGTACAGAGAAGTAGGGTTTTTCGGTGATGTCCCCCAATTTTCCTCATTCTCTGAGAGTAGTTACATGATTCTATTATTTATTCGTTTACTTATATATTTTTTGAGATGGGAGTCTCGCTCTGTCACCCACGCTGGAGTGGGTTGTTGCAATCCTAGCTCACTGTAGCCTCCAACTCCCAGGCTCAAGCGATCCTCCTACCATGGCTTCCTGAAGTGCTGGGATTACAGGCAAGAGCCACAGCGCCCAGCTGAGAAGTAATTTTAAAATCAAAACAAAACACAGACACACCTTCACACACCCTCAGCAGCAGCTGAGGCCACCCTTTCCCTTTACTAGGACAGGCTGGGACTCAACAGCCCCCTCTGCTGGAGAGAATGCAGAACTTCTGATGCCTCAAAGCCGTGGGGATGGAAAGAATGCAAGTGTCACTCAACAGATGAAAGAATAGAGGCTGGCATGGTGGCTCACACCTGTAATCCCAGCACTTTGGGAGGCTGAGGCAGCTGGATTATTTGAGGTCAGGAGTTCGAGACCAGCCTGACCAACATGGTGAAACCCTGTCTCTACAAAAAATACAAAAATATTAGTCTGATGTGGTGGTACATGCATGTAGTCCCAGCTACTCAGGAGACTGAGGCAGGAGAATCGCTTGAACCCAGGAGGCGGAGGTTGCAGTGAGCTGAGATTGCACCACTGCACTCCAGCCTGGGTGACAGCGTGAGACTCCATCTCAAAAATAAAAAAAGAAGAAGGAGGAGGAGGAGAAGTTTGAGAGCAGTCTGAGCAACATAGTGAGATCCCATCTCTAAAAAAATATGATAAAAATAAAAAAAATTACCTGGGCATTGTGGCATGTATCTGTAGTCCCAGCTACTCTGGAGGCTAGGTGGGAAGATTGCTTAAGCCTGGGAGAAAGTGCAACAAGTTAAAACTTCTGTGCCGATCAGTAGTGGGATTGTGCCTGTGAATAGCCACTGCACGCCAGCCTGGGCAACACAGGCAGACCCCATCTCTGAGGGGGAAATACATATGTATATATATGAAATTCTAACCCTCAATGCGCCTAGGAGGTGATTAAGTCTTGGGTGGAGCCCTCGTGAATGGATTAGTGGCCTTATAAAAGGATCCCTGAAGAGCTCTGTCAAATTCTTTTTGCTATGTGAGGAGACAGTGAAAATTCTACAGTTTGTGACCTAGAAGCCCTCACCAGAACCCAACAATGCTGGTACCCTTACCTTGAACTTCCAGCCTCCGGGACTGTTGTGTACAAAATTTTTCTTTCTGGTGCTATAAAGAAAAATTAGTTATGGGACAAAGGATCTCTCAGCAAAGCAATTCTTTTTACATCTAGCAGAAAGGGTAGTCCCATTAGCAATCCTGCCACAAGAGTACAACGAACTAAAGAAAGCAGACGTATTTATTTCTTACGCATTTGGGGTTGTCCTTACTGCTGTGTCTGATCTCCATTGGCTAGAGTCAGACCTCACAGTCTAAACTAAAACCCAATTGGCTAATAACTTGAAACTTTTCTAAACAGGTAAAAGCAACGGAGAGCCAAAAAAGGAAGTCCGAATAAGGAAGGGACATAGACTGTGAGCTGGGACATGCCTCTGAGCACGCCCAGCACAGATACCTTGGTTAAAGTACAAGGACATAGAATGTATTACGTGCCTGCAAGGGTGTCTAACAGCTACATAGGACAGGGCTTCTAGCAAAAAGCAAGAAGGCTTTTGAAGAAAGTGTTTAAAACAAACTATTATTTCTTTCTTTCTTTTTTTTTTTTTGGAGACGGAGTCTTGCTCTGTCACCCAGGCTGGAGTACAATGGCGTGATCTTGGCTCACTGCAACCTCCACCTCCCTGGTTCAAGCAACTCCCCTGCCTCAGTCTCCCAAGTAGCTGAGGTTACAGGTGCATGCCACCAGACCCAGCTAATTTTTTTGTATTTTTAGTAGAGATGGGCTTTCACCATGTTGGCCAGACTGGTCTTGAACTCCTGATGTCAGATGATCCGCCCGCCTTGGCCTCCCAGAGGACTGGGATTATAGGCGTGAGGCTTGTACCTGGCCACAAACTATTATGTCTAACACTTATGAATTTTTCTTAGACAAGAAAGGAAACTTTGAAGAGGAACTTTTCTACTTTCCACAGGGACTGTGAGACATACATTTCTGTTGTTTTAAGAACCACCTAGATGATGGCAGACCACACTAAGACAATGTACTTGTTTGAGTCTGTTTTTAGTTCTTTGGAGGATATAGCTAGGGATGAAATCTCCGGGTCATGTCATGTTGCAATTCTATGTTTCACTTTTTGGGGAACTGCACAGGTGCCTTTTTTTATTTTTGCTTTTTTTTTTTTAAATAGGGTCTGGCTCAGTCACTCAGCTGGCGTTGCAGTGGCACAATCTCAGCTCACTGCAGCTCCAAGCTCCTGGGCCCAAGTGATCCTTCCACTTCAGCCTCCCAAGTAGCTAGGACTACAGGTACACACCAACATGCCCAGCTAATTTCTATGTTTTTTTAGAGATGGAGCTTTGCCATGTCGCCCTGTTCTCAAACTCCTGAGCTCAAGCAATCTGCCCACCTCTGCCTCCCAAAGTGCTGGAATTACAGGTGCGCACCACTGCACCTGGCTAATGTGCTTGTTTCTAGTTCACCCAAAGGCCCCATGTGGGTGAGTGCAGTGGTTCTGCCCATGAGGGTCACACAGTCTTCAGGGGTCCCATCCACCCAGGTGCCCAGCCTGGAACTGAGGTCTCTCAGCATGATTTCTTTCCACCTCCCCAGCTATCACCCCAACAAGAGGCAGGGAAAGGGGCTCAGAGAGTGACCCCCTACCAAGTCACATAGCGATAACTGGGGACCCAGACTTGAGCCCCACCTCCTGACTCACAGTCAGTGCTTCTAACCCTTGCACCATCAGGCAAGACATTGTAGATGGCAGGGCTTCCTGTCCTCAGATCTGCCTGAGCCTGACTTAAAAGCCTGGGTGGGCTTCTATTCTTTCTTGCTCCTTTTCCGCCCTGTTTTCACCCCTGTTCCCACCCACTTGGGAGGCTGGAGGCCAGAGCAGGGCTCCCTTCAAGCGGGATGTTGCCATGTGACCACCATCCATCATCTATCATCCGTCATCTGTCATCCGTCAGCCCTAGGGGGCTGGGGGCAAGATCACAAAACTGGGTCATCAATACAGCTGTCCTCTATCCCTCCCCCCAGCCAGAGTGGGGAGCAAAGATCTGAGGGCCATCTTTGGTCTGAGGGTCTGTGTGTCTGTGTGTACAATAAGAAACGAGCCCCCGTGGAACCACTGTCACAGGATCCGAGTGACTGGGGCTGTGTGCCTTTCCTTCCAGGCCTGGGCCCCTCCTTAGGAATTCCACTGCCTTCTGCAGAATCAAAATATTGATGAGGCCCTGCAGCCAGGAGAATCCCAGAGGAGTCTCCTGGACACCATCGGTAGCCTTCACAGGGGGCAAAAGAGCTGGGACAAGGTGAGCTTGTTCCCGAAGATAAGGCCAGTGAGTTGGTCCAGGCTGTGGCTTCCAGTGGGCAGAGGCCCAGAGCACCCTCTGGCCAGGGGTGCCAACCACCTGTAGGGGAAGAGGGAGCCTAGGCCTGGTTTGCCTCCCAGACCCCCCACCACATGTCCCAGAAGACAGGGTGAGCCTGCTGACAGCTGCCCAGGAGCAGGGGGTCCCATGCCTGTTCCCTCCTCTGCCTGAGGCCCAGGCTCAGACAGTGGCTGGTGGCCCTGAATACTGAGGGGGTGCCTGGACAAGGGGAGGAGGAAGGGTCTGTGCTGCCTGGAAGGAGCGTGTGACAGTCACACATCCCGGCTGCTCATCGGCTTCCTACAGGGGAAGGCTGACATATGGGAGGTGACGTTGGGAGGCCACAGCAGATGGCAGAGGAGCCTGGGAACAGCTGAGAAGGTGTCTCATCTCACACAGTGCCTGAAGTGGCAGGTGTGTGTGTGTGTGTGTGTGTGTGTGTGTGTGTGTGTGACGGGGTGAGGGGGATGCCCATGGTCTGCCCAGTCTCCAGGAGCTGCTTCTCCCTCAGAAGAGGAGGGGTGCCTCTCTGTGCTGTGAGTTTCTTCCTCTGAAACCCCCCACGTGCCTTCTCTTGTCCCTGCCGTAGGCTCCCTTGGTTGTTGTGTCCCCCCTGCAGTCCCCTCCAGGCCTGGGATTCCCTGGCTACCTGCCAGCATCCCCAGGGGCGCAGGGCTCCAAGAGCTGGAGGGAGCTGCCTCCCAGTCTAGCCCCACCTGTGTGGCCCCAGGGCTTATGGGGGGGCCACCTGTTAGGCAGGGACAGGGTGGGGGTGGTACTGAGCCTACAGCCAAGCCTGGTGCACCTGTGGAAATGGGGTGGGGTTGGCACCTGCTGTATGGGCTGTGGGAGGAGTGAATGGGACAATGCAGAGGGTGGGCCAGAAAGGGGGCTCCAGGAAAGCTGAATGCATGAACGAGTAAGAATTAGTGCAGCTTGGGCAACACAGTAAGATCCTGTCTCCATGAAATTTAAAAAAAAAATTAAAAATTAGCTGGGCAAGCTGGCTCATGCCTGTAGTCCCAACTACTTAGGAGGCTGGGGTGGGAGGATTGCTTGACAACGGGAAGTTGAGGCTGCACTGAGTTATGATCATGCCACTGCACTCCAGACTGGACAACAGTGCGAGACTCCATCTCAAAAAAAAAAATTAGTAAATGAAGCCAGGTGCAGTAGTGTGTGCCTGTAGTCCCAGCTACTCAGGAGGCTGAGACAGGAGGGTTGCTTGAGCCCAGGAGTTTGAGGCCAGCCTGGGCAACACAGCGAGACCCTGGCTCTAAAAACCAAAAAAAAAGTTTAATAATAAAAAGAGTTAATGAATGGGTCAATTTAACCGATCCTCTTCCACTTCAATAGTCAGTTACCTAGATTGTAGGTGATCTCAGCTCTGCTGGGTTAAGATGCCCTGCATCCCTCCAGTGAGAGAGGTCTGTCTGGGAGTGGTTCCCATCCCACCCCCCCAGGCTGAAATGTGAGTTGAATGGATCCTGGTGGTCTCCCCTCCACTCCAGAGGCCTGTGGCAGGGCTGGGAGGAGGGGGAGGCAGGCAGGTGCCCATGGCACAAGGTCGAAGGACATGAGAGCAAGTGCCCTGCTCCAGTCACTGTGGAGCCTGTGTCACCATGGCTGCTGGGCTGGGAAGGATGGACTCATAGACTCACATTGTGAGGGCGCAGGGAGCGGCAGTGAAAGGGAAGACTCAGCTGGAGGACCCTGAGGAGGGCTGAGCTTGGTTGGGGCCATGCAAGTAAAAACTCCAAAGGGTGGCAGTATGCTGGGGCCACCTTACTGAGGGACACTGGGCCCCAGGGGTGAGGGCACCTGGAGCAGAATCCTGCTGGGATCAGACTCCAAGTGGGATTGGAAACAGAGGCAGGGGAGGGCCCAGGAGTGTGGAAGAGGAGAAGGTGCTCAGGTGAGTCCCATCTTTTCAGCTGTCTGCACCTCGGTCTCCTCACCTGTTAGGCAGGGACAGGATGGGGGTGGTACTGAGCCTACAGCATTGGTGTGAGTAAACGAGCTTCCAGAGCATCCCACTGCACATGGGGCTGGCACAGAGAGCGTGCTCCATAAATGGGGGCTCTTGCTACTCCCCCAGGAGGCTACTCTTCCATCCACTCCTGGATGACTTCTGCTTTGGGGAACACTGGGTCAGAATTTCCACCAGAAGTGGGTTCGAGTGGGTGGTGGTGCCTGCTGGGGTCAGCGGTGACCTGGGCTCTGGCCTCTTCCTCTTGGAAGCCAAGGTGTAGAGTTCCAGTTGTTAGCAACATTGTATGAGGCTGCACCATTAGACTAGCTACATACTCATTCCGAGGCGTACTTATTAGGCTGGTGCTGGGGACACAGCAGTGAACAAGGCAGGCCACCAAGGCCACCAGGATGGTAAGGGAATTGTAAATTAGGATGCCTCAAAGGAGACCAGGATAGGGATCAAGGGCAATCTGACCCAGCTGGAGAGGCTCCAAAGCAGGCTTCCATAAGGAAGCACCTCTACGCTGAGTTCATTGGCAAAGGTCTGGGTAAGGAGCTGTTGCATAGGGAGAAAGCCCTCGCCTTGCCTCAGGACAAAAGAGGAGCAGACATTGGGACGGAGCCCTTCATCTTCTCGCTTTCCCTCTTAGTTCCTTATATTGCCTCCCATTTATTTGGCCCCCAGTGCATCAGACCTCCAGTACTTCACACTCTTATGAAGTCCCCTTCCACACTGACTCTGGGCTTTGGACATTTTGCCAAAATGCCCCATTACAGCAAGTGTGATGCAAACAGAGGCTTGATAAGCACCTATACATTGGGGCTTGTTTCTGGAAACACTCTTTCTTAGAAACCAGCCACCATGCTGTGAGGAAGCCCAAGCTGCCATGTGGCAAGGCAAGCATTCAGGCTGAAGCTAGCACCAACTGCCAGGCATGTGAGTGAGGCCATTGTGGACTCTGGGAAAGTCATCCTAGTGGCCCAGCCACCAAGAAGGGAGCAGAAGAATAACTGGTCAAATCATAGACCCATGAGAAATAATAAATACTTGTTGCTTTAAGCAATGAAGTTTTGGAGTGATTTGTTACATAGAGTAAATGGCACAAATGTTTTCCTGCCCCAAGCCCAATTCTTTCCTGTGCCCAGAGCCTCTCTAGCTGGCATGAGTATCCTTCCCAAGACCTGTGCAGCTCTGCCCTGAAACTGTCTGTGGCTGGCTCCTACCAAGCTCTTCCCAAGACCAGAACATATCCTCAGGCCCCCAAACCACCTTCACTGGCTGATGCCTTGTGAGGGTCTCTGGGTCAGACAGGACTTCTGGATTTGCAACTGAGTGATGAGGCACAACTGTCTCTGGCCTCCAAGGAGAGCCAAGCACAGGATTGTGCCCCGGGCAGGTCTAAGGTTCGTGTGGTGGCATCTTGGGTCAGAGTGCAATTTGTCTGCTGGGAGCATGTCCTTGTTTGAGCAACCTTCTGGCCACCCTGTGTTTTTTGAGATGGAGTTTCACTCTTATTGCCCAGGCTGGAGTGCAATGGTGCAATCTCGGCTCCCTGCAACTTCCGCCTCCCAGGTTCATGCAATTCTCCTGCCTCAGCCTCCCAAGTAGTTGGGATTACAGGCATGAGCTACGATGCCCAGCTAATTTTTTGTATTTTTAGTAGAAGCGGGGTTTCTCCATATTGGTCAGGCTGGTCTCGAACTCCCAACCTCAGGTGATCCGCGTATCTCAGCCTCCCAAAGTGCTGGGATTACAGGTGTGTGCCACCATGTCCGGCCCTCCCTGCCTTCATTACACATCTACTGAGAACCTACTATGGGGCCTTCCTCCCAGCGGTGCTAGGGGAAACAGTAGAGGTGATGAGGCCACTGTCCTGGTCCTTGGGGTTCCACAGATGGGTGTGGGAGAAAGCCCAAATGTGACCCATCACACTCAAGGTATCAGAGCTATGAGAGGTGTGGGGGTGTCCATAAAGGCCTCTGGGTTTAGGGGTGTCCCAGCTGTTGGGCACAGAAGAGGGGCCTGGCACCTGTCAAGACTACATCGTGACCAGGGATAAAACGGGCACAGAGGCCTGTGGGGGTGGGGTGGGCTGGGAGGCGAGGAGCCTTGAATGTCGGAGTGGGAGCACCCTGGGACCTCGTCCTGGGTAGCCAGGAAGTGACAGGAGAGGACCTGCTTTGGGTAAGTGTCTCCAGCAGAAGGGCAGATGAATGGAAGGACACACAGACGGACAGAGAGCAGGGAAGGGTCCAGGGAAACAAGGAAGAGAAAAAGGTGTTTCGGCAGCATAGCATGTGGATGCGGTCACTGTGGTTACTTGCTGTGCCTTGGCTGCAGGAGGCTGCTTGCCGGGACCACAGGACCAAGACCAGTAGAAAGTGCCTCTGCCAGGAAACTTACTGCCCAATGCTGGGAATGAAGGCAATGTCTTCATGAAATCGTCAAAGTGAGGGTATGCAAACCACCTGAAGCAATTCTGACCGAGAAGATGCTGCATCAGCTTGGGGTAGGGGGACAACTGAGTCCCTTTCATTTCCCTGGCAACCTTAGTCTCTCCTATCCTGCCAGGCCAAATATCACAGTTGGAGAGGCCATGACTGTGTCAGTCAGGGTGTGCGGGAATTAGTTGGCACATTGCAGGAGGTAACATGAGAATGATTTAATCAATGACCATTTACAGAGGTGGGGGTGTACATGAGGCAGTGCAGCTCTCTAGCTCAGAAGTTGGTAACAGCTGGACACCACACCCACCCCCCCAAACACATCCTGGAGGCCTGAAGGGGCAGGGAAGGGAGCTGTGGAGAATGATAGTCCACCGTGGCCAGGTTCTCCTGTCCTGTGAAGCTTATCCCCAGTGAACCTGGCCTTCCTAATGTACCCCAGTGCCATCTGCCCTGATCACAGGCTGCACTTAGTAGACCACAGTCCAGAGAAGGGCCTTCCGGAGTATGCAAAGCTATAACTACAATGGCCACTGCAGCACCTTCGGTAAGAGCTAAAAGCTGGACACAAGCCGGATGGCCCACGGATGGGAAGGTCCATCCCCATGAAGGGAAACGGTGCTGCTACAGGAAGGAGGCTCCTCGTGTGCCAACGGGGAGAGGGCTCAGCACCAGTTCCGGAAGGCAGGCTGCCAGGCAGTGTGTACAGGAGGTCACTCTGGTGAAAACAACACATCAAGCCATCAACACCGGCTGTGCAGGCAAGGGCGCAGAGTCTGGAAGGAATCCTCCCAACTGTTAGCAGAGCTCACTTCAGGGGTGCAGCCAACTTCAGGGGGAGGGCTTCCACTTTGTATTTTACATGCTTTGTACTGTCTTTGTTCACACTAAACATACAACCCCTTTAGAAGTCATTTATATAAAGAAGTGCAAAAAATATGTTGAAGGGGGAACGAGCAGAAAAAGATGCCAGTGTTCTTCCCTAGGTGGCATTTGGCAATCGCTGAGTTGAACATTTATGGGAAGCTGTAGTGTGGCAGGCCCTAGGAGAACCTGATCAGAAGGCTGCCCGCAAGGTGCTTACCACCTACAGGAAGCAACAGCACAAGGTGGGTGGGATGATTGGGCACAGCCAGGCGACAGGAGCATGGGCGGTGGGGCTGGTTCATAGCCGTGAGGAGACCCCGTGGACAAGCCTACTGGGCAGAGAGGCTGGGGAAGGTTGGGTGTTTCTGCCTGCTCTGCGTGTGCAGGACGAGGTGGTGTTGGAGACCAAAACATGCTCGACTTGGCAGGGCCTCTGAAGGCCTCCAACGATGCATGGCTACCATTACAAAGGTCCTAAGAGACGTGCAGGCCAATGAGAGAGGGATGGAGAGGCAGCAGTGGGCACAGGCTCAGCATGAGGGCCAGAGTAGGGCAGTGCCACGCTCAGGGGCTGCAGAGTGAGTTACCCTGGGGCAGCTGTGCAGCCTTCCTCCAGTAGCACACAGGTAAATCCGCTGTCCAGGTGGGCCAGAAAGGCCTGGGTGGCTTGTTCTGCACATCCTGGCCCATTGACCAGGAGGGCAGGACCTAGGGATCTCAGAGATGACCCTTCTGCCACAACAGGTCTAAGAGACCTTTTGTCGATTGTCCTCCAGAGGCGCTGGTCTGCCCAGAAATCTTGAGCATGGGGCAGAAGGACAGTGAGGCCTGAAGCTCTGAGACCCAGAACCGTAAATCCTGCTGACAACAGGAAACTCTCAGACAGGATGGCAGATGGCCTCTCCCTCAGGTGCTGACTTTGACAAATCCAGGTTGCCTGGAACACTGTGATGAGAAGGACCCTGAGGATTCATCTGAGATCGCTGGGAAAGAGTGCCAGCCTTGACTGCTGATCTGGGCCATGGCCGAGGGGTATAGACCGGGGCAGGAGTTTGCAGTTCTGAGTCCTCTTGAGGCCAAAGGTGACTGTCTGATGATCCTGGAAGTGGACTGGCCTTTCGGGGATCACCACAGTGCCTGCACTGGCCTGGTGGTGTGGGGCTCCCAGGCAGCCAGTAGGGGCCTTTTCTAGATCCCTACCTGCAACAGAGAAGTGACTGTGCCCTGGGGCTGAGCGCGGTGGGTGGGTACAGGGACTGGAACCCAGGCCTACAGCTTGAGGGCAGGCACACCGCAGAGCTCGAGCTCCAGTCTCCGCTCCACAGTCACAGAAGTTCCCATCCATGTGCGTGCAGGGAGCGGAGGCCTTGATGCAGGCCCCAGCTAGCAGCAACCCAGGCCAGAGGGTCTTTTGCTCTCCTGGGTCTCAGGTGGACTCCCTTCCATTCCTGTAAGAGGGGAAAGTAATTTAGCATCAACCAAGAATCCTGTAGCTGACACTGGGCAGGGGATGCCAGCCCTGAGAGTCAGAGCTGTGAGAGGAAGCTCCTGGCCTGTTGTTCAATCCCTGAATGACCTGGCCTAGGACAAGACACTGAGGGGCATTCCAGGCACTGGGACAGAGTGGGCAGAGGTGCAGACTGGGAGAGCCGGGGCCAGGACACATCTGCAGAGCCTGGGATGCCCAGCCTGGGCCATGAGGTCCATGGGTTAGGAGAACAGGGAGGGCAAAGGAGGGTGTCTGACCTGGCAGGTGATCAGGGAGGCTACAGGCCTGAGGCTGCAGTGACACCCCGAGAGGAGAGTCAAAGGACAGCAGAGGGCTACAAGTTCAGAAAATGGCAGGATCTCGGGTGACAGGAGGATGGTGCATGTGGATTCTAGGCCTCCAGCCTGATCCCCAGCCCAACCCAGCCACACCTATACGCACGGATTAGGTCTCCGTCGCCGATCTGGAGCTGGGCACTGCTCCGCCTCTCCAGGTCCTGCAGCACGGACTGCTCGAATGCCAGGGCGGCTACGCGGCTGAAGAAGGCCTTCACGTTCTCACCTGTGGGCCCACAAGACAGCTGGGACTCATCAGTGTTTCTCCTTGCCCCTCAGTGCATCTGGGTATGAAAGCCAGGCCAGCCCACCCTCAGGCTGGCACGTGGCCCTTTCTAGAGCACCCTGACAGTAACAGTGACCACAGGAGGGCACAGCCCCACCCACTCACATGGGCAGCACAGTGCCAGGGGCAGGGTCCACCAGCCTGGCCTCCCACCCGGCTCCAGCCTCCCAACTCCCACCTGGCTCCTGCCACCCCACTCCCACCTGCTGCCTGCGCGGGCCCCTCCCACCCGCCGCCTGGTCAGGCCACTCCCTCAAACTTCTGAGCCTTTGCTTTCCAGCGTCTCCTCTTCCAATCTGTTGCTACTATGGCCCAGGTGTTGGGACACGTGGGGCTCAGGACAGATGTGTACCTGCCCTCCTGTCACTTTCCATACCTCACCAGTGGGGCTGTGAGGACTGAGTCGCTGTCAGCCCCCCAAATGGAGCCTTTATGCATCCTCCTCCAGGTAGAGGTGGCTGCCCATCAGGAAGCAGGCCAGTTTCCAGCCCCTTAACATGCACACTGCCCTTGTGCAGCTAGCAACCTGCACAACTGCACAGGGCAGTCCTGCTTGGCCCACATCGAGCTGTCGGTGAACTCACTGTTGCTCTCATAAAGGAGGGAGGATTCTCACAGAGCAGCTCTCACTTTTGGGAAGGAGCAGCGGAGGGCACTGTGGCGCAAACCTCAGTGCTCACCCAGTCTTCAACTAGGTATCTGCGGTCTCCTTTTACACAGGGCAAGGACTACTGGGCACAATTCCTAAGTCCCCAGAGCCTTGTGGGCCTACTGTGTGCCAGGCCATGTGCATGACTTCATTTCATCCTCCAACAACCTGTGTTTTCCATCTGTTCTTTGTGTCTTCGGATTTTCTGATTTCCTTAGTAAATACACAAGGCTTTTGCAATTTAAGACTTTTTTTTTCACACAAAAAAGGACATGGAAGGCATCACCTGCTTCCCAGACGGGAGATGGAGGCTCAAAGACACTAGGCATCTGGCTTGGGGCTGGGAGCCCAGTATGGCCGGGGTAGACCCGCTGGGTAGTGGGTTCAGTGAGAGCTGGGGTCTGTGAGCCACAGTGATACTGGGAAGGGGTGGGAGCCCCTGTCACTGGGCCCTTCTTTATGCCAAGTGATGTCACAAGCCTGGCATCTCAGGGCCGGGGGCAGGACAGTGCAATGGTTACAGGTGAGGGTGTGTTTGGATCCTGGCCCTGCCACCCAGTGGCCCTGGACGTGACTTCACAGGGGGGAAATGGAACCTGCCTCATGAGTGGTTATGGGCTTGCCTTGGAGAACAGGCCAGCATGGCATGACACAGGGTTGGGGTCGCCATTCCCCCATTGGTGGTGCAGTCCTCCCAGCCTCCTTCTAGAGATGAGGCAGCTCCTCATAGGCAGCGTAAGGTGCTGCCAGGCTCCAGCACAGCCGGGCTGTGATGCCAGTGTGTGCCAGAGCCACAGAAGGAACAGACGGCTGCATAGGGAAAAGCTGCGTGGCAGGCCCCATGAGACTGGCCCGAGAGCAGGGCTCTGCCCCATCATGGCGACAGCCCCGGCCCCACTCACCGGTCTTGGCTGACACCGACCAATACTCGGCCTGCATCTCCTTGGCCAGGTGCACAGCCTCAGCTTCCGCCTGCTGGCACGCGGCCCCTGACTAGGAGAAATAGCCCTCATTGACCCAGCATCCCAGGCTCGCCTTTAGGGAATCCCTGGGGGATAGGCAGCCGCCTGCTTCCCACTGTGCCACCTCCCTCCCTCCTCACGGCTCCTCCAATGAGGGCTGAAAGGGGAGGTATTTTCCCGAGGGCCACCCAGACCTCCAGGGCCACTCTGCTTACCAGTAGGTCCTTCTTGGTTCCCACGAGGAAGACGAAGCAAGAGCCTGCCTCGTTCTCCCTCAGGGCATCTTCCAGCCACTGCCTGGAATGCAAGGGAGAGAGGCTGAGAGACTCACCCATCCTCCCACCCCACACAGGGGGCAGAGGGCACACTTGGGACCTCCCCAGGGCTGGGGTGCTGGGCTGGGAGGGGCAAGGAGGGCGTCCTGGCCCACACTGGCTAAGCAGCATGCTGCACCTCCAGCCGAAAGGGCCTTGGTTCACCGGAAGTGGTGAGAATACTAGAGCCCTGGCTGGCGGTGGTGAAGACCCTCCTGGCCCTGCCTCTGGCCTCTCCTGGTGAGACCTTGGGTGAGCCCTGCATGTTTATCAACTAGAACCATCACCCCCCTCCCTCGAGGGGTTTGGAAGATGCTGGGTGTGAATGCCCCAGACCAAGGTAAGGCGAGAGGGCTTTGCTCCCGTAGCTGGCCGATTCCCAGCGAAGTAGGATGGCCTCCTGAATGGGTCACGTTGCCAATTCTCTCTTCTTAAGACTGCAAGTGTCAAATTCATATCCCCTCAAAGACTGGCTCTACAATTTTCAGGGTCAGAGTGAAGTGAACACGTGGGGCCCCTCTTTCAAAAAGTATGAGGACTTGTAAGATGGTAACAGCAGAGTATTACAGCAGGCTGTGGCCCTACTGAGCACGTGCCTGGGGGCGGCTGTGCTGGACTCGCACTCATGAGCTGGCTCCTCCAGAAGAAATGGGGGCAAATCTAGAGGGATAAAGGCAGCTGGAGAATAAGTGGCCCATGAAAAGCTGGTTCTGACAAGGGACCCGGTCACTCACACCCACCCTGGGGTCGGGGCCTGCTGGCTGGGGTTTGGGAGCACTTCCAGGTAGCTTCCGGAGCCCAGGGAGACTGCAGGGGCCACAGAGCCCAGACTTGCCTTGTGTGCTCCAGGGTCTGCACGTCAGTGAGGTCAAAGGCCGTGATGATCACTGGACACCCGGAAAAAGCCAACAGCCAATCAGTGCCAGGCGAGGCAAGCAAGGGGGCTCCCCAGGAAGTGCCTGAGGAACTGCCAGGGCAGCCCCCCCAGGCACTCAGCACCAGAACCTCCTACAATGAAGACTGAGGAGGAGACACCCCATGGCTCTCCCCCACCGGGACCCTCCAGCCTGCACCCGGCAGCCCAGCCTCAGGGTGGGATATAGGGAGGCAGGGCGAAGTGGGCGTGCCACGAGCACATGGGCTTTGGCATCAGACACCCTCTGCCACTTACGGCTAAGGGAGCTCAGGTGAGGTCCTTAACTGCTGAGAGCCTCAGTTTCCCCATCTGTAAAACAGTGAGGACGAGACCTCTAGCTCTCAGGGTTGCTGTGAGGATTAAACAAGAGCAGCTGTTTTAAAAAACTGTGTCCAGGGCCAGACACAGGGTCAACTTTCCACCAACAGCAGCTACGGCAGTGATGGTTAGCAACAACTCGCTTTAGGGAAATAATTCCGGGGATCCAGGTGGGCAGAAACTGGGAGATGCAGCCCCAGCCCTCAGCTCCTCTCATCTCTGGCCGCACCCTGGTCCTGTTGGGGTCCTGAGGAGAGCCCCATGTGGAGGACATTCCAGCAAATGCTCCCTACTGCCCCCCAGGGGTGTGACCAGGGCTGGACAGGGGCTTCCTCTGCACCGTGGCTGAAGGCTAGGGAACCGTGCCCCTCCTAAGGCAGATGGGAAGAGAAAGGAAGGGAGAAACTGAGGAAAGGGATGGCGGCAGCCAGGCTGCTGTGTGCAGAGGTGGGCCAGGTGCCTCAGACCTCTCATCCCCAGGGGAGAAGCATCCCCTCAAGAAGAGAGGCCCAAAGAGGTGAAGGGTGCAAGAGGCCATGCAGCCAGGGCAGAGCTGGAGCCTTAACCCATGGCTGATGGCTGCATGGTTTCTTTCCTATTTTTGCTTAAGTCTTTTTATTTTTTTGAGGCACAGTCTCACTCTGTTGCCCAGGCTGGAGTTCTGTGGTACGATCTTGGCTCACTGCAGCCTGTGCCTCCCGGGTTCAAGCACATCTCCTTCCTCAGCCTCCCAAGTAGCTGGGACTGCAGGTATGTGCCACCATGCCCAGCTTATTTTCTCTACTTTTCAGTAGAGACAGGGTTTCACCGTATTAGCCAGGATGGTCTCGAACTCCTGACCTCGTGATCTGCCCGCCTCGGCCTCCCAAAGTGCTGGGATTACAGGCGTGAGCCACCGTGCCCGGCCATAAAGTGCCTTATAATTTGAGTCTGATTTTGGATACTTTTGAGGTTCTCTCACATCTCCCACTGAAATCTGTTTCTGTCTTCTTCCTGGAGGGTGGGGTAGGAGCTTATGCTGCTGCCCCCTGCTGACCGTGAGCCCTGACCAGCACCACTGGGCTGCTGGTGGCCATAGAAGTGGTGGACACCCAGCCCTGCTGGCCCCCACCTGGGACCTGCCAGTTCTCCTGTGGTCCCTGGGTCACTCCTCCTCCCTGGCCCAGCCACCTCTGCTAAGATAGGACAAGCTTCCTCCCACCTCCGCCTGGCGTCCAATGCTGCCCTCTTCTCCGGGCCTCTGGAAAATCACTTTCATCTCTGAGCATCTTTATGCTTAAAGCCAGCACCCACTACCACGGGGTCCTTAAAGGGTGTGATCACCAAAGCCAGCCAGAGCCTGGGCATGAAGGCAGCTTCCCTGTTCCCAAGCTGTGGCCTGGGTGTTTTCTCAGTGGGTCTTGGAGGACAGAAAACTGGTGCCTGTGCAGAGAACCTGGGATTCCCACTGTGGAGCCTGGTGGGACCCCCCTGCTGCTTGCAGTTGAGGGCCTGATGTGGCATGTCGCTCACCCTGGGCGCCCCGGTAGTAGGCAGATGCAATGCACTTGAACTTCTCCTGTCCAGCTGTGTCCCAGCTGTGAGGTGGGTGAGAAAGAAAGGGAAACAGTGTCAGGTTACACAATCACAGTGTCTAAAGCCAACAGGCTGTGGGACCATGGGTGGGAGACCCTGAGGGCCTGTGCCAGCTGCATGGGCTTCAGGAAGTGCCTGTGGTGAGCCAGCCATCCCTACCCCCAGCTCCTTACGATCCCTTCCTAGGGTGCGCCCAGCGGACTTCTCCTGTCCCTAGTGGAGGGGGTGTGACATACATTGTTCTGCTGCTCGGATGGCTGGAGTTGCAGCTCACTCCCTTCTGACTGAGACATTAAAAAGAAACATGTGGTCCAAGACATGACTCGCTTTGAAGATGTAGCAGTCCACTTGTAGAGGCTCTGTGAATGGCACTGGGGCTCCAGGCTGGGCCTCAGCAGTGGCTCTGCCGCTTGCTTGGGTGATGGGTGTGACTGGGGCATTGCTTCACCTTCCACACTGCAGGTCCCAAAGTAGGGGTTGGGGATACCTAACAGGGGTAGCAACAGGTGGGTCTGAGCAGTTAGCTCCAGCTCTCTGGAGCACAGTAGTGAGAATAACTTAGAAGCTAAGCCCTGGCCGCATGGAAAAGAGTCCAGCGTATTAATGATGTCTGCCATGGGCACAGTCTAGAAGAAGGGAAAGAGCACCTACTGAGATCTCTGAGATCTACCCGCCCTGGTTTAGAACAAGGCAGGTAGTCAATATGCAGGGCTGAGTCTGAAAATCCTTCCTCAATCCATCGCTTTTTAAGGTCAACAGATCAAAACTGAACTTTTCTCAGTAAACTGCAAGTAGACGAGTCACAAACAAGACGTCGATGGCCTGAATTTTTTTCAAATCATCCAGCATGAGGCATGACACAGAAGGTTTGGCCTTCATTCTTTCATTAATTCATTCATACGTTCTTTCATTTCTGAGGAAGACTCTTGGGGAGGAGCTGGTGGTGGTGGCCTGGAGACGAGCCCATGGGGAGGCTGGCAAAGGCCTCAATGTAAGACAGTGAGAGGCTGAGCCAGGACAGCATCCCTGTTTTGTTCAGGGCCCTCTAATGAGATATGGCCTGTGGTCACACGGGGTGAGCCCAGCCCCCAGCCAGTTTTTCCCAGCTCCACCTGGGCCACCCCCACCAGCCCTTTGCTCCTCTCAGTCCTACAGCCCTGTGTTCTCCTAGCCTACTTTGCTCTGGACTGACCTGTACTTTCCCTTGGGCAAGATTTGCTATCCTCTGTCTCCAGACTCCCAGGGCCTGGCAAAGAAGACAAACAGAAGTGGGCTGGGTGTGGTGGCTCAAACCTGTAATCCCAGCACTTTCGGAGGCTGAGGTGGGTGGCTCACTTGAGGTCAGGAGTTCTAGACCAGCCTGGCCAACATAGTGAAACCCGATCTCTACTAAAAATACAAAAATTAGCTGAGCATGGTGGCGCGTGACTGTAGCCCCAGCTACTCGGGAGGCTGAGGCAGGAGAATTGCTTGAACCCGGGAGGCAGAGGGTGTAGTGAGCTGAGATCGTGCCACTGCACTCCAGCCTGGTGACAGAGCGAGACTCTGTCACAAAAATAAACAAATAAATACATAAATTAGCTGGAGATGTTGGCACACACCTATAGTCCTACTTGGGAGGCTGAAGCAGGAAAATTGCTTGAACCTCGGAAGGGGAAGTTGCAGTGAGTCAAGATCGTGCCACTGCACTCCAGCCTGGGCGAGAACAAGACTCTGTCTCAAAAAAAAAAAAAAAAAAAAGAGATAGAAAAAGGATAGAAGTGTAAGGAAAGTGAGGCAGAGAGGGAGTGAAGGCAGCAGTGTGAGGAGGAAGACTAGTGCCTCAGACCTGAGGAAGGAAGTGGGTGCTGCCGACTCCATCCCCGCCCTCCTTGCCCAAGCCTGGTACACAGGAACTGATTTGGCCCCATTTTACAGGTGGAAACAGAGGCTCAGAGCTCAGAGCGACCTGCTGGAGGCCCCCTGCTGGCCTGGTGAGTGGGATCCTAGGAGGCACAGGTCAGGGAGGGACTGGAGCCAGGGCCTCAGGAAGAAGAGTAGTGTAGGGAGCAGGGAGGTCGGGGCAGGTGGGCAGGTCAGAGCCAATGATGAGACAACTTTGGGACTGACAGAGCGTCTGGGGGCTCTGGGTGATGGGAAGCTTAGTGTCACACAACTCTCCCAGGCCCTGCTTGTCTAGACCAGCCCTCGTTGACATGGGCGCAGTGAAGGAGCTCCCCAAATCCTTTCTCAGGTGCCCCTAGGAAGCCTCCCGAGAGCCATGGGGGAACCAGTGACTTACATCTGGAGGCTGTAGGGAATCCCAGCGATCTCAAAGCGCTCAATTTCAAAGTCCACCCCAATGGTGGCCTTGTAATCTCGGTCAAAAACATTCTTGCAAAACCTGTGGGAGATGAAGAAGTCGTTACAGGTGTGTACTCACAGAAATGTGCCTGGAAGCTTCCCTTGCGACAGTGAAAGTCTTTAGGCAAATAAGGTCCACTTCCCAGCAGGAAGTGATGGTCCATGCAGGCCACAGACGACAGGGCAGCGAGCAAGGAGGGCATGGGAAGTGGAGGCTGCAGGAGCCCAGAAGGCAAACTGCAAGTTAGAAACTGAGCAGCCATTTGCAGGGAGGGCAGTGGAGGGGAGAGCCCATGGCCCCAGGGGGACAGTCTGACGAGCACTAGGCTCCTGGAATGCCATGCTGTCTGCCCAGCCCTGACATTTCCCCGATTTCTTGCACCCCCTCTCCTCTGGCTCCCAGCAGTTCCTGGAAGCCACATGATTTCCGCTATGTTGATATTATCTGGGCCACCTAGGCAAAGGTGTGACAACCTGGTGCTGGGGGAGGTGGCCGAAGGGGCAAGGGAAGCCTTGTACCTGTGGATGAGGCTGGTCTTCCCCACGTAGAGATCACCAACCACCACCACCTTGGAGAGTTTGAGCCTGTGGGAAATATGGCCGTGTTGCCATCGGGCATGGCTTCCAGGGTGTCTTTAGACACTTACAGATGCTTCTTCCCCTGAGCTCTCTGCTGGGGAGATATCCCTCACTCCTGGACACAGGATGGGCCACCTTGCTGAGATACTGTGGTCCCCCTCTCTAGTCCCCAGAGGGGAGATGGGAGAGCTGGGGTCTCTGCTGCCCCTAGAGCTGTACCCCTCACCATATTTGGCCAAAGTCCCCATCCTGAGAATTAGGAATAGGCATGACAAGAGGCTGAGTCACAGGTGGAGGGGGCAGAGGTAAGAGCCCAGGGTGTGGCTGTGGTAACCAACCAACAGCCGCCAGCATGTCTTTGCTGCCAGTGCAAACACAGGGTCCACGTGCAGGGAGACCCCGGCACAAGGGACAGGCAGCCCCCTCACCCTCCTATGCACTCCCTGGGGCTTTGTGCCTGTGTGGGCTCTGGCTCCTTGCAAGCAGGCACTCCCTGACCATGACACCACTGTGCCCTACTCACTTAGAGGTATCTGTAAGGGTCAGACAGGCCAAGGAGCACACCCTGAACAGAGCTCAGGCTCTATACATCTGGGCTGTGTCTTCAGGTGAATTGGCTCTGAGGTTCTTGGGCTCTCTGGGGGTCACTGCTCCCCAAGAGCAGCCACCACCCTCCCCTCTGTGTGTGTCCTACACTCTGTATAGAGGCATTTCTGGGACTGTTTATTATTTTTTAGAGACAGAGTCTCGCTGTGTTGTCCAGGCTGGTCTCAAACTCCCGGGCTGTAGTGATCCTCCCACCTCAGCCTCCTGAGTAACTGGGACTACAGGTGCCATTGTGCCCAGCTTCCTGGGACCGTTGACGACACTTTAAGAGCTGCGAAAGCAGCTCGTCCAAAGGAGCCAAATGGTCATAGCAACCAACCAACCTGGATATCTGACAGGCACTTCCTCTGCCGGTAGACAGCAAGAGGGCACTGTTGTGTCACCTGGTGACCTGGCTTCGTGTCATCTGGTGACTTGGGCTGCAGGTCACCTCACTAGGTCTGCAAGAGCAGGGATTGTGTCTACCCTGCTCCCAGAGGGCCCTCTCGTTCTGACTCTATTTCTCCCATGAATGAGTAAAGATATATATATACATATATATATATTTTTTTTTATATATATATATATATTTTTTGAGATGGAGTTTTGCTCTGTCACCCAGGCTGGAGTGCAATGTCACGATCTTGGCTCCCTGCAACCTCCACCTCCCGGGTTCAAGCGATTCTCCTGTCTCAGCCTCCCGAGTAGCTGGGATTACAGGTTTGCGCCACCATGCCTGGCTAATTTTGTATTTTTAGAAGAGACGGTGTTTCTCCATGTTGGTCATGCTGGTCTTGAACTCCTGACCTCAGGTGATCTGCCCACCTCAGCCTCGCAAAGTGCGGGGATTAGAGGCATGAGCCACTGCGCCCGGTGAGTAAAAGGTATTGACAAGGTCTTACAGCAGGTACCCTCTGATCCTGTTTCCCCACTTCCAGTGCTGCTGTCAGGGGTCAGGGAGATCATTTGTGTGAAGTACCTGATACAACACCAGCATTCCCCAACAGATGCCATTACCCTCATCCCACCACCATGGCCGCTTCGGCCATTCTGATCTGAGCTCTGCCTTACTCACTCTGTGCAGCTTGGGGACCTCTAGCTGTACTCTCTGGCAACCTCATCACACCTGTGAGACCCCTGTGAGCTCAGCCAACTTCCTGAGCAGACTATGAGCTCCCGAGGATAAGGGGCAAAAGCAGGCCCCTGTACATGTTTGTGGAAAGAAGGAATGACTATTTCACAATCCCTGTGCTGGTGGTGGCAGGTGCTGCCATGGCAGGAACAGGAAAGACACAGCCCTTACCCTCTTGGGGTAGTCTAGTGACAAATGCAGCCTGCAATTCTGTGAGATAAGTTCTTGGGGCGCAAGAGCACCCAGGAGGGGTACCCTCCCCAGCCCAGGCTTGGAGGCAAGGGTAGTGGGGGGTCAGAGAAGGCTCCCAGAGGACTTGACGCTTACACTGAGACCAGAAGGGGAAGGGGAAGCGAGGGGATTAGGAAAGACATTCCAGACAGAGGAAAAGGACCTGTGCTGAGACCTCAGGCCAAAAAATCACCCGCGTGACTTAGAAGATGGAAAGCTATTCCGTATGGCAGAGGTGTGTTAACTGAAGCCAGATGAAAACCCCAGCCATCTTCAGGCCTGTACAGGGCTGCACCAGCCTCGTCTGTGTGTGTTTCATTTGTTCTTTCTTACTTTTCTTTTCTTTTTTTTTTGAGACGGAGTTTTGCTCTTGTTACCCAGGCTGGAGTGCAATGGCGCGACCTCGGCTCACCGCAACCTCCGCCTCCTGGGTTCAGGCAATTCTCCTGCCTCAGCCTCCTGAGTAGCTGAGATTACAGGCACGTGCCACCATGCCCAGCTAATTTTTTGTGTTAGTAGAGATGGGGTTTCACCATGTTGACCAGGATGGTCTCGATCTCTTGACCTCGTGATCCACCCGCCTCCCAAGGAGCTGGGATTACAGGCGTGAGCCACCACGCCCGGCCCCATTTGTTCTTTCTTTCACATGTGCATTCATGCACTCATTCCTTTCTGCCACCTGCTCCCCCATCCCACGCCCTGCAGGCTCACCCGACAGTCCCCGTGTTCCTGCGTTGGCAGGCAGTGCTGACCTGCCCATGGAAGTGCTCCCTGAGCTGCAAACAGGCTTCTGGCGTGTACCACTGCAAAGAGACAGACAGACAGACACATCATCCTGCAAAGCTGCAGCTCCATCCCCATAGCCAAGCAGTGAGGCCTGAGGATCTTCCCAGCCTTCCCTCTCAGGCCTCACAGCTGTCAGCCTCATTAGCATTCCCTGACCCCTCAGTCATGCATATCCTCTATTTCTTCAGCCTTTAGGCTCTGGGGTCTTGTAAGTCCAGAGGGGGGAGCCCAGGCAGGGACTTGGAGATCTGGGTCTCACCTGGGGCGGCGGTCCCCTTGCTGCATGCATGTGACAGGCCTCTGCCTGCTCTGGGCCTCAACCCTCTCAGGGTGAAATGAGGGGTGAGCAGTGAGCAGAGGCTTTTGGTGCCAAGATCATCCAAGACCCAATTAGCCAGGTGCAGCAGTACATGCCTGTGGTCCAAGCTACTCAGGAGGCCGAGGTGGGAGGATCGCTTCAGCTCAAGAGTTGGAGGCTGCAGTGAGCTATGATCATGCTACTGCACTCCAGCTTGGGTGACAGAGTGAGACTCTGTCTCTAATCCATACCTTCTACGAATCTCTGATGACATTTTGTTTTAAAAACATGCATACATGTGCCTGAAAAATGTCCTAGAAGGCGCTTTTTGTCATTTGCATTTCTTGGAAGGCAGACCTGAGCAATGGCTTAAGAGCATGGGCCTCAGGGTCAGGAAAAACTGCACGTACCCCACCCACCCTCACCTGCTGTGTAATTAGAAAAAAATGAGATTAAACAAACTAAAGAGGACCATTATTTTTTGCCATTGGATTGGCCAGGCGAAATACAGAATGTGGCAAGGATGTGGGGAGGAGGACACTGTTGAGGCCGTTGGTGTGATCTGTGTATGGCAATGGTCCCACCCACCGGCCCCCATCCCTGCACAGCCACAGCCACCTGCTCTGTCCCTCTGGACACTGCTTGGATCCACAGCTTCCCTCCCCCAGCCCCAGTGTCTCGGGCGTGGATTTAGGCTCCACCCTCTCTGCTCCAGCTGTGATAGAGGCAGCAAGGATGGTGAAAGGAGATTAGCAAAGGGCCAGTTACAGAACTTTATTGAGCTCCAGTTTCCTCAAACGTTATTAAACAGGGATGCTCATAATAGCACCTTTTCATGTGGTTGTTGGAGGGGTAGCTGAACAACGCAGCGAACAGCTCAGCCTGATAGTCTGCTTTCCTGCAGGAGAGCTGCAGCTACCATGAACAAGCTGCCTGCTTCTTTCTGTCAACTTCCATGACAGCTTTAAGCTGGGGACTGGCCTGGACACAATGGTCATTAAGAATGACTGGAAGACTATGGTAATGAAGGCTGCAGAGTAGGAAGTGTAAGCTGATGTCAGAGACAGGGAAACTGAGGCACATGGAGTAGAGGGCAGGACTTGCCTGGCAAACAGTCTGAGGACCCTGCCCAACCTGACTGAATTTCTCAGGTATGGCCCTGGGGTGCAGAATGAACTTGGCCAGCCTTGAACGTGGCCTTGATCCCTGAACTACGGGCAGGAGGGGAGAATGTCACCTGTGACCAATTCCCCTGGCTGCCTCCCTGGGTTAGGGAGCTCCGGAGCCAGACCTGGTCAGGTCAAATCCCAGAGGTACCAGGTGCAGCTGTGTGATGTCAGGCAACCCTCCTTAACTCTCTGATCCTCACAGCTTCCTCTGACAATGGGGTTCCTCATCTCATGGTACCTGGACTGTTTTGTGCCAATCACACTTTCCTTCCTTTTGACTCATGAGACACCAGTCTCTGTCATCCCTAGTCACCACTGTCAAACTCTGCAGAGGAAACGATTACCTGAGCCTCTGTTGTGATGGAAAACCCATGGGGAATTGTCCACGGGTCTGAGACACAAAGACTTTCTCTATGGGTGTGCAAAGAATGGACTTAGGGAGAAAGGTAAAGAAGGGGAAGGAGGAACGGCCACACACTCCAAATACCCAGGATCTATAGTCATCTCCTCCTCACCAGCCTGGCCACAGAATCCAAGATGTGAAAGGCCATTCCATGGAGAGGATCTCTCCCTCCACACCTATCCTAAGCCACACAGAGGCAGCCACTGAGAGTAGCGGCTTATATATCTTTCTAGAAATATCTTCTGCATGTATAAACAAACATAGACATTTCTCCCTCACCTTGTTTTCACACACATGGGAATGTGCTGCACACTCTCTACTGCATGCTGCTCCATGCCCTGCTTTTTTTATTTTTTATTTTTTTGAGACAAAGTTTCACTCTTGTTGCCCAGGCTGGAGTGCCATGGCATGATCTTGGCTCACTGCAACCTCTGCCTCCCAGGTTCAAGCAATTCTCCTGTCTCAGCCTCTCGAGAAGCTGGGATTACAGGCACGCACCACCATACCTGGCTAAATTTTTGTATTTTTAGTAGAAACAGGGTTTCACCATGTTGGCCAGGCTGGTCGCAAACTCCTGACCTCAGGTGATCCGCTTGCCTCGGCCTCCCAAAGTGCTGGGATTAGAGGCATGAGCCACTGCACCCGGCCATGCCCTGCATTTTTACTTAACCTTTAATTTTGACTTTCACTGCATGTCAGTCCCTGAAGAGGTTGCCTCATTCTTGCTCACGTCTGTGCCAGGAAGTAGCATTACTTGTTTAACCAGTCTCCTCTTTGAGGATATTTATGTCGTATCTGACCTCCTATTCTTACAAACTGCTGCGGCGCCTATCCTTGTGCACAATGTAAACCCATGCCAGAACATCTACCAAGTAAGTTCCTAGAAATGGAATAGCAAGGCTAGTTGTGGTGGCTCACACCTATAATCCCGGTGCTTTTAGAGGCCTGGGTGGGAGGATTGCTTGAGGCCAGGGGTTCAAGACCCTGGGCAACATAGCAAGACTTCATCTCTTCAAAAAAGTTTAAAAATTAGCCATGCATGATAGCACAAGCCCGTGGTCCTAGCTACTCGGGAGGTTGAGGTGGGATGATTGCTTCAGCCCAGGAGTTTAAGGAGTGAGCTACGATTATACCACTGCACTCCAGCCTGGGTGACAGAGCAAGACCCTGTCTCTAAAAAAAAGAAAAAAGAAATGGAATGGCTGGACCTCAGAGGGCAGGGTCATCTGCCATTTGGTAAATATTGTCCACTGCTCCCTGTGGAGGTTGTACTTAATTTGTATTCCCTGCTGCAATTAATGTTGGATTTTAATACAGACAGAAGAGAGCTGAGAGTTTGCAGCAGAAAATAGAGACAGAATGGCAAGGGGAGAGAGCCCTGGATTTGGCGTCAGGGAACTGGAATGTTGTTTTGGTAACAACAATGGTAATGAGAACAACAGCAACTACGACTGTAAGGGAGCTCCCGCACACCATGAACCAGGCACCCAATACGAAAACAATTCCCTCCATGTAACAGTGGCTCTGAGACTGTGAGTACTTTGCCCACAGTCACACAGCTTAATGACAGAATCAGAATTAAGGACTCATATCAAGGACTGTCTGGCTGCAAAGTCCTAGCCCTTATAACCTCCAGGCCACACCGCTGCCCGGTGTCACCATTAACTTGCTGACCCGCCTTGGGCAGTCAATGGCCAGTCTCCCAACTTCTCAAGGTAAATCTGGCAGTGGACGGACCTCCTCAATTCACCTGCTTTACTTCTAGGCACGAGTGTAGAGTGGGGAGAGCCGATGTGGCTGCAGCGGCAGGAGAGCACTGCAGACATAATGTGTCTCTACCTTAGGGAAGCTGGTGATGACACGGTCGCGGCTCACGGGGGGCCCCAAAGGTGTCAGGGAGGACTTCATTCTTCCAGAGTCCTGTGGACCCAACCAGGAGAAAGAGAGTTAAGGAGCCGTGCAAATGCCTGGGGACTCACCCACGAGTTTCCACCTAACTTTTCATCGGATGCAGGCTGGGTGCAGTGGCTCATGCCTGTAATCCCAGCACTTTGGGAGGCCAAAGTGGGAGGATCACTTGGGCCCAGGAGTTTGAGACTAGCCTGGATAACAAAGTGAAATCTCCATCTCTTAAAAAAAAAAAAAAAAGGAGCATAGTGGCCTGCAGTCCCAGCTACTTGGGAGGAAGGTGAGAGGAACGCTTGAGCCTGGGAGGTCAAGGCTGCAGTGAACCATGAAGTTGCCTCTGCACTCCAGCCTGGGTGATAGAGTAAGACCTTGTCTCAAGAATAATAAATAAAATCAGATCCACGCCTTTTGCTCTGTCAGGAGTATGGAGCAGAGGCCATTTCTCTCAATCTGCATATAGCAGGCAGCATGGTATGGGGGAACCAGGCCTGCCCCACCCTGCCTGGGAGTCAGAAGACCTGGGTCCCCCCTTGACAGGTGTCTACCAAGGAGGAGTCCCCCCTCCGAGCTTACCTTACTGGGCTGTGAGGCATCGCACAGCTCAGGCAGTGGAAGTAGAGTGGGGAGGGGTCTCCTATCCCTAGTCTGCAAAGGATGAAGGCTCTAGGTGGGCCTGGGAGCCTTAAGTTTCAGCCAACTAGGCCTTTTCCCTGAAAGCCCTCACCTTACCAGGCCTCTCTGACTCCTCGAGCCTCCTCAACAGCCCTCTGTCTCCTTTTTCTGTCTGAGTCCCTCTCCCGGCTGGGGTGGCCTTGGCGGAGTCTGGCTATCCTCCCGCATCTGATCCGGCTCTTCTCCCTGACCAGCGTGGGCCTGGCCCAGAGTGTGCGCCCAGGAAATGAGGACGCTCCGGGGCCGCAGGCAGCTTTCAAGTCACAGGGGTGGGAAGTGGGCGCGGACGCGGTGCCCTCGTGGCCCTGGCCTCCTGGATGTGCCAGCACGGGGGTGGGTAGCCGGCAAGGCCGGACAGAGTGGGCGAGCGGACTCACGGATGGTGGCTGCGAAGGCTGGGGCTCTGCGCGGCCTGGTCCACCTGAACCAGCGGCGGCAATCACCATGGCAACGAGAGCCTTGCGGGGTCTGCGTTTGACTGGCAGCGGCGCGTCCAAGCATCCGGTTTGCGCCGGCGATCACCGTAGCAACGAGAGCCTGCCTGGAGTCTGGCAGCGGAGAGACTCCCGGACACCCTGGAGCGCTGGAGATCACCAAGACAACAAGGGCGGTGCTGGATAGGCGGGCGGTAGGCGGGGCCATGGAGGCCCAAGGACGAAACCTGGGCTGTGGGTGGAGCTGACCATGGAGAGATTGGCTTCGCTTCTGGCGATCACCTCGGCTGGGAGAGGTGGTGCAGTCATGGCGTAACTCCTGATGTAGTACTGATGTTTAATTGGAATCAAGCACCACTGATGTACGTACCTACCATCTACTGACCTTAGTCTGCGTAATTCTGAATCCATTGTTGTCTGAATATCATATGCCTGGCTTCTAGAGCTCACAGTACAAAATTAATTTCCTTAATAAAAAGCTGCCCTGAGTCAGTGATTTTCTCTGAGCTAGTTTAGGTTTGGAAAGTGAGCTGTTTTGGGCTAGATGGCCTCTCGAGGCCCTTATAAAACCGTGGAACCAGCTTTGGAGAAGTCTGGAGTTCAGCTTTGAGAACCTACTTAATTCAGCTCCTTAACTTTTCTGTATCACAATGTGGAATACGTGGTACATAGATTTAAGTCAGTCATCTTCAATCCAAAGCTAAGTGTGCTGGAAGCTGATGTTTGATGTCTTTTTTTTTTTTTTTTAAGAGATGGAGTCTTGCTATGTTGCCCAGGCTGGACTTGAACTCCAGGGCTCAAGGAATCCTCCCTCCTCAGCCTTCCCAGTCCTTGGGACTATAGGCAACGGCCTCCACACTTGTCTCTGTTTAATGTCATTTAGTGAGTTTCATTGCTACGGTTGAGGCTTAGGGGGTGAACTTAGGTGAGTTCCACCTTCCACACCTCAGTTTACTCAATTATAAAATGAACACAACTACCTACTTCAAGGGATCCACATGAGATTGTGAAAGTGCTTTTATATTGTAAAGCTTGACTCAAGTCCATTAACCATTCATTTGTCCTACACGTACTGAAAGCTTCCAGGTATATACCTAGCAATGGGGAGACATGGTGTCCACCCTCAGGGAAATTGGAGTCCGCTGGGAGAAGCAGAGAAGTAAATAGAGAATCAGGGGAAGGGAGTGTGCCAATGGATATAGGAGAAGGGAAGATTAAATTGTGGGATCAATTACTAATTTGGATTTGGGGATGTGGCACGAGATAGAGATCACCCTCAACCCTCCTTAGCTCTTTTGTTTTTGAGATGGAGTCTCGCTCTGTCGCTAAGGCTGGAGTACAGTGGTGCGATCTCGGCTTACTGTAATCTCCGCTTCCCAGCTCAAGCGATTCTCATGTCTCAGCCTCCTGAGTAGCTGGGACCACAGGTGCTCACCAACCACGCTTGGCTAATTTTTAAGTTTTTTTTTTTTTTTTTTTCTTTTAGCAGAGACGGCGTTTCACCATGTTGGCCAGGCTGGTTTTGAACTCCTGGACTCATGTGATCTGTTCACCTTGGCCTCCTGAAGTGTTGGGATTACAGGCGTGAGCCACCCCACCTAGCCTCAACCCTCCTTTAGCTCTTAAGTGGGCTCTTTGCCTGGATCTAGAAACCAAATTAACACCAGGAAGATTAGCAAGAGAAACGCATACAAATGTTACCAGTTTTACATGCGCATGGGGATCTTTACCAGAGTGAAGCATGCAAAGTACCCAGCACAGAGAAGGGCGTAAGTAAGTCACTTCCCTTCCCTTCTGTACCTTGAACAAAGCTGAGCTGCCCTTGGTCCCCACGGTAACTGTAAATTATTGTTCCCGCTTTGCAGCCTGCGGCAGCCTTGGACTGTTTGCGCCTGCGCGGTGGGCGCTGAGTACGTAGAAAGCGGCGCGGCAGACGCTGCCCGAGTCTCCTGGCAACGAAGTCGCGTGGCAACTGAATAAGGTGGCCGCGGGCGCGCGCTAGTGCAAGCAGAAACGGCTGCGGAAGCAGGTGAGGCGGCGGCGGTGGCTAGAGCCCCGGGGACTGGGGGGCCCAGTGACCCACCCAGTCCCATTCACAAGAGGCCCGTGTCCCCACACTCAAAATGACCCTGTTTCGTCTCCGGCTGGACGCTTCCAGCCCAGGCCCCTGTCTCCGGCGCCCACCGTTCCTGCGAGGGGAGCTCAACTCAAATATGGCCACGTTCCTCCCAGCCCGGCCCCCACCCCTACCGTTTGCATCTGGTGTCCCGCGTGAGCATCTGGCTTACCTTTTACCGGAGTAGATTCCTACAGGCCTGGGGCCTGTCTGTCCGTACGACTAATCATGAAAACAACCATGATAAAAACCACAGCCAATGTATCTGAAGCCCTGGTGTACCAGGCTCATGTGTATTAGTTAATATGACAACTGTGGGAGGGAGGGAAGGAGGTACTGTTATTATCTCCCCTTTGAAGCTGCAGAAAGACACACATAGAGGAAGTGGCTTGCCAAGGGTCACCCATGGCTTGAGTCTGGAGCCAGTTCTTAACTACTAACCCACACTACTTATAGTTGCTAAAACTGGGTGTGTGTGTGTGTGTGTGTGTGTGTGTTTAATAAAAATAAATCACCTTTTAACATTAATTCCTTTTCATGGATGTGTCAGAAACATCTGAATATGGGTCCCTAGCAGTGAATGGGCTAGACCCAGATTTGAACATTGGCTCCTAGTCTTACCAGTTTCATGGCCTCCAGTAAGCTCCTTGGCCAGAACCTCAGCTTCCTCATTTGTAAAATGTGGATAATACAAGCCCCCTTCTTATTGAGTTGGAACTACTTATTGCTGGCACAAGATAAGCACGAAACACAGTAATCATCTTGGGGTTTGCCTGTTGGGTTTGTTTTGTCCTTTGGTGCCTTTGACTGAAGATCCAGACGAAAGTATCAGTGGTTTCTTCAGTGAAGCACTATTGTGTGGGAGAGCTCTGGAGTTTGCAGTTTGGGCTGTTGCTTACCTTCCCTGGGACTTTGAGCACATCTCTTCATTGCTTTCAGCCTCAGTTTGCTCATCTGTAAAATGAAAGTAAAAATACCCATCTGCCTGCCCTCGGAGTCTGGAGGATCAAATGAGAAGTAGCTTTTAAATCATAATTGAAATCATAACAGCTTTTTGGGTTCTTTTAGTGAGTGGTTTCTGCAGAGCTTCGTTTGGAGAGGCCTCTATAGTTGGAGAAAGACGGCTCAATCAGGAAACTCGATGGAACTTCCCATTAACATCAATGCCGCCCAAGTTACCACTGCCTATGGCCATCGGGCAGTGCCTAAGCTGAATGAGGAGCTGCAGTCAGAGGACCTCCAGACGAGACAGAAAGCCCTCATGGCCCTGTGTGGCCTCATGCATGACCCCGAGTATATCTACAAGGCCATGAACATAGGTGAGCGTGACACAGCACAGGTGATTGTGACTGAGGTTCCAGCTATTGTTGATCAGTGTTGCTATTGTTTGAGCCTGACTCCAGGCCAGTTCCACCTCAGGTGCAGTGCCCAGGTTCTTTTTAAAAAATATTTATTTATAGGGGCAGGGTCTTGCCATCTCCCAGGCCATGGCAGAATCGTAGCTCACTGTAACCTTGAAATCTTGGGTTCAAGAGATCCTTCCTGAGTAACTAGGACTACAGGCATGTACCACCATGCCTGACTACCTAAAAAAAAATTTTTTTTAATGAACAAGATCTTGCTATGTTGCCCAGGCTGTTCTTGAACTCTTGGCCTCAATTGATCCTTTCAGGTCAGCCTCCAAAGTTTTGGGGTTATAGACATGAGCTACCACACCCAGCCTGGATTATCTTATTCCTCAGAGCAGCCACCTACAAAGGAGGGTCCATTCTCAACCAACAAATAAGAAAAGCACACTTCAGAGAAGGGTTGTGAGTCTAGGGTTGCCGAAAAAACAAATAAAGCTGTATTTTTATTTATTTTTTATTTTTTTGAGACAGAGTCTCTCTGTCGTCCAGGCTGGAGTGCAATGGCACAATCTCGGCTCACTGAAACCTTTGCCTCTTGGGTTCAAGCGATTCTCCTGCCTTAGCCTCTCGAGTAGCTGGGATTACAGGTGCCTGCCACCACGCCAGGCTAATTTTTGTATTTTTAGTAGAGATGGGGTTTCATCGTGTTGGTCAGGCTGGTCTCAAACTCCTGACCTCAAGTGATCCGCCCGCCGCAGCCTCCCAAAGTGCTGGGATTGCAGGTGTGAGCCACCGCACCCGGCCAAAGCTGCATTTTTATTTGCTAAATCTGGCATCCCTAGGTGTAACCCACTCAAGGTCATGTGACTAGTTTGAGACAGGTTTATAGTTTGACCCTACGTCTCTCTTGGGTTCAAATAAATGACAAAGGCCACTTTCTTATCCCCATGGCAGACTTTGTGAGAAGGCACTGGTAGGAAGTGTGCAGGGATAATCACTAGGAGGGTTGGATGGGACAGTCCCTGGGTATGAGCCTCTTCAGTGACTCTGAAATGCTGCATAACCTGCATGATTCCTCAGGTCCCCAAATCAGAGGAACCTCTGGTACATTCCTGCCCCTACTGGCCCACTTGTTGACTTCTGGGTTAGTTGGTTTCTGAGACTGGCAAACATTCAAGGGTCTGTTTGTTTGTTTGTTGTAGGCTGCATGGAGAACTTGAAAGCTTTGCTGAAGGATAGAAACAGCCTGGTGCGGATAAAGACCACCGAGGTGCTCTACATCACGGCGAGCCATAGCGTGGGCAGGTGGGACGCTGTTCTGGAAACCAGTGTGACACTTGCGAGCCGCACTTCTCTCCTGGGTAGTTCAGATCCTACCCATGCATCTAGGTGGATTCCCTTGAGCCACCTAGAGTGCTCTGGAGTTTTGTCCGCAGCACCAGTTTTTGGAGGGACTTCAATTTAGCCAGAGTGGGACTCTTTGTGGGGTGGTTTTGGTTGCCTCTGTGGGGATCTAATGGGCCCTCTGTTCAGACTGATTTTTATGTTTCGAGCTCTGAGCTTCTTCCTCCCTCCCTCCCTTCCTTCTTCCCTCCTTTCCTTCCTTCCTTCCTTCCTTTTCTTTCCTTCTTTCCTTTCTTTCTCTCTCTCTCTCCTCCTTTTTCTTACTTTGTTGTTACAAGACTGTCTCTTGCTGTGTTGCCCAGGCTGGAGTGCAGTTGCATGATCTCAGCTTACTGTAGCTTCTGCACCTTCAGGCTCAAGCAATTCTTGTGCCTTAGCCTACTGAGTAGCTGGGACTACAGGCATGTGCCATCATGCTTGGCTAATGTTTGTATTTTTAGTAGACACAGGGTTTCATCATGTTGGCCACTCTGGTTTTGAACTCCTGGGCTCAAATGATCTGCCTGCCTCGGCCTCCCAGAGTGCTGGGATTACAGGCATGAGTCACCGCACCCAGCCAAGCTTCCCACTTTCAAGGTGGGAAGAAAGTTCACATCCTACCTCTGCAACAATTTTGCCATTTCTTTTTCTTTCTTTCTTTCTTTTTTTTTTTTGAGATGGAGTTTCACTCTTGTTGCCCAGGCTGGAGTGCGATGGCGTGATCTCGGCTCACTGCAACCTCTGCCTCTTGGGTTCAAGTGATTCTCTTGCCTCAGCCTCCCAAGTAGCTGGGATTACAGGCATGCACCACCACACCTGGCTAATTTTTGTATTTTTAGTAGAGACAGAGTTTCTCCATGTTGGTCAGGCTGGTCTCAAACTGACCTCAGGTAATCTGCTCGCTTTGGCCCCCCAAAGTGCTGGGATTACGGGCTTGAGCCACCGCGCCCGGCCCAATTTTGCCATTTCTTAGCTTTTTACAGAGAGCCCAGTTCTTCAGCTTTGGCTCTCTGTAAAAAGCTTCAGGGGCCTGTGGCTTTGGCTCCTGTCCCTGTGAGGGTATTAAAACAACAGCCTTAAAGTGCATATCTGGTCTGGGCTGGTGGCCTCACTTCCTGTTCATGATGGCCAGGTTCTTGGTTTCTGGCACCTGGAAGTGTCCTTTTCCTGTATAAGCACAGATTCACATTTTAAAGTATTTCATATAGCATTTTACTTAGGTGCTGGGACAACAGGGTGGGGATGGTTGGAGGTGCTTGTTGGCTCACTCTCTTGTCCAGTGATCACTAGTTTTACTTTGTATTAGAAACAAAATCGCGGCCAGGCGCGGTGGCTCATGCCTGTAATCCCAGCACTTTGTGAGGTCAAGGTGGGTGGATCACAAGGTCAAGAGATCGAGACCAGCCTGGCCAACATGGTGAAACGCCGTCTCTACTAAAAATATAAAAATTAGCCAGGCATGGTGGCATGCGCCTGTGGTCCCAGCTACTTGGGAGGCTGAGGCGGAAGAATTGCTTGAACCCAGGAGGCGGAAGTTGCAGTGAGCCAGGATTGCGCCACGGCACCCCAGCCTGGTGACAGAGCAAGACTCCGTCTCAAAACAAACAAACAAACAAACAAACAAAACAGAAAATCGCAATGTTAACAGCTCTTTTTGAATTTGTCTGGCAGGTTTTCTTGTTTTCACTGGAAGCTTTCCCCACCAGCCTCCCACTAAAAAACAACAAACAACAAAAACAGAACCCCACATCACAAACACCCCCAAGCCCTGTCCCAGGTCTTCTGGATAAAGGGGGCCACTGCCCAGTGTGCACAGGCCTAGAAGGAAGAAAAGACAACGAGAGAGGCAAGGTGCTGACTGCCTTGGGGCTTGTGTGGTGTCAACAGGTACCCATTCAGAGAGGCTCCAGATCGTTTCAGGAGTGCCGGGACATCTCACAAAACCCAAAGTCACTCAGCCCTGCCAGTCCCCAAGCTCTCGTTGCCTTGGTGCAGTCCTGGCCCCGTGTGAACCGTGTGTGTGTGGATGTGGTGCCAAGGCTAGCACCCTAATTCACATGCTTTGTACCAAGAAGGGCAGGCCGGTACTGCGGACAGATCAGTGAAGTGGGGGCACAAATCCCGGCCTCTCAGGGGGCCCACTCTTTCCTGCTCTGTGACCTGGGCAACACTCCTGATCCCAGCCTCACTCTGCAGACCTCAGATGACCCAGACAAGGTGCTTTCAAAGGTCAGGGGCACACAGGAGGCAAGTTACCTTTCCTGCTGTTCTTTTTTCCCCAATTTTCTGGACCCAATATGGACATTAAGTAGTAACCCCCAGTGAGAGGGGACAGATGCTGAGAGAATAGGTCCTTGAAACCTGAGCAATTATTAGGTTAGTGCAAAAGTAATTGCGGTTTTGGGATTAAAAGTCACGGCAAAGACCGCAATGACTTTTGCATCAACCTACTTATAAAGAATAGTAGGAAGGCAGATTGGCTGGAGTGCCTAAGCCAAGGGTCCTGTCTTTGTCCACATTAGCAAGGCAGGAACGTGGTGAAGTGACCATCCCTGACAAGGACCTGATACGGCCTGGCCCGTGCACTCCTTCAGCGTTCTCAGAAATGTGGCCAACTTCTAAATTTCCCCTGAGGTCAGTGGTGATCTTATAACCAGTGCCAACAGCTTCCAGAGCCCCATAAGCTCTAGGTAGCGGCCCTGAACTTCCCAGGTAGGAGGCACACAGGCAAACACAACTGACTTTTTTTTTGTGTGTGTGTGAGACAGAGTCTCACTCTGTGTCCAGGCTGGAGTGCAGTGGCACTATCTGGGCTCACTGCAACCTCTCCCTCCTGGGTTCAAGCGATTCCCCGCCTCAGCCTCCTGAGTAGCTGGGAATACAGGTGTGTGCCACCACGCCTAGCTCATTTTTGTATTTTTAGTAGAGATGGGTTTCCCCTTGTTGGCCAGGATGGTCTCGATCCCCTGACCTTGTGATCTACCTGCCTCGGCCTCCCAAAGTGCTGGGATTACAGATGTGAACCACTATGCCTGGCCACAGCTGACTTTCAAAGCATAAGAAACGTGGAGTGGGTGATAGGCACTGACCAAGGAGGCCCCCACAGTCAGGGAAGACCCCTGCAGCTTGTGTGTCCCACAGTGACTTTCTTCTTTGAGAACAATTCAAAACACACTGTAAGTGAAATTGTGACCAGTGCTGCAGTAGCACAACTGGTTGGGCACTTCCTGTGGGCACTTGGCTAAGGGGCTCCCGCATGCATCTTATTAATTCCTGAACCCAGCCTGAGAGATGTGACCTCAGAAGGCCTCTTTCAGGTGCACTCAGGTCCAGCAGTCGGTTAATCAAAAAGAAATGATTACAAAACAAGGAACTGAAGAAATGATTCTCTTTAAATGGTTCATTTCAACCCAAAACGCAAAGGATAAGGCATTCGCCCATCCCCATGTGGGGCCCAGGCCTTTTCTTGGATATGAGACCACTGGTTGGTGTTTCTCATCATATTTTTTTGCTTAAACCATACTCATAACATCATCTGATTTGCAGCTTTGGTTTCTTTAAAGTAGAGCAAGAACTCAAAGACATTAGTGAAATAATCTGTATGCACAACCCTTCTGGAATCTTTTTAGTTTTAAAGAGACAAGATCCAGCTCTGTCATCCGTGCTGGAGTTTAGTGGCATGATTATAGTTCACTGCAGCCTCGAACTCTGAGGCTCAAACGATCCACTCACCTTAGCTTACCGAGTAGCTGGGATCACAGGCACACACCACCATGCCTGGCTAACTTTTAAAATTTTACATAGGGACTGAACCTCACCATGTTGCCAGGCTGCTGTGGAACTCTTGGCCCAAGTGATTCTCCCACCTCAGTCTCCCAAAGCACTGGGATTACGTGTGAGCCAGGAATGTGGTCTCCCCCAGATAGCATGGATCAGACTCCAGCAGGGACCCTGACTTTTCATATTTGACCCTCTCAGGCCATGGTCTCACTTATGTCTCTATCCACCCTCCCTTCCCTAGATTCGCCTTTCTTGAGCACAACATCGTCCTTGCCCTGTCCTTCCTGCTGAATGACCCTAGCCCAGTCTGCCGGAGGAACCTGTACAAGGCATACATGCAGCTGGTCCAGGTGCCTAGAGGTAGGCTCGCGTCCTGCACACATGTCAGCCGGACACTCAGGGTGTCTGTTGGTCTCCTCTCCAGGTCACATATGTACCAGGCTGTAGATCGTCAAGTGTTTATTAAATCACAACATACATATTAGAAAAGCACATGTCCGGCCGGCGCGGTGGCTCACACCTGTAATCTCAGCACTTTAATTACACACACTGTAATCCCAGATAGGAGGCCGAGGCGGGCAGATCGTGAGGTCAGGAGTTCAACACCAGCCTGACCAGTATGGTGAAACCCCGTCTCTACTAAAACTATGAAAATTAGCTGGGTGTGGTGGCGGGTGCCTGTAATCCCAGCTACTTAGGAGCCTGAGGCAGGAGAATTGCTTCAGGAGGCGGAGGTTGCAGGAGGCGGAGGTTGCAGTGAGCCAAGATTGCGCCACTGCGCTCCAGCCTGAGCGACAGAGCGAGACTCCGTCTCAAAACAAAAGAAAACAAAAGCACGTGTCCTAAACGAACATTTGATTAAATGGTTCTGAGTGAACCTGTCATGTAACTGCTACCCCAAAGGAGATAGGTAGAGTATTACCACCTCTCCAGAAACTTCCCATATGCCCATACTGGATACTACCCTCACCCAATGGCAAACAGTATCTTCAATTTCTAAGACCACAGATTATGCCTCTTTTACAACTTTACATAAATGGAAACATACAGCTTGTAATATCTTGCTTGTAGCTACTTTTGCTTAATGTTTTATTTCCGAGACTTCCATGTGGTATGTATGACTGATTTTTGCTGGTTTATGCTGGAGTATGGTATTTACACCATGTGAGTATACTACAGTTTACTTACCCGTTCCATTGCTGACGTACATCTGAATTGTTTCTAGTTTATGGCTACCAAGAATAGAGTGGCTATAAATACTCTTGAAAATGTCTTTTGATGTACACGTATATGCATTTATTTTGAAACATACCTGGGAGGAGAATGACTGGCCTGGGTAAGTTTATGTTTAGCTTTTAGAAGGTACTACCCAATCGTTTTCTAAAATATTCGTATCTGGCACATGCCCAGTCCCAGCTACACAAGAGGCTGAAGCAGGTGGATTGCTTGAACCTAGGAGTTCTAGGCTGTAGTGCCCTATGCCAGTTGGGTGTCTGCACTAAGTTTGGCATCAATATGGTGGCCTCCCAAGATGGGGGGACCACAGGTTGCCTAAGGAGTGGTAAAGCAGCCCAGGTCACAGACAGAGCAGGTCAAAGCTCCTGTGCTGATCAGTAACGGGACTGCACCTGTGAATAACCGCTGCATTCCAGCCTGGGCAACATAGCAAGATCCTGTCCCTAAAAAATAAATAAAATATTAGTACCAATCTGTACTCCCACTAGCAGTATATGAGAGTTCCAGGTGCTTTACATCCTCAATCATAGATTTTTTTCTGTCTTTTTATGTTAGCTATTTTGGTGGGTGTGTAGTACCATCTCATTTTGGTTTTAATTTATATTTCCCTGATGACTAAAAGAGGATGCCCTGTAAATATTTTCTTGTGTGAAATACCATAGCACATGTTTAAGGGATAAAGAAGGCCCACCCTAGAGGCAATGTTGCCTGCAGTTTCTGGCCCAATGCCCCTGCTGATTAGATGGAGAGTCTGGGGTAACAGCTACTCAACAACTGCAGCTAGAGAGTTAAGATTTATGGCAGATAGATATCTGCCTGGTCGCATGATGCAATGAGTATTTTTAAACGAGGGAATCCTCTCAAGGGCCATGACAGGAGGTCTTGAAGGGGATACCTTAGCTCAAGTGGACAAACAAGACGTTGTAGCCCAGGAGTCAGATGAACCTGGGTTCCCTCTGTCCTTCCCCGTGCGCCCCTGGACAGGCTATTTCTGAGGTCTAAAGGACCTGCCTCAGAGGCCAGAAAAGCGGATGAAGTGGAAACGCTGGCCTGGTGTATAGCACAGCATCCTGACGAAGAATGTAGTGTAAATGTTCAAGGCCAGGTGTGAGCATTCCCTGGATGAAGGCTCAGGGAGAAATGACTACAGGATCAGCTGCAGATAGGCGGGCCCAACAGAGCAGAGCCCATGAGGGTCTAGGATTGTTGCTTGGCCACTGAACCGGGCTGGGAGTGAGCACGCTAGGCCTATGGTTTTTTAAAAACACCACCATGCCCCTGGTCCTCTCCTAGGCCACCAGGATCAGTTTCTGGGGGCGGGGCCCTGCACACATATTTTTGAAAACGTACCTCAAATGATTGTCATGCATGCCCTGGGGTTGAGAGCCCCTGGGGTATTGGGGTGATCCATGGGGGACCGGTGCTGGGTTGAGCTAAATGAATGCCCTGTGCTCACCATGAAGGAACCTGAGGAATAAGTGAGGGTCTTGTCTGTTCATTTTTGGAGTGTGGGGAGAGGGGACTTGCTGGTCTCAACCAGGCCTCTTATGACAATTGTGACCTATTTAAAGCATTCAGAGAAACACAGAGATGGTGATAAGGAACATTATACCCTCAGCCAGCTTTGCCAGACCTTTACATTCTACATCCATATTTTCTACTTGCTGGAAATTTTTATTTGAAGAAATCATAGGCATAGTCCAAGCACCCTGTGAACCTCCCCTCATCCAGAGCACTCTTCCTCCTGCCTTTCCTTGAGTCACCAATAACTTGGTGACTATGTCCCCAAAATGAATATCTTTATATTTTACCACAGATAAAATTACATACGGACTATATATAATCTTGATTTGCATGTTTTAAAACTATGTAAGTGGATCTTGCTGTATGCATCCCTCTGCTACTTCCAAAACCTTAAAAAACCTAAATAACATTAGAGATTTGTGGAAATTTTGAGATGTATCCATGTCACGCCACTGGCTGTATTTCATTCATTTCCATCACTGTACACCGTTCTCGTGTTTGAATGTATCACGATACACTTGCCCATCCCAGGCGGGCAGGCTTGTTGGTTGGTTGTACTCCTGTACTGCAGAAGGACTGTGTCATGGCCATTCCTGATCAGGGCTTCCTGGTACCCTGGAAGGAGAGTCCCCTAGGGCCTCTGCCAGGGAGGGCATCGCTGGGTTAGGGAGAATGTGTTTGCCTTCAGCTCTGTTGGGTATTGCAATTGCCTCAGCCCAGCCTCTGGCCTCTAGAGAGCCCAGGCACATTCCGGCCTGATGGATGTGCTGTGGTGTTTCACTGTGATCCCTGTCCTGGTAAGAGTCAACATCTTCCCTCTGCCTGACACCTCCTCAGATTCCTCTCCTGCCCAGTGCCTCTGGAGAGCTTGTGTTCATTCTGTTGCTGAGTTGTTTTTCCATTTATTATTGATTTGAAGGAGTATGTCATTTATTCTGGATTCCAACCCTTTGTTGGTTACTTACATTACAAATATCATTTCCCAGACTGTTTGCTTGGCTTCTCACTGTGCCTTTGTTGAGTCACTGTCCAGCAGTCTTTCTTTTTTTCTGAGACAGTCTCGCTCTGTCACCTGGGCTGGAATGCAGTGGCACGATCTCGGCTCACTGCAACCTCCACCTCCGAGGTTCAAGTGATTCTCCTGCCTCAGCCTCCCAAGTAGCTGGGATTACAGGCATGCACCACCATGCCTGGCTAATTTTTGTATTTTTAGTAGAGACGGGGTTTTATTATGTTGGCCAGGCTGGTTTTGAACTCCTGACCTCATAATCTGCCTGCCTCGGCCTCCCAAAGTGCTGGGATTACAGGCGTGAGCCGCTGTGCCTGGCCCCAGCACTTTTTCATTTGAATAATGTAGTAAATTTCATCAGTTTTTTTCCTCTGTGCTTTTTTTTTTTTTTTTTGAGCGCCTTGTAAGAGAATCTTTCTTTACTCTGACTCATGAAGATATTCGGCCATATTTTCTTCTAAAATGTACAAGTTTGCTTTTCCCCATCTCCTCCCCTTGGCTTTTTCTGTAGTCCACAAACATTGGGTGCACCATTAGGAGTAGGGGGCTGTGGTACTGACAAGCTCAGGAACGAAACCCTCACTGGGGGTCCGGGTGGTGAGCCTCAGGCTTTAGTGCAGGGTTTGCTGGGTGCTGCTCATGATCTGTGAAGTGCCCAGAAGGGAGGCCTAGGACACCAGCTGTGCAGGGGACAGTTGGACAATGGGCAGAGGGAGGAAGGGAAGGAGGCAATGTGGTGGGTGCCCAGGAGATCCATTCTGGGGTACACTGAGTGCCATGGCCTCTGGTTAGCCAGTTGTGACTGTCTCCCAGGTGGTATCTTTCATGGGCCTCTCGATAGGGGCCAAAGATGGGGGAGGGCATCTGTTTCAGTGGCTCTACCCTTACCAGTGTGTGGCCTGGGGCAATAGCGTCACCTGTGAGAGCGTGGGTGTCATCACTTGTGTGGCTTAGCTGGGACAGTGTCTGAGCAGGGCTTAGCTGGCTCCCAGCCCATGCTAGTGGCTATTGGTGTGGTTTCCTATCAGTGGCCACAACGGAAGGCCGTTTGCACCATGGCACCCTCTGCACCTGGCAGAGCGCCTGGCATGTGGCTAGCTTTCAACAAATATTGGTTGTTTAATAGGTTTTTTCTGGTCATACTTTAAAGGATCATTTGTTGGTTGTCTTCTTGCTACAGTTCACTCACCTGCTTATTCATTCATTCATTTGTTTGACGATATGTGTTGGGCCCCTGGTCTGTTCTGGCCACTGTGCCTCAGTTTCTTCCGCTGTGTCATGGGTGTCTGTGGGAGAGTCCTTGCTCTGGCCCTCAGTCCTTGCTCTGGCCAGGTCTGGCTTGCGTGATTTCCCAGAGTAACCAGGAGGGGGCACCCAAGGACTGAGGATCGTCCCAGGTGGGCCCTGGCCCTGCTGGGGCCTTGGGTTCAAGCTGCAGTGCTCAGCCACACCACGTAGCGGTGGCTCCACATTCCTGTCCTTTCCTTCCAGGCTGGCTTCTCATGCCCCTTGGTGGTGCGATGACAGGAAAGGAGAAACTAGGACTGTAGAGGCAGATGCCACATACAGGCTGCCAGCCCAGGATCCCCGCCAGCTGGGCCCTGACGCACAGGGTCTGCTTCTGCTCCCCAGCCTCTCTAACCCCATGGGAAAACAGGTTTTCATTTTGTGGGAGGGAGAACCCTGTGGCTGAAATTGACAGTTATTCTTTAACCAGATTTTGGGGTGCAGTTGAACAGCTCAGGGTCCCCTGGAAGTATCCCCTTACCAGCCCATGGGTCTTGACTGGGCACACTTGTGAGTCTGCTCTGGCCCTGCCTCCAGTCACCCTCTCCTTGTGCCAGGCTCTGAGACACCAGGCCAGCTTTACCAGCAGCATGGTGGGGACTGCTCTGACCCTGACTCCGCACGTGTGCAGGCTGGGGGTGGAGACGGATGACCCTCCCAGCCCAGGGGAGAGCACCGGCCTGGGAGGAGGAGGGAGGCAGCAAGGATGCACCTGGGCCCTGCCTGCGGAAATTGGCTCCTTGGTCTCAGAAAGGAGTGGAGCTGGGCTTGGGAAAGGGAGGGCGCCTGAGGGGGAGATGTCTGGATGCAGTTTGATCCAAGTCATTTGGGGGTGCAGGGGACATCCCTGGAGTCATAGCATCTAGGCTAGGGAGAAATCTGGGGGTATCTACAGCCAAACCACCCAGAATGCACCCAATCTCATCTGAACTCCAGGCACGGGGGCTGCTAGAGAAGCAAAGTAGGTACTCCCACTGCAGTGAGTGGTGTGCCTCTTCCCAGGCTGGTGGCCTCAGGCGAGCCACCACTGCAACCTGTGCACCCTGTCCCTCCTCAGCAGCCACCCATGGACACCCAGCTTCCTTTGACGGGCCCAGAGCATCTCCCTCCTTCTCCTGCCCTTGATGCCACAGGGTGAGGGGTGGAGGCCAGCTACAGGAGCAGGCCCTTTCCTGCCTTGCCTGCCCTCAGGGCAGAGTGCAGCAGGACCCCAGGCACACCCTCGGCCTGATAGTTTTTGGTAAGTAGTTGTACCCCATTCCTGGACTTAGCAGGAATGATGGTCACTGATAGGGACACTCTGGCCACTTGGTTCCCAGCCTGCCAGGCCTCCCACCCTTGTCGAGTCTTCTGGGTGAGGTGAGTGTCCAGGGTGAGGTCTAGCCTCAGTGTTGCCCCGAGTCCTTATGGTGCAGTGCAGCCTGTCCTGGCACTGTCCCCTGAGCCAGATGGACCCATCTGTTCTGGATGGCTGACGCTGGAAGTAGGGTGCCTCAGGGCCTGTGGCTGCTGTGGGGGCCTGGGGAATGTGGACAAACTAAAGCCCCTCGGGTCCTGGCCTGGTGGGGTCACTTGTCACACAGTGTGTGATGCTGATAAGTTATCACCTCTCAGGGTCTCTGCTTCCACTTCTATAGAATGGAATCAAGCATCTTGATCTCCCAGGAGTGTGCCCCGCAGTGAGCAGTCACTGAGGAGAGCTGGGATTATCGTGACCACTGTTGTTGACCCATTGCACCACGAGGGTGACCACATGGGCTGCAGGCAAGGATGGCAATATCCCACAGGGAGCCATATGATGGTGGGTCCTGGGAAAGGAGGCTGGGGCTAGGACAAGGTGGGGTTATCACCTGCAGTGGGCAGGGCCGGCCCAGCCACCCCCAGGCCCTCCCCTTCAGGCATCCTGCTGCCTGCTCTGGACTCCTCTCACCAGCTCCTTTAGTGAATCCTGGTGTTTACTTCTCCTTGGCTAAGACTCTCTTGGACCCTCCCTGCTCAGCATGTGCCTTCCCTGTGGGGCACTGTTTGGAGGAACGAGGTGGGTCTGCTCAATGGAGTTTCCAGCACCCCTTCCCACTGGACCCTGGAGCCCTGGCAGGTGGAATGCGGGGAAGAAGGAGACTTCCAAGAAGCTGCCCAGGTGACTTTGAGCTGTCAGGATGGGGAAGGACATGTCAGGCAAAGGGATCGTTGGGAGCAAGAGCAGGACGAGGCAGGCTCAGGAGGACCAGTGCAGGTGAACTGCGGGAAAGACGGAGCCAGAGAGCCTGACCGTGCCCAGGGCCCCTCGGCAGCCTGCAGGGGAACTGGAGACTCCTGACTGGGTTCTGGGAACCAGGAGAAAGCACCCTCCGGAGAAGGCCTCCTCTGATCCTTGCACATATGAGGAAGGGAGGCTCGATCCCTTTCTCCCTTTAGCTGTGTATTTTTAGATTAAAAATGCTCACAGTGAAATTACTGCTCTTTTCACAGTTGGCATTAAAAGCATAAAATAAGCCTCAACGATTGTAAGTCACACGTTATTTCTTCGGAAACAGAAGCCCCTTTGGGTTCTCGCTGTTTGATGACGTAGGAAGGTGTGAAGGGAGTCCCTGTGTGGGCTCAGGAGTGGGGATGGGGCGGTGACAGCGCCAGGGCTGTGTGTGTATCTGTGCATGTGTGCATGGGTGTGTGTGTGTGTGTGTGTGTGTGTGCTGACCCCCAACTTTGCTTGAGGTCCTTCTTTGAGGAGGAGGCTGCGGGGTGGTTCTGTGCTGCTGCCTGCAGCCTACTGTCCTGTGCAGGTGCAGAGCCAGGCGAGGACCCCAGCAGCAGGAAAGATCAGCGTCTCTGCTCCTCCAGGGGTGAGCAGGACAGCTCCCGGGCCTGGTGAATCCTGGCCTGGTTGCTCCCTGACCTCAGGCAGCTTTTCTCATCTGTAAAATGGGCACCTCTGGAAACCTGCCCAGGTGGGGTGTTTCATAAAGTCATTTGTAAGGAGCCCGGCTCTGTGTCTGGTTTGCAGCAGGTCCTTGAATATATTCCATTGACTTCTCATCAGCACTTTTCTACTATATCCAGATACCTCTAACCACACAAGCCAGTCAGTGAGCACTGCATGCTCAGGGATCCCACCTCCCCAACACCCTGCAAAGTTTGCCCTACACTGCTGGGGGCACAGGCACCCTCCAGGCCCTCAGGGCACCTCTTCCACTCTATAAGAGGACTCTGAGTTGGCCGAGGTGTCCACACGGTGGGAGGGGTCCAGGGGATGGCACAGTCTGGGTCAGTGTTGGGTGGGATCTTGGGGGCAGTGGGAGGGGCTGGAGTCGTCATCACCCCCAAACCTCCACACCAGGACTGCATGGACCTGGCGATTTCTCCTTTGAGTTTCTTTCCTCTTGTGATGTTTATTCTTGATATTCATTGCAAAATGACTCTACCTAAATGTGTGGAAGTATAGGGTGGGAGTGGAATATGGAAGCTCAGTATGATACCAAGTTTAGCCACAGGTCAGCCACACAGATAGCACACTGGGACGACGCTGTGCTCCATTCAGGGTATTTTATTTTCTTAAAGTAGACCATCTTTGACTCTCATCCAATCACCAGCTTCTCTTTCGCCCGTACATCTCTTCAAGTCTTTGGCCGTGATTCCGCACACTGACCTTGGACACACAGCTACTGCATGGAGAGAGGGAGGGAGATCGGGTACAGGCTCCGGCGGCCCTCTCCTCTCCATGGCGGAGTTCCCATTTACACGCAGCCCTCGGCGAAGGTCCTTTCAAGGCGATTGCCCACAGGCCCTGGGACCGGAAGGCCCAGACTGGGGTCCCAGCAGGGCCTCCCTCAGGCCACAACGCTGGCTGTGCCTTCACAGGAGTCGGAGGGTTCCCAGCCAGTCTCAGGCGCCGGTGGCATGCCGGGACCGGGGCGCCACCTCTTGCTCCCTTCCTTCACTCAGCAAAGCCACAGATAATTTACTCTTTAAATACCAAGACACTTAGCTATTGTTCATTTGCTTCCAGGTGAAAGAACCTTCTTTAAATACATTGCATTTATTTTCTTAAATAAAAACAAAGCAGAAAACCGCACCATTAACAAGAGGACACTGCAGAGGCTTATGTACATACAACACGTGTCCCGTGAGGCTGGCGCAGGACTGCCACTCACTCCAAAACTTCTTTGGAGCAAAGAGACAGAATCGTCCAGATAACAACTTTTACACTCAGCAAGCCAGACACAAAAAAGACCACCTGAAAAAAAAATATCTTTTGAAAATCTGCATTTAAAAAAGAATACTCAACTGCGTTTGAAATTTTCTGGATTTTTTTCTGCGAAACACCACAAGATTTGGCCAGGAAAAAAAAAAAAAGAATGTCAGAGAGGGAAAACCAGGTTTTGATTTATAAAACATCAGACTAGTAGAAGAAAAGCTGGAATCCCAGCTGGCCTAGTTTGAAATAAATCGTGCCACTCGTTTTATTGTGTTGGTTTTTGCTGCATATTTGAAGCTGTTTAAAAAGAGTTGTGAGTGGCTGGAGGTCTGGTTAGTGCTGTCACCTGGCTCCTAAGGTCCTGGGTCCAGAATGAAAGTGGTGCAGAGCAGCTGTGTGCAGGCCAGCAGGGAAGGTGCACAGACCCTGCACTGGTCCTCCCTCTTGGTCAGCGGCAAGGTCCCTAGGCCAGAGCTCAGGCAGTGAGCTGGACCTCCTCCAGGCGACAGGGGTGCAACTGGCCAACCCTGGCTTCAGTCCTGCTGCCTATCCCCAACAATCCAATGCAGACCCCCAAGTGGAGTGGGGCCAACTCCAGAAGGCAAAGTGAAGGGGCAGGATGAGCTCATAGTGACCTTGTGACAGCTTCTAAGTCTTCAAGAGACCTTGACATTTTAGAGGATTCTGCCATCTCCAGATGTGTGTGTGTGTGTGCGTGTGTGTGTGTCTATCTACCTAGCAATCTACCCATATATATTTATGTTTGCAGAAATGTGGGGCCAAGAGGCAGAGGCCAAGGGGCGGGGGGCATTCTTTAGGCCCCTGTTTTCTGCCCCTGGGTTGGGCCTCTCTAGCACGCGTTGGGGCATGACACCCCGTGGGTTTCACCACAGGTAGGCGGGCCTGGGCCCGGCTCCTCAGCAAAGGCCAATGTACTTGAGATTGTTCTGTATGATGACGTCTGTCACCGCGTCAAAGACAAACTGGATGTTACTGGTGTCGGTGGCGCAGGTGAAGTGGGAGTAGATCTCCTTGGTCTCCTTGTTGCGGTTCAGGTCTTCGAACTGCCGCTGGATATAGACGGCGGCCTCCTCGTACGTGTTCTGGCCCTTGTACTCGGGGAAGCAGATGGTGAGCGGGATGCGGCGAATCTTCTCTGCCAGCAGGTCCTTCTTGTTCAGGAAGAGGATGAGTGAGGTGTTGATAAACCAGTTGTTGTTGCAGATGGAGTCAAAGAGGCGCAGGCTCTCTGCCATCCGACTCTGGGGAAAGGAAAGTACTGGCGTTCATCAGGCCCGCAGCAAGCAGAGGCAGACCCCAGACCTGCAGCCCTGCCGGAGGAAGCCCCTGCCAGGGTCTCTAGTCCAAGGATAGTCCCTGCAACGGCACCTCCATCTGCTGGGGAGGCCCAGCCTAGACGTCCTCACCCACCTCCCACAGAAATAGCCGTCACCACCCTCCTTGCCTGTGGCACGTGCTTGGATGATGTTCTCTTGCCCCTTTTGGGTCTCTACTCTGGGTGCCAGTGACCTCGACATATAGCTTTGGGGCTACAGCTGTGCCACAGCCTTCTAAACACCTGGGCATCTCCAGCTCCGAGGATCCCACATTCTTCCCATCTGCAGGCTGCCCCACACCCACACATGGAAGCCCATCTGCTACAGGAGCCCTCGTCACATCACAGTTGCCTCGGTGCAGGCATACGCAGCCTTGTGTCCTATCTGGGTTCTGGCTCGGTCCTTCAAAACTCCAATCCTTCTATGTGGTACCATTGGATACCAGGAGGTCTGTGAGGGAGCAGCCTTCGCTTCTGTAACCAAAGTCTCCACTTCTCAAGAATCTCCAAACACCAGCCCAGGGCCAGGCTTCTCCACCCTCCAGCTGTGGGCACTCCCACCAGCTGCTGCGGGGCATCTGGTGCCACCTCTCTGCCCAGGCAGGACTCTGGCATCCTGGACAGAGCTCTCGGTACATACAGAAGACAGGAATTTGGTGGCCCAGGAAGTGGCAGCAACCACAATGGAGAGTGGTGCCCAGCCGCTCCTCAGTTCTCTTCTGAGAACCTTCTACGTGTTATAGTCAGGGGTCTGAGCTTTTAAGAAGCATGATGCTTTTGTCTGACTCCCCAGTTCACCACTTCCCCACAAAATGAATAAATTCTAACTTCTAAAAGGGGTAACTACCTGGAATTGCTGCTGGCCAAAACTGCCCCTGCTTCTGAGATAAACTGAATGAGCAAAGTATCCAAAGTCTGGAACCAGTCTGGCTTAGATCTGATGCTTCAGATTTAAGAAATTTTCTGGCCAGGTATGGTGGCTCATGCCTGTAATCTCAGCACTTTGGGAGGCTGAGGTGGGTGGATCACAAGATCAGGAGTTCAAGACCAGCCTGGCCAACATGGTGAAACCCTGTCTTTACTTAAAAAAAAAAAAAAAAGCTGGGCATGGTGGTGGGCACCTGTAGTCCCAGCCCCTTGGGAGGCTGAGGCAGGAAAATTGCTTGTACCGAGGAGGCAGAGGTTGCAGTGAGCCAAGATCGTGCCACTGCACTCTAGCCTGAGCGACACAGTGAGCCTCCATCTCAAAACAAACAAACTTTTCTGACTAGACTACATCACAGTGACCATGGTAATGCAAGTGGTAACTGCAGCTGGTGGCGATGACTCAGGCACAAAGCAACAGCATCACTAATGACTACAGTGACAATGATGCTGGTAACCACAGCTGGACGTGAGCTGCCAGCCTGTTCTCACATCTTCCCACTCCTGTTTTACAGATGAAGAAACTGAGTCTTGAAGAAGCAGGATATGTGCTCCAAGCCCCACAGCCAGGCATTCTGGCTGGCTGCTCCTGCAGGGTGGACCCAAAGGAGGCTGCCCGAGGGTCGGGGTATCCAGGATGCTGCACAGAAACCCTGCTCTTCAGAGCCCCTGGGTTCTCTGACGAACGGCTCTGGCAGCATCTGTGCGGAGAAAAGGACACCCAGAGGTACCTGTCATTACCCTGGAACCCTGCACTCCACCTAGAAGACTGTTTTTCCAAACCAGTCTTGCTCTTTCTTTAGAATGAACTTAGGAATAACAGGGGCCCTGAAGAGTGAGCAGCCTCAGGTCTGGGGATGGGTGCTGCTGACCTTTCTGCAGAGAAGCAACATACAAGATCTCATCCCCAGCAGAGTGGGGAGGAGCCAGCACCTCTGCAGTGAACCTGGCTGCACATTCCCAAATGTGAGATAAGTGGTGGTCTAGGACTGTCACATTCTGCTGAGGGAGTAATTAGCTCTAATGGATTCCTGGAAGCCACATCGTAGAGGACTGTGGTAACGGAGCTGTCACTTCTCATAGAAATGATGCTATAATTGGGGGCTGTGCTTCTGACCCCAAATTTTGCATCAGTTTAATAACAGATATGGCCATTAACACGTATTCATTAATTCATTGAGCAAACACTTGCTGAGGACGGCCTGAGTCCACATCAGCGCTCATGCCAGGTGATGGAGCTCGAGGTGGGAGCCCTGGGACTGCGGGAACCAAGGCCAGGCAGGGATGGCAGGGTCCTTTTAGGGTAGGGGGCTTCCTCCAGGGTTGAGAAGGGCATGGTCTGCCCACTAGCAGGATATGGACCTGGGGGATTCAAGGGTGAGTGGACAAGCACAGAGCTTGGGCTAGGCCTGGGTCTGCCTCCCTGAGCCCTGATGGGTCACTTGGGGATGATGGCTGAGGAGGTTCTTATATCCAGCTTAGCCCAGCACCTCCTGGGCAAGCAGTGGAATCTAGGGAAGAGGAGGAGCAGGAGGGCTGCCTCACCACCGTGGAAAGAGTGCATGTGTACTGGCCATCTGAAGCCTCAGATCTAAACCAGACTGGTCCTCTGCAGGGCACCTATGTGTGGGAAGAGCTCAGCCAGCAGCAGTGGGAGGGGCTAACAGACCACGTGGACCCCTCTCTCCAAGGCCAACCCAGCCACTCCTCTTGCTCAACACCATGAAGCACTCCTGACTGTAGTCCCCATGAGTCCTGGGGCGAGTCAAGCTGTCCCAATGCACCAGGAGCCCCTTTGATGCTTTCTGAACTGCTTCCCTGCCGATGCCTCTCAGTGGACCTTGGGGACCCTGGACACCTCTTTGAGCCTCATGTTCCTGACTTAGAGGTCATGGAAACTCAAGTACTTAATATCATAAGGCAGCTGGAGGTGGGCACGGTGCCTCACAGTACACTCTCACCAGCCTCCTCAGGACAGACAGGCATCTCCTGAGTGTGGGACCTGCCCTCAGCTCAGACCCTTGCTCATGCCCAGGGCTCCCCTTGCTTTGCAGGCCTTTCAAGCTCAGACTTCCTGGTTTCCTCTATTCCTTGAGACAAACCATGGGAACCACATTGGCCAATATTTAGTGGGCACCCAGGAGATGATGGACCTCAAATAATAACAAAATCTTTGTGTAGACGCCTGGGTCCCTGGGCCCTGCCTTGCAGGAGTTAGGAAAGCCTGCGGGAGGCACACCAACCACGTGCCTCACTTTCGGGCACAGACAGGAAGCTTTAGAGTGTGGGAAGCAGCTGAGCTTGCCGCCTCGCTCTGTCTCAGTGTCCCTGATGCAGGCTGAGCCTTCGCTGCACATGGCTCCACCCTACTAGAGGTGAAGCTTAGGAGATGGGTGGGGGCCCATCCTGGAATCTTTATAGAATGGGAAGGTTATAAAGAAGGTCAGGGGGCCTAGCATGGGATAGGGTGGTGCTGATGGACCAGCAAGTGAGGCAGGAGCTGCATCCTGGGTTTGTCCCTAGACCAGAGGCCTGCAGATCTCAGAGATGGGGTACAAAACACAGGGGAAGGCTGAAGAACCACAGACGGTTACAAAGTTAGGACCCTGACAAGCCGAAGTTGATGAGAGGCCACACCCAGAGGAGAGCCTCATATTTGGGTCTGAAAGATCAACTGCAGAGGAAGTGGTAGGGAAAGGTAGTGCCGGGCCCAGTCTTATCCTCTGGCCTAGTGCCCAGTCTGGGCCCCAGTGCTTGCCTGGTGGCCTTGGGAGCCTGCATCACTGTGGTGCCTGTACTCTTGCAGCCCAGAGCGCAGACAGGTGGGCAAGGCAGCATCCCGACACCCAAATCACAATCATTGAAATCAGAGCCGTCTATTTTAGGGTGTAGCTCTGGAAACTGACTCCAGCTTGCGTATGGGAGGAATGAAGCCCCAGCATGCCATCTGCTGACCTTCAGGGCCTGGCCCCCATCTGGCCTTTGTGGGCTCCCCTGGCTCCTCCTATCCTTGGTAGGTATGGCTCCATCTCCTTCCTGGCCTCTCCTAGCCTGCGTGGGGTTTTGCCATCCCTGGTGTGGCAGGGTTAAACATCATCCTGGCACAGCCCACCTGTGGCTCCTGGGCCACTGGGGCAAAGCCGGATGCAGCTTTGGAGTCACACAGCCCTGCTAGGGCATCACCCCTTGTCCTGCAGTAACTTCCCCAATTAGCCTGACAGACCCTGGATTCAGAGGAGCCACCTCTGCCAACCATGACCCCATGGCAAGGGGGAGGGCTCCCCACTTCACACATGGGGCTCAAGGCCTCGAGAGGGGCTGACTTGCAGCTGAGAGCCTGGTGTTTTCCAACTGCAATGGCATCCTCTTCTGGTGAGAAGCCCTCCCTACCTTCACCTCTATAGCTGCCAAGGCAGCAGTGGGCACAGGGAGGGGGTAGAAACACACCCACCATTCATTGTGATGCCAGCCCAGGGTTCCAGTGCTTCTCCTGGTCTCTCCAGGGCCTGCTTACCAGTGAGATGGCACCTTCTAGGAGGCTGGGGTTTGTCTGCTCATTTATTTATATAAATAACATGGAGCAGACAGTTCCTGTAAGAAGCTTGTGCAATGCTGGGAATCTCACTGCTTGGTGTCAGGGAACAGTGAGGTGATTTGTAACAAGGTGTGTTGGCCACCAGGCAGCTGGATACGTCCCCGGGGTGGTGTGGAAGTCATTTCCTGGCCATTTGTGAGAAGAGAGCTCCTGCTCAGACAGGTCCCAATAGACTTATGATTGTGGAAGGCACTCTGCTCCAGGTCATGGCTTTCTCACCACAGCAGGGGACCCGACAGCCCATCCCTAAAGGGCTTCCAGCTTGCTGGCCTGCAGGTCTGGGGTATCTACCCCGAACATGGCTGCCAGGGTGCTGGTGGACCAGGTCCAGCACCTGGGAGGACATTCCCAGGCCAGCAGCCGGGGCAAGGTAGGGAGCAGAAAGGAACCTGTGCCTGGTTAGTTGGGGGCTGAGGCCCCGCACTCCTGATTCTCCACCAAGGTTCTGGTGACGCAAAGGAGCAGATGTCCCCGGACATGAACACAGGGTCTGGGGTTTACTCACTGCTGGTGCATGCTGCACCTTGTACAAGTCATTTCTCTTCTCTGGGCCTCAGTTTCCTCATCTGTATAGTGTTGGGACTGTTGTGAGAAGGCACAAGGGTGCTGACATGAGAAGAACCCAGAGCTGCTGGGCCTTGCCCTGTGGCTACCACTGCCATCCCAGTGGGCCCTCTCCGTGCCACACCCACTGTGCTTTGTCTTGACACTGGGATGTCCTCTCACCTGCAGGGTCTCGTGGGAAGACCTGCCTTCCCTCAACATGAGGCAACTGAGGGAAGGCTACCCAAATGCAGGGCTAGCTCAGTGGGATGGAGGGGGAGAGGCCTTGACTCTGCAGACGGGGTTCAGCCAGCAACACCTCTGTGCTGGCCACAGGGCCCACCCAGGTCAGCCTGGCTCTTTGAGAGGCTCCTGTGGCCCCTTAGCCCAGAGATGCAATGGCCGATGCAACGAATGGTGGACATGTTTCTACCTGCCTGCAGCCACCTGGACCTTACTTAAAACATACTGTGTCCGCACCTCTGGCTCAGCCCCTCTCTCATTCCCCATTAGGCCAGTCTCCTTGCAGTTGGTCCCTCTGTTTGTGGGACACAGATCAGCCTCAAGTCCCAGGCTGAGCTCTTCCAGTTACTGACATTCCTGGGTAACAGGTCTGGCCCTCATGCTGGGTTACAGGAGGGCTGTTTTTGGCTTCCTGCATCCCAGCTAGACGGGACCTGACATGAACACTGGAGTCTGGCTCCTGCACTTCGGAGCTGAGGCGCACACGTCCCCCAGCAGGTGTGCGTGTATTCCAGCGTCAGCCTCCTAGTGGTCTGAGAGCTCACGGGCCTGGCCTGTGGTGGGAGAGGGAACAGAGGCATCCTCTAGGCTTCCTCAGCGTAGCCTGGGGCCTATCCCCCTCCCAGGTGCGGTGTATTTGCATTTTTAAGATGCCTCTGGGCTGGGGGCCGGTTTTTGGAGCTAGCATCCCTTTGTCACAGCCTAAACACCTCCCCACGCCCTGCCACTTCCCCGTCAGGCACTCACGGCTTTCCAGCTAATGACATCCGAGGCAGCCGTGTGGGACAAGTGCCTGGGCTGGCGGTGGGGAGGCGAGAGCCTCATCCGGGGCCTCTAACATTCTGAAGCCCAGTCCACTCCACCCTGCCTTGACAGATACCCAGTGCTGAGTACTGTACTCTGCCCTGTGCTGGGCTTGCGGCTCCCTGAGTCCAGAGTATGGGGTGTCCTTCGTGTTCCTGCCTCACAGGCCACCACATGTCCTGCTGAGACCAAGGTCCTGTAGGTGGTGGCTCAGTGACCACCTGGGGACCGGGATGGGTGAGAGGGGCACTGGTCTGCTCTGAAGCGCTCTCCCTCCTGTACTCTGAATGTCCCCAGGTACCCCACCACAGGCTGCAGCCACATCATCCTCCCTGTGCTTCTGGACCCCTCAGCCGGGCAGCCCCGCCCTTCACGACCCAGGTGGTCTTTCTCCCTTAGCACCCCCAGCCCCAAGTTACGCCTCGTTCCTATAACTCACCATGCCTTGAGCAGGCCAGTGGCCCCCAGAAGGCCCCTCATGCGGCCCTGCCCTATGCTAGTGCATCACCCCTTGGCAGTCTTGCCCTGTGTCCCTCAGTGAGGAGACGGAGATCATAGCAGCTTCACAAAGCAAGGCTTACCCAGGCGAACACATAGACACAGTCCTGGGTACATGGTGAGCACATGACACGGGCTGGCAGTCATGACAGTTTGACTGTTTTTGTCATTTGCTGTGGGACCCCAGTGGCCTTGGGGCCCCATCTGGCACCTTCCAGGTGTGCTTGGCCTGGCCTAGGCTCTTGGCCAACCCCACTGCCTTGTCATCTTCACACAGGGCCCCGGGGGGCAGGGGGATCCGAGTGGTGATGATGACCACCACCCTCCCCTCTGCAGAGATGAAGGAATGAGTAACTCTGCTATAAAAACTTGTACAGAATTTCCTGAAGTGAACAATCATGTACTGTGCTTCAAGTAGACTGAGGTTTAGAAAATAAACTGAAAAAGACCCAGTCAAAATGCCTGTGCCCTGGCCCCCAACCTCAGGTGGGGCCCCCCATTTGTGGGAGTGGTCAGCAGTGCTCAGGGCCTCATGCCTGCTTCACGCACCTTCTGCCTTAGAGGTCACTGAGGTGCGGGAGGCCACCCTGCAGGGTCACCCCACTTTCCTGTTGTAGGAGGGGGTGTGTTCTGGGCCTGTTCCTTGCTCCTCTCTGGGCACCCCTCCAGGAAGCCAGGTGCACTCCCAGATTCCCATGTCAGCTCCCAGCAGGCAGGCAGTCCTCTGGGACACTGGTCCAGTCCAACCTCTTCCCAAACCCTACTCCTGCACATACCCCAGAGATGGTGGGACTTTCACCTCCCTACCCCAAATCCATGCAGCCCAAGATCACAGTGGTTTGGGTGCAGTCACATGCAAACACCTACTCAGACTGAACATACACTATTAGTTCAGAGGCTTGTCACACACCTCAGCCAGGTGAGGGCTCCCGGACTGTGCCGTGTTGGGGAATAGGTGGGTGGTGGCGGTGTGACATGGCTGGGGAAGGCTCTGTACTGACCCATTTGGTCTTGTCCACTCACTCTCTACCAGGTCCTTACTCCATAGGACCTCAGGCAGTTTGCAGTGGCCACAGTACAGAGCAAGGCCAGCTGGCCCAACTAGGGGCCTCAAACCTCACATAAAGTGCAGGTGACTAATGTTTCAGCTCTTCCTGGAACCAGCATGATCCAAATGAGATACAGGTGACCTGGAAACCTCAGCCCTGCCAACTTCTGAGATCCCTTCATGGCAGCCCCCAGTGCCTTCTCCTCTTCTTTGCCTCCCTGGGCAGAGGCTCTCCAAGTGCTCCTGTGTGAGGGATGGAGGCGAGCAGACAGCCTTGCTCTCAACAAGGTGGCTGGGGACAGGCAGGATGAAATGCTGGAGCTGGTGGAGTGGCCAATGCTCCTGCTCGGCCAGCTGCCAGCTGTTCTGAACCTGTCCCCCTCCCAACACACACACACACACACACACACACACACAGCTGCCAGCTGTTCTGAACCTGACCCCCTCCCAACACACACACACACACACACACACACACACAGAGCTGCCAGCTGTTCTGAACCTATCCCCCTCCCAACACACACACACACACACACACACAGAGCTGTCAGCTGTTCTGAACCTATCCCCCTCCCAACACACACACACACACACACACACACACACACACACACACAGCTGCCAGCTGTTCTGAACCTGTCCCCCTCCCAACACACACACACACATACACACAGCTGCCAGCTGTTCTGAACCTGTCCCCCTCCCAACACACACACACATACCCAAACTTCTGCTCTGCCAGCTGTTCTGAACCTGTCCCCTCTCCAACACACACACACACACACACACACACACACGCCCAAACTCCTGCTCTGCCAGCTGTTCTGAACCTGTCCCCCTCCAACACCCCCCCCACACACACACTATGTAAGCATACTTCCCTCTTGAGGGGGCTGAGGGCTGATGTAAGACACATACAGACAACTTAGTCCCCACACCCCGGCACAGGTGACTGCACAGCTGGCACTGCTGCAGACAGTGCTGGCCAGCTGCGACTCTGACAGGTGACACACCATAGGAATGCAACGGGTGAGGGCTGATACAGAGGAGGATGTTTGGAATGGGCCTTAAGGGAAGGCATCGCAGGAGGGGCCAGCAGAGGCCCAGAGGTGTGGAGATGCAGACTTGTTGCTGGAAAGGGTGGGTCCGGGCCCAGACTGTCCCACCCTGGGCCTCAGTTTCCTCATCTGTAGAACAAGTCCTCAGTTCTGTTACAGACTGAAAAGCTCAAGTCAGCCCGATTGCAGAAAAGCCGGGAGTGTTCATCCAAACCATGAATTTAGCTTTTCATGCTGGGAGCAGAGCTATGGGGCTGGGCTGTGGACATGAATGCGCTTCATTCACCACAGACAGGCCAGCCCCGCGGCCACCCAGCCTGCAGCTGAGCAACCAGGCCTGGCCAGCCAGGGCCACTGAGTACCAGGCTCGGAGGGCAGCACCCTGACTGAGAGGCAGAGGTTTCATACGAAGATGGGCTTCACACTATTACCCTTCACAAAGTACCAGCCAAGCCTCAGACCCTTCTGGGCCTCCCTTTGTGGTGGAAGCTTGGGTACACCTCAGTGGGGCTGCCTGTCTGCTGGGCACAGTGTGGCTGGAAGGACATGGGGCACTGCTGACACAGTGACCAACGCGCCTCCGTTGGTGGTGATGCCTGCCCTCCGCTGGCACTGACTGCCCATCTCCATTTCCCAGAGCCCTGTGTGCTGGGCCTGGTGGGCAGAAGCCTCTGCAACCTGCCTGGATCATTCTGAGTGCTGCTGAGGTGGTCTGGAGCACAGGCATTCCCAGACTTCTCTAGTGGGGAGAGGGCGAGTGGGCCCCACCATCAGACCATGCGCTGAGGTCCCAGCAGGTGCACGGGGTGGAGGAATCTGTGGTGTTGGTGTCCCTGCACCCACCACCTGTGTTAGATGCATCTGCAGCTGTGGAACAGTGAAGACACCAGAGGAAAACCACTCCAAGGATGGTGTCAGCCGCAAAGGAAATAGCTTATATGCTTGCAGCCCCATGCTTCCCCAGCCAGTCCTGGAATCCTCATCAGGAATTCCTGAGTTCACTTCTCTCTTGGGAGAGCTCACAGGTGCAAGTTCTTGGCCCACATCTACCCTCAGGCCAAAGGGGTACAGGCAGGAGGCTATCGGAGGCAGCTCAATGTGGGTGGCAGCAGCTGGGAGCCAGTGTGTGAGGGGCTGACAGGACTGTGACACAGCGAGGCAGTGCTGGCCAGAGTGCTGGGGTGGGAGCCGGGGTATGGTCTGTGGGAGAGAAGGATGCTGGGACCAGCAGGGCCTCGCCTGGGCACAGGGCCAGGTGGTGCTAGCCAATGTTAGAATACTCAGCTCTTTCCAGGGGAGTTGCAGCCACAGCAGGGCACTGAGTCCAGGCAGCTGTCTAATGTGTCTTCCTGGCCAGAGTCAGCCGCAGGGCCAGGGTGCTAGCCTGGAGGTGAGTCCTGTGAGATCCCAGGCAGAGGGGGCTGCTGTGCTCAGAGCAGGACCCCTTCTTCTGGTAAAAGGTGGGCCACATCAGACCTGAAAGCTGGGTGTTCTTATCAGAACACTCCCTGCTCCTGGTCTCTTGGTTGGTGTTCCGTGGCGCAGCACAGCACAGGGTGGCTTCGTTCAACTGGAGCTGTGGGGCCCCCAGCCCAGGCCCCTCCCTTCCACATCAGCCACCTCCTTGCTCCCTGCAGTCAGGTCCCTATCCCCACAAAGGGTCTTCCTGTGCTTTGTATCTGGCCTTGGTGGCCATCTCTAGACACCCCTGGCCAGGTCCCCCACTGCAGCTGGTCTGCAGGTCGCAGCTGCGCTTTGCTCACCTTGAGCACTTGCCATTCCGCCCCCGTTGTTTGTCTGATGCTCCATTTCTCAGGATGTGGCCCTGTCCTTGCTGGAGAAGGGAGTCTTCCTGCCACAGTCCCACCCTGGCTCCACCAGGAGCTCAGCCCAGCCTCCTGCTAGGTGTCCATCTCGCCCTCCTGGCCACAGACCTGCTGTCCTCAGGGCTGTTGTACTCCTGGCTGTGATCATCCAGCCTCCTGGCTGCACCCTGGCATACTCCCCACACCTCTTCAACCATGTACCCGGCTGAAGGCATTGCCAATGACCAGGTCCCTGAACCTTGGGAGGCAAAGAGCAAACGGCCTGGTGAGCACTAGGCCCTAGAGCCTGGTGTGCTTGGGGGCAGGGTGGGTGAAGGATGCCTCTTCTGCTTCCTCTAGAGACTCCCAGGCAGGGCCTGAGGCTGTGGCCATTGGGGAAGCAGAAGGGCCCCTCAGAAACCAGAAATGCAGCTGGAAGCCTCTTTCTTGGTGGTGGGAGAGAAGTGAGACCTGGGGGTTCAGAGAGCCCTCCTTTGGGCTGCGGGGTGAAGGCAGGAGGCTGAGGGTGCCTGTGTGCAGGCCCTCCTGGTCCCTGCATGAATGCCAGGAGCAGTGCTCGTCCTTTCCCGGTTACTCCCAAGGGTCCAGTCTTGCTGTGGATGAGACTAAGGCTGCAAGGGAAGGAGGACTGGTCTAAGGATGGGAACCTGGGCACCGGGCTCTCTGGCTTCTCAGGACATGCTCCTAGGGACATGCTCTGTGATCAGATGCCTTTGGTTTCGAAACAAGGAACACTTGGGTTTCAGACAGCCCACTGTCCACTGCCCTGGGATCTGAGGACTGTCAGGGACCAGGGCTGTCGCAAACAGGGTTAAGTCCAAAGGGGCTTCTATTGGGCACCTGGGTGCCCTGTGGAACCCGGCTGCTTGCCCATGGCCCTGCTGGCTCCCTAAGGAAGGGGCTGGCTATCCTGTATTCTGGAATCTAATTCTACCACCAAACTGCAATGAGACCCTGGGCATGTCACTTCCTCCTGTGGGACACAGCTCCTGCCTCAGTAAAATAAGCTGTTTGTCCAAGATGGTCACTTGGTTCTACTAAAGTAGACTTGGGGGACCCTGGAGTGCTTTGGTGTCTCTGGTGCAGCTGGCACTGGCCTGAGCCTCACCTCACTGGCATCACCACTGACCTCAGAGAAGCCTGTCTTGATGTCTCCGTTTCCAGGCCCCAACACATCCTATGCAGATGGGCCCTGCCTTAAGCACTCAAGACTTTTCTGGGCCTCTCTTTGCTGCTAGGTGGAACCAAGTCCAGTGTGCTTGCCTCTCTCCCCTGGCCTGGGCTTGGAGCTTTGTGGTCACACCCCCTGCTCAATGGACAGCCAGCCATGTCACAGGAGAGCGTCTCTGGCTCTGCCGCTCTCCACCTTCCCTGTCCTCAAGGAGCTTAGGATGCATGACGGGTGATGGGAGTGGGAGACAGAGGGGCAGACAAACAAAAACCAGGCAGACAGTGAGGCCACTCCCTGGCAGAGGATCAGCGTGAGAGCAGGTGGAGGAGGCATGAGTCATATCTGCTCATGCTCACAGGCCTCTCCGGCGACTGACAATGCCCTGCTGGAAGCCTGATGCTATCCTGTCCCCTCATTCGAAGTGGCTCTGAGGCAGTGCCCCTGTGCTTGGTTCACCCAGTACCTAGATGGAATTGCCGCTGGCCCCAAATAGACAAGAGGACAGACACAGCCATGGTGCAGCTGCCCAAAGAAAGATGGTGGGCAGGGAGGCCTGAGTTGCGCTGCGTGCTTGCGGCATCAGGAGCGTGGTGGGCCCTTGGGTCCTTCCCAACACTAAGCTCTCAAGATTCAATGGCAATAGCTGACTCCCAGGCCAGCTACTCCCTCCCTCTGCTGAGCTTAGCATGAACTCTCTGTAGATGCACTGCTGTTTCCATGACAACCAGGGCAGACACCTTCACCCTCAGAGTCTCACACCACAGCACAGAACAGTGGCGGAGGAAGCTGCTGACCCTTGAGTGCGGCAGGTGTCCCCTCACAGGGCCACACAGCCTGGCTGGCCAGATGAACACTGTTCACTGCCCATCTGCTCAGGTGGTGGGAGAAGGGTTTCTGGGAGTGAGGGTACCCTGTTCTCACTCTGTCTCTTCTAGGATGTGGCTTGCTGTGCCCTGAGAGACAGGGCAGTGGGCAGGGAGAGGGGAGGACCTCTGGTGACCTGTTCCTGGCTGGAGCACCATGGGTAGGGTGGGCCTCCTGGTGGGAGGGGAGGCATCCTCGTTACTGAAGGGGCACTGGAGGAAGGGCTCCAGAACGTGGCTCGCCCTTCTCACCCTGTGGCCTTGTCAGCCTAGACTTCCTCTTGTGTGGGGGCTGCCATGATGCCCTCCAGTCCTGTTCATCTGAGAAGTGGCTGTGAGGTGCTCCTGAGCTCATGAGGCTGGAAACATTTCCATTCTAGATGTGGAAAGTGGGTCTCAGAGGGGTTACCTGGCCCCTCCGCCTGGCCCACTACCCTTTCCCCAAGGAGAGTACCAGACAGCCCGAACCATCTCTCAGGCCTGGTCATCCTCCTGCTGCTACTGGCCTCAGGAAATGGGGCGGTGTCTGGGGACAAAGCTGGATGACCAGGGTCACTTCCAGTCCAATCTGGTTAGCTCTTCCCTCTTCCTCCCGCAAACCTCAATGCTACCTTGACAGATTGGAGAATTAGATTTACGAGGGCTAATGACTCAGTGAGCTCCTGCCTGCCCCTGGAGCCAGTCTGCAGGGACAGCACAGGGCACATGGTGCTGACAACCAGGCTCAGGACCTGGGAGGGGTTGGGGGGGCTGGTGCCTGCTTAACTGCTGGGTCCTGCCTCCCAGGGGCAGAAGGCCTGCCTGTGCTCTGAGCCTTCTCTCGCAGGGCAGCCACCACTCCCACAGCTGCCAGGGCTGGGGCAGCTGTATCCACTCCTAAAGCCTGGCCTTCAGTGCCCCCTCCACGGTTCTGTGAGCACCTGAGATGCTGAGGGAGACAGGCTCAGCTCTGCTTGCACAGAGGGCTCTGTTCCAGTGTGAACACCTCAGCTCCTGGCACTCATTCCCTGCTACTCCACGGCTCTCAACTCCACACTGCCTCATTCTTGTGTCTCCTGGCCCAGCCACAGGCTTCCCAAGTGCAGGCCCTGGGTACCCGTGCTCTGGAGTCGGTCCCCTTGGTCTTGGGACCCCCATCTGGCTCAACATCTGCCCCTCTTCTGCCCAACTCCCTTTCTCCCAGGCTCACTTCAGATTGAGGACCCCCAAAAAAGGCCTGAGAGGAGCAGCAATTGATCCCTTAGCAAGGCAGGGTGCAATTCTGCCTTGGAGGATTTGAGCAGAGCTTGGGGCTTGGGAGGGCAGGACCACCCTGGCCTCTGGGTGTCAGCAAGGCCAGCTCTATGGCTCTGGTGGGACTGCCTTCGGCTCTGCTGCCGGGCCCACTTGGGCTGCCTTGGTTCTCCTTGAACTCTACCTTACCCTGAGGCTCGGGTTCTGGCAGCCATGAGACAACAGTTATTCTGGGTGACAGTGAAGTGAGTCACAAGAGAAATGGTGTCAACAGGCCTTCCAAGGAGGCTGGAGCCCAGTGTCGCCCAGTATCTCCTACCCAGGCACTGCCCAGGTCTCATGAAGACACTGCTCTTCTTAAGATGACACACCAGATATGGAGCTGAGCTTCAGGCCCAGCCTCCCCTGGCAGCCTCCATGTCTTCCTAGCACCTTTCCTCTGGACCGCTGGTCACTCCCAGATAATTCCTGAACTCCTACAGCGTGCAGAGTACTCTCCTGCCCCGAGGGATGAGAAGAGCACTGTGAAATCGACTTTGGAGTACTGAATCCCCAAAGAGGGATACTACCTCTCCAGCAGGCAGGGGATGCTAACACTTGGGGCAAGTGGAGCTGACTTCTGCCAGGGAGAAGGGCCCCAGGCCATGACACCGCCTACAAGGCAGGAAGCTGGAGTCCTGGTACAGAGCATGTAGAGGGCCCAGTTTCGGGCTGTGGCTCTGAGTTCTGCCCCATGAGGGTACCTCCTGGACATTCTCCTTCCCATTTCACCAGTCATGCCTCCTCAGGATCTGTCTACCTGCTTCTACTCTGGGGTTGCTTCCTGTGTAAACCCTCCAGTGCCTTCCAAGACAGGCTGCGTGATCCAGGCCCCTCCCCGGCTCACCTCCTGACTCCCACTCCTATTCCCCTTGCCTTGAGTCCTTTGCTGTGCTATCCTGCACTGGCTGCTCTTCTGGGTTTGTGTGGCTGGTCAGCTACTAGACTCCTTCACCTGAAGTAACCCCTAGTCACAACCCCAACCCTTTTAATTTGCTGCACAGCTTTTAGCACCATTGGCCCCTGTTCTCATTGCCCATAGTCTGCCTATGAGCACAGTGCTGTCTGCTTGGGGACTGCTCTCCCCAGCTCTGCCCAGCGTGGGGCGGATGGCAGGCAGGGCCAGATGGCGCGTGCTGCAGGTGTTTGGCGTGGCAGCTGTGTATGAGGGCAGGGGTTGGGATTGCTTGGCTGCTCCCCAGCCCTGTGTGCCCCTGGCCCCACTCTTCTGCACAGGTGTACCTGCTCCTGGCCCACAGATGGGCTGGGTCAGGGTGGGTAGCACAGGCCTCACAGCCAGCCCCACTGCTTCTGGGGATGCCTAGGGTGTGGCAGGGGTGGGTGACAGGCACTCATAAGAGGCTCTGAAGGGCCTGGGGCTGGGCCTCCCTCCCCCACAGCAGACCCTGCCCTGGGCTGGCCCTCCAGTGACAGCTGGTCTGTATCCTTCCTCACTGCGGCTTTGTCGGTCAATGGGTCAATCTGGCAGAACAGACTGAAAAGGCATTTGAGAAGTAGGTGCTCTTCTGGCTTTAAAACGATCAGGAACTATCTGATACTACATTCTGGGTAATGAAACTGTGGGTTTTATTTTTGCACGCTGTGGCCAAACCCCTGGGCTTCTGTGTACAGAGGTCCCAGGACACAACGCCACTGTCGTGTTCCCTTGGTGGGTTCCTGTGCTTCTTGCTGGAACACTGTGCTGGGGGCCCTGCCCCTGCCCCAGCTCCTGCTCCCCACACCCCAGCTGCTGCCACCTGCAGACAGAGGCCCCCAGGTGCTCTGCACCAACCTCCACCTCCAGGACTCACCTGGCTGAAGTTGAGACTATCGAGTGGCACAGGAATACTGACAACCTGGGGTGGCAACAACTCCTGCCCTCAGACACTCTCAGGCCCTGGGTTTTCATAAGGCCCACAACTTTTCTCCGGGGATGAGAAAGGCCATTGCCCCTGCCCACCCCCACAGGGCTGCTCAGGAGGGCATGGGCAGCTTGGGAGGGGCCCATTTTAGAGAGTACTCAGGCCTGTAGGTCCCAGGCCAGTGACAGATGGGGCTTCTCTGAGGTGGTGGCCAGGGCAGGGGTGTGTTCTGGCCGAGTCCAGAAGTCAGAGCCGCTGCTTGCCGGTGGCCCCCTCCTCCCTGCAACTATGCCCAGTGACAATTGTAATGCTCATAGTAACAGCACCAGCCAAGCTTGCCACTTCAAACAGCAAGGGCTGTTTAAACAAGATAACAGGCTGCCGCTAAAGCCCTAGCTCAGACTCTAATGGCCTGAAAAGCCGTGGCTCTGAACCTGCCAGAAACAGCGGAGCGAGCTGCTCCCCACCTCCTGCAGTTCAGCCTTGCCACCTTGCCTGGGCAGTCCTGTCTGCCCTCCCTCATTTCCCTACGTGTGCAGCTTGAGGGGGTGAGTGACCTGCAGTAATGGCAAGGTGAGTGGCTGCTGTTCCCCAGCACAGGGCTGCTTCCCAGCCTAGCCCATTCTCTTGGGCAGCGGCGGGACCTCCAGGCCCCCCACTTTGCCACAGGGACAACTTTTACTGAAACCTGAGTTTCCTCATCTGTGTGGTGGGGATCCCCTTCGGCCTGGGAGGCTTAGAGTTTGTGCATGCCGTGCAGCAGCACACCCTGGGCCAGGCTCTGACAACTGCTCACATCTCTGGCCCTTCCCTTTCCACGATTCTGTTGTCAGCCAGCACACACGTGCTATCCCACAGCCTGAGGTTCAGAGTACTTCCAGAACTGCCCTAACTCCTCAATAGCCAGGGGAAGGACGGGAGCCTTGGAGCTGTGCTGCTGGGCCAACCTCCACCTGGGCAGTCTAGATGGCCACAGCCAGGCCAGTGCCCCACCCATAGTGCCAGGGCCCAGTGTGAGTTGGAGATGGTGCTGTACCCAGAGCACTTTCTCATGCCTCAGCTGGGCTTCAGCCAGTGGGCAGGGCTCTCCCAGAAGTCTGTGTGCAGCTTCCAGGATGTTGGCACCCCTGTCCAGCCCTGCAAGTGGGTAGGTGCTGTTCCCCAGCACAGGCCCAAGGCGCCACCTGCCTCATCCTCATGTCACTCTGTTTTGCCTTTTTGTTCTCACCAGATCTAAACCATCAGTGACTTGCAGGGTCTTAGGTCCAAATGGGACCCTCCCTATTCCCACAGGTGTTGGTCAAAGTTGCTGAGGAGGCAGAGCCTCAGGGTAAGTGTGATATATGGCAGGTATCACATGACCAGAGCTGGTGATGTAACAATGCTCAAAGACTCCCAGTCCTGGGAAAGAAAATTCCAAGATGTTGGCAGCACTTGGCTCTGAAAGGGCCTGGAGCTCCTGTGTCCTGATCCCTGGTTTCACACCGACCCAGAAAGGGAGGCTATGGGCACCCTCAGCACCTGGGTCCCACCTGCTCTCACCTTGACCCCATATACCCTCCTGCCCAACTGGGAGGACTGGCTTCTTCCAAAGGCCCCATCCATTTCTGTTTCAGCTGATAACTGTTTCCTATTTGTTTTTGTGTTAAATCTTGCTGCTCTTAAGTAAACTGGCCCCCTCCCTTCCCACCAGCCAGTGTCAGTTGCTGAAGGGAAATTAACAAATAGCAAGACACAGGTGTGTTGCAGACTGGAAGCTGTCAACACAGACACAGTCCTGGCCAGGGGCTTGCATGCCATCACCATGGGAAGAAGCCACAGTGTGAGAAACCCCTCCTAGTTTCAGCTCCAGAGGATGCCCAGGAACCCAAACCTGATACCCTTGCCTGGTTCGCCTTTGCTTTGTTCGGCTAGGTGGATGCACTCTGCACTCCTGGCTGCTGGCACTGTAGCCTCAGACCCATACCTGTAGGCGCCAGGGCTTGTGAGCCCTTCTGCAGCAGGCTCAGGCTGTTTCCTGGGAGGGACATGAGAAACTGGGAGGAGGGGGAGAGATCCCAGTGGGGAACCTCTGCCTGTGGCCAAAAAGATGGTTTTCAAAAATATTCATCCTTTAAAAAAACATATTTGGGTTGTTACTGCTCGAGCTGGGTGGCCCTGTGGGGCAGGGACTTGCCCATAGTCACTCCTCCCGCTGGGCCAAGCTGCCCTGGAGGCTCTGGGGCCCCTTGGTCAGTATGCTGCTGTGCTTCTCCTGTGGTTGCCACAGTCCAGGAAAAGGTGTGTGAGGCTGTGGCCCTGGCCCTGGCCCACCTGAGCTGGGGACCTTAGGACACAAGGCCCAGGGCCCCCAGCTGACTCTGGTTTCATTATTAATGAAATTAGAGAAAGTACATGAGCTGAGGACAGGTTTACCATGAGGTGTGATGAAGCAGGGATTAGGGCGAGCTGCAGCCAGGCTCCTGGGCTGGCCTGAGCTTGTCCACTGTCCAGACAGAGGCCATGTGTAGGGAGAAGGGGCACCTTTCACTCTGACCTGGCCAACACTGGGTGTCCCCCGAGATGCCCAGGGCCATGCCCCCTAGCTGGCATTCCAGTCCCTCCAGAAACTAGACTGAGCCTGTGGGGCCTCAGGTGAAGAGGGCTATGCATCTGGTCGGCACAGAGCCTCGCTGCCAGACCCTGTCCTCAGCCCAGAGCCTCGCTGCCACTCCCCGTCCTCAGCCCAGAGCCTCGCTGCCATGCCCCGTCCTCAGCCCAGAGCCTCGCTGCTGTGCCCCGTCCTCAGCCCAGAGCCTCGCTGCCACTCCCCGACCTCAGCCCAGAGCCTCGCTGCCGTGCCCCATCCTCAGCCCAGAGCCTCGCTGCTGCTCCCCATCCTCAGCCCAGAGCCTCACTGCCAGCCCCCGTCCTCAGCCCAGAGCCTCGCTGCCAGCCCCCGTCCTCAGCCCAGAGCCTCGCTGCTGTGCCCCATCCTCAGCCCAGAGCCTCGCTGCTGCTCCCTGTCCTCAGCCCAGAGCCTCGCTGCCAGACCCCGTCCTCACTGTGCTCTTGTGTTATTCAGGGCCGATCACGGGACTCCCCTGAGTGGCAGATCCCCCCATCTATACTGGTTACTGGGGACCCCCAAGTCAGCAAGGTCCCCAGCACTCCCAGCCTCCACCTCGGAATCTGTTCTAGATAATAGAAAATTGTTTTTCAGTTCTTGGATTATACAAATCCTTTAAAACAATAATAATCTATGTCTTAAAACCCAGAGCTGTTCTCATGTGTGTGTATCGAGCAGAGCTAATGCGCTCAGGAAATTAATTACCCGTTGGCCTGGGCAGGCCTAGCGGATGCAGGTTGAGGGGATGTGGGGTGGGAAGCAGCTCTGCCCTGAAGGTCTTAGAACAGAGAGGGCATCGTTGTGAGCCTCCAGCCTGATCACGAGGCAGAGCAGGGAGGGACACGGACCTGGGGATAAATCCTGGCTCCGTCATCACAGGGTGCTCAGGCAGCGCGACACCCACCCGGGGCCACACTGGGGATTCGACACTGCACCTGGGACCTTGCCCTGCCCACTTGGACCTTATGCCGCTTGGTCCTCCATCACCCCTGCCGCAGGGCACTATGCTCCCCATGACCCCCCTACAGCCCCCTCAGTCCTGCCTTTGTTGGCTGTCCCCACTGCTCCCCACAGCCTTGACTGAATCCCGCAAGGTCCAGATCAGATCACCATCCTCACGTTCATCCCAATCTACCCAGGCCCTGCTCCCAATGTACAGGCCCCCTTCTCTCCTGCAAAGTTGGTCTTTGGAGACAAGGAGGCCCCCTGGCTTCTCTGGACCTGGACAACTATTTCCTAGGGCAGGCTCAGGGCCAATCACAGTGAGCATGCAGTCAGCATTAGTGGGTATCGGGGAAGCCAGCCTGAGGCCGGCCCTGACTACGCAGGTCCTCCAGGGGCTGCTTGATGCCATCCCCAGCTAACCTCGGGGGAGGAAGGGATAGGACTGCTTCTGTCAGTAGACTGAGTTTGTCAGGCTCAGGGCCCACACATGCTAGGTGTACAAGGACTGATTCCTGCATGGATGTCACAGGGCTTGTTCTCTCTCAGGTGGAGAACATCGGATGACCCCCAGCTTGAGCAGGTGGTCTCATGTTAGCCAATCCAAGGTTGCTCTCTGTGGAGTAGGGTTCTCTTAAATCTACCAAGGAAGAGCGGGAGGGAGGGCAGGACAAGTGAGTTGCCGCTCTGGCAAATTCCCTTTCTCCAGTGGGGTAAACACGAACAGACACAACCCATGAGGCCACAGGGTCAGAGCTGTGAGTCACTGGGGAAGCAAAGAGGGGAACTGAGAGGCAAGGACACTGTCTGGCTCTTCGGTAAGATGGCAGCAGCAGATCAATCTGGCCATACACCAGTGACTGAGACTGGCTGGAGACTCCCTGCCGGGCTTGGGAGTCACTGGCTGTGGTGTCCTGGTAAAGATCTAACAACTGGCATGCAGGCAGGGCTGGGGAGGAAAAAAACTGTTTTGTAGCATTTGCCAATTCCTTGGGCTATTACTACTCCCACCTGGCTGATTTGAAACCACAAATGTGATGTCAAACACCTCACAAACATCCTAAAAACTGAAAAATTAGCTCTCATGAGCCAGTATGGGCCAGCTCCAGCCCCTCACTGCCCTGGCATGCACAGAGGGAGGCTCTGCCACCATTAGCCCTGGGTCTCGGCACTCTCCTCTGCAGGGGGCAGCCCTTCCCTGCACGGTGCTGAGAGCTCACTTGCTCTCCTCCCTCCAGGCTTATCAGCACTAGGGCAAGAGACTGACCCCTACCTGCCCATAAAGGAGGCCCCAGCAGAGCCCAGGCTGGCTGACCGCCTGTTGTGGCAGAATCACTTTCCTGAGAGATCTGAGGAACATCAGGGACATCCCCATGTAGGTTCTACCAAGGCACCTGTCAATGTCATCATGGTGGAAGAGATGGAGTGATGGGGCTGGTGTCCTGGCTGCTGCCCTGCTGTGTTCGGTGACAGCTTGTGCCCCGGGAACGGCCTCTAGTGAGATAGCAGGAGGTAACCATCTTGGAGGGATGCTGATGCACTGAACCACAGAGCCACCAGGTTTACAAGGATGAGTTGGGGGCCAAAGGAAAAGGCCATGTTAGCAGAGCACGTGTGGGGGCAGCCCAAGCAGATGAGGCTAGAGCCCAGGGCCCTGCCTCCTCCTGCCTTGCAGCTGACCTCTGACCAAGGACCTCCCCAGGGCAAGGAGCCACTGCACAAGGCTGCCTAAGAAATGGCCCCATCCTTGGAAGCTCCCAGTGTGACAGGACCTGCTGTTGACAGGGGCCTCGTGGCTGCATCCTCCCTGGGAGCAGAGGAAGGAAGGAGCTAACCCGAGGACTGAAGTGCTAGCAAGGGCCTCAAACAGGTGCCAGGACCTGCTGCCTTCTCCACCCCTCCCTGCTCATCCCTCTCCCATCTTGGGCCTAAGCCAACACCCCATGCGGTCACGCATAAAGCCCAGCACCCTAGTTGAACAGATACCCATCGTTCACTCAGCACTGGCCACAGGCTCAGAGCGGCTCAAAGCCTACTGAGGTGGCCACAGCCCCCGTTAAGGCTAAGAAGAGTGCCGGGCAATGACGCAAGGCAACTTGGATGGGGAGAGTCAGTGCTGAGGGGATGGCAGGAGCTGTTCACAAGTGTTGGTGGGGCCTCTAGGCCATCGGTGGTCCAGCTATGGGTGTGTGCCTAGCCCTCTTGAGGCTGGTCCCATCATTCCAGTGCTGGGGAAGGATAACAGGCCATAGAGAGGAAACCAGGACAAGCTTAGAGGGGGATGCAGGCTGGGGAGATGGTGTGGCCAGCTGAACCCTGCTCCCAATTCCATGCCTGCCATGGGGAGGTGCCATCAGGGCACTGCTGTGGGCTTGGTCTTCTCTGTCTCCCACCTCTGTGGAGCCTCTCAAGGTGCACTGCCACAGGGGCTGTCCGGTCCTTGGGAGCCCAGTGTGCCAGCCCGGCCCTGCCTCTGGCTCTGGTCAGGAGGTCTCTGCTATTCCAGGGTCATGATAACTTGAGGATGCTGCAGACAAATTGCATGTGGCCAGCACATTGCAAGATCAGAAGGAGCTGCTTGGGAGACCTGTGTGTGTCGGGAAAAGGGCAGCAGGCCTTCTGGCTTGGAGCTATGCCCTTGACCAGGTCAGGGACAAGAGGCAGAGTGAGGCTATGTCCTGCTAGGGCTCCCTATGGTCCTGCCACTGACTGGGCCAGGAGACAAGGGGAGGAGGGGAGTACCAACCTTTACAGCCACTCACCTCTCCCGAGCCCAGGTGTCACTGCCCAGCCCCCAGGGTGGAACCCAGTCTACCCCCAAGGCCCTTCCTGGAGCACCCCAGCACCCACAGGATGTGGGACCAGTAGGGGGAAGAGGAGGCTGCTGGAATTCCCAGGGGCCAGTGCTAGGATCCTCCCTAACAGTCAGAGTTTCAGCCCTGGGGTATGTGATGGAACCTCTCTGAGCCTCTGTTTCCCCATCTGCAAAGCTGGCTGGTTAAGAACACTAAAGGATATGTAAGGTCCCTTCTAACTCTAAGCCCTGGTATGGTGGGGAGAGGGTATCTGGCTATTGCCCATTTGTAATTCCCTCTTTGGACAAATATAACCAGCTCTGTCAACAATAGGTGCAAGCCTGTCTTATGGCAAATACCTTGTCTCATCCACAACATACCATTTTACGGCACTAATGTTAAAACTCCATTTTTTAAGGCACTAAAACAAGCTCCTTTTTTGGGCTAAATGATAATTCATAGTGCTAGGGTGGCAGAAATATGCTGTGTTCACAGGACAGCCTTGGCAGCCCCTCCTCAGGGCACTGCACACACTCCTGTTATGGACCAGCACCCACCGGGTCTCCCTGGGAAGGGCTGAGTGTCCCAGCTGCTTTGCACCCAGAAGCCAGGGCCCTGGAGCTCCAGCTCTTCCCAAGCTTACCGTCTCCTGTCTGCTTTACAAAGTCTGCAAGGCACCCACTGTGTGCCAGGCCCTCTGCTCATAGCACAGGCCATGGGGGTGGGTGTGGACCTACCCTCATGGTGTGCTGGGGCTGCTGACCTGTCCTGGAGTAGGGAGGGGTTCTGCAGGAAGTCAATGGCCACAGGACAAGGGACCATTATCCAGGGCTGGGCAGAGGCCACCTGCCTGGAGGCTAGCTGCTGAAGCACTTGCAGAACTTGCCCCACAAAAGGCATGTTCTTACATCCCTCGTCCCCTGGGTACCCTCACTGATAACATGTTGACCAACTGTCTCTCAGATAAGTGGCAGAGATACCAGGTCTCCCACAGTGCTCCTTGCTGTGACCCAGCCTGCCTGTGGGGCCCGAGTGACTACCATGAGTCCTAGATGAAAGCACAATGGGGACAGTGCTGGGAACAGCTGCCTGTCAGCTCTAGAAAGACAGGGCAGGTATCCCTGGCAGCATGAAGTTTGTAGAACTGAAGCTGTGGTTGTGCTGGTGTGACTGCCTCCTCCTTGTCCCCCAGTTCCCTGCGCTGCTGGGAGAGTTGGGCTTACCCACGTATCTGGCCCCACCCTCGTATCTGGCCCCCACCTGAGCCTTGCGCCCGCACAGCAGGCCCATCACGGGCACACAGCAGATCCGCCGCAGGGCTGGGAATGCTGACAGCTCCATCGGGAAATAGGCAGTCAGCTTCCTGTGGGTTTCCACATGAGGATATTTGACACTTTACAACCAGACTTTTAATCCGTGCCTTCTGAAGGATCCCACACCATTAGGCAGCTGGCAGAGTCCATTAGCTGATCTGCAAGGGCAGAGGTTGGGCAGCAAGTGCCCACCTACCCCCTCAACCCAGGGACTTCCAATGGGGCTGAGTGAAGACCCGGGCTCTGCTGGTCACAGCCACCTGTCTGTCCCTCCGTGTGGCTGGTAGGTGCCAGCTTCTCCACTTTGCCTTTCCCTAGGACAGCAGAGTGACCATCTTTGTTGACTGACCCTTGTGTGAATGTACTAAAGAGGAGGAGCAGAACCCCTGCCATGGCCCTGGCCAAGTGAGGGGACCATGGGGGGTCCTGTGACACATGGCCTCTCAGGAGCTGTCTTTGTGGACTTGGGGGTAGGAGCCTGTCAGTGCCAGCTGTGTGCTTGAGCCTCAGTGCCTCGATCTGTGACAAAAATAACAGGTGCTGCTATCCCACAAGATCATTCAGGGGACAGGTGCACCAGAAAAACCCCCTTGCGTTGCTGGGCTGTGTTCAGGCCTCCTGTGTTGCCTGAGGAAGCCCCAGCTGGGTGGTGGGCTTGGGGGCACTGGGGTACCGGCCACGCCTGCAAGTCTCGGCCCTGGTCAGGGCAAGGGTCCGCCAATTCCTCTGGATGAGGGTGGGAACCATGGCCATTGAGGGGGTGTGGCTCCCTGTATGGCTCACTGCCATGCTTTACAGGCACCCCGAAATCTGCCTTCCCTGCTCTGAGGTGCTGCCCTGCACTCACTGCAGCCCTCACACCCAGGAGCCCAGAGATGCTGACGTTCTCCTTGGCAACGTGCTGACGCAGAAGCCAGCGGGTGGGCCGGGGGGCTGTGGCTCCTTTGCCAGGCGTGGGGGCGGGGAGGCACTGCCAGCATCAGGAAGATGAGGCCTTCAAAGCTAAGCATGGAAGGAGAGCTATGAGGAGCTGTGTCCAGAGCCCTGGCACTGGGCCCCAAGGTTCATTCGGCTTTTGTGAAAATGAGCATGGCCTGTTCTTGGCTGCCTTGCCTTTGACAGGGCCCAGGGAGGACAATTCAGCACATTCCAAGAGGAGACGGCAGAGAGTGGCAGTCCTGAGCTAGCCGCTGTGCCAGCTCTGCCCTGGCCCTGGCCTGGCTGGAGGAGAGCTGTCCTCACTGTTGGCACCACCCTGGGGGCCAGCCCACCTCTAGGGCCAGCCCAGCCAGCGGGAGGAATCACGGGAGGGGATTGTCTTTCCTCAGCAGCCTGTTTTTTCTCCATTTCCAGATATTACTGGTAGAGCATGAAAGGTCAGAATCATTTGGAATCCAGTGAATTTCCAGCCTCACTTGGGTTTCTCATCAAGAATTTCCTTTTCTGGTGTACAACCACTTCCCCAGGCCTGCAGAAACCAGGGTGATGGTGGTGGGTGTGCCAGCCTGGCTGCTAGCCCCTCTCTTCAGAAAACACCATGAATAACTGGAACCTCAGAGAGATCCCTGAGGCCAGGCCAGTGGCTGCTGTCCCTGCCCATGGCTGCCCACCATGGCTTTCCCCAGGGACAGGCCCAGGAGAGGGAAGGCCAGAGACGTGAGGCCCCACAGGGGCCACCTGGCACTTCCAGGGCCTGCCCTGAGGAGCTTGCTCACACATCACTTGATGGAGGTGGGTGCAGCTGCCAGGCTAGGTCAGAAAAGGCCTCCCAGGAGGCGTCACTTGGGATGAGACCTAAAGGATAAGGGCAGGGGGATGAGAGGCAGGGATCAGGATGGTTATAAGCTTAAGGCTGGACAGAGCAGTATTGCTGGAGCAAAACAAGCTGACCATGGCTGGAGCGGGAGGAGAGGAGAGAGAGGCAGCAAGGTGGTAGGCACGGGCCAGGTAGAGCTGAGAGGGCTGTGGGCAGGCAAAGGCCTAGCCTTGGGCCCATCTGTGAGGGCCATCTCCTCACAGACAAGTTCAGAACAGAAAGGTGACAGCCGAAGCCCTCCATGAAACATGGAATCAACTCAAGGCCCAGGTATCCTGCCTCCTGGGTCCAGCACACCTGTGGGCACGGCCTGTCAAAGGATGCATCTGGGAACCAGGCCTGGCGCCTGGGGAATTTGCCACGCCTGCCACTGAGCTGATGGATGAGGGAGCCACCAGATCCAAATCAGGAAGGCCTCACAGCAATGAGATCTCAGCAGCCTCAGCACACAGCGGAAGCGGGCACAAGTTTAGAGGGCCAGTGGTGCAAGCCCATGTGACCGGCAGCTGCAGGGTGGCCAGCAGACCCACCATGGCACCATCCCAGGGGTCCAGCCTGAGCACCTCACTTTGCCTTGCAGCTTGTCAGCCCCAAGCCCTCTGACTACAGCCATGCCTCATCAAGGGAGCCTGACCTCACTCATCTGCTGGGATGTCCTCTTTGTCCAGAATCACACATGGGGCAGAACTGAGGGCAGCCACAGGGTAAGGGGCCAGAACCCCAGAGATCATACAGATATACACACTGGGAGCAGGGTGGATAGAGCCGCCTGTGCACACACCTGCCTGCAGCCCACTCATCATTTGTTCCCCGCAGACGTACCATCAACACCTAGGCACAGTTCCAGGGAGACCCCTGATGTGAGAAGGGGAGGTAGGCAAGGCTGCCTCCCTAGCTGCCTGATGAAAGCCAAAGAGCCTCTGCTAGAATACTTAGGCTCCTAGCACTGTGGCCACAGCATGGAGCTGTCCAGGTTCCCTGGCTGGGGCACAGGTCCAAAGCCAGAACCATTGTTGCTCTAGGCTGAACCCAAAGACCTCTGAAGCTTGCCTTAGGACTGGGTGCAGGAAGGAGTGACCTCAGAGGCCAGTGCTCCCAAGTGGGGAGGCTAGGCCCTCTTCTCCCAGTATCACCCTCCCGCAGCCAGCTCCAGGGCACCCACAACTTCATGACTCCCCCATTCCCAGGGTCAAAGGCCTCTCTCTCTCTTAAGGGCAGACTTGAAATTTGGGCTCAGGGTGTCCTGCTGAGCAAGACAGCCCCTCCATTGTCTGCCACGGCCTCCATTGCTGACACTCCTGGATGTGGCCCCTCCTCATGTGCTGGACTCCCCTGTCTTGGCTGGGCCTGTGCACACTGCCCTCTGCTCTGCCCAGCTCCCCACCCTCTCTAGCAACTCCACTCTCAAGCCCCCACCACCTGGCACTAGGCCCAGGTCTCCCTTGGGCTGCACCCATGCCACTATGAAAGAATCCCAATACCTGCTTTTACGTCGTCCCCTCTCCACCAGGACCTGGGATTCTACCTTCTAAACAGCTCTTAACCCCATCTCTGCCAGACTGTCAGGCTCAAGATGGGGTTGTAGGGGTGGCTGTTGTTCCTGGACCTACATGCTAAAAGGAGACTGGTGCTGGCAGGAGCTTCACGGATTTGCCAAACTATCAGATGGACTGACCCCGGATGCCTGGCGGAGCCTCATACTCTCTTACCCTGCAGCCTGCACATCTGAGTACTTCAGGCACGGGACCTGACACCTGCACTCCACACACTGTTCCCTCTTCGCCCACCTTGCTGGAGTCGCCTCAGTTATCGTGCAGCAGGGCTGGGCCTGTGCCTGGTTCCCTTTCTGGCTGCAGACTCTGCCAGACCCTGCGAATCCTCTTGCTTTCGGGAACCCATGACAGCAGGAACAAGCAGAGGAAAACCCCAGGCCCTACTTACTGTCTGGTTATCCTCGTAGAGTTTCAGGTCATAGCCGCTGAGCTCCACACAGAAGATAATGGCCGTGACGCCCTCGAAGCAGTGGATCCACTTTTTGCGCTCTGATCTCTGCCCACCTACGTCCACCATCTTGAAGGTGAGCTCCTTGAAGGTGAACTTGTTCTCCACGATGCCCGTGGTCATGTCCCGGGAGCGCAGGATGTCCTCGACAGTGGGGATGTAGTCAGCTGCGGCAATGCGCTCCAGGTCGTTCAGGTAGTAGGCCGCGTTGTCCTCCAGGTGGTACTCGCTGGAGCGGCTGAAGCAGGCCTGTGCGCCTGGGTCTGCCCAGAGCCTCCGCATGACTCCCAGCAGCTCGGGTGTGATCTCGCCCTTGCTCTCGGCGGGGCCCGTGAGTGCGAAGAGCTGCACAGCGTCGTAGGCGCGGTCGGGGTTGTGGAAGTCGATCCTGAGGGCGGCCAGGGCCCGGATAATGCGGGTCAGCGAGTCGATGGCGTTGTAGATGATGAGGGGCTTATACTCCTTGCAGGCCTCCAGGTTGAAGCCGCCACTGTGGATGATCTTCATCTGTTTGACAATGGTGCTCTTGCCTGAGTTGCTAGTGCCCAGCAGGAGCAGCTTGATCTCGCGGCGCTGCCGCTGGCTCTCCGAGCGCAGGTGGCGGTCAATTCTCCGGGACCGCCGGGCTGCTTCTTTTTCCTCTGAGCTTTGCCGACATCCCATGGTCTGGCAGCAGCGGGCCCAGACAAGGAGCACAGACGGGGTGCCTCTCCCTCTTGCCACAGGGGACGCTGAGACCAGGCAGAGAGCCCAGCTGCCCTGGAGGCGCTCAGTGCCAGCAGGGGGGTGAGGCAGAGCCACAGTGCAGCCCCTGCCCGAGCGCCTCTTCTCCAGCTGGCATGGCGCTCCGTGCAGTGGGCGGTGGCCGCCCCTCCCCACTAGTGACACTCCACCTCCCTAGTCGGCAAAGTGGCCTGATTTGCCGTAGTCATTCCCTGTCCTCGGCCGACGGTGGGAAGCCGTCCGCTTGTGTCTGCCTCGGCTGCTGCCGTCTGGTTGCTGGTTGCTGTGGCGATGCTGCTGAGTGGCTGGAGGGTTAGAGGGCTGGTTGCTGGTGTGCTCCCTGCAGCCCCCCGCCTCTGGCTCCCACTGTGCATCCAGCCCTTCACCTGCCAAACACAGAGAAAAGCGTGAGCCTCCTCCCCGCGGCCCCACCTTAGGCTGGACAGGGAAAGGGAGCTCTTCTGAAAACAGAGTAACAGAGACTGGCCTCAGAAAATGAGCTAGGAACAATCCATCCAACCCCCTCTCCTCCATGGGGCGCTGCAGGGTGTGTCCACACCACGGTATACACATATGCCTGCTGCTGCCTAGCCCGTCTACCTGAAGCCAGGTGCATGAGGTAGAGGAGGGTGTGTGTGAGGCCTCTGCCCACCCAGCCCCCATGCTGGACTCACTTCTGCCACATCCAGTTAGGATTCAATAAGGTCACCCTGCTGTGATGCCCATGGGGCCCTCCTCCCAGAGAGCACTGATGGAGGTCAGCCTTGCCCTGCTTCACACGGGTGTCCAGGCCTTGACCCAGCCCTAGGATAACTGAGTGTCTCCCTGACTCTCACCACCCCCGCAGGAGCTGGGTCATTGGTGATCACAGGGAGGACAAGCACCAGAAGGGAGGCCTGGCCTCTGCCTTCCCTAGAGAATACTCTGCTGGGCCAGCCCAGGAGCCAGCAGATGGGCAGGGACCAGAGCAAGGTGGAGGCAGCAGGCTGCGGGAGCACCGTGAAGTGCCCAAGCAGAGTGGGCAGGGGTGGCTTCATTCCTGCAGAAGGAGGTAGAGGGGGGCTTGGGCTGGGGCCAGGGAGCTGGGGCCTGCATGTGACACTGTGGTGAAATCCACCTGGGAGAGCAGGAGATGTCACAGTAGCTCCTAAGGGTAGTTGTAATTACTGAGGCCAGGGCAAGGCAGGGTACCCTAGAGGCCCCAAAGTCCCAGGCAGAATCTTTTACCAACCCCGAGATTCAGGGCCTCTGTATCCTCATCCACCTTTCTTGCCAGCAGGGAGGGGCACACCCTAGGATGCCCCTGTGACTTTGCCAGGTGCTTAGACCAGGCATCCCCACACAAGAGGCAGCCCAAAGCTCAGGCTTCTGCCCCTGGCTGTGAGCCCAGGGTGATGCCTAGCCCCACCCAGCTCACAGGCACCCCTCTTGCTCCTTCCCCTGACCTCTGTCCTTGTCGAAAGACCCACACAGCCTCCCATCCTGCCATAGACAGAATTCACCCCTCTAATGCTACCCATCAACTCCATGACAGGCCCTCAGGTGGCCTGAGGCAGACAGACCCCAACAGCCAAGGCCCCACCCCCAGCTCCTGGGTGTGACCAGCATCTGAAACTCAACCTGTCAAACCCTCAGCAAATGGCACATGATCCTCCCAGCTGCCATTCATGCCCCTCACTGTCCCTTGCCCCTCATAAACCTTGACCACTAGTCCTGGCAATCCTGCTCTGAAGCAGGCCCCTGGTGGGCTGTCTTCTCCCTGGGCAGAGGTTCTCGTCTCTCCTGGCAGTGGCGGTGGCCTCTCACACCTGCTCCCTATCCCTACCAGCCTCTGACAGCCAGAGGCTCTAATGCTGCCTCTCTCCCTTGGTCAAACCCTGATGTTGCCCCACCACTCTCACGGTGGTCTCATCCTTCATGCCTTGCTTGCCTCTCCCAGGTTGTGTGGCCTCTGGCAACTCACTCCCAACTCAGAGCCTGTCCCTCACTAGCCACAGGTATCTGTGACGAGTAAAGCATCTAGCACAAGCCTGGTGCTCAGAGAGTGACAGCCAGTAGCAGTCACTGCCCCTCTGTGCTTGTCACTGTGAGCATCACCTTGCCCCAGTCCTCCTCCATAGCAGCCCTCAGCTAATGTGTGACCTACATGATCTTGTGTGCTGCCGTCGCCTCCACCCCAAGCCAGAGTGTGGGCAAGGAGGGTCCGTCGTGGCCTCACTCCCCACTGGGAACAAAGCAGTGCCTGGTGCACAGTGGGCGTTCAGTAAGCACTGTTTGGTGGACGAAGGAGGGACGGAAGGAATCACTGGAAAGGCTAAGGAACTTTCCTGCTTCACCGGACAGCCACCGATGAGAGGTGCACCAGGGAATGTCCTAGAAAAGTCTCTGCCCAGAGGGCAGTGATTAAACAGTCACTCAGCCCAATCTCAACAAGGCTGAAAATTACATCTGAGAATGGAAGCCTTGAAATGACCCTCCTACTCCAGCACACAGTGGGCAGAACACCTGCTTTAAGATGACACATAATAATATGTAATATGCACACAAACCATCAGTGCATGGAGGATGGGGACTCTGTGGCTGCTCCCTTGTCCCTGCTGACAACCTGACAGTCCCTCAGGTGTGGAAAGGTGTCCAAAGCCCTCAGCCCACTTCCTGGGCACCTAGGGTCATCCCTGCCAGTGCCGTCATTCCAGCAGGAAGCCAACATGCTCCTTTCAGAAGGCAGGAGGTGTCCTCTGTTGTTAAGACTGTTCTTCTCAATTCAGTGTTTGAAAATCTAAGGTATGGCCAGGCACCCCCCTGGCCTTCTGTCCCAGTGGTGGGCAGAGAAGCTGCTCTGTCCAAAGATGTGTGATTTGTGCTTTGGGATATATGCGCTCCACGGCTCCAAGGCTGGAAAATCAGGAAAAGCAGGTTGGGGACACTAGGCTGGCAGCCTGGGCCCTGAACTGCTGTTGTCTGGAAGCCTGGAGCCAAGGGCAGCCCGTGCAGTTTTTGATCAGTGTGCACCAGCAACGACAGGGCAATGTGGGATGAAAAGGGGACACTGAGGCTGGGTAGCAACCACGTGCATCAGGGCCAAGTCTGTCGTCTGCATGGGGCAGTGACAAACAGTCACAACCAAGGGCAGGTCCCCTGCTTGAGGACCCTCATCTTTCAGATCACCCGAACCAAACAAGCAGAAGGCCCCGCCCAGAATTCTCCCTGCAGCTCTGTGGGGCTCTGTCGTGTTTGGGGGTGTGAGTCCCCCCTGCAGGGGCACCATGCACGGGACAGGGCTCTGCACAGATGCAAGGAGGCCTTGGGATGGGAGCCTGGCTGTGGTCCAAATGGGATCTTACGACAGTCCCACTAATTCTGAGGCTTGACTTCTTGGCTCTTACACAAGGCTCTAGCCAGGCCTCTCTGAGTCTAACCTGGGCTTTACCAGACATGCTAGGACTCCCTAAGTCCCAGGATGGAACCTGATGATGGCTAGCCCAGAGACAAAGGCCAAGAGTTGGATAACCACATTGTTCCCTGGCCCAGAAACTACTCATGGGTCACTAGAGCCCAACACCCAAGATCCCCCACCACAGTGCCCCTGGGCATGGCTAGAAATACCAGTGGGATGGGCCAGGGAAAGAGTGTGCCAGGCAAAGGAGTAACATGCTCTAAGGCCCCGTGGTGTGTTGGGGTGTGTGTCAGGGATGGGCAAGACAAAATATGGGTGACAGGGGGACTGAAGGAAGGTCAGAGTGGCTGGACCAAGGGAGAGGAGAGAGGTACCAGGCAAGACCTTGGAAGGGGCAGGGCTCACCAGAAGTCCAACTGAGTCCTTGGTCTTCCCTGAAGAGGGAAGCCACTGAAAGGTTTTAAGCCATGTGTGCATCTGCATGTTTGTGGCAGTATGTGGTGCCTGTGTGCAGGTCCATTACGGTGTGTGTGCGTGAATGCATAGTTTCGTGTGTGTCTGTGAGTGTGCAGGTGCATGGATGCATCTGTGTCTGATTGCTTGTATACCAGTGTGTGCATGTATCTGTTCATATGCACGCGCAGCTCCATGTACGTGTCTGTGAGTAGGCCCATGTATACATCTGTGGGTGTGTACAGGTCCATGCCCCTGTCTGCATGTGGCTGTGCGTGTGTGCAGCTGCATGTGTGCTGGTGCCTGTGAGCATCTGCATGTGGTTGCATGTGGCATCCTGGGAGCAGAGATGCCCTGGAGAGGAGGAACCAGCTGTGGTGTGGAGCTAGGCTGAAGTGACTGGGGCAGAAGGGAGATGGGTCAGGGGCTCTCCAGCATCCCACACTTACTTGCTGAACTATGGCTTTGAGCCTGGCACTTGGGCTGGAGCTGCTGACTGAGGCAGATGAAGATCCATTCCCTATTTTTGTTCAGGTAGGAGGGCAGGAGTCAGACTACAGACTGCAGATAAACAGCGAGTGACAGAAGGTGCCCAGTGCTACAGTGGAAATGGAGCTCCAGGTGGGCAGGGTTGGGGGTGGCACATGCGGGCTCCAAGTCTGCAAAGGTGGGTGGGGCTGGCCTCTTGATAGGTGAGAGACAAGTATGAACAGGTGATGAAGGAGGGAGGCAAGCAGGCATCAGGAATGAGGGAACTGCTGGTGCAAAGGCCCTGAAGTGGGAACATGTTTGACTAGTCTGAAGGGACAGGAAGGAGGCCGTGTGGCTGGTGCCAAGAGGGTAGGAGGTCACTGTAAGGGCGAGTCAGGAGCCAGCCTGGGTTTGGGTGAGGAGTGCCATGATCTACCCTATGTGACCAGCATCCCTCTGGCTGCTGGGCTGAAGCCAGACCAGAGGAGGCTCCTGGATGCAAACATCCAGGTGATAAAAGGGGAGTGATGTGGGTGAGGGCTGGGGGACATGGATGCAGTGATGAACTCTGCAAGATGTGTGAGCTGCACAGTGCACAGTGCCTGGTGATGGAGTGGCGGCTGAGTGGAGCAGGGAGACGATCAGGGAACTCCAGGGTCCAGCCAGCAGGCTGAAGCACGGGCTGCTCTTGGAGAGGGGACACTGGGGGAAAGTGGCAGGTACTGGGAAAGGGGGGCTGTCAGCTGTCCCTGTGGTGCTGGACCCTGCTGTGCCTATGGCTAGGGCTCAGTACAGATGAGTGGACTGTATCAGTGAACACCAGCTAGTATCCAGCCCCCAGCCCCCGCCCCAGCAGATATGTAGTGTTTGTGGCATGAAGAGTGTGTCAAATTCACCGGGAGGTCGCTTAGGACTTAGTATGACACAGGGCCAGGCACTAGATCCGACATGCAGGTACCCAGAGGCCAAGAAGCCCCAGTAGGCTGTGCTCAGGCCAGAGTCTGCGGCTGCCTGCCCCTTCCCCAGCAGCCTCAGGAAACTAGCTTCTCTTGGCCGTAGGCTCTGAAAAGGAGTTCCATCCTGGTCCCTGACTCACCTACCCAAAGGTTGCTAAGGTACAATCCCAAACCCTGAGCCCACTCAGGAACCCTCTGCTGAGAGGGTTTCAGGACAGACTCTTCGGCCCAAGCATGGACTTCCCTTCAAGACTCTCCTTTCCTGCCCACCGCCCAGCAGGCCCGGCCTGCCATCATGACCCTTCTTCCAGACGTGGCCCTCTCAAGTCTGTTTCTGTAACAGATGTGGAGTGATAGCCCTGAGCCAAGGTGGGGACATGGTCATGGTGGGAAAGTGCTGCCTTTCTTAGGATCTTTGCATCTTGTATGCCCTCCACTCTAGGAGTCACCTCCCTCCCCAGGCACAATCCCTGGAGGCTCAGTCCGCTGCTGGGCACAGAGCTCAGGCAACACAGCACCCACACCTGCACCCAGGCAATGGGAGCCAGCCTGCTCTGCCCTAACCTCCAGGCTCTCCCAAAGCCTCACTTGGGGCCCCCCTTGCCTCCCCCCCCCCCCCCCCCCCCCCGCTGAGGCAGAAGAAGACAGCCCACAGCGCCAAGGTCATCAAAGGTGTCACTGCCCAAGCCGGCTAAGCCAGGGGTGGGAAGACTTATCAGCTTATAGACGGGCTCCCTCATCACTGTGCCCCACTTCCTCAGAGACAGCAGCCCAGCCCCTCACTCTCCAGGTCTCTAACTACCTCCCTCCCTCCCTCCTCACCCCCCAGGAAAGCCTGCCCCATGCGGAGCCTGGGCCATCGGAAAGGGTGAGCCAAGACGAAGTGACGGTTCAACACACAGACCCTGCACCCAGAGAGGTAGTTTAGGCTTGCTGAGGAGATGGAACTGTACCCAGACTGTGACTGGGGGAGAGGCCTGGCAGTCTTGCTTGAGGCTCAATAGAGGCCACTCAGATGGCCACCTCTGCTGGTAACAGGAACTAGGACCCCAAGAGGTGGCAGGCAGCCCAAGCCCCACAGGGCCAGCAAGTCAGAGCAAGGGCACAGACAGCTCCAGTGCCCGATGGACTCCCAGTCCTCCCCAGATACCACACACCCTGACCTTCAGGACTCCCCAGCCTCAGTGTGGGTACCAGTGGTGCTCACTATCCCAGGCTTGGGGTGGCAGCAGGAGTCATGGAACCCACTTTAGACCAACAAGCCCTTTCCACCCCACTAGAGCTGACTCTGGGGCTGCCTGCGCCTACCTGCCACTTGCCCTGTCCTGGAGTCCCCTGTGGAGGCTGAGCTGCCCAGCATGCCCCAAGCAGGGCTATGACTCAGCACTGCCTCACACCCACCCCACCCCAGTTTGCTGAGAAACCTTCTGTCCTGGCAGCAGCGGCCCCTGTACCTGCCAGCTCCACCTTGGCACCCAGTGGCTGGTCTGTGGTGACCTGGGGGTGGGAGGGAGGAGGCCAGCGCAGTGACAGATCTCCATGTTCACTGATGCCTGTGACCACAGGCCCTTCCTCACACAAGGATGTGGGGTAGAGTGGGGAAGGCTCCAACCCCAAGCCAGCCCACAGCTCAGAGCATGCAAGAACCAGCAGGAGGAGATGGACTGGGGTACCCTGAACCCACATCTTAGGCATGCAGATGGTTCATACAATTCAGATCACTCGAATGCTGTGTGAGCATAAGAACCTGCGGGCCAGGCTTGAAACCGCCTTTGCAAAACTATGACTGAGATAGTGAAAGAGATCTAACTTAACTGACTCCATCTTGAGTCTAGCCTCCAAGCTATCCTTGTTCATTCCTGGGTGTAGGCTGAACTAACTTTGGGAGAAACTTCATTTATAGTTTAAACAAAGACGGTAATAGGCCTTTCCCAAAGCAGACCTCCTTCTTGCCTGGGTACTAGATTGCCTTTGTAAGACTAGTATTAGCCATAAGATTAGAAATTATGGTTTAGGAGTCATGCAGCTGAAGGTTACAAGATTCTGACACTCCCTAAACTGCTCCTAAGATTAGTGCTTGAGGTATTTTGCAGACCCTGCACTTGATGGATCAGCTGGCCCCACCCAGATCAATAAACTGGCTCATCTGATCTGAACCTCCACCCAGGAACTGACTGGGCACAAGAAAACAGGTCTGACTCCCTATAATTTCTTCCCTGACCAATCAGCACTTCTGGCTCACTGGCTTCCCTCCACCCACCAAGTTATCCTTAAAAACTCTGCTCCCTGAATGCTCTAGGAGACTGATTTGAGTAATAATAAAACTCTGGTCTCCCGCACAGCCGGCTCTTCATGAATTACTCTTTCTCTATTGCAATTCCTGTCTTGATGAATCGGCACTCTCTAGGCAGTGGGCAAGGTGAACCCCTTGGGTGGTTATGAGCTCGACTGTGGTATTTCTATCTTCAGAGTCTCACTCTGTCACCCAACTGCAGTGCACCATCACGGTTCACTGCAGCCTCAACCCCCTAGGCTCAAGTGATCCTCCCACCTCAGCCTTTCAAGTAGACGGGACTACAGGCGCATGCCACCGTGCCCAGCTAATTTTTTATTTTTTGTAGAAACGGTCTCATTATGTTGTTCAGGCTGGTCTCAAGCAATCCTCCTGTCTCAGCCTCCCAAAGTGTTGGAGTTACAGGTGTGAGGCACCATGCTCATCCTATCATCTCTTAAAGAGTGGGTGCTGCCCCCAACTCTGAAGCCTGCGTCCCCACAATAGCTCCAACCATTGTGCTATTTTAGAAACCGAAGGCCTGGAAAAGCCTGTGCCTGTGGCCACTGCAGATTACCAGGTTTCCTCCTGGCTGAATGAGGAAGCACTTTCCATTGCTCTTTTACGCCTGGCTTATCTGAGTTGCGCCTGGCTTATCTGAGTTGCGTTTGCTTTCAGCTGACAAGCTGCACACTCCCTGTCCTGCCCCAGCCACACATTCCCTCATGAGTTTCCCAAGCTGGCCTGGACCTGTGGGGGCCTCCTTGGTGGTAGCTCTCTGTGGTCGCTGAGGAGCCAGGTGCCTCTATGGTGCCCAGTTCTTCTGTCCAACTGCCTTCCCTCTGGTCAATCTGGCCCTCACTCAATGGGAAGTGGGCTCCACAGACACTGCAGCCCCATGACTGTGTTCCCCTCTCTCCAGTGGTCTGGTCATGGTCCAGTGTCCCCACAGGCTCTTCAGAGAGCCATTTCCACACATCTTCATGGGCAGTCAGGGGCAACTGCGGGCTGGGCCCCGGGGAGGGTCTGTCTCAGGCAAGCTGGGCATGGTGGGGCTGGGGAGGTGATGCTGGGTCCCAGCCGTGGCTCTGCTGTGCTTTGCTCATCTATAGTGCACCTCCTTGGGCCACTGAGGCCACTGGGAGGAGAGGAAGGCACCCAGGGAACCTAGGCCCAAAGGCCGTGGTTGGAGATGCACAGGAGACAGCTGCACCTCCATGCCACCCATCTGCTGCCACTGCTGGGCTGAGTGCTTTACTCACACACGTCATCTCACATTAAAAGCAGGGCTAGGAGGTGGCCTTGGCTTTACGGCTGTAGAAACCAAAGTGAAAAGATGGAGGTGATTTCCTCAGGGTGGCTGGCTGGGAGTCCGCAGGCCTTAGCTCCTACCAAGCCCTCCAACCCCGGAGCACCACAGAACTGCAGTCTGCCTAACCTGGCCACATCTGGGTATCACTTGCTGTTTTTACTCAATATTTTTCTTTAAATTGACTACCTTTTTTACTTTAAAAAATGTACTTCAAAACAACTTCTTAGTCCTACTTTCAGTGGAAAGCCAGTTTCACTCACCAGACAGAAGTAATCTAAATACAAAACAATGTAGAGGAACCACTTCTGCCCAGAGCCAGTGGGGGGACCCTGCCGAGGGACCAGGCAAGGATGCTGGCTGTTGCTGAAACAGTGGGGATTAGCACCTGCTGGAGGGTGCGAGAGCCACGTTGGCACCAAACTGGGATTTTCTCCTTGAAGGAGAAGGACTGAGAGAAATAAAAAAGGATTACCTTCCTCTGGGAAGAGTTAGTGCCACCTACAGCTATGGCTTTAGGCCACCTTCTAGGGTTTGGTGGTGTCGCAGCCCCCTGCTCTGTCCCCACTGCCTCCTGGGGACACAGGTGGGGTGCATGGGGAACCAGGGCCAGAGGCCCTCTCTGCTGGGACAACCAGGGCGGAGGCGCTGGTGCTGGTGGTGAATGGATGGGGGCTGTTTGGGCTGTTGCGTAAACATGAAACCACTCGTCCTCAGGCCAGAGCCCATTTCTCATCTCAGCAAAGTAAGTCACCCTCTCCCTGGCTCAGTTCCACTTGCCTGCTCAGCAGAGCATCCTCCACTGCTTTTTCTGTTGCTTCTAAATCAGCCAGCACATGTGCCCAGGCCTGAGGTCCTCCACTCTCAGATCTGTATGGGTAACCGATCAGTCACTCAACCCACCCCGATCAATACTTTGCTCTCCCGGAATTGACCTCTGCTGTGTGTGGCCCGGCTCGGGGACAGGGGGACATGGTGAGGAACAAGCTGAGTCTATGTGCCAAGGAGCTCATGTTCTAGCTGGGGAGATGGTGAGCATGTAAGGCAACCAGGCCATTTCGGATAAAGCTCAGCACCATAGAGAAGTAGGCACAGAGAAAAATGTAGAATGGCAGCAGTGAGGAATTGCTGAGGACACCAAGGGGCAGGTGATTCCCAGAGCTCACCCCTCAGATGCAGCAGATGGACTTAGCCTGGGGAGAAACTACTTGGAAATCATGTCCATCTCTCTGAGGTAAGGGTTCCAGCCTGAGAGCTGCTCCCAGAAAATTCAAGGGCTCCAGATGAGGCTCCCCACCTAGGGGCAGGTGGCCCCAGGGGACCCAGAACAGGATGGGGGTTGGTACGACCTCCTGGAGCAGCACTTCTACATTACACCCTCCAGTATGCAATGGCACCTGGACATGCGATATCACCTGGACATGCAATGGTAGGGTGACCACAAAACCGCAGACAGCGTGTCCTGTGGCAAGTGAGCCAGGGTTGGTGTCTGCGCCCACACTCATCTGGGAGACCAGGGACCTGCCTTCCCTGCCTTCCCAGCATGACACTGTCTGTGGCATCCCTACTGAATGGCTTCCTGTCCAGCTCCCCACTGGGCCTTGGGGTGGTGAAGGACAGGGCTGCGGTTCTCAAGGCTGCATTGCAGCATTGTTCATGGCAGGGCCACAAAGGGCAGGTGCTCAGGCGGGGATGAAGGCAAAAATAAGCATGGATATACTTATACCCAGTGCACCAGCGCTTCCCCATGCTGCTTCATCCTGGCCAGCATGGCTGTCTGCAGTAAGACTTGATAGTTTACGGCTTTTGATACAACACCTACAGATGCTCCTTGAGGGGGTTATGTCCTGATAAACTCATCATAAGTTGAAAATGCATTGACTTCCACCAAACTGTTGAACCTCATAGCTTAGCCTAGCCTATCTTAAATGTGCTCAGAATACTTACATTAGCCTGCAGTTAGACAAAAGAATCTAACCCATATCTTACAGAATTTACTGAATACTGTACTGACAGGGAAAAACAGAATGAATGGTTGTATGAGTACTCAAAGTAAGGCTTCTACTCCATGTTTATTGCTTTTGCACCATAAGTCAAAAAACTGTATAGGTCACACCATCCTAAGTTGGGGACTGCTCGTATTTTTGGACTAAAAAGCCACATCTTCCGGAGAAGATAAAAACCCCAACTTGCCTTAATGCCAGTGACACTGGACATGGGGCAGGGACAAGCTGCCCTCCCAGGGGCTGTCCTCTGGGGAAAGATGGCCTGCATAGCCCATCCTTCCCTCCTTGTTAGCTTCAAAAGAACCAAGGTTCCTGCCTCTCTGGCTGCATCTCCCACCCACCATGCCCACAGTGCCCTGTTCCACCCCACCTGACTGAAAACACACCCCTGTGAAGCCCAGGAAGAACCTCCTTGCCCATGAGGACCCCTGACTACGGCAGCATCAGGATCCCTGGACCCCCAGTGGCCTCAGTCTGGGCCTGCCACCCAGACTGCGCGACCTTGAACAGCTGTGATGTGCCGCCGGTTTGGTAGTGGGACTGGACCTCCCTTGGGGAAGAAATGGAAGGGATGCCCCACAAACCGGCCCCTCTTTGGCCTCAGGGCTGCCAGCTCCTCCTGCAGGCGCCTTCCCTGGCCACACCTGGCCACACCCCCTCCTCCCACCTTCGCCTCCAATGGCTTGTGTGTGGTTTCCCCAGGGTCCCCACCGCAGGTTGGTCTGGGCTTCTGCTCTGCCCTCCCTCCCCCAGGCACCAGCTCTGCTTCCCCCGAAGCAGGTGCTCTGTGAAAGATTCGCAGAACAGATGGATGGGTAGATGGAGGAACACCAAAAAATATTTGAACAGAGCTCGGAAGCTTCCCCAGCACTCCCTTTTGAGAGCATTACCTAAAATGACCTTTCCCAGCAGCCTGCAAAGGGGTCACTCTGCAGTCCACAGGCCTTAGGACCTGAGATTGCTGCTGAACCATGGCCTGCTTTTGGAGCCTGTGATATTCCTGGGACTCTGTGACCCAGCTCTACTGGATTCCCCTGGGACCCCTCCACCTGGGCCTACCTTCCCCTACCACCCCCAATACCCCAGGCCTCCCACAGGCCTCTTACTACTGCTTTCCACAAATATTTCTCAAATGTACATCACACCTGCCCTCTCCTTAGGCTAGCCCCTAAGGACCCCTACTCTGGTGTGGTTTCCAGTTCCTTCTGGCTGTGTGAAGAGTCCTCTTCCTGAAGCTTCTGCCCACCTTCCTCTCTCAGTCTCTCACCTTCCCTGAAGCCTCCTGTCTCCCAGTCTCCTGCCTGCTTCTCCCATCCCAGCCAGCTCACGCCCTACCTTAACATGACCACTTCATACCTTGCTGAATTAAAATGGGAGCTTCTCGGGGGAAGGTGAGGGGAAGACAGTGTGGACTCTGCACACCCCAGGCTGAGAGCCCAGCTAGCCTCGGCTCTGTGAAACCAGCATTTCCTAGTCCTCAGGCCCATTCCTTATGTCCCCTTGTACTAGAAAACCTCATACTTCCCTGCAGGTTGTCCTGGATTCTCCCACTTGGGTGAGTTGGGGCTCCAAGGGCCTTGTGAATCCTACTCTTGGGGAAAGAGGGGCTTCCAGGCTGGCCTGCCATGGGAGCTCTGCAGTGTCATCAAGCAGCCCCCTCCCCACACTCCGCCCCTATGGCCTTGGCTCTGTTGTAGACTCCTGGTTTACATCCTTTCCAAGTATTATGGAATAATCCTCCCATGCAAAACAAAAATAAACAAACACAACGAAAAAGACCGACCTGCAGATTCCAACATTATTACACATATATTTCTGGGTGTTTTTTTTTTTGAGACAGAGTCTCGCTCTGTCGCCCAGGCTGGAGTGCAGAGGCGCGATCTTGGCTTACTGCAACTTCCATCTGCTGGGTTCAAGTGATTCTCTTGCCTCAGTCTCCCAAGTAGCTGAGATTACACATGTCCGCCACTACACCTGGCTAATTTTTGTATTTTTAATAGGGACAGGGTTTCACCATATTGGCCAGGCTGGTCTCAAACTCCTGACCTCAAGTGATCCACCTGCCTTGCCTTCCCAAAGTGTTGGGATTATAGGTGTGAGCCACTGCACCTGGCCTATATATTTCTAATAACTGTTGATGGCCAAAAGTTGCAATCAAACCTGAATCTGCTGGCTGGTTGATCTACTGAGAAGTGAATTAAAGTGGGGAGTCCTAAAAAATGACACACATTGTAGTTCATTTTCACTTTACTCAGATAAACATACATTCATATGTCTGTCAACTTTTAGAGACACAAACTCTTCCTGAAGTACAGTGGCAGGTTCTGGGGTGATACCACTTCTTGCTTGAATCATAGCACACCTTGCATGACACCTCGTTTACTTTTTCCAACACAAGTGAGGTGGCAAAGTAACTGGAATCTGAACTTTAGGCTGTTATGACTCCCTGTCCCCAAACTCATAGTTGTCTTGCCCACACCAAACCTATCCATGACTTTTATTGAGGCTTTACAAAGCATCCACTTTCATTTCCACAGAAGCCCTCCATACAGTCACAGCCCATCAGTTGACACAATATTCCAGGCTGTGATTACAATGAGTGTAACCAGCATAAACAGGTTTTGGACAATCACAACAGACTCAAAGGGATGCATGCGGAAGGGCAAGGGGGTTCTAGAGAGTGCCCACTCCCTGGAGGGCCCACCCTGCACTGACACAGGCCAGCATGCTTTACAGTGAGAAGGGAGAGCACCCATTAACCCAGTGAGTGCTGATGACAGAGGTAAAAAGGGTTTTGTACGCCAAGATTTCTGCAAGGCTTGTAAATGACTCTGCATTTCATTTATCACAATAGCTTTTGCAATGTCTGAAAAATGATAGCACGTGCACATGCAAGACATCACTGATCCGTGGTTTGGGGACATGTGACCCTGTGTTTGTGGGCTCTTTGCAGGCACTCCACAGTAACCAACCACTGGTTGGCCCAGGCCACCGGGCTGGCTTCCCCACACTCTCCTCACAACCTGAACAGAGTCAAGGCAAATGAGGCTTCCCCTGAGGTCAGCTGGGCCCAGCCACAACCCAGCTGTAAGCCTGGCACCTGCAGATCTGCAGTGGGTCTCCCCTTAGAAGCAGGCCCTCCTTTCTTTGCCTCCTCAAAGCTCTCTGCCTATCCTGAAGCCACAGTCTGAGCAGATGGGAGGAAGGACTGGGGTTAGTGTTCAGTGTCCCCACCCTGCAGACAACCCCAGGCTCTGCCCCGGCTGGGCCTCCCAGTGTCCTTCTGCTAAAGGAAGGGGAAATGAGATGACCAGGGAGGTCATTCCCTGTAACCCTGTGCCATCCTGGCTCTTGACATGCTCAGCCACCTGTCCTGTCTTTTGGCCCACAGCCACCATAGCTGACCAGACAAGGGGTGATAGTGTCGCCTGAGGAACACTGACTCAGGAGGAAATCAAGCCAGGTATTTCTCTGGGCCAGGAGTAAATAAATAAATATGCAAAGGTTCTGCCTATGGAGGGGAGGGTGGCTATGACAGCAGAGAAGAGGTGGGGCCTTTATTAAGAGCCAAATCTAAGAGGTTGCTGCCTTGGAGACAGCGGTACCCCCAGGCTCCTGGATCCCCAGTTTCCCCAGGGAAGGAAACTGCTGACTCCATCAGACCCCTCGCTTGAGTGGAGAATCCGATTTCACCTTCTGGGTCTCTGAGGCCCTGCAACCTCCTGCCCCCTGCCTCAATGTGTGGCATCCCACAACCCCATCCCCTATACTGGGGACTTAGGGGCATCATGGCCACTATATGGCCAGCATGCCTTCCCTGGGTCCCTTTCCTTCAGAACTGAGGCCGGCACCTCAGGTTGTGGCTGGGCCCAGCTGGCTTCAGGAGAACCTCAATTGCCTTGACTCCGTCCAGAATTCCACCACTCACTCCCTCCAGCCAGCCCCAGCCTCTCATCTGTTTTGCAGCAGTATGACTTCTTTGGTCTTGCTGTCCCCAGCCCCCTCTACCCTGAGCTTCATCAACAGCTGGGGGATCCTTATAAAAACGTGGCAGAGTGTGTCTCACTTGTGCTTGAAACCTTCTCATGCTTGCCAACCACAGGGCAGACCCCGAGTCAAAGTCCCGCCAGGGGAGCAGGGCTCAGCAATGCCCGACCTCTCTGACTCCCACCCTCATGCTCTCCCCGACCGCCCTGCCATGCTGCCTCTAGCTCCCTCTCCAGCACCATCCCTCACTCTTAACTCAGGGCCTCTGCACTGGCTGTTCCTTCCTCCTGGAAAGCTCTTTGTCCAGAAAGCCAAGTGGCCCTCCACGCCCCCTCCTCATCCAATAGCTCAGATGTCCCCTCCTTGGGAGGCCTCCCTGCCCATCCTGTTTACAACGAAAATGACCCCCATACTCTCACACAGCCACACCATGTGTGCTGTCTTGCCCTAAGCACGGTCCCTTTTTAGCATACTATATAACTCACTTAGAGTGTTTATCGACCCCCGCCTTTCCCACTGTGCCGCCTTTCCCACTGTGCCATAGGGCAGGGGCTGTTGGTCTGTTCATTCACTGATGTGTCCCATGTGCCTGGGATACATGGACCTGGCACCAAGCAGGTGCCAATAAATCAATCTCAGTCCCTTGTAGTGACTGAGTGAGAGATCCATCAACATGGCTCATGGAAGGGATAGTCGGGGACTTCTGGGAGGTCTTCTGGAAAAGCCCGTGGCCTTCCCTGGGTGGACATGGGTAGATGTACAGGCCCCTCCCACCTGGACTTGGCCGATCCTGATGCTGCCCCACTATTGAGCCTTCAGGCCCAGGAGCCAGAATGTCCCCTCACCTTGTAAGCCATTTGGGGCTGGGCTTCTGTTGTTGCCCCTGCAAGTGTGCTCCCACCCCACACATCCACTGCATGGTCCCTCAGCCCTCTTAGAAGCCCTGGTCCTCATCCTCCGCTTTCCTTCTGTGCCAGTGACAGGGATAATTCTCCAAACCCTGGCCCACCCAGAGCCTGGGGCTGCAGCCATCCACTGTGGTCCCTGAGGACTGCAGTGGCCACACCCTCCACACCTCTTCTATCCATTCCACGCCATCCTGGGAGGAGGGAGAGCCCCAGAATAGCCAGTGTGGCAAGACGAACACACTGGAGACTGAGGCCAAGCACTCTGGGAGCCACAGCAGAGACAGGGGTGCCAGTGTGGTCAGGAGGATCCCTGGAGGAGGTGGGCAGTGTTGGGGGGACAAGGGCAGCCCCACCAGTGCCTCTGAGTTCCAGCCATGGGGTGGGGCCAGTCTGGGCATGTCTGTGCTTGCACGCGTGGTGTTATCATAGAGGAAATCAATGCCTGGCACTGGCCCAGTGTTTAAGGGAAATGAATAGATTTTGGCCGAGGACAAAGAGAGTTTGATTAATCAGAAATTGGATAATGGAGGCAACACTCTAATTATTTTTCTTCCCAGCATTTTATCGAGAAATATGTTTGCACAGCATATCAGAGGTAACGGAGCGGGTGAGGGGGTGACCACGCTGGAGGAAAGCCCAGCTCGGGGACAGGCCACCCATACCCGCCTTCACCAGCAGGGGTCCTGGTAGCTACTCCACAGGGCCACAGGAAGCAAGAGGGGTGGGTGGGGCTGGCCTGAGGACACATGCAGCTGGGGCAGCTAAGGCCAGAGTGGAGAGGACATGCCATGCAGAGCTAGGCAGGAGGAGGCATGAGGGCCAAGCCCTTATGGTAGAGTTGCTCCTCCCCTGGCCTGGCCACAGTTAGGAGTAGGGCCACAGTCACACTAGCGTGGGAGTACAAGAGTAGAGGTGGGGTATCACCAGTTCATGGGGGTCAGGGCGTGCTGGAGCCAGGGTCTTCAGGAGGCCCCTCTTGGCAGCTTAGAAGGTTTTCCCATCTTCACCCCTGGGGAAGCCTGGTAAGCTGTTCCATAGCCAACGTCAGCCAGGACAACTGGGCCCCACAGACACAGAGCCTGGGACACATGCCTCAGCCCTCCTTGGTCACCTTGCCCCCTCCTCCCTTGCTGACCCTACTCCTGCAACACCTGGAGTTGAAACCACACAGTTTAGCACCTTGTTTCCATGGTCATCCAGCCTCCCAATTCCAGAAAGGCTTTTAGGGGCTCCCTGCTGGAACAGAGATCAGCACCAGGTGTACACCCAAGAGAAGGTTCCTGGCCTTGTAGAGCGGTTGACTCTCTGCCACTCATTCACTTATTCATTCATTCAGTGTACAGAAAGAGGTTGCCATGGACCAAGCATGGGGTTGGATCCTGAGGTCACTGCAGGGAGTTGAACATCAAATGAGAAGAAACAGTCAGCAAACAATGACCTGCGCTGCTCATGGGACTCAGGAAGAGGGAGGCGAGTCCTTCCCAATAAGGGGTCAACACCGGTGTCCCTAAGGAAAGGGTATGTAAGGAGAGACAGGGTGGGTTAAAGCCGCTAGGTAGGAGGGAGACACAGTGGTGAGGTTCACCAGTCACTGGCAAGCTCGTCTAAATCCTGCCTCCCATGCCTGCTGCAGACATCACTAATCAGCCATGATTCTTTCCCTCTGGGCTGCAGCACAGCCTTAGAATCCTCTTCAGCACAGTGTGCTTTAGGCAGCCACTCCAGAGTTGAGATAAGCAAGGAAACTATCTGTACCCTTGACCCAGCTCAGAGCTTCCAACTCAAAGACAAGGAAACCAAGGCCCAGAGAGTGGAAAGCATTCACAGGGTCACCATCACAGGCAGAGTTGGACTTCCACCCAGGCCTGGTGCCATCCCTTGCCCTGAGCTCCTCTGCTGGCCTGAGAGGCCACTCCCTGATCTTGGGGCACCGGGGCCACCTGGAAAGGCCACTCTACCATCACCTTATTCCTTTACTATCATCAGGGTCTTGGCTCACCCCCTTAAGACAGTTTTCCACAGACATGCCTCTGCAGGTCATCACCCGTGAATCCCTGTGTCTGACCAAGGCCCTACAGAGTCACAACGCATCACGGAGTAGCCTGGCGTCAGCCCAAGGCATCTGTCCACCTGCCTTTGGCTTGAGAATGACCCACAGTTGGGCCTGATGGGGCCCAGGTGGTAGTATCCACCTGAGGGTCATTTGTGTTTGGTGGCCAGACCTGAGGCCCAAAGACACATCTCTGAGGACCCAAAAGCACAACCGCTTAGGAGCAGAGGGTTGAGCTGGAACAGGGGTTCTGCAGCGTGAGAGCATACAGACCAGCCCCAGGGCAAAAGGGGCTGGAGAGGGCCACTCAGGTGTGCCTGTCTGCAAATGTCCACTCCCTCCACAGTGATTCCCTGGGCACCGGTTCTCAATGGTGACTCAGCAACGTCCCTGCCCTCATGGAGCATACATAAACACACATGACGAATGAATCAAACAGGGAGCAGGTCATGCTGTGGTGAGTGCTAAGGGGGAAAAAGATAGCAGCAGGAAAGGGCACAGGAAACGTGGTCAGGAACACGGCCCTGTCCTAGTTAGAGGTCCCACCAGCCCTGTCTGGAGCAGGGGCCACAGCCTAAGAGCCAGCCCTAATTGCCATGTCAGCCCCCAGCACAGCCGGCCCTGCTGGTCCTCCTCAGCCACCCTTCCTATGACCAACCAGGGTGAAAGGGCCATGCTGCCCAGATGCGGGGCTGTCCAGACCTACTAAGGCACTGGACACATGAGGCCCACTGTCCACACCTCAAAGGAACTTGTCCTCCATGACTCATAAGGCAGACCTCACAAAGGGGTTCAGGGAGCCCTGTCCTAGCAGTTCTCCATCCCAGGGGCCAGCGGTCTCCTAAAAGGTTTGCTCTGACCATGGCCCCCATGGCCACGAGAAGCCTGGTTGAGCCCTCAGGGACAGGGTGTGTTTCTGGTTGGAGGCTGCTAGAAGGAACACCCCCGGGCTTAACACTATTTGTAAGGCCCCTCCCTGCACTGTGGCTTTTAACAGTCTCGCTTCTTAGCACTTTTTGATGGATTCTCCAGGGACGTCTCTAAAAGAGAGTTATACCTTAATTTAGAAGCAAATAACTCAAAACTCTGTGATGTGGCAGGTTCCTTTGGAAAAGAGATGAATGCAAAGAAGCCACTGCTGTGTGAAGCTGTGGCCATGCTAGTCCAGGGCCTGCCGATGGGACCATCTAGACCTCAACGTCGAGGTGTGCCTCCTGCTGCCTCTTGCCCATGGGGCCAGGGGTCAGGGGCCAGGGGCTACTGAGGGTCCACAGACCAAGAGGCAAGAAGCAACACATTCACTTTGGGCTCCCTGGGCCAAGGGGCCAAGGTGAAATTCACAGGCTGAGCCTGACTGACTCCAGTGGCCCTGAGAACCCAACGCAACACAGCCGCCCACTCAAGGAAGGGAGGAGAAATGTGGGGAGTGGGCAGCAGGCAGGTTGCAGCCCACCCTCCAGGCCTTCCTTCTCCACAGGGGCCACCATAGCCCCAGTATTATCCTCTAGGTCCCCGTGACCAGCGAGCTTCCTGGGCACTCACTTGGGCATCCACATGGTTTTAATGCTCTGCTGTCACTGTTTCAAACTGCATAATTTTAGTTTTACTTTTGTAGAGACAGGGTCTTACTATGTTGCTCAGGCTAGTCTCAAACTCCTGGCTTCAAGTGATCCTCCTACCTCAGTCTCCCAGTGTTGGATTACAGGTGTGGGCCATCATGTCAGGCCCTTAATCATTTGCAAACAGGGCCCCAAAAATAATGTGGCTAATTGTGCCCGCGTTGCTCAGTCCCCAGGCATGCCCCACCTGCTTGATACAGGGACCTGCCTTCTGGGACCCACCCTTTTCCAGCTTCCCGAGCCACCACTGTGACTGTGCTTCCACCTTACTTGCTTGCCAATCCTCAATCTCTCTTTCTGGATGCTTCTCAACTCATCCTCTCTGCAGTGGAGGCTCTGGGGCCCAGCTCAGCCTCTTCTGATCCTACCTACCCTTGATCCCTAAGTGACCTCACGTGGTCCCCAGCCTCCTACACACCTCAGTGCCAAGGGCTCCAGGTTGCCACCTCCAGCCTCACTCTCCCTCTGGCCACCACATGTGCCCATCAATGGCTCCCTAGGTCTCAGAGCCACCTCCTAATTCCCCACCTCTCAAGAATGGGTCTTTCTGCATCTTGCTTTTCAGCCAATACCAGCTCTGTCCGTCTACTGGCTCATACCAAAGCTGCAGCTATGCTTTAAAAGGTGCAGCTTTTAAAAACAAATCTCCCACCTGCATTTCTCAGGGCCTCCAGAGCTCCCACCCCTGAGTCAGAGCCTCTCTGCCCAGAATGTTGCAATAGGCCCTGATAGCCCCCAGTATTGCCCCACCTTAGCCTATTCTCCCACCTCAGCAGAGATCTTTTCAAAGTGTAGATTAGCTCCAGTCTCTTCTCTGCTCCAACCCTGCCAAGGTCTTCCAATCTCCTTGGAGCCTGCTGAGTCCGGTAGGACCTGGCCCTGAGACCCCACCCACACCCCTACACTGGGTGCCAGCCACTCTGGTAGGGCCTCCAGGGGCCAGGGAGTGTCTGCTCAGTGCCTTTGCACCTGCTGTCCCTTCCCTGCTCAGCCACACCACTCACCCAGCACTTCTCCAAGGCACTGCATCAGCCCTCCCTACCCCCATCCCTTGCCCTCTACCTTCTGCTTTAGTGTTCTTCACAGTGTGGCACTCAGTTACACATGTGTTACTGTCAGTCCCTGCCCGTCTGATGTGAGTGCTGTGAGTGGATGCCATGTCCCTGCTGTACCCCTGCACCTGGCACAGTGCCTGGCATGCAGCAGGCACTGGTAAATGTTGGCTGAACAAATGAATGGATGAATCGTGTGAAGTTCTGCTCCTCGGGCTCAGTCCAGAGGGCTGATGTCTCCTCCTACGTGCTCCAGGATCTGTCAAGTGGTCCCTGCTGGTTCACTCCTGTGAAGAGCCTCCCTTGCCGGTGTTTGCACAAAGGAGCCAAATGCATGGGGTAGGGCTGGGGGCCTAGTGTGGGGACAAGGCAGGGCACTCTTGGCTTTGGGTATGGATGAGGACAATGAGGCTCAGAGAAAAAAGGGCTGGACTTAGGGTGTTGGGGCCAGGGCCTGACCCCAGGTCTTCTGCCGCCTGGACTGGAATTCGCACCTCACCACCACGGGGCCACAAGAGTCTGGGTGCTCCCATGTCCCTCCCCATTCTGCCCAGGCTGCAGCACAGCCTCTGCTCTGGGTTTTTGCCTGGGGCTGACCCTTGGCATCTGCACTGACGCCTCTGTCCATTTTGCTTTGTGCTCCTTCCAGCCAAGCACAGTGCTCACAGGTGCTCAGGGGCTTGGCTACCCCAGGTTTCCTTCCTGGAGAGTTCGGGAGAGCAGCATGCTGACCTGCCTCCTCCAGTGCTCCTGCACATGGGCCATGGTGAGCAGCAGCGAGAGCGCCTTTGCTGCCACACACCAACTTAAGTCTTCTGAGGCTAGTGTGGGACAGATAGCACAGGGCTGCCTTCGTTGCCTCCAGGAAAGAAGCTGCACACATGTGTTCACACACAAGATGACTAAATTCAGCATTCCTAAATTGCTATATTCAGCATTTCTGTCCAACCAGCCTCTCTGCAGGGATCCTGGGCAGCCTTGTCAAGTCCATCCAGTTACCTGCAAATTCCTGGAACTGTCCTAGAAGCTCCTGAGGTCCAGACTGAAGCACTTTTCCTCCTGAGACTCTAGAAAACAAAAGGCCTAAGAGGCTGGGGACAGAGGAAGAATCCATTCCCTATGTCCCAAATCCACAGTCCCATGCCAGGCCCCTGCAACAGTCCAGGTGACAGGCAGAGTACAGCAGCTCACCCTGCTCAGCACATACAGCACAGACCGCACACCCCACGAGGGCAGGCCCTGTTCTCGCTGCACCAACCTGGGCCTTGGCCAAAGCCAAATGTGTGTTGGACAGGGAGGGTAGGCACACTACAAAGATGAGTAACGAGCAGCCCCTTCAGAGGGAGAGCAAAAACATCCCCAGAAATGAGGGAGCAGACCGAGGGCAGAAAGTGACACCAGCTTTTGAGGGGGAGAAATTACATCTTATTCACCACCTGTCTCAGAAAATCAATGTCTGTTAGAGGAACACACAGAAAGACTTTTAAACCAGATGCTAGCATCTCCTCATTCCGAGAGAATGAGGCTTGCTCAAGGTGCATATTATATTCAAGCACCGCCAGGCCATCCACACCCCCACTGCACCCCCTAGATGGATGCTCCCAGGCTGCCGCGATTACTGCTCTCAGACGTCCACAGCCCAGAGGCACAGAGGCACCAGCTAAGCATCATCCCCAGAAACAGGCAACTCCATCCGAATAGGGGGCTGCCTGGGTGGTTACCAACGCCCTGGCTTGAAGGGAGAAGTGGCTGGAAGTGCAGCCCCAGGCTACAAGGAGCCTTCCCCAGTCTTTAAAGCTAGCTTTTCCCCAGGCCCACCCCAGCTCATGGGGTCATGGAACTGCTTCACTTTTACAGACGAGGAAGCTGTGGTCTCCACCACAGCCACAGCTAACCAGCAGTGGGGTCATTCTACTTCCCAGCTCCCTTAGCCCCTACCAGACTTTCCCGCCATACCTCCTACTCCTCCCCAGGCATGTCCAGTGCTCCTGTCAGACCTAACTGCCCAAGTGCCTCGGCCCATTCTCCTCTCTGTCCTCAATGTCCACCCTAGCTGTGCCCATGTCCTTCAAGCTCCAGTTCAAATGTCATATTGCCCACAGGCTTGCCAGATCCCCAGCTCAGGGCACCTCTCTGAGGTCCCTCCCAAGGCCCCTGTACCTGCACAAGGCTGGGTTTGACCGAGTGGAGACGTCTTCCCCTATGGGGTGGGGAATCAGTCCTGGGAGGGCAGACCTAGTTCACTCCCACCCGGTACACCCCAGCACCAGGCCCTGGGGGAGTGAGCACTCAGTAAATATTTGTTTAATTGAATTTGGCCAAGGAGCCTTCTCCAGAGAGCTCAATCCCCAGGGCAGGGAAATCACTTGGGCAGAAAGGAGCCGGTCGGGGGCTCAGCTTTTGCCCCAAGCAACACAGTCCTTTCTACCAGGCGGGTCCCTCAACCCCAACACGGACTCCGGGGAACGCTGGTCTTGCTTGGCATCATCCTCTTGTCTCAGTAACAGGAGCCCTAATTCTCGGCCTAGGCCGAATCCTGCCATCATCACTCAGAAAGGCTCAGCACCGCCCTAAAGGCAGAGCCCCCTCGGATCGTCCGCAGGATACGGAGCGCCAGCCCTGAGGCCCTCACTCCCCTCCCCCAAACACCCCCACCGCCTTTTAAGGGAAAAAATATTGAGCCAGGAACATATTACAATCGCAGCGGGTCGATACTCATCTCTTGCTCTAAATGCCTGAGGAACCTGCTCGCTGCAAGAGCAGTGACCGAGAACTGCGAGCCGTCTGTCTCCGGGCCCCGGTCCTCGGGCCCAGGCCTCTGGGGCCCTTTCCTCGGTTTAGGGCAAGGCCCTGCGTCGGCTAAGGCCGCCCCTCCCTGATCTCCCCTAGGGAGACCCGCCTCAGCGCCGCTCCCGCAGGTCGCCCGGCCCGCCCGGGCTCCGCACCAGCTGCTGCTCGGGGGCGCCCGGCGGCCCCTCGCGGCATCCCCGGCGCCCTCTGTCCACCCTCCCGGGCCCGCAGCCGCCCCCTCCCGCGGGGTCCTCGGCTTGGCGGCGCCACCCTCTCCCAGCACCTGCCCGACCGGAGGCCGCCCCCTGCCCACCTCGCAGACGTCCCCGCCCTTGCTATCCCCCATCCCTGCCGGGCATCCCTGACGCTGCGCCCCGGCGGATCCGGGGCACAAAGGCCCGGGAGGAGTCCCGAGTGGGGGCGAGGTGGACGCCCCGGCCGTGCCCCCGACCCCCGAGGCTCTGCGGCGCGCGCCCGGCCGCGGGTCGACTCACTCACCTCCGGGCCGCGGCACCGAGCATCTGCTGAGCTGCTCAGGGCAGGGCGGGGCGGGGCGGGGCGGCGAGCGCGGGGCCGCGGCGCCCTCGTTCCGTACGACGCGGGCGGCGGCGCCCACGCGGGGACGTGACCGGACCGCGGGCGGCGCACACGCTCTGGCCGGCCTGGCTCCCTCCGCCCGCCCTCCCGCGCCGCCCGCAGCCCGCCGCCCGCCCGCAGGTCCGCCCGCCCCGCGCCGCGCCGCCGCCGGCAGGGGGCGGAGTCGCGAGCGCAGCCCGTTGCTAGGGCAACCGCGGGCCGGGGGTGCCGCGCGCCCGCCGGGCACCACGCGCCGGGCCCCTCCGCCCTGCCACAAGCGCTGGCCCTCTGTCCATTGGGCAAAGGCGGCTGACGGACGGGCCAGCAGCCCAATGGGGATGGACGGGGGCGGGGTCGCGGCTCCGCGCGCGCCGCAATTCCGCACGCGCTTCCCGCGCCGGCGTCCCAGAGACTCTGCTGCCCTGAGGCCTGGTAGCCGAGCCAGCGGGGCCACCTCGGCCTGAGGGCAGCCTTGGCCCTGGCCTCTTTTACCTCAGCCAGTCCCAGCTCACCTTCTCTCTACTCGGGTTCAAACCCAGCTCGGCCTCTTGTGAGCTCTGCGTCCTTGGGCAACTGACTGACCTCTCCCAGCCTTTCTGTAAAGTGGAGCTAGAGGCACCTGCTTCACTGGATTGTCTCACCACTCCTTCCCCGAACTCGTGAAAGGCCTATGCAGACCCTAAAGATTTACACCGGTGAGGTTTGTGCAGCGATGGGAGGGGGCGTTAGTCATCTCTGCTGCTCTCCCCCTACAGCGTGTAGGGGCTCTTTGGCGTCCCTAGCAAGCCTAGCCCACGGAAAGGTGGCCTTGGGAGGGAAGGGAGGGAGAAGGGCCCAGGAGCTGGCCCCCAGCCCAGACAAGCGGGAGGGAGCCAGTTTAGTTAAGGCCATTGGCGCCTTTGGGAAGCTCGTAGAAGGCACCAGACCCTTAGCAAAATGCAGCTGAACACAGGCTGCAAAACTCTGCTTTGAATTTCAGAGCCTATCTGTGGACCTCAGGGCCAGGAGCCCCTCAGTTCCATGCTTAAAAGACTCTCAAGCCAGAGGGCCAAGACATGAATGCTGCTCTCTGCCTTCATCTTTGTAACCTGAAGCTTTGTGTATCCTAGAGCATCCCTGGCAAAGTGCAGATGCCTTCCCAGCCTACACCTTCCTTATCACCTTACACCTTTGTGGTCAGTTTATGTGGATCATGCCATTCTTTGAGCAGAAGCCCTGGAACTGACCACAGCAGAGGTTGATAGAGTGGTCCCTCCATCCCAACTCTGGGGGGGAGAGGCAGGGGCATGTGCCTGACTTTGCCAGCTGGACACTGTGGCATCTCAGCATCATTCCATAACCTTTCTGGGAATGTTTCCTCTGCTGTGAGATGGAGACCATTGCATTACGTACCCGCAGGGTCGTGGGCCACCTGCGAAGGTGCTGCCTAAACTGTCAGGAACAGGACATATATTTGTTACGGGCATCATGGAGGCAAACCTAGTGCTCGCTGGAGGTGGTTAGTGAGGACCAAGGGAATTCAGCCAATGGCTTAGGGGCTACTCTTTGTGTTTGCCCTCCACATCACCAGGCTGTGTCAGGCTGGACATCTCCCCAGGAGGACCACACAGAGACCAGCTGTGCTACCCTGGCTGAGCCTCCATTTCCTCTTCTGTCAAAAGGGGATGTAACAGACTGCAGTCCGAGGGTGATTCTGAGGGTTAATGTACATAGGAAATGCACATTAGCATGTCTTAGGATAGCCAGAGGCTGTTTCTACTGCAGAGTCAGGGGGTCAGAGCTGAGTTGTTTGCAGCGGTAAGCCCACATGCAAGAGTGGGATGGCCCTTTCCAGTAATCCAGGCATAGAGGCTAGGCTGTGGAGGGGTCCACTGGGGCTGGCTGCCACCTCCCTGACTTGACCCTGGTGACCACCTCAAAGTAAGAGAGGGGCATCTCACCTGGCATCAAACCAGTATCATATTCACACAGCAGTCACTTACAGATAGCCTCCTTCACCAGGGTATAGTTGTAGACACAGTTCTAGAATTCAGACTGCCCCTTTTCTGGCAGACTCTCCACCTGTAGCGCAGGGGCAGAAAGGAAACAAGGATTGGTCATTACAGTAATGTGAGGCTATCTGAGGAGACCCTGGGGTTCTAGGGGCATGTGGAGTGGGGGAGCATTGGGCATTGGGCCAGCTTCCCAAAGGAAGAGATGCTTGGAATGAGGCCATAGTAGGAGTGGAAGTGGCCAGTGACGTAGGGTGGGAGAGAAGTGAGTTCCAAGGCAGGGAGGGTACAGGACATGAAGGAGCGTGAGGCCAGAAAGAACCCAGAGAAGGGCCGGGCGCGGTGGCTAACGCCTGTAATCCCAGCACTTTGGGAGGCCGAGGTGGGCAGATCACGAGGTCAAGAGATTGAGACCATCCTGGCCAACATGGTGAAACCCCGTCTCTACTAAAAATACAAAAAATTGCTGGGCATGGTGGCACGTGCCTGTGGTCCCAGCTACTCGGGAGGCTGAGGCTGAAGAATCGCTTGAACCCAGGAGGCGGAGGTTGCAGTAAGCCGAGATTGCGCTACTGCACTGCAGCCTGGCGACAGAGCAAGACTCCGTCTCAGGAAAAAAGAAAAAAAAAAAGAACCCAGAGAAGACCAGTGTGGCTGGGGCCAGTGCCAATGCACAGATGCCAGCTAGGGACAGTAGACTGGGGATGTTGGCCTAAGAACCACTAGAGAGTTTTAACGTTAGTATTTTAAATTTAAGAAGGAAGAGGAGAAGTTTTTGTTTTCTATTTACAGTAGGCACGCTCCCACAGACAATGTGAGTTGTCCTATAATCAAATAACAAAAACATCAGTTAGTCCATAGGAAATGGGAATGAGCACAGAAGTCCGTCTGTGAGGCCAAGTTCAGTGTAGGGTCCGCTGTGGCTGTGAGATGGCAGGGAGACCAAGAGCATGTTGGGAGACAGTGGCGGGGCATTATCAGGGCCCAGGGAGATGAGAGAAGGGGAGAGGGCGGGGACCACTGGAGGAAGAGGTGGTGCTTACCAAAAAGATGGAGGAGCAGTTGGAGAGGTCAGGAACCCACAGAATGGAGAGCACCGGAGCCACGGGAAGAGAGCAGGTGGTGAAGGAAGAAGCTGTTAATCATGCTCCCAGCTACTGGGAAGCCGAGAAAGCTGAGAACAGAGAAGCACCCCTTGGAGCAAAGGCAGGCCCAGTGGGCATCAGTGGGCCGTGAGTTCAGTGCACAGGGACACGCAAGGCTAAAGCTGGACAGGTGGGTCACCTGCAGCAAGGCGGGCCCCAGATGCCATATGTGGATGTGCAGTCCCCTGGCAGGAAAGGAAGGGTGTGGCTGTGACCAGAACCTGGGCACTGATACTGTCCTGAGCCCTCATTGGCTGGGAGACAACAGCTGGGGCTTTGCAGTAGCCAGAGGAAGGGGGCCATGGTGACAGCCCACTCAGCGCTTCCCCAACCCAGCAAGCACAGCTGGCTGAGGAGTGGCCCCTAAACATGGTTATCAGTGCCAGCACCCACCCCCACCGCCTGCCACAAAGAAAATGACCCAACCCCCACCACTGGGGTTCCATGCCATGGGCATTTGTGACCCCTTAATCGCAATAGATCTCTTTGGCTCATCAACCACTGAACCCGTACATATCAGCCAGGCCAGATCAGGTTGCCCAGCCAGGCGAGCCCAAACACACACCTTTGTTCCCCTGCTGTTCTGTACTCTCCTCCACCTCCATGAGACCCAGCTTCCCTGGGGCCTCTCTTTGTGCACCTCCAGAGTCTGTTGGACCTTGGAATTCCTGGTCTACACACGTCAACCTGTTCTATAATGACCTGTCCCCAGCTGACTCTTCCACTAGTTTTCCCACTTCCCGGGGGTGGGGTGGGCATGTGTTGCTTGTCTCTAAACCATGGATGGCCCAGAGCCTGGCCTGCTCTGCTGCCACCCCATCCTGGCTGGTTCTCCGTGCCCCACCTGTTCTACCACCCCCACAACTACCCCCACCCCCAGTGGACTCTCAGGCTGCCACCCAATTGGGTGGGTTTCCCAGATTGTTTCCCTGGGGTCTGCGTGCCCCACCCCCCTTTGAGCAAACCATCGCAGATCTGGGTTAGTTATAAATAGCCAGGCCCTAGACTCTTCTTTTAGCTGAAAAGAAGCAAAGTGAACGAGCAGAAAGGCACGCCCGGCACGCGTTTTATTTTTAATCTCCCTCTGTCTCAAAACGAACCCCAGTCCCCGTGCTGAGCATTTCTAGGAGCAGAAGTCCAAAACAAATGACTGAGAAAACCCAAGGAGCTGAGGGCCCTGCTTGGCTTTGCCACCATCTGCTGTGTGACCTTGGGTATTCAAGTTGCCTCTCTGGCCCTCACTTTCCTCATCAAGGAGAGGTGGGCAATGGAGGTGATCACCTTGAATATTGACTTTTCTGACCTCAACTCTCTGTCCCTCCCGCAGCTGTGCCCCCCACTCAGGCCGCAGCTCTAGCAGTGACACCTGTCCCAGGGATTTCCTGGGAAGCTCAGATAGTTGCAAATGAGGCCACAGTCTAGCCCTGATTTGAAAACTAACAACTTCCTCACCCCCAGGTCTTTGCTCAGGTGTCCCTGTCCCAGAACCTTGACCATCCATCTGCCAGCAAAATTCGTAGAAGGTCAAATTGTCACCTCCCTGCTGTGAGCTGGAAGAGGGTCATCCAGGTCACCGCTGAGTTGGATCCATAGCCAGGAATGGGTAGGGAGACCATGGGCAGAACCTGAGGGGGAAGCAGAGCAAGAGCAGGAGGCCAGGTATGTGGCCTGGGCAAAGCAGGGAACTGAGCAAGAGAGAGGATCCGACCCCCAGGAGAGGTGGTGGAGGCTCTGCACTGACAGGCTCTGCGAGGCTTGGACTGTGCAGCATTTGTCTTGTATCCCACCCCTCAGCCCCCTGCAGGCCCTTGCTTGTAGCTGGGACTCGGTGAAATTTAGGAGATTCTTGCCACCCTAGGCCCACATGTTCTGGGCACACAGGGACAGACCCTTATGTGGATGAGGAAACCATGGCACGTGGAACACATTTTCATCCACAACCCCCTGCCAGGTAGGCTCATTTAGGTGATAAGCAAACTAGGCTCAGAGAGGTTAAGTAACTCATCCAAGGTCACACAGCTTGGAAAGGATATGTTTAGAATGAGACCTAGGCTTTTTTTTGAAATCTGTGTGTATTAAATAAAAAAGCCCAACACACTAGAAGTAACAAGAACCCGCTTTTCCTGGGGAATCGGAGCCCAGGGAACAAATGAGGCAGAGCTACCTGCTCCATCTGACACCCCAGTGAGAAGCTGGCCAGGGGCACTGGGAGCCACCGGACACCAGGGGACCTGGGGGATGGGGCACTGGGAGCCACTGGACATTATGAGACATGGGTGGCAGTAAGAGCCACTCAGCACCCTGCTTTGCCTCTCTACCCCATTACCCTGGGCACCTGCCATTTGATGTCCTCAGGGAGTGAGGGAAGAAGGCTGGGGTGATGTCTTCAAAGAAGAAGTCCCTGGTACTAATTGGCACTTGGAGACCTTTAGGCTAATTAACCTGTTTATTTCTCTCTCTAGAGTAAATGTAAATTGGAGGGTTTAGCTGGGGAGGGCAGAAGAAAGAGGTGTCTGCTGGTGGCCACCTCCCTAGGGCCTGTAGATGGCTTTGCAGTGGGCAGTGGGCTGCAGGGAGTCTGGGGAGAGGCCCGGCTGCAGGGCAGTGGTGAGGGCAGCCGTGTGCCGTAGGAAAGGGCACTCTGCACACATTCTCTGTGCTCCTCATCTCAGTGACTCAGGAGGGCTGTTCTGTCCACTGTCCTGGGCTCTTTGGGATGCCACTTGTGCCTGGGTTCTGGGTTCTCTAGGCAGCCACTTGCTGAAATTTCTCAGGAGGGAAGGGAGCTGGGAGGAGTCAGGTGGGGCTTGTTTATGGGGAGTCTTGCCTTACTGTGCTTCTTCCAGTACCTGCACCCCAGCTGTGACATGTGGAGCCCCCTTCCCACAGAGCCCCAGGTCCCTTCAAGACCCCTTGGCCAGAGCCTCTGGCTTCCCATCACCTTCAGTTGGGGCACAGCGCCTTTTGGTGTGTGAGACACTGGCCCACACTCTAGGTGTCCGTCTCAGAGTCGAACTCAAGCTCTGCTCAAGGTCCGGTCAGACCAGTGTGGGATCTCCAGCGGCTTTGAAATATTTTGGTGGATGGGAAAGGGGTGCTTGGCTGGCTCCCCTACTTGGGGCAGGAGGAGGGAAGAGTAGAGGTCTCCTGGTTTACCTGGGCCCCGCAGGAGTGAGCTGCCTGCTCTCTGAGGGGTGGCTGCTGCCTTTTGGGCCGCTGTGTGCCTCCCATGGGGGATACCCCCTGAGACACCAGCGACCAAAGACTGGCCCTTCCTGGATCCTCTGTGCCTCCACCCTCAGGCTCTGATGTGGCTGTCACTGCAGCCACCTGACCCCTGGCCAGGCGGGACGTATGTGTGTGTGTGTGGGGCGGGGGGGCACTTGCAAGTCCTCTTGTCAGACCCACTCACTGGCTCTGCAAGACCCTCCCTGAGCCCTGCAGGCCAACTGGCATGGGTGGGTGGGTGGCTGGCCTGCCCTCAGCATCATTTCCTGTCCTGTAGGGGCTGAAGAGATCATCAGCAAAGGTCTGATCTCCCCGCTGGTATGGAAGCTGCAGGGGGAAGTGGAGGAGGAGTTCCAGGAGCTCATCCTAGACACTCTGGTCCTCTGCCTGCGGGAAGATGCCACCGAGGCCCTGAACAGCAACGTGGTGCCCATCCTGAAGCAGAAGCTCATCAGCACCGACGAGAACATCCGAAGCAAGGCTGCCCGTGCGCTCCTTAATGTCAGGTGAGGCCTGGCCTAGGCTGGGTTTCCGCCAAGGCTGGGAGAAAGCACTGGAGCTGGGCTGCTCCAGGGCTCAAGGGCGGCCACCCTGGACCTGCTTCCCCTTGCCTGCTTGTGGCTGGGGGCAGGAGGGAGCTGGGAGGGAGGATGACCTTCCCCCCTAGGGTGACCACCATCCTGTTGACCTGGGAGGGTCCTGTATCCCAGGACACCTCTCAGCCTAGACAAAGCACTCCCTCCCCATGAGGGAGGCTAGCACGGGAGAAGCACTGGTGATGATCATGACCAGTGCCAAATTGGGCACTCCCTCCCCATGAGGAAGGCCAGCACGGGAGAAGCACTCGTGATGATCATGACACCCAGTGGTCACTGAGTGGCTCCTGTGTGCCAGGCATTGTCTGCAAACCTCACATTTAGGTAACCCTCCAGGGAGGCAATGTCTCCCTTCACAGGTGAGGGAACGGAGACAGAGTCTTGTCTCTCACCCCAGGTCACACAGGATCACGGTCTACCTCTTGGCCTGTAAACTGAACACAAAACCTCAAAGCTGTAGGGGCGGGGTGCAGTATGTGTTCCCACACTGGGCCTCTCTTCATGAGGATGGGCTGGCTACTGACCGCCAGAGTCCCCGCCTTAACTGTGGCTATGTCTCTTTCGTGGAGACCTCTTGCCTTCCCTAAGTCCTGGCTACTCTTCCTTCTGAGAGTCTCACTAGAGGCCCAGGCCAGTATTTCTGCAAATGTGGCCCCGACCCGGACCCCCAGGAGGGCTGTGAAAATGCAGATTCCCGGGCCCCATCCCAGCCTCATCATTCTTAGGTCTGCTCAGAGGTCCCCTTTCCATGGAACCAAGAGAGTGGCTCTCCAGGAGAGAGCTCTCTGTTTGAAACTGCAACCTCCCTGCCATCCGCATCCTTCTGTGTCCACTGTGACCACCATCCCTGCCGTTACTTTGTGTATCATCCCTGAGGGGAGCTCCTGAGGACAGGGCTTTCCTCTGTTTGCTGCTCTAGACCCAGGGTTTGCAGTGGAGGAGCTTTGGCCCCCAGTTGAGAATTATCTGGCCCGAAAGAGCACTGAGCTGGAGAAACCCAGGTCGGCTCAGCGTCTCGCTGTGTGAATGAATCGGGGGAATCCCTGCATGTGGGGCCCAGGACTCTGCATCTTTGATTATGGGCCTCAGGGTTGAGGCCCACTGTCCTGAAAGCTCCACAGCCTCCCAATGTCACAGCTAGTGGCTGGCCAACCCCATTTCCCAATCTGTGTTCCCAGGGAACACCTGTGTCTTTGAGGTCATTAAGAGCTCTACAAAAATGAGTGTTCTTTGGTGGCTACATTTGGGAAAGGTTGATTAAACTAAGTGACACGGATCTTTGCACTGTGACACTCCTGCAGGGCTTGTGAACAGTGTTTCCTGGCCCAGGGAGCCCTTTCTCTTTAGGGGACAGAATTGACCCTCTCACAGGAAAGTTTTGGGGAGTCCATAACCCTCATTTCTACAACTGCATTTAATCCAGAGTAAGTGGCCTAAAGGTCACCTGGTCTGAGTCCTCAGCTGCAGTTGCCTAGTGCCCAGCAGCCACTGCTGTCAGGGGCAGCTTGGCTCATCACTGGCAGCTCTGGCTCTTAGGCGGAGTCAACACGAGTCTCCCTGTGGTTGACACCCCTGGGTCTTGCTCTTCCCCATTTTGGGGCCACAGAGAACATGCCCTGTTTCTTTTCTGTGTGCTGGCTCAGAATGAGGCCCTGTCACCCCCTGGCCTTCACTGGCAGCATGCCACGTTCACACCAGTGCTCCTCTGCACCCCAGCATCTCCACCATGACCACCTGGGGTAGTCCCAACACAATTCTTTTGTGTCTCTCTGGGGCACTCCTGGGCCGTGCCCGCCTTCTCCCTTCCAAGCAGAGCCCCTCTCTGTTCCCTCTCTGCTCCAGCATATCTCATGTGGGCAAGAAACAGGTGTGTCAGTTTGACGTCATCCCCATCCTGGTGCATCTACTGAAAGACCCGGTGGAGCATGTGAGGTGTAACGCTGCTGGTGCCTTGATGTTCGCCATGGTGATCACTGAAGGTGAGGTGGTGGGGGGTGCCGCAGGGAGGGAGACCCCAGCAGGCTAGCAGCCATGATGAACTTTCTGTGTTCGGGGGCTGGGTATTGTCCCCCAAGCCCTACACTTTGCAAAAAACCCTCCCCTTGGCCTATCACTGATGTCCTTCCAAGGTCTGGTCCAAGGCTCAGCCCTCCCTCTTCTCCCCAGGACAGTGGCCCCTCATCGGTCACTCACAGTCGGACCTCTGTGCCTTCACACCAGTCTGTTCCCTGGGCCTGGAATTCCCCCCTCCTACCCAGGCCCCTCATGAGCTGTGATTCAGGGGTTGATTAGTTTGCCATCCATGATTCCGTTATCCTGAGGTCTGAGCAAATCTGGAGGCTTTGACTCTATGGTGTTTATTCATCATAATTATTTTTCTTAAACTGGGGGAAGGGGCAAATACAGAATTATCTCCCCGAAGGACTCCCAGCCAGTCAGGCTTTCCTCTGAGTCACCCAACCCTGGGCTAACGGGAGAACCCTGGACTGTTTCTACACCTGGCAATCTGGGGCATGGCACTCCCAGGACCCCTGAAAGCGTCTGACTTTCCTTCTGGCCCCCACACACCCACCAGCTTGGGGCCCTGTGCTTCCTTTGAGTTCCACGGAGGACCATCTGTGCTTGGATTTGCAATCAGCCTCCCACACCTGACCCTAATGCTGCTTGAAGCAGATGGGAAGAGGTTGGGGCCTTTTTGGAGTCTGCAGTCCCTTCTTTTACTGGTATAGTCAGGATGCTGACTGCATGGTGGTGGGGACTCCCCCTGCATGTTTATCTTGGGGCAGCCTCAGCCCAGTGTCCTTCTTGGTCCAGCCTTCCTGCAGGAGTGCTTGGAGAGCCACGGGGCTCAAGACACAAGATGCTGGGACCCAGGGGGATGAGGCCATTTATTCCCAAGCTGGCACTCCAGCTGAGGGTCCCGGAGCTCCTGCCATGTGCCAGGCCCTGGGAGGCAGTGATGAAGGATGTGGAGGAGAAGTTCAGCATGGGTGGGGCACACACAGGGGACAGGCCTCCTCTGGTTAGGGCTTGGGATCAACCCCAAGGACAATGGGAGTTGGCAGGGCCCAGGCTGAGAGGTTCCACCAGCAAAGGGGAAAGTCTGCTGGGCACTGCAGGAGAGTAGGGCCGGCAAGGACAACAGGAAGGGGCAGTGAAGGGTTGTGGAGGGCATCTCCAGGGAACCATGTGTGTTTTGTGCAGAGTAGGTGTATAAGAAATATTGGCAAGATAAATGAACTATTGGGTTTCCTTTTTTTAAGAGCCAGGGTCTCATTATGTCACTGAGGTTGGAGTGCAATGTCATGATCACTGTAGCCTCAAACTCCCAGGCTCTAATGATCCTCCCACCTCAACATCCTGAGTAGCTGAGACTATAGGCACCTGTCACCACATCTGGCTAATTTTTAAATTTTTGTAGAGATGAAATCTCATTATGTTGCCCAGGCTGCTTTTGAACTCCTGGGCAGGAACAAGGGTGGATGGAGAGGAGCCAGTTGGGGCTGGAAAGGCAGGAGATGAAGGGGCCAGGCCCAGGCTGGACTCAGCGAGGGTACAAGAGCCCTGAGGGTGAGAGCATGTTGGTGGGGGCATAAACCAGGCATAAATCCCTTGAGACTGTACAAGGAGGAGGGTCAGGAGAGGGATAGGGTGAGATGGGATGAGAAGAGGGTCCCTTGGGCTGTTAGGAATGCCCTGTATTGGTGATTTGCAGGGAAGTATGCGGCCCTGGAGGCAGAAGCCATCAGCCCGCTTCTGGAGCTACTGCACTCCCCCATGTCCGTAGCGCGCCTGTACGCCACCAAGGCCCTCACCATGCTGGCGGAGGCTCCCGAGGGCCGCAAGGTCCTGCAGGCACACGTGCCCACCTTCCGTGCCATGGAGGTGGAGCCTCATGAAAAGCCTCACATGTCCGAAGCCTTACAGCGGGCGGCCCGGATTGCTGTCAGTGTCATCGAGTTCAAACCCTGAGCCCCTCATCCACCTGTGTGTGTGAATAAATGCGCTCAGTCTCTTTATCTGGTATTCAAATGGCACTTCCTGTTCCTGGAGTACAGTCACATCTTCTCTCACTCTCTTGCCAAAGGGGAAATGCCAGGCCCAGAAGCACTGGGTCCTGGGTGGCACAAGCTGAACTCAGTGCTGGGGATGGGTGGGAGGTAGCCTTGGAGTTGTGCTCTCTGCTGGGGCCGAGAGTCCCCCTGAGAAGGTAGAGAGCAGGGCTGAGCCCTCCAGGGACAAGGCTGGGGCAGGGACAAGGCTGGGGGAAGGAGGGAACCCAGATGCACCAGCCACCACCCAGGTTTCAGAAGATGGAGTGACTGACCCCTGGGATGTGACTGGGTGTGGCCCTGCTCAGCCAGGTCTGCCCCTTCCCTGCCCTGGGTTATGAGAAGGAAGGTGATAGGAGAAACCCGATGCGGGTTCTTCATGGAAAGGGTGACTCAGTCATAAGAGGCTCCCTCAGGGATGAGTGCTCAGGATAGGGGTAGGTTCTGGTTTTCTTGTTAAGATCTTACCCCAAACAGCTGCATTCTTCTCCAAAGTAAAGAAGTCACTCAAGTAGCCTCCAGGCTGGCCTGAAGCCCATGCCACCCAGATCCCCTCTTCCTTGGATGTATGTGGCCCTCAGGGCAGCCCTCTGGTGAGCCTTCTGCCTATGCCTTCATCTGTGCTTTTCCCTGCAGTGAAAGTGACAAGGAGGCTGTGGGCTTAGGCAAGGACAGAAAGGTGGGCTGAGAGAAGGAGGAGGGAGAAGCCCAGCTGCAGGGGCTCTGGGGCGCAGGGCTGAGGTTGGGGAATGACCAGGAGAAGCTCCTTAATCTCCCCCTACTCCTCTATGCATGGTCTGGTGAGGCAATGGTTCTCCTCGTTTGTGGAGGAGAGAAGCAGCCTGTCCTGGCCTCTGTTGGAGGAGCTGCTGGAGCAAAACTCAGCTTCGGGGCTGGTCTCTTTTTTCTGGGGCTGAGCTGGAGCCTTACTCTTTCCCCAGGAGCTTTGAGGCTCCCTGTCTCGAAGAAGGTTTCCCTCATTCGTATAACCCCTTGACAGTCATATTTCCTGTGAGGTGCCTACTCCTCCCAGAATAAACCTTTCAGCAAAACCAGAATCTCAAAGGGAGCCCCTTCTTGCAGTCCTTTCAATGAGCCCCAGGGGCCCTCACTTTCCCAGAAGAAACACAGAGAAGTTTATTGTCCCTAGAATCACAGGATGAATCCAAGTAGGGCCTCTTGTTGTGGAAGCGACGGGCAGCTGGACCCATCTGGGGTTTCAGGTACATTCCCATTCTCAAAAAAGGCACCCCTAAGAGGGCTGGGTACAGTGGCTCATTCCTGTAATCCCAGCACTTTGGGAGGTTGAGGCGGGCAGATCACTCGAGGCCAGGAGTTCAAGACCAGCTTGGCCAACATGACAAAACCCCATCTCTACTAAAAATACAAAAATTAGCTGGACATGGTGGCGCATGCCTGTGTTCCCAGCTACTTAGGAGACTGAGGCATGAGAATCACTTGAACCCAGGAGGCAGAGGTTGCAGTGAGCTGAGATCATGCCACTGCACTCCAGCCTGGGTGACAGAGTGAGACTCAGTCTCAAACTAAAACTTTTAAAAAGTCCCCCTAAAAGGAAACCTTTTCTCCTTCAGAAAACAGAGGCCTGAGAGGCTCCATTTCCTCAGGTCCCAGTCTTGCTTTAACACACAGCAGGCTGGCTCTACCCCTACCACAGGCTCTGACTAAGATCACCAAAATCCCTGCTGCAAGATCCTGTGCTCTTGGGCTCCTCTGTAGAACCTTCTTTCTTTACGTGGCTAGTGGTGCTGATGCTTCTCATGCCTCTGTTCTAGGCCCTCTCTTCTCCCACTTACCCTGCACAATCTCATCCGCCTGGCTTTGAGCTTTCTCTACCAGGTTGTCTTCTGAGCTAGGCCTACTCTCTCTCCTCCATCTCCCCCAAATCTGGGTCTCCAACCACAGCCTCTCTCCTGAGTTCTGGATTCTTACGTCCAACTTAACATCTACCCTAAATGTCTCCCGGCAAAAATTAATACCAATCTTTCACAAACTGTTACAAAAAATAGAAGAGGGAATATCTCCCAATTCATTCTATGAGTGTAATACTACCCTGATACCAAAACCAAAGATATCAGCTGGGCATGGTGGCTCATGCCTGTCATCCCAGAGTCTCAGCAAAAAATACAAAAATTAGCCTGGTGTAGAGGTGCGTGCCTGTAGTCCCAGCTACTTGGGAGGCTGAGGCAGGAGAATCACCTGAGCATGGGAGGTCAAGGCTTCAGTGACCTGAGGTCATACCACTGCACTCCAGCCAAACAAAAACCACTCAAAGATATCACAAGAAAAGAAAACTGCAGACCAATATTTGTTATGATTATAGAGACAAAAACACAACAAAGTATTAGTAAACCAAATCCAGCGATATATAAAAAGCATTCATTATACAGCATGACCAACCAGGATTTACCCCAGAAATTCAAGGTTGGTTTAGCATATGAAAATCAATCAACATAATATAACATATAGATAGAATAAAGGACAAAATTCATGTGGTCATCTTAATAGAGGCAAAAAAAAAGCATTCCACAAAGTTTAACACCCATTCATGATGAAAAACAAACTCTCAGTAAACTAGGAATAGAGGGTAATTTCCTCAACATGATAAAGAACACTTGCAAAAATTCAGCTGACACGATATTCGTAGAAAAACCTGATTGCTCTCCCCCAATATCAAAAACAAGACACCTCTATTCAGCATTGTACTGGAGGTTCTAGTTAGGCAGTTAGACAAAAAAAAAAAAAAAAAAGCATACAGTTTGGAAAGAAATAAGGGCAAATTCTCTCTATTCACAAATTACATGATTTTGTATAAGAAAACTCCCAAGGAAGTACACTTAAAAATGATTGTAACTAATGAACAAGTTCAAAATGGTTGCAATATATAAGATCAATATACAAAAATTAATTACATAATTTTGTATAAGAAAACTCCTAAGGAAGTACACTTAAAAATGATTGTAACTGATGAACAAGTTCAACATGGTTGCAGGATACAAGATCAGTATACAAAAATTAATTAATTACCTGATTTTGTATAAGAAAACTCCCAAGGAAGTACACTTAAAAATGATTAGAACTAATGAACAAGTTCAACATGGTTGCAGGGTACAAGATCAATGTACAAAAATGAATATTAATTGTATCAATATACAATATACAAAAAATTTTATTAAAAAAATACATATACTAGCCATAAACCATCCAAAAACAAAATTGAGAAAACAGTTTCATTTACAATTACGTCAAGAATAAAATACTGAGGAATAAATTTAGCAAAAGGAGTGCAAGATTTGTGCACTGAAAATGCAACAGTGTTGAAAGATGTTAAAGACTTAAATATATAGAAAGATATCCCATGTTCATGGATTAGAAGACTTAATATTGTCAAGATGACAATAAACATCTTCATGCAGCTCAAGCTCTACATGTTGGAAACAAGTTTGTCTTTTCCCCATATCTGAACTTTCTCCAGTGCATCCTGTCTCTGGAATTGGTTCCCCCTTCATTCACCTGCTCCAGCCAGAGTCACCCCTGGCCCCTCCCTCCAAAGGTCTCCATCTCTTTACCTCTCTGCCACCAACCTGGCTGCTTTGCTCTAGCAGTGTCCTAGTGGATGTTCCTGTCTTACGTTTATCTTCCCAGCAGCAGGAAGCAAATCTGATCCTATCACTTCCTTGCCTATGCTTCCAGAGACATAGGTCCCCAAAGCATACAAGACCTGCTGGTCAAGCCTCCAACTGTCTCCATTCCACTGTTCTCCATGCACATACCATATCTCAGCATCCTCAAACATGCCTTGTACTCTTGCCTCATGTCTTTTCACACATTTCCCTTCCATTATCCAGCCAACTGATCCTCCCTTTCCCTGACTTTGAGGCTAGATGGAGCTTTCTGCTGGGCACTCTTGCAGTGCACACACTGCATGATGGGCCAGTGTGTGAACTGAGTGTCAGACAGGGCTGCTGTAGGCCTTGTGCCCCTCCTGATTGCTAGGTTCCCTTGCCAAGTCTCAGTCTACAACTCTCTGAAATATGTCTAATTCTTATCCTCCACAAGGGTGGTTCTGTGGCTTGAATATGATAATGCACTTACCCTGGGCCTGAAAATAGCAGTACACATGAAATACTGGCTATTGCTGTGATTGCTTATTTTCCACCATACACCATATACTCAGGTGAGAAGTTCCCATGTGCTTTGTTCAGGGTTGTTTGTTTGGAGCTCAGCATGGTGGCTGGTACATATTAGTCACTCAAAAATGTCAGCTGAAGGATTAGAGAAACGATGAGGGCAGGTCATGTGAATATACATTCAGAGTGTGACTCTCATGATGAAATAACTTCAAGCAACCTGGAACTTTTCCTAAAGACACAAATCGTTTATTTTGGACTGGGAAGAAGAAAGGTGAAGGAGAGGTTTAGGGAACCCCTATGGAAACACGGCTCAGGAGTGGCCTTTGTCTGATAGCTCAACTGGATCTAACCTACAAGCCCAACTCCCTATAATGTCCCAATGCCAGGCAGGCTGTGAGTGTGACTGGGGAGAGCTGGCTTGGAGGGAGTTTCCTCTTAACCTGTCCTCAAGGGATACAGCACAGTAGAAGCTAAACAGAGTTGAGTGGTGGGAGGCCTGTCACGGCAGAGTCTGCCTCAGTCCCACTGAGGTTCAGGCAGGGGCCAAAGCTTCCATCCCTGGCACCTGTTGCCCCACAGCCTGTGTGGTCATCAGTGCTGGGCAGCACCTATAGGTGAGCTTTCCCTGCAGGGGTTAGGCGGGGCTTCACAACTTGGCATCTTGGCTAGCAGGGCCATACCTTGGAAAATAAAGAGAGAACTGAGCACTGGAAGTTGGGTACATGAAAGAATTGGTGAGAGTGAAGTAAACACAAGCAAAAATTCCAAATATATATAGAGATGAAAAGCCAAAATTAAATTTAAAGTGAAAGTGTTTATGCAGTGAAGCCATTTGGAGAAAATGACTCATTTTGTAAAGGAACAGATGTTCTCATTTGCATACTTTCTGTAATGGCGAATGGACTTTGCTCTGTCCTGCCACATGGCATGTGTGCACTGTGGCTGGTAGCCCTTGATGCATGATACCAAGGGAGCACTTTTATTAATGTAATCCTTGGCCCTAGGCCCGTGGGTCTCCCAGTAGGAAACGCTTTGTCCCTGTTCATGATGAGGGAGCCTGGAGAAGCAGCAGCCCTGCCTCCTCCTGGACGGCCCCAGCCCAGCTGCTTCAGGCAAAGTAGATGAGGCCAAGGACCTTGAGCATGATCAGGTTTATCCTGCGGATGCTCACAACTCTCCTCCACTAGAGGTTCTCTGACTTGTTGCCCCACTCTGTACCTTCCATCTTCTCAGTAGCCTCTACTTTCTCAGCTGCCTTTTCCAGGGCCAGCACCCATGCACCTTACAACATGTCAACATGCTCCACCTCCTCAGTTGCCTTTGCTAGGGCCGCTTTGGGGCCCTCCTGTCTCCAGCCCATAGAACATGTCCCAGATCATCCAGATGCAGCTCTTGGTCTCCTTGCCTACATCTAGAACAGAGGGAATAGGCAAAGGTCAGGAGGTGGGCAGGCCACGGCACAGGAGGGAAGCCTTCGTAGGGACTGACATCTCAGCCTCCATGGGTCGTGTGAAGACTCATGTGCTTGCTCCTAAAATAAAAGAACTGACCTCAGCATGCCCAGATTCCCTCAACTGGCTGGTGGAGGTGGTGGTACAAGACCATGGCCCTTTCTGGGATGCTGCAGTAATTGATCACCCTTCTCTGTCCCTATAGGTCTAGGGCAGATGGTAACTGATCCTCTGAGCATGTCCCCTCCATGCTCCAATCATTGCTCTTTGGAGGACAGAGGAAGCCTTCCCTTTGCGTCATGAAAATAGATACCATTCTCTTTGGCAACCTCTTGGGGAGTGTCTTCTTGAGACAACTCTCAGTTTCACTGCTTGACCCACAGTAAGGCTGTCCTGGGGCCCTCGAAGGCACACTTGGTGCTGTCCAGGAGAGCCTAGGAATCAGGAGAGGTTTGCCATTCACTTCTCTAGGCCAAACTATGGGAAACACCTAACCGAGGGGCTTGAACATCACCCAGATGTCCATGCAGCACGTGCTGGCTTGTCCCTTGGGGCCTGCTCACCTGGCTTAGCACCATGGTCAGCTCCTGGGACTAGTTCCCTCTTGGATGACAGGACGACCCTGTTTTCAGTCAGAGCAGGCTTCCAGCAGTGATGGATGTTACAGCTTCCAGCTGTGATGTCTTCTGATGTCATCCCACTGGGCAGCCTCCATGCCAGTGTCCCCTGGGTTCCCACCCCTCAGCAGAGGCTGAGGAGGAAGCAGAAATGAGGGGACTCATCGGCCAGGGACAGAGGAGCCCCTGTTACAAGGGAAGGGCCAGGAGCACAGATAGCCTATGCTGGGACTGAGAAGTTCTGAGCACCACACCCTTGCCTCTATTTTCAAATGCCCATTAATTATACCGTTACCAGCTTCTGAGACCTAAGAGGTCTGGGAGCCAGTCTGGAAAAAGCAGCTGGTCATTCAACCCCACAGTCCAAAGGCACAAATGCCATCCCAAACAGCAGTTAAATAAAGTTTAACCTAACGTTGCCTCCTTACATATTTTAAGGTTGTCCTAAAAGTTTCTCTGTACATAATGAACTATAACCTAAATGGAGGTGTAAACAGACTGTAACCTACTCTTGTGCCAGTCGCTGAGTTTTGGCCAATTAAAGGGGACCAGTTGTTCAAACCATGTTCAAATAAGGCAAATGCTAGGCTGTACACAACCTAGCCATTTCTTTACCTCACTTTTGTTTTTTGTATACCACTTCCTTTTTTCTGTCCATAAGTCTTCTTCCACCATGTGGTTGTACTGGAGTCTCTCAGCCTATTTTGGCTCAAGAGGCTGCCTGATTCGTGAATTGTTCTTTGTTCAAATAAACTGTTACATTTAATTTGTGTTTTGAATTTATTTTTAATTTTTTAATTTCCATAGGTTCCTGGGGAACAGGTGGTGTTTAGTTACATGAGTAAGTTCTTTAGTGGTGATTTGTGAGATTTTGGTGCCCCCATCGCCTGAATAGTATACACTACCCTCAATTTGTAGTCTTTTATCTCTCATCCCCTTGCCACCCTTTCTTTCCCCCAGAGTCCCCAAAGTCCATTGTGTCATTCTTAAGCCTTTGCATCCTCATAGCTTAGCTCCCACTTATGAGTGAAAACATACAATTTTGGCTTTCCCTTCCTGAGTTACTTCACTTAGAATAATAGTCTCCAGTTTCATCCATGTTGCTGTGAATGCCATTAATTCATTCCTTTTTATGGCTGAGTAGTATTCCATTCTATGTATGTACCACAGTTTCTTTATCCACTCATTGATTGTTGGGCATTTGAGTTGGCTATACATTTTTGCAGTTGCGAATTGTGCTGCTATAAACATGCATGTGCAAGTACCTTTTTTGTGTAGTGGCTGATTTTCCTCTGGATACTCAGTAGTGGGATTGCTGGATCAAATAGTAGTTCTACTTTTAGTTCTGTAAGGAATCTCCACACTGTTTTCCATAGTGGTTGTACTAGTTTACATTCCTACCAACAGTGTAGAAGTGTTCCCTGTTCACCACATGGACACCAACATCTATTACTTTTTGATTTTTTGATTATGGCCATTCTTGCAGGAGTAAGATGATATTGCATTGTGGTTTTGATTTGCATTTCCCTGATCATTAGTGATGTTGAGCACGTTTTTCATATGTTTCTTGGCCATGTGTATATCTTCTTTTGAGAATTTTCTATTCATGTTCTTAGCTCACTTTTTGATGGGATTATTTGCTTTTTCTTGCTAATTTGTTTGAGTTTGTTGTAGATTCTGGATACTGGTTCTTTGTCAGATTGTGAAGATTTTCTTCCACTCTGAGTTGTCTGTTTACTCTGCTGACTGTTCTTTTGCCATGCAAAAGCACTTTAGTTTAATTAAGTGCCAGGTATTTATCTTTGTTTTTATTGCATTTGCTTTTGGGTTCTTGGTTGTGAAATCCTTGCCTAAGCCAAGGTCTAGAAGGGGTTTTCTAATGTTATCTCCTAGAATTTTTATAGTTGCAGGTCTTAGATTTAAGTCCTTGATCCATCTTGAGTTGATCTTTGTATAAGGTGAGAGATGAGGATCCAGTTTCATCCTCCTACATGTGGCTTGCCAATTATCCCAGCACCATTTGTTGAATAGGGTGTCCTTTCCCCACTTTATGTATTTGTTTGCTTTGTCAAAGATCAGTTGGCTGTAAGTATTTGGATTTATTTCTGGGTTCTCTATTCTGTTCTATTAGTCTATGTGCATAATTTTATACCACTGCTATGCTGTTTTGGTGACTATGACCTTATAGTATAGTTTGAAATTAGGTAATGTGATACCTCCAGATTTGTTCTTTTTGCTTAGTCTTGCTTTGGCTATGTGGGCTCTTTTTTGGTTTCATATGAGTCTTAGGATGGTTTTTTCTAGTTCTGTGAAGAATGATGGTGGTATTTTGGTGGGAATTTCATTGAATTTGTAGATTGCTTTTGGCAGTATGGTCATTGTCACAATATTGATTCTACCCATCCGTGAGCATAGAATGTGTTTCCATTTCTTTGTGTTTTCTGTGATTTCTTTCAGCAGTGTTTTGTAGTTTTCCTTGTAGAGGTCTTTCATGTCCTTGGTTAGGTACATTCCTAAGTCTTTAATTTAATTTTTTGCAGTTGTTGTAAAATGAGTTCAGTTCTTGATTTGATTCTCAGCTTGGTCACTGTTGGTGTATAGGAGAGCTACCAATTTGTGCACATTAATTTTGTATCCAGAAATTTTGCTGAATTCTCTTTTTCAGATCTAGGAGCTTTTTGGAGGAGTCTTTAGGTTTTCAAGGTATGCAGTCATATCATCAGCAAACAGTGACAGTTTGACTTCCTCTGTATTGATTTGGATGCCCTTTATTTCTTTCTCTTGTCTGATTGCTCTGGCTAGGACTTTCAGTACTATATTGAAGAGACGTGATAAGAGTGGGCATCCTTGTCTTGTTCCAGTTCTCAGAGGGAATGTTTTCAACCCCATTCAGTATTATGCTGGCTGCGGGTTTGTCATAGATGGCTTTTATTACATTGAGGTATGTCCCTTTTGTGCCAATTTTGCTGAGAGTTTTAATCATAAAGGGATACTAGATTTTGTTGAATGCTTTTTCTGCATCTATTGAGATGACCATGTGATTTTTGTTTTTAATTCTGTTTATGTGGTCACATTTATTGACTAGTGTCTGTTAAACCACCCTGCATCCCTGGTATGAAGCCCACTTGGTCATGGTGGATTATCTTTTTGATATGCTGTTGGATTCAGTTAAGGATTTTTGCATCTATGTTCATCAGGGATGTTGGTCTGTAGTTGTCTTTTTTTTTTTGTTACGTTCTTTCCTGGTTTTGTTATTAGGGTGATAGTGGCTTCATAGAATGATTTAGGGAGGATTCCCTCTTTATCTATCTTGTGGAATATTGTCAATAGGATGGTACCAATTCTTTGAATGTCTGATAAAATTCAGCTGTGAAATCATCTGGTCCTAGACTTTTTTTGGTTGGTAACTTTTTTGTTACCATTTCAGTCTTGCTGGTTGTTACTGGTCTGCTCATGCTATCTAATTCTTCCTGATTTAAGCTAGGAAGGTTGTATCATTCCAGAAATTTATCCATCTCCTCTAGGTTTTCTAGTTTATGCATGTAAAGGTGTTCATAGTAGCCTTGAATGACTTTTTGTATTTCTGTGGTGTCAGTTGTTAATATCTCCCATTTCATTTCTAATTGAGCTTATTTGGTTATTCTCTCTTCTTTTCTTGGTTAATCTTGCTAATGGTCTATCAATTTTATTTATCTTTTCAAAGAACCAGCTTTTTGTTTCATTTATCTTTTGTATATTTTTGTTTCAATTTTATTTAGTTCTGCTCTGATCATGGCTATTTCCTTTCTTCTGCTGGGTTTAGCTTTGGTTTGTTCTTGTTTCTCTAGTTCCTTGTGGTATGACCTTAGATTGTCTGTTTGTGCTCTTTCAGATTTTTTGATATAGGCATTTAGGGCTATGAACTTTCCTCTTAGCACTGCCTTTGCTGTATCCTGGATGTTTTGATAGGTTGTTCACTGTTGTCATTTAGTTCAAAGAATTTTTTAATTTCCACATTGATTTAATTGCTGGCCCAATGATCATTCAAGGGCAGGTTATTTAATTTCCATGTATTTGCATGGTTTTGAAGGTTCCTTTTGGGGTTGATTTCCAGTTTTATTCCACTGTGGTCTGAGAGAGTGCTTGATATAATTTCAATTTTCCTAACTATTGAGGCTTGTTTTGTGGCCTAGCATATGGTTTATCTTGAAGAAAGTTTTATGTACTGATGAATAGTATGTATATTCTGCAGTTGTTGGGTAGAATGTTCTGTAAATATCTGTTAAGTCCATTTGCTCCAGAGTATAGTTTAAATCCATTGTTTCTTTGTTGGCTTTCTGTCTTGATGACCTGTCTAGTGCTGTTAGTAGAGTACTGAAGTCTCCCACTATTATTGTGTTGCTGTCTGTCTCATTTCTTAGGTCTAGTAGTAATTGTTTTACAAATTTGGGAGCTCCAGTGTTAGGTGCATATATATGTGATATTTTCCTGTTGAACAAGGCCTTTTATCATTATATAATGTCTCTCTTTGTCTTTTTAAACTGCTGTTGCTTTAAAGCTTGTTTTGAACATATGAAAAAAAGCTCATCATCACTGGTCATTAGAGAAATGCAAATCAAAACCACATTGAGATACCACCTCACACCAGTTAGAATGGCGATCATTAAAAAATCAGGAGACAACAGATGCTGGAGAGAATGTGGAGAAATAGGAACGCTTTTACATTGTTGGCGTGAGTGTAAATTCAACCATTGTGGAAGACAGTGTGATGATTCCTCAAGGATCTAGAAATAGAAATACCATTCGACCCAGCAATACCATTACTGGATATATACCCAAAGGATTATAAATCATTCTATTATAAAGACACATGCACATGTATGTTTATTGTGGCACTGTTTACAATAGCAAAGACTTGGAACCAACGCAAATGCCCATTAATGATAGACTGGATACTATGCAGCCATAAAAAAGGATGAGTCCATGTCCTTTGCAGGGACATGGATGAAACTGGAAACCATCATTCTCAGCAAACTGACACAAGAACAGGAAACCAAACACCACATGTTCTCACTCGTAAATGGGTGTTGAACAATGAGAACACACAGACACAGGGAGGGGAACGTCACACACCAGGGCCTGGGAGGGTGGGGGGCTAGGAGGGTAATAGCAGGGCATGGGGGGATTGGGGAGGGATAGCATTAGGAGAAATACCTAATGTAGATGATGGGGCGATAGATGCAGCAAACCACCACCATGGCACGTGTATACCTATGTAGCAAACCTGCACAATCTGCACACGTACCCCAGAACTTAAGGTATAATAAATGAAAAAAATAAAGTTTGTTTTGTCTGATATGAGAATAGCTACTCCTACTTGCTTTTGGTGTCCATTTGCATGAAATGTCTTTTTCTACCCCTTTACCTTAAGTTTATATGAATCTTTACGTGTTAGGTGAGTCTCTTGAAAGCCACAGATAGTTTGTTTGTGAATTCTTACCCATTCTGTGATTCTGTGTCTTTTAAGTGGGGCATTTAGGCCATTTAAATCCAACATTAATATTGAGATGTGAGGTACTATTCCATTCATCATGCTATTTGTTGCCTGCATACCTTGGCTTTTTTTTGTTTGTTTTTGGTTTTTTATTTGTATTTTTTGTTTTGTAGGTCCTATGAGACTCATGCTTTAAATAGGTTTTATTTTGATGTGTTTCCAGGATTTGTTTCAAGATTTAGAGCTCATTTTAGCAGTTCTTGTAGTGCTCACTTGGTAGTGGCGAATTCTCTTAGTATTTGTTTGTCTGAAAAGACTGTCTTTTCTTCATTTATGAAGTTTAGTTTCACTGATACCGTTTTCACGTAGACTGGGGATTTCTTCTTAATTTGGATCCAGTGCTGGTGAGGTAGTGTGATTTTTTTGAGGGTGTTAAAGAACTTGTTTTATCATATTACCAGAGTTGGTTTTCTGATTCCTTCACATTTGGGTAGGCTGTGTCAGAGGGAAGGTCTAGGGCTCAAGGCTGTTGTTCAGAGGTTTTTGTCCCACAGTGTTCCCTTGATGTAGTTCTCTCCCTCTGTTCCTATGGATGTGACTTCTTGAGAGCTGCACTGTAGTGATTCTTGTCTCTCTTCAGAATCTAGCCACCCAGCAGGTCTACCAGGCTCCAGTGTAGTACTGGGGGTTGTCTGTGCAGAGTTCTGTGATGTGAAGCATCTGTGGGTCTCTCATTGTTGATTACCAGCACCTGCTCTGGTGGAGGTGGCAGTGGGTGAGGGACTCTGTGAGGGTCTTTAGTTTTGGTTATTTAATGCACTATTTTTGTGCTGGTTGGCCTATTGCCGGGAGGTGGCGCTTTCAAGAGAGCATCGGCTGTGGTAGTATGGGGAGGACCAGGTGGTGGGTGGGGCCTTAGAAGTCAAAGAGTATATGCCCTTTGTCTTCAGTTAGCAGGGTGGGTAGGGAAGGACCATCAGGTGGGGGCAGGACTAGGCAGGTCTGAGCTTAGACTCTCCTTGGGCAAGTCTTGCTGTGGCTGCTGTGGGGGATGAGGGTGAGGTTCCCAGGTCGATGGAGTTATGTTCCTAGGAGAATTATGGCTGCCTCTGCTGTGTCATGCAGGTTGTCAGGGAAGTAGGGGAAAGCTGGAAGTCACAGGCCTCATCTAGCTCCCATGAAACTCAGAAGACTGGTCTCACTCCTACCATGCCCTACCCTACAATAGCACTAAATCTGTTTCCAGGCAGTCTACGAACAGGGCCAAGAACTTGCCCCAGGCTACCAGCCTCCCAGCTGCAAAGGCAGGTAGGACTTACATGCTTCCCTGCCTGTGGAGCCTGCACACTGGATTCATGCTCTCCCCTGAGTTCTGGCCAGGAGACTTCTTGTTTGGTTGGAATTATTACAAAGTTCAGCTGGAGGTTTCCTTCTCCCTGTGCCCTTTTCCCAGTTCCTCTGGCAGCCCTCCCCAGGTAGCCCTGTGAGACAAGTCAGAGATTGCTTCCCTGGGAACCCAGAGAGCCCACAGGGCTTTTCCCGCTGCTCCCTTTACCCCTGTATTTCATTTGGCTCTCTATTTTATTTTATTTTTTTGAGACAGAGTTTCGCTCTTGTCACCCAGGCTGGAGTGCAATGGCGTGATCTCAGCTCACCACAACCTCTGCCTCCTGGGTTCAAGCAATTATCCTGCCTCAGCCTCCCGAGTAGCTGGGACTACAGGTGTGCGCCACCATGCCCAGCTAATTTTTGTATTTTTAGTAGAGACGGGGTTTCACCATGTTGACCAGGATGGTCTCAATCTCTTGACCTCGTGATCCACCTGCCTCGGCCTCCCAAAGTGCTGGGATTATAGGCGTGAGCCACCACGCCCCACTCAGCTCTCTAAGTTGACTCTACTCTAGGTATTGTCAGAATCTTCTCCTGTGATCTAGACCTTCAGGTTCCCCAGTGATAGTGTGTGTTCGGTGGCAGATAATCTCTCTTTCTCACTCCCACGGTTTGGGCAGTCACAGTAATAGGGATGTTTCTTGGGTCCTGCAGGAGCATTTCACTTCTTTCTGTGGGTTTGTGGGTTCTCTTGGTTTCCTGAATTATTCCTGCAGTAGTTCTGGAGCAAAAGTTTATGACGTGAGACTCCAACCATTGCTCTGGTCCGTTTGAATGAAAGCTGGTATCTAGTCCTGCCTCCTGTCTGCATTGATCCTTGGGGAAAAAACCATAAACTCTGTTAAATTTAATTTGGCTGAGGGTTTCTTTTTAACAGATGGTGTCAGAAGTGGCATCTGAGATAGAACTTCTAGTAATCCCCAAAAGTGCCAAGTGAGCAAGCAAGTACCCACTGGGCCTATTGTTTCCATTGCTCTCTCACAGCAACTGGGGATCTTGGTAAGCTCTCCCTCAGATTCTGAAGTTCCACGGATTTGTATTTTGAGCTCTCTTGAGTTTGTTTGAGCACATTTTTGATCAATACTGGGTTTGGAAGTTCTGACAGAAACTGAACTGGGTCTACAAATGAATTGTATCTGATAATTAACTGGCTTGGATACAGTTAGGGGCCTCTTTTGTCCGACTGGGTCAGAAAGAAACCAGTAGCAGATGGCAATATTGCAGGGGATGTAAACTTTGGCTTTTGGAAATTCACAGAAATTTTTGTGTTTCTACTCCCTTTGTTTCTTTTTTCTTGTACACTTAAGTATGGAAACAGATCACTGGCAGAGTTGCTTGAGGGGTTCTGAGAGCCAAAGTCAATATTTGAGGTAAAAATGGAGTCCTTAATTTCTAAAGAACTGAGTACCTTCCACCTAATATGTATATTAGTATTAGGTCCTAGAAGCAGCAAAGGCGTACAGAAATGGCAAAAACATACTAAAGATAATTTAAGTTACAGTGAAATGTTCCAAATGAACAACACTGCACTTGAAGAAGTGCATTTGAAAATGAAGTCTCCCGAATTAGTCTCATCTAGAGGTGTACATTGATATGCAGAAGCTTCTAAAAAGATTTCAATATTTTTATTTAAAGACTTTATGAAAGGCACATAAAAAGCTAAGTTACTAATTGATAAGAAAAATTAAATCTGCTAACCTTTTGGCTTAGTTACTATCCTGCCCCAAAGGTGAAATGAAAGCTCTCCTAGATAAAGTGTTTATAAAAGGTAGTCCCTCAGTTAAAATAGCCTTGCTTCTTTTTCAGATGTATTCATGCTAAGACCAGGCATAGAGAATGCTTTCTTTGCCCTATTCCTTAAGAAGCTCCACCCTGAACTTAGTAATTTTAGCTAAGAAACGGTAGCTAAGTTAAAAAGAACACCAAATGAACTAAAATATACCTTTCTGGAATTGAAGTGGCAATCTTAAAAGCCTTTTGTAAAAGAAGTTTACATCAATAAAGGAAAGCTCCATTTGTAAGGTAGTCTGCCTGTGTACATTAGAAACTCTTACCATTGTTTTAAATTTACATATTAAGTCTTGCCTTTGCTTAAGGTCCTTTTCTGGCCACTTTATCTTGATCAACTTTCATGTATGTACCATTTTTTCCCTTGATTTGAGCAAATAATGATACAATATTTATACCTAAAATCTTAGCTCTGTGCTTATGAAATATAATTTTTTTTGTTTCACATAAGAGCTGTACCTTTAGAAATGCAAATTTGTTGCCTAGTTAACAATTGCTTAGGGCAGTGAAACAGATAACTGGAAGATTGATAGTCTGAATGAGGGAAAGGAAAACTATTTGAAAGCTGGCAAATAAAAATCCTTTATGGAAGCTATAAGATCTGCTTCTGTGTGTTTGTATGTCTATATGTGTTATGCGTATGTGATAATATTTAATAAATAAAGCTGGCTTATTGTTGGAAAAATAGGAATGACTTCACAATTATCAGCTAAATATAATTAGGTACCTGCTTGATTTGACTGTGAACTTATATTTTTTTTGGTTTAGAGCCTCTGGATTTGGGGGTGTGAACAGGTGGCTATGATGAGGTCTGGAGACACATTCTCAGTTCCGAGACCAGCAGCTGCAAGTCAGAATCAAGCCAAATATGACCCTTCTTCTCTGCTTTCCCTACTTGCCTACTGGCTATTTTTGGGAGGGGTTGGATCCTCTAGGCAGCTGTCTTCTGTCCTGGCCTCTACACCCGGTATATAAATTCAGTACTCAGACAGGTCCTGACCTTCATAGTCTTCCTGGGTACCACATAGTTACTTGAGACCCCAGATGACCTGGGGAAGACATTATGAGTGCCACAGAAGTTTGTGCCATTTTCAGTGGGGAGGAGCCTGGCCCCTCCTCTTCCTGAGTGATACCTGGGATTCAATTTGTGAGGTGGGAAGCACACCAGCAGAACTCTGGCTTTGTGGAGAATCCCTGTTTCTCTTTTTTCCTTTTCACTCAATAAACCCTGCCCTCCTCACCCTTCAAATTGTCTGTGAGCCTAATTTTTTGTGGCCATGTGACAAGGGCTTCCGTCTTTAGCTGAACTAAGAATCCTACAACAATTAGGGAGGGTACTTGGGTTATAGTTTCAAAATTCTTTTTGGTAATTAAAAATTTTAAAGTCATGTTATGCTAAAGTAACAGATAATCACAAAATGTCTGAGTCATTTATAACTTAAAATACTGAAATATTAATTATTAAACATGAGTTTGTCTATATACCTTGACATTTTTTATTAACATGGTATAGAAAAGCCAAACATACTTAGATCTGTTAATAAATAGTAATTTGAAGAACCATCTTTCTAAAAAAAATTATAATTTTTTTCTACAAATACGACTATAAAACAGTTTAAAATTATTTTCTATGGTTTTCACTAGAAATTAGGGTTACTAAGAGTTAAAATTATAGTTAGTATATGTAATTAGAACTACTACTGACTGATTTATAAAACTGCTACACAGCAGGAAAAGTATCGAATACCAAGAAGGTACTTCGCCAGATTTTCATGCTAAATCAGTGAATTGTTTAGATATGCAGTTCGAATGAACTCCATGGTCCGGATCAAATTACCTATGATAACCTATCAGTTATCAATGCTATGCACCTAAATTGGAGAAACAGCCAGTATGTAAGAGGACATAAGTCCAGTGTTAAGTGTGGACTCATGGAGAACCTGGATGCCCACCTTATCCTTCCTGAGTCCTTAAAGCTTTTGTTATTAAAAGCTTTGCATTCCATGACTTATGAAAGAGATAAAATGATTCAAATTAAATATATATACATATGTGTGTGTGGTGACTGTTCTAATTTGCTAAAATAGTTTATGACCAATATTTGGTGTGTCAAACCAAATTCCTGGAAAGATAAAACTTCAGGTACATTTTTGCTACCTGGAGGGTCATTTAAATGTTCATAGAGGGATTGTATTCCATTGTAATTTCCTATGCATGTTTTCTGGTTGTATTAAAAACTTTCCCATGCATGCAAGAGGGCTGATATAACAGTAGGTCATTATGCCAAAGTGTATGTCCAGATAAAAAAAGCTTTTCATGGTCCACTGACTGAGGACAGTCAATACCTTCACAATCTAGAACCAGAAGATTGAATCTGCTGAGAAAATCAAAGAAAGACTACACTTGCCATCCACACTGCAGCAAAACTTCCAGACTTTGAATCTTGAGTTTTTAATCTCACAACTCATAAGGGTCCTCTCCACACTCTTGGAACTGTACATCCATTGGAAACCCTAAGGTAAAGCTAACCAGGGAAGTTTCTCCCCAGAAGCAGACAGCATCCTTGATATGGACAGCTTTTTTCCAAGATCATGAATCAAGACTTCTCTGCTAGCATGAGACTCTCATCTTTCTATTTTTTCCTTGCTTATGCCTCAGTGAACAATAAAAGTAAAAAGGGGGTCTTTTGTATGCTCATAAGGTATACTTTTAAATGAAGAATTTTACAACCAGCCTTATACATGGACAAACTTATACCTTGATAGATGGAAGACAAAAGGTCAATGTAGGTGAAAAATTTTAATGGCACATTTGTTGCCTCATAAGCAGGCAGAAACAGAACACTGAGTCACTCCTCTTAACCTATTAATGAATCACATGCTAAAGAGAACATTGCCATGATCTTTCATTCTTCTAGGTGAAGAAGTGAGAGAAAATTCTATATGAAGAGTATCTTTTTCCATGGTTTGGAGTAAATGAGGCAATGATTAGAAATGTACCCCTGGTGACACTGTGGGAGTTCCAAGGCAGGTGGATCACTTGAGGTCAGGAGTTCAAGACCAACCTGGCCAACATGGTGAAACTCCGTCTCCACTGAAAATACAAAAAATTAGTTGGGCATGGTGGTGTGCACCTGTAATCCCAGCTACTCAGGAGGCTGAGGCAGGAGAATCTCTTGAACCCAGGAGGCAGAGGTTGCAGTGAGCTGAGATTACGTCATTGGACTCCAGCCTGGGCAACAGAGTGAAACTCCATCTCAAAAAAAAAAAAAGAAATGTATCCCCGGTGATAGACTCTATAGCAGATTCTACTGTAAAAGCTATGGTTATACAGCAGACTTTAAATTCTCTTTTGAAGGCCAGGTGCAGTGGCTCCTCCCCATAATCCCAGCACTTTGGGAGGCTGAGACGGGCAGACCACCTGAGGTCAGGAGTTTGAGACCAGCCTGGCCAACTTAGTGAAACCCCGCCTCTACTAAAAAATACAAAAAATCAGCTCGGCATGGTGGCGAGTGCCTGTAATCCCAGGTACTCAGGAGGCTGAGGCAGGAGAATCACTTGAACCTGGGAGGTGGAGGTTGCAGTGAGCTGAGATCACACCACTGCACTCCAGTCTGGATGACAGAGCAAGACTCTGTCTAAATAAATAAATAAATAAATAAATAAATTCTCTTGTGAAAGTTATGCTAAAGAACAGAATTTGTCTAGATTATTTACTGGCTAAACAGAGAATTATCTCTGCACTTGCTGGCACTTCTTGTTGCCTGTGGAGAAATAAATCAGGTATTATAGAGATTTAGTTGTAGGAGATTAATGAACAGACTGTTTAAAGTGAGTAGATTCTTTATTTAGCTTATTCTTTGATCTATTTGATTTTAGGTGGTTTGGTTTATGGGGACCCTGGCTAAGGAGCATACTCCAAATTCTGTGTATTATCCTCTTGATAGTCATAATAGTAGTCTCCCTGGTATGCTGTATTCTCTCAAAAGTTTAAAATGTTTGCTTGCAGCCATCTCTAAAATTTCAAATGGTCTCTTTCCAACTGGAATGACAAGAGCTCAAATGCATGTGTGACTATGAATGATGCATTGAGACTGGAAATCCAAAATGATGGTAACTGAGAGTGGTGCGAAGGCCCTAAGTTTTGGTGACTCTCTCACCTATGTGAGAATCTGACCAAAAGGGAGGAATTCTTAACCAAAATAATGAAAGGCCATTGTTTTGCACTGAGCTCCTCTACTAACCCCAATAGACCAGATCAAACCAAAATGGAGTAACTTATGGTAAAGGTGACATAATCAAACTAAGACTTTAAGGATACAAAGCTATCCTAGAACAGACCAGGTTTTGTTTTTCTTCTGTAAACTGGACATTCCAGCATAAGGAGGTATCCTCTACTCTAACCCTTACAAAAAAAATAACCTGATGTCCTTATTCTCACCTTACAAAATCCAGTGTTCTGCTATTTTCATAGATTTTGAATCTAAATAAGTGTATTTACAATGGTGATAGTGACATCAATGACTAAAGTTTTGGTCAATCTATCAAAATTGAGAGCATAACCAAAAGGGGGGAATTGTTACATCAAATTTAGCCTAAACCTTCCTCCTAACATATTTTACATTTGTCCCCATAGGTTCTCTGTACATAGTGAAGTATAAGCTAAATGGAGGTGTAAACAGACTGCAACCTACTCTTGTGCGGATCACTGAGTTTTGGCCCATCAAATGGGGCCAGCTGTTCAAACCATGTTGAAATAAGGCAAATGCTGGGCTGTACCCAATCCAGCTGTTTCTGTGCCACTTTCCTTTCTCTGTCTATAAATCTTCCATCATGTGGCTGCACTGGAGTTTTCTCTGAACCTATTCTGGCTCAGGAGCCTCCCTGATTCACAGATCATTCTTTGCTCAATTAAGCTCTGTTAAATTTAATTTGGCTAAGGGTTTTTTTAAAAAAAAAATCTCCAAGACTGGATGGTGGCAGCAGGACAGCCAGTGGCTTGGAGCCCACACTGTGCAGGGAGCCTGCCTGTGTTGAGACCCTAGCACTACACTGTCTGTTTATCTATGGAGCCTGGGGCAAATTGATTAACTGCTCAGTGCCTCAGTTTCCCTAGCTCTAAAATGGGGGTAGTAATTATGCCTATCACATAGTTCTGGCAGTTCCTGATACATCATACTGAGAACAAGTACCTTGTGCACTGTGGGTACCCAGTGAGCCAGTTTACACCCCCACAGAGGAGAGCCATCAGCAGGCATCTGAGGCAGCCTGAAGCCCTGCATCTTGCAGGTACCTGGGGTCCTATGCCCAGGAGAAGCTGCTCCCCTGCCCAACAGCAGTCTACAGAGCACCCCCTGACTGGGTGTACGCCTCTCTGTGCAAGTGTCAGGAGGGAGCCATTGGCTCTGTGGGCTCTGACCTTCCTTGACAGGACTGTAGGGAACCTAGAACCCAGCCTTCTCCCAGCCATGCCATTCCCTCCCTCCCCCAAACTCACAGCCTCCTTACCACTCTCTGCCTCAGATTCAGGACTAATCTCATTATGCCCTTTATCCCTGTTTGCGTCAGGGGCTGCAGGAAGCTCAGGTCACCCTACCCCCATGGACCTGAATACTCCTTTTCTGACCCCATCTGCTGGAACCTTTCCTCTGAGCCCTCAGGAGACCCCAGGGCAGCCTCTCCCTGGAACATTCTCTCTCTTCTTTCTTGGACTGAAACCTAATTCTCCCCGAGACCTGCTTCCCCACCTATGTGGGGCTGCTTTCCTCAAACCCTGCCCCTCATACCCTCACTGGTGTTGGACAGGTCCTTATAGATCATCTTCTGTGCCCATTCTGAGGAGCTCCTGCACAGGCTCTGTGATCCCATTCCCCCACCCTCCCTGGCACCACACTACCAGGTTGCTCTGGTGGGGCACGACATGGTCTCCGTGTGTAGGAACCCGACCACCAGTCGTCAGGCCTCATATTTCTTCAGCCATCAGCATTTCCCTTGGTGGATCCTCACCACCTCCCCATCCCTAAAACATTTCCAGGAAACAAAGTACTTCTGCTTTTCTGCCCCTGCGCTGTCTCTTCCACCACATGGAGTGGCCCTCGCAACCCTTGTGTTTCTCTTACATGCACCTCCAGGGGCTACTGGTAAGTGCATCTTCTGTTCTCTCTTATGCCTGTCCTGCCAGCCCAGATGGCTCCACCTGGCTCTCCCATAGGTGCAGTCACCTCCATCTGCCCTAAACATCCCCATGAGGTGTCTCAGGAAAAATGAATGGCCCGGCTTCTGCCTGGAAGGACATTTCTGAGGATGCAGAGCATGGGGCCAAGGGGTGCTGAGTACTGCACACAGGAGCCCCCAGGGCTTTGGAACCTCCTCTCACCTGGCTGTGCTGGGGGAATGGGGATTCTGCTTTGCGTCTCTGTGTCCCGACCTACCATTTCCTCTTGGCTGTTGCATAAACTCCAACAGAGCCGGTGGAGCCATGGAGGAAGGGGAGGGGTGCATCACCAGCTGGGACCCTGCCATGAGGGCCACACAGTGCCTTGGCCCATAGCCGGGCACCAGGGTCTCAAAGGACTGAAAAGCAATCTGGTTGTTAGACTCCAACAAAAGACAGAATATGGATGGGAAAGTGTAGGAATAAGGACCCTGGAGTTTGTTCTGGCTCTGGTACCCTGTGGTTTGTGATCTTGGCAAGGGGTGACACACTGGCCTGGGGCTCAGTGTCCCTCGGCTGCGAGGCAGGGGTTGGAGGCAATGAGCTCATGGCTCTTTCCCAGTCTGAGGGTGCAGGAATGTGAACCTCTTCATATGGGGAGCAGCCGCGCATCACGCTGGGGTCTACTTCTGACAGTGGTGCTGGGGGAGGCTCTGTCATGCGGATGCACAGGACAGGGCAGCCCCAGAGCTGCTTTCATTCTAGAGCCCTCTGCAGACATCAGAGACAGTGCTAGCTCAGTGCAGGAGAGCTGGCACCTGGGCCTAGGGCAGAGTTCAACTGCACCTTTGCAGATCCTGAGGGAGGCACTCTATTTCCCTTCTGGTCTTTTATTTTCCCCTCTTCCTAAAAACGTATCTGGGAACTTTGAGAAGTAACAAAACCCAGCTGATTGTTGTGGTTTTGTTTTGTTTTAAGGGTTAGGTAGGAGAGTAGATACATTGGAACCTGTTACCCCAGCCTCAGCAGAGGATATCTGAAGCTCTGCCCCACACTCTCTCCCGCTAAACCACAGCAGGGATGTTTAAGAACCCTGCTGGGCTGTGCTGCCTCCCCAGCCTGAGCCCCACCTCTCAGACCAGGATGCTGGGACTCAAATTCTGCTGGGTTGATGACAGAGACTCGGCTTAGCCTTTAATTGCTTCCTGGTGATGCCATATGTGCACATTTTGCCTTTCCAAGGACACAATCAGCTTCCTGTGGATGAGGTCACTGGCAGAGCCGGGGCCGAGGGCTGCACAGTGCCTGTGGGCTTCTGAGCTTGTGTAAGTCGGGGACAGAGTCATCCTTCCCTGACAGTGGTGAGCAGAGGTGCCATGCATGGTGGACCAGGGCATGGCACATTGTCACTGAGCCATAAACACTCATTTTTACCTTCCTCTCCCCTTCCCTTTCAGCAGCTACTTTATTTGTGTTCTCTGGGGCCAGACAGGTGGGAAACACTCAAAAAATGTGTGGCTAAGCAAAAAGTGAGCAACATCAAGAAGTTGAGAGTAGGAGAACAGCAGAAAAGAATGCAGACACAATGGACGGAGACCCTGAGCAACAGGAACCAGAGAGTCAGCCACCCCCAGCTCTTATAAGTGCCGGGAGCAGGGAAGTCTTCCATGTGTGTTACTGATGCAGGTGGCAATCACATGGGGTGTGAGCAGCTAGCTCCTCTCCCCATGTGCTTTGTCCCTCTACCAGACAGGCTGTGTGTGCAAGAGAGGAATGAACCAAATGGAAAATGCTGAGCAGAAAAAGTGGGGTGGCTAGAGAGGAAATCCCCATGATGGAGCTGGGGGACCCTGAGGCTTGCAGTCTTCCAAGTGCCAGCTCTCATCCAGACCCCAGGTAAAGTTGGCAGAAAGGTACACGTCTTCTTCCCAGTCCCTCCTGTGGTCCTCCCCAAACTTGCTGAACCCTCAGGACCCTCCCTCCTGCTGCTTTCTGTTGGGCCAAGTCCCTGTCCTGCTAAGTTGTTAGAGTAGGTGACTTTGTTACCGGTGGAAGAGATCTGAGTTGCCCTGAGTGACTGGTGGCCTATACATATGGGTTCATAGTGTTAGAAATAGATGATTGGTGCCACAAAGAAAAATTAGCACTGAGACAAAGGATCTTTCAGCAACGCAATTTTTACTTCCTGGACTGCAGGAAGGGGTACCCTCGCTGGCCATCGTGCCATGACAGTACAATAAACAAAAGAAAACACACAATTTTATCCCTTACGCATTTGGGGTCATCCTTACTGCTGTGTCTGATCTCCTTGGCTGGAGCCAGACCTCACAATCTAAACTAAAACTTGATTGGCTAACAACTTAAAACTTTTCTAAACCGGTAAAAGTGATGGAGAGCTGGGACATGCCTGTGAGCACGTCCAACACGGATGTCCTGGTGAAAGTACAAGGACATAGAATGTACTACGTGCCTATAAACATGGCATGTCTAACAGCTACATAGGATAGGGCTTAACAAAGTTATTAGCACACTTATTCTTTAACAAGAAAGGAAACTTTAAAAAGGAACTTTTCTACTTTCCACGGTAGCAGTTTCAGTCTTTGCCTTCTCAGAAGAAAGAATTTGATTGAGGGGCATAAAGCAGAAAAAGAGACTGAGGCAAGTTCCAGAGCAGGGGTGGAAGTTTATTTTAAAAGGCCTTAGAATGGGAAAGAAAGGAAGATGTGCTTGGAAGAGACCCAAGGGGACATGTGAAGGTGAAAGAGAGAAGATCAAGTGCCCGTTTAACCATGATCCTAGGACTTTTATAAGCTCGCCTCTTTCCCATAGTTCTTCCCATAGGGTGGGCTTTCTGCATGCCCAGTGCTTTCCTTACCCTTTGGAAATGAGCATGCGCAGTGTGTTTAGGAAGTTATATGTGGGCCCATCTGAGGCTTTCTTTCTGCCCCCAGAAGATCATACTTCACCATTTTTGTCTCTTAACATGCATGCCCAGGAAGTTGCTTCTCCCTGGTGTCTGCATTCAATTAACATTTTGATGTTAACAGGTGTGGAGCATCAGAAATGGCCTCTCCCTGGTACTGCTGCATTGTCATTTTTAGAGAGGCAATGTGATAACTGCTGAACCATCACCTGACATTTCTAGTGGGTAGGGGGAGAGCCCTCTCTCGCCTTGTTCACGCTTATCTAACTACCTGTAACAAGCTGGTACAGCCAGCACGAGTTCTAGAGCCAGGTTGGGGCCCAGGCCTGCCACTTAGTGGTTTTGTTACCTTGGACAAATTTCTTAATTTCTCTGAACCCAGGCCTTGTAATAAATACTCAAAACAGGAGTGACTGACACCTGCCTCCTGGGAGGAAGGAAATGGCTTGTGAAGAGAAGGCTGTGGGCAGCTGCCAGCAACACCACCCCTCCCCCTTGCCATTGGCTTAATTCCCCTGGGTGGGTAGCAGCTGGGATTGTCCTGATTGCATTAATTCACACAGAGGTTGGTGAACTTAATACTGCCAAGGAAATTTTGCATTTTAAAAGACAAACTTCTCTATGTAAATGAATACCTAATTGACAGATCACTGCAGAGCATTCAGTGAGTTCAGCTTTGTTTCATTAAGCTGGGCCCTTCTAGGGTTACCCACCTATTTCTAATTCACCCCAGTGCCACCCCCAGCCCTCCCCTTTCCAAAGAGAATGCAGGAATTCCCCTATTCTTTTTTTTTTTTTTTTTTGAGATGATAGAGTTTTGCTCTTGTTGCCCAGGCTGGAGTGCAACGATGCAATCTCAGCTCACTGCAACCTTCACCTCCCGGGTTCAAGCAATTCTCCTGCCTCAGCCTCCTGAGTAGCTGGGATTACAGGCAGGCGCCACCATGCCTGGCTAATTTTGTATTTTCAGTAGAGACAGGGTTTCTCCATGTTGATCAGACTGGTCTTGAACTCCTGACCTCAGGTGTTCCTCCTGCCTCGGCCTCCCAAAGTGTTGGGATTACAGGCGTGAGCCACTGCTCCCGGCAGGAATTACCCTATTGACTCATTTGGACTGCAAGGTGCATCCCAAAGCACTCACTACCTGGCAGCAGTTACTTGTTTATCAGGAATTGGGTCTGTGAGTAAGGAGGTCCCTAGCGTGCTGAGACTACCAGGAGCAGCATCAAGATGAAGTAGGGGCAGTGCTGTAAGCTGCAGATGAGCAAAGGGCTCTTGCTGTTCTCCATGCAGCTCAAGGGTCCATAGGCCCACTTGACCCTCAATCGAAAGAAGCCAATCACCATCCCTCAAGTCAGCTCCTAGAAGGCACCCTACCAAAGAAGGAGCCCACTGGGGTCACCTGGGAGGAAGATGGGTGATGAGACAAACCATCTTCATCCTTGCTCCCCCAACTAGCTTGAGTTCTAAATGTGTCCAAAATAACCCAGTCTTCCCCATCTGTCTGCGTGGCACCTTCATCTCTCTGGTTGCTCAAGGTAAAAAATTATCTGGGAGCCATCCCTGGTTTCTTTCTATTCTGCCCTGCCACCGATCCATTGGTAAATCCAGCTGCTAGGCAGAGGATCCACAGGAACCATTGCTGGAGTTGAGCAGAAGCCAGATTAGCATACTGTCTGAGGCAGGCAGGAGAGAGGGCCTGGAGAGTTCTCTAATCCAGGAAAGTATGTGTAATGTGCCTGCAACTTCAGATCATGAGTAGCAGGAGAGCCACTGACTGGATCCTCCAGTTTTCTGTGGTGATAGGTTCCAATACCCTGAGGTTGGCATCCCAGGTGGGAGGCAGAGTCCCGTGACCACCTGCCTTCTTGCTCATGCCCTTCCCACAGAGAGAAAAGAGGCAGCTCTGGCATCCCTGGAGCCTAGTGCTCTCCTTCCACATGCATAGTGCTAAGCTGAGTCCTGCTGAGCTGGGTGGAGCAGGGAGCACTGGCAGGTTGGTTTAGAGGACTGAACACAAGGGTGGAAGCACCAGCCAGATGGAGGAGTAAAAAGATATTTCTGGCAAAGAAAATAGTCCCTGCAAATAAAGAAAGGCCAGAGAAGGTATAGGACTCTTCAGCAATCAGCACTATGAGCTGTTTGGAGTGGCTGGGACCTAGGGCTGTGCATGCAGAGGGTGAGGCCAGAGAGGCAGGCAGGACCAGCTATGCTTTGCTGTTAGGGGAAATAAGATTTAATACAGGACTCAAAAATAAAAAGAAACAAAATGTCTGACAAGCTACACCTTCAGTATTACTGATAAAATATCGAGCCATTAGTTGGGATCTTTGGTGTTAAGTGTGGCTGAAAGAGATGGTTAAATAATTACTTCCTCACTGCAAGGAAGGTGGAAGGAGCCTGCTGCTACGCATCCCCCTGTGGGCATGAAATCTCTAAGCATGACACATCCATGTACAAAGGCCACAGAATAATATTTGTCTACAACTAACTGTGTAAGAGAACCATTTGCAATTTTGCATAATCTATGGCATGGCTAAAAGTGGATTACACTACAAAGGGAGGAAAACAAATAAGAGCTTGGACCAACCCTGGCCTGGAGAAAATCATGTCTCAGAAAGCAAATGATGCCAGGGTGTAAACCCATGAGGCGAAATAGATCCTTCTAGGGCAACACTTGCAAATACAACTACAGTGTGAGGGCAACCTCTCACCCTGGTCCATGAGGTGGCTGTGACAACACCCAACTGCTCAGTGACTCTCTTGCAAAACATGATGTTGATGAAAAGGGTCAAACTCTGTAAAGTATTTGAAAAGATTAATTCTGAGCCAAATATAAGTGACCAATGGCTCATGATACAGCCCCAGGAGATCCTGAGAACATGTGCCAAGGTGGTTGGGCTACAGCTTGGTCTTATACATTTTAGGGGGACATAAGATACCAGTCAATACATATAAGATGTACATTGCTTTAGTTCAAAAAGGTGGGACAACTCAAAGCAGGGAAGATGGAGGGGCTTCCAGGTCATAGGTGGATTTAAAGATTTCCTGATTGGCAATTGGTTAAAAGAGTTATTACTTAAAGACCTATAATCAATAGAAAGGAATATCTGGGTTAAAATAAGGGATTGTGATGACCAAGGTTTTATCATGCAGATGAAGACTTCAGAGCTCTTATCATACCTAAAGGGTGCCAGACTGTTAGTTAATTCTTGTAGGTCAGAGGAAAGACCTGGCAAGGGAAGGGGATTCTCTACAGAATGTAGATCTCCCCAGAAGAGACAGCTTTGCAGGGCCATTTCAAAATAAGTCAAAGGAGCATGTTTGGGGCTAAAACACTTTATTTTAGGGCCTGCCATCTGTCATGTGATGCTATACTAGAGTCAGCCAGGAATTTGGTGTCTTATTGCTATAGGAAGTCTGTATTGTCAGTTTTAAGATCTCTGTTGTAATGTTAATGCTGGCCAGTTATGCCCAAATTCCAAAAGGAGGAGGCTATAGAGGACCATGTCTGACCCCCACTTCCCACCATGGCCTGAACTAATTTTTCAGGTTTACTTTGGAATGCTCTTGGGTAAGAGGGATGTCCATATTTCAGTCGGGGGCTTAGAATTTTATTTTTGTTTACATTCTCCTCCTTTTGGCCAAGATTTGCCAGAGGCAACACCAAGCCACCAAACTTTTATTTTGTCCCCCAGCATTGCTGGGGGTGGTGTGGCTGCCATTCTTCCATTCTGGGGTCCATTCTGCCCCTAAGTGGGACTCCTACAGCCAAGAGACTTAGAGCTAAAAGACAGCCAATTTAAATGTTCTAGGCCAGACAGGAATAAAGGTGGACTCAGACATTCATCAACCCTTAAAATTCTTTTTTTTTTTTTGGAGATGGAGTTTCGCTCTTGTTACCTAGGCTGGAGTGCAATGGCATGATCTCGGCTCACCGCAACCTCCGCCTCCTGGGTTCAGGCAATTCTCCTGCCTCAGCCTCCTGAGTAGCTGGGATTACAGGCACGCGCCACCATGCCCAGCTAATTTTTTTGTATTTTTAGTAGAGACGGGGTTTCACCATGTTGACCAGGATGGTCTCGATCTCTTGACCTCGTGATCTACCCGCCTCAGCCTCCCAAAGTGCTGGGATTACAGGTGTGAGCCACCGCGCCCGGCCCCAAAGTTCTTTAAGCAATAAAAGCCTTCAAACAAAAAGCCAAAGGCAAAGTTACAAAATTGACTTATCTGTCACTTCTATGCATTGAGCTACTGTGATCTTGGTTTCAGTTACAGACTTGTAGCAATTAGCTATACAAAACATAGGCATTGTTAAAACCTTTTAAACTAAGGAATTTAGAGACTTTCGTTGTGCTGCGATGCTTTTTGCTGTCTTTTTAGTAGTTTATTCTGTGAAAGGAAAATAAATCAGGACCCCCAAATCACTAAGCCAAAGGAAAAAGTCAAGCTGAAAATTGTGTCAATCCAACTGTTCCCCGTTTAATTCCTAAATAAGAGAGCTACGAAGTTTTTAAAAGTTACATCCTCACAATCTGCCCCTGGGAAATTCCTTGTGGGCCCCAAGATCTTTACCCTAAAATAATTCTGTTGAATTTCACCCTGACAATGTAAATTGATAGCTTATTGATAGGTAGGGGACAAAGGACAGAACTCAAAATCATCCGTCTACTCACCTGAGACAAATGCATATCTTATTGTTTCCTCTGCCTTGTTTATTTTGTCTTATGTAAGAATGCAGATTCACTGAGCTAGATGAATGCTCAGGTAACTATTCCTCTACCCTTCTCTCACATGTGAATGATTGATCAAATACTCAGAATACAGTTGTTTGCCTGTTACCTACCCACACCTTAAAAAAATGTCTTCCTCTTTCTCCAACATCTGTCCTTTCTCCTTTAAATATTGAAGCTCTCAAAATCGTCTTTGGAAAGAGGCACAGACCTGTTTCTCAAGCACGCATCCTTAACCTTGGCCAAATAAACTTGTAAATTGATTGAGACCTGTTTCAGATACTTTTGGGTTTATAGTCCTAAGTGGCTGATAAAATTTTTATACATCTATTTGTATAAATCTTATAACTAGAAGTATTATACCCAGGAGGCTTTGTCACTTAACTATCTTTATATCCGCTCAGTAATTTTCTTTTAATTCTAAAGAAAGCAAAAAATTCTTTATGGTTGGGATGGATTAAAAGGTGCCACATAATAACCCAGGAGGCAAAGTCTCTTATTTCACCAGCTGTTTAGGTATCCCCTCTTGTGTGGGATACCTGTGTGCCCACTCTTGATTTGGAGGGTCTGAACTAATTCTATCCCTGAAAACCAGCCAGCCCGTACAAGCTCACACACATACATCTTTTCCAAAACTGTCCCTGGGCCTAGAGGAAGGGTGCTTTTATAGTTTTAGCAGCAGAGCATTGGCAATGAAAAACACATCCAGCCCAGTGGGATTTCAAATGAGAGAGATTCACAGGCTTTGTCAAGTTGTCTCTAGCCTTCAGAATGCCATAATTCTGGCTTTCTCAGAAGAGGTAAAGCCGTGTGAACTAAATAACAATAATTTGACCATCAAAAAAGAATTTGTGTGTCAGAACAGAAAAATAAGCCTATTCCATTAGAATGCCAACTAAAAACATCATAAAGAAAATTATAACCTTGTTTGTCTTTAGAGCACTCTTATAGCCAAGAAATAGTTCATGATTTAATCTACACTCAGAAACAAAGGTCAGGGCTGGAATCTAGTAACAGGTGTGTGACTAGTTTTCCTTTTGAAACAATTTTTCTCTCTCTAACCCTGTTTTCCACTAAAGAGAAATAATAGTAAGGCCAATTTGTGTGTAAGGTAAGTTTGAGGCCTATATTGGCCTAATTATTTGCATAAAATTCAGCAAGAATTGATTGGCCACATAGGCTCTTTTCAAGTTGGCTTTGCTCGAACTCCTAAAAATATATTATTTAGTGAAAGCCTTGGTAAAATAACCAATGTCTCCTGTTAACTGGACTTATGCAAACAACTATATTGCCATAAAGTAAGAATACTCGTGAATAGTTACCGAATTTAGGGGAAATCAGGTAGCAAGAAAGGCAAATTCTGTTCATGAAAGTATACTTCACAATCAGAGTAGCAGCCTTCCAAATAGGATGTCAGTTGTTCACCTAGGAACTGCCATACACAAACTAAGCAGTTCTTTGTCAGTCAGGGAAGAGCTATTTATCGAGCACTGTAGCATCTAGCAGCTTCTCATGCAGTGTTCATCCTAAGGAGGAAAAGAGGCTCCCTGCTTGCAGATATCTTCTCCTTGCATTTTCCAGGAAGTAAGATCTTACATAAACCATTTCTATTATCTCACGGAACTCTTTTGGGCACCATTATTTCCATTAGTACAGTGATAGCTTCAGGTAACATTTTGCAGCAAGGCAGTAAATGCCCCTCAAGTGGAAATTCTCCAGTCCAGATCCCAGTAGTTGTCTTTGGGAAGTGCTCACAGGCTTTTGCTATAAGCCCCGGTAAATGCTCCATAAAGGACTATGAAGTAGAGGATAGGTCCTGGCCAGCACTCCAGCTTCTTCTCTATATTCTATGGACTCAGGCTATCCTACTCGTTCCCATTTAGCATGTCCAGTTAAATTTCTCAAAGGGCAGATTTATATATTTATACGTTTTTAGTACTAGGTAGAGGAAACATCCTCCAGTCGAATACAATACCAATTTCCATAAGACATTTAGGCAAAGGAGTCACAACTACTTTACCTAAATGATGTTTAAACATCTCAAATTTCATAATCTTATCAACCTTTATATTTATATGTTCTTGTTCTGGGAACTTTTCTTCTCTATCCCAGACCGTTTAATCTCCCCTGGTGACAGAGAATTTGGGTTTCCAGCAGGCGGTTGGGTGAAGGGACTCAGGCCCTTTTGTCAGTCATTATCTTAATTTGCCTCGACATTGCCCCAGGCAATGTCAGCTCTCTCATTATAACTGTGTCTTTTGATTTTTCTTAAATTTCTCCAATCTGGAGCAAATGCAGAAAGCAGAAAACTAAGAACTGAGTATGGGGCCCTTTAATATTGGGGACCAGCAGGGGCTCCCTTTAGTCAATAATTTGACAATCAGAAGAGAATTTGTGTGTCAGAACAGAAAAAGAAACCGATTCCATTAGGGCATCAACTAAAAACATCAGGAAGGGAATTATAGCCTGGTTTATCTTTGGAGGACTATTATAGCCAAGCTGTAGTAACCACTATCAAAGCTGTTATAACCTTTGATAGTGTTGTAAAGACCTTTGTTTTAACCCCATCAATTTTCATCTTATTTCTAATTTTTTGTTGTTTTTGAAACGGAGTCTCACCCTGTTGCCCAGGTTGGAGTACAGTGGTGCAATCTTGCTCACTGCAACCTCTGCATCCTGGGTTCAAGTGATTTTCCTGCCTCAGCCTCCTGAGTAGCTGGGACTACAGGCACATGCCACCATGCCTGGCTAATTTTTTGTGTTTTTAGTAGACAGGATTTCACTGTGTTAGCCAGGATAGTCTTGATCTCCAGACCTCATGATCCGCCTGCCTCAGCCTCCTAAAGTGCTGGGATTTCAGGCATGAGCCACTGCTCCTGGCCTATTTATTTCATTTCTTAGTAACCATCTAAAGATTTCTACCCTTTTTGGATGAGTCTTTTGACTCCCATTTGCCTTCCCTATTTTTATTTTAACTCTAATGTATTATTAGCATCTGCAAGACCCATGAAGAACAGCAAATTTGTTCTGCAGAAGTAATGTCACCTTGTCAGGCATTTGAACCACAGCAACTCCATCTTGTATAGGGGCTGGGTAAAATAAGGCTGAGACCGAACAGGTGCAGTGGCTCATGCCTGTAATTACAGCACTTGGGGAGGCTGAGGTGGGTGGATCACTTGAGGTCAGGAGTTCAAGACCAACCTGGCCAAGACAGCAAAACCTTGTCTCTACTAAAAAATACAAAAATTAGCTGGTTGTGGTGATGGGAACCTGTAATCCCAGCTACTTGGGAGGCGGAGGCAGGGAGACTTGCTTGGACCTGGGAGGTGGAGGTTGCAGTAAGCCGAGATCACACCATTGTACTACAGCCTCAAGTGGGACTCCAGCTCAAAATAAATAAATAAATAAATAAATAAATAAATAAATAAATAAATAAATAAATAAATAAATAAGTCTGAGACCTACTGGGCTGCACTGCCAGGAGGTTAAGGCATTCTAAGTCATAGGATGAGATGGGAGGTCAGCACAAAATACAGGTCACAAAGACCTTGCTAATAAAACAGATTGTGGCAAAGAAGCCAACCAAATCCCACCAAAACCAAGATGGAGACAAAAGTGACCTCTGATTGTCCTCACTGCTTATTATATGCTAATTATAATAAATTAGAATGCTAAAAGACACTCCCACCAGTGCCATGACTGTTAACAAATGCCATGGCAACATCAGGAAGATACTCTATATGTTCTAAAAGTGTAAGGAACCCTCAGTTCCAGGAATTGCTTACCCCTTTCCCAGAAAACTCATGAATAATCCATCTTTTATTTCTATAATTGAGAAATAACTGTGGGAAGTAAAAAATTTCCTCTTTAAAGTTTCCTTTTTTGTTAAAGAATAAAGCATAAGTGGCTGGGCGTGGTGGCTCACGCCTGTAATCCCAGCACTTTGGGAGGCCGAGGCGGGTGGATCACGAGGTCAAGAGATCAAGACCATCCTGTTCAACATGGTGAAACCCCGTCTCTACTAAAAATACAAAAAATTAGCTGGGCACAGTGGTGCGTGCCTGTAATCCCAGCTACTCAGGAGGCTGAGGCAGGAGAATTGCCTGAACCCAGGAGGCGGAGGTTGCAGTGAGCCGAGATTGCGCCATTGCACTCCAGCCTGGGTAAGAAGAGCAAAACTCTGTCTCATTAAAAAAAAAAAAAAAAAAGAATAAAGCATAAGTATGCTAATAAATCTGTTAAGCCCTATCCTATGTAGCTGTTAAACATGCCATGCTTACAGACACATAGTACGTTCTATGTTCTTGTACTTTAACTAAGATGTCTGTGCTGGACGTGCTCACAGGCATGTCCCAGCTCTCCATGCTTTTACCTGTTTAGAAAAGTTTTAAGTTGTTGCCAATTGGGTTTTAGTTTAGATTTTGAGGTCTAGCTCCAGCCAACGAAGATCAGATACAGCAGTAAGGATGACCCCAAATGTATAAGAAATAAATACGTCTGCTTTCCTTTGTCATTGTACTCTCATGGCAAAATGGCTAGCGAGGGTACCCTTCCTGCAGTCCAGGAAGTAGAAATTGCATTGCTGAAAAATCCTTTGACTCAGTGCTAATATTTCTTTGGGGCACTGAGCATCTGTTTCCAACATAACTGTAAGTATAATTAGTTGAGCAGCCAATGCTGCTGCTCTGCCTATGATGAAGTAGACATTTTTTTGTTTTTTTTACTTTCTTAGTAAACTTGCTTTTACTTTATGTACTTGCCCCAAGTTCTTCCTTGTGTGAGGCCTAAGAACCCTCTCTTGGGTTCTAGATTGGGACCCCTTTCTGGTAACGACCTGGGGTATCCATGTAGAAGGGACCCCCTTAATGACAGCATTTACCATGACCTGGGTAACAGCCATATTCAGTGGGTGAATAACCTGGTCATCATAAAGCCAGTCCCAGATGGCTTGTATAGGAAGCATTTCAGCTGTTTCCTCTGTGGTGCTTCACTTGGCATTTTATAGGGAGAGTTAGGAAGTGCCCTTCTCAGGGTAAATAGATCTTACCTTGGCATTTATCCAGTTCACTAGGCTGGCCATTTGCTCAGGAATAACCTCCTGGGCATTTGGATCACATATACTCAGTAGCAATTGTTTAATAGTGAGCTGTGGGTCCTGCATCAACCCAGAGCTGCTCTTCCATTCTGTAGCATTTAAAATTAAAGATACTGACCTTAAAGTCGTTATTCTTACAGTCCATTTTAGCAAAGTTTCTCAGGAAGCTGATGATACCAACCTACCAAATGGAACAATTTCTTTATACTGTATCTGTAAGGCTGGTCGCCTCGCCGGGAGCTCGGACACTGCCCCCCCGCTGGAGCTCGGACACGTCCACCCCCTTTGCACAGCCTAGCCCTCCCTTAAAGAACCCCGCCAAAATGCAAAAAAAAAAGTCTTGTAACTCTACCCAATAGCAGTTGAGTCTTGTATGCAAAGGAAGTCTTGTAACTCTACCCAATAGCAGTCGAGTCTTGTATGCAAACGAAGTCTTGTAACTTTACCCAGTAGCAGTCGAGTCTTGTATGCAAACGACGTCTTGTAACTCTACCCAATAGCAGTCGAGTCTTGTATGCAAATGAAGTCTTGTAACTCTATCCAATAGCAGATGAGTCTTGTATGCAAACGAAGTCTTGTATGCAAATGAAGTCTTGTAAATCTACCCAATAGCAGACGAGTCTTGCATGCAAACGAAGTCTTGTAAATCTACCCAATAGCAAGCTTGCCTTGCCCACACCCTGCTCTCCCACAACCAGTCGAATGCTTCCACTCCCTATAAAACCCCACATCTGAGAGGAGTCCATGCGACTTCTCGGGCTCCTCCTGTTGGACCGCAGAACCTCGCCCGGGAGCCAAATAAATTCACATTGGATCTTCTTGTGCTGGCCTCAGTTTTTTATTTTTAAACTCGGCAAGAACCCAAGAACCCTTACAAGTGGTGCCAAAACCCGGGATCGAACCAGGGACCTAGCACTTCAATTTTCTGACATTTGAGGGTAACTAATTGTACCGTTTCTTCCTCATGATAGTTTCATCCTTCCATATCTTCCAATTTTGGGTTGAGGGCTAAACTGGAGCAGCAATTTATTTATGGGAATCCTGCAAAACTTTGGTTGAGGGCTGTCTTCGTCTGTTCCTGCTGCTATAACAAAATACCTTAGAATAAGTAATTTATAAATAATATAAATTTATTTCTCACAGTTCTAGAGGCTGAAAGGTCCAAGATTAAAATGCCGATAGATTCAGTGTCTGGTGAGGGCCAATTTCTGCTTCCATCATGTGCCTTGAAGACTGTTTCCTCACATGGCAGAAGGAACAGGAGGGAAAAAAGGGCCTTGCTAGTTCCATCCAGGCTTTTTATAAGACACTAGTCCCATCCATGGGGGTACAGCCCTCACTGCTTAAATACCTTCTAAAGGCCCTGCCTCTTACTTCTGCTGCATTGAAGATTAAGTTTCAAAATAAATTTCAGAAGGGACACAAGCATTCCAACTATAGCAAAGATGCATCCCTGCAGACAGAATTTGCCATTATACCTGCCAGGCCAGAGTATAATAAATTTTAGATGATTTTATGTTCATTAGTTCACATGGGATTTACCATAAGGTTAAATTTTTAAAAAAGTCCCAAATATATAGGATGGCAAGGATCACCATTATGAATTCTTAGAGAAGACTATTTTCCAGCTCCTGGAGCCCAGGTTGAGGCATTTTGTTTTTTTTTCTATTGTTGTATCTCTTTGCTGGTGGCTAGATTCTCTCCTAGCCCACAGACCTTTCAAAAATTCAAGTTCTTCATGCTTGTAATCCCAGAACTTTGGGAGATGGAAGTGGCAGGATCACTTGAGCCCAAGAGTTTGAGACAAGGCTGAGCAACATAGTGAGACCCCCATGTCTACAGAAAAAAATTTACCCAGGTGTAATAGTGTATGGTTGTAGTCCCAGCTACTTGGAAGGTTGAGGTGGGAGGATTGCTTGAACCTGGGAGTTCGAGGCTGCAGTGAGCCCTCTAGGCCAAGGCACTCCAGCCCTAGGTGACAGAGTGAGACCCTCCCTCAAAAAAAAAAAAAAAAATCGAAGTTCTACTGGAGGGCTTACTCTTCACCACTCATTAATGTTTGTCCCTTCTCCTTTCTCATGTGGCCACTCAAATCTAAGACTTTGAAAACCAAGCTTGGTAAATGCCATCAGTAGACTCTCAGCATTGCTGTCAGCCTACCTCTCTTGATTTCAATCATCTGTTTGTTTTCTGGACATTTTCTTCCTCTCTGATGAGCTCCTCTGTGGCTATTAAAAGATGTTTCTCTACTTCACCCAGCATTCCTAGGTGTTTTTATTGGAAAGTAGTTCGGGAAGTCTAGTTTACTTATTGTCAGACATGGAAGTTTCACAGGCAACTTTTCCAGTTATGGTTATAGAAGAAATAGAAAAGAAAAACATAGAAAGTTTTTTTGTTTTATTTTCTAGGTAAAGTAGGACAATAAAACACACAATAAATAGATGGGAAAGAATATGAAAAGAATAACGACGTTATAGAGAATACCCACGTGTTGTGCTCCAGATCTCATCTTGTTTCTTGCTTTTCTACTCAGTACATTTTCACCATCCATAGTGTGCATCCAGCCTGTTGTTTCTAATTGCTGCATAGCACTTCAAAAAGTTTCCTCCTCCTCTCATCTACCCACTTTACAGTAATGGACACAATCAACCTGTGATGAATGTCTCACACTTATTCCCTTATGAACGTCTGTGAGGATGTTTTAGGTAGATTCTGGGGAACATCCTTGCTACGTCACGGAGTACAACATATTTAGTTTTATTAAATCTTGCCGGATTGCCCTCAGAACAGACAGCTGCAGTCTAGACTTCCCCCAGAAGTGCACAAGGGTCCCTAAATATCCATATCCTCAATGCTTGATGTTACAGAGCTTTCTCATTTTTGCCAGGTGCATTGTGACTTTAAATCCATTTCCCTGATACCTCTGAGTTATACACTTGTTGGCAGTTGCACTTGTTTGAAATTCCTTTTTCTATAAATTGTCATCGTTTGCCCACATTTCTATTGGAGCTCATTTTCCTTATTGATTTTACTATTAGTGTCTTGTCCATTATAAACATTTCCAAGAATCTTCCCTAATGTGTCATCTGGCAACTTTGTTTATAGTGTTCTTTGTTAAAAAGTTCTTATTGACTGAGCATGATGGCTCATGCCAGTAGTCAGCACTTTGGGAGGTTGAGGAGAGAAGATTGCTTGAGGCCAGGAGTTTGAGACTAGCCTGGGAAACATAGCAAGATGCCATCTCTACAAAATAAAAAATAAAAAAAATCCAGGCCTGGTTGTGAGTGCCTGTGGTCTCAGGTACTTGGGAGGCTGAGGTGGGAGGGTTGCTAGCCTGGGAATTTGAGGCTGTAGTGGGTTATGATTACACCACTGCACTCCAGCCTGGGTGACAGAGTGAGAGCCTGTCTCAGAAAAAAAAAAGACTTATATGTAATGTGATAAACTGATATGATTTGTACTTCCCTCTGTCTCAAAAATATTCCCTAACATTCCCTTCTTTTATATTTTCCTTGTCACAGTTAGTCATTAATTCATCTGAAGTCCACCTTTGTTTAAGTGTCAGGTAGACATGAAGTTTTGTTACTCCAAAAGCAAGCTGGTTCTTCCAGCATCATCAAAGAGTTAGCCTCTCCCTCATTGACTTGTTGAGCCCACTTGAATATATATTAAATTCCGGTTTGGCCAACATGGTGAAACCCCATCTCTACTAAAAATACAAAATTAGACGGCTGTGGTGGTGCATGCCTGTAGTCCTAGCTACTTGGGAGGCTGAGGCAGGAGAATAGCTTGAACCTGAGAGGCGGAGGTTGCAGTGAGCTGAGATTGCACCATTGCACTCCAGCCTGGAAAACAAGAGCAAAACTCTGTCTCAAAAGTAATAATAATAATAATTCAGTAAACACGGAAGTCTCTCTCTCAGCTCTTTATTCTGGTCGATGACTCTGTGTTTATTCACAGTAATTTCTAAGTGTTTTCATTACTGTTACTTTGTTTAAATATCTGGTAGGGCAAGTTCTCTTTTGTTTTTCATTTTCCAACCTGGGTTAGCTACTTGTGGCATTTTCTTCTATGTAATGTTGAAACCTGATGTAATACATTGAAAGTACATTAAACAAACACACAGTTGTGTAGCACATTACCATGTAACCACCATCCAAATAAAGAGATGGAACACTGCAGATACCTTAGAAGCCTCCTTGTGACTTTTTTTTTTTCCCCACATGGAGTTTCACTCTTGTTGCCCAAGCTGGCGTGCAATGACATGATCTTGGCACACTGCAACATTGGCCTCTTGGGTTCAAGCGATTCTCCTGCTGCAGCCTCCCGAGTAGCTGGGACTACAGGTGCATGCCACCATGTCTGACTGATTTTTTTATTCTTAGTAGAGGACTAAACTATCCTTTTGTTTTTAAAACTATCCTTTTGTTTTTAAAATGTTAGTAGAGGTGGGGTTTCACCATGTTTGCCAAGCTGGTCTCAAACTCCTGACCTCAAGTGATCCACCTGCCTCAGCCTCCCAAAGTGCTGGGATTACAGGCATGAGCCACAATGCCTGACCTGATTTATTTTTAAAGATAGGGTCTTGCTCTGTTGCTCAGGGTAGAATGCAACAGTGCAACCATAGCTCACTGTAACTTTAAATCCCTAGGCTCAAATGATCCTCCTGCCTCACCCTCCTCAGTAGCTAGAACTACAGGTGCCTATCACCATGGCTGAATAGTTTTTAAAAAGTTTTTTTGTAGAGATGAGCTCTTGATATGTTGCTCAGGCTGGTCTCAAATTCCTGGCCTCAAGTGATCCTCTTGCCTCTAGCCTCCTAAAGCATGGGAATCAGAGGCATGAACCACCATGCCTGGCCAACAATACAATTTTTTAATGAATGATTTTCCAGCCTGTAAGCTATTTGATGATGTGTTACTGAATTTTCAGATATAGGGGATTTTAAAAACTATCCTTTTGTTATTATTTTCTACTGTTTCATTAGTTTGAACACATAGTTTGCATATTATTAATCTTTAGTAATGTAATATGTCTTCTTTTATAGCCTAATTATGGTCAGTACTTGTAAATGTGCTTGAAAAGAATGTTCAGGGCGGGCGCAGTGGCTCACGCCTGTAATCCCAGCACTTTGGGAGGCCACAGCGGGCAGATCACCTGAGGTCGGGAGTTCCAGACCAGCCTGACCAATATGGTGAAACCCCGTCTCTACTAAAAATACAAAAAGTAGCCAGGTGTGGTGGTGCACACCTATAATCCCAGCTACTCAGGAGGCTGAGGCTTGAGTGAGGACCCGCTTGAACCTGGGAGGCAGAGGTTGCAGTGAGCTGAGATTTGTGCCACTACACTTCAGCCTGGGCAACAGAGGGAGACCCTGTCAAAAAAAAAAAAAGTAACGAAGGAAGAAAGAGAAAAGAAAAGATAAGAAAGATGTTCATTTTTTTGCTGGGCACAGAGAATGTTATACAACTAAGATACAAATTTACACTGCTATATAACTAAGCCTGTAGTTATATTGCTTAGATTCTGGGTAGATACTTTTGTCTACATGATGACTTTTTTCTTTTAATTTTTTATTTCCATAGGTTTTTGGTAGTTTCCCCCTGAGTCCCCAAAGTACATTGTGTCATTCTTTTTTTTTTTTTTTTTTTTTTTGAGACGGAGTTTTGCTCTTGTTACTCAGGCTGGAGTGCAATGGCGCAATCTCGGCTCACCGCAACCTCCGCCTCCAGGGTTCAAGCAATTCTCCTGCCTTAGCCTCCCAAGTAGCTGGGACTACAGGCGTGCACCACCATGTCCAGCTAATTTTTTTTTTTTTATTTTTAGTAGAGATGGGGTTTCACCATGTTGACCAGTATGGTCTCGATCTCTTGACCTCGCGATCCACCCGCCTCGGCCTCCCAAAGTGCTGGGATTATAGGCGTGAGCCACTGTGCCCGGCCTCATTGTGTCATTCTTATGCCTTTGCATCCTCATAGCTTAGCTCCCACTTATGAGTGAGAAGATACAAATTTGGTTTTCCATTCCTGAATTACTTCACTTAGAATAATAATCTCCAATCCCATCCAGTTTGCTGGGAATGCCATCAATTCATTCCTTGTTTTTTTTAATGGCTGAGTAGTATTCACACACACACACACACACACACACATATATATAATCACAGTTTCTTTATCTACTCATTGATGATGGGCATTTCGGCTGGTTCCACATTTTTATAATTGTGAATTGTGCTGCTGTAAACATGCATGAGCAAGTATCTTTTTTGTAAAGTGACTCCTTTTCCTCTGGGTAGATACCCAGTAGTGGGATTGCTAGATCAAACGGTAGTTCTATTTTTAGTTCTTTAAAGAATCTCCACGCTGTTTTCCGTAGTGGTTGTACTAATTTATATTCCCACCAGCAGTGTAGAAGTGTTCTCTGTTCATTGCATCCACAACAATATCTATTTATTTTTATTTTTTTGATTATGGACATTCTTGCAGGAGTAATGTGGTATTGCATTATGATTTTGATTTGCATTTCCCTGATCATTAGTGATGTTGAACATTTTTTCATATATTTGTTGGCAATTTGTATATCTTCTTCTGAGAATTGTCTATTCATGTCTTTAGCCCAATTTTTAATGGAATTTTTTTTTCTTGGTAATTTGTTTGAGTTTGTTGTAGATTCTGGATGTTAGCCCTTTTTTGGATGTATAGATCGTGAAGATTTTCTCCTACTCTGTGGGATGTCTGTTTACTCTGCTGACGCAAAAGCTCTTTAGTTTAATTAAGTGCCAGCTATTGATCTTTGTTTTTATTGCATTTGCTTTTGGATTCTTGGTCATGAAATCCTTGCCTAAGCCTAAATCCTAGAAGGAGTTTTCTGATGTTATCATCTAGAATTTTTATAGTTGCAGGTCTTAGATTTAAGTCCTTGATCCATCTTGAGTTGATCTTTGTATAAGGTGAGAGATGAGGATCCAGTTTCATCCTCCTACATGTGGCTTGCCAATTATCCCAGCACCATTTGTTGAATAGGGTGCCCTTTCCCACTTTATGTATTTGTTTGCTTTGTCAAAGATCAGTTGGCAATGCCCCACTCCTGGTACCAATTTTCTGTATCAGTTCATTATCATATTGCTATGAAGAACTACTCAAGACTGAGTGATTTATAAATAAAAGAGGTTTGTTTGACACCGTTCCACAAGATATACAGGAAGCATATCTGTGGAGGCCTCAGGAAACTTACAATTATGGCAGAAGGTGAAGTGGAAACAGGCACATTTTATATGGCCAGAGAAGGAGGAAGAGAATGAAGGGGGAAGTGCTAAACACTTTTAAATAACCAGATCTCATGAGAACTCACCATCATGAGAAGAGCAAGGGGGAGGTTGGCCTCCATGATCCAGTCACCTCCCACTTGGCCCCTCCTTCAACACTGGGGATTACAATTTAACATGAGATTTGAGCGGGAACACAAACCAAACCCATATCACCATATTAACAGAACACAGGTGAAAAAGTCATCGTCTCAGTAGATGTGGAAAATACACTCGATACCATTAAAAAACCATTAATGATAAACAGTCTTAGCAAACTAGGAAAAGAATGGAACTCAGTCTGACAAAGATAGCTACAGAAAACTGACAATAAATATTTTATTTAATGGTGAAATACTCAAAGCTTTCCATTTAAGACTGGAGATAGGCAAGGAAGCCTGCTGTCATCACTTCAATTCAAGGCTGTGCTAAAGGTCCTGGCCAGTGAAACAAGGCAAAGAAAAGAAAGAGGAAGTAGAAAGTTTGGAAAGGAAGAAAACAAAAGTATACTTTGCTTACCTACCAGCACATGTTCAATCTGTGATATTTCACTCAAATTATCAACTTTTAGGGTGGACTTGGCAAGTTTTAAATATGCCGATATTTAACACTTGCACACAATTAAACACAATCTGACTCTGCACTTTGATTTGTACACTATTCAGTAAAAAGTCTGTTGCAAATACAAAACCAAAAAAGACATATGAGATTTCTACTCATTGACATGGAAATCTGTTTATAATATGTTACTAGTGGTGGGAAACAGGCTGTAAAACTTCATGTTATGATTCTATTAAATGTATATATCAGACATTTAAAAAAGTTTGTATATGAGAAGAATATCTTTGAAAAGATACACACAAAACACTTAATACCTATTGCCTCTGGTGAGTGGAAGTGAGAAACTGAAGGTGACCAGTACTTCATTGTGTACCCTTTTGTTCACCTAAAATTAAAAGCAAAAAAAAAATAAATTTTATGAGAGTGGGTTCCCATGGTGATTAGTTTGAAGGGTAACACTCACTTGAGTGTGGAAGATGTTGTGTATTTTTAAAAGAAAACAATGAGTTCATTACTTTATAATACTTTACTTATCAAAAAACTAACCTGATTACCCCTGTTAAATTTCTCAGTAAAGAATAATTATTTAGACATATAATTGCTAATGTTAAATGGAATATTTTACCTTTCCTGAAGTTTATTTGGATGCCATTATCAACTTTTAGGGTGGACTTGGCAAGTTTAAAAAATACTGATATATAACATTAGCACACAGTTAGACACAGTGGCTTATTGTGTCTTATAGTCTGTAGTTGTGTCACTCAAATTAGTCATAGCCTCCCAGTGCATTTTAAAATGATCCAATTTTGGGGGCTGTGCCTGGGAGGTATTTTGTGTCCCAGCAACACAACACTGAACATACTTCATGGCGTACTAATGCTTACTGAATGGTCCCACTGAGGATTGGGTGATTCTGTTTGATTCTATCTGTTCTCATTCCATGAGGCTTAGCAGCATGCTCTATGGAAGCATAATCCTTCAATTGCACTCATATATTCTTTCAGTAACTTTTCACTATCTGATCTAAAAGCTTCTCCATTGGGTTTCTGCAAGACCAATTTCTGACCCATGGAGTGGTGGATAACACCAACCTCACTAAGCTCATATGCCCAGCTTTAGAAGCAAATTTCATTTTACAATAATTCTACTTTGCCACTACAGGTGGTGTAACATGTTAGTTCATAGATTAGCCTTGGGCATTAGAGAGATACAACTCTTGGTGTGTCTCATGATCAACTTACTTAGCTGAGACTCAGTTTTCTCATCTGTAAAATGGGGATAACAAAACTAATGCTGCCTCAAAGCAATTGGGATGCTTAAAGGAGGCAATATAGAAAAGTGCCCATATGTTACCTGATAATCAATTTATATCATATGCGGCATACTGACGTTTTGGTCAATGACAGACTGCATATATGACAATGGTTCCATCAGATTATAATGGAGTTGAAAATTTCCTTTTACCAAGTAATGTCATAAGTGTTGTAATGTCATATTATACTGCATTAGTTATGTGTGTGGTGATACTGGTGTAAACATATTTACTGTGTTGCCATTCATATCAAAGTATAGCACATACAGTCACATATGTATAGTACATAAAACTTGATAATGATCATAGATGATGATGTAACTGGTTTAATGTATTTATTATACTATACTTATTGTTACTTTAGAGTGTGCTCCTCCTACTTATAATAAAGGACATTTGTAGAACAACCTCAGGCAGGTCCTTGAGGAGGTATCCAAAGAAGGCATTGCTATCATAGGAGATGACAGCTCCATGAGCATTATTGCCCCTAAAGACTGTCCAATGATACAAAATGTGGAGGTGGAAAACAGTGATATTGATGATCCTGACCCTGTGTAAGCCTAGGCTAATATGTGTTTGTGTCTTTTTTGTTTTTTGTTTTTTGAGATGGAATTTTACTCTTGTTGCTCAAGCTGGAGTGCAATGATGCAATCTCAGCTCACTGCAACTCATGGGTTCAAATGATTCTCCTGCCTCAGCCTCCTGAGTAGCTGGGATTACAGGCATGCACTACCATGCTCAGCTAATTTTGTATTTTTAGTAGAGATGGGGTTTCACTATGTTGGCCAGGCTGGTCTCGAACTCCTGACCTCAGGTGATCCGCTCACCTCGGTCTCCCAAAGTGCTGGGATTACAGGCATGAGTCACCACACCTGGCCATGTTTGTGTCTTAATTTAATTCAATTAAAAAGTTTTTTTTGGAAGGGGGTCTCACTATGTTGCCCAGGATGGAGTGCCATGGCTATTCATAGGCACAATCCCACTACTAATCAGCGTGGGAGTTTTGACCTGCTCCGTTTCCAACCTGGGTCAGTACATCCCTCCTTAGACAACCTAATGGTCCCTGCTTCTGAGGTCACCATATTTATATTAAACTTAGTGCAAACACTCAGTTAGCATTAGGGCACTATAGCCCAGAGCTCCTAGGCTCAAGCCATCCTCCTACCTCAGCCTCCCAATTAGCTGTGACTACAGGCATGTGCCACTGCACCTGGCCATTTTTAACAAAAAGTTTAAAAAGTAAAACAAAATTAAAAATTTTTAAATGGAGAAAAAGCATATAGAATAAGGAAATAAAGAATTTTTGTACAGCTGTTTGTGTTTGTATTTTAAGGTGATTGGTATTACAAGAGAGTAAACAAGTTAAAAAATTAAAAAATTTATAACATAAAAAAGTTACAGTAAAGTTAATTTATCCTTAAAGAAAGAAAAAAATTGTAAAATAAATTTAGTGTAGCCTAAGTGTACAGTGTTTATAAAGTCCACAGTAGTGCACAGTGATATCCTAGGCCTTCACATTCACTCACCACTCATTGACTCACCCAGAGCAACTACCAGTCCTGCAAGCTCCATTCATGGTAAGTGCTCCATACCGCTTTTAAGTTGTACCACATTTTATCTTTTATATCATATTTTTGGCCTACCTTTTCTAGGTTTAGATACACAAATACTTATCATTGTGTTACAATTGCCTATAATATTCAATACAGTAACTTGTACAGGTTTGCAGCCTATGAGGAATAAGTTACACCTTCTAGGTTTGTGTAAGCACACTCTATGATGTTTGCACATCAAAGAAATTGCCTAATGACACATTTCTTAGAATGTGTTCTGGTTGTTTAGTGATGCATGACTCTACTTAATGCATCAGACAGCACTTTGTATAGGGAGTACCATGGTTCTGGTTCTTAAGAACCTTGCATGTTTTTCACATGTACCCCCAAACCTAAAATGCAATAAAAAAAAAAAAAAAAAAAAAGAAGTTTTGGATGTAGGAAGCATGATTATTTAAGTGAAACACTCAATGAACAATTAGGTTATATGTTTAAATATGTTGACTTTGTGGTAGTGATGTGAGCTCCAGAGAGTAGAACTGTGTTGATGGAATAATGATGGAATTATGTCTTTGGTGTGGATCTTCTGTTGACCTTGGTGGATAGATTTAATTGAGTTGACAAAAAGAAGATGGCCTTCTAACTGGAGAGGAAGAACACCAGTCAAGGCCCAGAGGTGAGGAGGAGTGTGGTGAACCAAAGCACTAGAGTTTGTCATTTCCACTCCCATTCTTCGACTCCTCTTTCTCCTGAAGTGAAAAGAAACATCCACCTCAACTTTCAGCATGACTTTCAACAAGGGTTGTCTTTGGGCCTCAGTCTCCTTGATACAGAAAGGCTGGGCTCCTGGCTAAACATCACCCTGAATCCTGGAACTGTGGCCCTAAGTGAAATATTTGAGCCAATTTTTCCACCCAAATGTTGCCTTTTTAGCCTGTCCTACCCCTATCCTGTGCCCAAAAAAGGCTTCAGCTGGCAGAGCAACAGAGGCAGCTGAGCGGCAATCAGAGAAGCAACTGAGCATCAGAGACTATGGATAGATGTGGCTAACTTCAGATGGTACAGCTTCGGAGAGGAACCTGGCTGGAGATGGCTGGGCTTCAGGGAAAGATCCCCGTCCCATCCCCTTTCCAGTCTGCCTTTCTGTTGAGAGCCACTCACCACCCAATTAATTCTTCCACATGCATCGCCCTTCAAATAGTTCATGGAACCTGATGCTTCCTGGATGCTGGACAAGAACCCAGGTGCTGAGAGGGCAGGGGCTGCCACCCTGACCCTACCCTGAGCCGATTAGTACTTGGCTGTTTCCAGACATAAGAGCTGGAAGAGCATTGGTTGTAACATGCTTGGACGACACTGCCGGGCCCTCACAGAACCTGTTCCTACCAGAGAGGAGTGATTGGCCGGTTCCAGCATTTCTTTACTCCGGTTCCCTCACTCTCTCGCTTGCACGCTTCCGCCCGTGAGGAGTGGCCCATGCCGGTTGAGTGAAATGAGCCGCTCCAGTTCCTGCCCATGAAGGGGGTCAAGGGAACTATGCCATCTCATCTGGAGGCTTGCCTGGGATACGTCAGACAAGTGAGTACATGAGGAAATGTCTCTTTTGGGTGAAAGGAATGTTGGCTCTGTGGCTGTTTTCCTTCATGGAGGTCTAGCTGTCACATGGGACTGGAATAAGGTCCTGGGGAACCAAAGGCATCTGGCTGATGCCACTCCTCAGTGTTGCTGGAAGGCCCCAAAACTAAACTCCATCCATTACTGCTCTAAAGGGCGTTGGCCAAAATCCCCAGACTTTGCTGTGATATCTTTGTATCTTTTCTTCTTTGATGGCTTGAAATGGCTTCTATCTCTTTTATAATGTTAAGGGTTTTGCTACAAACTGCAGAGATGTTATGTAGATTGAGTGTTTGGCCTAGCCATTAGATATGCAGTTCAGAACAATGTGATTCCCATTTGTTCTTAGAGGTGCCATCCCTACCCTCACTCCAACAGCTGTAGGCAGGCATGGTGCATGGTGGTTCCTCTGCTTACCCCCTTCTGTCCCTGCTTAGGAGCCTGGGCATGTCTGCCACATGCATGTGCCATGTTCAAGGGCCAAGCAGGGCAGGAATGAGCAGAGCACGCCTCCCAATCCCCAGGGCTGCCTCAGGGGTTAGGGGGTCCCATGCAGCTGAATGGCTGGCCCCTCCCACTTGCCTGGAAAAAGGATGGGAAAGTGATGTTTTCCTAAAGCCTGACTGTCTCCTGTCGGATCTCTCTCCAAAGCTGCACTGTCTGAAGTTAGCTGCATTTTTCCATAGTCTCTGACGCTCAGTTACTTCTCTGACTGCCACTCAGCTGTTTGTACCTCGACACTCAGCTGCTTGTGTTGCTCTGGCCCTGAAGTTTTCTATGGGCATAGGACAGGGGTGGGGCAGGCCAAAAAGGCAAGATTTGGGTGGAAAAATGGGGTCAGCTGTTTTCACTTAGGGCCACGGTTCCAGGATTAAGGGTGAGGTTTAGCTGGGAGCCCAGCCCTTCTGTATCATCCTCATCTGTGAGACAAAGGTGCTGAAGGCCCAGGCAGCCCTAGATCCGAAGATTCCACCACGGTACGCAGTCTTCTTGTTTTACTTACCAAAGGTTATTAACATGACTGATCCCAAAAGTATAACGCCAGCATTCAAGATGCTAGTTCAGACCACAGTTGTCAAACCACCTGAACAGGCAAACAGAGAAAGAAAGCAACGTTTGACTCACTCTTCTGAAAGTTGCTCCTGCTTCAAGTACTCTGTAGGACATAACTTAGGCCCTTCTGCCTCTGTTCTTTTCATTGTTCAGTCCCCTCAGGCCTTAGCAATGTCATTTACAGACTTAGGGTAAACACAGAAGCTAGAGACTGCTGCCTCAATGACTACTGGACTCCACTAAGAAGTAGAGTATGCCGATGTAAGCACTCGTGTGGTTAGAGTAGCCTCACCTGAGATGGTATGAATGCCAGCAATTTTCAGAAAGATCGTGATGATCAGGTAAACATCCGTTTCCCAAACTAGCTTCATAAACATGGCATAAGAGAAAACCTGTAACTGAAATGAATACAGTCAGCAGGCTGCACTTTCACTTTCAGCTGACTCTACAATGATTCCACAAAGACACAGACCTTAGAAGCTGTCTACCAGAGGTGATATCTGACTAGCACTACATCGCCAGTGGACACTGGGTGAGGTTCACCCAAGCGTAGGCTTGTGCCCTGTGAGTTCAGCCAAGGTTAGTACTTTTAGGGCTTGAATCAACCCAATTCTTCCAGTTGGCACAACTTAGCCTCTTCCACTCTGGAGAGGGAGTTAGCTCGGAGAGGGAGTTAGCTCAGTGAGTTAGTTGTTCTTACAGTTCTACCACTGGAAAAAAAGGAATGGGAATGACATCTCAGAGATCAGCAAACTTTTCCCATGAAGGCTAGTTTGCTGGCCTCATACCATCTCTGTTTTTTACAACCTTTTAAAACTCTAAAAATCATTCTTAGCTCAAGGGCTGCACAAAGCCCATCATTAGCAGGATTGGCCTGCCGACTGGATTTGTCGAACCCTGGCTTAGCTGACACTGATTTTGAAACATCTGCACATCATTAAACTGGATTACCCCTTGCTTTGTTATTCTGATCTCCAAAGCTCGGGATACAATGGGCAGAGATTCATCTATCCATTTATTCACTAACTGCTTACTGAGTGCCAATCATGTCATAGACACTCAGCAGTGTTCAGAAGACACAAGTTACCAAAACTTAGTTGCTGTCCTCAAGAGCTTATGTTTAATGGAGACAAACCACAAAATAGGCATTTTCTATGCAGTGTAATAAGTGCCACTATTCCAGTTATTCAAAAAACATTTATGGAGTGCCTTATGTGCTAAACATGTTCTCAGGGGAAGGGGAAGGTAATGCAGTGAACAAGGCAGGAAGGCCATGGGTCTCAGGAAGCTTGCACTGAAGTCGAGAAGCCAGATGAGCAAGCAAATAAATTACTTTCACATGGTGGCAGGCATTTCAAAGACAATACACACAGAGTAATGAAGCTGGGTGCAGTGGTGCACACCTATAATCACAGTTACTTGGGAGGCTCAGTAGGAGGATTGCTTAAGCCCAGGAGTTAAAGTTCAAGTGTTCCTGGACCAAACTGAGGGTTGGGCTGCTTACTCTCATGGCCCAATAATGAGATGCAGGTAAACTGGGAAAGAAGAGAGTTTTTATTTCTGTAACAGGGAGAAAGTCGAAATTATCACCAGACCAACTCAAAATTACAGTTTTCTAGAGCTTATATGCCTTCTAAGCTATATGTCTACATGTAAGTGTGCATTTATCTGAAGACATAAGTGATTAACTTCTAATCTATAACTGAGATCTGAGTTCTGAAGACCTTCCTCTGGAGTCTTAGTAAATTTACTTAATCTAAATGGGCCCAAGTGCTGGGGTGATTACCCTTATCTTGTCTCCTGATAAATTATGGAGATTTGGGGAGTTCCTGCAGACCTCCAATAAACTTGTTTGTGGAGAGACCTGGAGAGTTTCTTCAGACTCCCAGTAAAACTTGTTTAATCCTAAATGGGTCCTGTTAAGAATTCCTTTTTTATCTTATCATGCTTCAAGGCCCAGGAAAGGCCTAGGCAAAACTCTTGGTGGGCCTTTATTAGATTACAGCATTTGTATAAGAACTCTGGCTCTATCAGCTTTTAATATTTAACTTAACCACTCAGTCAGTGTGGAAGCAGTTGTTTCAGAGGCCTGTGTTAGCGAGACCCAGTCTGCCACAGTATTGGGTGATGATTACATTTATGAATAGCCACTGCACTCCAGCCTGGGCAACATAGCAAGACCCCCCCATCTCTAATTAAAAACCAAAACTAGAGTAATGGAATAGAGATTGACTGGGTGCATTCTTGGAAGGCCTCTTCAAGGAAGTGCTATTTTTCTTTCAAGAAATCATACAGGGAGTCAGCTATGCAAAATCTGGGGGAATAACATTCCAGGCACAGTACCGAGCAAGTCTAAAGGGTTTTGAGTTGGAATAAGCTTGCTGGACTTCAGAATCAGTAAGGCAAGCAGTGTGACTAGAGCACAGTGTGTAAATGGGAGGAAATAAGGAGACCCATTTAGAAAGGTAGACTGAGGCTTCAGCAGGGCAGCCCTTAAAAGCCATAACAAGTAGTTGAAGCTTTCTTGTACAGGGGGTGGAAACTCCTGGATTCTTTTAAGCACATGACCTACTGATATGTGATGGGTAAGCCCAAGCTTTCCTGGGAATACAGAGGAGGGACCTGTAGGCTTGGGGGGTAAAGAAGATGCTTCTGCCTTTTATTTTTTGTGAATATTATTAAGTTACTTTTTCTCTACTCTGTATTAACAGCAAAGGCCACAACAAGTAATTTAGGGAGCCCAGAATAAATTTCTGGGGTAAATCCAGCATAAACTTGAGTCCCACCTGTTGCTGTTTTTTTTTTCTTGGTTCTGTTTCTTGGGCTGGCTTTTACATAACTTGCTGACATCTTATTGAATATATAGAGGAATAAATACAGAACGGAGAGGAGGATCTCACTCTGATAGCTACTAAACCTCTTCTTGAAATATTCTGGCACCGTCACCACCTGTACAAGCAATGAGACAGATCACCACCAACAGTGAGTGCCGAAGAGGCAGACCCACGGGGATGAGTCTTGCTCACAAGGTGGTTGTTACAGAGAAATGGCTGATTCTGGGAGTAGCCCAAGAATATAAGAATGGGGAGTCACTGCCTCTGGCACCTGTTAAGATGGGAGAAATAAGAAAGGAGAATCAGCACCACTGTCTCCAAGGAGTTTGGAATCCAGCTTCTTGTGCAATCTTTGATGTAGAAGAAAATCCAGCTAACTGAGAATGGTAATGATGACAAATCCCTTTTATGGAATAATCATAGAGCAAAATCAAGTGCTTAATCACATAATACAAAGATAGCCAGTCTTCAAAAGAGACAGGTCCTGACTCCACAGCTCTGTGACTTGTCCTGTGCCAACACTGCCAGTGTGCACATTGGTGTCCCACACAATCCTGCTCTATCTCAGGCTGTGCACACCAGGACAGGAACCATGCCCATTTTGTTCACTATATTCCTGGACAATAGCTTAGTGCCTGGCTCATGGTAAGTGAAGAGATACTTGTTCAGTGAATATTGTTCCACTGTCTCTCCTATTCTCATGTGTTCTTGTCCATTGACCCCAAACATGTCTATTTTAAGTTCTATCTCAAATTCTACCTGCTTCATCAGACTTACCTGGGGACTTCATGAGAAGCATATGCCCTCTTCTAAATACCTATAGCTTTTATTATTTTCACCTTTCATTTGGCTCTAAATCATAGATGGCTCACTTTCCCAGCAAGGTCCCAAGCTTCCTCAGCTGTTTCACACTTACTACTTACATCTTTGCTAGGGGTGCCATAGCAAAGCAAACTGTTCATTCTGCCCTGCTTTGCCTTTTCTGGAGAAACCTCAATAAAAGCAATAGCCCAACCCTTCTCCTTGGTTCTGCTTTTGCCTCCTGACCACTTGATATCTTTCCCATGTGGTCCTGCATGACATGCCATGCCTCCTGTCTCTAGGACCTGTGAGTATAAGAAACTATTTTTCCCCCTGAGCTTCTCCTGTGTCTCCTCTTGTGGCTGCACCCAACCCAACTGACAGCTGATAAAAGAATACAAAAGAGTGTGTAGTGATATCTCATTATTTACTTATTTTAGAAATGGTGTCTTGTTCTGTTGCCCAAACTGGCCTTGAGCTCCTGGGTCCAATCAGTCCTCCCACCTCGGCCTCCCAAGTAGCTGGGAATATATGCATGTGACACCATGCCTGGCTTGGTATTTTATTTGAATTACCATTTCCCTAATGATTAACGATAACCTTTTAATATAATTATTTGCCATTTGTATATATCTTTTGGTTAAGCATCTGTTCAAACTTTCTTGTTAACTGAGTTACAAGTTTTAAATATATACAGATTTTGGATGTAAGTGTTTTATTGTAAATATGTTCTATAAATATTTTTGCCCAGTCTCTAGTAGATTAGCTTTACTTTTTTCTTTTATTTTTAATTGACACATAATAATTGTACATATTTATGGCATACAGAGTAACATTTTAATACATGTATACAGTATGGAGTGATAAAGGTAATTAGCATATTGGTCACCTTGAACACTTAATATTTCTTTGTGTTGTGAACATTCAAAAGTCTCTTCTCTAGCTTCTCAAACATATACACTAAATTATTTTTAACCAACTTTACCCTACGGTGCTACAGAACACTAGAACTTATTCCTCCCATCAGCTGTAACTTCGTATTGTTAACCAACCTCTCTCTAACCTCCCCAGATCCCCCATTCTTCCCATTTCTATCAGCCCAGATTTTTTAGTTCTCATATATAAGTAAGAACATGTGATATGTATCTTTCTGTGTCTGACTTATTTCTCTTAGCATGATGTCCTCCAGGATCATCCATGTTGCTGTGAATGATAAGACTATTCTTTTTATATGACAGGATAGTGTTCCATTGTGTATATATACCACATTTTAAAAATTTATTCATTTGCTGATAGACATTTAGGTTGATTCCATATCTTGGCTATTGTGAACAGCACTGCAATAAATATGAGTGTGCAGATATACGTATGTCTTTGACATACTGCTTTCCTTTTGTTTGGATAAATACCCAGTAATGAAATTGCTGGATTGTGTGATATTTCTATTTTTAGCTTTTTGAGAAACTTCCATACTGTTTTCCATAATGGCTGTACTAATTTACATTCCCACCAACAGTGCATAAGAGTTCCCTTTTTTCCATTTCTTCGCTAGCATTTGCTACTATCTTTTCGATAATAGACATTCTAACTGGGGTGAGATGTGGTTTTGATTGGCATTTCCATGAGGATTGGTGATGTTGAACATTTTTAATATACTTTTGTACCATTTAAATGCCTTCTTTTGAGAAATGTCTACTCAGATACTTTGCTAATCTTAAAATTGGATTATTTGGGGTTTTTGCCGTTGAGTTGTTTGAGTTCCTTGTATATTCTGGATATTAGTTCTTTGTTGGATGAATAGCTTGCAAATAGTTTTACCCACTTAACAGGGTTTCTCTTTACTCTGCTGATTGATTCCTTTTCTGTGCAAAAGCTTTTAAGTTTGATATAGTCCCATTTGTCCATTTTTGTTTTTGTTGCCTGTGCTTTACCCATAGAATAAAGTTTTACCTATTAAATCTTACTTATAACATTACTTATTTATACACATTTATGGGGTACAAGTGTAATTTTGTTACATGTGTAGATTGCATGTTGGTGAAGTTACTCATAAAATCAAATCTTTGTCTAGACCAATGTCCTGAAGCAGTTCTCTTACATTTTCTTCTAGTTTTATAGTTTCAGATCTTACATTTAAGTCTTTAATCCATTTTGAGCTGTTTTACATATATGGTGAGAGATAGGGATCTAGTTTTATTCTTCTGCATATGGATATCCAGTTTGTCCAGCACCATTAATTGAAGAGGGTGTTCTCTCCCTCATGTATGTTCTTGATGCCTTTGTTGAAGATCAGTAGGCTGTAAATATGTGAGTTTATTTCTGGGTTTTCTATTCTGTTCCATTGGTATATGTGTCTATTTTTGTGCTAATATGATGCTGTTTGGGTTACTATAGCTGTTTAGTATATTTTAAAATTGGGTAAGGCTGGGCACGGTGGCTCAAGCCTGTAATCCCAGCACTTTGGGAGGCTGAAGTGGGAAGATCACGAGGTCAAGAGATCGAGACCATCCTGGCCAACATGGTGAAACCCCATCTCTACTGAAAATACAAAAAAAAATTAGCTGGCTGTGGTGGCATGTGCCTGTAGTCCCAGCTACCCGGGAGGTTGAGGCAGGAGATTTGCTTGAACCCGGGAGGCGGAGGTTGCAGTGAGCTGAGATCGTGCCACTGCACTCCAGCCTGGCACCTGGCGACAGAGCAAGACTCTGTCTCAAAAAAAAAAATCAGGTAGAGTGATTCCTCCAGTTTTGCCCTTTGTTCTCAGTATTTCTTTAGTTACACAGAGTCTTTTGTGGTTCTATGCAATTTTTTTTCATTTTTTCTGTTTCTGTAAAGAATGTTGATATTTTGGGAGGAATTACCTTTTTTTTTTCTTTCTTTCACCTGTGTCTCACTCTTAATTCCTTCAGCAGGAATTACTTTTAATCCGTAGATTGCTTCGAGTCGTATGGTCATTTTAATAATATTCTTTTAATTCACGAGCATGGGATATCTTTACATTTTTTGGTGTCCTCTTCAGTTTCTTTCATTAGTGTTTTGTAGTTTTTATCATTGATAAATTTTACCTCCTTGATTAAATATATTCTTTGGTATTTTATATTTTTGATAGCTATTCTTAGTGGAATTAACTTCTTGATTTCTTTTTCAGCTAGTTAATTGTTTGTGTATAGAAATGGTACTGATTTTTGTATGCTGATTTTATATCCTGAACATCACTGAATTTGTTTACCAGTTCTAATGTTACTGGTGGTAGAGATCCATATTACCCCATGTTACCAGCAGCCTATCCATTTCTTCTGTTTCTGGAACTTCCAAAATTTGAGTATTCTTTTACTTAATGGTGTTCCATATGTCATGTAGGCTTTAAAAATTTTTTTTTCTTTGACTGGGTTTTTCAAATGACTCCTCTTCAAGTTCAGAAATTCTTTCTTCTGCATGATCTAGTTTATTGTTAAAGGTCTCAGTTGTATTTTTTATTTTATTCATTGAATTCTTCAGTTTCAGAATTTCTGTTTAGTTCTTTTTAAAATATCTATCTCTTTAGTGCATTTATCATTCAGATTATAAATTGCTTTCCTAATTTCTTCATATTGTCTGTGTTCTCTTATATCTTACCAAGTTTCCTTAAGATCATTAGTTTGAATCTGTTTTCAGGCATTTCAAATATTTCTTTTTCTTGGGGTGTGTTACTGAAGAGTTAACATGTTCCTTTGAAGGTGTCATGATTCCTTGCTTTTTTGTTTCTTGGGTCCTATCTGTGCATCTGATGCAATGGTTGCTTCTTCGTTTTATAAAGCAGCTTTCAAAGGGAAAGACTTTTCCTAAAGATGTATCTATAATGTTAGTTGGGTAGGATCTTTTGGCTTTGATTTTGGGTGGGTTTCATAGTACAATCTCCATATGATTTATTCAGCTATAAAACATCAGTGGTGTCTTCAAGTTCCTCAGTGGCTTAGGTTAGTTGTTTTTGAAGGCTGTGTTGAGGCTTTGCTGAAAATGAGGGTGCTTGTCCTCAAGCTCCTAAATAACAGGCTTCCTGATGGCTCACTCGGGTGGTGGCAGTGATGGACTGGTACTTAGGCCCCTGGACAGTCTGTGTTGGTGCTGATGATGGTGGCAGGGGAGCCCTGGGCAAGTTCTTAGTTCTCAGGTCCCACAGTGGAGTGTCTAGACACTGGTGATAGTGGTGGCAGGCCCCAGGTGACTTTTTATTTTCTTAATAATATCTTTCAAAGAGTAAAAATTTAAATTTTGATGAAGTTCAAAATATCAATTTCTTTTCCTATGGTTTGTGCCAATCTAAAAAACCATTATTTACTCAATTGCCTTGATTTTGAAAAATATTTTTGCTGAATATAGACTTCTTGGTTTACAGTATTTTCTTTCCTTTTGTATTTGCATATGTTATTCTAATGGTTTTTGACCTTCAGTTTCTGATGAGGGGTCAACCATTAAGTGTATCATTATTCCCTTGTATGTACTATATTATTTTTCTTTTACTGCTTTCAAAACTTTAATTTTTTTGCTTTCAGCAGCTTCACTATGATGTGCCTAAGTGTGGTTTTCTTTGTGTTTATTCTACTTGGTGTTTTGTAAGCTTCTTAGATCTGTATAGTAACATATTCCACCACACTTGGTATGTTTTCAGTCATTTTTTCAAAAAATTTTTTTCTTATCCTTCTCTCTCTTCTCTTTCTGTGACTCCAATTACATGTAAATTGGACTGGTTGATATTCAATCACAGATCTCTAAGGCTTTGCTTCTTTTTCTTCAATGTTTTCCTTGTTCTTGGGTAATTCTTATAATACTTAAATTCACTAATTCTCTCTTCTGCCATCTTAAATCTGCTGTAGAGATTCTTTTGTGAATTTTCCATTTTATTTACTAGGTTTTCATCTCTAAAGTTTCCATTTGGTTCTTGTCTATAGTTTTAACTTCTCTGTTGACAGAATCTATTTGTTCATTCATTAATATCACATTTTCCTTTACTTTTTGGACATATTTATAATAGTAGTTTTGACGTCTTTGTTCATTAAATCAACATCTGAGCCCAGAGTCAGTTTCTGTTTATTGCCTTTTCTCTCCTGGGTTCCATTTATTTCCCCATTTCTTTGTATGTCTAGTATGTCTTGGCAGAAAACTGGCCATCATAAATAATACAATGTAGCACTCTGTTTTGGTTTTCTGGGGCTTGCTGTTTCTTGTTTTAGTAGGCAATTAACTTTACTGGACTCAAACTACAAAATGTTTTATTCCATCCCCCATGCCCACTCTGCAATGTGCAGCAGCTAATGTTTTTGCTTTTTTTTTTCCCCCCCCCTAGCTTCCAGCTGCTGCTAATTTAGTCTGGCTTTCTGCAGGTTTCCCCTGCACCTGTGTAATTTGGCAGTCAGCCAAAAATCTGGACAGTATTTCTACTTAGATTTGGGAGTTTACTCTCTCTTTGGTTTCTTTGTTTTTGGAGCTCTCACATAAATTTCCAGTTGCTTTGCTAGTCCTCAGTTGTGTCCTTTGACACCTGAAACCAGTAAAACTTCTGATTTCTACTGCCTACATTGTGTGAGTTGAAGAATGTACTCAGTTGAAAGCACAATAAACTCACAAATCTCACTAAGTGCAGTTATGCCTTTCCAGGATAGATCTCATTCTAGTTTCTGCTTTTTCTGACTGGGATCCCTGGGGTCTCATGCATGCATGTGTACTTAGTTGTCAGCCAGGGGTTTGGGATTTTTATGTCTTATTTAAAATCCTTCTCTATCTCAAGGACATAAAGATATTCTGTACTTTCTTATAAATGTTAAAAATGTTTGCCTTTTCTATTCAGGTTTTTAATCAATCTAAAAGTGTTTTTGTGGATAGTAGGAATCTAATTTTCTTTTTTCCATTCGATAGTCAATTGGCCTTCCTTTCTTCAGTTACCTGCAGTGCATAGTGTCATCATTCAAGTGTCCATATATGTGAGTGTTTCTGGGCTTTTCCCCTCTTCCATTTATCAGTGTTTATCCCTGTGTCAAAGTCACACAGTGTTAATGATTACAACTTTATAGTAAGTCCTAATATTTTGTAGGGCAAGTATTTCTTGAATATCTTTGCTATTCTTTTACTTTTACTCTTCTACATATATTTTAGAATCAGCCTGTAAAATTCCAAATTGGATAAATTTGGAATTACATTCGATATAGATCAATTTGGGAAGAACCAACAGTTTTAGGATATTGAGTCTTCAATCATTAACATAGCTTTTCTCTTCATTTGTTTAGGTCTTATTTTTTCATAGAGCTTTAAAAGGTTTACTATAGAGAGAGATCCAAGATGGCTGACCACTAGCAGCTCGGGATTGTAGCTCCCAGTGAAAGTGCAGAGAACGAGAGGACGCCACACTTTCAGACGAATTTTTGTTGCTCATGGACCAGGAGATTCCCAGCAGAGGAGCCCCACGGGTCGCCAGCGCGACTCTTGTGGCTGGCGTGGTGGTTTTGCTGGCACCTCAGCGCGGCAGTTCTTGGTGCAGAGTGAGCGGGACTGGGTCCCCTTTTGGCCAATTCCAGGGCAGAAAAGCACCATCAATCTTAACACCGCTGTTTTGGCCGGTGCAGTGGATTGCTCAGATTTCGACACTGGGAATCAACAAGTTGGACGTCCACTCAGAAACCTAATTTGAAAGTTGGAAATCACAAAGACGACAGGTGGATAAATTTACAATGATGAGAAGAAACCAGTGTAAAAAGGCTGAGAATACCCAAAATCAGAATGCCTCTCCCTCTACAGGGGATCACAGTTCCTCATCAGCAACAGAATAAGCCCTGATGGAGAACGAGTGCATTCCATTAACAGAAGTAGGCTTCAGAAGGTGGATGATAAGAAACTTCTGTGAATTAAAAGAACTTGTTCTAACCCAATGCAAAGAATCTAAGAACTTTGAAAAAAGGTTTGATGAAATGCTAATGAGAATAGGCAATTTGGAGAGGAATATAGGTGAATTAATGGAGCTGAAAAACACAACATGAGAACTTCGCGAAGTGTGCACAAGTATTAACAGTCAAATTGATCAAGCAGAAGAAAGGATATCAGAGTTCGAAGACCAACTTAACGAAATAAAACGAGAAGTCAAGATTAGAGAAAAAAGGATAAAAAAGAATGAGCAAAGTCTCCAAGAAATACGGGACTATGTGAAAAGACCTAATCTGTGTTTGATAGGTGTACCTGAATGTGACGAAGAGAATGAATCCAAGTTGGAAAATACTCTTCAGGAGATTATTCAGGAAAACTTTCCCAACCTAGTAAGACAGGACAATATTCAACTCCAGGTAATACAGAGAACACCACAAAGATATTCCTCAAGAAGACCAACCCCAAGGCACATAATCATCAGATTCATTAGGGTTGAAATGAAGGAGAAAATACTAAGAGCAGCCAGAGAGAAAGGTCAGGTTACCCACAAAGGGAAGCCTATCAGACTTACAGCAGATCTCTCAGCAGAAACCCTACAAGCCAGAAAAGAGTGGGGGCCAATATTCGACATCCTTAAAGAAAAGAACTTTCAACCCAGAATTTCATATCCAACCAAACTGAGCTTCAAAAGCGAAGGAAAAATAAAATCTTTTGCAAACAAGCAAGTACTTAGAGATTTCACCATCACCAGGCCTGCTTTGCAGAAGCTTCTGAAAGAAGCACTATACATATAAAGGAGCAACCAGTATCAGCCTTTCCAAAAATATATCCAGCTAGCATCAAATGGCAGTATTAAACTCATATATATTATTAACTGGATAAAAAGCCAAAACCCATCAGTACGCTGTATCCAGACCCATCTCACATGCAACGATACACAAAGACTCAAAACAAAGGGATGGAGGAAGATTTACCAACCAAACGGAGAGCAAACATAAATAAACAATAAAAAGCAGGAGTTGACATAAGACAAGTTCTTAATGACTTATAAAGAGACTTAGCCTCCCACACAATAATAGTGGGAGACTGTAACATCACATTATCAATATTAGACTGATCAACGAGATAGAAAATTAACAAGGATATCCAGGACTTGAACTCAGACCCAGAACAAGTAAACTTAATAAACATTTATAGAACTCTCCACTTCAAAAGCATACATTCTTATCAGTACCATATCACACCTATTCCAAAAGTGATTATATAATTGGAATTAAATCACTCCTCAATAATTGCATAGCATTTCATAGGTTTAAATGAAATATTGGTTGGCTGCTTGTTCGTTATTTTCTTCCCTTATTCCTTCCTGTCTCCATTGTTAAGCACAATTATTGCCATAAAAGAGGTTTTCAATTCCCATTTCTAAACTGCATTCTAGCCTGGGCAATAAAGCAATACTCCCATTTTCTCTCCCTCTTTCTCTTTCTTTTTCTTCCTAAAAAAAAAAAAAAAGGTTTACTATAAAATCTTTAAGAGGTAAACTCTTGAATAAAGTCCAGAGTTAAATAGCAGAGAGTTATAGGTGTCTGTTTGCTCCAAACAGAATGATGGCATTTCAGGCATCTCAGGATTTAGGGAAGTCAGCACAAGGATCAAAAGACTGAGAAGTTTAACTTGTCCTGTAGGATGTTTTTAGTACACACATTATGTTTATAAGAAAACATATTGTAAAGAATAAAGTAACTGATAATGACCACTTACCCAAGCCTTAATATAAACAGAAACAAATATCCGACCAATGCCATAGAGCAGAAATACAGCCTGAAACCAAGAGGAAAAATAGCAATTAAGTCAGGATCTCATCTAGGCCAAGCTTGAAAAGCAAGCTTATTTCCTATGCCTTCTGCCTAATGAATGTATCATTACTGGGGACCTTACCAGCAAAGGCGCTTGGATACATTTTCCAGCACACAAACTTAATTTGCAGGCATGTGATCTTTACCTGTAAAAGGATACAATCTGAATTTGGGGCAGTTATTTGAGCTGATTTTCAAGGTATTTATTTTTAGTTTATTGTTTGTCAGATGGGAATAAAGGTGGTTTATAATTAAATTAAAAACATAGTTTAAAAAAGAAAAGAAAAATAAACCATTCAGGGAAGAGGGAAAAAAACTATACCAACATTCCATACAATTGAAATTAAATAATAAATTTGGATCTGATTTTTTTCTTTTTTTTTTTACAAAGAAGAAGTAAGGTGAGTTAAATATGTGAAGAAAGAAGATACTTAAAAATTCTGAGAGGCCAGGCAGCTGGTTCTCACAGAACCTTGTGATCATCACTGAAACCCCAGGTTCTCCCAGCCCCAGGAGTTCCTAAGTTTTTTCTGTATAGCTTGCCTCCCAATGGGTCAAGAGGAACCAGAGTACCTTTGGATTCATCAGGACACTTGTGCTTAAATGACTATTTCCCTTGAGAAAACCCCAGAAACTGATGTATCCAATGAGGTCTTGTGCCCTCCATCTATTTACTTCCTTCTCACCTTCTCCTGGGAATCCTCGCTCCTAGCTTAGCTTCTAGCTCTGGGCAGATTTCCAAGCGCCTAGAGTGCTCTTTGCAAAGACACCTCTTCAAGCTCCAGGACTACCATGTAGGTGATCTGGCTCCCTGTGCTGGGGTTTGTCACCTGGACTGTTATAGCCAGCAAGGTGCCCCTCCCAACCTTGGAGTGTGGAATCCAAGTCTGAGGTTGCTTCCTAGTCACATGAGGACATGACCCAGGAAATCGAATTTGGAGGCTTGATGTGGGGTTTTACCTGGACCCAGCCTTTGGGCTGTTTTCCCTTGTTGCCCAGATGTAGACTTTTAGCAGATCTGCAGCCCACAGGTTTTATTGGAAGGAGTGGCATCCTGCAGATGTTCCACCCACCTTCAGAGCCTGCTACCCAGGCCCTCAAAACTAAGCCACATTTGTCATTCTGATGCCATCAGAGCAGACTGGTCTGGCTATGAGAGAAAATGGCCCTGTTGCTCTGAATTGAGGGAGATACATTCTTGCATCTTCTCACCCCTTCACCAGGAACTGAGGGTTTGGGATGAGATGTGGTAAAATGTGTAGATAACTTCAAAGATGTAAAGATGTCTTGTGAAACGATTTTGAATGAACAGACTGGTTTTCTGTGGCTCCCACCAAACCTGGCCAAGCTCAGCTTCTAACGCAGAACCAGCACTGACTCTGTGCCTGATTCACAGCATACAAGTTAGAAAAGAATGAAGATGGCATTCTTGGACTTCACTGGGGCTGCTGAATTGGGTGGAAACCTTTCTAGAAGAGGCAGATGGGGGTCAAACCACTGCACTGGTTCCAAGAAGGAGCCACAGGTAGATCAGAACAACTGCCCCAAGACCACTAAATGACTTGAGAAACTTAAAACCAAATGGCTCATGGAGAAAACAAATTTGACCTAGGAAATACTTATAGCAATAATGTTTGGACTTGATTTCCCCACCTCATAATCAAGAATGAAATTTGCATCTGCTCCTAGTCAAGCCCATTATTTCTAAAGCTTAGAAGGCTATCTTCCAGCAGCCTCCACAGCCTTGGGCTTCACTGGCTTCTCTGCAACTGGTCTGTTGATTATGTTGACACAATGTGTATGGAAACTATGGAAAGTATAACACAATCTTACCAAGACGACTACCAGGAATAAAAAAAAGGAAATTCTGAGGGGTAAATGGTGGTGAAGAGCAGGGCTTCTTATTAGGTTTTGACTGTAGAAGTATTCTTTATTTTAAAAAAGATGAGACTCATCAAGGGTAGAGCTTTCTGATTTATTTTTAAAATGTCAAATAGTTTATATGGAGATAGGTTAATAGCCAAAGAATAATAAGATCATTTATAATTTAGGAGAATAAATTCTACTTCCTATAACAAAGGTATACTACAAATTAAATAATCAAATGTTTACAAAGTTAAAATCTGTTTCTCCTGGGATATTAATCAGGAGATTTGTAGTTACTAGTTGAATATCTCAATGAGCTTGGTTGAGCCCATTTTCAGTATGTACTGGAAAGGGCAGAATATATATGTACAGTTATATGTGTGCATATATATCTATATATCTATATCTGTATCTGTGTGTCTCTACACACACACACACACACACACACACACACACACACACACACACACACATATATATATCAGTATATGTATTTAATGTTCATATGGTCTTTTCTTAACCTATCTACTAACAGTTCTTTCTTCACTGCATTCTTATTTCCTAGGAATGTAAACATTCTCTTTCCATTACTAAGTAGAATGGAAATCAGAATCCTTTTGAGAAGTCAAAAACTTGGCTTCTTTCCTCTATGACTTCACAATAATTCTTTTATATCTACTTAAAGTTGACAGGAAGTTTTTATGTTTATGAGTTTTATGTGGACAATGATAAAGATGGAAGTTTGTTGCTGCAAATAGTATTACTTAAATTCTACTTACCAGCCCCAATAGCAATTCCTGAAGATGTGCCTATCCCAGTCAGGTCCATAATATGACTACTGCCAATATTCAAGGCAAAAAGAGATATACCTATCTGAAAATCAAAAGAGGACTACATATCAGAACTTTTAGCCCAACTCCAAGAATTAATTCTCACAAATGTACATTCCCACTGAATTTCACAGTTTCTCAAAAGGAATGATTCCCTGGGCAGAATTCCCATTAATGTTTCTTCCATACAACCTCTGACCATGAATTAGAAGATAGGCAACAAGAGAGAAAGTGAAAAAATTAGAATAACTGTTCTTAAGCTGCCACTCTCTTTTTTTTTTTAAGTTTTTTGGAAATTATACTTTGAACAAGTCATCATCCTAGAAACAACTTTTCTTTTTTCTTTTTTTTTTTTTATTGCATTTTAGGTTTTGGGGTACATGTGAAAAACATGCAAGATTGTTGCATAGGTGCATACGTGGCAGTGTGATTTGCTGCCTTCCTCCCCTTCACCTATATGTGGCATTTCTCCCCATGCTATCTCTCCCCAACTCCCCACCCCCCGCTGTCCCTCCCCTATTTCCCCCCAACAGACCCCAGTGTATAGTGCTCCCCTCCCTGTGTCCATGTGTTCTCATTGTTCAACACCCACCTATGAGTGAGAACATGCGGTGTTTGATTTTGTGTTCTTGTGTCAGTTTGCTGAGAATGATGGTTTCCAGGTTCATCCAAGTCCCTACAAAGGACGCGAACTCATCATTTTTGATGGCTGCATAATATTCCATGGTGTATATGTGCCACATTTTCCCTGTCCAGTCTATCATCGATGGGCATTTGGGTTGGTTCCAGGTCTTTGCTATTGTAAACTGTGCTGCAATGAACATTTGTGTGCATGTGTCCTTATAGTAGCACGATTTATAATCCTTTGGATATATATCCAGTAATGGGATTGCTGGGTCAAATGGAATTTCTATTTCTAGGTCCTTGAGGAATCGCCACACTGTCTTCCACAATGGTTGAACTAATTTACACTCCCACCAACAGTGTAAAAGTGTTCCTATTTCTCTACATCCTCTCCAGCATCTGTTGTCTCCAGATTTTTTAATGATCGCCATTCTAACTGGCATGAGATGGTATCTCAATGTAGTTTTGATCTGCATTTCTCTAATGACCAGTGATGATGAGCATTTTTTCATATGTTTGTTGGCCTCATGTATGTCTTCTTTTGTAAAGTATCTAATACACAGGTTGGGCGTCCCACGTCTGAAAATCTGAAATCTGTAATGCTCCGAAATCTGAAACTTTTTGAGCACTAACATGAGGAAATACTCATTAGAACGTTTTTGGATTTTAGATTTTTTAATTTGGGATGCTTAACTGAGGTAGGAGGTGGGACTGGACTCCAGAAGCTGGGCTTAGACACTGGACCAGATTTAGGACTAGCTAAAACAGGGCCAGGGTGAAAGCAGCTTTCCAATTATGTCAATTTACCACTGCCATGGCAACACTTGGGAGTTACCGCTACTTTCTATGGCAATGACCTGAAAACCCAAAAGTTACTACGCCTTCCCTAGAACTTTCTACATAAACTGTCTCTTAATCTGCATGTCAATAAAAGTGGGTATAAATGTGACTGCAAAGCTGCCCTCAACTACTACTGTCTGTCTATGGGGTATCCCTGCTTTGCAAAAGCAGTATGGAGCTGTAACACTGCCTCTTCAATAAAACTGTTTTCTTCTACTTCTGGCTTGCTCTTGAATTCTTTCCTGGGCAAAGCCAAGAGCCTTCATGGGCTAAGCCTCTCTTTGGGGCTTACCTGTCCTGTATCATAACTAGTAGTATAATGCAAATATCCCAAAATCTGAGAAAATCTAAAATGTGAAGCACTTCTGGTCTCGAGCACTTTGGAGAAAGGATACTAAACTTGTACTTGCAACTCACCAAAGCAGAAATATTTGTAGGAGTGTAATTTGTTTGAAATACTGTAATTTAAAAATTTAACAATCTAACAAATATCTAGGATTAAGAGCCTGGTTAAAATACTGTGGTACATGAGTATGATGAAATATAACAGCACACAAAAATAGATGTACATTTTATTACATCTATTAAGTCATAAAAATAAGGTAAATAATGCATATAAAATAAGGTATCTTATTGTCATAAAAATAAGGTAAATAATACATATAATCTTATTAAAATTTTATCTATGTCTATTACACTTGTACACATATATATTTATATTTGCCTGGGAGTAATTCTACCAGTGGATGTAACAGAATATTTCTGGGGCCTGGAATTATTGGTTATAGAGATGAAGAGGAAATTTCAAATTTTATACTTCGACTGTAACTGTTTTTTTTTTTTTTAAATAACACCTGTTACTTTCAAAATAAAAAAATCTGAGAAGCATTTACAATGAATAAAGTACCTCCTAAACCAATAATAACTTTTGAATGGAGCAGTGGTAACCACTGCAATCAAAACCAAAATATCACTATTATGCTGCTGACATGAGACATACTTAAACCCAAATTATCAGGAGAGGCTGAAAACAACAAGTCTTTTAGGTAAATGAAAACTAAAATAAAACAGCATCAACAATGTTAATATAAAATAAAGTACCATTCAAAATCAAAGCAGGTCAGGTGTGGTGGCTCACACCTATAATCCCAGAACTTTGGGAGGCTGAGGTGTATGGGTTGCTTGAGCCCAGAAGTTTGTGACCAGCCTTGGAAACATTGTGAGACCCTCTCTCTTCAAAAAATACAAAAATTAGCTGGGTGTGGTGGCATGCACCTGTGGTCCCAGCTACTTGGGAGGCTGAAGTGGGAGGATCACTTGAGCCAGGTTGTTGAGGCCATGGCCAGCCATGATTATGCCACTGCATGTTAGCCTGGGCAACAGAGAGACCCCATCTCAAAAAAGAAAAATGAAAATAACCCAAAATCATTAAAGAAAACACTTTTTCAAGATAAGTATAAAAGGTAAAATGTACTAACAAGACATAGTTGGGAACATACATGCTTTAAATATCTCAGCAGTGACAAATATAAGGCAAAAAAATCTTAGAAGAGGCACATAATTGCTTGAGTAATGGATATTTTTACTGTTGAGAATGTTGACTATATTGTAATAGTGAAAAATCATCTACAGTCTAAATTGCCCAGTAATGCAGTGCATAAACAGTGAAATATCTATATAATATAGTACCATGCAACTGCATATAAATATAAAATAGCTCTACATTTATAGAGACTTAGAAAGATATTTTTATTACATTATTAAATGAAAAGGTAGAATAAAAAGTTATTCATGGTCAGGTACAGTGGTTCATGCCTGAATCCCAGCACTTTGGGAGGCTGAGGAGGGTGGATCACTTGAGGTTAGGGGTTTGAGAACATCCTGACCAACATGGTAAAACCTTGTCTCTACTAAAAATACAAAGATTAGCTGGGTATGGTGGAGGGCACCTGTAATCCCAGGAGATGGAAGTTACAGTGAGCTGTGATTCCACCACTGCACTCCAGCTTGGGTGACACAGCAAGACCCTGTCTCAAAAAAAAGTCATCATTAATTCCACATGCATTAGTGTCCATTGCCAACTCTGGGTGAGATACTATTGTAGGTGTTAAGAACACATTAGTGAGTAAAATAGACAAAAATCCCAACCCTGCCCTCATGAGCTTGGCATGCTTTTGGAAAGAAGAGAAACAACACAATAAATTAGAGGATGATTTTATAGTATAACAGACAGCAATAAGCACTATATAGCAACTTCATGCATTCAGTAAGTATTTGAGGGCCTACATACAGGTGAGTTAAGGAGTGGAAAGTTTAACAGAAGAAAGGAGAGAGGAGAGCAGCTCCTTGCAAGATAGAGACATCCAAAAAGGGAGAGTTGGCGGATCACAGCAGATTTTATAGGCAGGCTGGAGAAGGCAGTGTCTGATTTACATAGGGCTCACAGAGTGGTTCAATCGGGTATGACATTTACGTAGCATGAAGGGAAGGCTGGTTGTCTCACCCTAATCTTATTATGCAAATCGACTTTCTCATTGATCGGCATCATCTTATCTGCTCTTTACTGTACACGTGCTGACAGAGGGGAAGATGGAGCTACCATCTTACATACGTGTATTCTCTAGTTCCTGCTGGCATTCACCCATGCAAGCTCCCAGCTTGCTTGTCTATGTCTGCATCTCTACTTTACAGGCTGCTCTTTGTTAGAAAATGATTTGGGGCTGATTTTCATTAAGAGAAAAGCCTTATGGAAGACTCCCATACCCTTACTCTCTGCCTAAGTGATTTCTTCTTACCTCCTATATCATTCCTCCTCCTGGAGTGGTAACCCTAACTGCGATTGAGGGTATTGGATGATCACTCTTTCTGGTTAGTTCCTGCTGAAAAGGGGCATTGTGTGTGGAACAGCAGCTAGGGCTCCTCCTGGGTTGATCTAAGGGTCCTTTGAAGAAAGGTGTGTCCATGTGTGGTTTGATCTGTAGCACCATTTAGAGTTTGATTGCTGTCAGTCATTCCAATGGTTTCTGATACTGGTTTGCCTCCACCAGATGCTGCTGAAACATTAATATAAAAGTAACATTCTTTTTAGAATAAGTGGCATTGACTTTGGGTGACTAGAGTAACTTCAGTGTTAACCTTGGCTAAATCTTTCTTGCAATTATTAAGCTCCTTGTGACTTCCACAGACCATCTAAGACATGCTTAAACTTTTTGACTTGTCCTAAAAACCTTTCTTTTTAAACAACCAACTATTCTTTTTAGAAGTATTTATCATCTTTTAATCCTTTCATGACTTCCATGAACGATCTAAACATGCTTAAACCCTTGTCCTTAATATCCATGTTTTAAACAACCAACTATTCTCTTTGCAACAAGTATTTGCCATACAAGATCTGTTCTTATATAATATCTCTTTCCTTTATAACCTTCTTGCTTAGCCATGGTGTAACATATTACCAAACCCAATAATTAAAGAAGAAGTTCTAGCAGACTCAGTGATATTAAAACTTTCATGCTTCCTTTTTATTGGTAACTATTATTCCTGCTATAAGGATTAATTAAGCAAAATACTACAGCAATGGATCCCCAAAAGGAGGGAGATACTATGGAAGAAGATAGTGCAGTGCCTCTACTATGCATTTCATTGCAAGAAAACCCAATGACAATTGGCTTATTTTGTAACCAGCCCATTTCCCATGGGAGTCTCATCTCTCAGTGGGAGTCATGGGGAGGTGGGGTAGAAATGTTTCCATATCTTTCAGGTGACCAAGAGCACGCTTCTCTGATTTATAATTACTATTATTCATCCCTTAAGTATATTCCCTACCTGGTTTTTAGACACCAAAGCTCTCTATAATGTGAAGTAATTTGTTGCCTCCCAAACTTAAAACTGTTAGATAACACAATGCAAGACAGAACAAAGTCTTTGATTTTGAGAGGGAACTATTTACTTTTAATTCCTGGGGTTTTATGAGGGAAACAGAGTTTCCCTCCCCCAGTGGGATTTGTGGTCTCTGTTTTTACAAAGGAATTCCATGTTACCAGAAGTTATCTTAGGGCCTCTTGTGCATGTATTAAAAGTGGCAAGACAAAAAAAATGGAAAAAATAATTCAGTCAATCGAGAAGAGAAAACTTCCCAGAAAAACAAAATCCAAGAAGAGAAAAACATAAAGGCCTTTTAAATATACCTATAACTTGAATATCCACTTTTATTTAAGCTAAGTGCTCTTTAAGAAAGTTCTTTTAAATCTCTTGTTGCTCGACTTTAGCCATGCCAAGCAGTTAAGAGTTTTGGCTTTTGAACTTTATAAAAATTAACCTCACAGGTGAAGCCAACAAGGCTTAGGTTACGACTTAACCGTGAGTGTGCGAAGTATTTTTAAAGGGATGATAAGCAGCTTTTGAAGCTGTAATTGCAAAATTGTTACTGAGACAGTAAAAGAGATCCGACCCAACCAACTTCATTTTGTTTCCAGTCCCCAGGCTGTCCTTGCCCACCCCTGGGCATACGCCAAACCAACTTTGGGAGGGGCCTGGTTTACAGTTTATAGTTCAAAACAAAGATGATAACCGTTCTTTCCTAAGATATACTTTTCTCTTGTCTGGGGACCAGATAAAAACTAGCCACAAGATTGGAAACCATGACTCAGGAGTGACACAGCTGGAAGATGCAAGATTTTGACCCTCTCTTAACTGCTCTCAAGATCAGTGCGTAAGATATTTTGTAAACCCTTCCCTGATGGATCAGCTGGCACCACCCAGATTGACAAACTGGCTTACCTGATTTTGTGTCCCTCACCCAGGAACTGACTTAGCACAAGAAGACAACCACCATTGTAAAATGGCAGAGACTAAACCAAAATATTGCCACGTGGTTACAGGTCATGTTCCTAAGGATATGAAACAAGATGGTGTCCTGTAGCCAAGTTTGTTACTGACCATTTTGTTTGGCTTGCTTGAACAGCAGGCTTATGGGGTTCTGGGTCTGTATCCTAACTTATAGTACCCTTTCTTTTGACAGAACTATACAGAAAACCACACAAAGCACACCAGATTGGCTACAGCTTAAGACCAACTTAGTTAAAACTTTACAGAGAATATAAACAATGATGCTTATTATCCCTTTTACTGGTTTGCACAGGGAAAGAGGAGTCAAAAACCTGACTGGTAAGAAATTTTTATCCTTTTGCCAGCATGGTAGGCTTCTGGGCTCCCTTCCCCTTAACTCAACTCAAAGCCAAGCATTTTAAGGTTTAGAAAATTAACTTTTCCCAGGTTGGAAGAACCTTATAAAAGAAGGTACAAGCCATTTTAAACTGTGAAAGAAGGAAAATACCGTAGAAATTATGGGGTTCCAATCAGATTGGTTAAGAAGTACTGCTTTCCTTCCTATTGACAATGGTATTTTCTCCATTTCTTCACCTCCCCTATTTTCTCTTTTTCATTTTGGCCTATTATAGGAGACAAATTGCTCATCTCCAAAATTCTCTGCTGCCTACAGAGTTGCCTATTTTTCAGCTGCAGTTAGGGTTTGCCTTAGCAGAGCATAATATCCCTCCATTAGAGGTCAAATATCTGAGTTAAATTTTGGAAAGCTTCTATATACCTATCAGGGTCATTAGAAAATTGGTCTAAGTCTCACTTTACTTGCTTAAAGTTCTGCAGTGAGAAGGGAACTTGAACCTTAGTGGCATCACCTCCATTGGGCATTTCCTGTAGGAGTAAGAGTGAAGGTGGGGGAGTGGGAAATTTTGAGATGGTGGAGGTGAAAGAGCTGGTGGTGTGGTTGGAAGTGGCCCCAGATAAGGAAGACTGGAAAGGCTGGGACACCCAGTAGCTCCCTCAGATGGTTCCCCCAGAAATTGCTTTTCTAACTTTGGGAAACTATTCTTTTTAGGTCTGCCTGATATAATTGCTAGAAGAGCTGGGTTGATTTTTGCAACAATTGCAAAGGTCTAGTAGAAAGGCCATTTCCTTGTGCAAAAGAAAATGAGCCACTTTTTCTTTAAAGTCTTAGAGTGAAAAGAGTCCCTGTGCATCAGAATGCACTTGGGAGTGCAGGCTGAAGATGGCACCCATCTAGGAAAAGAAGTGAGAAAAAGGCATCCCTTTTGTCTTCTTCCTTTTGATGTGACCTAGGGTGGAGAGAAAGACAGTGAGGTTCTTCCCCCTGCTGTTTTTTCTCGGTGATTCCTGGATCCTGGCACTGTGTTAAATGTGCCACCCGTGGTTGCAGGCATGACCCCCAGTCATGGAGCCAGAGGAGCTAAACAACTAGGGTTAGTCATGCTCACCCAAGTGACCCTAGTCCTCTGCCTGTGATTTCCCTTTGACTTCCTAGACTTGTGTGACCTGCCTGGCTCCCTGAAAAATGGATCTCAAGAGAGACTATGTGACATTTGGGCAACTGTTGCACTTCCCTCCTTAATGGAAGATGTGTGCTGGTTTGAGCTTTATATCCTGCTATTTTGGCCTATGCTAAATCATTTACCCTTAGAGAATGGTTCTGGTTAACTTCCAAACTTAAATCCCCTTACTAAGTACCATTCTAATTGGAGGCAGAATAAGTGCCTTAAAAGAACATAAGGACCAAATGGCCATTTTCCTGCTGACGGGACAGTATCGAGACTAAAATTTGGTTTTGGAGGATATTTTACTCCTCCTGTTGAAGGCAGAATTTTCCCATTTGCAGAAGGAGCATGAAGCCTGGTTTCTAGTAGTGAGACATAAACAGAGGAGAGAATTGGAAAGCGAGGCTGTTTTGGTGAAGGACCGACAAAGTGCCTCATGGAGAGGATCCCTATTCCACTAGGTGGCACAGTTGACCTTGAAAGGCCGAATACTTTCCAGACCAAGGGCAGAGAGAGGCCTGGAAATGCCATGTGCTCTCCGGACCAAGGGCAGAGAGAAATGCTTACTGTGTGTGGGGGGACCTTCTGTTCCTAGAAAATCACAGTTGCCTTCTCTTGAGCTGTATCCCTGGTTAGTGTGACATTACCTGATCTTGTCAAACACGATTACTTCCCTGAACTGTAAACCTTTCCACTCACTGAACATACAGAGAGGATAGGAGACATAGCAACTGTGGATAGAGAAAGGAGGAAAATTTTGCAACAAGATAGCTGGGGATCCTTTACTAACATACGGATGGGCTGTCAGAGGCTGGGTTCAGTCCAGAAACATTTGAATAACACCAGGATGTGCCCTGAACCGAAACTTAGTTGGTCCATGACTTCTCCTGGCGTCACACAGTGGTTAGCTTCTCTGTGAAAGGAAGCTGGTTTGAAGCATGGCCAGTGTGCCCAATGACCTGTGAGTATTGAGGGATTTTCCATATTCTCCCCGATAAGCCTGACATCGGAGTCTTTTTTTTTTTTTTTTTTTGAGACGGAGTTTCGCTCGTTACCCAGGCTGGAGTGCAATGGCGCGATCTCGGCTCACTGCAACCTCTGCCTCCTGGGTTCAGGCAATTCTCCTGCCTCAGCCTCCTGAGTAGCTGGGATTACAGGCACGTGCCACCATGCCCAGCTAATTTTTTGTGTTAGTAGAGACGGGGTTTCACCATGTTGACCAGGATGGTCTTGATCTCTTGACCTCGTGATCCACCCGCCTCGGCCTCCCAAAGTGCTGGGATTACAGGCTTGAGCCACCGCGCCTGTCCAACATCGGAGTCTTTAAGAAGGGCAGTCATGATAAGCATATTTTCAAATGACTGACAGATAAATGTTATTGATTTAATTTTATTTTAAAATGGAGGCTGAGAGAGCCTCGGAATGAAAGGACAGATTTTGAGGTTCACTTCATACTTACCACTGTGATGATTCTACCTTCTGTTCTGATCCCAATCTCAGAAGATAACCCCCAACTGAAATGGCTATGTTATTTGGGGCATATGCCCTGGGGTTAGTTGTCTCACACAAGGAAAGAATCAAGGATATGGACACATGTGGGTGGGTTAAGGAGTGGAAAGTTTAATAGACAGAAGAAAGGAGAGAGGAGAGCAGCTCCTTGTGTGTGTGTGTGTGTGTGTGTGTGTGTGTGTGTGTGTGAGAGAGAGAGAGAGAGAGAGATAGAGAGAAGTCTGAATAGGGGGATAGAGCGAACCGCAGCAGATTTTATAGGCAGGCTGGAGAAGGTGGTGTCTGATTTATGTAGGGCTCACAGATTGATTTAATCAGGTATGACATGAACATATACATAGGCTGTTTGCAGCACCCCCCCAATCTTATTATGCAAATGAATTTACCAGTTGCTCAGTGCCATCTTGTCTGCTCTTTACTGTTCATGTGGCTGACAAAGAGAAAGGAATATGGAGCTGTCATCTTGAACATATCTAGTCCCTGCTTTCTGCCAGTATTCACCTGTATAAGCTCCTGGCTTGCTTGTCTATGTCTGCAGCTTGACTTCACAGGCTGCTCATTGTAAGAAAGTGATTTGAGGATGCTTTTTATAAAAGAGAAAAGCCTTACCAAGGACTCCTATACCCTTACTACCTGCCTAAGTGATTTCTTCTTAGCTCCTATATCAGTAGCATTTGGGAAGAGAAAATGAAAGCTATAATGAGACATTACTACTTACCCATCAGATTGGCACATGCAGAAATTAAACAAGCAGTAGCTGTCAAGGCTGGGGAGATCCTGGGAAAAAGGGCATGCTCATATGCAGCCAGTGTGAAATGCAGATGTCAACAACCTTTCTTGATTGCCATTTAGCAATAGCTGTTAAAATGTAAAGTAAACATGTCCTTCTGACTCTGCAATTTCAATCTCGGGAATCCACACCACACAAATGAAAAGCATCAACAGAATAAACAAACAAACCTGGCAACAATCTAAGTGTCAATTAATAGGCAAGAGCTGAATAGTACACGTTTGTATGACTACTGCACAGCTGATTAAAACATGAGCTAGATCTGTATCTATTGTATTTATCTATTGTACCTTTTAGGACTCTAATATATTAAGTTAAAAAGCAAGCTGCAGAGTAATGTGTTCAATATAATCCTGCTTTTTGTGAAGACAATGCAAAAATTCTACGTACGTGTCCATTTGCATAAGCACTGAGAAAGGGGAGGAAGCTTAGTGCCTCTAATCCCAGAACTTTGGGGCAGCTGAGGCAGGAGGATTATTTGAGCCTAGGAGTTTGATACTAAACTGGGTAACATGGTAAGACCCTGTTTCTACAAAAAAGTAGACGAGTTTGGGCCAGCTGAGATGGGAGGATTGTCTGAGCCCAGGAGTTCAAAGCTGCAGTAAGCCTAAATCGTATTATTACACCCTGCACTCCGGCCTGGGCAAGAGAGAAAAGACTCTGTCTCAAGAAAAAAAAGATAGAAAAGAAAGGGGAGGAAAGATACACAGCTACATAGCCTCTGGTTACCTCAGAAAGATAGGAATGGATGGGGGAAGGATGGTAACTTGTTCTTTACGTTTTTATGCATTTTTCACTTCTTACAGTGAGCATGTAAACTCTTGCAGTTAACAATGTATGATTCTTAAAAAGAACTAGGGGAAAGATAATCTTAAGAAGGAAAGGAATCAGAGTATTCTGGATCTCCATGCATGTTTTATGACTTCCGGAAAGGAAGGAGCAGCAGGTGTCCTCTGGAAGTGACCAGATGACTCATTTGTCCTTTGGCCAGACATAGACCCAATGTGTTGCCAAGACAAAGCTATGTATGGGCTTGGTAATTCAATAACAGCACTGAGGGAAAGATCCCCAAACAGGCACTCAATCTTCAGAGCCCCTGCCCGGGCAACCCAGAAGGATGCTGTACGCCGTTATCTTTAAACTTTTTTATTATTAATACTGTACACTCCGTTATCTTCAAACTTTTTTTTGCACACCCAACAAACATCTCTGCCGTGGCAAGATGACTCCTGTGCTCTAAAATCTATTTTTATGTTAGTATAACCACTTTGGCTTTCTTGGATTAATGTTAGCATGGTCTCTCTTTTTCTATCATTTTAGTTTTTAGCCTATTTGTATCTATAGTTAAAGTGAGTTTCTTATAGCTAGCATACTGTTGGATCTTACTTTTTCATTTAATTGGGTTATTTCTGCTTTTTAGTTAGCATGTTTAGACTATTTACACTTACTATGAGTGTTGATGTGGTTGTGCTTAAACATACCATTGTGCTGTTTCTTCTTTATTTGTCCCATGTGTTCATGTTCTCTGTTTCTTCTTTTGGATGAACTGATAATGCATGAATGTGTGTGTACTTGTGCTTTCATTTTATCGCCTTTGTTAGTGTATTAACTATAACTCTTTGTTGTGTTATTTCAATGGTTGCTTTAAGGTTTGTAGTATACATTTAAACTTAATCTAGTTTACTTTCAAGTGATGTTACTTTAAGTATAATATAAGAATTCTACAATGGTATACAGTTGGCCCTCTGTATTCACAGGCATCTGTGGATTCCACCATTCATGGATTGAAAATATTTTTTTTTAAATGACAATAGACTTGTGGCAGAGCAAGATGGTGGAATAGAAAGCTCCACCAATCACCTCCCCCATCCCCAAAAGGACACGGATTTAACAACGATCTACACATAAAAAGCACCTTCTTAAGAACCAAAAATCAGGGGAGCACTCACAGTACCTGATTTTTATTTCATATCACTAAAAGAGGCACTAAAGAGGTCAGAAAAATAATCTTGACTCATGGACACCACCCCTCCCCCATCCCCTGGAAGTAGTGGTGTGGTGTGGGGAGCATTTGCATGAGCTGAGGAGAGGGAGGTCACAGCAATCGTGAGGCATTAAACTCAGTGCTGCCCTATTATATCAAAAAACAAAACTGGACTAGACTCAGCTGATGTCTGCCCATGGAGGAAGCATTTAAACCAGCACTAGACAGAAGGGGATCACTGATCCCAGTAGTTCAAACCTGAGTTCCCACAAGCCTTGCCACTGCAAGCTAAAGTGCTCTGATGCCCTAAATACACTTGAAGATAGTCTAGGCCACAAGTACTGCAACTTCTAGGCAGGTCCTAGCGCTGAACTGGGCACAGAAACTGTGGACCTTGGCAGGGGTAGGAGCATGCAACCTACCGAGACACTAACAATGGTAGCTAAGAAAGTGCTGACATTAATCCTCCCCCTAACCCCAGGCTGCACAGTGCAAGGCTCCAAAAGAGACCCCTTCCCTTTGCTTGAGGAGAGGAGAGCGGGGAGGACTTTTTCTTGCATCTTGGATTCCAGCTCAGTCACAGAAAGATACAACACCAATCAGAATCGTGAGGCTTCCTATCCAGGCCCTAACTCCTGTATAACATTTCTAGACATACCTAGGGCCAGAAGGAAACCTGCTGCCTTGATGGGAAGAAGCCAGTCCTAGAAGAATTAATCACCTGCTAACTTGTTGGAGCCTTGCACTGTGCAGCCTGGGGTTAGGGGGAGGATTAATGTCAGCACTTTCTTAGCTACCATTGTACCTTGGGTTAGCTTCTGAGACTTGCTGACTATAGGTGAGATTCAGCACATTTCCAGCTGTGGTTGCTATGGGGCAAGACTCTTTCTACTTGAGAAAAGCAAAGGAAAAAGTAAAGAGTACACTTTGTCTTGTACCTTAGGTACCAGCTTGGCCACAGTGGAGTGAGCATCAAGCGGACTCTTGGGATCTCTGATTCCAGGACTTGGTTCATGGATGGCATTTCTGGATCTGTCCTGGGCCAGAGGGTAGCCCACTGTCCTGAAATGTGAGTCCCAGGCCAGGTAGCATTTACCACAAGCTGACAGAAGAGACCTTGGGCCTTAAAGGAATATCAGTGATAGTCTGGCAGGATCCTCACGGGCCTTTGCTGACAGCGGCCATGGTTTGAGGCTTCTCTGCTTTTGGAAAGGAAAGGAAAGAGTAAGAAGGACTGCAGCTGTGGTTTGAATGTCAACTGAGTTGCAGTACAATAGAACACCAGGTAGACTTCTAAGGTTTTTGACAGTAGTTCCTGTGTCCTGGACAGCACCTAGGGACATGCCCAGAGCCTGGAGGAACTTATCATTCCAAAGGGAATAACACCTGGCTAGCTTTTATATCTATCAACTGTAGAGCCCTAGGGCTTTGAGCAAACAAGTCATAGCCAGGGTGTGGTGAAAGTAGGCCTTGGGCGAGACCCAGTTCTGTGCTGGCTTCAGGTCTGACCCAGTGCAGCCTTAGTGGTAGCCAGAGAGGTGCTTGTGTCACTTCACCCCCAGCTCCAGGTGGTTCAGAGCACAGAGAGAGAGGGACTCTCTGTTTGGGAGAAAGTAAGAAAAGAGAATGAGTCTCTGCCTGGTAATCCAGAGAATTCTTCCAGATCTTGTCTAAGACCATCAAGGTGATACCTCTGTGAGTTTGTGAGAACCATAATGTTACTGGGTTTGGGGTGCCCCCTAAAGCAGATACAGTTTAGATCACAATACCCAAGTTCTTCCAAATATCTGGAAAGACTTCCCAAGGAGGCTGATTACAAACAAGCCCAGACTGAGATTACAATAAGTTCCTAACTCTTCAATGTCCAGACACTGAAGAATATCTACAAGCATCAACAACATCCAAGAAAACACAATCTCACCAAATAAACTAAATAAGGCACATGAACTAAGTAAGTGTCCAATTTCTGGAAAAACAGAGATATATGACCTTTCAGATGGATAATTCAAAGTAGCTGTTTTGGGGAAACTCAAAGCAATTCAAGATAATGCAGAGAATGAGTTCAGAATTCTATGAGATAAATTTAACAAAGAGATTGAAATAATAAAGAATCAAGTAGAAATTCTGAAGCTGAAAAATACAATTGGCCTACTGAAGAATGCATTAGAGTTTTTTGTTTTGTTTCTTTGAGACTTGGTCTCTCTCTCTGTTGATTAGACTGGAGTGCAGTGGCACAATCATGGCTCACTGCAGCCTCAAGATCTTGGGCTCAAGTTATCCTTCTGCCTCAGCCCTGAATAGCTGGGACTACAGATGTGCACCACCATGCCTGGCTAATTTCTGTATTTTTACATAGAGATGGGGTTTTGCCATGTTTGGCTAGGCTGGCCTTGAACTCCTGAGTTCAAGAAGTCTGTCTGCCTTGCCTTCCCAAAGTGCTGGGATTACAGTTGTGAGTCACTGTGCCTTGCCAAGTTTTTAATAGCTTAATTGATCAAGCAAAAGAAAGAATTGGTGAACTTGAAGACAGCTACTTGAAAATACACAGTCAGATGAGTCAAAACGAAAAATAAGAAGAAAGAAGCATGCCTACAAGATCAGAACATAGCCTCAAAATGGCAAATCTGAGTTATTGGCCTTAAAAAAGAGGTAGAGAAAGAGATATGAGTAGAAAGTTTATTCAAAGAGATATAGGCAATTTCCAAAACCTAGAGAAAGATATCACTACTCTTGTTATGTTTTAGCAAAGAGACTGGTAGCATTTTGCCCCTGCTGTAGAGATTTGTAGAACTTTGAACTTGAGGGAAATGAGTTAGGTATCTGGTGGAAAAAAAAATTCTAAATAGAAAAGTATTCAAGAATTGACTTGGGTGCTGTTAAAAGCATGCAGTTTTAAAAGGGAAACAGAGCATAAAAGTTTTAAAAATTTGCAGTGTGACAATGTAGTAGGAAAGAAAAACCCTCATGTAGATGATGGGTGATGGATGCAGCAAACCACCACCATGGCATGTGTATACCTATGTAAAAAACCTGCATGGTCTGCACATGTACCCCAGAACTTAAAGTGTAATAAATAAATTTTAAAAAAAGAAAAACCTATTTTTTTCTGAAGAAAAATTGAAGCTGGCTGAAGAAATTTGCATAAGTAAAAAGGGGTCAAATGTTAATCACCAAGACAATGGGGAAATGTCTCCAGGGCATGTCAGACACCTTTGGGGCAGCCCCTCACATAATATGCCCAGAGGCCTAGGAGGAAAAATGGTTCTGTGGGCTGGGCCCAGGGTCCCCTTCTGTGTGTAGCCTAGGGACTTGGTGCCCTGCATCCCGGCTGCTCTAGCACAACAAAGGAAACAAGCAGCAAAGTGAAGGATAACCCACAGAATGGGAGAAAATATTTGTGAATTACCCATCTGACAAAAGACTCATAACAAGAATATACAAGGAGCTCAAACAACTTTATAGGAAAATGTCTAATAATTCAATCAAAACATGGGCAAAATATTTAAACTAACATTTCTCAAAAGAAGACACACATAGCAAACAGGCATAGGAAAAGGTGCTCAACATCACTGATCATCAGAGAAATGCAAATCAAAACTCCAATGAGATATCATCTCATCCCAGTTAAAATGGCTTATATCCAAAAGATAGGCAATAACAAACACTGGAGAGGATATGGAGAAAAGGGAACCCTTGTACACTGTTGGTGGGAATGTAAATTAGTACAATCACCATGGAGAACAATTTGGAGGTTCCTCAAAAAACTAAAAATAGAGCTACCATACGATCCAGCAATCCCACTGCTGAATATATACCCAAAAGTAAGGAAATCAGTATATTAAAAAGATATCTGCACTACCACGTTTGTTGCAGCACTGCTCACAATAGTGAAAATTTGGAAGCAACCTAAGTGTTCATCAACAGATGAATGGATAAAGAAAATGTGGTACATATACACAATGGAGTACTATTCAGCCATAAGAATTAATGAGATCCTGTCATTTGCAACAACATAGATGGAACTGGAGGTCATTGTGGTAAGTGAAATAAGCCAGGCACAGAAAGGCAAACACATGTTCTCACTTATTTATGGGATCTAAAAATCAAAGCAATTGAGCACATGAAAATGGAGAGTAGAAGGATAGTTACCAGAGGATGAGAAGGTAGTGGGAGGCAGAGGGGGAGGTGGGGATGGTTAATTGGTACAAAAAAGTAAAAAGAATGAATAAGAATGAATAATAATGAATTTGATAGAACAACAGAGTGACTATAGCCAATAATAATTTAATTATACATTTAAAAATAACTAAAGGAGTATAATTGAATTGTTTGTGACACAAAGAATAAATGCTTCACAAGGCTGGATACCCGATTTTACAAGATTCGATTATTACACATTGCAATCCTGTGTCAAAACATCTCATGTATCCCATAAATACATACACTTACCTAGGTACCCACCAAAATTAAAATTTAAAAATATTTTATTGCTAAAAGTAATATAATCAAAATAATACAGTATAACAACTATTTACAGAGAATTTACATGTATTAGATATTATAAGTAACCTAGAGATGATTTAAAGAATATGGGAGAATGTGCTTAAGTTAGATGCAAATTCTACATTATTTTATATAAAGCACTAGAACATTCTTAGATTTTGGTATCCTTTGGGGATCCTGGAACCAATCCCCCACAGATACCAGCTGTACTTCATTTCTCCTCTTCTAGCCTCTGTGATATTGTTGTATGTTTTACTTTACATTTGTTATTAATGTTAAATTTTGATTTATGAATGTTATTCTTTCTCCTTTAAATAGTTTAATATTCTTTAAAGGGATTTAAATAATTAAGAACAAGTCTGTATATCTATCCATATAGTTACCATTTTTGGCACCTTTCATTATTCCTTTGTGTAGATCCAGATTTCCATGTGATGTCACTTTCTTTTTGCTTGAAGACTTCCTTTAACATTTCCTATAGTGAAAATCTGATGATACATTCAGCTTTTGTATGTCTAAAAAATCTTAGCCTTCATTTTCAAAAGATATTTTTGCTAGGTAAAGATTTCTAGAATGAACTGCTTTCCTTTCAATTCTCTAAAGATGTTGTTCCACTCTCTTCTACCTTGCATTGTGTCTTTTATTTTTTATTTTGTTGAGACAGGGTCTCACTCTGTTGCCCAGGCTGGAGTGCAGTGATGTGTTCATAGCACAGTGCAGACTCTAATTCCTGGGCTCAAGTGATCCTCCTGCCTCAGCCTTCCAAGTAGCTAGAACTGCAAAGATGCACCATCACACCAGCTAATTAATTTTTTTTTTTTTTTTTTTTTTTTTTTTTTTTTGGAGAGATGGGGTCTCACTATGTTGTCTAGCTAGGTTGCTCTTGAACTCTTGGCCTCATGTAATCCTCCCATCTCAGCCCCCAAAGTGCTGGACTTACAGGCATGAGCCACTGTGCCTGGCCACCTGCATTGTTTCTCTGAGAAATCTGCTGTCATTCTTATCTTTGTTCTTCTGCATATAATGTAATTTTTTTCTTCTGGCTACTTAAAATTTTTTCTTAGATGAGTTGTATTGTACTGGCCCGAGCATAGAAAGTCAACACCAAGACAAAAGTATGCCAAGTTGCAGGGTCTTTATTGCCGGCGGCCATGGAGGACCTGCATCTCTCCAACCCATGGCCCCGAAAGGAGGGTGTCAAGACTTTTTATACCAGAAAACCACCTCGGGAGTGAGGGTGAGGGGTGGGGGTGGGGGTGAGGGGCTTCAGACGTTCTGATGGCTAGTGGATTCTGTAAATCACCTCCTGGGCGGAGATGAATGAGGAGCTCCGGACATTCCAGTGGATTCCTGGGCGAAGATGAGGGTGAGGGGCTCTGGACATTCCAAGGGCCAGGGGACTTTGGGCATTCTGATTGTTACTTAAGTGGTTCACAAAAGTCAAGATTGGCATTTGTTTACACATTGTCTGGGTAGGGTGGAAATTACAGTCCTTAATTACTTATTACAAGTCGCAGGGGCCAAGATGGCATGGGTTTGGACTGCTTGCCTGTCACATTTGGGTTACAGAGAGCAGTTTCAATAGAAAACCGAGGTATGGTTGAGGTATGCAGTTTTATGGGGCTTTTACCATGTCACAAGTTGTTTTAAGAAATTTGATGATCATGATGTGCCTTTGTATGGTTTTCTTCATGTTTTTGTGGTTATGGTTTGTTGAACTTTTTGGATCTCTAGGTATATAGTTTTTATTACATTAAGAGAATTTTCTGTCATAATTTTTTCAAATCTCCCTTTCTTTTTCAGAGACTTCAACCACGTATATATTTTACCACTTACAGTTATCTCACAGGTCACTGATGTTCTTTTTTTTACTCCTTTAACACTATGATAATTTTGAATAATTTCTACTGCTGTGTCTTCAAGTTCACTAATCTTTTCTTCTGCAATTTCTAATCTGTCATTAATCTCATCTGGTGTATTTTTTATCACACTGTTTTCTATCAGTTTAATTTGGTTTTAGGCAAAACTTTCTGTGTATTTGCCAAAAATGTTTAATCTTTCCTCTAGTTTCTTATACATATGGAATAGTATTATAATAACTGCTTTAATGTCCTTATCTATTTATTATCTATGTCAATTTTGGATCAGTTTTGACTGGCTGGTAGTTTCCTAACTATGGATCATATTCTTCCACTTCTTTGCCTGCATGTTAATTTGTAGTTGAATGCTAGACATTGTCAATTTTATCTTGATGGGTGCTAGATATTTTTGTATTCTTAAGTGTTGTTCTGGTACACAGTTAAATTATTTTGAAACAGTTTAATGTATCCCCAGCTTGCTTTTAACATTTTTACGTGAGACCACAAGAGCATTAAGTCTATGGTTAATTTTCTTCACAGATCAGGAAGATTCTTCGGAGTACTCTACCTGATGCTTCATGAATTATGAGATTTTCTGTACTTGCTGATAAGGTCAGGCATTATTCTCAGCCCTGAATTTTCTCTGGGGATTGTTCTGTTTAATGCTTCAGGGTAGTTATTGTCTTGGCCTCAGGTACATTTCTCATAGGCATACACTGATCACTACTCAGTAGAACACTTACACTCTCATATTTGCAGAGTTCTCTTTATGCTAAGCTCCTTCCTCTTTGGCACTCTGCCTTATGAACTCCAGCAGCCTGGGATCCCAAGCAGCTCTGTTTCTTCAGCTTGGGGAGGACAGTGGGCTCTGGCTACATCCTCTCCTCCTTGAGCTTCAGCCTGAAACTTCCCATGCAGTAATGTGGGGCAATCGTAGGGCTCATCTTTTTCATTTCTCATCTGTCATGAACTTCTTTCATGTTCAGTGACTTAAAAAATATTTTGTGTTGTTTTAAAAATTATTTCAGGCCTAAGAATAAATCCAGTTTCTGTTACTCCATATTGACCAGAATACGTAATTGTTATTGCTGGGTTTTTTTTTAAACCTCTTTATTGAGATGACTGATTCAATTAAACTCAGGCTCATTTGCAGGGACAGTTTTTGAGGTCAGTGTCTGAGGTTTGCTTTGACCTCAAGATGTCTCTTTTTAGCTGTGTCTTCCTGGTTCTCTCTGATAAACTAGCTGGCCTATGGTCTGGTTTATATCACTAATGGACTTAGCAGTTTCCCCTAAGCGCCATTGTATTGAGAGTCCCCTTAACGTTGAACTTCATACTCGTTTGCAAGTAAAGTCAGTTCATTTGGGGTGGGCTTTGGAGCTGTCTATGTCCTGTCTTTCTTCTTGGGGAAATGTTTCAGGAGTTTTGGATTATGGCTTTGGGGCTGGGTGGGGACAGTGGCAGCTTCTTTCTGAGTGACACCCTTGCTTTAGGAAGTGGGTGCTTGTTGGAAGGTCTATGGCATTCCCAGCTCGCTTCTCACAGAATGGAACCTCTACTTTACAAGTGAGCTAGGGGAGGGTGCTAGTATTCTCAGTGTGTTGTACTCAAGGCAGAGTTTTTGTCCTACAAGTAGGGGCTGAGCAAAAGAAGAGAGCCTCAACCGATTACCACAATCACCTGGAATTCAGTCTCTGCAACAGGTAGCTGAGGTGGGAAGAAAAATGCTGATGGGTTTTCCTTCTTGGGAAAATACCATAGCCCTTGGCTGGGAGCTGGGTGGAGACAGTGCTGTGTTCTTGGCTGCGCCCACCTGTAGTGGAGTTTCTGTCATATTGCACTGGCAGTAGGAGGAATGGAGGAGGTCGTGGTTGAAATGCCACAGACCCTCCCAGTTCTTGCCAAGTTTTAATAGCTTTTCTTGAATTAAGTGTTTTTTTTTTTTTTAATTTGCTATATGTCCTAAGGCCATTTCTAGAGACTTTAAGTAAATATATATATCTTAAATATTTTATGCACACACACACACACAATTGCCCATTCTGGAAGCGGAGCTCCCCTGTCTCCACCCCCGGGAGGTTTTCCACACTCTGTATGTGAATGCCAGCTGACTGCTCACACTATCTCTCACTGCAGCTTGAGGATCAGAAGCCCCAGTGAGTCAACCTTCCTGGCTTCATTTCAAATTCAAACAATTTTTTTTTCTAGCCACGCCTCGGTTCATAGGCTAAAACCCTTGCTACTTGGATTTGACTTTTCTGAGCCCTTCTGAAGCATGCACAGTCTAGTTGAGCCCTAATGCAACCAAGTAGTTGTGCAGTTCTCTTCTAGGGTCAGACTCACTTTCATCAGAGGATGTGCAGACCTGGGAAACAGGAATTATCTGTACTTGCGGGCCCTCTCCCTGCATTTCCGCCACCTGGTGGGCAATTGTTACTTGGCCTACCTTGAATCTGGATTATATTTGGTGGTCTCTGGAACCCTCTGGTGATGAGACATTTTAGCCATGTGTTTTGTGGTAGTTTGACAATACTTCATTTTTGATGAGGTGATTTTTTGCCTGCATAACTGCTTTACAAGGAAACATATTTGGAGCTTGTTCACTGAGAGGCTGGAATAATCAACCTGCATTCATGTCCACAAACTACTGGCTGGCCTTTCTCCTGTGGTGGGTCTGGTTTGGGCTCATTGAGGGAACATGCAAGGTATGTGTGTCCCTGGGTCTCCAGTGTTCCTTCCAGGTCCTGGGCACCTATCTCAGCAGATCTTGGTGGCAATCATGAGGGATATCCTGGGGACATCACAACATGGTCCTCTCCCAGTTTTGCTGGCCAGCAGTGAAAAACCGAGAGGCTGCTTTTGGGTTTTGTTTTTACAACTAGACCTTCAGAGGACATAAAGCATCTGTGTCCCTGCTTTGTGGGGTTCCGATCACCCTAGATCTTTTTCTTCCTCCCATGAGCAGTGGGGGATCACCTAAACAATTTGGATCCAGTCATTCTCAGCAGCTAATGTCCTTCCAGCAGAGAGGGCATCTGATGGGACTGCCCCATTGTGGATGTCCCTCTAGTTCTGCCATCTCTTGGTTGCCAGGCCAGATTGCCTGACTTTGTTACCCAAGGGCTGAAAAGCTTGTTGTCCTTGTGGCCATTTGGAAGCTCATGATCTTAGCCTCTGAGCTGTATTCTGTCATCCATTTAGCTTAATCAGTTCCAAGGACTCCAGTTCCTTATTTTACTTGTGAAGGATCATTTAGAGAAAAAAAATTCAACCTCCCTAGCAGTAGTTTGTCCTGGAATGTTGGTTTTATTAATAATTACTGTGGGTTACACCTCCCCTGCCTTCTTACCTTCCATGAGGTTCCCCACATGAAAACCCCTAACATTGATTGAGGGATGGTCAGATTTAAAAAAATGTGACATTGGGGTTTTGAGGACCAAAGTTCATGTCCATCCTGTGTGAGGCCATCCCTGAAGTTAGAAGTTTTCCACCCTGTACCATCACTAGAGGCGTCATTGTTACGGTGACATGATGGTTTCCTCTCTTTCTGTCAACTTGGAAATGGGGAAATATTTGAAAAGATAGAGAGCTGAGTGTCCAAACTTACTCTGGCCATATGACATCTCTAGGGGAGCAAAGGCTAGAGGAAAATTGGTTTCGTCCTTGCTGTGCAATGCATGAGCTTTTGAACACATGGTCGTCCTGTCACTTTTTTCTGGAGCTAGGCCTGAGGCATTTGCAAGAGTGTATTTATTTGACCCCAAGCTGTGACACGTTCTGAGTCCACCAGAAATTCTTGATTTCTTTTATACCCTACTGGGTGGGCTTCTCTAGGGTGGTTATCCTGGGGTTATATATCACAAATCCTTGAGGACTTTGTAGTCCACGTTGCTTGTTGGAGAGGACAGAGCATCTGCATCCATTCTTTGCTCCCCACCCCCCCACTCCCAAAATGGCCATTCCAAAGAAAGCTGCCTGTGTTCTCACTGGCTGATATCTATCCCCATTTTAACCCGATTTAGACGGGGCTGACCAGCATTTAGGATTTGGTCACAATGCTTGTCTTCTGCAGTTTGCTGTAGGCAGCTGACTGTCTGCATTCTGCAAGATGCAATGCCTGGAGGCTTCATTTGACTTCATTTGATTGAAGGTCAATCATAGACACAGTTCGGAGATGACCTCCATTTCCATGCCATCTTTTTTGATGCCGAGATATTGTGTCAATCAGGGTAGACTCAGGAGACAAACCACACCAATAATTTGAACATGGAATTTTTCAGAGTTGTTAAACTATAAAGAGTGGTGAACTCATGAAAATAATGAAACAGGACTGTACGCCATTCACGAGTAGCAGATTCAGAAAGCAGCTACTGACTCACGTGGAGGGAAGCCAGCCAGTGAAGGAACTAAGAACTTGGGAATGGGACCCCAGGCAAGGCTGAGATTCAGATTTTTCCAGGACAGCGTGGCTTTGCTGTGACCTGTAGCCTGCTAGAGGCCAAGACACTTGCCAGAGAGTATGAGCAGAAGCTGGTCCACGGAAGGGCCTAACATTGCCCAGGGGCGTGTGGGTGGGTCGGGGCAGGTCTGGAGGATCAGCCCCAGGGTGGAAAGCTGATTGCCTGAGGATGCAGAAGGAGCTCGTCTGTAGAAGTGGCAGCCAGGGAATTGATCCTTGGATTGATCATCTTTTCCCACATTGCCCTTTTAGGGATCTGGAAAGTGGAGTCCTGGGCTAACAGATGCCTTCTTTAACAGGGCACTATGAAAGCTGGATATAGTGGCTCATATTACCCCAGCACTTCGGGAGGCCAAGGTGGGAGGATTCCTTGAGGCCAGGAGTTCGAGACCAAGTTAGTCAACATAGTGAGATCCCCATCTCTGCAAAAAAATTGCAAAAATTAGCTGACCGTGGTGGTGTGTGCCTATAGTCCCAGCTACTCTGGAGGCTGAAGCAGGAGGATCACCTGAGTCCAGGAATCTGAGATTGCAGGGAGCTATGGATGCACCACTGCACTCTAGCCTGGGTGATACAGTGAGACTCTGTCTCAAGAAAAGGAATACACTGTGGAAAAGGAGGTGAATGTTCAGTGGTCAGCAGCCTGTTGCCGCCATAAGGGGTTTTAGTGGCCAAAGGCTAAGTGTGATGGCTTTGCTATTGCAGGGGCCACCCTCCTTTCCCCACCTATCCTACCATAGGTTGAGATATTTAGGCCACTGAGATTTTGGACACAAGGCTTACACATAGAATCAGAAGGAAATTGACCAAAGAAAGGCCCTGAGATGGGTGTCCAGATTCCAGGAGGATGCGCTCATGGTGAACAAGTGCTTCTGAGTACACTAACTGAGTAACTCTTGTTCTAGGAGTGCTGTGGTGACTGCTTTGGGTTGAGGGACCCTTCTGATAATTCTCAACTAGGGAGAAGGCAGGTGGTCTGCAGGCAGGTAGTGGAAATTACTGCTCTAGGAGGCCACTGCTTATTCTAACCCCAGGAGCCAGGCCACTCCACCTCAGCCGCCACAGGAAGGGAGACCTGCAGGGTCCTCCTATAGGAACTCCCCAGTCATTGAGTTTTTGCTGGAGTTGATGGGTCCCAGGTCGGTTAAGAAAGAGGACAGAAACTTTTTGTAGGGGTGCTGGTGGGAGAAGGGGGATGTTTCTTCTTCCATACTCTTGGCCCTTCTCTACATGGTCTGGGATTTGCTCAACTTTGCCACTAGGTGACGCTGTCCACTTGTACAGAAGCACAGGGAGGCAACTGCTGCATGCCCAGATTTGAGAATTTTTAAGAAACAGGAGTTGCATGACTGGGTGCAGTGGCTCATGCCAGTAATCCCAGCACTTTGAGAGGCCGAGGTGGGTGGATCACGAGGTCAGAAGATCAAGACCACCTGGCCAACATGGTGAAACCCTGTCTCTACTAAAAATGCAAAAATTAACTGGGTGTGATGGTGCATGCTTGTAATCCCAGCTACTTGAGAGGCTGATGCAGGAGAATTGCTTGAACCTGGGAGACAGAGGTTGCAGAGAACCAAGATCACACCACTGCACTCCAGCCTAGGCAACAGAGCAAGATTCCATATCAAAAAAAAAAAAAAAAAGAACAGAAGAAAGAAAGCACAAATCACCCATATTAAGTGTAAACAGGGCTGTGGGTGGGGGTTGTTTTTATAAATGTGGAATACCTAAAATGTAATGGAGTCTGTTTTAACAACATTATGCCAATACTTTGAGATGAAATGAGAATATTCTTAGAAAAATCTAATCAAATACATATATTTGACTCAAGAATAAATAGAAAATCTCAATTCTTCTGAAAGCATTGAATCAGTAGTGAAAAACATTCCCACAAAGAAAAATGGGTTAGGCCGGGTGTGGTGGCTCATGCCTGTAATCCCAGCATTTTGGGAGGCCAAGGCGGGCAGATCACTTGGGGTCAGGAGTTTGTGACCAGACTGACCAACATGATGAAACCTCTTCTCTACTAAAAATACAAATATTAGCTGTGTGTGGTGGCACGAGCCTGTAATCCAAGCTACTCCAGAGGCTGAGGCAGGAGAATCACTTGAGCCTGGGAGGCAGAGGTTGCAGTGAGCTGAGATGGCGCCACTGCACTCCAGCCTGGGCCACAGAACGAGACTGTCTCAAAACAAACAAACTAGCAAACAACAACAACAAAAAAGCCAAAACTGGCTCAGAGAGCTTCACTGGTAGGAAATTCCAACCTTACACAAGTTCCTCCAGAGAATGAGAAACAATTCTGAAGAATAAACGATACCTCATTGGCACTAATTCCAGGTACAGTGGTAGCTAACACATAATGGGCAACTCTGGTTCTTGCATTCCAAGAATGCAAAATCAGTTTGACGCTAGAAGAAGAATGCAAATTGCAATATTAAAGCAGAAAAATATCACAATAAAAGATGCAGAAAAAGCATTGAATAAAATCTGAGAAATGATTTTTAGAAACCAATAATCAAACAAGAAATATAAAATAACTTTCTTAATCTGGTGAGAGACTCCTGCGAAGAACCTCTGGCAGGCATCGTTTTTATTGGGAACTGTTGATAATCATCCTTAGACAAGGATACCCAGCAATGCCCATCATCTTCCCTTCTGTTGCACATTGTACTGAATACCAGCAGGGGGAGTAAGGTGAAGGAAACAAATGAAAAGTATAGAAATTGAGAAGACGGCAACAACTTTGCTGTCATTCACAGATGACATGTTTAATTGTGCAGCAAATCCCACAGACTGCACAGATATACTTTTAGAACTATAAAAAAGTGTAGCAAATTTACCAGATCCGATTTCAAATATATAAGCCTACTATTTAATATATTTCTGTACATCAGCAGGTGAATGGAAAATAATATTAAAGAGGAATGCAATTTACAATTGCATTAAAAATATTAGTTGGGCTGGGTGCAGTGGCTCACACCTGTAATCCCATGTGTGAACTCATCACATCACAAATTACAGCATCATGTGGTGTTTGTTCCAGTCCTGTGTCACCCAATGGCACTTGGTTCCAGTGCTTGGCCCCTGAGGCCACCACTGGGTCCCCTGGGTGTAAAGCCACATCCAGAGCCTTTGAGTGGCTGCATGTGGAGTGAGGGAAACAGAGGGGAATCTAACCTGATGAGTTGTATTTCCTCTCTTAGTGAAAGCATCTGATAGTTGACAACAGGCCAGCATTTGTTACTGCTGTGGGTCAATGTTCTTGGCATTTGTTTTCCTAAAGCCTAGTCCCTCCCCTCCTACACCCCATTCCACCTGGCACAGAGGAGAGTCATCTCTGGGACTCTCTTGCCTGGAAATTCCTCTCCCCCAAGGTGCTTTTTCACCTCCCAGGGGACCATGCACCCTATGTATGTGAGAAACGGACATACAAGGCTCTCTAAATCCTCTGCTCCAGCCCCTCCCTTAGGAGAGGGCCAGCCTCTGGGCTCATGACAGGGCCTTAGGAGCTGGAGTTAGTTGGAATTGGAGTACTCAGACCATAGATTGGGGGGTGGGCGAGGGCTGTACCACTTCCCTGCTGAGGGACCCTGGCCAGGTCACATCCCTCTCCTCTCAGTGAAAGGAGATAATAATCTTGCCAGACTCGTGCATCCTGGGGTTTCAGATGAAGACTCCTGGGGGTTGTGACTGATAAGGCGGAGATCTTGTAGGGAAGGAACAACAGCAGACACTAGAGGGCGCTGTCGGCTCTGGCGAGTGCATGTGAGTGGGTGGGTGTGTGAATGCGTATGTGTGTGTGTGAGACCGTGTGGATGAATGAGTATGAATGTGTATGGATAAATGTGTGAGCATGAATGGGTGTGAGTGTGTGTGTGGATGTGTGTTTGGAGCCCCTGTACAGGGACAGTTGGGATGTGTCACCCAAGGATGCAGGCGGGATGCCTTCACGTGGTGCCCATGGAGGGCAGTCAGGTGAGGACAGTGACATCCCTGTTCAGGTGACACTGTGCAGTGCACGGTGACCACATGGCTGGACTCCCGACCACTCAGCCTACAGCCCTGCTCTGGGGCACTCTTCCTACAGCCCTGAGCTCCTGTCCCAGACGTTGTCCCGAGGCTTTTTGGGCTGGGGGTGGGCACAGGACAGTGGGGTTACTCTGGCCTCCAGGGCTGGAAGGAAGGGGAGGCAGGAGGGGGATGGCTGCTCTGCTCAGACCCTGCATATCCCTCACATTCAGTAAATCCAAGGAGCCTCAGGACCAAGGTGCTGGGATGTTTAGTGTTGAGTGGGCTTCAGCCCCACATGCCCTGAGGAAGGAAGACAGGCAGGGCTGGACCTGTATGAGCTGCACTGGGGTCCCCTGTCCAGAGGGCCCGGGGCCGGGTAGCCTGGGGTGGAGGTGCCGGCTCTCTGACCTCCACAAAGACCCAAGGGCTCCTCTGCTCAGAGTGACCAATGTGGAGTCTTGGGGTGCAGGTCATGGGACTGGAGCCTGGCTAAGAGGGGACCTCATCAGGGCCATGGGTGTGTGACAGCACCCTGTAGGGGAGGACTGGGCTTTAAGACTGGCAGGCAGGCTCCCAGTGGGACCCATGACAAGTTCTTTGTCCCCTCTGGGGCTCAGTTTTTCCTGTGTAGCTGAGTGGTGGGGCCCATTCTCCCAGGCTCTGAGACCTGGGCCAGTGCAGAGCTGGGGGCACTAGGCCCTGCTGCTGGAGGTGCTGGGCTAGAGATCCCCCTGGCTTCCCACAGCTTGAGATTCCTCCCAAGCTGTGGGAGAACCCCACAGCCACTCCAGGAAGACCAGGCTGAGCACGGCAGCCTTGGGAACTAAGGAGCTAGGGATTATCTGGTGCAGGAGGAACCAAATCTCCTTCCTGGGCTCTGACTGTGGAGACAGTGGCCACCAAGATGGCCTCTCAAGCCGTCCCTCAGCCCCACATGTGCACACCCCACAGACTCCAGCCCATAGACCCTTGACCTGGGGTAGCTCTCCCAGCCCCCACTCACAGCCCTCATGCCTTCCTAGGTCCCCAGAACAGCCAGAAGCTGAGCTTACAGCCCTAAGCCTTCTCCTCTGATGGTGTGGTCAGTAGTAGTGGGGGTAGTTGGTGCTGCCAGAGACAGACACAGAACAGTCACAGTGGAGGCTGCAGAGGTGGAGGAATCTGAGTTCCCCCTGAGGAGGGGGCTTGGGGCCTGGTTCAGGCCACCTCACATGGATACTCTAGGGTGTCTGGAGGAGGCCCTGGGGGCCCCTCTATGTCCCTAGTCTCAGTGTAGAGCTGGGGTCAGGTGGGGCAGGTAGAAGTCCAGTGTCTGTGGGTGCCTCTTCATCCACACCCTCGTGGGTCCCTTTCGTGGATGCAGGGGGGTCTCTTCGGGCACTCAGCAGGGCAGCCCAGGTTCTCCTTTCTGGAAGTCAGTTTGGGACATGCGTCCAAGGCGTTAGACAGGCATGACCTTTGATCTTTGCAGAGAGGGTCAACCCCAAGTCAGTCATCGGATCCTTGCACAGCAGTGGGAGTGAGGGACTTTGGCTGTGTCCTGCTCAGAACAGTGAACGACCCAAGCAGAGCAGCCTAATTGTCCAGAGGGACCTGGGAAGAGGCTGCCTCAGTGTTGTTGGAGCTGCTTGTTCCCAACGTGATGTACATCCAAGTTTATCCACACCTGCACGGGTGTGGTGTTAAGTGACAAAAGTAGAGAATCTTTGTCTGTCTATGTATGCATGTATGTATCATCTATGTTTCTTCATCATCATCATCATTATCATCATTATCATCTATCTATCATGGTCTATCTGCTATGTGAAATGAAAGGCTGAGTCTGGAATTCCACATATAATGAGCACAGATCTCCAGGCTGTGCTGGAAACTTTTCTTTAATTAGGAGAGAATTCACTATGTTTGAAAAACAAAGTGAAACGATGTGTTGTACAATGACAGGCCCTGGAAAAACTGTCACACTGGACTCCAATTGGGTGTTGGCCATGCCCTGCTCCTGGGCAAAACTGCAGAGTGGGCAGCGGAGTGACGGGACCTCCACCCAGTGGGCTTACAGTCAGCAGTGAAAATGAGTAATTTATCCATATCAATATCAAAGAGTCAGTGTTGAGAAAGAAGCAAACAATGGAACATATACAGGGTCTCCTCTAATCCGTATGAAGTTCAAAAGCAGGGCAAGCTGAAAAAGAGTTTGTTGAAGGGCACACACAGGAGGTCATACTTTAAGGAAAAGGAAAAAGATGATGAATTCAGGGGTTCCTGGGGTATTGGCAGTATTCCTAGCCTGGGAGTCTAATAAAGGTGAAACTCACATCATGTAGAATTCACCATTTTAAAGTGTACAGTTCAGCGGCATTTAGTACATTCACGGTGTTGTGCAATCATCATTCCTATTACTACTTGGTAAACTTTACAAATCATTGTATTTGTTTAATGTTTGTTACAGTTTGCAATTGAAATAGAAATACATCAAAATATTAGCAGTGGCTTTTCTGGGTGAAGTACAAGGGGTGAATTGTTTTCTCCTGTTTGTTTTTCTGTACTTTGTTCACTGTACTCCTTGTTTACTGTACACATTGTTTATTGTGAATAGTTATTATTTGAAACTGAAGATCAAGAGCAATAAGCTGTATTTTAAGAGGAAGTCAGAAAACAAACAAGGTGACTCTCTCTTATGCTGTGCTGACACCTGTGTCCCTGTAGCCTCAACTACGCCTATGGCCTCCACCTGCGCCTGAGGTTTGAGGTCCCTGGTGGCACCTCTCTGCCAGGGGGCCCTGGAACCGCTCCTAGGATGGTCCCAGAGATAGGAGAGAGATCTGCCTCCTGGAAACTCGGTTCCAGATGTTTTGGTCAACTCCATGTCATCTGTGTTCGATAAAGTTGATTTCCTTTTGTTTTGGTCCCTGTTTTAGTGTGTTTTTTATTAGCAGAAGCTCACAAACGAGAGAACTGCAGGTCCCCCGGGCACGTGGCTTGAGATGTTTTTTGACATCAGCCATGTCTTTCTCCCCCAGTTTTCTTATTAAAACTCCATTTTGACAATCTTGAAAGACAAGTTTTAAAAGAAAGTTGCAATTTTCTTATGATTCTACTGCTTGATTCAAACAGTGGCTCCTGCTGTCCCCTTTCCCCATCCTGGTGGTGTTCCCCCTGCCCCTGCCTCTCACCAGTGTATGCTGCTCCCAGGTGGCGGTAATCCTATCTCAGGTCTGAGATTCCAAGGCAGGCCCTGCTCCTGGGTGGGAAGGGCCTCCATGCTGGGCTGAATGTCTGTGCTTTGCTGTCCCCTGACCCACCGAGTGCCTGTGGACAGAACTTAGGTCTCAGTTTCCTAACGGAGAGTCTTTGATTAGATGACTATGGTTAACACTTTATGGGTCATGGCTTCTTTCCACATAAAGCCACAGATCTTTCCTTGCAATGAGCATTTATACAGACACTTTTCAGGTTTGTGAACCCATAAGCACGACATCCTAGGCCCCTTCTCCAATCCCATGGGCTGTAGGACATCCTACTCTGGAAAGGGGAGATTGGACCTCCTTTTAGGGAACCTGGAGGGCAGACCTTAGATTCATCATGGCTCCCTTGCTGGGTGCTGTACCCAGGGCTTTCCATGATGATCCCACTAAATCCTTGCACAGCCTTGAGAGGAAACTGCCACAATCATCACCTCCACATCACAGAGGAGGACACATGGAGGACAGTCACACTTGGAAGTGGTGGAGCCAGGACACAAACCCAGATCTATCTGGGCTCTAAGCTTAGGCTCTTACCACAGACTGTGATCCAACCACAGGGAGAGACAGCCCAATGACCTCCAAGTTCCCTCCAATGCTAAGGCCACACCTGGGAAGCTTGCTAGAATTTCTAAAGCGTCTTCATGCGCATATGTCCTTCCAGTGTTCTTCCCAGCAGTTTGTGAGATGGTGAGGGCAGGTGAAGGGAAAAGGCTTAGAGACATTAAGGAAAGGGCACAAGATCACACTGGAATCAGGATTAGAGCGGGCATTGGAACCCATCTCGTCTATACAGAGCTGCCAAGCACCAATCTGTGCTTCTCATGGTTAGAATTTACCTACCCATCCAACTATTCACCCATCCACTTACCCATCCAACTACCCACCCACACATGCACCTACCAGTCCACCCACTCATCTATCCACCCATCCACTCACCCACCCAACTATCCACTCACCTGCCAATCCACCCACTCATCCACCCATCAATTACTCACCCATCTATACATCCATCTACCTACTCCTTTCTCCCTCCCTTCCTCTTTCCCTCCCTCCCTTTCTTTCCCCATTCAAACTGTTTATTGAAAGTCTTGAAGTCAGGCACTTGGCTAGCTGCTGGGGAGGAGGTGGAGTCTGAAGATGTGGAAACCAGCTGTACCTCTTGGGGACATCATCTTTTCCTTCATCAGTGAGGGTTTTGGAAGGGGAATGTGGGCAGGGCGGCAGGCAGGATGGAGAGGTGGTTGTTGAGTTCCTGCCCTTTGGGTTTTGGGTCACAGTAGTAGAATCACAGAATTGAGTTAAAAACTTGTATTTTTCTTTTCTAGGGAGAAGCTGGGAAGTGAACCAGTAAGCTAGGGGTTTTGGCTTCTTGCTGTGTATAGAACAGATATCTAGCAGTGACTATAGGTGGAGAGTTTATTTATATAGAGACATTTTGAATATAAGAAAAGAAGCGACAAATATATATGTTACTATATAATGAATATAAATGTAATTAAAATAAACTATAGATAATGTAGAGTGAGTTTCCAATAATAAATTCTAACCTGTTTCTATCATTCATGGAACCAGATATTCTGTTCAGGAACTATCATGCATTCTCCCATGCACTTCCCATTATACGCATGGGAGGTAGTGACTCATATTATCAATATCAAATAGATTGGAACATGAGGAGAGAGATGAGTTACCAAGGTAGATTGTCACCTCCAAGTGACAGAGAAATTTGTCAACTGAGGTCTTCCTAGAAATATCATTCTCTCACCTACTATACAGTTCTTTCTGCCTGAGGAACTGGTAAAAACTCTCAAAGTCTATCCTGGCTTCCTTCTTTCTTTCCCAACTTCTGCTGATCCTGACCTGACCTTGTCCCAAGTTACTCTATGGAGCAAGGCTTTTATTGCTCTTTGTAGAAATTGCTTCAACTTTTTGTGTGTGTGTGTGGTTGCTCCTTCCTCTGTGTTTAACTGTATTTTAAGGGGGTGCATTTTCCAATCCTCTTTGCTAAATGTCTGCTGCTAGGTACTCATCCCCCCCGAATACCCTCTCTTTCCATTTTTTTTTTTTTTTTTGAGATGGAGTCTTGCTCTATCACCCAGGTTGGAGTGCAGTGGTGCGATCTCAGCTTACTGCAACCTCTGCCTCCCGGGTTCAAGTGATTCTTCTGCCTCAGCCTCCCAAGTAGCTGGGACTACAGGAGCCCGCCACCATGTCTGGCTAATTTTTGTATTTTTAGTAGAGATGGGGTTTCACCATATTGGCCAGGCTTGTCTTGAACTCCCAACCTTGTTATCCTCCCGCCTCAGCCTCCCAAAGTGCTGGGATTACAGGTGTGATCTCTTTCCATTTTTATGGCTCAGCCACTTTCCCTGGGCTTCCTGCCTCTGTGCTGGCTGGAGCTGTGAGACAATTTCAGGGCTTTGGGCAGCACCTAAGATGCAGAGGATGTGAATCCGTGTTAGGATCATAGTGACCTCTTTCCATATAATCCCCCGTTGTACTACTCAAGAGAGACCACTCTATCTTCTCATCAGTGTAATCTCAGACCCTGCACCCTGCCTGTTGGGGTGTAGCCGGCACACAAGAAATATTTGCTGAATGTCAAGTGAATTGGAATGAACATGCTGATTTAAGTGACAAAAACCTTCTGTTTTTTATAACTGCACAATAAATGTATCATTATTGTTGAAAAATGAAAAAAGTTAGATATACAAAATGAAAACCAACATTATCTGCTGTTTACCCCCGCAGTGGGTAGCCCCAGGGAATAGATGTGGATATGGATATGCATCTAGATACAGATACAGATGCAGGGACTCATGCACACGTGTTGGGTCACATCTTGTCTGGTGACCTCTTTGGGATAATATTATGTTCAAGCCTTTTCAGATGCCATTCAAATCATCAAGTACACCATTTTTTTAGAGGATCTTATATCTTAAATCAGTTTAATGATTTGTTCTCTGATTATAAAACAAATTCCTGTTTTTTGAGAAATCAGAAAATGGAAAATCATAAAGAATATAAAGTGAGTCTTGGATGTTGCACTGCCCAGGAGGACCTGTTAGCACCTTGGTGTGGCGTCTTCCAGATCTTTCTCTGCATGAGATCATGCGCTTATCACAAAGATAGGAACTTCTTTCCTCGCGTGCCCTGTTTGGACGCTGGTCTATGGCACTTCTCCAAGGCCATCTGGGGATGTGGATATGAGGCTGGCATCTGCCTGGCATCTGATCTTGGACTCTTCCATAATGTTTTGCTGTAGCTCCCTGGCCTTGCATCCACTTGCAGTGGTCCCCTGGCATCTCCATGATAAGTTCTTATGAGCAGGATTTCTGGGTCAAAGGTGAATGTGTCCCCAGGCTGTGGAGACAGGGGACACATTCAGGAGGGCCTAAAACGCCAAACCGTGTCTCAGCCTCGAAGCCTCTCAGAATCGCCAGCTTGGGAAATTAGGAGGCCTGTGCTTGTTCTTCACCCTCTCACCCACTCATTCTGCCCAGGGAAGGGCCCGGGGTGAGGGCTCTAGAGCCCTGCCCTGGTCACATCCCTCCCTGGGGCCCTGCTGACAATCAGGGCCACTGCTGGCTGGTTCTGAGATGCCTTCTGGTGGACCCTGGGACCCAGGATGGAGCTCAGGGTGTGGGGAGGCAACCAGGGGGCAGCATCAGGCCCAGGGGCTGGACTGGGAGGGGGTGGGGTAGGGCACAGGGACTGCTGCCCCCATCTGTGAGCTACACAAACATCCAGCAGCAGTTCTGAAACTGCCCCATGCTCCTCCTGGGCCACACCTGGTCCTGTTTGTCGCTCATACCACGCCTGGGTGACTGTGGCTTCAGTTTCTCTTCCTCTTATTCTTCTCCTTTTGTCACTCTGAGTTCTGGTTTCAGCCAACTTGGGGTTAACTTTAGCCTGGGGATTTCCAGGGGTGGCCAGCTGCAGGCAGAGCCACCAGAGCTGAGGAGGTGAAACCCCCACCCCCATCCCTTGGCCTGGTCCCCACCCTACCCCCACCTCAGGCCTCAGAGCCTCTCCAGGCCTTCCTGGCCAAAGCTTTCACCCAGGAATCTGCTGGTTTCCTGAATGGCTGGCACTTTGGGTGCCTGACCCAGCTCCTCCTTGACCAGAGGGAAGACTGGGCCCAGGAAGGCAAAGGCACTTACCTAGGATCACACAGTGTCACCCGCAGGCCTGGGCAAGAGATATGACGGGGGGGTAGGTGATGGTCCCCATGGGCCAGGCACACCTTAAGCACCATCTCAATTAATCCCCAAACCCACCCTGTGGGGAGGGACTGTTGTTATCACCCCCTTGTGCAAATGAGGAAACTGAGGCCTACAGAAGAGAAGTGAGTTGCCCAAGATCAAGGGTTGATGAGGGCTGAGCATGGGGGACACCCCTTCTCTGTCTGACCCTGGGATCTGGGCTCCCGTGGCCGATGCCCTTCTGGGAAGAACAATGCTCTGAGCTCCTCCAGGCCTTTGCCAGACACCCTCCCTCCTCGCATCTCCTAGTGTCCAGGGCAGGGATGGCCATCAGGGTCTGTAGCCCTGACTCATCCATGCTGCTCTCAGGCCTCTTTCTGCATCCCTGAAATGGGGTTGCGCAGGGGAATAGTGGAGGAAGTGAACAATCTGGCCTCTGGCAGAGAACAGTGCTCCACATAGGTGCCCTCCATACAGGTTCTCCCCACGCAGTCTTCTCCACATGGTTCCTTCCACACGGCCCCCTCCACATGGTCCCCTCCACACAGTTCCTTCCATGCAGTCCCCTCCACATGGTTCCTTCCACATGATCCTTTCCACACAGTCCCCTCCACACGGCCCCCTCCCCACAGCCCCCTCCACATGGCACCTCCACATGGCCCCTCCACATGGCCCCCTCCACACGGCCCCCTCCACACGACCCCTCCACACGGCCCCCTGCACACGGCCCCCTCCACACGACCCCTCCACATGGCCCCCTCCACATGGCCCCTCCACATGGCCCCCTCCACACGGCCCCCTCCACACAACCCCTCCACACGACCCCTCCACATGGCCCCCTCCACACAACCCCTCCACACGACCCCTCCACGTGGCCCCTCCACATGGCCCCCTCCACTTGGCCCCTCCACGTGATCCCTCCACACGGCCCCTCCACACAATCCCCTCCCCACAGCCCCCTCCACATGGCACCTCTGCATGGCCCCTCCACGCAGTCCCCTCCACACGGCCCCCTCCACACGACCCCTCCACACGGCCCCTCCACGCAGTCCCCTCCACATGGCCCCCTTCACATGGCCCCCTCCACACGGTCCCTCCACATGGTTCCTTCCACATGGCCCCTTCACACGGCCCCTCCACAAGGGTTCTTCCACACAGCCCCTCCACACAGTTCCTTCCACACCGCCCCCTCCACAAGGTCCCTTCACACAGGTGCGCCTGTGAGAGCTTGGGCAGGTCCCTTGCTGTCCTGGTCTGTTTTCCCATTTGTCAGATGGGAGACCCTGGGCTGGACTTCAGGACACCCCAGAGATGGTTCTGTCTCTCTGGGATTTAACTGCTCTGAGCCTCAGTTTTCCCACCTGTGAAATGGGATTATGATTCTGGCTGTGGCCTTACAGGATCCCTGAGTGACTCAGGTGGATAGCACATGTCTGCGTGTTTTATCAATGGTCCAGGGAAAATAAGGCCACTCAATAGCATCTCAACACAGGACACACTGCCTTTAGGAGTCACAGATCTGGTCAGACCTGAGGTTTAGGGCCTCTACTCTTGGCCTTGCTCTCTTTGGTCCCTTCCCCTGTCCCTCTGCAGGGCTTTGGGGCTTGGGACACTCTGACCCACTGGCCTGAATCAGCATGAGAGAACTCCTGTGCACCCTGCAGGTCCCTGCCTTGGGCCTGGCTCCCAGCATCCTTTGCTCATTTCCTCTCCTCCACCAGGTAGTCACTACCTGTGTCCCACTCAGGGCCCAGACCTCCTTTTTCCCTTGTCCCCTGCCCCTATGGAAACCTGGTCCATCTTGGAGCCCATCACATGGCACAGATTCCAAGGACTTCCTGGGTGTTAAGCAGAGTGGCAGGCCAGGTGACACAGGGGACAGGTATAGGGTCTTTGAGGTGAGCTTTTGGGGTGCTTCCATGAGGGCCCCTGTGCACTCTGTGGCCCTGTGGGGAGAAGGGGCACTGTGGTCACTCCTATGCCTTTGCTCACACTCACCTGCAGCACGCCTGTGCTCTCTCTGCCCTCCAGCCCTGGGTCCAGCTCCTAGGCCTGTTTGAGGTTGCTGCTGCCACGAGGCCACCTTTGCTTACCACATGGAAACCCCAATATCCCTTGCCGCTTGTCTTCTTCACAGGGAGGTCTTATCTGCAGTCGGGGCTCTGGACTGGACACGGACAAGTACCCCCGTCACTTGCTTCACCACAGAAACTGGACTGGCTGGCTGGCATCCTGTGCACGTTGAGGGAATGGTGGTGGGGATGCCAGTGAATGGCAGTGGATGAGCTGATTGAAGATGGCTGGGTCTAGGGCTACCCTGCTCAGCCTCGTGGGTGGGCCTGTGGGGAGGAAGGCATAGGTGGGGGCACTTATCGCTGGCCTGCGCACCCTAGACTTCGCATCTCATGTGTCAGGATATGTGCCATGGCTGTGTGTGGTGGGCCTGGCTCTTGGCTTTCCTGGGCCAAGGGAGCAATAGGCTGGTGTCCTCTGAGAATGAGCTGGTGAAGTCCCACAGGTGGATGGGATTTGCCATATGCAGGGATGAACCCAGGCTTTGAGGCTGGGTACTTGGTCCCCTCCCTGACTCTTATTAGAACCTGGAACCCTGGAGTATCCTGGGAGACTTTCCTCTGTGTGGAGAAAGACAGGGAGGCCTGTAACGGGGGCAGTGGGTGGGATCTGGTTACTCACTGGGCAGGGGGCATCAGGCCTCACCACAGTGGCCTGTCCCTCACACCGGTCAACCTCCCTTTGACTTCAGCATCTAGACCCAGCATGGGGGAGACTGGACAGGGAATGGGGTGCCCCAGTGCCACAGCCTCCTCCTCCCACGGTGCCTGAGCAGGCACACTCCAGGTCTCACCGGGGCTGGGCTAGGGCAGTCCTGCCTTGCATGGGACAACATGTGTCAAGAGCTCTGCACAGGCCAGGCCTCAGGAGGCTTGTGGAAGGATGAGTGTGTGTGTGTGTGTGCACGTACTGATGTATGGATGGACAGACACATAAACAAGTGACTGACCAGTCTGAGGTCCTGTCCACTGGGAGGGACCCTGGAAGTCCTCTTGGCAGCTGTGCTTCCAGGAGCTTCGTTATTGCCCCAGGCTCTGGGCTCCTAGGGAAACTCTTGGAAGGGCCCTTGTTTCCCTTCCCCTCACCATCCTTGGCCCAGCCCCCTCAAAGGGTCCAAGGCCTGGGGGCAGCAGGTGGAGTGTGACCTACAGAGTCCCAGGTCAAGCCCCAGCCAGCCCTGCCCACCCCAATAGACACTATTTCTTGTCTATTGGGTTGATTTACCTGCCTGCTGGGCCCCTCTGAGCTCCAAGTATCTGGTTGTGCCCCCAATTGGCCACAGCTCTGGACCTGGTGTTTAGAACAATTCCTGGGGAGCTGTGAGTAGGCGGCAGGGCCTGCATGAATAGAAGCTTCTGGAGCAGAAGATGCTACTTCTGACCATTGATTAACCATGATCTCCAGACCCTGTCTAACTCAAGCCTGGGCATGGGGCTTGGGTGCCTTGGTGCTGGGACACAGGACCATTCTTCCAGCTGGGCTCGTGAAAGCTTTGGAAACTGAGGTCCCCCCCCGCCCCCAACCCTGGGGAGAAGGAGGCACCTGCTGCCAGGGCTGGGGCTTGGTGGGGTTTCCTGGCTATTTTGGGCCTCAGGCACTCTTGGTTTCACCAGGCCAGCTGCACTGGGGTGAGGGTTCCAGGGCTTGTGGAGAGCCCAGCATGGGTAGGGGGCTGGCCTGAGGCTGTCCGGGGCTGGAACAGCCCAAGGTTGAAAACAACCAACAGCAGAGACAAACAAAATGTCCATTTTCCATCTGATTGTCCCTTCCCCGACCCAGGGATTCAGTTTCCATTATTATCAACCCAGCTACACAGAGGGGAAACTGAGGCTGAGCCTGAGCCACCAACTCCAGCCACAGGGTTTGGCCCTAGTCAGGGCTCCTCAGTCCCTGGCTGCCTCTGGCCCTTGGAATGTCACCCCCTGTGATACTCCAGCCAGGTGCTCCTGACTCCCCATCCTCTGCCCTATTTTTCCCCAGCACGAATCTCGTCTCCCCTCATGCCATTGCTCCTTGTCTGTCGGGTTGATTTCCCTCTCCCCTAAACACGAGCTCTCTGAACCTGGCTGTGCCTGCCTTGACCCTGCTGTGTTTCTAGGAGCAGGAAGTGCTCAGGAGAGAGCTGAACATGTGACTTTGCTCTAGGCAGCCCCTGAAAAGGGGGCTTACCTGGCCAGTCTGGGGTCTCACCTTCTTCAGACACTCTGCCCAGCAGCCCCTGGGGCCCAGCACCCCTTCTCTCTGGGAGCTGCTCTCTGCTGCCCAGGCCTTTGCAAACTTCCTGTCCCCTGTGGGAGCCCAGGCCAAGTCTGGCCACCACTTCTCATCTTCCTCCCCAGACAGGTCAGGAGAGGGTGTGTCTGGGGGTCTGAGTAGGAGGCTCCCCTTTGGCCTGAAGCTGGGAGGATGAGACCCCTTTCTCCTCTGTCATCTCCATAGTCAGAAGACCCCAACATGTCCCTGCACAGGCTGGGCACTGGGTGGGCAGGGATGGCCCATCCTAGGGACACCTATGAGGGGTCCAGGCTCTGGTGCCTGGCACAGCAGCTGACACACTGGACACTCAGTGGACATCAGACCTGATGTAAGAAGCAGAAGGGACCTGTGGCCAGATCAGGGGGTGTTGACGTTGCTCTGGGAAGAGGGGGTCACCATGAAGGGTGGCCTGTATGGAAACAGATGCATTGCGGGTGCCCTGGTGGGTCACCCTAGCGATGGGCTACTCTGTCCCCGAATTGACACGGATGCTCTGTGATGCCAGCCACAGAAGTCACCCAGCCCCTCCCTGGCTCCTGTCCCAAAGCCAGGAGACATTCTCCCTGCTGCCTGTGGTCTCCCCAGGGACAAGGGCTGCCCAGAGGAGCTGTCTCTTGCTGGTCTCTGCACATGCTGTGCTGTTGCTGAGGGGGAGATGGAGGTCACCCGTTGTTCTCTTGTGAGCTGGGCTCAAGTGAGCTCATTGCTAAGAGTTCCAGGCAGGGCCCATGTGACACCAGGAACCTTATGGTGACTGCCTGGATGTGGCCCCTAGTGAGGCTCACCTGGCCCCTGGCCCCATTGTAATGTCCAGAACTGCTTACCACAGTGCTAGGTGGCTGGGCCTTGGCTTCCTCCCCCTCATTATAAACCATTATAAAGAACATCATTCAGTCATTTAGCAGACAGTTACTCTGAGCTTGGGCAACCAAAATTTCTTGTTTAAACTGGGATGTTCCTGGGAGTGGAAGGGTTGCTATTAATAATTTCGCCAGGCTCTCTGACAGAGATGTGTGGGGGTCCCTGAGGCAGCCCTGGCCTGGATCTCTGGGCAGAGCCCACCATCACTGCTACAATGGGCCAGGCATGGCCAGACCTGGGTCCTGAGCTGAGGCTAGGTATACATGGGCACTTGGGAAACCACAGCTGATTGGTGGCCAGTGGTCTTGGACCTGGATGGGGCCAGGGTCACCAGGGGCTAGACACTGCTCCAGCCCCAGCGTCAACCTCAGCTCCCAGAGTCAGTGGAATGTCCTGGAAAATGCAAGCTGCAGGTCATCCCCCTCCCCTTTGACCTCCCCGAGCCTGCGAGGTTCTGGGGGAGACCACCCTTGAGAAATTACTGGCCAAACAGGGTTAGTTTTGATGTGGTCCCAAGTGACCAAGTGACAGACTGACCGTGATCCTGACCCTACTGCCCCTGCTCATGTCACTATGTTGACATTTCCGTGGCATATCTGCAATCCTCAAGATGACCATGTAGTAGAGCAGTTTCTCCAGATCTCCCCAGAAGGAGGGAGTCCTCATGCTCGCGTTATTACAAGAGGCATGGGTGCGTCTTGGGGTGTTTGCATAACTAAGCATTTTGGGGAAAGACATAGCCTGCTTGGCCTCCGTTGATGTCAACTAGGGATGCTTCTGAATCCCCAAGGGAACTGGAGCATTTCATATGTGGAGCCGGGGACCCTGGGCAGATTTAGGGCCATTTCTCCTTCACGTCTCATTCAGGACAGGGAAGAGGACAGATATCAAGGCATGACATGCAACTCCTTCAGGGCTATAAAAGCTGGTCCTGAGGTCAGGGATGGAGCCCAGGGTGTGGGCTCAACATCAAGGACTCGTGTCCTGATAGTGTGGCAAGTAGGGGATCCAGAACCTGGCCCCGGGGTGACAGAGACCCTGGAGAAGAGGATGACGTTTTGGGAAGGAGGGGCAGTGTTCCTCAACATTGTGCTGTGTCATTAGCAGTGGGCATTGCAAGTGGAAAGTGACTGTTTCCTCTGTCCCCTAAAATTCGCATGTTCTAGTTGGCTGGAAACTTGGTTTTAGACTTTTGTGTCAGGGAGTGGGTGCTTGCCTGGGATCTGGTGGCCTCATTATGAAGCATCTAGGCCTGGTTTGCTTGTCCCCAGGTGAGTGTCAATGCCTCTTTTCCTGCCCCTGGACTCAATGAATATGGGGTTTGAAGGGTAAGGGTGCCTTTGTCCAGGCCTGGCTGGGGACACTCTCTTGGTGGCTTTGCAGGCCCTACAGGAGGCTGGGCCAGATGGGAGACTCACCCACTCACCTCAGTGGTAGCTCCCAGTCCTTTCCTTTCACAGGGCCCTCCCTGAGCAGCTACCTCCCCTCCCCCCACAGGCCTCTGCACCCCGACCCAGGCTATTCTGGGCTCTGGCTTTGCTATAGAGGAAGCTGCAGGCACCCTCCCCAGTATGACTCAGATTACCTCCCTCAACCCAGGCTGCAGCTAAGCACGGCCAGGGCCAGGATGAGTTCCTTCCTCCCCATCCCCCACTGTGACACTCTTCCCTGTACCTTGAGGGGTTCCCCCAGCACAGACCTACCCTCCTTCTGTGTCATGAGCCCATCACTCCTGAGGGGCTGGCCCAGGTCTGAGCTAGACACAGTGGCATGTGAAGATAGGCCTGGGCTAAGGCCTGGCTTGGCCACTCCTGGACTGGGTGGAGCCGTCCCAGGCAGCCCCAGTGTGTCCTTCATAGTCAGTGTCCCTTCTATGAAGTAGGCAATGGCAGTTCTAGGCCTCAGGGTCACTGTGGGGGCCAATGAGGGACTGATGTTCCAAGTGTGGCCCAGGGATTGCAGCTGGGGCTCCCTCAGATGCTTCTTTCCAATAAATCTTTTCCTAAGTGTGGGGAGATGCTCTGCTGCCCCAGACACTCCCTGGGCAGAGTGCCAACCTTGGAGACTTGACAGGGTTGGGGGCAGTGGGGGCTCCATGTCGTTCCCCAAGCTTGTGAGCTCCTCCAGGGCAGGTGGTCCTGGGCTGCATGCACTAGCCCCTGGCCCATAGCTGAGAGTTTATTGAATGAATGAATGAGTCAGTGAACAAATGAATGGATGAATGAATGAATGAAAAGCTCTTAGGGCTGAGGAGTCATGAAAAGAGTCTGGGCGTGGGTCAGCCAGTAACTTACTGTATGACTCTAGGTGGGTCATCAACCCTCCCATTGGAGCCACCGTTCTCCCATCTGTGAAATGGGCACAGGAACACCTGCCCCAGCTCTGCTTTGTAGACTCAGAGGGCACCCCCATGACTCCCCTCCTGCCTGCTTCCTTCACCCACTGAATTAACAGAGACTGAGAAGCCCAGGTCTCCCCACCCCATAGAGCCACAAGGGGGTTCATGCTCTCAGCACCATCTCTTGACCTTGCTCCGGTACGGCCTCAGGAGGAAAGGGTGGCCTCAGGTCAGGGGCCTGAGCACCCACTATGCTGCCCTGAATACCTGCAGGACATGGGCAGGTTTAGCCTCCTCTGAACGGCCTTAGGGAAGTAGGTGGCCTTGGGTTGACCTGGGATCAGAGTCCCAGTGGCCACCATCTGTGCAGCCCAGAGCATCTGTGGGACCTGGGCAGGCTGCTGCTCTCTGAACCTCTATCTCCTCAACTGTAAGGTATGGGGGGCATTGACATGTGCCTCCTAGGGTGGTCTGGGATCCCATGACATAAAGAGGACAGACACCAGTGCAGGGTTTCTCTGGAAGTGGCCCTGGGCCAAGTGCCAGGTGAGGTAGCATCTTCAGCAGAGTTGGGAGCAGTTCCACAGTTGAGCAGTGGCCAACAAGGGGCTCAGTGATATCCATCCCAGCACCTGGCTGAACATCTGAGGACGTGAGGGGTGTAGCCCCTGCCTTCAGGCTTCCGCGGTGCCTCAGAGCTGTGGTGGGCAGGACTGCACCAGGAGAGCGTGGTCAGCAGCCCTGGGCTTACATCAAACCTGAGGCACCTCAGGGCTGAAGGTTGGGGCCGGGGAAGGAGCAAGGAGCCCTTTTCCCTGCTGGCAGTTCATGGGTCACACAGTGAAAGAAAGAGTCACCAAGGGTGCCAGCTCCCAGTGGCCCTGACAGGGTAGCAGCAGAACAAAGGGGGAGGGGACCCTAGAGGAGAGGACCCAGGGGAGTGGCCCTGGCAGGGGTGGGTGGGTGAGGAGCTTCAAGATGACGAGAATGACGTGAGTTGCCAAGCCCATCCAGAGGTCAACAGAAGGAGGACAGTGAGGGGACCCTTGGATTGAGTCACTTGTAGGCCACTGGGGCCGTGATGGGGTGGCGGTGAGACTTCTGGGCTTGAGGCAGGAAGGGAGGGGACCATGGCCTCCAGGAGCCCTTGATTACCACTTGTAAAGGGCAGGAGAGAGGGAGGTGGCAGCTGGAGGGAAGGCAGCATCCAAGACGGGTTCTAGGTTGGGAGAAGCATAGGTTAAGGCCAGGGGGACAGGGAACTGATTTAGGGGCAGGAGCTAAAGAGGGAGGGGTCTGTTAGGTGTGGAGAGTGACAGGGAAATGGATTGGCCCAGGGGTGCCATCTTGAGGGTCAGAGTGAGGAGGTGTCAGGGAGAGGGCCGGTTGCCCTGCTCTGGAGGGACCCAGTGACGTGGAAGTGCCAGGGGTGCCCACCAACGGAGGGAGGTCAGAGGTCAGGTGCCCTGCTGGGGTGCCCTGTGGCGAAGGCTTAGGGGGCTCCTCATGCAGTCCCTAGAAGGGCTGTGTCGCACTCACAATTCCCCATTTCTTACATGTCCCCAACATGAAACCCTGGAAAGTTTGTCAGGTCACAGATAGGTCCTATTCCAGCCCAGGCATTTCATTACTTCGAGGCTGCCCCCTCGAAGAGCATCCTGGCAGGATCACAGCTTAGATCACATCTGTGCTCCTAAGATGACCATCAGGAGGGTCCCTGGCCCTTCATATTGAGACGTGGAGGCGGAGAGGCTGTGGTCCAGGTTCTCTCTAGGAAGAGAGAACTGCTGCCGTGGGCCAGGTAGGGCCAGGCTGGGTCCCAAGCCCAGGCTGGGCACATACAGGTGCTTGGGAAACCACAGGTGATTGGTGGCCGGTGGCCTGGGACCTGGATGGGGCCAGGGTCACCAGGGGCTGGTCACTGTTCCAGTCCCAGCATCAACCTCAGCTCCTAGAGTCAGTGAGAAAGGGGGCTGGAGCGGGGTCCAATTACAGTGACCACAGGGAAATGAGGCCACAGATTTCATTGCAGGGAGAAAGTGGGTCAAAGAAGGCCATGTGCTCCTGTCCTGACAGCCTGGAGCCTGCCTGTGCCTGGGGCGGCTGCTCCCTTGAAGGGCATTTGTCCATCTTAGGGACTGAGGGTCTCTGAAGTCAGGTCTACATGCCACCACTCAACAGCTCCCCTCAAACACCTACTGCTCAGTGCTGGACCCGGAGAGGACCTGGGTTTCTCTTTCCCATGGCCCCAGACCCAGAGCCCCACATGTTCTTCCGTTGGGAGAACTGTCCCTGACTGAAGATGTTGTCAGGAATTTTTGAATCTTGAAAGAGCAACTGGGACCAGAAGTGGAGGAGACTGAGGAGCCGCCTCCCAGGGACTGACTCTCCTGGAGGTGGGGGACACTGTAAGCCCTGGATCCAGAACCAGGACTGGGATGGGGTCTCTAAGAAGAGGGGACTCTCTCACGGTCCCTCCCCTGAGTGCGCTGACCTGATATTTGACCCGGAGGAAGGAGACAGGGCATGAGGAATCCTGCTAATCTGACCTGAGGCCCCTGCCCCCACTTCATCCCTTATTGGTCCAATAAATCTGTCACTTGAATCCTGAGTCCCAGGATGGGAGTCTGGGTCCGGCGGGCTCTGAGCTCCCCATGGAGGAAGCTGGATGCAGTGGGTAGATATGGACAAGTGGGGTGAAGGCAGCCAGGCACCTGGGGTCCAGAGCTGAGATCTGGAGTAGGGTGGGCCAGGGGTGGGCCAGGGGTGAGTCCCTGCTGTGGCCTGTGGCAGGTCACTCAGGCTCTCTGGGCTGTGATGTCACCATCCTAGGGCCAGTATCCTAATAGGATCTCTCTCCAAGGATGGTTTGGCCGGGAGAGCATTTAGTCTCAGTGGGCCTGTGGGAAGACTGTGCCCTAGAGCTGTGGCTAAACTCCCAGTGCCTTCCTCAGACCCCAGGAGGAGAAGGGAGCACAGGAGACCAGGGATAGGGAGGGCATCCGTCCGTCTTGGGAACTGAGGGTCTCTGAAGTCAGGTTGGCTCTGCTGGAAAGCCCTCTGCCACCATCCTCTTGACTTCAGGGGCTGGGCTGGGATGGCCCTGGGAGGGGCTGGGCCTGGACTGGGCACAGAGAACAGGAGAGGAACTCAGGAAAGGAGCTGTGGTCAGCTGAATTAGGCCCCCAGGGACAGTCGTGTCCCAATCCTGGACCTGTCCCTGTGTCATGTTGTGTGGTCACAGGGGCTTTGCCTATGTGATGGCGTTCAGGGGCCTAAGGTGGCAGATGATCCTGGGGTATCCAGGTGGGCCCAAAGTGGGGTCTTTATAAAAGAAAGAGGGAGGCAGGAGGGTCAGAGTGAGAGGAGATGTGGGGATAGAGGGAGAGAGGGAGAGAGAAAGTAGGGAGGGAGAGAAGAGCAGGAGAGGGATTTGAGGATGCTGAGCTCTGGCTCTGAAGCTGGAGGAAGGGGCATCCTCTAGAAGCTGGAAAAGTCCTGGAAACGATTTCTCCCTAGAGCCCCCAGAAAGAGCCCAGCCCTGCTGGCGCCCTGATTTTAGCCCCTCGAGGACTCATTTTGGACTTCTGACCTGCAGACCTGGGAGAGAATCAATGGGTGATGTTCTAAGCCACTAAATTAGGGATCATTTGTGACAGTAGCCACAGGAAGGTCAAACAGGCGCCATGGGAGAGACTCCCCAGGATGCCCTGATGGTCCCTCCCCAGACCCACCCACAGTGACCCAGGCCTGACCCCTGCAGGTGCGCCCACCCTTCCAGCACCCTACGGAGCAGGGACCATGCAGGAGGGGCTGGGCCGTGTTTTCTACCCCAACACCTTTCTCTCAGAGAGCAGCTGGAGCCCCAGACTCAGGGAGCCCTACAGAGAAAGTCCTGATGAGGGACATGGTTTTCCAGCGAAGGTTCGGGATCCAATGGAGAAGTGTTGCCAAAATGATGTTCCCAAAGATGGCCAGTGACTTTCTGTTCAGGCACTTGAGAGAATTGCCATGTCCTAGGGCTGCCAGACAGTTACCTGTGTGTGTCTCAAGGTTCAAATCCCATCAATACTGAGGCCTTGGATAGAACATGTTCCCACTTTTGATTGTGACGAGATGCCTGGCTTATCGTTACATATTTTCTCACTCTTGGAGCTGAACATCGAGCTGTGTTCGAAAGGGTCTCCATGTCGTGAGAAGTTATACTGGGGATCTGAGTCTCCAGTGGGTTTTCCCTGACAAGCAGACACCCGTCCCAGTCACCGTCCCTATCAGGAGTCCTTGTCCTGGGCATCTGCTCTGCGGTCTTCCTCCAGTGGGGGAATTGGTAAGGGTCCACGTTTAGGACCTGAGTTTTCTGAGACCCAGTACCCTGTCCATGGTGTCCTGCCTGTCCTGGGGGAGGGAGTGTGACCCAGCACCGGGGGCCACCTTCTCCCAGGATATTCATTCTCCATCTTTGTCCTCCTCCCGTTTCCTCCCACATCCCTCCAAGTCCTCAGTCCAAGATCTGCTTCCATTGTGGTTAACATAGCCCCATAACTGGGACCCCCAGAGGACAGAACCACAGGGGAAGACAGCACCCCAGGAGAGGCTGGGTTACCACACTGACCCAGGAGCCCAGACAAGGAGGGGCAGAGATTCCAGACACCCAGGCAGGCTTAGACCTTAGCCTCAGACAAGACAGGCAAGAGAAGAAGCTTCCCACATTTCACTTGGGATCTCAAAGAGGAGAGAAGCTGGGAAACTACACAAGGATGGTCAGCTGGGTGCTGGCTCCAAGCACAGCACACAGTGACACAGCCCCACACACAAACCCCTCCTGACACACCCAACCCATTCACCGCTGCAGCTGCTGGGGTGCCCAGGTGCAGCTGCCCTGTCGTGAAGCAGGTCTGGCCGATAGGGGGTTGAGGCGGTTGGTCCCTATGATGGATGCACACTTTCCTGGAAGTTAGGAATCCCTCCAGAATGGGGAGCGGGAGGAAGCATATCTGCACCTCACATCTGGATGTCCTGGAGGAAGCGATGTGTCCCAGCTAGGCTCCTTTGGAGACTGTCACCATGGAAGAAGTGAGAAGCCTGCTTATGCCACAGGGAAGGTGGAGCTGGTCCCCTATGGAGAACTGAGGCCCCTGGGAGGGTCCTGGATGCCCAGCACAGGCCCTAGTGGGATGCCCACGTGGCAGTGATTCTAAATATCACTGGAGTGTGTGTGTATGTCTGTGTATGTCTGTGTGTGTCTGTACATGTGTGTGTGTGTCCGTGCCAGTGTGTGTGTGTTTGCATGCTGGCATGTTTGTGAATACCTGTGTGCGTATGAGGTGCGCATGTGTGTTTATATTTGTGAATCTGTGTGTATGTGAGTTTGTCTCATAGCCCAGGCTTGCCACCCCATGCTACCTCCCGGGACAATAATCAGCTGGGTTCTTAGGCCCCACATACAGCTCTTAAAAAGCCCAGTCAGTTTACAGGCCCGTCTGTGGCACTGGTCTGGAATCTCATGATTGACTTTGACCTCCCCAGGTCCCACTGATCATCCATGGACACCTGGACATTAGGTTCTTGAGGTGTGGTCAGTTTGGAGCTGGCTAGTTAGGGGTGAGAGAGAGCAGAGTTGACTCTTATCCCCCAGGGGACTTGAGTACAAACTGGGACACTGGTGACACTTGTGGGACCAGAGGTACCCAGCTGGCCTGTGGGGTGAGTGACCTGGGTCCAGAGGGTCAGGGTCCAGTGGGTGCCTGCTTCAGAGATGGATGTGGGGGTAGAGGGCAGGATCTTGGGAGTCAGAAACAGGGTGGGGCCCTAAGGAGTTGGGGAGACCAAGGGCCCACGGACTGGAGAGGCTCCTTTGGCCTGAGAAAGAAGGACCCCTCGAGAGAGGGAGGCTGTCCAGCGGGTGAGGCCTGACGATCCATGGAGGGAACTCATTCTCCTGGAGGCCATGGGGAACCAAGGAGAGGTGGCTCCAGGCCATGGAGGTGGACACGTCCACACAAACCCAGCATGTATGGGAAAGAGGGGCAATCCTGGGGCCTGCTGCCCAAGGCTCTGTTCTGGAATATTCTCTGGGCCTTTCTAGGTGCTGGTGGAACTACCCCTCAAAAGCAATCCAGACTCCATTCCCTGGCTCCATTCCCACAAGGCTGAAAGATTCTGTTCATCTTGCAGGTTGGTCCAGTTAAACAAAACACAAACCCAGGCTTTCTGGTTGACAGTGAGGACATTTATTGAGGGTTTACTGGGTGCAGGAAGAAGGGCTGGATGGCTTGGGATAGGGAGAGAGACCCCTCCTCTGGGATTCTGCAGCTGCAGGCCCCATGGGTGGGGTGAGGGTTGGGGCCTAAGAACATCCTGCAGGGGCCACTGTCTTCTCCACGGTTTTCCCCTCGTGCGTGACCTGGCAGCTGTAGCTGCTGCGAGACTTCCACTGCTGCGGCGTGAGGCTCAGGTAGCTGCTGGCCACGTACTTGTTGTTGCTCTGTTTGGAGGGTTTGGTGGTCTCCACTCCATCCCTGACGGGGTTGCCATCTGCCTTCCAGGCCACTGTCACGGCTCCCGGGTAGAAGTCACTTATGAGGCACACCAATGTGGCCTTGTTGGCTTGGAGCTCCTCAGAGGAGGGCGGGAACACAGTGACCGAGGGGGTGGCCTTGGGCTGACCTGGGAGAGGGGCAAAGGGCAGGAAGTCAGAGTCCTGGTGTCCACCTGGGGAGCTCCTGGCCTCAGTCTTGAGGTGGGCGCAGGACTAAGGTCCAGGACAGGGACCTCAGGCAGGGCCCTTGCTGCATGAGGTCAGCTCGGCAGTGGTGGGGACGATCACTTCCCGATGGGAAACGCCTCAGCGTTCGAGGACTGAGGAGAATCAGGTCTCTTTCACTCCAGCCTCCTCTCTGGATTCCCCCTCCTTGTCAGCCAGGCCTCACCTCACCTGTGCTCTCTGCTGTTGGCTGGGCAGGGTTTAGCCCTGGGCCCTCGTCTATCCTCAGGGAATGTCTCTGTCTCAAAAGCCCTGCCAGGTCCCTCCTGTGGGTCTGTTCACGAGGGCATCTGTGTCCTGTTTTTAGGTTCTCCTCCCTTTTGAGGAGTGAGTTTCTTCCCCAGGGGTCCCCCTGGCACCATGACTGAAAGTGGGGTGGGGACCCCACTTTCCTACCGAGACCCCTTGTTGAGGAGAGGGTGTTAGTCCCGGAGCTGGGTCCCTGGGAGTCCCTGGGAGTCCGGGAGATGGAGGGCTTGATGTGAGGTGCACTATCTGTTCTGAGCCTGGGGCTGTGTGCACTCCATGGGGTCTCCCTGTCATATTGGGAGATCTGGCTGTTCTAGGATGTCTATCTGCCCTGACAGTTCCCTGTCACCTGTGCCCAGCAGGAGGGTCTCTCCTTTTTTGTGAAGGGGAGGCTCCAGCCTTGGCCTGAGTGTCCTGAGACCCACCCTGTCCACGGCAGCCTGCCTGTCCTGGGGGATGAGGAGGGACCCAGCACCCTGGGGACACCTTCTCACAGGACATTCTTCCTCCGTCTTTGTCCCCTTTGACTTCCCCAAGTCCCCAGTCAAAGGCTTCCCTTCTAGGCATTGAAAGCAGCCCCATAGTTAGGACCCAGATCCCTAAGAGCTGAGCTGTTTCCCGCATTCTTCCCTTTTCCCACGGCCCTGGTACCCCAGCCTGAGCCCCTGCTCTGCTTGGCCCTGGGTCCTTGAGACTCTGAGGGAGGGAGCAGAACAGCCGAGAGCCCAGGGAGAATGCCCATGAGTGAGAGTGGCAGGGTCAGGCCAGAGCAGGGAACAGGAAGGGGTCACTGGGATCTTCCCATCCTGCTGTTTCAGGTGCCTAAGAAGGGACAGGCTGGAGGAGTTCAGGGCCACCAAAAAGGCAATGGTAGCAGACCCCAGACAGAACACAAAGGAGAGGAAAGTCTCCCGAGCTCACCCTAGACCCAGAAGACGAGAAAAAGGGGACTCACCGAGGACAGTCAGGGTGGTTCCACCGCCGAACACAGCACACTGTGATAGAGCCCTGCACACAAACCCTCCTGATATGCCCGACCCAGGCCCCCCTGCAGCTGCTCACAAGGCCCAGGGTCCAGCCCCCTCTTCTCATGGGTGGGTGAGCCACAGGTGGGTCGCCTTCCACTGACCCGAACATCACTTCCCTGGGGGCTTAGGAGTTCATCCACCCCAGTCATGGGAGGTGTTGACAGGTCTGTGTGTGGAGTTGTCTTCCAGGTAGTCACATTTCTGCGGGGGAGTTGGGTGGCCTGGATCAGCTGGTGTCAGGAATGCCAGGGAGGAGGAGGAGTAGGAGGTGAGCGTCGGGTGACACCACTGACATGGTGCAGCTGGGACCCCTCTGAGAAGCTGGGAATGGTGGGGAGGGTCCTGGATGCCCCCCACATCCTCAGCACTGGAGCTTACTGTGGGATCGGCTTGGAATGGCAACTGGGGGTTGTGGGGAGAATGACGTTGACCATGGGGACACAGACCCTCCTGCAAGGCCTGAGCTCCAGCATCCTTGGCTCAGCTGATCTGAAGGAGCAGCTCACAGGTCTCTGTCCGAGTCTGCCTCCCGAGCCCATGGGGCAGCTTCCTCCCTATGGGCTGTGGGTGCTGGATCAGAGCTGCAATGGAGCAGAGGAGAGGTCCTCAAGGGGGTCATAGGCCTCACTGGCAGAGTGGTTTCCTCCAGGAGCTCTACGAGTGGGGGTCTCTACTGTCCCCTTCAGCTCCTTCTGGCTTACACATGCACCCACATGAACATGCTCTGCAGTCCCCTATGCACACCAGTGACACACACAGCCTGTCCTCAGGAGTGTCACCTGCCCGGGATGCACCCACAGTGAATGGGCACGTGCAGTGTGGGGCCTGGACACATTGGGCCTGGACCTGCCTCCTGGTCTGGGCCCATCACCTGAAGAGCTCACACCTGGGACACACACCTGGCACCACACAGTCCCCAACAGTGTCCCCCACAGCAAGCACCTCACCTGACCTCTGAGATGTGGTCTGCTGCTCCCCGGTCAGAATCCTGTCCTCATCGTCTCCTGTCTCATTCTTGGCCTGGACAGAAAATCCCGCCCCATCTTCCCATGCCCGGGGGCGATACCCTAGTCCCAAAACCTGGAGACTGCAGGTCCAAGCTTTGCTTTGCTCATGTCCCAACCTAGGCCTGACTGAAGCCAGTGACACATATGGGATGAGAGGCATCCAGAGGGGAAGGTGGGGTGAGTGACCAGGGTCCAGGGGGTCAGGGTCCTATCAGTGATTGTTCCAGGGAGGCCCTGTGGGGGCAGAGGGCAGGGTACTTGGGATGACAGGAACAGAGTGTGCCCAGGAAGAAGGGGACATGGTCTAGGCTTTGATGAGAGGAAATACTGGTGGGGTGACCATATGGCCTTGGAGGGGTGTGGAAAAACACCTTGAGGGAGAAACAGCATCTGGACAGTGAGGGCTGAGGGCAACAGGGAAAGGAGCTGAGATGTTCTCCTGGGGCCGTGGGGTGTGAGGAGGGTGTGATCTCGGGCAGCCAGAGGTGGACATGTGCACAGGGCATCAGGAAGCACAGCAGAGACGTGGGTAAGAAGGAAGATGCCTGGGTCTGACTATTTCCTTGTTCTGGAACATTCTATGGGGATAGGCTGATGAACAAAGTGTGCCTCAGAGAAATATCAGGATGCTCCGTGGCTGCTTTGTCGCGAGTGCAAAGGATTCTGTTCACCTTGGGAGATGGTCAAATTTAGGTTGGAAAATGTATAAACAAAAATGAGCAGACACAACATGTTTTCTGATTGACAAGAAGGACATTTATTGCGAGTTTATTGGGTGTAGGCAGAAGGGCTGGATGACTTGGGGTGGGAGGGAATCTGTCCTGGGATCAGGGTGGGGGCCTAAGGACATCCTGCAGTGGCCACTGCCTTCTCCACAATACTCCCCTCGTGCATGGTGTGGCAGCTGTAGCTGCTGTGGGACCTCCACTGCTCGGGCGTCAAGCTCAGGTAGCTGCTGGCCGCCCAGTTGTTCCTGCTCTGTTTGGAGGGTTTTGTGGTCTCCACGTCCTTGGTGAAAGGGTTGCCATCTGCCTTCCAGGCCCCTGTCATGGCTCCCGGGTAGAAGTCACTCATGAGATACACCAGTGTGGCCTTGTTGGCTTGGAGCTCCTCAGAGCAGGGCGGGAATAGAGTGACCCAAGGGGTGGCCTTGGGCTGACCTGTGCAGTGAGTGAGGGGCAGAGGTCAGAGTCCTGGTGTCTACCTGGGGAGTCCCTGACTTCAGTCTTGAAGTGAGTATGGGACTAAGGCCCAGGGCAGGGACCTCAGGCCGGACCCTTGCTGGACTGAGATCAGGTCAGTGGTGAGCAGAGACACTCACTGTCAGATGGGAGGCTCTCCAGTGCCCCACTCTTGGGGAGTCACAGACCCCCTCTTGGATCTGCCTCTTTTTCATATATCCCATCACCTACTGACTGCAACCCGTGCTTCCTCCACACTGGATGGGATGGAGTCCTCTTCGTTCATCCGGGACCACCTCTCACCCCGGATATCTGTCGGTGTTGGGGGTGTCTGTCTGAATGCCTCCTACCAGCTCCCCTTGTTCTCATCTCTTCATGCAGGGCAGCTGCTGGTCCTGGGTTCAGGCTCTTCTCTCTCACAGGGAGTGGGTTTCTTGCCCACACATTCCCCTGGCACCATCACTGCAGCCCCCACCCCACTTCCCTGCAGAGACCTCTCTGGGCTGCCTGGTGAGAGTGGGTGTCCATCTCAGGAGCTGGATTCCAGTTGATCAAAGGATTCCATTTGAGGCATTTTTTTTTCCACTCTTGGAGCTGAAAATGGAGCTGTGTCTGTTTGAAAGGGTCTCCATGTCGTGAGAAGTTATACTGGGGATCTGAGTCTCCAGTGGGTTTTCCCTGACAAGCAGGCACCCATCCCAGTCACCGTCCCTATCAGGAGTCCTTGTCCTGGGCATCTGCTCTGGGGTCTTCCTCCAGTGGGGGAATTGGTAAGGGTCCACGTTTAGGACCTGAGTTTTCTGAGACCCAGCACCCTGTCCATAGTGTCCTGCCTGTCCTGGGGGAGGGAGTGTGACCCAGCACCGGGGGCCACCTTCTCCCAGGATATTCTTTCTCCATCTTTGTCCTCCTCCCGTTTCCTCCCACATCCCTCCAAGTCCTCAGTCCAAGGTCTGCTTCCACTGTGGTTAACATAGCCCCATAACTGGGACCCCCAGAGGACAGAACCACAGGGGAGGACAGCACCCCAGGAGAGGCTGGGTTACTACACTGACCCAGGAGCCCAGACAAGGAGGGGCACAGATTCCAGACACCTAAGCAGGCTTAGACCTTAGCCTCAGACAAGACAGGCAAGGGGAGAAGCTCCCCACATTTCACTTGGGATCTCAAAGAGGAAAGAAGCTGGGAAACTTACCAAGGATGGTCAGCTGGGTGCCGGCTCCGAGCACAGCATACAGTCACACAGCCCCACACACAAACTCCTCCTGACACACCCGACCCATTCACCGCTGCAGCTGCTGGGGTGCCCAGGTCCAGCGGCCCTGTCATGAAGCAGGTCTGGCCAATAGGAGGGTGAGGCGGTTGGTCCCTCCACGTTGGATGCACACTTTCCTGGAAGTTAGGAATCCCTCCAGAATGGGGAGTGGGAGGAGGCATATCTGCACATCACATCTGGATGTCCTGGAGGAAGCGATGTGTCCCAGCTAGGCTCCTTTGGAGACTGTCACCATGGAAGAAGCGAGAAGCCTATTTATGCCACAGGGAAGGTGGTGCTGGTTCCTATGGAGAGCTGAGGCCCCTGGGAGGGTCCTGGATGCCTAGCACAGGCCCTAGTGGGATGCCCACGTGGCAGTGATTCTAAATAGTACCGGAGTGTGTGTGTATGTCTGTGTGTGTGTCTGTGCCTGTGTGTGTGTGTTTGCATGCTGGCATGTTTGTGAATACCTGTGTGTGTATGAGGTGCGCATGTGTGTTTATGTTTCTGAATCTGTGTGTATGTGAGTTTGTCTCATAGCCCAGGCCTGCCACCCCATGCTACCTCCTGGGACAATAATCAACCAGGTTCGTAGGCCCCACATACAGCTCTTAAAAAGCCCAGTCAGTTTACAGGCCCGTCTGTGGCACTGGTCTGGAATCTCATGATTGACTTTGACCTCCCCAGGTCCCACTGACCATCCATGGACACCTGGACATTAGGTTCTTGAGGTGTGGTCAGTTTGGGGCTGGCTAGTTAGGGGTGAGAGAGAGCAGAGTTGACTCTTATCCCCCAGGGGACTTGAGTACAAACTGGGACACTGGTGACACTTGTGGGACCAGAGGTACCCAGCTGGCCTGTGGGGTGAGTGACCTGGGTCCAGAGGGTCAGGGTCCAGTGGGTGCCTGCTTCAGAGATGGATGTGGGGATAGAGGGCAGGATCTTGGGAGTCAGAAACAGGGTGGGGCCCTAAGGAGTTGGGGAGACCAAGGGCCCACGGACTGGAGAGGCTCCTTTGGCCTGAGAAAGGAGGACCCCTCGAGAGAGGGAGGCTGTCCAGGGAGTGAGGCATGACGATCCATGGAGGGAACTCATTCTTCTGGAGGCCATGGGGAACCAAGGAGAGGTGGCTCCAGGCCATGGAGGTGGACACGTCCACACAAACCCAGCATGTATGGGAAAGAGGGGCAATCCTGGGGCCTGCTGCCCAAGGCTCTGTTCTGGAATATTCTCTGGGCCTTTCTAGGTGCTGGTGGAACTACCCCACAAAAGCAATCCAGACTCCATTCCCTGGCTCCATTCCCACAAGGCTGAAAGATTCTGTTCATCTTGCAGGTTGGTCCAGTTAAACAAAACACAAACCCAGGCTTTCTGGTTGACAGTGAGGACATTTATTGAGGGTTTACTGGGTGCAGGGAGAAGGGCTGGATGGCTTGGGATGGGGAGAGAGACCCCTCCTCTGGGATTCTGCAGCTCCAGGCCCCGTGGGTGGGGTGAGGGTTGGGGCCTAAGAACATCCTGCAGGGGCCACTGTCTTCTCCACGGTTTTCCCCTCGTGCGTGACCTGGCAGCTGTAGCTGCTGCGAGACTTCCACTGCTGCGGCGTGAGGCTCAGGTAGCTGCTGGCCACGTACTTGTTGTTGCTCTGTTTGGAGGGTTTGGTGGTCTCCACTCCATCCCTGACGGGGTTGCCATCTGCCTTCCAGGCCACTGTCACGGCTCCCGGGTAGAAGTCACTTATGAGGCACACCAATGTGGCCTTGTTGGCTTGGAGCTCCTCAGAAGAGGGCGGGAACACAGTGACCGAGGGGGTGGCCTTGGGCTGACCTGGGAGAGGGGCAAAGGGCAGGAAGTCAGAGTCCTGGTGTCCACCTGGGGAGCTCCTGGCCTCAGTCTTGAGGTGGGCGCAGGACTAAGGTCCAGGACAGGGACCTCAGGCAGGGCCCTTGCTGCATGAGGTCAGCTCGGCGGTGGTGGGGACGCTCACCTCCCAATGGGAAACGCCTCAGCGTTCGAGGACTGAGGAGAATCAGGTCTCTTTCACTCCAGCCTCCTCTCTGGATTCCCCCTCCTTGTCAGCCAGGCCTCACCTCACCTGTGCTCTCTGCTGTTGGCTGGGCAGGGTTTAGCCCTGGGCCCTCGTCTATCCTCAGGGAATGTCTCTGTCTCAAAAGCCCTGCCAGGTCCCTCCTGTGGGTCTGTTCACGAGGGCATCTGTGTCCTGTTTTTAGGTTCTCCTCCCTTTTGAGGAGTGAGTTTCTTCCCCAGGGGTCCCCCTGGCACCATGACTGCAGTCCCCACCCCACTTTCCTACCGAGACCCTTTGTTGAGGAGAGGGTGTTAGTCCCGGGGCCGGGTCCCTGGGAGTCCCTGGGAGTCCGGGAGATGGCGGGGTTGATGTGAGGTACATTATCTGTTCTGAGCCTGGGGCCGTGTGCGCTCCATGGGGTCTCCCTGTCATATTGGGAGATCTGGCTGTTCTAGGATGTCTGTCTGCCCTGATAGTTCCCTGTCACCTGTGCCCAGCAGGAGTGCCTCCCCTAGCATCTGCTTTGGGGTCTCTCCTTTTTTGTGAAGGGGAGGCTCTAGCCTTGGCCTGAGTGTCCTGAGACCCACCCTGTCCACGGCAGCCTGCCTGTCCTGGGGGATGAGGAGGGACCCAGCACCCTGGGGACACCTTCTCACAGGACATTCTTCCTCCGTCTTTGTCCCCTTTGACTTCCCCAAGTCCCCAGTCAAAGGCTTCCCTTCTAGGCGTTGAAAGCAGCCCCATAGTTAGGACCCAGATCCCTAAGAGCTGAGCTGTTTCCCGCATTCTTCCCTTTTCCCACGGTCCTGGTACCCCAGCCTGAGCTCTGCTCTGCTTGGCCCTGGGTCCTTGAGACTCTGAGGGAGGGAGCAGAACAGCCGAGAGCCCAGGGAGAATGCCCATGAGTGAGAGTGGCAGGATCAGGCCAGAGCAGGGAACAGGAAGGGGTCACTGGGATCTTCCTATCCTGCTGTTTCAGGTGCCTAAGAAGGGACAGGCTGGAGGAGTTTGGGGCCAGCAAAAAGGCAATGGTAGCAGACCCCAGACAGAACACAAAGGAGAGGAAAGTCTCCCGAGCTCACCCTAGACCCAGAAGACGAGAAAAAGGGGACTCACCGAGGACAGTCAGGGTGGTTCCACCGCCGAACACATAACACTGTGATAGAGCCCTGCACACAAACCCTCCTGATATGCCTGACCCAGGCCCCCCTGCAGCTGCTCACAAGGCCCAGGGTCCAGCCCCCTCTTCTCATGGGTGGGTGAGCCACAGGTGGGTCGCCTTCCACTGACCCGAACATCACTTCCCTGGGGGCTTAGGAGTTCATCCACCCCAGTCATGGGAGGTGTTGACAGGTCTGTGTGTGGAATTGTCTTCCAGATAATCACATTTCCGAGGGGCAGTTGGGTGGCCGGGATCAGCTGGTGTCAGGAATGCCAGGGAGGAGGAGGAGGAGGTGAGCGTCGGGTGACACCACTGACATGGTGCAGCTGGGACCCCTCTGAGAAGCTGGGAATGGTGGGGAGGGTCCCGGATGCCCCCCACATCCTCAGCACTGGAGCTTACTGTGGGATCGGCTTGGAATGGCAACTGGGGGTTGTGGGGAGAATGACATTGACCACGGGGACACAGACCCTCCTGCAAGGCCTGAGCTCCAGCATCCTTGGCTCAGCTGATCTGAAGGAGCAGCTCACAGGTCTCTGTCCGAGTCTGCCTCCCGAGCCCATGGGGCAGCTTCCTCCCTATGGGCTGTGGGTGCTGGATCAGAGCTGCAATGGAGCAGAGGAGAGGTCCTCAAGGGGGTCATAGGCCTCACTGGCAGAGTGGTTTCCTCCAGGAGCTCTACGAGTGGGGGTCTCTACTGTCCCCTTCAGCTCCTTCTGGCTTACACATGCACCCACATGAACATGCTCTGCAGTCCCCTATGCACACCAGTGACGCACACAGCCTGTCCTCAGGAGTGTCACCTGAACGAGATGCACCCACAGTGGATGGGCACGTGCAGTGTGGGGCCTGGACACATTGGGCCTGGACCTGCCTCCTGGTCTGGGCCCATCACCTGAAGAGCTCACAACTGGGGCACATACTTGGCACCGCATGGTCCCCAACAGTGTCCCCCCACAGCAAGCGCCTCACCTGACGTCTGAGATGTGGCCGGCTGCTCCCCGGTCAGAATCCTGTCCTCATCGTCTCCTGTCTCATTCTTGGCTTGGACAGAAAATCCCGCTCCATCTTCTCATGCCCAGGGGCGATTCCCTAGTCCCAAAACCTGGAGACTGCAGGTCCAAGCTTTGCTTTGCTCATGTCCCAACCTAGGCCTGACTGAAACCCTTTTTACCTGGGCACTTCCTGATCCTCCCAGAAGGATGCCCAACATGGGCGTGTGTGTGTGTGTGCACTGTGTGTTTGCACGTGTGTGTGTGTTACAGCTCAGCTATCATGCTGCGTTCTTCTGAAGACAAGTCAGCTTCACCCAAGCCCCTGGCATAAGCCGAGAATCTGACTCTTGACTTTGAACTCAACTCACCAGCCAATTGACAACTTGTGCACTCAGGACATTAGGCACTCATAGTGGCGTCAGTGAGGAGCTGACACTTGTCCCCTAGGAACCTTAAATACAGCTGGGATATCCAGTGACACATATGGGATGAGAGGCATCCAGAGGGGAAAGTGGGGTGAGTGACCAGGATCCAGGGGGTCAGGGTCCTATCAGTGATTGTTCCAGGGAGGCCCTGTGGGGGCAGAGGGCAGGGTACTTGGGATGACAGAAACAGAGTGTGCCCAGGAAGAAGGGGACATGGTTTAGGCTTTGATGAGAGGAAATACTGGTGGGGTGACCATATGGCCTTGGAGGGGGGTGGAAAAACACCTTGAGGGAGAACAGCATCTGGACAGTGAGGGCTGAGGGCAACAGGGAAGGGAGATGAGATGTTTTTCTGGGGCCGTGGGGATGTGAGGAGGGTGTGATCTCAGACAACCAGAGGTGCACATGTGCACAGGGCATCAGGAAGCACAGCAGAGACGTGGGTAAGAAGGAAGATGCCCGGGTCTGACTATTTCCTTGTTCTGGAACATTCTATGGGGATAGGGTGATGAACAAAGTGTGCCTCAAGAAACATCAGGATGCTCCGTGGCTGCTTTGTCGCAAGTGCAAAGGATTCTGTTCACCTTGGGAGATGGTCAAATTTAGGTTGGAAAATGTATAAACAAAAATGAGCAGACACAACATGTTTTCTGATTGACAAGAAGGACATTTATTGCGAGTTTATTGGGTGTAGGCAGAAGGGCTGGATGACTTGGGGTGGGAGGGAATCTGTCCTGGGATCAGGGTGGGGGCCTAAGGACATCCTGCAGTGGCCACTGCCTTCTCCACAATACTCCCCTCGTGCATGGTGTGGCAGCTGTAGCTGCTGTGGGACCTCCACTGCTCGGGCGTCAAGCTCAGGTAGCTGCTGGCCGCCCAGTTGTTCCTGCTCTGTTTGGAGGGTTTTGTGGTCTCCACGTCCTTGGTGAAAGGGTTGCCATCTGCCTTCCAGGCCCCTGTCATGGCTCCCGGGTAGAAGTCACTCATGAGATACACCAGTGTGGCCTTGTTGGCTTGGAACTCCTCAGAGCAGGGCGGGAATAGAGTGACCCAAGGGGTGGCCTTGGGCTGACCTGTGCAGTGAGTGAGGGGCAGAGGTCAGAGTCCTGGTGTCTACCTGGGGAGTCCCTGACTTCAGTCTTGAAGTGAGTATGGGACTAAGGCCCAGGACAGGGACCTCAGGCCGGACCCGTGCTGGACTGAGATCAGGTCAGTGGTGAGCAGAGACACTCACTGTCAGATGGGAGGCTCTCCAGTGCCCCACTCTTGGGGAGTCACAGACCCCCTCTTGGATCTGCCTCTTTTTCATATATCCCATCACCTACTGACTGCAACCCGTGCTTCCTCCACACTGGATGGGATGGAGTCCTCTTCGTTCATCCGGGACCACCTCTCACCCCGGATATCTGTCTGTGTTGGGGGTGTCTGTCTGAACGCCTCCTACCAGCTCCCCTTGTTCTCATCTCTTCATGCAGGGCAGCTGCTGGTCCTGGGTTCAGGCTTTTCTCTCTCACAGGGAGTGGGTTTCTTGCCCACACATTCCCCTGGCACCATCACTGCAGCCCCCACCCCACTTCCCTGCAGAGACCTCTCTGGGCTGCCTGGTGAGAGTGGGTGTCCATCTCAGGAGCTAGATTCCAGTTGATCAAAGGATTCCATTTGAGGCATTTTTTTTTCCACTCTTGGAGCTGAAAATGGAGCTGTGTCTGTTTGAAAGGGTCTCCATGTCGTGAGAAGTTATACTGGGGATCTGAGTCTCCAGTGGGTTTTCCCTGACAAGCAGGCACCCATCCCAGTCACCGTCCCTATCAGGAGTCCTTGTCCTGGGCATCTGCTCTGGGGTCTTCCTCCAGTGGGGGAATTGGTAAGGGTCCACGTTTAGGACCTGAGTTTTCTGAGACCCAGCACCCTGTCCATAGTGTCCTGCCTGTCCTGGGGGAGGGAGTGTGACCCAGCACCGGGGGCCATCTTCTCCCAGGATATTCTTTCTCCATCTTTGTCCTCCTCCCGTTTCCTCCTACATCCCTCCAAGTCCTCAGTCCGAGGTCTGCTTCCACTGTGGTTAACATAGCCCCATAACTGGGACCCCCAGAGGACAGAACCACAGGGGAGGACAGCACCCCAGGAGAGGACAGCATCCCAGGAGAGGTTGGGTTACCACACTGACCCAGGAGCCCAGACAAGGAGAGGCAGAGATTCCAGACACCCAGGCAGGCTTAGACCTTAGCCTCAGACAAGACAAGCAAGGGGAGAAGCTCCCCACATTTCACTTGGGATCTCAAAGAGGAAAGAAGCTGGGAAACTTACCAAGGATGGTCAGCTGCGTGCCGGCTCCGAGCACAGCATACAGTCACACAGCCCCACACACAAACTCCTCCTGACACACCCGACCCATTAACCGCTGCAGCTGCTGGGGTGCCCAGGTCCAGCGGCCCTGTCATGAAGCAGGTCTGGCCGATAGGAGGGTGAGGCGGTTGGTCCCTATGATGGATGCACACTTTCCTGGAAGTTAGGAATCCCTCCAGAATGGGGAGCGGGAGGAGGCATATCTGCACATCACATCTGGATGTCCTGGAGGAAGCGATGTGTCCCAGCTAGGCTCCTTTGGAGACTGTCACCATGGAAGAAGTGAGAAGCCTGTTTATGCCACAGGGAAGGTGGAGTTGGTCCCCTATGGAGAACTGAGGCCCCTGGGAGGGTCCTGGATGCCCAGCACAGGCCCTAGTGGGATGCCCACGTGGCAGTGATTCTAAATATCACTGGAGTGTGTGTGTATATCTGTGTATGTCTGTGTGTGTCTGTACATGTGTGTGTGTGTCCGTGCCAGTGTGTGTGTGTTTGCATGCTGGCATGTTTGTGAATACCTGTGTGCGTATGAGGTGCGCATGTGTGTTTATATTTGTGAATCTGTGTGTATGTGAGTTTGTCTCATAGCCCAGGCCTGCCACCCCATGCTACCTCCTGGGACAATAATCAGCTGGGTTCTTAGGCCCCACATACAGCTCTTAAAAAGCCCAGTCAGTTTACAGGCCCATCTGTGGCACTGGTCTGGAATCTCATGATTGACTTTGACCTCCCCAGGTCCCACTGACCATCCATGGACACCTGGACATTAGGTTCTTGAGGTGTGGTCAGTTTGGAGCTGGCTAGTTAGGGGTGAGAGAGAGCAGAGTTGACTCTTATCCCCCAGGGGACTTGAGTACAAACTGGGACACTGGTGACACTTGTGGGACCAGAGGTACCCAGCTGGCCTGTGGGGTGAGTGACCTGGGTCCAGAGGGTCAGAGTCCAGTGGGTGCCTGCTTCAGAGATGGATGTGGGGGTAGAGGGCAGGATCTTGGGAGTCAGAAACAGGGTGGGGCCCTAAGGAGTTGGGGAGACCAAGGGCCCACGGACTGGAGAGGCTCCTTTGGCCTGAGAAAGAAGGACCCCTCGAGAGAGGGAGGCTGTCCAGCGGGTGAGGCCTGACGATCCATGGAGGGAACTCATTCTCCTGGAGGCCATGGGGAACCAAGGAGAGGTGGCTCCAGGCCATGGAGGTGGACACGTCCACACAAACCCAGCATGTATGGGAAAGAGGGGCAATCCTGGGGCCTGCTGCCCAAGACTCTGTTCTGGAATATTCTCTGGGCCTTTCTAGGTGCTGGTGGAACTACCCCACAAAAGCAATCCAGACTCCATTCCCTGGCTCCATTCCCACAAGGCTGAAAGATTCTGTTCATCTTGCAGGTTGGTCCAGTTAAACAAAACACAAACCCAGGCTTTCTGGTTGACAGTGAGGACATTTATTGAGGGTTTACTGGGTGCAGGGAGAAGGGCTGGATGGCTTGGGATAGGGAGAGAGACCCCTCCTCTGGGATTCTGCAGCTGCAGGCCCCATGGGTGGGGTGAGGGTTGGGGCCTAAGAACATCCTGCAGGGGCCACTGTCTTCTCCACGGTTTTCCCCTCGTGCGTGACCTGGCAGCTGTAGCTGCTGCGAGACTTCCACTGCTGCGGCGTGAGGCTCAGGTAGCTGCTGGCCACGTACTTGTTGTTGCTCTGTTTGGAGGGTTTGGTGGTCTCCACTCCATCCCTGACGGGGTTGCCATCTGCCTTCCAGGCCACTGTCACGGCTCCCGGGTAGAAGTCACTTATGAGGCACACCAATGTGGCCTTGTTGGCTTGGAGCTCCTCAGAAGAGGGCGGGAACACAGTGACCGAGGGGGTGGCCTTGGGCTGACCTGGGAGAGGGGCAAAGGGCAGGAAGTCAGAGTCCTGGTGTCCACCTGGGGAGCTCCTGGCCTCAGTCTTGAGGTGGGCGCAGGACTAAGGTCCAGGACAGGGACCTCAGGCAGGGCCCTTGCTGCATGAGGTCAGCTCGGCGGTGGTGGGGACGCTCACCTCCCAATGGGAAAAGCCTCAGCGTTCGAGGACTGAGGAGAATCAGGTCTCTTTCACTCCAGCCTCCTCTCTGGATTCCCCCTCCTTGTCAGCCAGGCCTCACCTCACCTGTGCTCTCTGCTGTTGGCTGGGCAGGGTTTAGCCCTGGGCCCTCGTCTATCCTCAGGGAATGTCTCTGTCTCAAAAGCCCTGCCAGGTCCCTCCTGTGGGTCTGTTCACGAGGGCATCTGTGTCCTGTTTTTAGGTTCTCCTCCCTTTTGAGGAGTGAGTTTCTTCCCCAGGGGTCCCCCTGGCACCATGACTGCAGTCCCCACCCCACTTTCCTACCGAGACCCCTTGTTGAGGAGAGGGTGTTAGTCCCGGGTCTGGGTCCCTGGGAGTCCCTGGGAGTCCGGGAGATGGCGGGGTTGATGTGAGGTACATTATCTGTTCTGAGCCTGGGGCCGTGTGCGCTCCATGGGGTCTCCCTGTCATATTGGGAGATCTGGCTGTTCTAGGATGTCTGTCTGCCCTGATAGTTCCCTGTCACCTGTGCCCAGCAGGAGTGCCTCCCCTAACATCTGCTTTGGGGTCTCTCCTTTTTTGTGAAGGGGAGGCTCTAGCCTTGGCCTGAGTGTCCTGAGACCCACCCTGTCCATGGCAGCCTGCCTGTCCTGGGGGATGAGGAGGACCCAGCACCCTGGGGACACCTTCTCACAGGACATTCTTCCTCCGTCTTTGTCCCCTTTGACTTCCCCAAGTCCCCAGTCAAAGGCTTCCCTTCTAGGCGTTGAAAGCAGCCCCATAGTTAGGACCCAGAACCCTAAGAGCTGAGCTGTTTCCTACATTCTTCCCCTTTCCCACGGTCCTGGTACCCCAGCCTGAGCTCTGCTCTGCTTGACCCCGGGTCCTTGAGACTCTGAGGGAGGGAGCAGAACAGCCGAGAGCCCAGGGAGAATGCCCATGAATGAGAGTGGCAGGGTCAGGCCAGAGCAGGGAACAGGAAGGGGTCACTGGGATCTTCCTATCCTGCTGTTTCAGGTGCCTAAGAAGGGACAGGCTGGAGGAGTTTGGGGCCAGCAAAAAGGCAATGGTAGCAGACCCCAGACAGAACACAAAGGAGAGGAAAGTCTCCCGAGCTCACCCTAGACCCAGAAGACGAGAAAAAGGGGACTCACCGAGGACAGTCAGGGTGGTTCCGCCGCCGAACACATTACACTGTGATGTAGCCCTGCACACAAACCCTCCTGATATGCCCGACCCAGGCCCCCCTGCAGCTGCTCACAAGGACCAGGGTCCAGCCCCCACTTCTCACGGTTGGGTGAGCCACAGATGGGTCGCCTTCCACTGACCCGAACATCACTTCTCTCGGGGCTTAGGAGTTCATCCACCCCAGTCATGGGAGGTGTTGACAGGTCTGTGTGTGGAGTTGTCTTCCAGGTAATCACATTTCTGAGGGGCAGTTGGGTGATATGGATCAGCTGGTGTCAGGAATACCAGGGAGGAGGAGGAGGTGAACCTTGGGTGACACCACTGACATAGTGAAGCTGGGACCCCTCTGAGAAGCTGGGAATGGTGGGGAGGGTCCTGGATGCCCCACCCAAACCCTCAGCACTGAAGCTCATGGTGGGATCAGATTGGCATGGCAACTGGGGGTTGTAGGGAGAATGAGGTTGACCATGGGGATACAGACCCTCCTGCAAGGCCTGAACTCCAGCATCCTTGGCTCAGCTGATCTGAAGGAGCAGCTCATAGGTCGCTGCCCGAGTCCACCTCCTAAGCCCATGGGGCAGCTTCCTCCCTATGGGCTGTGGGTGCTGGATCAGAGCTGCAATGGAGCAGAGGAGAGGTCCTCAAGGGGGTCATAGGCCTCACTGGCAGAGTGGTTTCCTCCAGAAGCTCAATGTGTGGGTGTCTCTGCTGTCCCCTTCAGCTCCTTCTGGCTTACACTTGCACCCATATGTATAACATGCTCTGCATTCCCCTATGCACACCAGTGACCCACACAGCCTGTCCTCAGGGGTGTCACCTGCACGGGATGCACCCACTGTGGATGGGCACGTGCAGTGTGGGGCCTGGACACATTGGGCCTGGACCTGCATCCTGGTCTGGGCCCATCACCTGAAGAGCTCACACCTGGGGCACACACCTGGCACCCTACAGTCCCCAACAGTGTCCCCCCACAGCAAGCGCCTCACCTGACCTCTGAGATGTGGCCGGCTGCTCCCCAGTCAGAATCCTGTCCTCATCGTGTCCTGTCTCATTCTTGGCCTGGACAGAAAATCCCGCCCCATCTTCCCATGCCCGGGGGCGATCCCCTAGTCCCAAAACCTGGAGACTGCAGGTCCAAGCTTTGCTTTGCTCATGTCCCAACCTAGGCCTGACTGAAGCCCTTTTTACCTGGGCACTTCCTGATCCTCCCAGAAGGATGCCCAACATGGGCGTGTGTGTGTGTGTGCACTGTGTGTGTGTGTTACAGCTCAGCTATCATGCTGCGTTCTTCCGAAGACAAGTCAGCTTCACCCAAGCCCCTGGCATAAGCCGAGAATCTGACTCTTGACTTTGAACTCAACTCACCAGCCAATTGACAACTTGTGCACTCAGGACATTAGGCACTCATAGTGGCGTCAGTGAGGAGCTGACACTTGTCCCCTAGGAACCTTAAATACAGCTGGAAAGTCCAGTGACACATATGGGATGAGAGGCACCCAGAGAGGAAGGTGGAGTGAGTGACCAGGGTCCAGGGGGTCAGGGTCCTATCAGTGATTGTTCCAGGGAGGCCCTGTGGGGGCAGAGGGCAGGGTATTTGGGATGACAGGAACAGAGTGTGCCCAGGAATAAGAGGACATGGTTTAGGCTTTGATGAGAGGAAATACAGGTGTGGTGACCCTATGGCCTTGGAGGGGTGTGGAAAAACACCTTGAGGGAGAACAGCATCTGGACAGTGAGGGCTGAGGGCAACAGGGAAAGGAGATGAGATGTTTTTCTGGGGCCGTGGGGATGTGAGGAGGGTGTGATCTTGGGCAACCAGAAGTGGACATGTGCACAGGGTATCAGGAAGCACAGCAGAGACATGGGTAAGAGGGAAGATGCCTAGGTCCAACTATTTCCTTGTTCTGGAACATTCTATGGGGATAGGGTGATGAGCAAAGTGTGCCTCAGAGGAACATCAGGATGCTCTCCACTGTTTTTCCACAAGTTCAGAGGATTCTGTTCACCTTTGGAGATGGTCAAAAGTAGGATGGAACATATATAAACAAAAATGAGCAGACAGCATATTTTCTGATTGACAAGGACGACATTTATTGAGAGTTTACCGGGTGTAGGCAGAAGGGTTAGATGACTTGGGGTGGGAGGGAATCTGTCCTGGGATCCTGCAGCTCCAGGCCCCGTGGGTGGGGTGAGGGTTGGGGGCCTAAGAACATCCTGCAGGGGCCACTGTCTTCTCCACGGTTTTCCCCTCGTGCGTGACCTGGCAGCTGTAGCTGCTGCGAGACTTCCACTGCTGCGGCGTGAGGCTCAGGTAGCTGCTGGCCACGTACTTGTTGTTGCTCTGTTTGGAGGGTTTGGTGGTCTCCACTCCATCCCTGACGGGGTTGCCATCTGCCTTCCAGGCCACTGTCACGGCTCCCGGGTAGAAGTCACTTATGAGGCACACCAATGTGGCCTTGTTGGCTTGGAGCTCCTCAGAGGAGGGCGGGAACACAGTGACCGAGGGGGTGGCCTTGGGCTGACCTGGGAGAGGGGCAAAGGGCCGGAGGTCAGAGTGCTGGTGTCCAGCTGGAGAGCCCCTGACCTCAGTGTGTGAGGAGGGGTCTGGCTCCCCAGTGCCAGTGCAGGACCTCTCAGATGTGGTCCAAACTGTCTCAGAACATTGTCACTCAGAAGGGTGTGACATGATATTCCTAAAACAAGTCTGTCAGAAAACCTCTCAGCTTGGCCCCTGCCCATCACCTGTTTGGAAACCTTCCTATGCCTTCTTGGGATATTGTACAGACAGCGGACCTTCAACTGCCTGCCCCTGCCTCACCCTGTCATCCTGACGTGGTCGGGCTCTGGGCTCTGGCTGTGTTATCCGAGCTCTGTGAACCTCCTATCGGATTCACTCTAGAAACTTGTCACCTGACACAGCTGCTGTGGGTTGGGAGAGAGTGGGTCTCACCTAAGGACTCTGTTTCTACCCACATCTGTCTCTCCTGAGCCTCTGCAGTGGGGTCAGGGCCTTGCTCATCCAAGTCCCACTGTCTGTATGTCCTGATTTCTCTCTCTGTGGAGTCCGTGCTAGAGTCTGTCTGTGTTTAGGGCCAATCTAAAGTTTCCTCCTTTGGGACACAGAGAGTGCCCTCTCCCTCCAGGGAGAAGCTGTATTCCTAGAATGCAGTATCCTGGAAACCTTCCCATGAACCTAGCCCTGACTCCAGGAGTCTCAGCCCCACCTTCCCTGTGCTTGTCCTAGTTGGGATGGGCCTGGCCAGCGAGGCCTGGCTTGGTGAAATCAGGGGTTCCTGCTTCTAGGAGTGCTTCCCACAGAGAGCCAATAGCCACCTTCCTGCATGCCATGGCCTTCTGTGACCCTCACGTGGCTCCTTCAAGTCCAGAGCCTTCCCCTCCCTCCTGACTGTGCTTCATGGGTCCCAGGCCAGCTCAGGGCTCTCTCCTTGGGAGCCCATAGAAACCTGGAGAGGACCCCGCACCTCCTACCTTGTTCCCAGCCTGGATCCAGAGTCCCACAGCCTGGATCCGGAGTCCCACAGCCCAGGGGACTGGGCCCTGAGACTCTGATTTTTCATTCCCCAATCTTGGCTTTGAGAGTTTTGGGTCCTTCTAAAGTCTCCCAGGTGGTCACTCCTTCAAGCCCCTTGTTCCCTCTCCCCTGTGAGATGGGCCACAGCTTCCCCTGCACAAAGCTTGCTAGGCAGACAGAAGCCCAGGCAGGAGAGGACAGAACTGAGCACATTTTAGGGAAGCCGCCTGGCCCTGGCCGACACACAGACAGGCAGACAGACAGATGGACAGACAGATGAGTCTCAGTAGGTCATCCAGTCTAGTGCCCTACCTCTGCAGTCAGAGGTGAAGGGGTCTTGGTGACCCACTGAGGCAGGCAAGGGTCTGAACAGGGAGGGATGAGGTCCTTGCCCAGGGCTTGGGCTCCAGAGAGAAAGCTTCAGCACAGGCCAACACAAGAGTCAGAAAAGAACAAAAACAGCAGAAAATTGCCCAGTACCTTGGGGAGAGCAGGGAAGGAGAGGGGAGAAGAGACTCACCTAGGACAGTCAGCATGGTCCCTCCACCGAACACCCAACACTGTGACACAGGCTCATACAAAAACCCTCCCTGGGACACCCCCACCCGCAGCCCCCACCGCAGCTGTGATAGAGGAAGCTGGGGCCACTGCCCCTGGTGGCATCTGCTCATGAGGGAGTTCACACGGCCCCACCCTCCCCACCACAGAGAGAAGGGGACAGGTGATATCTTGTGACCAGCAGCAGGATCCCTAGAAATCCTGGTTCCTGGAGGACATTGGCATTTTGGATTTGGTTTTCCCACCAAACCATCATGCAATCTTGGGAATGATTTTATTGGAGGGCATTGTGTCACAAGGAGTGAATTTCCATAGTCAGGGATAAATGGTCTCCCTAGTGAAGCTGACTCAATACTGACTGCTTGGTGAACCCCTGGGGTGAAGCAGAGAGTGCCGTCTCCCTCCAGGGAGAAACTGGTTACCCTAGAGTGCAGTGTCCTGGGAACCTTCCCATGAACCTAGCTCTGACTCCAGGAGTCCCAGCCCCGCCTTCCCTGGGCTTGTCCTAGTTGGGATGGGCCGGGCCAGTGAGACCTGGTTGGTCCCCATTGGAAATGCCAGCTCCATTCTCCAGGGTAAAATGGAAGGATCTCCTGCACTCCTCAACCTGGTCTCATGTTGGTGGGCCAGGTGGGGTAGTGGCTGCCATTGCCTTATTCAAATGTGGGGGACATAAGGGAGCTCCTGAGTGTGGTCTCCAGATATCACCTTCTGCTCAGGGAAGTGAGGTCAGTGGGAGATCCCAGACCTGGGGCAGGAAAGGGACGTGATGAGACAGAACCTCTCATCCTCCTAGAAATCAGGAGCCATGGAAGCTCCTGGGACAATGGGAGAAAACCAGATGCCACCTGAGGAGGCACCTAGGGGTACATGTCCATGTTTTGTCTACACATTGTCATTGGCAATTCAATATAACCGCAGTGGGTCCCGCATGTCAGGTGTCCTCACCTGCTAGAGCTCACTCTGGCACTACATCCCTAGAGGATGGCCGGGCACCAGATCATCAATTATCAAAGTGGTGAACAAAAGGGAAGAATTTACATTTCTTCTTTTTCCCCAAGCATTAAGCCCACTCCTGGGTGCATAGGGCAGGTGCTGCACCCTCCCTTCATGGATGTGCTGCAGCGCTCACGAGAAGGAGGTGAACTGAAGCCTCAACCCTCTGCCTTCCTTCTCATCTGAGGCACAAAGTTACTGGTTATCAAATGTAACCAATTGACCCTCCACCTTCCTTTTCATCTGAGGGGTAAAGTTATTGATCATCAAATGCAACTAATGGACCCTCAGTCTTCCTTCTCATCTGAGGCGCTAAGTTATTGATTATCAAGCAACTAATGTCACTAAAAGAATGACAACACAACATGGGTGGCTTTGCTGGAAGTAGCCACATGTCCTGAGAAGGGATTATGCCAATGTCTAGCCTGAACCCCATTGAGCCTCTTGATGCTAGAACCATTTGTCAGGAAAAGAGAGGTTGAGGGAAGCACTAGGTTTCTGCTTAGGGTCACGGTGGCTGCATTCCGACTGGGAAGTCTTGGGATCAGCTCTCTGCTCCTGCAGCTCCGGCCTTGCCTGGGAAAGCCAGAGCCATTTGGGAGACAGCTGCAGATGGAATGGGCCTAAAAACACCTTCACCAATGATAACGTCAAGTATTTCAAGTATTTAATCCACTTAGAAACTACATTAAAAACCACAAATATGCAACAGCACCAGAAAGTCAACTAAAAATATACATAATGATATTCACAAGACATTGGATGAGACCCTCATTATGATGTCAAGAAATCCTTGATTCTCTCCATTTAAGTGTGCGATGACTTTGGCACTTGCTTCGTATCATCGCCCAAGGGAGTAGTTTAGTTCTTCTGCTGTGGGTAGGGTCGACTGTCCCATCTCAGCAGGAGAAGGGAAGGCAGGTGTGTGGACTCTGCTGAGGAAATGCCCACCAGGGGCAGTGGCCCAGCTTCCTGCATCACAGCTGCAGGTGGGGGATGTGATCACAACCACAACTCCGGGGGTCTCACTTCCATCCTCCCAGTGTTGTCTTAGTTTGGGATGGGTCTCGCCAGGTTCCAGTAAGAAATGCCAGCCTCAACCTCCAGGAAGTTGGATGCAAGCCCCTGTCACCCTTTCAGGGTCTTGTCTCATTTTTGGGTGTGTCTGGAGGGTGTGACTCAAAAGGGCTGTGTGAGTAGCACCCCAGAGTAATAGATAAATCCCACCTCCCACTTACAGGGACCAGTCTAGTTGGGGTTAATGGGCAATTCCAAGCACAAGGCAGGAGAAAGATGTGCCCAGGACAGATTGTGAACAGAGAGCAGAAAGCCATCGAGGTCCACTGGGTTCTTTCAGGAGAATCCTGAGTCCACTAGAAGAGGCACCCAATGGGCCACGGTGGGTCATTGTCATCATGAATAAAATAGAACCGTGGTGGACTCAAGTGTGTCACATACAGTAACATAACTTTGAGCTCACCATGATACCAAATAATTGTTTTTTTTTTTTTTTAAAGAGAAAGAGAGAGAGAATAGGGAGGAGGAAAAAGGAAGAGAAAGAGAGAGAGAGAATGGGGAGGAGGAAAAAGGAAAAGAAAGAGGGAGAGAGAATGGGAGTATTGCTTTCTTGCCCAGGCTAGAATGCAGTTTAGTAATGGGTATTGAAAACCTCTTGTATACTGATAATTATACTTAATGATGTAGTCAGGAAGGAAGAAGGGAAGAAGATAACAAACAAACAGCCAACCAATATTTCATTTAAACCTATGAAATGCTATGCGATTACTGAGGAGTGATTTACTTCCAATTATATAGTCACTTTTGGAATAGGTGTGAGGTGGTAATGTATGTTTTGTGTATTTGAAGTGGAGAGTTCTATAAATGTTTATTAAGTTTACTGTTCCGGGTCTGAGTTCAAGTCCTGAATATCCTTGTTAATTTTCTATCTCGTTGATCTATAGAATCGTTAGCTCTTCTTGTTACATTGATCCTTTTACCATTATGTAATGTCCTTCTTTGCCTCTTTTGATCTTTGTTGCTTTAAAGTCTACTTTATCAGAGGCGAGAATTGCATCTCCTGCTTTTTGTTTATTTGTTTATTTGTACTCTCTGGTTGGTAAATCTTCCTCCTTCTCTTTGAGTCTTTGTGTATTGTTGCATGTAAGATGGGTCTGGATGCAGCATACCGATGGGTTTTGGCTTTTTATCCAATTGAAATGTATATAAGTTTAATACTGGCGTTTGATGCTAGCTGGCTGTTTTGCCCATTAGTTGATGTAAATTTTTCATTGTATTAATGTTCTTTGCTTTTTGATATATTTTTGGAAAGGCTGATATTGGTTGTTCCTTTATATGTATAGTGCTTCTTTCAGAAGCTCTTGTAAAGCAGGCCTGGTGGTGGTGAACTCTCTAAGTACTTGTTTGTTCGCAAAAGATTTAATTTTTCCTTCGCTCACAAAGCTTAGTTTGGCTGGATAGGAAATTCTGGGTTGAAAGTTCTTTTCTTTAAGGATGTTAAATATTGGTTCCCACTCTTTTCTGGCTTGTAGGGTTTCTGCTGAGAGATCTGCTGTGAGTCTGATAGATTTCCCTTTGTGGGTAACCTGACCTTCCTCTCTGGCTGCCCTTAGTATTTTCTCCTTCATTTCAACCCTAATAAATCTGGCAATTATGTGCCTTGGGGTTGGTCTTCTTGAAGAATATCTTTGTGGTGTTCTCTGTATTACCTGGAGTTGAATATTACCTTGCCTTGCTAGGTTGGGAAAGTTTTCCTGAATGATATCCTGAAGAGTATTTTCCAACTTGGATTCATTCTCTTCATCATATTCAGGTACACCTATCAAACGTAGATTAGGTCTTTTCACATAGTCCCATATTTCCTGGAGACTTTGCTCATTCCTTTTCATCCTTTTTTCTCCAATCTTGTCTTCTCGTTTCATTTCACTGAGCTGGTCCTCGACTTCTGATATCCTTTCTTCTACTTGATCAATTCGACTGTTTAAGCTTGTGCATGCTTCGCGAAGTTCTTGTGTTGTTCTTTTCAGCTCCATCAATTCACTTATATTCCCCTCTAAATTGTCCATTCTCGTTAGCATTTCGTCAAACCTTTTTTTAAGGTTCTTAGTTTCTTTGCATTGGGTTAGAACAAGTTCTTTTAATTCACAGAAGTTTCTCATCACCCACATTTTGAAACCTGCTTCTGTTATTGGAACACACTCGTTCTCCATTAAGCCTTGTTCCGTTACTGATGAGGAATTGCGATCCCCTGTAGAGGGAGAGGCATTCTGATTTTGAGTATTCTCTGCCTTTTTAGGCTGCTTTCTTCCCTTGATTATATTTTTATCCATCTGTCGTCTTTGTAATTACCGACTTTCTAACTAGGTCTCTGAGCGGACGTCCAACTTTTTGATTCCCAGCGCCGAAATCTGAGCAATCCACTGCGCTGGTCAAGACAGCGGTGTTCAGGTTGATGGTGCCTTTCTGCCCAGGAATCTCTGGACTCTGCACCAAGAACTGCCACTTTAAGGCGCCAGCAAAACCACCGCGCCGGCCACAAGAGTCACTCTGGCGACCCGTGGAGCTCCTCCGCTGGGAATCTCCTGGTCCGTGAGCTACAAATGTGCGTCTGAAAGTGTGGCGTCCTCTCGTTCTCTGCGCTTTCACTGGGAGCTACGTGCCCGAGCTGCTAGTGATCAGCCATCTTGGATCTCTCCCAAATAATTGTTTATCTTCAGAAGATGGCGGGCAACACGGTCATCGTTATTAAGACGCTAAATGAAAGGAAAGACTGAACATGTCTATGCTATTTCTTACTGAAATAAGAATCACACTCCTAAAGAAGCACAGAACATATGAGGGCAGGGCTTTACAGACACTCAGTAGAAGGAAAGGTGGTCAAACTGAAGTGCAGTCACCTTGCATCCGTATACCATCTAACGGCACTGGACACTAAGTGTGAAGCCCAGGTGACGTTACAAATAGGTGACCCCACATGGGAGCCCACTAGCCAAGTGGTCTTGCTGAAAAGTCACACTGAACCTTGTTAAACCTTTCTGTCCAAGAACCCATTTTCAGGAAACACAGAAGCAGAGAGAAGCACTTGGTTCCAGCTTGGGGAGGCTGCAGACTGCATCCTGATCATGGGAAGGTCCTGGGACCGGCACTCAGCTCCTGCAGCTCCCGCAGCTCCCGCCTTGCAAGGAAATTAGAAATCAATTAGGAAGACACTTGCAGATGGAACGGGTCTAAAAACACAGTCACCAGTCACAATTTCAAACCATATTGAATTCGCATAGAAACGAAATGCAAAATCACAAAATACCAACAACACAAACACAGGTCTAGTGAAAGAAGCATAGGACATTTGTGAAGTGTTTGATGGGAAACTTTTTTTTGATATGAAAGAATTATTGATAATTTCTATTTAGGTTTGTAAGGATGTAGTTTTTTTTTGGTCCATATTTTCAGAGACACAAATGGGATATTTAGACTAATGGACATGATGTCTGCAATTTGCTTCAGACAACCATGTAAAAGAGAAGTTACTTGATTTTGGGTGGGTCAACATTAGCTGTATTATCCTCCTGTTTGCTTATTTTCTTGCTGTCAGTTTCCTGTAATATTTTACAAGGCAGTAATGAGAGGGCTTAGTCTTGGGACAGCAGAGGAAAATCTGGCATCTTACCCTGCAGGGCCATTGAGAAGGTGGAGACCAACATGGTCCTCTTTGCTGTAGGGGTCTCAGCTTTCACATCCATGAAATGGGGCCAGACGGGGTGGTGGGAATCAGGACCCTTAAGTTTCCTTCTAATTTGTAGGTTGTGATTTGGGGAAGGGGTGGCTGTGATTAAGCTCCAAGAGGACCCCCTTCTCTGCCCCACTATGGCCCTAGAGTTTCCTGCCCTTCCAGGCTCTGTCCCAGGCCTGGCCTGGCCACCCAGCAGCTCTCTGATGAAGGCACCTGTCACATCGCTGATGTCCTGGAGGCACCAAGAAGGGACCTGACAGCACCCAGCACTGATGAGGAGGGCTTCGAAGTGAGTCTCCCAAGGCCACTTCACCTGTTGTCAGGGACCCTGGGACAATTGTGTCTCTGACCTCGGGCTATAGGAGCAGATGGAGGGGCTGAGCCATGTGAGGGAGGGAGGGAGTAGGGCCTGGTGGGGTGGGGTCTAGGGTAGCTGAGTCCCATGAAAACCTGAACTGCCTGTAGCCCTCAAGTCACACTCACCCTGCCGTGACCTAGTGTGACTTGGCCCTGATACTTGGGTGGATACGATTTTGACACAGCCTCCATCAGACAACTAATGGATGCCCATTCTGTGCTGGGGATGGTGTCTTCCTTATTTGACCCAGTCCACCCAAGTCCAACCCTCACACAGGCTGACCATCATGGCTCCAGCCATAACCATAATCTAACTCTACCACATCCCCTGACTTTAGAACTTGAGACTTCACAGTTGAGATCTCAGCCCCATGGTCTCTTTCTGGCCTGGCCAGTGTCAACCCTGAGCCTGACTCATTGATCACAACAAATCACCTGTGCTCCTCAGCCTCACCCCACGTGCCAGCACTAGTGACATGAACACCAGGGGCTTGAAGAGCACTCTAGGGCTCTCTAAGTTGGTTGGGACAGTGAATAGAATTGACTTGTAAGGTTATATAAAATTAATTGTTTTCCAACTGCAGGACTTGTCAGTACCTTTCATAACTAATGTGCCTTATGAAAGTGAAAACTACACTGATGTGTTCCATTTCCAGCCTTTTCATGTCTCCCTTGTGATGGCACAACCATGGGCCGCTCACCTAGTAAATGGTCTCCTAACTGCGTATCATGGATGGGACAGGGAAGTTCAACCCTGTTCCTGCTCTGATCATGGCCTGGGCTCAAGTGTGTTCTGCCTCTAGCCCACAGCAGGGCCCCTGGAATACTCCTTGTTTCCCCCCGGATACCCCGCTCAGGGCCACCACTCTGTCCTCACTAGGCTTCCCAGGTGGGCAAGGACTGCATTTCAGGGACCACTCTGCAGGGACAACTTTCTGCTCTGGATCATGGTTCCCACCGACACAGGGAGCTCACCCATTCCCTGGCAGGTTGGGTGGGGCGTAGGATGACGGGGACATGGGATCTCACCTGGAACTATCCCTGCCCCTCAGCAGTGACCCTTCAGCACAGGCACATGACCAGACACAGACGGCACATTGGAAACCCTGGGTTTTACACGGTCGGGTCCTTATTGAGAAGTAGAATTGAGGAGGGTGTTGCTCTGGTCTGAGCTGATGCCAGGCTGGTGGCTCAGGGGTACAGTAGAGAGTTGGGGAAGGGGTGACTGGGTGAGATAGGACCCTCCAGAGAGATGCCTGAGAGAGGCTGTGAGTCTCCTCCCTTGGGTGACTTTCCCAATGGATGCAGAATTCTGTCCACCCCAGACTGAGAACCCAGGAAAGGTTAGGAATTATATGTAAGAAAAGAAAAACTAAGATAAAACAAGATGTCTGGTTGACAATCAGAATATTTATTGAGGGTTTATTGGGTGCAGGGAGAAGGGCTCGATGTCTTGGGATTCAGGGGAGAGACCTCTCCCCTGGGAATGTGCAGCTCCAGGCCCCGTGAGTGGCGTGAGGGTTGGGGGCCTAAGGACATCCTTCAGTGGCCACTGTCTTCTCCATGGTGCTCCCTTCATGCGTGACCTGGCAGCTGTAGCTGCTGCGGGACCTCCACTGCTCAGGCGTGAGGCTCAGGTAGCTGTTGGCCGCGTACTTGTTATTGCTCTGTTTGGAGGGCGTAGTGGTCCTTGGCCTTGTACCCAGCAGGGTGGTACATGTGCTGTTAGGCTGATTGTCACTGGTGAATATCTCCTAAATTGCTCTAGTGCTTCCTGGCAAGGCAGGAGGAGCTGCAGGAGCAGAGAGCTGTCTGGGGACCTTTCCCTGGTTGGAATACAGTCGTGCCTCCTGGAGCAGGAAGCTAGGGCTTTTCTCGGCTTTTATTTTTCTGGACAATGATTCTAGCATGGAGGGGACTAACTGGATTCAGATTGGACATTGCAGAATAGCTTCCAAGGACCGGGGGCTACTTCCAGCAAAGCCACACATGACAGATTGTCACTCTTGTAGTAATGTTAGCCGCATAGGATGGACAATAGCTGGAAGGAAAGCCAAGGGTTGAGGCTTCACCTCCTTCTCATGAGCGCTGCAGTGTGTCTGTGAAGTCAGAGCCCTGCAGCTAGGCTTGGTTCACCCAGGAGTGTGCTTCATGCTTTAGGAAGGAGCCACTTTGCACACAGATGATCCAGGGCCCAGCCATCAATCCAGGGTGAATAATTCAAGTGTATTCTCACTCTGAACTCTAGGATTCAAGCCATCTAATGTTTTTGAAGCCACTGTCATTCTATTTAATTGGTGATGACAGGTGGCCACCAATAATGAATATTTTCCCAATGGGAGTCTCCTAAAGGGGCATCAGACTTCCTCGCATGGCTCCAGGGAATTAAATGGCTCCTGATTAGTCAGAGGATAAGAGATTCTGTTTTATCATGTCTTTTTCTTTTTTGTCTTATGAGTCTTTCCTGCCCCAGGCCTGGAATTACCCACTGATCTCCCTTCCCTTAGTGAGAGGTAGTATTTGGAGACCGTACTCCAGAGGCTCCCTCATGTCCCCCATTTGAAAAAGACAGCCACCACCCCAGCTGTCCCACCCAACATGAGACCAAATTCAGGGGTGCAGGGGATGCTCCCAAGGTTACCCTCGCAGATGTGGCTGGCATTTCGTATCGGAACCAGCCAGGCCTCATTGACCAGGCCCATCCCAGATAGAACTACTACAGAAGGTAGGGCTGAAACCCCCAAGGTTCCTAGAACACTGCACTCTAGGGCCACCAGCCTCAGCCTCTCCTTCGGAGGAGAGGGGCACCCTCTGCATCACCCCATGGTGTTACCAAAAGTTGAATGGTTGGTTTCTACTTTGCAGAGAAGAGGCCACCTATCCCAATCTGTGGAAATTCACTCCTTAGTGACACTGATGCCCTCCAATAAATTCAATTCTGTGCCTGCATGATGGTTGGTGCAAAAAACAAATCCAAGGTCCCTATGTCCTCCAGAAGCCTGGACTCCCAGGGATCATGCTGTGTGTCACAGTGATGTCACCTGTCCTCTTCTTTCTGTGTGTTGAGTGTGGGGACTGTGTGGACTCCCTCATGAGCAGATGCCACCAGGGGCAGTGGCCCCAGCTTCCTCTTTCACGGTTCTAGTGGGGGTTCAGGATCAAGCTCAAGGTGAACACTAGCATGGAGCTGGAGGTCAAACAGGAAGGGTGTGGACCACTAAGTCAGGCCCAGGTAAAGTTAGTTTCTGGTTGGTTTGTGGATGGATCTTGATGATGGTCAGCCTGCAGGAGCAAGAGGACATGGGGAAATCGGGAAAATGAGAAGTCACCAATCCAAGGTCAAACTCTGCATCTATTGATTGCCCGGGGGAGGCTGTATCAGAGTTGAATTCAGGATGAGCTTCAGGGTCAGGTCAGACTGGATAAGAGCTGAGGGAATGTGGGCTGACAGCTCCAGGCAAGGGCTGGCCTCCACTAGGAGTCAGATCCCACAAACCCTCCTGTCCACTGAGCACCCTCTCCCTCCCTAGCCCATGGTGGCGCAGCCTCCCCACCCCATCCCATGTACACCTGCTGCCTCATCTCAGAGACACTCATCCCAGTGTCTCCGACGCAGATAATGTCAGCCTCCTGGGTGTGGAGGCCCCAGTCGTCTTGGTCAGTCCTCAGTGCCTGGGTACTCTCAGACCTCCTGTCTCTGCCTCCAGCACATCAGGGATGTGGCAGCTGCCTTCACTAGAGCTGCTGGGTGATCCTGATAGGCCAGGGACAGAGCCTGCAAAGGCAGGAAGCTCTGCGGTCACCATGAGGCAGAGAAAGGGCCCTTTGGTGCTTGATCACAGCCAACTCTGACTCAAATCCCAGCTTCTGAATTAGAAGAAGGCTTAAGGATTCTAGTGGCCACGGTCATGAATGAGAAAACTGAGACTGCCCAGGGAGGGCCAGATCCATAGCACTGCTGGGTACAAGGCCAAGGTAGTCTCCACACCCTGGGTGATGGGGGTGCCATCTGCCTTCCAGGTCACCGTCACAGCGCCTGAGTAGCAGTAACTCATGAGACACACCAGTGTGGCCTTGTTGTCTCCGAGCTCCTCAGTGGAGGGCGCGAACAGAGTGACTGAGGGGGCTGTCTTGGGCTGAGCTATATGGACAGAGGAGGGGGTGAGAGAGGGCAGACAGAACCCCGGGGTGTTGTCGAGCCCCTCTCTCTGTCTGAAGCCTCTGGGAGGGTTCATGGTATGGCCATCTGGTCCACCCGGGGCCGCTCCTCTCCTTTTCCCCATCCTTTCCACTTGTGCCCTGTGGAAAGCAGACAGCCCTGCGCCTTCCTAGGAGCCCTTCCAAGTCACCTTTCCCAGGTGGCCCAGCTCCTCTTCCTACAGCCTCCATTTCCCCATATACCCATGCCAGGCTGTGTTTCTTCTCTCTTGATCTCTGGAGTCTGAGTTTAGAATCTGGCCTTGACCCCCTGGATTCCTCATTCCCATCCCTAGACCCCCCCACTTCCCACTTAATTCTTCCAGGACTCAGAGCCCCCTCTGTGAACTGCAGGTCCCTTGCTCAGCCCGTAGGACTGTCCTGGCAGGCAGCGTGTGGGGAGACCTGAGCCTGCTTTGAACTGGAGCCTCCTAGCCCCACAGGCACCAGGCTCTGCCCCAGCCCAGCCCACTCAGCTCTCCTGGCAGGGGGTGGGCTCCACCTAGACAAGCCTCTCTGCTCCTCTGAGGCTCTGGGGTGTCTCTTCTCTCTGCAAGCCCAGCCACAGAATGCTTCACCTCAGCTGTGTTCTTGGGGCTGCTCCCTTAGACTATGAGACTCAGCAGCCTCTGTGCCCACCCCAGCAACCTCTGATGACCCTGAACTTCTCCTGGTAGCCATGGAGTTCTCTCCACCCCTCATTCACTCCCGTGTGGTCATCTCCTGAGTCTAACATGCCCTTTGAGGAAGGCAGGAGTCTGATCCATGAACAGACACCAGACCCCAGAGGTGACGGGGCTCCAGGGACAGACACATCTCTGCCTTAAGAGACCCTCTCCTTTCTAATGACTGTCCTGGGAGGGCTGGGCTCTGGGACCTCACCCAGTCTCATCCATCCCTCTGTCCTCATGACCCAGCACAGGCTAAAAAGCTGCAGCCTAGACCCAGAGCCCTCTCTGTGCCCTTCATTGGTCTCCCCTTGGGGTGACCTCTGTGTCCCCACACCCCTATGTGGCCCTCACAGGCTGGATGGGCATCCAGCCCTTAGCCTAGACCCTGGGGTCCCAGGGACTGTCTCTAAGGCCACTGCAGGGCCCTTATTAGAACCGGCCTCTGTCCCTCACTCAGACCTCTGGCCTGGAAGAGGGGAAGGAGTTCTCACCCTGCCTGATCCCAGCCCAGGCTGCATCCCGCTGTTGGAAACTGAAGGCAGCTGCTCCCACTGTGGGGGCCCTTCCTGCCGGTTGCCCCAAGAGTAATGCACATCCTCCAGTCCTCAGGGAGAAAGGTAGGGTTCAGTGCTTAAGGCTGGGAGGGCAGAGGGGAGGAAGCCCCAGAGAGAGCAAACGGATTTTCCAGAGACAGCAGAGGATGAGACAGGCTGGGAAAAGCTGAGAGCCACTTACCTAGGATGATGACCTGGGTCTTAGATCCAAAGATGTAACACAGTGACTGAGGCTCGGACCAAAACCCCAGAGGCCAGCACCTGGGGTCTGCTCCCTGGGGGCTGGGCTGGAGCAGGAGCCTGCTGTGCATGAAGGGCACAGGGTTGCAGTGGGCAGGCTAGGCGTGAGGCAGGGGGGTGGCCAGCCCCCAGAAGTGTCCTGTACCTGTCCCCTGTCCACGGCAAGTGTCACCCACAGCCTTGGAGTCACCCCGGTGTGTGTCCTTCCTCTCTGAGGCTGTAGATGCTGACGGCAACACTGGGACAAATAGGTCCCAGCAACTCCCTGAGTGACATATCCCCTCCTGTGCAGTGTGGCAGAGGAGTGCTGAGTTGGCTTGGACCCATTCAACCTCATCTGGCCTCATTTAAAGGGCTTCTGAGTTTTCCACACAAGTGTCCCCAGTCAAGCCAGGCTGGCTTTGTCTCTGGGTTGAGAACACTGGGTCATTGCTGACTCAAGTGGTGTGATTCCTCCACTTTCTATCCATGGAGATGCAGCTCAGTCCCACTTTGTGCATGAAGCTTTTTTTGATATCTCAGATTATTTTTTCCATCTACCTATCCATCCAATTGTCCATCCAGCTGTTCATCTATTTATCTGTTTGTTCATCAATCTATCATCCATCCATCCAGCCATCCATCCATGCGTCTATCCACTCATTCATCCAACAGTTCCCAAGCACCCATCTATATCAGATACTGTTTTTATGCTGGGACATGGCAGGATTCCCTGGCTCTCAGCTTCATCTCTCCCCGAAATCTCTCTGGTTAAGGCCAAAAAGTCCCTTGTCCCAGTTTAGTCTGCAGTTCTTCCCCAGTCCCTTGTGTCTCTGCAAGAAGCTCTTCTTTCTAGTCACTGTCCCCTCCTTGGTGTCTGAGACTGGCCCCTCTCCTCCTTCTTGGCTTCCCTTTCTCCCAGGCCCATGCCCAGCTGCTGACTCCCAGATCTCCACCCTGGGTTCTGCTCTCTGTATTCTCCTCATTGTCTCTGCATCTGACCCTCATTGTGCACACTCACAACTGTCCAGGGGTCTTAGATCCCTATTTCCAGCCCTTATCTCTCTTTTAGGCTCCAGATTCATGTATATTATGCCTCCTCAACCTATGTCTGCTTGGATGCCTTGTAGACACCTCCAACTCAACAGATCCCAGCTAAACTCATTTCTCTGTGACCTTGCTCCCCGACAAAGTCCTCACTTCAGCAAGTTACTCTTCAAGCCAGAGGCCTGAGAACATCCCAGAATGCCTTCCCCTCATTGTATTGTCCTCTGTCCTAGACATCCTAGCAAGATACTATTAACATCCTCCAGAGAAAAAGAAAAACACCCAGGTCACACTCTAAGAGTTTTCAATGGCAAGAATCCTCAGGTTTTGCCAAATCTGATTTTACTTCCCAAGGCAATTTGTTTACATGGGAAGATACCCATTGTGATGGGGCCAGCTAATTTCATCTTAGCAGCAGGTTGTAGTTAATGCACATGTATTTAAGCCATGTGCAGAAGATTTTTGAGACAGAATTTAATATAATAGTAATATAAATTCAGCACTTGTTTATGGTATAAAGAAAGCAAACATCTAGACTTTTTTAAAGTTACTGAAGAAAACTTTCTTAACTCAACGAAGAACATCTCCCCAAATTTACAGCATATTTATTATATTTAAAGGCAAAACATTTAAAGAATCAGAAACAAGGCAAGGTTGTCTACTCTCACTTTTATTATTCAACATATTCTATAGATTCTAGTCAATGAAATGACATTAAAGGGGGAGAGGAGGAGGTATAAATATTGGGGAGAAAGAGAGAAAATTGTTCTTGGCAAACGATGCGATAGTTGCCCACCGCCTCCCCCTGCCCCCGCCCCACACACGGAGAATCAGCTGAAGAACTGCTGGAATTAATACAAGACTTAGAGTGGCTGGATACAAGAGCAACATACAAAAGTTAATAGGGTTCCTTGCTACAGAAAGAGTAATCACTCAGGATGTAAAATTGGGAAAAAATTATAACTTCAATAAAATTATATTCACAAACCCTTTATGAATAAAAACATAAAGTGTGCAAGATTTGCATGAATAAAATATCAAATCACTTCTCTGAGTGAATGAAGAGTACATCATATCTCTGGACAAAAACGCCGAGCATTATAAAGATAGCAGTTCTCAAATTAATCCCATAATCTGTGATATTACAAACATAACACCAAAAGAATGATTTTTGAAAATTAGGGAACTGCTTCTACAGTCCAACTCTAAGAATGACGGATAATAGACATGACTATTTTGAGAAAAAGTAACAATGACGGGTTCTTTTCCTACCAGATACTGAACATACTATAAAGCTAAAATAATCAAAACAGGGTGGGCACAGGAATAGATCAATAGCAAGAGAACCACAGAAAGAATGTAATAAATCAGTAATGTAGTAGATGATAAAAGTTGCAACAAATGTGTGATGACTGGCTTTCCTATTTGGGAAATAAGGTTTTATTCCTACATCCACAAAAATAAACTCCAGGTGAAATAAAGAAAAAAAACACACAACAAAACACCAATACACTGAATGTACCAGAATAAAATAGAAAAATGACTTTATAATATTGAAATAAAGATGACTTCCTACACATGGAGGGGTCACAGAAACCATAAAGAAAAGGTTAAACCAGTTCAACCCATAAAAATTTACAACATCTTTATGATGGGAGACCCCATAAACAAAAGACTCATAAAACAGACTAGGGAAAAATATTTACAATATGCATACTACTCAAGTGGCTAAAATCCCAAATATATCCCAATATATAGATGCAAGCAACTGAATGGAAAAGCAGGCAACATGATAACCAGCTAATTCACATAAGAAATACAGTCAATCAATAAAAATATAAAAAATTTCACCAGTAATAAAATATACAATAAAACAATAAACATATTCATTTTTTTGCTCATCAGATAGGCAGAATATAAAAAGATCGACAATATTGTGTTATTGACAAGAATGTAGGAGAGAAGGCACAACCATTCACTGGAATGAGTGGACACAGACTTGGAAGCATTACCTATAAAATTTCAAAAGTGCAGTCTCTCTGATCCAGCAATTCCACTTTTAGGCATCTATCCTGGGGAGATAATATGAATGCACTTTGCAGGCATACACACATGGATTTCCACTGCAGCATCATTTGTCATTTAGATTTTTTAGTGGAAATAACCTAGATGCCCATTAATAGGGGAATGATTAAATAAATTATGGCTCATCTAAACTTTGCTTATAAAGCCATGTGAATGTGGTTAATCCATATGGACTGATATAGAAAATGTCAATAATAGATTATTTTTAAAGTTGGTAATATGCGGAATATGGCTCTATTTTTCCAAAATAAAATCCCAACACCAGTTCTGTATGTGTGTGTATACGTGTGTGTTTTCAGGGACATACACACAGGAAAAAGTCTGGAAGTACATAGAACAACCTGACAGTGGCCATCTCTGGGAAAAGGTGGGAGATGGTAAGCAGAAGCACTTGCTTTTACTTTATATACTTCTCTGTTTAATCTTTTTTTTCTTTTGCAAGAGAAAAGAGTAATGTACAGAAGTCATTACATTTTGTAAAGTGGTCATTACAAAAACAATAATGTACAAGAGTACATTACTCTTGTATTAAAAATTATATTAAAAGATAAAAATGAAATGTCCCTTTTTGTGACCGATTTCACAAAACCAGAAAATTATAAAGCCACAATGAAAATTAGGTGAAATCCCACCAGCCAGACAGACACATCACTGACATTTTTCTATATTTTCTGACAGATTTTTGAAAATGCATATATACTTTAAAAACACAATTGGGCCAGGTGCAGTGGCTCATGCCTGTAATTCCAGCACAAGGGAAGCCGAGGCGGAAGGATTGCTTGAGCCTAGAAATTTGAGACAAGCCTGAGCAAGATAGTGAGGTTCTGTCTCTAAAAAATAATAATCCTAATAAAAATTAGCCAGGCGTAGTGACCTGTAACTGTAGTCCTAGCTCTCAGGAGGCTGAGGCTGGAGGATCGTTTGAGCTCTGGAGGTTGAGGCTGCAGTGAGCTGTGGCTACCCCACTGCACTCCAGCCTGGGCAACAGAGCAAGACTTTCTTTTGAAACAACAACAACAAAACAACCCCAAATACAATTGTGTTTTTTTCACACCCTTTTTGGTAGATATGATATTTGGGTTACTTCCAGTTTTCTCCCATCATTCATAATGCTGAGCTAACCACCCTTGTTATAAACATTTGGTTACAGCTTTGATTATTCCTCCCTTAAGATAAATTCCTAGAGTGGAATTGCCCAATTTAGATAAATACATTTTGTTTTTTTACTCACCACCTATTGCTAAAATAGTTATACATTTTCAATGCCCATCGACAGTCCCACAGAGTGCCTGTTCCTCTCTGCTTAGCCATCACTTCAGCTTCACGCTCCTGTTTCATAAGAATCTGGGATCCTGGGTGCTCTGGACCTGTGCCTCCTCCCCACCCCCAGGGCACGGCTCCTTCCAGGCTCCCCACCTACCCTGGACCTGGCTGTCACTCCCTCTCCTCTCTCCTCTAATCTGGCCTTGCATCAGCCTTCGATCTGGTGACAATTTTTCCAAAAACACAAATCCAACTCTGATAATCAATCTCCTACCTAAATCTCTCCAAGGACTTGTCCTGGACCCTGGGATGGGTCATGGACCCTATGGTCTTCATGCGTCCCCTTTCCAGTCACCCAGGAACCCCCAGCCTCACCCCTCGCTCTCTTCTCCTCGGGTGCTGCCCATCACCAGCCAGTGCCCCTTGATCTGTGAGACCAGCCTGGGCACCCCCCACAGAGGGAGCTCCCCTCTCCCTTTATTGCTCCAAACATGGGCCATGCGCCTGTTCCAATGACTGGACAGTGCCCCTCGGTTCAGCCCACCCTCCCTGTGTCCCTGAGCCTGGCCCCAATCAGCATTTATGAGCAAGTTGGTGAATGGAGGGCTTTAGGGGAGACCAAGCCAAGCCCTCACTGCCTTCTCCAGGGAGTGGCCCCTGCCCTCACTGGGCAGGAGGCACATGGGCAGAGACGAGGAGGAGGAAGAGGAGGAGCAGGAACAGGCCTGGACACCCTGTGGGGACAGTGGCCACCACCCCCTGTGGATGTCCTGCCCCTGCCTCTGTTCCTGCCCTACCCAGGGGACTAGGACTAGGTGACTGAGGCACTGACCCTGGTGCAAAATTTAAGTAGGGCCAGAAAACCTAGAAATCAAGAAAAATAATAGTTTAATATGATATTACAAACAGTAATTAATTCAAACAAATCTGTGATGGACAAAATATCAACCTATTAGTTAAAGCCAGTGTCTCCCAGGACCCTCTGAGGGGTTAGCTTCCTCGTCACCTCTCTGGCTTGTCTCCCCTTGTCATCCTTTCCCAGCTTTGCCGCAGGACCCCCACATCCCCTGGAATCTCTTGCCCCTTACCTGCCCCACAGGCTCCACAGGCTGGACCGGCTGCTCCCAACTGAGGCTGCAGGGTCTGGGACCCGGCTCTGCGGTGTAGCCGTTGGGCTCAGTAGGCCAGGGGCGACCGTGGCCAGACCCAGCCACAGCAGGGGCCAGCGCTGCCTGGGACCAGGACTCGGCTCCTTGGGGGTCTCACAACCCACTTGCTTGTCTTGGGTTTCATTGGCCCTCAGGGTCAGAGGCACCTCTGGCCCAACTTGCAGCGCTGGCTCCCTGGAGGGTGGCACCCTGGTCCCTCTCTCCAGCGGGGCTGTTAAAGTGCACCCCAGTCCGTTGGCCGTGTCCTCTCCCTGGACTGGCTCTGGTCCCTGTCCCTAGTCCAGGCCCTTCCAGGGTCCATGGCTGTTATCCCTGGGGATCTCTCCCAGAGGGGCAGCTACCAACTGCCCTGCTGTGGTCAAGATCCAGGGCTCAACGGCCTCCCACCACAGCCGCCTGCCTGGCCCCGCCCCTGGGGCCCTGGGTGGTAACACTTGACCCACTTCCCTTCCCCAGTTCCCCAAGGGCGCCCTGGTCTGTGGAGCATCTCCCTAGGGCCTAGAGAGCTGCCCACCAGGAGTCTCCAAGGGCTTGAGCTCAGGGGGTTGGGGCTAGGGCTGGAGCTGTGGCTTCTTTTCTGATCAGTCCCCCAGGCTGGGTGCCTGCACACTGCACTCCAGCCAGATGGGACCAGCCCTTCCTTGGCTGGGTTGGTCAAGCCTGGCCGGCTACCCTATGATCCTCTCCTGAGTCAGGCAAGAGCCCTGCAGGGAGTGATTCTATATCCTTCAGGCAAGGAAGAGTGGTGAAATCATAAATGTGGAGTCTATCCAGACCCAGGGCACCTCTGGGCCTCAGTTTCCTTATCTGTAAAATGGGGAGAGAGTTCTTCTGCAGCAGGGAGGTTATGAGGGTTAAAGACATCATGTGTTTGCTAAGCAATCAGTGGGTGTTGAACAGATTCGGGTCCTCTTTTTGTTCTTTTAGTTTGGGATTCAGGACAACATGTGGGGTTTCCATGGGGCAAGTGTCCCTGTTTTACAGGTGAGAAAACTACCATCCAGAGAAGATGAATGCAGGGCCCAAGGCCATTCCTTGAGCAGGGAGCAAGCTGTGCTAGGATCTAGGAGGGAGCTCGCCCCCTGCATTCCTATTCATCTGTCCACCCGGAATACTCGTGCCTGGCTCTGTTCGACAGTGGTGGAGGAGGAGAGGGCTGGCAGGTGCTTTGAGTTGGGGTCCTTTTTGACTGTGATAAGGGAATATGATGCATAATACATAATAATAGCAATGCTCTTTAGTGCTGGTGCTTTACAAGCCTTAATCCTGGGAGCTAAGATCATCCACTGTCCCCCACAATTGAAGATGAGGAAATGCTGTCAGGCTGATTCCCTACTTTTTTTTTTTTTTTTGAGACGGCGTCTCACTCTGTCGCCCAGGCTGAGGGGCAATGGCACAATCTCAGCTCACTGCAACCTCCGCATCCTGGGTGGGTTCAAGAGATTCTCCTGCGTCAGCCTCCTGAGTAGCTGGGATTACAGGCACGTGCCACCATGCCTGGCTAATTTTTTTTTTTTTTTTTGTATTTTTAGTAGAGACTGGATTTCATCATGTTGGTCAGGCTGGTCTCAAATTCCTGACCTTGTGATCCGCCTGCCTCAACCTCCCAAAGTGCTGGAATTACAGGCATGAACCACTGCTTCCAGCCTGATCCCCTGCCTTTTTAATGTCCAGGGCCAAGAGGCAGTAGGGCTGGAGTTGGAATCTGAGGCCTGGTCCTTGCATGACACCAGGGCATGCTTTGCTGACGATGACATGGCTCTCTGGGTCTAGGTGGTAACACGCTGCTTGGTGCATAGGAAAACTCAAAACCCAGAGGAGCATGAAGGGGCGGCTGAATTAAACATGGAATAGACCCGGTTGAACAAAACGCTTTTGCTTTGTGTGGCCCCTTGCGTCATTTGTACTCCTTTACCCCCCATTCACCCCTCCCATCTTTTCTGTTGCCCCTGAGAGCCTAGTATATAAAAATGTTTGAGGAGATCTTCAAGACCCCATACCCTGGTGAGAAAGGCCCCTCCCCTGCCGCCTTACGGAAATGCAGTGAGGGTCTGCCCTCTTGCTTTCCAGTTACTTTCTCTGCCACAAAATCTCTAAAAACATCTGCTCACGTTCAGATCTGCTGCCCTCTAGGGCTCTCAATGTTTTGTTTTAGCGACTCTCAAAGGAGCCTCCTAGGACTTCCTAAAGTGAATTTCCTGGGGGGCCCCCTGGAGAATTGCTTGGTTCGAATTTTGAGTCAGATACTCCTTAATTTCCCTGATAAATTTGGTGACAATCAGAGCAGCCATTTTTGTGGGTGATGGTAACATTCAAATAGCCTCGGACTTCATTTCGTTGATAAAGATGATGGTTGTTGGGAGGCAGTTGTCTACTATGGATCTCTGCATTTCTGCATGTCTCTTGGGCAAAGGCACTGATTGCCTTTGTTGTGGACGATCTTTTCAAGGATTTTTGTAGAGTGAACAACCTCGGAAGATACAGAGGCTGCCACTCTTTGGAGCAGAAGGCAGATATGCTTACTGTCAAGTATAAAATGTTTGGGATCCCTGAGTTCTAGCATGCAGATGTCGCCTGGCCCACTTTGCATCACCTCGTGGAATTGGTGCAAGACAGTGCTAATACCTTGGCAACTGCTATTTTTGTGAAAGACAGACTAACCGTTATCTCTGACCCAGGAGTCTCGCATCTTCTGCCAGCATCCATAACACTGTGGCAGGCTTACTTTTTAGTCTGCAAATAGGGTGAAGTCTCAGACTCTTCACAGTTCTTGATGGTGATGATAATGAGGAGAAGGGGGAGGAAGAAAGAGATGAAGTTGAAGATGGTGACCATGACTTAATAGTTCGACTCATCAAATCAGTTTTCAAAGCTCTCCAGGCTGGATCTTTATACACATTGCTTGGGCAACCTCTGAGGGCCAGGTGCCAGGGGCTGGATTATATAAACAATGACCACACATCCCTGTCCTTGGAGATGGGTAAGGCACTGAGCAGTAATGGGGTGTGGGTGCCCTAACAGACATCATTCAGGGCATAAGGGGGGCCCCTGGGAAACCCCTAGTCCAGCACAGCTTCTCTTCCACTGGGGAGCTTGGTCTATTCCTGCCTCTGATCTTGGGCTTCTTGCATTTTAGGGGCTGGGGCAGAGTCTGCCCTGGGGGTCTAGGCCGAAGCCGTGACTTCCCAGCCCCTCTGTGGGTATGACACTCACCCATTGCTCAGGACCCAGAAGCTGTGGTTCCTTCCAGGGACAGTCCCAGGTCTTGGGGATAAAAAGGGGCTGTCCCTAAATGTAGTATCCCCAGCTGCTGCCCCCATCCCCACCCCTGCACCTGCTATGGCCACTGGGCAGATGTCACCACCGCAGACCACATCCTCCTGTGGTGGCTGCAGTCGGAAATCCGAGTCTGGCTGGGTCCCTGGAGGGCTAGACTGGGCCTTCCCAGCGGGTGCAGCTGCAGCTCTGGCCACCCAGGCCTGCCCCATGTCCTCCTGGACTGAGAGGTGCAAGGGCTGGACCCAGGTCTGGCAGGGAAGGTCAAGTCCAGCTGTCCTGCTTGGCAGACCCCTGCTCAGGGTCTCTAGTACCTCTGCAGAGCCCTCTGGGTCCTGCTCTGGCCCTTCTCTCCCAAAGCAGAAGGGTGTACCCCATCCAGTCGCTTCTGCTCTGCTCCATGTCTGAGGGTGTCCCCAATTCTGGTTTCCTGCTGGTCAGTTCCCTGCCCAGTCTCCACCCCCTAGATTTCAGAAAATCCACCTGCAGGCACTGCAGACTCCTCTCTCCCAGACCCAGGGGTCCCCAGCTCCCCACTTGCCATCATCCCTAAATTCCAGCTGGCAGGTCTTTCTTGTCTCATCTTGAGCTTCTCACTGCTGGGATCTGGAGGAATCTGAGGCACAAGATGACAAAGTATTGGCTGGGGATGTGATGGAGGTTCTGGACCTCTGAGTCTTCAGAGTTAGAAGCTGGCTCTGCAGCTTGTGATCCCCCTCTGAGGAGTCCCCATGAACCCTAAAGACCCCAGCTCCTCTGGTGATCCTGGGTTGCAGCCTCCACCCCAGCTCTCCTCCAGAAAATGGGAGAGATTCCTGTTCCCTTTGTAGATGTCACAGACTGGACTTGCCAACCTGGCAGGGTAGTCTTCTAGCTCCTTCTACTGATGTGGAAACAGAGACTCAGAGAGGGAGAATTTCTTGCCTGAGGCACACAGCAACTTGGTGTGAAGACTGTGTCCTGGGATTTTACTAATAGCAGCCAGAAACCTGGGTGAACCAGCCTTTTTGGATATGGGGTGGAACCAGCCTGGAACTGGAGGGTGGAATTTTGGGAGGTTTCTGTTACTTTAACCTCTACCAGCTGCCTGAAGAGCAGCTGTAAGGGGAGAGTCCAGTAGGGGGCAGCAGAGACCAGTAGTAGAGGAGCAGGACCCGGCTGGAGCTCTTCAGAAGCGGGAGGCGGAGACCCAGGGGAGGGCTCTGGTGGCTGGGCAGAAGAGGGTGCAGGGGCCTGACTCTGGTTTTGCATCTCCATGGGCACTCACTCTCCTGTGGGACTGTGGGTAGGACTAAGAGGGAAACCACTGAGGTGAGTGAGTCAGATCCTGAAATTTTGTTCATTGTGGGTTTTTTGGGCAATAATTTCTGTTTTTGAAAATATTGCATTATTTATCTGGTCACCACGTTTTTGGATGCTCCTTTAACTTTTGTGTTCAAGGTGAGTGATGGCTGTCACTTGGAACTCCAGGAAACCAGTCTCTGGAGACATGCACTTGGGGGCTATATACCTGACACACAATTGTAGAGCCCTGAGTCCTGGCTTGAGAATATCAAACTTCTAGCAGTGAAGGGGCCAACTGTCCCACTCAACACTGTGTCCCAGTCACCTGGCTTGGCACCTGGCACATAGTGGGTCCTCCATGAATATTTCTTGACAAAATGAATAAATGGACCAGGATTCAACACCAGGCCTGTCTGACCAGAATCTCTTTCCTGTACACCCAGGGACCTCCAGCTTGGGAAGACCTTCAGGGTTGGACTCACTCACACCTCAGATGACCACATGCTCTTCCCTCAGCCACCTCCTAGGGAAGGGGTTGCGGAGCATCAACCCACTGTGACATCACCTGCCCCGATACAGGCCCTGAGGCCCCAAATCGAGGTGACACCTAGAACTTCCTCTCTCCAGGACTCTCTCCCCTGCTAGTGTGGGGAGCACTCCAGGCACATCAACCACCGGTGTCCAGAGAGGTGAATCTCTGTTCTTGTTGTCCCTGAAGTAATTTTCCCCAACTGGAAACATCTTCTGTCCGGACTGAACAATAAGACCCCTGAAGCCACTCCGATCCGCCTTTAAGGGGTCCCTAGGAGCCTTGAAGACCTTAGGTCCTCTGATGATCCTGGGTTGCAGCCTCCACCCCAGCTCTCCTCCAGGGAATAGGAGAGGTTCCTGCTTCCTCTGTAGATATCATGGACTGGCCGACAGCAGGGGGTCTTCTAGCCCCTGCTACTGACGAGGAAACAGAGGCTCAGAGAGAGAGAGTTCCAGGGCTCTCACTGCAGCCCTGGAAAATGCCTGTTGCTGCTTCCAGTGGGAAGACTAGGAAGCTGAGGCCCAGGGGGTTTCGAAGCAAACCTAGTGGGAGTGAATGGCCCATGGGAACTGGAACCTGGGATACCAGACTTCCAGCCCAGATGTTGGAGTTGGCCAGGGAGATGCAGGCACGTGGGGCCTGGCCAGCTGGAAGGCCACATGCCCAACAGCCTGGCTCATGTGGTCTGGTTTCCCAGCTAGGGTCAGAGAGCCCTCCCAGCATCTCTGAGAGTGGTTGGGATCTCTACAAATACGAGACACAGGGACTGGCCTGGTTCTTCAGGGAAGGTTCTGCACCTGGTGGGATGAAAGCTTCTGATCGAGTCTCTGGGCCAGGGCTGCTCTGCAGAGCCTGGGTATGGATCAGGGGGAGGAGCCAGGGTGGGCACCGGGAGGGCCTGGGGCAGGGAGGAGGCAGGAGATGAGGAACAATGAGGGTGCTGGGGAGTGGAGGGGAAGCCCCAATAGAGGGAGGAGGAACCTGAAGATGCTGCTGGGAAGGACTGGACCAGGGTGGGTCCAGACTTCCATCCCTCTGACCTTGGCCCAGCCCAAGCAGTAGGGAGCCCTAGTTGGCCAGTTCCCTCCATCTGGACTGACCCCCAGCACCGCTTAGGGGACCCTCATGTGGTCATTTCCATCACAAGAGGAATGACCCCTGTGGGACTGGGCCAGCTGAGCCCATACATCTCATCCCTCATCCCTGCTCATGGATTTGTTTGTGTCTAGGGATTGAACAAACTCCTTTCTCCTCCATTATCACTTTCCCCCCTGCAATGAATGTTTGTGCTGAGGACTGAGACCAATTGTGTCAACGTAACTGCTGGTTCCAGGACACTCTTTCTCTGGAGGATGAGGGTGTAAATGATAAAGAATGTCACTCATTGCTTCAGGAAATTCCTGAAAGCCAGTTATCCAGGTAAGTGGTCTGCTCAACAGAGCACACAGTTCTCACCTAGGTAAATTACTCACTTATCCAATAAATATTTACTAATCAAGACTTGATTCAAGGCCTTCCCTTCCCTGTATCTACCAGCCTGTGTGTGCTATGATGTCACAGATGGGCCCCATTTCTAGTAAGTTCCTTCCTTGTAAGACCTGCCTTTAACGGCTTATGTGCATATCCCCAAATCTTATAAACATTTTCCATTGCCCTGTGCCTTCTGAGACACTAAAACGAATCCACCCGAGGGCTGTTCTCCTAGGATACTGACAGACTTGCTGCTGCTTAGATATCAGGGTTGCTGGGATCTTTTGGGAGCTGGCATTTGATCATCAAAATGACCAGCTCAGTTTATACTGGGATGAGCTGAGCCTAGAGGTGGGCAGGAACTTGCTCCCATCTCTCAGGAACATAAGGGCAGGGACAGGGCTGGAAACTTCCATTCCACATGGAAGGCTCCCTCCTGCTCAGTGTGACAGGGCAGGAGAGAAGGCAGGGCCTTGTGAGCCAGGCTGAGAGGGCAGGTTTCTGTCTCACTTCCACATCTTCCTGTGTCACTGTGGGATGATCACTACTACTGTCCCACACCTGACAGTAATAGTCAGCCTCATCCACAGCCTGGGTCCCGCTGATGGTCAGTGTGGCCGTGTTCCCTGAGTTGGAGCCAGAGAATCGCTCAGGGATCCCTGAGGGCCGCTTGTTATTTTGATAGATGACCAGCACAGGGGCCTGGCCTGGCTTCTGCTGGTACCAGGAAGCATATTTATCCCCCAGTTTATCTCCAGAGCAGGTGATGCTGGCTGTCTGTCCCGGGGACACTGACACTGAGTGTGGCTGAGTCAGCTCATAAGAGGCCACGGAGCCTACAGGAGAAAAAAGGGGAGAGAAAAGTCTTGAAACTGAGAAGGTGAGCTCCAAGAAAATCTTCCCACATACCTTGCCTGAACACGGCTCCAGGCATGAAAGAGCTCTTAGGGCAGTGTGAGCACAGGAGCACAGTGTGGGGAGATTTCAGCCCCCCAGCCCATCCACCTGCAGCAGGGTCACGAGCATTCTGCCCACCACAGGCAGGGCCCTGCTGAGCTCAGATTTGGGCCAGGCTGGACCCAGAGCCCTGGGGCTGGGCTGGTGGCTGGGACCCTGGGGGCAGCACCTGTAAAGTGAGCGAGGAGGCCGAGGAGGAGAGGGGTCCAGGCCATGGCTGAGGCTCCCCCGATGCTGCTTCCTGAGGCCCAGGCTGGGCAGGTTTCTCCCAGGCCTCTCTTATCCCCTTGCTGGAGAGAGTGGCCTGTGATGCAAATCAGCAGTCAAGGTCAGCTGCTGGAGGAGCTCTGTGGTTTCCAGAGAAGGGCTCAGCCCCAAGGGACACAGAGGGAGGAGGGGTGGCCCCTGCAGACTCACCCCCAGCACAGAATTCTCCTTCTTCTGGTCCCATCATCTGGGCTGACATCACCACTGTAGGTTGTGTTCTGGCCTCACTCCTGAGCTGATCTGGCCATGCAGAGCTTTGCGAGGAATTCGATGTGCATTTTCCAGGGAATCTGATGTCCTGCCCATGTGGTCATTTCTTGTCCTGCATGGAGGTGGCCAGGGACTGACTTACAATGGCGACTGAGGGATTATTCTGGAACCTAAGGTCCTTCCTCTGTTGGATACTGGCTCAGAGTGACTTGGGTAATTTAGGATTCTGGGGGTGTCCTGTCCTTAAATGTTTTGTGGCAAAGTCCAGATGTTAGGTGCCGTTCTAGCTCCCCTCTGGAGGGCACTTTTCAACCCAACACAGTGACCCTGTGACCCCACTCTACAGGTGACACCATGAGGCTTGCACATGTGCAGGGATCTGCTGTTGCCTCGTGGTGGTTCCCAGAATCAAACGTCACCCGTGTCGTGTGCACATGGAGTGCTGAAAGACCCAGCAGATGCTGTAAGTTCCTGGCCTTGGCTATGAGCTCGTGGGGTAGAGCAAAGGTGCTGTGCCCCAGTGTGTGGCCACGGTACAGCTTAGATGCTGAAAGAGATCTTTGCTGTGTAGCAGAATGAGGGGCTTTCAGAGCAAACGGGAGGGAGATGAGACACATTTGCCCACGGGGGAGGACGGCCTCTGTGGTAATGACAGCATTTTAGCACAGAAGAGTGGGCCAGTGTGTGAGAGAGCAAAGTGTCTGGACCTGGGTCAAACATGCAGCATCGGCAAGAGACAGAGCTGAGAAGTCAAAGCCTGGAGAATCCGTACCTGGATGTTAAGGGTGATGCTATAGAAAATGACACCTTTCTAAATCTCGGGTGGTGGTCACCGACCCTCCCTGCATGTCAGCATCTCCTTGTCACCCAGGTCCACCCCATCTCCAGATGGCTTTGCCAGGTGACTCTGTTCCTTCCTCTGGTGGCTGCTCCACACTGGCTGCTGGAGGCTCAGGGCCTCCTGGGTCCAGGTGTATCCTCAGAATCTGCTGTTCAGGTCCCTGATTCCCTGATCTGTGGACTGCTGGCTCCAGTGGAGGAAGTTTTTCTCTTCTCTGTGTGACCCATGCCTGCCTCAATACCAGGTGCAAGGGGTGCAGGTTACCCATGACAACATGAACATGAATATTTGGAAGAAGAGGAGGCAGGTCCACCTGAGGCTGCCTGCATAGGTACTGGCTGGTGGGTGGTTATGGGGGTAATGCCAGGGCTTGGCACAGAGGGTGGGGATCACAGGACTCAGGGACTGACTCTTATTGGTGCCTGCTGTGGATGCAGGGCCAACGTACAGTGGTGACTCCTGCACCAAAGTCAGGCAGAAGAACATCAGCCCAGCAAATGTTTATCCAGACCCACTCTGGTCTGGGACACATTCCATGCTGGGAATTCAGCAGGAACGAGACACAGCCTTCTTGAAGTGAGTTAGTCATCGTGCTGCTTTGGCCATGCAGTAAAACTGGGTTTGCAGACGCAGCAGTCTCTGCCACCTTCCACCTGACCATTATCTTCTATATTCACTGAAAAGACTGGTGCCTGTGATTCCCAGGTTCTGCTCATCTGGGATTGATGGTGTGGCTCAGGCCTGATTAGTGAGATGTGAGGTCAATGGGTGAGGTTCTTCTTAGGAAAGCTTTGCTCTTGTGAAGGGAAGAAACCCACTGGATTCATGAGGCCCTGTTCCCCTTGGATATAGGAGTGATAGCTGGAGCTGTAGCAGCCACTCTGAGGTCTTACATCAGCAAGGATGAAAACAAGGCCAACATCACAGGGACGGTGGAACAGAAAGTGAGAAAGATCCTGGTGTCTTCGTGGAAGCGGTGGGTATTATTGCAGGGGGAAATATGCCCTTAACTGTTTGTGTCTCTGTTTTTTTGTGTGCTTTTGTGATAAAAAAGCATTCGTGACCAATTAAGTAAATCATTAACACAAATCAATCAATTAATAAAAATAATAATAGGCAAAGAGTAAGTGCTATGGGGATAATGAAAAAAATGCAGGCAGAAAATAACAGGCAGGTTGTATTATAATAAGAGCCTGGGAACACCTTCATGGGGAGGTGTTTCTGCAACTGGTGTCAGGACTGAAAGAGAAAAATGAGTCCTGGGAGCTGTGTGGGGAACAGCGGAGTCAGGCCCCTGTGGAAAGAGTCTGGTGTGTGTGAGGATCTGAGAAGACAGCGGCAAACCTGAAAGGGGTCTCGGATTCAAGCCGTTTAGGCATATTGTGCTATTTAAATAAATTAGTAATTTGGGAGCAGGAGTCATGTGTAGTTAGGTGTGGTGAGGGGAAATTTCAGGGTAATTAATCAGGTTCTTGGCAGCTGATTAGCACATATAGGGGCCTCCTGGATGCTGCTGCTAGGCAGTGATGGGGGAGGCCCTGGTGGGTTGAGCCCAGCCCGCTGACCCCTTCCTAGTTCACCTGGAGCTAGACACTCAGGTGAGTGGTTCCTGGTTTCTTACCTCATCCTGCTGCTCACCATGCAGCTCTGTGGGGACCCACACTTCTGCCTGTGCCTCTGGTCTTGGCCCCACTCTCTGGGTTTCCATGTGGGTGACCAGCACTGCTTTCCCTAAAATTCTACAGATCTAGGACCCGGGAGCACAGAATCTGCAAAGTGCATTTGACACAGAAGGGAGGGGGCCGAGAGGGGGAGGAACAATTCCAAGGTCCCTTGGGAAGGAGAGAGAAAAGGAAGACAAGAAAGGCCCTGGACCTGTAACATTAAGTCTTCTTAGTGTCCTGGGACCAGCCTGCCAGGGGAGGGCATGGGAAAATCCTCAGCCCAAATTCTCAGGGTCCCTTTGGAAAGGGCGTCTCCCTGTTGGCTCTTCCAGCTGCCTGTAGGGGGCGCACCTGCCACACTCTGGGTTCAAAGGGAGGGGAAAACACTGTTGGTTCCCAGTGCAGGAACCAAGCTCTCTAAAAATATTTTCCATACCCTGAACCTGTGCACCGTCTGCAGAGGCTTGGATTTCAAGTGGCAAGATAGTTGGACTTCAAATGAATTATTTGTGAAAACCACAATACAAATGAAAATCTGACACGATTCTCCTGTTGCTTGGGCTACAAGAGACACAGCAAGAGCCGGTTGAAATGAAGGTCACAGTCGTTGCACAGAGGGCAGCCTGAGAGTAACAGCCAGGCTGGGGCAGAGGTTACTGTCTCGTGTCCCTGTCTGTCTGTGTCACTGTGAGTCACTGCCAGCTGCTCCCACTGCCATGGGCTATGGCACAGTAACAGCCTCCTCCGCAGCCTGGGCCCTGCTGATGGTCAGGGTGGCCGGGTTCCTTGAGTTGGAGCTAGAGAATTGCTCAGGGATCCCTGCCGCTTGCTATCCCAATAGATGACCAACAGGGGGGCTGGCCTGGCTTCTGCTAGTACCAGGAAGCATATTTATCCCCCAGTTTATCTCCAGAGCAGGTGATGCTGGCTGTCTGTCCCAGGGACACTGACACTGAAGGTGGCTGAGTCAGCTCATAGGAGGCCACGAAGCCTGCAAAGGGAGGAAAGGAAGGTGGGCTTGAGGATAAAAAACTCAGTTCCAGGAGACACCCTTATGTTTTGTACCTATAGTCAGCTTCAGAGACTCCAGGGGCCCTCATTTCACCCCCTCCCATCAATCTCAGCCCCAGTGGTCCATGAGCATGGCAGGAGGATGGAGACTTTGAATCAATGAAAAAACACTCCCTTTCTCCTGGCAAGTGCAGTCTGTCAGACTCATACAAGCCAGTGAGCAGAGCATAGTGCAGTGTGGGGGGGTTTCAGCCCCGCCAGTCCCTCACACAAAGCAAGGTCATGAGCATCCTGCCCACCACAGGCAGGGCCCTGCTGAGCTCAGAGTCAAGGTCAGTCTGGACTCAGGGACACATTCCATGCTGGGAATTAAGCAGGAACAAGACACAGCCTTCTTGAAGTGAATTGCTCATCATGTTGGTTCAGCCGTTCAGTAAACACTGAGTTTACAGACCCAGAAGACCCCTGCCACCTTCTATCTGCACTTTGGGTTCTATACTCACTGAATAACAGGCACCTGTGTTTCCCAGGTCCTTCTCAGCGGGGATTGACCATGGGGCTCAGGCCTGGTCAGTGGAATGTGAGAGTCAACGGGTGAGGTGCTTCTTAGGAAAGTTTTGCTCTTGTAAAGAAAAGAAAACCATTGGATTCATGAGGCTCTTTTCCTCTTGAATACAGGTGTGATAGCTGGAGCTGGAGCAGCCGCCCTGAGGTCTTGTATCAGCAAGGATGAAAACATCACCAACATCATAGGGCTGGTGGAGTAGAGAATGAGAAAGACACGGTGTCTTCGTGGAAGTGGCAGGTATTAATGAAGGGAGAAATACACCCTTAGCTCTTTGTGCCTCTGTTTTTCATATGTGTGCTCTTGTAGTATAAATGTATTCCTGATCAAGTAGAAAAATAATGAACACTAATCAATCCATTAATAAAATAATGATAGGCAAAGAATCCAACAGTTGTAAATGCTATGCAGACAATGAAAAAGATGTAGGCAGAAAATGACAGGCAGTCTGCATTATAATAACAGCCTGGAGACACCTAAATTGCAAGGTGTCTCTGGAACTGCTTTCAGGACTGAAAGAAGGAATGAGTCTCAGGAGCTGTGTGGGGAACGGCGGAGTCAGGCCCCTGTGGGAAGAGTCTGGCATGTGTGAGGATCCCAGAGGACTCGGCAAACCTGAAAGGGGTCCTAGATTCAAGCCAGTGGAGGCTCATTTAGCTATTTTAATACACGAGTAATTTGGGGGCAGGAGTCATGTGTAGTTAGGTGTGATGAGGGGAAATTTCCAGATAATTAGTCAAGTTCTTTGGTGGTTGCTTAGCACATACAGAAAATTCTAGGATGATGATGCTGTGACAGGGCTAAGGGAGGCCCTGGTGGGTTGAGCCCAGCCTGCTGACTCCTCCCTGGTTCACCTGGGGCTGAAGACACTCAGGGGAGTGGTTCCTCGTTCCTCCAATCTACCCGGCGCCCACCATGCAGCTCTGTGGGGACCCACATTGCTGCCTGTGCCTCTGGTCCTGGGCCAGCTGTCCAGGATTCCATGTGGATGACCAGCACTGCTTTCCTTGAAATTCTACTGAGCTAGGACCTGGGAGCACAGAATCTGCAAAGTGTACTAGACAGAGACAGAAAGGGGCTGAGAGGGAAAGTGGCCATCCTAAGGTCACTTGAGGAGGAGAGAGAAAGGAGGACCACAGAAACCCTGGACCTATAACAAAAACATCTTTTGGGTCCAGCATGCTAGGGGAAGGAAAATCCTCAGCCCAAATTCTCAGGATCCCTAAGGAGAGCGCTTCTCCCTGTGGGCTCTTTCAGTTGCCTGTAGGGGGCGTGCCTGCCACACTGGTTTGAAAGGGAGGGGAGAAGCTGTTGGTCACCAATGCAGGAAATGTCTAGAGACGTTTTCCATCCTCTGAACCTGTGTGCTGGTCTCTGCAGAAGCTTGGATTTCAAGTGGTAAGATGTTAGGGCTTGAACTGATTTTGTGTGTGTGTGTGAAAACCACGATAAAAATAAAAATCTAATGCAAATTTCCTCTTGCTTGGGCTGCAGGAGAAATAGGCAGAGTCAGTTGAAGTGAAGGTCACGGTCATTGAGGGCAGCTGAGAGTGACATCATGTTAAGGCAGAGGTTTCTGTCCCATGTGTCCATCCGTCCGTGTCACTGTGAGTCACTGCCAGCTGCTCCCACTGCCATGATCTGTAGCACAGTAATAGTCAGCCTCATCCCCAGCCTCAGCCCTGCTGATGGTCAGTGTGGCCATGTTCCCCGAGTTGGAGCCAGAGAATCACTCAGGGATCCCTGAGGGCCGCTTGCTATCTTGATAGATGACCAGCACAGGGGCCTGGCCTGGCTTCTGCTGGTACCAGTAAGCATATTTATCCCCCAGTTTATCTCCAGAGCAGGTGATGCTGGCTGTCTGTCCCGGGGACGCTAACGCTGAGGGTGGCTGAGTCAGCTCATAGGAAGCCACAGAACCTGCAAGGAGAGAAAAGACAGGTGGGCTTGAGAATGAAAAACCAAGTTCTAAGGTATTTCCTCACCTTTTGTACCTGGAATCAGCTCCTGATACTCAGTGAGCCCTCAGTTCACTCCATCCCATTGATCTCAGCCCCAGTGGTTCACGTGCATGGTATGAGGATGGGGACTTTGAACAAATGGGAGAATGGAAGGTGGAATTCCCCTCAGAGCACTGCATGGCTGGGCCAGCTCAGAAGTAAGGCCAGGATGCCACAGTATACAGGGAAGTTCTGTCTGCATTCCCCCTTTCTCATGGCAGGTGCAGCTGTCAGGCTCACACAAGTCAGTGAGGATAGTGTGTGTGTGTGATTTCAGACCCACCAGCCTGTCCCTCCTGCAGCAGGGTCATAAGCATCCTGCCCACCACAGGCAGGGCCCTGCTGAGCTCAGAGTCGGGGCCAGGCTGGACCCAGAAGCCCGGGGGTGGGCAGCTGGCTGGGACCCTGGGGGCAGCACCTGTGCAGTGAGCGAGGAGGCCAAGGAGGAGAGGGGTCCAGGCCATAGCTGACATGTCCCAGATGCTGCTTCTGAAGCCAGGCTGGGCAGGTTCCTCGCAGGCCTCTCTTATCCCCTTGCTGGAGAGAGCCACCCATAATGCAAATCAGTAGAGTCAGGGGCAGCTGCTGGAGGAGCTTTGTGGTTTCCAGAGAAGGGCTCAGCCCCAAGGAACACAGAGAGGTTGGGGTGGCTCAGTAAGACCTGCCCTCAGCCCACAGGATTTTCTTTCTCTGGCTGGTCCCATAGTCTAGGCTGACATCTCCGCTGTAGGCTGTGGCCTGGCCTGGCCCTGCAGAGCCCTGAGGGGAATTCTGGGTGCATTTTCCAGGGAATCTGATATCATGCCGATGTGGTCATTTCTTATCTTGCCTGGAGGTGGCCAGAGAGTCAAATAGCAACTGAGGGGTTATCCTGGGACCTCAGGTCCTCCCTCTGTTGGCTCCTGGCTCAGGAGTAATATGTATATTTAAGGACTCCAGGAGTGCCCTGTCCTTAAATGTTTTGTGGCAGAGTCTAGATGTTAGGTGTAGTTCTAGCTTCTCCTCTGGAGGGCACTTTTCAATGCAGTGCAGTGACCCTGTGACCCCACTCTACTGGTGACACCATGAGGCTTTCACATGTGTAGGGGACCTGCTGTTGCTACTGAGTGGTGGTTCCGAGAATCAAACGTCACCCTTGTCATGTGCATGTGGAGTGCTGCAAGGTCCAGCAGATGCTGTGAGTTCCTGGTCTTGGCTATGAGTTCCTGGGGCAGGGCACAGGGGCTGTGCCTCAGTATCCTCAGTGTGTGGTCAGGGTCAGGTACAGCTTAGGCACTGAAAGAGGTCTTTGCTGCCTAGCAGAATGAGTGGGCTCTCAGAAGAAATAGGAGGCAGATGAAAGACACAAAACCAAAGGTGAACTTTGTGACAGTGACAGCATTTTAGCACAGAAGAATGGCCCAATGGGTGTGGGGGGAAGCAAAGTATCTGCACCTGTGTCAAATATGCAACATTGGCAAGAGATGGAGCTGAGAAACACAAAGCCTGGAGAATGTGTACCTTAGTGTTAAGCATGATGCTGTAGAAAAATGCCATCTTTCCCTCTGGGTGTCAGGTGATGGTCACTGACCCTCCCTGCATGTCAGCTTCTCCTTGTCACCCAGGCCCACCCCATCCCCAGGTGACTTTGCCAGGTGACTCTCTGCTTCCCCCTGTGGCAGCTGGAGATTCAGGAGCCTTCTTGGCCCAGGTGTGGATTCAGAACCCGCTGCTCAGGTCCCTGATTCCCTGATCTGTGGACTGCTGACCTCAGGGGAGGAATTTCTCTTATCTATGTCGTCCTTGACTGTACAAGGGTCTCAGCTTACGCATGAAAATATGAACATGATTATTTGATGGAGGAGAAGGCAGGTCCATGTGTGGTTGCCTGCATATGTCTCTGGGTGGTGGGTATTATGGGGGAGATACAAGGGCTTGGGATGGAAGATGCGGGTCACAGGACTTAGGGACTGGCTCTTACTGGTGCCCGCTGTGGATGCAGGGACAATATGCTGTGTTGGCTGCTGCACTAATATCTGAGACAAAAGAGTATGAACCACAATGAATGTTTATCCAGAAGCACTCTGGTCTGGGACATGTTCCATGCTGGGAATTCAGCAGGAACAAGACACAGCCTTCCTGAAGTGAGCTGCTCATCATGTTGGTTTGGCCATTCAGTAAACACTGGGTTTGCAGACCCAGCAGATAGTCCCTGCCACCTTCTACCTGAGCATTGTCTCGTATATTCACCGAAAAGACTGCTGCCTGTGATTCCCAGGTCCTTTTCAGCCGGAATTGACTGTGTGGCCCAGGACTGGTCAATGGGGTGTGAGATTCAGTGGGGGAGGTTCTTTTTAGGTAGTTTTTGTTGTCGTGAAGGGAAGGAACACAACAGATATGTGTGGCCCTTTTCCTCTTGAATGCGAGTGTGATAGCTGGAACTGCAGCAGCCACCCTGACATCTTACAACAGCAAGGATGAAAACAAAACCAATGTTACAGGGATCGTGGAATAGAAAGTTAGAGACCCCAGTGTGTTCATGGTAGTAGTGGGTATTACTGCAGAAAGAAATATGCCCTTAGCTGTTTGTGCCTGTTTTTCCTGTGTGTGCACTTGTGGTAATAAAGCATTTCTGACAATTAGGAAAATAATTGCCACAAATCATTAATAAAATAACAATAGGCAAAGAACTCTACAGTTGTAAATGTTATGCAGATAATTAAGATTCAGGCAGAAAATGACAAGCAGATCGTGTTACAATACGAGCCTGTGGACGCCTTCATTGGGAGGTGTCTCTGGAACTGCGGTCAGGATTAAAGTAGGAGGGAGTTCCTGGAGCTGCGTGGGAAATAGTGGAGTCAGGCCCCTGTGGGAGGTGTCTGGTGCATGTGAGGATCTGAAAGGACAGTGGCAAACCCAAGAGGTTCCAGATTCAAGCCAGTGTAGGCTCATTGTGCTATTCTAACAAATGGGTAATTTGGGGTGAGTCGTGCGTAGTCAGGTGTGGTGACAGGAAATTTCCAGGTAATTAATCAGGTTTTTGGTGAATGCTTAGTACATATAGGGGCCTTCAGGATGATGATGCCGGGCAAGAAACAGGGGAGACTCAGGTGGGTTTAGCCAAGCCCAGTGGCCCCTTCCTAGTTCACCTGGGGCTGAAGACACTCAGGAGAGTGGTTCCTGATTCCTCCCCTCGACTCAGTGCTCTCCATGTAGCTCTGTGGGGACTCACACTGCTGCCTCTGGCCCTAGGCCAGCTGTGTGGGATTCCATGTGGGTAACCAGCACTGCTTTCCCTGAAATTATCTAGGAACAGGGAGCACACAATCTGCAAAATGCACTTGAGAGGGAAGGGAAGGGGCTGAGAGGGGGTGTGACAATCCCAAGGTCACTTGGGAAGGAGAGAGAAAAAGAGGACCACGGAGGCCTTGGACCTGGAACAATAACATCTGGATGTCTTGGGACCAGCCTGCCCCGGAGGGCGTGAGAAAATCCTCAGCTCACTCAGGGTCCCCCCCGTGGGCTCTTGCAGCTGCCTGTAGGGGGCGCACCTGCCACACTCTGAGTTGAAAGGAAGAGGAAAGACTTGGTCCCCAGTAGAGAAACCGAGCTCTCTAGACACATTCTTCATACCCTGAACTGGCACACTGGTCTCTGCAGAGGCTTGGATTTCAAGTGGCAAGATGTTTGGGTTTGAAATGAATTCTTTGTGAAAGACATGATACAAATGAAAATCTAACAGGATTCTCCTGTTGTTTGGGCTGCAGGAGAGACAGGCAGTGTCAGTTGAAGTGGAAGTCATCGTCATTGCTCAGGGGGCAGCCTGAGAGTGACAGCCAGGTTGGGAGAGAGGTTTCTGTCCCATGTCTCCATCTGTCTATGTCACTGGGAGTCACTGCCAGCTGCTCCCACAGTAAAAGCCTCAACCCCGCTGATGGTCAAGGTGGCCATGCTCTTAGAGCTGGAGCCAGAGAATCACTCAGTGATCCCTGAAGGCCAGTGGCTATCAGTGTAGATGACCAGCACGGGGAACTGGCCTGGCTTCTGCTAATACCAGGAAGTGTATTTATTCCCCAGTTTATCTCCAGAGCAGGTGATCCAGGCTGTCTGTCCCAGGGACACTGACACTGAGGGTGTCTGAGTCAGATCATAGGAGGCCACAGAAGCTGCAGGAAGAGAAAGGGGGAGAGAAAAGGCTTGAAACTGAGGAGCTGAGCTCCAAGAAAATCTCCCATGTGCCTGGCCTGGACACGGCTCCAGGCATGAAAGAGCCCCTAGGGGTGTGAGCAGAGGAGCACAGCATGGGGAGATTTCAGCCCCCTCCAGCCCATCCACCTGCAGCAGGGTCATGAGCATCCTGCCCACCACAGGCAGGGCCCTGCTGAGCTCAGAGTCAGGCCAGGCTAGACTCAGAGTCCTGGAACTGGGCTGGTGGCTGGGACCCTGGGGGCAGCACCTATGCAGTGAGCGAGAAGGCCGAGGAGGAGAGGGGTCCAGGCCATGGCTGAGGCACCCCCGGTGCTGTTTCCTGAGGCTCAGACTGGCAGGTTCCTCCCAGGCCTTTCTTTTTCCCTTACTGGAGTGAGTGGCCCATGATGTAAATCAGCAGTCAGGGGCAGCTGCTGGAGGAGCTTTGTGGTTTCCAGAGAAGGGCTCAGCCCCAAGGGACACAGAGAGGACATACAGAGAGAGGACACAGGCCCCAGCACACAGAGTTCTCCTTCTCCTGCTGGTCCCATTGTCTGGGCTGACATCTCCACTGTAGATTGTAGTGTCCTGGCCTCATTCCTGAGCTGATCTGGCCATGCAGAGCTCTGAGGGGAATTCTGTGTGTCTCTTCCAGGGAATCTATGTCCTGCCCATGTGGTCATTCCTTAGCCTGTCTGGAGATGTCAAGGAGACACAATGGCAACTGTGGGATTATTTTGGGACCTCAGGTCCTTCCTCTGTTGGATCCTGGCTCAGGCGTGATGTGGGTAATTTAGGAATCCAGGGATGGGGTGTCCTGTTCTTAAATATTTTGTGGCAGAGTCCAAACTTAAGTATAGTTCTAGCTCCTCCTCTGGAGGGCACTTTTCAACCCAGTGCAGTGACCCTGTGACCCCACTCTACAGGTGACACCATGAGTCTTGCACATGTGTAGGGACCCACTGTTGCTTCTGAGTGGTGGTTCCCAGAATCAGAGTCACCCTTCTCGTGTTCACATGAAGTGTTGAAAGATCCAGGAGATGCTGTAAGTTACTGACCTTGGCTGTGAGCTCCTTGGGTAGGACACAGGTGCTGTGCCTCGGTATCCCCAGTGTGTGGTCAGGGTCAGGTACAGCTTAGATGCTGAAAGAAATCTTTGCTGTCCAGCAGAATAAGGGAGCTCTCAGAACAAACAGGAGAGAGATGAAACACATGTGCCCACAGGGAGGATGGCATTTGTGAGAGTGACAGTGTTTTATCACAGAAGAGTGGGCCAGTGTGTGTGGGGAAGTGGTGTCTGGATCTGTGTGAAATATGCAACATCAGCCAGACATGAAACTGAGAGACACAAAGCCTGGAGAATTTGTACCTCCGTGTTAAGGACGATGCTGTAGAAGAAAGCTGCCTTTCTTTCCAAGTCTCAGGTAGTGGTCACTGACCCTCTCTGCACATCATCCTCTCCCTATCACCCAGGTCCACCCCCTCTCCAGGTGGCTTTGCCAGGTGACTCTCTGCATCCCCCTGGTGGCCACGCTACACTGGCTGCTGTAGACTCAGGGGACTTCCTGGGTCCAGGTGTAGAACCAGAACCTGCTGATCAGGTCCCTGACTCCTTGGTCTGTGGACTACTGGGCCCAGAGAAGGCATTCCCATGCCTGCCTCAACACCGGGTTCGAGGGGCACAGATTACCCATGAGAATCCGAACATGAGAATTTGGAGGAGAAGGCAGGTCCACCTGAGGCTGCCTGCACATGTCTCTGGGTGGTGGGTGGTCATGGGGGTGATATCAGGGCTTGGTTCAGGGAAGTGGTGACACGTCGACCATCACCACTCAACAACGAATGAATGAATGCACTCTCACATCTGGTTCAGTGATTTAAGTGGGCTAGGGATGGTCATCAGTTGCTTTCAGAGAGCAAAATGCAGCCAATCGACCAAGACCCCCGGTACATCCACACATTTATTCTGTAAAGATTTCATAACAGAAGTTCTAAGTCAACATGCTTGTGGATAATAAACATGGTTAAAAGAGTGGTTTTATGAATGATTAAAAACTTTAGGTTCCAGGCCCAGAGTAAACACTATTAATGGGTAATTCCCCTTTGATCTCCCCCTGAGAGGGCCATCCAGCACAAAGTTTACATGAGAAAGCAGTTAGCGTAGAGACAAAGGGATGTGGGGTAAACAGATGTAAACTGGGAAAGCCTTTTATCATCCCTATCTCTTCCTTAATGTAATAGACCAGCCACCTTCGGCCTGTCCCAACAAAACCTTTCAGCCTTCTGTAAGGTTTGAGACTCTAATCTATATCTTTCCTTAATATTTTGCCATCGCCCCCTGAGTGAATCTCAACAGAGTGGGGTCACAGAACTCAAGGACTGTCTGTTTTTGCTGCCCGCTTTGGGAACAGATGGCACCATTCAGTGGTGGCATCTGTTCCAAAGTAAGAGACAGAAGAAGATGCACCCAACAAATGTTTACTGCCACCCACTCTGGGCTGGGTCACGTTCCATGCTGGGAATTTGGCAGGAACAAGACACAGCCTTCTTGAAGTGAGTTGCTCATCATGTTGGTTCGGCCATGCAGTGTAACTGGGTTTGCAGACCCAGCAGACAGTCCCTGCCACCTTCAACTCAAGCACTGTCTTATTCTCTGAAAAGACAGGTGCCTGTGATTCCCAGGTCCTTTTCAGTGGAGACTGACCGTGTGGCTCAGGCCTGATCAGTGGGATGTGAGGTCAATGGGTGAGGTTCTTCTTAGGAAAGTTTTGCTCTTGTGAAGGAAAGAAACCCACTGGATGCATGAGGCCTTTTTCCTCTTGGTTATGGGTGTGATAGCTGGAGCTGGAGCAGCCACCCTGAGGTCTTACATCAGCAAGGATGAAAACAAAGCCGACATCATACGGATGGTGGAACAGAATGTGAGAAAGACATGGTGTCTTCGTGGAAGTGGCGGGTATTATTGCAGGGAGAAATACGCCCTTAGCTGTTTGTGCATCTGGTTTTCATATGTGTGCTTTTGTGGTTAAAAAGTATTGCTGACTAATTAGGAAAATAACTGACACAAATTAATCAATTAATAAAATAATGATAGGCAAAGAACCTTACAATTGTAAATGTTATGCAGAAAATTTAAAAGATTGGGGCAGAAAATGACAGGTAGGTCGTATTATAATAAGAGCCTGGGATACCTTAATGGGGAGGTGTCTCTGGAACTGCAGTCAGGACTGAAAGAAGGAATGAGTCCCAGGAACTGTGCAGGGAACGGCAGAGTCAGGCCCCTGTGGGAAGGGTCTGGTAGGCGTGAGGGTCTGAAAGGGTCTGAGAGGACAGTGGCAGACCTGAAAGAGGTCCTGGATTCAGGCCAGTTTAGGCTCACTGTGCTATTTTAATAAGTGAGTAATTTGGGGGCAAGAGTCTTGAGTAGTTGTGTGCAGTGGGGGAAATTTCCAGGTAATTAATCGGGTTCTTTGGTGGCTGCTTAGCATATATAGGGGCCTCCAGGATGATGCTGCTGGACCAGAAACAGGGGAGACTCAGGTGGGTTCAGCTGAGCCCAGTGGCCCCTTCCTAGTTCACCTGGGACTGAAGACACTCAGGGGAGTGGTTTCTGGTTTCTCTCCTCCACCCAGAGCCCATGATGCAGCCCTATGGGGTGCTACACTATTGCCTGTGCCTCTGGTCCTGGGCCAGCTGCCTGGGGCCCCCTGTGGGTGACCAGCACTTCTTACCCTGAAATTTTACAGATTTAGGACTTTAGAGCACAGAATCTGCAAAATGCACTTGAGAGGGAAGGGAATGGGCTGAGAGAGCGTGTGACAATCCCAAGGTCACTTGTGATGGAGAGAGAAAAGGAGGACCATGGAGGCCCTGGACCCATAACAATAACGTCTTCTGAGCATCTTGGGACCAGCTTGCTAGGGGAGGGCATGGGAAAATCCTCAGCCTGAATTCTCAGGATCCCTGTTGAGACAGCTTCTCCCTGTGGACTCTTTCAGCTGCCTGTAGGGGGCGCTCTTGCCATGCTGTGGGTTGAAAGGGCGAAGAAAGATTAGTCACCAATGCAGGAACCAAGCTCTCTATAGAGACATTTTCTGTTCCTTGAACCTGTGGCACTGGTCTCTGCAGAGGCTCGCATTTCAAGTGGCAAGATATTTGGATTTCAAATGAATTATTTGTGAAAACCACTATACATATGGAAATCTGACACTATTCTCCTGTTGCTTGGGCTCCAGGAGGAACAGACAGAGTCAATTGAAATGAAGGTCATGTCATTGCTGAAGGTGGGTTAGAGTGACAGCTAGATTGGGAAGAGGTTTCTGTCCTGTGTCTCCATCTGTCTGTGTCACTGTGAGTCACTGCCAGCTGCTCCCACTGCCATGATCTGTAGCACAGTAATAGTCAGCCTCGACCCCAGCCTGGTCCCCGCTGATGGTCAGGGTGGCCGTGTTCCCTGAGCTGGAGCCAGAGAATCACTTGAGGATCCCTGATGGTTGACTGCTACCTTCATAGATGATCAGCACAGGGGCCCGTCCTGGCTTCTGCTGGTACCAAGAAGCATGTTTATCCCCCAATTTATCTCTAGAGCAGGTGATCCTGCCTGTCTGTCTCGGGGACACTGACATGGAGCATGGCTGGGTCAGCTCATAGGAGGCCATGGAGCCTACAAGAAAAGAAAAGGGAAGAAAGTCTTGAAACTAACGAACTGACCTCCAAGAAAATCTTCCCATGTGCCTGGCCTGGACAGCATTCCAGGCATGAAAGAGCCCTTAGGGCAGTGTGAGCACAGGAGCACAGTGTGGGAGGATTTCAGCTCTGCCCAGCCCATCCACCTGCAGCAGGGTCTTGAGCGTCCTGCCCACCACAGGCAGGAGATTACATTTGGGCCGGGCTGGACCCAGAGCTCTGGATGAATAGCTGAGACACTGGGGCAGCGCCTGTGCAGTGAGCGAGGAGGTGGAGCAGGAGAGGGGGAAATTGGGGACTGAGGAGTCCAGCCTTACTCTATGCCAGTGTAACCCACCCTGCCCTGCTCTGCTCTGCCCAGTACAGCGAGGTTACAAATGTGGTGTCCATGGAGGTGGGGCAGGTGTAATTACTGTAACCCTGACTGAGGATTTAAATGCCTTTCTGTGAACCAAGGTTTTTGGAAGAAGAAAGGAGAGAGCATGGTGAGCTGTAGGTCCTCTGCAAAGTGTCAAGGTGCAGAGAAACATTTGTGACATCCAATAGGAACCCAGAGTTCCCATTTATTTAAGAACCAAGACTGATGCTCTTTCCACCCAATAGGAGAAACTACAATTAACTGAGAATACCTGATGTTTTTGGCACTAAAGCTTAGTTGTTCACTTGCATCATCACCATTATCATCACCACCATCATAACCACCAGCACCATAACCATTGCCATCACCACCACCATCACCACCATTACCACCACCACCACCACCACCATCACCATCACCACCACCTCTGTCATCACATCATCACCACCACCACCACCATGACCACCACCACCACCTCCACCACCACCACCTCCATTATCACCACCACCACCATCACCGTCACCACCACCACCTCCATCACCATGACCACAACCTCCATCACCACCACCTCCATCACCACTACCACCACCACCTCCATCACCACCACCTCCATTACCGCCATTACCACCACCATCACTATCACCACCACCTCCATTACTATACCACCACCAACACCATCACCACTACCACAACCACCTCCATCACCACCTCTATCACCATCACCACCACCTCCATCACTACCATCATGACCTCCATCACCACCACCATCACCACCAGCATCACCACCACCACCACCATCACGACCTCCATCACCACCACCACCATCACCACCACTACCACAATTACCACCATCACCACCACCACTATCACCACCACCACCATCACCATCACCAGCACCACCACCACCATCACCACCACCACCATAATTACCACCATCACTACCACCACCATCACCACCACCACCTCCATCACCACCTCCATCACCATCACCATCATCAACCACTGCCATTACTACTGCCATCACCATTACCATCATCTCCACCTTCATCATCACTATCATCACCACCACCATCACCATTACCATCATCACCTCATCATCATTATTCTTATTATCTCTTTTTCAGTTATTTTATTTCATTACAAAGGTTTGGAGTTTCTGGTGGGAGGATTTCTACAATAGCCTGGTCTGGAGTTTTAATGAAAGGGGGAATCTCCTGTTTATTCTGACCAGGGAAGCCCATTCTCATCATGCAGAAAACATGCTCTTGGCTGAGCCTCTTTGTTGGATTCTTTCAGAGCAAGAACAGGATTCCAAGAACTCTGCCACTCGTTCAGATGCCTCTCAAGTTTTTTTTTAATTTATAAGGCTCTTTTTCTCATCTGTATTATTTAATTAGAAAAAAAACACTTAAAGTCAGTGTATGCTTTCCCATTTCTCAGAAAGTAAAGTTGAGGACAGAAAGACTGAGTTGTTCAAGACAATAGAGAAAAGCAATTGCAAATCCAGGAGTTAATCCAGGTGTCCTGAATTTGCATTATGTGCTTTGAGGGTCAGGGCTTGACTAGGGCAGATAAGGAGAGGGCATAAGGCTAAGGCTGGCAGGAGGGCTGTGTTCACTCGGTACTCTGCCATCCCCCATCATGGCCTGGCCATTGTGAGGAGCTCACCGCAACCTGCAGGTGGTGGGATCAGTGGGACTGTGCCCCAGGTTAGAGCTGGATAATCTGTGGGAATTGGGTAGGGGGCTGCTTTGGAGCTCTACAGGGCTTGGTTTGGTTCCTGCTCCTTCTCTGTGTTCTGTAGCCTGCTCCACTCCTTCTGGAGCAGGTAGGGCACAGGTATCTCATGGTCACCTCTGTTGGGGGCCGCTGAGACTTTAGAAGACCCCAGGGCCTGCAGGTACAGGAATTTGTGGGACTCACTCTCAGCAACTTCTGGGCTGATTTCAGGATCACCGCCAGGCTTAGGGTCCTGTGGCGGCTAAGCCTGAGGTCAGGACCCGCACCTGTGCAGAGAGTGAAAACGAGAAGGGTGGAGACAGCACGCCCACCATGCCCAGAGCTCTGCTTCCTGCCACACACAGATGTAAGCAGGAACCTCGCAGGTGCATTTTCTAGTTAAGAGCTCACGGATGCCTGGGATCTCAGTTTCTTTGGTCATGGCCTGAGGCTGACACTCAGAACATGGTTGCCGCATCTGAGAGAGTGAACTGTCCTGCCAGTCTCAAGAATTGACTTTGAGCACCCATTGACTCCCTTTAGGGCTGGTCTCCTTAGGATTCACCTGTGCAGCCCCAGCCCCTCCAACGATATTCCCCACTGTAGGAATGCTGCCCCCTGCTGGTAAAAAATAATACCCTTCACCTGAAGGGAATCCAGATGGTGCTATCCAGTAGCAATACAATGTGAACCACATAGGAATATTCAGTTTCTAGTTGTCAGTTTAAAATTTGTTTAAAGTAAATTAATTTTATTTTATTTTATTTGAGATGGAGTCTCACTCTGTCGCCCAGGCTGGAGTGCAGTGGTGTGACCTTGGCTTACTGCGACCTCCACCTCCCGGGTACAAGAGATTCTCCTGCCTTAGCCTCCCTAGTAGCTGGGATTACAGATGTGCGCCATCACACCTGGCTAATTTTTGTCTTTTTAGTAGAGACTAAAACACACAAGGGTTTCACCATGTTGGCCAGGCTAGTCTTGAACTCCTGAGTGCAAGTGATG